>NC_082640.1:83941770-85419770 GCF_028023285.1 Balaenoptera ricei | reverse complement strand
TCTCTCTGTGCGGCCTCCCTCCGCCTGTTCTTCCAGGGGCTTCCACTGCAGCCGGGGCACCAGGCCTCTGTCTCCATCCACCACCCCTCCTCTCCCTGACTCCTGGGTTCCTCTCATTAGGAGAGGGTCTTCTTGAAGTTGTCTCCCACTCATGGATCAGATAAAATGATTAGAAAACAAGCCAGGGCTGCCGCCCCTTGTCTATCCTGACTCTCGGGACCCTACACCTGTTCCTTGGATCTGGCCGGTGCATCAAGGCCCATTATCTGCAACTCTGAGCCCCTGAGGGGCGAGGATTGGCTGACCTGGGCAGCCTGACCTGGCCGGCCAGCCCTTCCCAGGTGTGCCTGGGTTGAAGTCAATATAAACACCCTTCCAGGCAGCAAAAGCCTCTGCAGCTGTGCCTGACGCCATATTCTCTGCCCCGTCAGCAGTCTCGGGGTTGTGTTGGTGGGAGGGAGTAGTGCCCACGGCTCTATGAGTGGCCCCGTGTGAGTGGGGCTCTGCTGGACTTTCTGCAGGAGTTGCCGGGCTGCCACCTGCTAAAGAAGAGGATGTGTCACCCATACCTGCTGCTGGAATTTCTCCCCGGGCAGAGGTGAGGAAGGAAAAAAGCAGTGGGGGCTGGGACAGGAGGGGTACCTCAGGCAGGGAAATGGAAAGCTTCCAGAAGAGCGCCTGGGGCCAGGACCATCCTGGCTGACCTGCAAGCACCAAGTCGGCCTGCGTGCTGTCGCTGGTGTGACTCCAAGCCCCTTCCTCTAGGCTTTAAAGTCTTTGCACACATTCAGGTGTTTTACCTGGGAAGGGTGGGAAAAGTTCAGCAGCAGCTGGCCTGGGGCTCAGCTCACGTTTACTCAGAGACGCCTCCTCACGGTCCCCCAGCTTTGCAATGAGGACGCTCCTTGCGGGGGAGCTGCTGGCTGCGTGGGAGACGATTCCCCACCTCTAACCAACTTCAGAATTGTTTACCACTGGAGCAAGTGCCCTGATAGGGTTTTCCTCTGTATGACCAGTGGGTTCTGTTTTTTTTTTTTTTCTTTTTTGGTTCAAGGTAGGTTTTATTCCTCTTTTTGTATTTATAGATATAAGCATGGAAATAATTCATTCATATAAATACGTCTATGGGAAGGAAAGAACTTTTTTTCTGTTTTATTTTTTTAAAATATTATTTATGTTTTAATTTTTTAATTTTATTCATTTTTTTATACAGCAGGTTCTTATTGGTTATCTATTTTATACATATAAGTGTATATATGTCAATCCCAGGCTCGCAATTCATCCCACCACCACCACCCTGCCACTTTCTCCCCTTGGTGTCCATACATTTGTTCTCTACATCTGTGTCTCTATTTCTGCCTTGCAAACCGGTTCATCTGTACCATTTTTCTAGGTTCCACATGTATGCGCTTAAATATGGTATTTGTTTTTCTCTTTCTGACTTACTTCACTCTGTATAACAGTCTCTAGATCTATCCATGTCTCTACAAATGACCCAATTTCGTTCCTTTTTATGGCTGAGTAATATTCCATTTTATATATGTACCACATCTTTTCCATTCGTCTGTCTATGGGCATTTAGGTTGCTTCCATGACCTGGCTATTGTAAATAGTGCTGCAATGAATATTGTGTGAATATCTTTTTGAATTATGGTTTTCTCTGGGTATATGCCCAGTAGTGGGATTGCTGGGGTCATATGGTAATTCTATTTTTAGTTTTTTAAGGAACCTCCATACTGTTCTCCATAGTGACTGTTTCAATTTATATCCCCACAAATAGTGTTAAGAGGGTTCCCTTTTCTCCACACCCTCTCCAGCATTTGTTGTTTGTTGATTTTCTGATGATGCCCATTCTAACTTGTGTGAAGTGATACCTCATTGTAGTTTCGGTTTATATTTCTCTAATAATTAGTGATATTGAGCAGCTTTTCATGTGCTTCTTGGCCATCTGTATGTCTTCTCGGGACAAATGCCTATTTATGTCATCTGCCCATTTTTGGATTGGGTTGTTTGTTTTTTTACTGTTGAGCTGCATGTGCTGTTTATATATATTGGAGATTAATCCTTTGTCCATTGATTCGTTTGCAAATATTTTCTCCCATTCTGAGGTTGTCTTTTCATCTTGTTTGTAGTTTCCTTTGCTTTGCAAAAGCTTTTAGGTTTCATTTGCTCCCATTTGTTTATTTTTGTTTTTTATTCCATTACTCTAGTAGGTGGATCAAAAAAGATCTTGTTGTGATTTTTGTCAAAGAGTATTCTTCCTATGTTTTCCTCTAAGAGTTTTATAGTGTCCGGTCTTACATTTCGGTCTCTAATCCATTTTGAGTTTATTTTTTGTGTATGGTGTTAGGGAGTGTTCTAATTTCATTCTTTTACATGTAGCTGTCCATTTTTCCCAGCACCACTTATTGAAGAGACTGTCTTTTCTCCATTGTATATCCTTGCCTCCTTTGTCATAGATTAGTGGACCATAGGTGTGTAGGTTTATCTCTGGGCTTTCTTTTTTTTTCCTTTTACATCTTTATTGGAGTATAATTGCTTTACAATTGTGTGTTAGTTTCTGCTGTATAAAAAAGTGAATCAGCTATACGTATACATATAACACCATATCCCCTCCCTCTTGCACCTCCCTCTCACTCCCTTATCCCACCCCTTTAGGTCGTCACAAAGCACCGAGCTGATCTCCCTGTGCTATGTGGCTGCTTCCCAGTAGCTATCAATTTTACATTTGGTAGTGTATATATGCCCATACCACTCTCTCACTTTGTCCCAGCTTACCTTTCCCCCTCCCCATGTCCTCAAGTCCTTTCTCTACGTCTGTGTCCTTAATCCTTTCCTGCCCCTAGGTTCCTCATAAACTTTTTTTCTTTTAGATTCCATATATATGTGTTAGCATACGGTATTTGTTTTTCTCTTTCTGACTTACTTCACTCTGTAGGACAGACTCTAGATCCATCCACCTCACTACAAATAACTCAATTTCGTTTCTTTTTATGGCTGAATAATGTTCCATTGTATATGTGGTCCACATCTTCTTTATCCAGTTATCTGTTGATGGACACTTAGGTTGCTTCCATGTCCTGGCTATTGTAAATAGAGCTACAATGAACATTGTGGTACATGACTCTTTTTGAATTATGGTTTTCTCAGGGTAAATGTCCAGTAGTGGGATTGCTGGGTTGTACGGTTGTTCTATTTTTAGTTTTTAAGGAACCCCCATACCGTTCTCCCTAGTGGCTATATCAATTTACATTCCCACCAACAGTGCAAGAGGGTTCCCTTTTCTCCAATAAATGCCTCTCCAGCATTTATTGTTGGTAGATTTTTTGATGATGGCCATTCTGACTGGTGTGAGGTGATACCTCATTGTAGTTTTGATTTGCATTTCTCTAATAATTAGTGATGTTCAACATCCTTTCATGTGTTTGTTGGCAACCTGTATATCTTCTTTGGAGAAATGTCTATTTAGGTCTTCTGCCCATTTTTGGATTGGGTTGTTTGGTTTTGTGATATTGAGCTACAGGAGCTGCTTTTTGGAGGTTAATCCTTTGCCATTTGCTTCATTTGAAAATATTTTCTCCCATTCTGATGGTTGTCTTTTCATCTTGCTTATGTTTTCCTTTGCTGTGCAAAAGATTTTAAATTTCATTAAGTCCCATTTTTTTATTTTTGTTTTTATTTCCATTTCTCTAGGAGGTGGGTCAAAAAGGATCTTGCTGTGATTTATGTCATAGACTGTTCTGCTTATGTTTTCCTCTAAGAGTTTTATAGTGGCTGGTCTTACATTTAGGTCTCTAATCCATTTTGAGTTTATTTTTGTGTATGGTGTTAGGGAGTGTTCTAATTTCATTCTTTTACATGTAGCTGTCCAGTTTTCCCAGCACCACTTACTGAAGACACTGTCTTTTCTCCATTGTATACCCTTGCCTCCTTTGTCATAGATTAGTGGACCATAGGTACGTGGGTTTATCTCTGTGCTTTCTATCCTGTTCTATTGATCTATATTTCTGTTTTTGTGCCAGTACCATATTATCTTGATTACTGTAGCTTTGTAATATAGTCTGAAGTCTGGAAGTCTGATTCCTCCAGCTCTTTTTTTTTCCCCTCAAGACTGCTTTGGCTATCCGGGGTCTTTTGTGTCTCCCTACAAATTTTAAGATTTTTTTTTATAGTTCTGTAGAAAATGCCAAAGGTATTTTGATAGGGATTGCATTGAATCTGTAGATTGCTTTGGGTAGTATAGTCATTTTCACAATATTGATTCTTCTAATCCAAGAACATGGTATATGTCTCCATCTGTTTATATCATCTTTGATTTCTTTCATCAGTGTCTTATAGTTTTCTGAGTACAGGTCTTTTACTTCCTTAGGTAGGTTTATTCCTAGGTATTTTATTTTTGTTGCAGTGGTAATGGGATTGTTTCCTTAATTTCTCTTTCTGTTCTTTCATTGTTAGTGTATAGGAATGCAAGCAATTTCTGTGCATTAATTTTGTATCCTGCAACTTTACCAAATTCATTGATTAGCTCTAGTGGTTTTCTGGTGACATCTTTAGGATTCTCTATCTATGATATGATGTCATTTGCAAACTGACAATTTTACTTCTTCTTTTCCTTTTTGTATTCCTTTTATTTCTTTTTCTTCTCTGATTGCCATGGCTAGGACTTCCAAAACTATGTTGAGTAGTAGCAGTGAGAGTGGACATCCTCGTCTTGTTCCTGATCTTAGAGGAAACGTTTTCAGTTTTTCACTGTTGAGAATGATGTTTGCTGTGGGTTTGTCATATATGGCCTTTATTATGTTGAGGTAGTTTCCCTCTATGCCCACACTCTGCAGAGTTTTTATCATAAATGGGTGTTGAATTTTCTCAAAATCTTTTCCTGCATCTATTGAGATGATCATATGGTTTTATTCTACAATTTGTTAATATGGTGTATCACATTGATTTGTGTATATTGAAGAATCCTTGCATCCCTGGGATAAACCCCACTTGATCATGGTGTATGATCCTTTTAACGTGTTGTTCGATTCTGTTTGCTAGTATTTTGTTGAGGATTTTTACATCTATATTCATCAGTGATATTGGTCTGTAATTTTCTTTCCTTGTAGTATCTTTGTCTGGTTTTGGTATCAGGGTGACGGTGGTCTCATAGAATGAGTTTGGGAGTGTTCCTTCCCCTGCAATTGTTTTGAAGAATTTGAGAAGGTTGGGCACTAGCTCTTCTCTAAATGTTTGACAGAATTCACCTGTGATGCCATCTGGTTCTGGAATTTTGTTTGTTGGAAGATTTTTAATCACAGTTTCAATTTCATTGCTTGTGATAGGTTTGTTCATATTTTCTATTTCTTCCTGGCTCAGTCTTGGAAGGTTATCCCTTTCTAAGAATTTGTCCATTTCTTCCAGGTTGTCCATTTTATTGGCATAGAGTTGCTTGTAGTAGTCTCTTAGGATGCTTTGTATGCCTGTGGTGTCTGTTGTAACTTCTCCCTTTTCACTTCTAATTTTGTTGATTTGATTCCTCTCCCTCTTTTTCTTGAGTCTCGCTAAAGGTTTATCATTTTTGTTTATCTTCTCAAAGAACCGGCTTTTAGTTTTATTGATCTTTGCTTTCGTTTTCTTTACTTCTATTTCATTTATTTCTGCTTTGATCTTTATGATTTCTTTCATTCTACTAACTTTGGGTTTTGTTCTTCTTTCTCTAGTTCCTCTAGGTGTAAGGTTAGATTGTTTATTTGAGATTTTTCTTGTTTCTTGAGGTAGGCTTGTATTGCTATAAACTTCCCTCTTAGAACTGCTTTTGCTGCATCCCATAGGTTTTGGATCATCGTGTTTTTCTTGTCATTTGTCTCTAGGTAGTTTTTGATTTCCTCTTATTTCTTCAGTGATCTCTTGGTTATTTAGTAACGTATTGTTTAGCCTCCATGTGCTTGTGTTTTTTACAGTTTTGTCCCTGTTATTGATTTCTAATCTCATAGCATTGTGGTCAGAACAGCTGCTTGATATGATTTCAGTTTTCTTAAATTTACTGAGGCTTTATTTGTGACCCAAGATGTGATCTATCCTGGAGAATGTTCCGTGTGCAGTTGAGAAGAACGTGTAATCTGTTGTTTTTGGATCGAATGTCCTATAAATATCAATTAACTATATCTGGTCTATTGTGTCATTTAAAGCTTGTGTTTCCTTATTAATTTTCTGTCTGGATGATCTCCACTGGTGTAAGTGAGCTGTTAAAGTCCCCTGCTATTATTGTGTTACTGTTGATTTCCTCTTTTGTAGCTGTTAGCAGTTGCCTTATGTATTGAGGTGCTCCTATATTGGGCACATATATATTTGTAATTGTTATATCTTCTTCTTGGATTGATCCCTTGACCATTATGTAGTGTATTTCCTTGTCTCTTGTAACATTCTTTATTTTAAAGTCTATTTTATCTGATATGAGTATTGCTACTCCAGCTTTCTTTTGATTTTCATTTGCATAGAATATATTTTTCCATCACCTCACTTTCAGTCTGTATGTGTCCCTAGGTCTGAAATGGGTCTCTTGTAGACAGCATATATATGGGCCTTGTTTTTGTATCCTTTCAGAGAGCCTGTGTCTTTTGGTTGGAACATTTAGTCCATTCACGTTTAAGGTAATTATTGATATGTATGTTCCTATTACTATTTTCGTAATTGTTATGGGTTTGTCTTGGTGGGTCCTTTTCTTCTCTTGTGTTTTCCACTTAGAGAAGTTCCTTTAGCATTTGGTGTAGAGCTGGTTTCATGGTGCTGAATTCTCTTAGCTTTTGCTTGTCTGTAGGGCTTATGATTTCTCTGTCAAATCTGAATGAGATCCTTGCTGGGTGGAGTACTCTTGGTTGTAGGTTCTTCCCTTTCATCACTTTAAATTTATGCCACTCCCTTCTGGCTTGTAGATTTTCTGCTGAGAAATCAGCTGTTATCCTTATGGGAGTTCCCTTGTATGTTATTTGTCATGTTTCCCTTGTTGCTTTCAATACTTTTTCTTTGTCTTCAATTTTTGTCAATTTGCTTACTATGTGTCTTGGCATTTTTCTCCTTTGATTTATCCTGACTGGGACTCTCTGCACTTCCTGGACTTGGGTGGCTATTTCTTTTCCCATGCTAGGGAAGTTTTCGACTATAATCTCTTCAAATGTATTCTCGGGTCCTTTCTCTCTCTCTTCTCCTTCTGGGACCCCTATGATGTGAATGTTGTTGCGTTTAATGTTGTCCCAGAGGACTCTTAGGGTGTCTTCATTTATTTTCATTCTTTTTCTTTATTCTGTTCCATGGCAGTGATTTCCACCTTTCTGTCTTCCAGGTCACTTATCCGTTCTGCCACAGTTATTCTGCTACTGATTCCTTCTAGTGTATTTTTCATTTCAGTTATTATATTGTTCACCTCTGTTTGTTTGTTCTTTAATTCCTCTAGGTGTTTGCTCCTTAATTCTTCTAGGTCTTTGTTAAGCATTTCTTGCATCTTCTCGATCTTTGCCTCCATTCTTTTGCCAAGGTCTTGGATCATGTTCACTATCATTATTCTGAATTCTTTTTCTGGAAGGTTCCCTATCTCCACCTCATTTCGTTTTTTTTTTCCTAGTGTTTTATCTTGTTCCTTAATCTGGTATAAAGTCCTCTGCCTTTTCATTTTGTCTATCTTTCTGTGAATGTGGTTTTCCTTCCACAGGCTGCAGAATTGTAGTTCTTCTTGCTTCTGCTGTCTGCTCTCCAGTGGATGAGTCTATCTTAGAGGCTTGTGCAAGCTTCCTGATGAGAGGGACTGGTGGTGGGTAGAGCTGGGTGTTGCTTTGGTGGGCAAAGCTTTAATCTGCTTGTCTGCAGATTAAATAAAACTTTAATAAAAAGTTTAATCCACTTATCTGCTGATGCATGGGGCTTGGTTCCCTTCCTGTTGGTAGTTTCGCTTGAGGTGACCCAGCACTGGAGCCTACCTTGCTCTTGGTGGGGTTAATGGCAGACTCTGGGAGGGCTCACACCAAGGAGTATTTCCCAGAACTTCTGCTGCCAGTGTCGTTGTCCTCACGGTGAGCCACAGCCACAGCCACCACCTGCCTCTGCAGGAGACCCTCTAAAACTATCAGGTAGTTCTGGTCATTCTCCTACGGGGTCACTGCTCCTTCCCCTGGGTTCTGATGTGCTCACTACTTTGTGTGTGCCCTCCAAGAGTGGAGTATCTGAGTGGAGTTGAGACTCTGAGACTCTGTGTGGAGTCGCACAGACTCTGGGTCCTGTGAAGCTTCGATGCTTTGTGGTTCTAGAAATCCTATAGGAGACGGTCCACAGCAGGTGAAGCTAATGCTCTCAGTAGAGGTGGTGAAGCCAAAGATCTGCAGTTCCGACTAGAGGTGCCGATGTACATACAGGACAAAATCATCTCGTGTGAATGTAGTTCAGGCATGTTTAAGATGAATGGAGCCATGTTAATGCCTACCATATTCTATCTTGAGCCTCTCCTCAGGGACCCCCTCCTCAGTTCCTGAGGCTCCTGTAAGTCATGTACAGGGGACTGGAGAGTGGGCTCTGTCCAGTCTGAGCCCTGAGTTACCCTGTGTGTATCTTAGGATACTTTGTATTTCTGTGGGGTCTGTTGTAACATCAACCCTTTCATTTCAGATTTATTTGGGCCCTCTCTTTTTAAAAAAACATACTACTGTTGTCTTTTATTCTTTACAGATGTTTAATAAGTGTTTGATCTACCTTGACTTACTCTATGTATACTTTTGCAGTGAGATTTTTACTTTTCTTGGTTTTCTTGTTACTATCAATAATTAGTGAGACTTCTTTTAAGCTACCTTCAACATTGATTATAAAGCTGCTTTATTAGTGATGACAGAGCCTTAATGGAAGTCATGTTCTGGTTGTAAATTAGAATGCAATGTGCCAGCAAAAAGACCCTTAAGTTTATTTCTCATTACTTCTTGTTCTTTTTTTAATTTAATTTTTATTTTTTATCAGAGCAAATTTGATTAAAATGTTTTGTTTCTTCTAGGTGTGCAAGATGTGGTTCTTTTAAACATATACATATATCTATTCTTCTTTGGATCATTTTCCCATGTAGGTTATGATACAGTGTTGAGTAATCTTCTTTTGGTATTACGTAGGTCTTTGGTGATTACACATTTCACATTTGTTTCTATATCTATGTTAACCCCAATATCCTAATGTATCCAATCCTCACACCTTTCCAATTGGTGAACCATAAGTTAGTTTAGTGAATCTGTGATTGCATTTCTCTGTGGAAATATCTTCATTGGTATCAATTTTTAGCTAAGACCTATAAGTGATATTATAAGATATGTGTCTTTTGCTTTCTGACTTAGTACAATTTGCCTGATTACCTCAAGAATCATACATGGTGCTGCAAATGGCATTGTTTTATTTTTTTCCCTGGCTAATATTCCATCTGTACGTGTACCAGTTCTTCTTTGGCCACGCTCCTCTTGATGGACTTCTTGGTTGTCTCCATGTCTTGGCTATTGTAATACTGCTGCAATACACATTTGCTTGCCTGTGTCTTTCCAGTTCTATCTTCTTATGTTATAGTCCAAGGAGTGGGCTTGCTGTATCATATGGTAACTCAGTGTGTACGTTTTAAAGGCACCACCATTCAGTTCTCATTAGTGGCTCTTTCCAGGTTACATCCAACTTAAAGTTGAGGGTATGCATTTCTCCAAAACACCTTCAGTATTTATTGTTTGTAGTTTTCTTGCTGAGGGTTATTCTGACAGGTGTGAGCTGATACCCCTTTGTGGTTGAATTTGCATGTGTCCCATAATATGTTGAAATTGAGCTTTAAAGCATGTCCTTTTTATTTATCAAACAGTGATTACAGCTTAGTTCTTCAAGGTGTTTTCTTAAAGTATGGGTCACATTTTGAAAATTTTTGGCCATTACCTCCCTCGAGACATTTTGAGGGCAGTTTTCATTTACAGCCCTGCATTACTTGTTCATGTGAAGTGACCATTAGCACAGGCTTTAAAGCTGCTTTTGCAGGGAACGGCCAGAGGGCGGCAGCCTTTCTACGTTCCCCACTCTGGTAACTAGGGAAACAGACCTTCCGGCCTGTGGTGTTCCTCGGTTATAAATTAGAGTGCAATGTGCCCGGATAAACCCACAAATGCTGATGTCTCCTTACTTTTGTTTGTTTTTTTTAAATTTAATTTATATTTAGTATTGGAGTAATATTCCATTGTGTACATGGACCACTTCTTCTTGGTGCATTCCTCGGTTGATGGACATTTTCATTGCTTCCAAGTGTTGGCTATGGTAAATATTGCTGGAGTGAAGGATTGCCAGCCTGTGAGTTTTTGATTCTCATTTTCTCAGGTGATAGGTCCAGCAGTGGTTTTGATTGATTGACTGGTAGCTCAATGTTTCCCTTTTCAAAGCACCTACATTGTGCTTTCATTAGTGACTCTTAACATGGCCCCTCCTTACAACCGAGGGTACGCATTTCTCCACAATCCCTTAAGCATTTATTTTTTGCAGCATTTTTGCTAATGACCATTCTGACTGCTGTGAGCTGATAGGTATTTGTAATATGGGTATGCATGTCGTTAAATATCTAAAACTCATCATTTTTCCACGCCTTTTTCTTTTCTGTTAAAAGAAAAAAAAGTGTGAGTACAATATCCGTCTTGAAAGTGTCTTCCTGGAACGTTGCCCTCTTTTGAATTTTTTGGTCAATTTTCAACCCCAGGATTGTTTTGAAATGTAGGTGTCATTTACAGGCCTGCAATGAGTGTGAATATTTAGGGACCATTAGCACTAGGTTTAAGCTGCTGTTGTTCGAAATGGCCGCAAGGCAGCAGCATTTCTCCATTACCAAATCTGGTTACAAGGGCAGCAGAGCCGTTCTGGAAGTTGTTTTCCTAGGTTGTAAATTTGAATGGAGTGGGCTGGAAAACGCCCCATAAGTTTATGTCTGATTAATTCTTTTTCGTTGTTTTAATTTTTTAAATCAGGGTAATGGTTAAAATGTTGTTTGTCCAAGGTGTACACACTCTGGTTAATTTACACATTATTTATATCGATTTATGTAGAGATCCGCTTCCCATGTAAATTATTACAGAGTGTTCTGTAGACCTCCCTTGTTATATGGTCGGTCTTTTTGTAATATGTATATAATATGTATTTGGATCATATCCATATCATATAGTAACACTGATCTTCATTTATCCATTCCCCCCACCTTTCCATTTAGATGAGCAAAGTTGGTTTTCTAAGTTTGTGAGTGTATTTCTCTGTGAATTGTGTTCATTTGTGTCAGTTATTAGATAACGCCTATAAGTGATATCATAGAATATAGGTCTTTTGCTTTCCGACTTACCTCATGTTTCGTGATTATCTCCAGACTCATTTGTGGTGCCTCAGAGAGCAATGGTTCATTGTCTTCCATGGCTAATATTCCATTGTGTACATGGACCACTTCTTCTTTATCCATTCACCTCTTGTTGGACATTTTGATTGCTTCACTTTCTTGGCTATTGTGAATAAGGCTGCACTGCAGCTTTTGCGGCCTGTGTCTTCTCGATTCTTGTCTTCTCAGGTGAGAGGTCCAATGGTGCGCCTGCTGGATTGAATGGTACCTCCATTTTTATTTTTAAACACAGCTCCTTTCTGTTCTCATTATTGGCTGTTACCCCTTTACGTCTCACCAGCAGGTAGAGGGCACAGAGTTCCCTAAAAGCCCTTCAGCATTTATTGTTTGCAGACTTTTTGCTGATGGTCAGTCGACTGGTGTAAGTTGAAACTTTTTGTAGATTAGATTGCATGGGTCTAACACTCCCTGAGGTTGAGCTTTTATCCATTTTCCTTTTTTTTTTTAAATGAGCGTGCGTAAAACTTAACTCTTCATACTCTCTTCTTGAAACATTTGCCTGTTTTGAATTTTTTTGTCCATTCCCTACTTCAGCACAAAATTTTAGGGCAGGTGTCCTTTACAGCCCTGAGTCCTTGGGAATGTTAAGTGACCATTAGCTGTGAGTTTAAAGCTGCTCCTGCAGGGAAAGGTCAGAAGGTGGCAGCATTTCTCCTTTACCAAATTTGGTTACTGGGGAAACAGAGCCTTAATGGAAGTGGTGTTCTAGGTTGTAAATTAGAATGGAATGTGCCAGGAAAAAGCCCTGTAAGTTTATGTCTCATTACTTCTTGTTCATATTCGTAATTTACTTTTTATTTTTTATCCCAGCAAATTTGATTACCATGGTTTGTTTGTTCTAGGTGTGCAAGATGTGGTTCTTTCACACATATATGTGTATCTATTCTTCCTCGCGTCCTTTTTCCATGTAGGTGATGACACAATGTTGAGTAGTCTCTCTCCTGGTCTTCCGTACGTCTTTGGTGATTATATATTTCACATGGTTTGTATATCTCTGTTAACCCCAATATGGTAATGTAGCCAATCCTCATCCCTTTCTATTTGGTGAACCATGAGTTTTTTTAATGAATCTGTGGTTGCCTTTCTCTGTGGAAATATCTTCATTGGTATGAATTTTTAAGTAACTCCTAAAAGTGATATGATAGGATATGTGTCTTTTGCTTTCTCACTTACTACACGTGGCGTGATTACGTCTAGACTCATCTATGGTGCTGCAAATGGCATTGTTTCACTTTTTTCACTAGCGAATATTCCATCTGTACATGGAGGAGTTCTTCTTTGTCCACCCATCTGTTGGTGGACTTTTTGGTTACTTCCATATCTTGGCTATTGTAATACTGTGCCATGCAGATTTGCCTGCCTGTGTCTCTGCAATTCTCTCTTCTTAGATTTTAGGTCGAGGAGTGGGCCTGCTGGATCATATGGTAGCTCAACGTTGACCTTTTTAAGGCACATCCGTTCTGTTCTCATTCGTGGCCCTTTCCAACTTACGTCCCACTCGAAGTTGAGGGTGTGCATTTCTCCACAACACCTTCAGCATTTATTGTTTGTAGTTTTCTTGCTGATGGTTATTCTGACAAGTGTGAGCTGATAGCTTTTTGTGGTTGAAATCGCACGTGCCTCATAATCCGTTGAAATTGAGCTTTAAGGCATGTCCTTTTTATTTTGCAAGCTGTGATTACCCCTTAGTTCTTCAAAGTGTTCTCTTAAAGTATGTGTCACATTTTGAAATGTTTGGGCCATTACCTCCCTCAAGACATTTTGAGGGCAGGTTTCATTTACAGTTCTGCAGTACTTGTTCCTATGAAATGACCATTAGCACAGCCTTTAAAGCTGCTTTTGCAGGTAACTGCCAGAGGGTGGCAGCCTTTCTATGTTCCCCACCCTGGTACGTAGGGAAAAGCCCTTGCGGCCTGTGGTGTTTCTCGGTTATAAATTAGAGTGGAGTGTGCACGGACAAACCCACACAAGCTGATGTCTCCTTACTTTTGTTGGTTTTTTAAATTTACTTTTTATTTTTTATTGGAGTAATTTTCCACTGTGTACGTGGACCACTTCTACTTTGTGCACTCCTCGGTTGATGGACATTTTCATTGCTTCCAAGTGTTGGCTATGGTAAATATTTTTGGAGTGCAGGATTGCCAGCCTGTGACTTTTTAATTCTCATTTTCTCAGGTGATAGGCCCAGCAGTGGTTGGGATTGATTGACTGGTAGCACCGTGTTACCCTTTTCAAAGCACCTTCTTTGTGTTTTCATTAGTGGCTCTTACCACGTCCCCCTTAGAATCGAGGGTACGCATTTCTCCACAATCGCTTCAGCATTTATTGTTTGCAGCATTGATGTTAACGGCCCTTCTGGCTGCTGTGAGCTGATAGGTGTTTGTAATTTGGGTTTGCATGTCTTTGAAAATTCGTAAAACTCATCATTTTTCTCTGCCGTTTTCTTTTCTCTTAAAAAAAGGAAACAATTGGGAGTACAATATAATTCTTGAAATTGTCTTCTTGGAAGGTTGCCCTCTTTTGAAGTTTTTGGTCGATTTTCCACCCCAGAATTTTTTTAGAGAGCAGGTGTCATTTACCGAACTGCAAGTTTGGTGAATATTTAGTGACCTTTGGCAATGGATTTAAAGCTGCTGTTGTGGGAAGTGGCCTCAAGGAGGCAGCATTTCTCCATTCCCAAATCTGGGTACTAGGGCAGCAGAGTCTTTCTGAAAGACGTGTTCCTATGTTGTAAATTACATTGGAATGTGCATGGAGAAACCCCCATAAGATTATGTCTCATTATTTCTTCTTGGTTTTAAAATTTTTTTTAATTGGGGTAAAGCTAAGAATATTGTTTCTCCCAGGTGTACACGATCTGGTTCATTTGTACATTATATACGTCTATGCAAGTACAGATCCTCTTCCCATGTAAAATGTTACTGAGGGTTCCGCAGACCTCCCTTGCTATATGGTCGGTCTTTTTGATATATGTATATAATATGTGTTTGTATACATATAGTAACACTAATCTTAATTTATCCATTCCCCCCACCTTTCCGTTTAGATGAGCATAGTTTGTTTTCTAAGTCTGTGAGTGTCTTTCTCTGTGGAAATACGTTCATTTGTGTCAGTTATTAGAGAACGCCTATAAGTGATATCATAGAATATAGGTCTTTTGCTTTCCGACTTACCTCATGTTTCGTGATTATCTCCAGACTCATTTGTGGTGCCTCAGAGAGCAATAGTTCATTGTCTTCCATGGCTAATATTCCATTGTGTACATGGACCACTTCTTCTTTATCCATTCACCTCTAGTTGGACATTTTGATTGCTTCACTTTCTTGGCTATTGTGAATAAGGCTGCACTGCAGCTTTTGCGGCCTGTGTCTTCTCGATTCTTGTCTTCTCAGGTGAGAGGTCCAATGGTGCGCCTGCTGGATTGAATGGTACCTCCATTTTTACTTTTAAACACAGCTCCTTTCTGTTCTCATTATTGGCTGTTACCCCTTTACGTCTCACCAGCAGGTAGAGGGTACACAGTTCCCTAAAACCCCTTCAGCATTTATTGTTTGTAGACGTTCTGCTGATGGTCAGTCGACTGGTGTAAGTTGAAACTTTTTGTAGATTAGATTGCATGGGTCTAACACTCCCTGAGGTGGAGCTTTTATCCATTTTCCTTTTTTTTTTTAAAGAGCGTGAGTAAAACTTAACTCTTCATACTCTCTTCTTGAAACATTTGCCTGTTTTGAATTTTTTTGTCCATTCCCTACTTCAGCACAATTTTTGAGGGCAGGTGTCCTTTACAGCCCTGAGTCCTTGGGAATGCTAAGTGACCATTAGGTGTGAGTTTAAAGCTGCTCCTGCAGGGACAGGTCAGAAGGTGGCAGCATTTCTCCTTTACCAAATTTGGTTACTGGGGAAACAGAGCCTTAATGGAAGTGGTGTTCTAGGTTGTAAATTAGAATGGAATGTGCCAGGAAAAAGCCCTGTAAGTTTATGTCTCATTACTTCTTGTTCATATTTGTAATTTACTTTTTATTTTTTATCCCAGCAAATTTGATTACAATGGTTTGTTTGTTCTAGGTGTGCAAGATGTGGTTCTTTCACACATATACGTGTATCTATTCTTCCTCGAGTCCTTTTTCCATGTAGTTTATGACACAATGTTGAGTAGTCTCTCTCCTGGTCTTCCGTACGTCTTTGGTGATTATATATTTCACATGGTTTGTATATCTCTGTTAACCCCAATATGGTAATGTAGCCAATCCTCATCCCTTTCTATTTGGTGAACCATGAGTTTTTTTAATGAATCTGTGGTTGCCTTTCTCTGTGGAAATATCTTCATTGGTATCAATTTTTAAGTAACTCCTAAAAGTGATATGATAGGATATGTGTCTTTTGCTTTCTCACTTACTACACGTGGCGTGATTACGTCTAGACTCATCTATGGTGCTGCAAATGGCATTGTTTCACTTTTTTCACTAGCGGATATTCCATCTGTACATGGAGGAGTTCTTCTTTGTCCACCCATCTGTTGGTGGACTTTTTGGTTACTTCCATATCTTGGCTATTGTAATACTGTGCCATGCAGATTTGCCTGCCTGTGTCTTTGCAATTCTCTCTTCTTAGATTTTAGGTCGAGGAGTGGGCCTGCTGGATCATACGGTAGCTCAACGTTGACCTTTTTGAGGCACATCCATTCTGTTCTCATTCGTGGCCCTTTCCAAGTTACGTCCCTCTTGAAGTTGAGGGTGTGCATTTCTCCACAACACCTTCAGCATTTATTGTTTGTAGTTTTCTTAAAGATGGTTATTCTGACAAGTGTGAGCTGATACCTTTTTGTGGTTGAATTCGCACGTGCCTCATAATCCGTTGAAATTGAGCTTTAAGGCATGTCCTTTTTATTTTTCAAGCTGTGATTACCCCTTGTTCTTCAAAGTGTTCTCTTAAAGTGTGTGTCACATTTTGAAATGTTTGGGCCATTACCTCCCTCAAGACATTTTGAGGGCAGGTTTCATTTACAGTTCTGCAGTACTTGTTCCTATGAAATGACCATTAGCAAAGCCTTTAAAGCTGCTTTTGCAGGTAACTGCCAGAGGGTGGCAGCGTTTCTATGTTCCCCACCCTGTTACCTAGGGAAAAGCCCTTGCGGCCTGTCGTGTTTCTCGGTTATAAATTAGAGTGGAGTGTGCCCGGACAAACCCACACAAGCTGATGTCTCCTTACTTTTGTTGGTTTTTTAAATTTACTTTTTATTTTTTTTGGAGTGATTTTCCACTGTGTACATGGACCACTTCTACTTTGTGCATTCCTCGGTTGATGGACATTTTCATTGCTTCCAAGTGTTGGCTATGGTAAATATTGTTGGGGTGCAGGATTGCCAGCCTGTGACTTTTTATTCTCATTTTCTCAGGTGATAGGCCCAGCAGTGGTTGGGATTGATTGACTGGTAGCACCGTGTTACCCTTTGCAAAGCACCTTCTTTGTGTTTTCATTAGTGGCTCTTACCACGTCCCCCTTAGAATCGAGGGTACGCATTTCTCCACAATCGCTTCAGCATTTATTGTTTGCAGGATTTATGCTAACGGCCCTTCTGGCTGCTGTGAGCTGATAGGTGTTTGTAATTTGGGTTTGCATGTCTTTGAAAATTCGTAAAACTCATCATTTTTCTCTGCCGTTTTCTTTTCTGTTAAAAAAAGGAAACAATTGGGAGTACAATATAACTCTTGAAATTGTCTTCTTGGAAGGTTGCCCTCTTTTGAAGTTTTTGGTCGATTTTCCACCCCAGAATTTTTTTAGAGAGCAGGTGTCATTTACGGAACTGCAAGTTTGGTGAATATTTAGTGACCTTTGGCAATGGATTTAAAGCTGCTGTTGTGGGAAGTGGCTCAAGGAGGCAGCATTTCTCCATTCCCAAATCTGGGTACGAGGGCAGCAGAGTCTTTCTGGAAGTCGTGTTCCTAGGTTGTAAATTACATTGGAATGTGCATGGAGAAACCCCCATAAGATTATGTCTCATTATTTCTTCTTGGTTTTAAAATTTTTTTTAATTGGGGTAAAGCTAAGAATATTGTTTCTCCCAGGTGTACACGATCTGGTTCATTTGTACATTATATACGTCTATGCAAGTACAGATCCTCTTCCCATGTAAAATGTTACTGAGGGTTCCGCAGACCTCCCTTGCTATATGGTCGGTCTTTTTGATATATGTATATAATATGTGTTTGTATACATATAGTAACACTAATCTTAATTTATCCATTCCCCCCACCTTTCCGTTTAGATGAGCATAGTTTGTTTTCTAAGTCTGTGAGTGTCTTTCTCTGTGGAAATACGTTCATTTGTGTCAGTTATTAGAGAACGCCTATAAGTGATATCATAGAATATAGGTCTTTTGCTTTCCGACTTACCTCATGTTTCGTGATTATCTCCAGACTCATTTGTGGTGCCTCAGAGCGCAATAGTTCATTGTCTTCCATGGCTAATACTCCATTGTGTACATGGACCACTTCTTCTTTATCCATTCACCTCTAGTTGGACATTTTGATTGCTTCACTTTCTTGGCTATTGTGAATAAGGCTGCACTGCAGCTTTTGCGGCCTGTGTCTTCTCGATTCTTGTCTTCTCAGGTGAGAGGTCCAATGGTGCGCCTGCTGGATTGAATGGTACCTCCATTTTTACTTTTAAACACAGCTCCTTTCTGTTCTCATTATTGGCTGTTACCCCTTTACGTCTCACCAGCAGGTAGAGGGTACACAGTTCCCTAAAACCCCTTCAGCATTTATTGTTTGTAGACGTTCTGCTGATGGTCAGTCGACTGGTGTAAGTTGAAACTTTTTGTAGATTAGATTGCATGGGTCTAACACTCCCTGAGGTTGAGCTTTTATCCATTTTCCTTTTTTTTTTTTTTAAAGAGCGTGAGTAAAACTTAACTCTTCATACTCTCTTCTTGAAACATTTGCCTGTTTTGAATTTTTTTGTCCATTCCCTACTTCAGCACAATTTTTGAGGGCAGGTGTCCTTTACAGCCCTGAGTCCTTGGGAATGCTAAGTGACCATTAGGTGTGAGTTTAAAGCTGCTCCTGCAGGGACAGGTCAGAAGGTGGCAGCATTTCTCCTTTACCAAATTTGGTTACTGGGGAAACAGAGCCTTAATGGAAGTGGTGTTCTAGGTTGTAAATTAGAATGGAATGTGCCAGGAAAAAGCCCTGTAAGTTTATGTCTCATTACTTCTTGTTCATATTTGTAATTTACTTTTTATTTTTTATCCCAGCAAATTTGATTACAATGGTTTGTTTGTTCTAGGTGTGCAAGATGTGGTTCTTTCACACATATACGTGTATCTATTCTTCCTCGAGTCCTTTTTCCATGTAGTTTATGACACAATGTTGAGTAGTCTCTCTCCTGGTCTTCCGTACGTCTTTGGTGATTATATATTTCACATGGTTTGTATATCTCTGTTAACCCCAATATGGTAATGTAGCCAATCCTCATCCCTTTCTATTTGGTGAACCATGAGTTTTTTTAATGAATCTGTGGTTGCCTTTCTCTGTGGAAATATCTTCATTGGTATCAATTTTTAAGTAACTCCTAAAAGTGATATGATAGGATATGTGTCTTTTGCTTTCTCACTTACTACACGTGGCGTGATTACGTCTAGACTCATCTATGGTGCTGCAAATGGCATTGTTTCACTTTTTTCACTAGCGGATATTCCATCTGTACATGGAGGAGTTCTTCTTTGTCCACCCATCTGTTGGTGGACTTTTTGGTTACTTCCATATCTTGGCTATTGTAATACTGTGCCATGCAGATTTGCCTGCCTGTGTCTTTGCAATTCTCTCTTCTTAGATTTTAGGTCGAGGAGTGGGCCTGCTGGATCATACGGTAGCTCAACGTTGACCTTTTTGAGGCACATCCATTCTGTTCTCATTCGTGGCCCTTTCCAAGTTACGTCCCTCTTGAAGTTGAGGGTGTGCATTTCTCCACAACACCTTCAGCATTTATTGTTTGTAGTTTTCTTAAAGATGGTTATTCTGACAAGTGTGAGCTGATACCTTTTTGTGGTTGAATTCGCACGTGCCTCATAATCCGTTGAAATCGAGCTTTAAGGCATGTCCTTTTTATTTTTCAAGCTGTGATTACCCCTTGTTCTTCAAAGTGTTCTCTTAAAGTGTGTGTCACATTTTGAAATGTTTGGGCCATTACCTCCCTCAAGACATTTTGAGGGCAGGTTTCATTTACAGTTCTGCAGTACTTGTTCCTATGAAATGACCATTAGCAAAGCCTTTAAAGCTGCTTTTGCAGGTAACTGCCAGAGGGTGGCAGCGTTTCTATGTTCCCCACCCTGTTACCTAGGGAAAAGCCCTTGCGGCCTGTCGTGTTTCTCGGTTATAAATTAGAGTGGAGTGTGCCCGGACAAACCCACACAAGCTGATGTCTCCTTACTTTTGTTGGTTTTCTAAATTTACTTTTTATTTTTTATTGGAGTGATTTTCCACTGTGTACATGGACCACTTCTACTTTGTGCATTCCTCGGTTGATGGACATTTTCATTGCTTCCAAGTGTTGGCTATGGTAAATATTGTTGGGGTGCAGGATTGCCAGCCTGTGACTTTTTATTCTCATTTTCTCAGGTGATAGGCCCAGCAGTGGTTGGGATTGATTGACTGGTAGCACCGTGTTACCCTTTGCAAAGCACCTTCTTTGTGTTTTCATTAGTGGCTCTTACCACGTCCCCCTTAGAATCGAGGGTACGCATTTCTCCACAATCGCTTCAGCATGTATTGTTTGCAGCATTTATGCTAACGGCCCTTCTGGCTGCTGTGAGCTGATAGGTGTTTGTAATTTGGGTTTGCATGTCTTTGAAAATTCGTAAAACTCATCATTTTTCTCTGCCGTTTTCTTTTCTGTTAAAAAAAGGAAACAATTGGGAGTACAATATAACTCTTGAAATTGTCTTCTTGGAAGGTTGCCCTCTTTTGAAGTTTTTGGTCGATTTTCCACCCCAGAATTTTTTTAGAGAGCAGGTGTCATTTACGGAACTGCAAGTTTGGTGAATATTTAGTGACCTTTGGCAATGGATTTAAAGCTGCTGTTGTGGGAAGTGGCTCAAGGAGGCAGCATTTCTCCATTCCCAAATCTGGGTACGAGGGCAGCAGAGTCTTTCTGGAAGTCGTGTTCCTAGGTTGTAAATTACATTGGAATGTGCATGGAGAAACCCCCATAAGATTATGTCTCATTATTTCTTCTTGGTTTTAAAATTTTTTTTTAATTGGGGTAAAGCTAAGAATATTGTTTCTCCCAGGTGTACACGATCTGGTTCATTTGTACATTATATACGTCTATGCAAGTACAGATCCTCTTCCCATGTAAAATGTTACTGAGGGTTCCGCAGACCTCCCTTGCTATATGGTCGGTCTTTTTGATATATGTATATAATATGTGTTTGTATACATATAGTAACACTAATCTTAATTTATCCATTC
Source organism: Balaenoptera ricei (assembly GCF_028023285.1). Classification (NCBI taxonomy): domain Eukaryota; kingdom Metazoa; phylum Chordata; class Mammalia; order Artiodactyla; family Balaenopteridae; genus Balaenoptera; species Balaenoptera ricei. Next base: position 85,398,899 of record NC_082640.1, on the reverse strand, counting down.
CCCCCACCTTTCCGTTTAGATGAGCATAGTTTGTTTTCTAAGTCTGTGAGTGTCTTTCTCTGTGGAAATACGTTCATTTGTGTCAGTTATTAGAGAACGCCTATAAGTGATATCATAGAATATAGGTCTTTTGCTTTCCGACTTACCTCATGTTTCGTGATTATCTCCAGACTCATTTGTGGTGCCTCAGAGAGCAATAGTTCATTGTCTTCCATGGCTAATATTCCATTGTGTACATGGACCACTTCTTCTTTATCCATTCACCTCTAGTTGGACATTTTGATTGCTTCACTTTCTTGGCTATTGTGAATAAGGCTGCACTGCAGCTTTTGCGGCCTGTGTCTTCTCGATTCTTGTCTTCTCAGGTGAGAGGTCCAATGGTGCGCCTGCTGGATTGAATGGTACCTCCATTTTTACTTTTAAACACAGCTCCTTTCTGTTCTCATTATTGGCTGTTACCCCTTTACGTCTCACCAGCAGGTAGAGGGTACACAGTTCCCTAAAACCCCTTCAGCATTTATTGTTTGTAGACGTTCTGCTGATGGTCAGTCGACTGGTGTAAGTTGAAACTTTTTGTAGATTAGATTGCATGGGTCTAACACTCCCTGAGGTTGAGCTTTTATCCATTTTCCTTTTTTTTTTTTAAAGAGCGTGAGTAAAACTTAACTCTTCATACTCTCTTCTTGAAACATTTGCCTGTTTTGAATTTTTTTGTCCATTCCCTACTTCAGCACAATTTTTGAGGGCAGGTGTCCTTTACAGCCCTGAGTCCTTGGGAATGCTAAGTGACCATTAGGTGTGAGTTTAAAGCTGCTCCTGCAGGGACAGGTCAGAAGGTGGCAGCATTTCTCCTTTACCAAATTTGGTTACTGGGGAAACAGAGCCTTAATGGAAGTGGTGTTCTAGGTTGTAAATTAGAATGGAATGTGCCAGGAAAAAGCCCTGTAAGTTTATGTCTCATTACTTCTTGTTCATATTTGTAATTTACTTTTTATTTTTTATCCCAGCAAATTTGATTACAATGGTTTGTTTGTTCTAGGTGTGCAAGATGTGGTTCTTTCACACATATACGTGTATCTATTCTTCCTCGAGTCCTTTTTCCATGTAGTTTATGACACAATGTTGAGTAGTCTCTCTCCTGGTCTTCCGTACGTCTTTGGTGATTATATATTTCACATGGTTTGTATATCTCTGTTAACCCCAATATGGTAATGTAGCCAATCCTCATCCCTTTCTATTTGGTGAACCATGAGTTTTTTTAATGAATCTGTGGTTGCCTTTCTCTGTGGAAATATCTTCATTGGTATCAATTTTTAAGTAACTCCTAAAAGTGATATGATAGGATATGTGTCTTTTGCTTTCTCACTTACTACACGTGGCGTGATTACGTCTAGACTCATCTATGGTGCTGCAAATGGCATTGTTTCACTTTTTTCACTAGCGGATATTCCATCTGTACATGGAGGAGTTCTTCTTTGTCCACCCATCTGTTGGTGGACTTTTTGGTTACTTCCATATCTTGGCTATTGTAATACTGTGCCATGCAGATTTGCCTGCCTGTGTCTTTGCAATTCTCTCTTCTTAGATTTTAGGTCGAGGAGTGGGCCTGCTGGATCATACGGTAGCTCAACGTTGACCTTTTTGAGGCACATCCATTCTGTTCTCATTCGTGGCCCTTTCCAAGTTACGTCCCTCTTGAAGTTGAGGGTGTGCATTTCTCCACAACACCTTCAGCATTTATTGTTTGTAGTTTTCTTAAAGATGGTTATTCTGACAAGTGTGAGCTGATACCTTTTTGTGGTTGAATTCGCACGTGCCTCATAATCCGTTGAAATCGAGCTTTAAGGCATGTCCTTTTTATTTTTCAAGCTGTGATTACCCCTTGTTCTTCAAAGTGTTCTCTTAAAGTGTGTGTCACATTTTGAAATGTTTTGGCCATTACCTCCCTCAAGACATTTTGAGGGCAGGTTTCATTTACAGTTCTGCAGTACTTGTTCCTATGAAATGACCATTAGCAAAGCCTTTAAAGCTGCTTTTGCAGGTAACTGCCAGAGGGTGGCAGCGTTTCTATGTTCCCCACCCTGTTACCTAGGGAAAAGCCCTTGCGGCCTGTCGTGTTTCTCGGTTATAAATTAGAGTGGAGTGTGCCCGGACAAACCCACACAAGCTGATGTCTCCTTACTTTTGTTGGTTTTCTAAATTTACTTTTTATTTTTTATTGGAGTGATTTTCCACTGTGTACATGGACCACTTCTACTTTGTGCATTCCTCGGTTGATGGACATTTTCATTGCTTCCAAGTGTTGGCTATGGTAAATATTGTTGGGGTGCAGGATTGCCAGCCTGTGACTTTTTATTCTCATTTTCTCAGGTGATAGGCCCAGCAGTGGTTGGGATTGATTGACTGGTAGCACCGTGTTACCCTTTGCAAAGCACCTTCTTTGTGTTTTCATTAGTGGCTCTTACCACGTCCCCCTTAGAATCGAGGGTACGCATTTCTCCACAATCGCTTCAGCATGTATTGTTTGCAGCATTTATGCTAACGGCCCTTCTGGCTGCTGTGAGCTGATAGGTGTTTGTAATTTGGGTTTGCATGTCTTTGAAAATTCGTAAAACTCATCATTTTTCTCTGCCGTTTTCTTTTCTGTTAAAAAAAGGAAACAATTGGGAGTACAATATAACTCTTGAAATTGTCTTCTTGGAAGGTTGCCCTCTTTTGAAGTTTTTGGTCGATTTTCCACCCCAGAATTTTTTTAGAGAGCAGGTGTCATTTACGGAACTGCAAGTTTGGTGAATATTTAGTGACCTTTGGCAATGGATTTAAAGCTGCTGTTGTGGGAAGTGGCTCAAGGAGGCAGCATTTCTCCATTCCCAAATCTGGGTACGAGGGCAGCAGAGTCTTTCTGGAAGTCGTGTTCCTAGGTTGTAAATTACATTGGAATGTGCATGGAGAAACCCCCATAAGATTATGTCTCATTATTTCTTCTTGGTTTTAAAATTTTTTTTTAATTGGGGTAAAGCTAAGAATATTGTTTCTCCCAGGTGTACACGATCTGGTTCATTTGTACATTATATACGTCTATGCAAGTACAGATCCTCTTCCCATGTAAAATGTTACTGAGGGTTCCGCAGACCTCCCTTGCTATATGGTCGGTCTTTTTGATATATGTATATAATATGTGTTTGTATACATATAGTAACACTAATCTTAATTTATCCATTCCCCCCACCTTTCCGTTTAGATGAGCATAGTTTGTTTTCTAAGTCTGTGAGTGTCTTTCTCTGTGGAAATACGTTCATTTGTGTCAGTTATTAGAGAACGCCTATAAGTGATATCATAGAATATAGGTCTTTTGCTTTCCGACTTACCTCATGTTTCGTGATTATCTCCAGACTCATTTGTGGTGCCTCAGAGAGCAATAGTTCATTGTCTTCCATGGCTAATATTCCATTGTGTACATGGACCACTTCTTCTTTATCCATTCACCTCTAGTTGGACATTTTGATTGCTTCACTTTCTTGGCTATTGTGAATAAGGCTGCACTGCAGCTTTTGCGGCCTGTGTCTTCTCGATTCTTGTCTTCTCAGGTGAGAGGTCCAATGGTGCGCCTGCTGGATTGAATGGTACCTCCATTTTTACTTTTAAACACAGCTCCTTTCTGTTCTCATTATTGGCTGTTACCCCTTTACGTCTCACCAGCAGGTAGAGGGTACACAGTTCCCTAAAACCCCTTCAGCATTTATTGTTTGTAGACGTTCTGCTGATGGTCAGTCGACTGGTGTAAGTTGAAACTTTTTGTAGATTAGATTGCATGGGTCTAACACTCCCTGAGGTTGAGCTTTTATCCATTTTCCTTTTTTTTTTTTTAAAGAGCGTGAGTAAAACTTAACTCTTCATACTCTCTTCTTGAAACATTTGCCTGTTTTGAATTTTTTTGTCCATTCCCTACTTCAGCACAATTTTTGAGGGCAGGTGTCCTTTACAGCCCTGAGTCCTTGGGAATGCTAAGTGACCATTAGGTGTGAGTTTAAAGCTGCTCCTGCAGGGACAGGTCAGAAGGTGGCAGCATTTCTCCTTTACCAAATTTGGTTACTGGGGAAACAGAGCCTTAATGGAAGTGGTGTTCTAGGTTGTAAATTAGAATGGAATGTGCCAGGAAAAAGCCCTGTAAGTTTATGTCTCATTACTTCTTGTTCATATTTGTAATTTACTTTTTATTTTTTATCCCAGCAAATTTGATTACAATGGTTTGTTTGTTCTAGGTGTGCAAGATGTGGTTCTTTCACACATATACGTGTATCTATTCTTCCTCGAGTCCTTTTTCCATGTAGTTTATGACACAATGTTGAGTAGTCTCTCTCCTGGTCTTCCGTACGTCTTTGGTGATTATATATTTCACATGGTTTGTATATCTCTGTTAACCCCAATATGGTAATGTAGCCAATCCTCATCCCTTTCTATTTGGTGAACCATGAGTTTTTTTAATGAATCTGTGGTTGCCTTTCTCTGTGGAAATATCTTCATTGGTATCAATTTTTAAGTAACTCCTAAAAGTGATATGATAGGATATGTGTCTTTTGCTTTCTCACTTACTACACGTGGCGTGATTACGTCTAGACTCATCTATGGTGCTGCAAATGGCATTGTTTCACTTTTTTCACTAGCGGATATTCCATCTGTACATGGAGGAGTTCTTCTTTGTCCACCCATCTGTTGGTGGACTTTTTGGTTACTTCCATATCTTGGCTATTGTAATACTGTGCCATGCAGATTTGCCTGCCTGTGTCTTTGCAATTCTCTCTTCTTAGATTTTAGGTCGAGGAGTGGGCCTGCTGGATCATACGGTAGCTCAACGTTGACCTTTTTGAGGCACATCCATTCTGTTCTCATTCGTGGCCCTTTCCAAGTTACGTCCCTCTTGAAGTTGAGGGTGTGCATTTCTCCACAACACCTTCAGCATTTATTGTTTGTAGTTTTCTTAAAGATGGTTATTCTGACAAGTGTGAGCTGATACCTTTTTGTGGTTGAATTCGCACGTGCCTCATAATCCGTTGAAATCGAGCTTTAAGGCATGTCCTTTTTATTTTTCAAGCTGTGATTACCCCTTGTTCTTCAAAGTGTTCTCTTAAAGTGTGTGTCACATTTTGAAATGTTTGGGCCATTACCTCCCTCAAGACATTTTGAGGGCAGGTTTCATTTACAGTTCTGCAGTACTTGTTCCTATGAAATGACCATTAGCAAAGCCTTTAAAGCTGCTTTTGCAGGTAACTGCCAGAGGGTGGCAGCGTTTCTATGTTCCCCACCCTGTTACCTAGGGAAAAGCCCTTGCGGCCTGTCGTGTTTCTCGGTTATAAATTAGAGTGGAGTGTGCCCGGACAAACCCACACAAGCTGATGTCTCCTTACTTTTGTTGGTTTTCTAAATTTACTTTTTATTTTTTATTGGAGTGATTTTCCACTGTGTACATGGACCACTTCTACTTTGTGCATTCCTCGGTTGATGGACATTTTCATTGCTTCCAAGTGTTGGCTATGGTAAATATTGTTGGGGTGCAGGATTGCCAGCCTGTGACTTTTTATTCTCATTTTCTCAGGTGATAGGCCCAGCAGTGGTTGGGATTGATTGACTGGTAGCACCGTGTTACCCTTTGCAAAGCACCTTCTTTGTGTTTTCATTAGTGGCTCTTACCACGTCCCCCTTAGAATCGAGGGTACGCATTTCTCCACAATCGCTTCAGCATGTATTGTTTGCAGCATTTATGCTAACGGCCCTTCTGGCTGCTGTGAGCTGATAGGTGTTTGTAATTTGGGTTTGCATGTCTTTGAAAATTCGTAAAACTCATCATTTTTCTCTGCCGTTTTCTTTTCTGTTAAAAAAAGGAAACAATTGGGAGTACAATATAACTCTTGAAATTGTCTTCTTGGAAGGTTGCCCTCTTTTGAAGTTTTTGGTCGATTTTCCACCCCAGAATTTTTTTAGAGAGCAGGTGTCATTTACGGAACTGCAAGTTTGGTGAATATTTAGTGACCTTTGGCAATGGATTTAAAGCTGCTGTTGTGGGAAGTGGCTCAAGGAGGCAGCATTTCTCCATTCCCAAATCTGGGTACGAGGGCAGCAGAGTCTTTCTGGAAGTCGTGTTCCTAGGTTGTAAATTACATTGGAATGTGCATGGAGAAACCCCCATAAGATTATGTCTCATTATTTCTTCTTGGTTTTAAAATTTTTTTTTAATTGGGGTAAAGCTAAGAATATTGTTTCTCCCAGGTGTACACGATCTGGTTCATTTGTACATTATATACGTCTATGCAAGTACAGATCCTCTTCCCATGTAAAATGTTACTGAGGGTTCCGCAGACCTCCCTTGCTATATGGTCGGTCTTTTTGATATATGTATATAATATGTGTTTGTATACATATAGTAACACTAATCTTAATTTATCCATTCCCCCCACCTTTCCGTTTAGATGAGCATAGTTTGTTTTCTAAGTCTGTGAGTGTCTTTCTCTGTGGAAATACGTTCATTTGTGTCAGTTATTAGAGAACGCCTATAAGTGATATCATAGAATATAGGTCTTTTGCTTTCCGACTTACCTCATGTTTCGTGATTATCTCCAGACTCATTTGTGGTGCCTCAGAGAGCAATAGTTCATTGTCTTCCATGGCTAATATTCCATTGTGTACATGGACCACTTCTTCTTTATCCATTCACCTCTAGTTGGACATTTTGATTGCTTCACTTTCTTGGCTATTGTGAATAAGGCTGCACTGCAGCTTTTGCGGCCTGTGTCTTCTCGATTCTTGTCTTCTCAGGTGAGAGGTCCAATGGTGCGCCTGCTGGATTGAATGGTACCTCCATTTTTACTTTTAAACACAGCTCCTTTCTGTTCTCATTATTGGCTGTTACCCCTTTACGTCTCACCAGCAGGTAGAGGGTACACAGTTCCCTAAAACCCCTTCAGCATTTATTGTTTGTAGACGTTCTGCTGATGGTCAGTCGACTGGTGTAAGTTGAAACTTTTTGTAGATTAGATTGCATGGGTCTAACACTCCCTGAGGTTGAGCTTTTATCCATTTTCCTTTTTTTTTTTTTAAAGAGCGTGAGTAAAACTTAACTCTTCATACTCTCTTCTTGAAACATTTGCCTGTTTTGAATTTTTTTGTCCATTCCCTACTTCAGCACAATTTTTGAGGGCAGGTGTCCTTTACAGCCCTGAGTCCTTGGGAATGCTAAGTGACCATTAGGTGTGAGTTTAAAGCTGCTCCTGCAGGGACAGGTCAGAAGGTGGCAGCATTTCTCCTTTACCAAATTTGGTTACTGGGGAAACAGAGCCTTAATGGAAGTGGTGTTCTAGGTTGTAAATTAGAATGGAATGTGCCAGGAAAAAGCCCTGTAAGTTTATGTCTCATTACTTCTTGTTCATATTTGTAATTTACTTTTTATTTTTTATCCCAGCAAATTTGATTACAATGGTTTGTTTGTTCTAGGTGTGCAAGATGTGGTTCTTTCACACATATACGTGTATCTATTCTTCCTCGAGTCCTTTTTCCATGTAGTTTATGACACAATGTTGAGTAGTCTCTCTCCTGGTCTTCCGTACGTCTTTGGTGATTATATATTTCACATGGTTTGTATATCTCTGTTAACCCCAATATGGTAATGTAGCCAATCCTCATCCCTTTCTATTTGGTGAACCATGAGTTTTTTTAATGAATCTGTGGTTGCCTTTCTCTGTGGAAATATCTTCATTGGTATCAATTTTTAAGTAACTCCTAAAAGTGATATGATAGGATATGTGTCTTTTGCTTTCTCACTTACTACACGTGGCGTGATTACGTCTAGACTCATCTATGGTGCTGCAAATGGCATTGTTTCACTTTTTTCACTAGCGGATATTCCATCTGTACATGGAGGAGTTCTTCTTTGTCCACCCATCTGTTGGTGGACTTTTTGGTTACTTCCATATCTTGGCTATTGTAATACTGTGCCATGCAGATTTGCCTGCCTGTGTCTTTGCAATTCTCTCTTCTTAGATTTTAGGTCGAGGAGTGGGCCTGCTGGATCATACGGTAGCTCAACGTTGACCTTTTTGAGGCACATCCATTCTGTTCTCATTCGTGGCCCTTTCCAAGTTACGTCCCTCTTGAAGTTGAGGGTGTGCATTTCTCCACAACACCTTCAGCATTTATTGTTTGTAGTTTTCTTAAAGATGGTTATTCTGACAAGTGTGAGCTGATACCTTTTTGTGGTTGAATTCGCACGTGCCTCATAATCCGTTGAAATCGAGCTTTAAGGCATGTCCTTTTTATTTTTCAAGCTGTGATTACCCCTTGTTCTTCAAAGTGTTCTCTTAAAGTGTGTGTCACATTTTGAAATGTTTTGGCCATTACCTCCCTCAAGACATTTTGAGGGCAGGTTTCATTTACAGTTCTGCAGTACTTGTTCCTATGAAATGACCATTAGCAAAGCCTTTAAAGCTGCTTTTGCAGGTAACTGCCAGAGGGTGGCAGCGTTTCTATGTTCCCCACCCTGTTACCTAGGGAAAAGCCCTTGCGGCCTGTCGTGTTTCTCGGTTATAAATTAGAGTGGAGTGTGCCCGGACAAACCCACACAAGCTGATGTCTCCTTACTTTTGTTGGTTTTCTAAATTTACTTTTTATTTTTTATTGGAGTGATTTTCCACTGTGTACATGGACCACTTCTACTTTGTGCATTCCTCGGTTGATGGACATTTTCATTGCTTCCAAGTGTTGGCTATGGTAAATATTGTTGGGGTGCAGGATTGCCAGCCTGTGACTTTTTATTCTCATTTTCTCAGGTGATAGGCCCAGCAGTGGTTGGGATTGATTGACTGGTAGCACCGTGTTACCCTTTGCAAAGCACCTTCTTTGTGTTTTCATTAGTGGCTCTTACCACGTCCCCCTTAGAATCGAGGGTACGCATTTCTCCACAATCGCTTCAGCATGTATTGTTTGCAGCATTTATGCTAACGGCCCTTCTGGCTGCTGTGAGCTGATAGGTGTTTGTAATTTGGGTTTGCATGTCTTTGAAAATTCGTAAAACTCATCATTTTTCTCTGCCGTTTTCTTTTCTGTTAAAAAAAGGAAACAATTGGGAGTACAATATAACTCTTGAAATTGTCTTCTTGGAAGGTTGCCCTCTTTTGAAGTTTTTGGTCGATTTTCCACCCCAGAATTTTTTTAGAGAGCAGGTGTCATTTACGGAACTGCAAGTTTGGTGAATATTTAGTGACCTTTGGCAATGGATTTAAAGCTGCTGTTGTGGGAAGTGGCTCAAGGAGGCAGCATTTCTCCATTCCCAAATCTGGGTACGAGGGCAGCAGAGTCTTTCTGGAAGTCGTGTTCCTAGGTTGTAAATTACATTGGAATGTGCATGGAGAAACCCCCATAAGATTATGTCTCATTATTTCTTCTTGGTTTTAAAATTTTTTTTTAATTGGGGTAAAGCTAAGAATATTGTTTCTCCCAGGTGTACACGATCTGGTTCATTTGTACATTATATACGTCTATGCAAGTACAGATCCTCTTCCCATGTAAAATGTTACTGAGGGTTCCGCAGACCTCCCTTGCTATATGGTCGGTCTTTTTGATATATGTATATAATATGTGTTTGTATACATATAGTAACACTAATCTTAATTTATCCATTCCCCCCACCTTTCCGTTTAGATGAGCATAGTTTGTTTTCTAAGTCTGTGAGTGTCTTTCTCTGTGGAAATACGTTCATTTGTGTCAGTTATTAGAGAACGCCTATAAGTGATATCATAGAATATAGGTCTTTTGCTTTCCGACTTACCTCATGTTTCGTGATTATCTCCAGACTCATTTGTGGTGCCTCAGAGAGCAATAGTTCATTGTCTTCCATGGCTAATATTCCATTGTGTACATGGACCACTTCTTCTTTATCCATTCACCTCTAGTTGGACATTTTGATTGCTTCACTTTCTTGGCTATTGTGAATAAGGCTGCACTGCAGCTTTTGCGGCCTGTGTCTTCTCGATTCTTGTCTTCTCAGGTGAGAGGTCCAATGGTGCGCCTGCTGGATTGAATGGTACCTCCATTTTTACTTTTAAACACAGCTCCTTTCTGTTCTCATTATTGGCTGTTACCCCTTTACGTCTCACCAGCAGGTAGAGGGTACACAGTTCCCTAAAACCCCTTCAGCATTTATTGTTTGTAGACGTTCTGCTGATGGTCAGTCGACTGGTGTAAGTTGAAACTTTTTGTAGATTAGATTGCATGGGTCTAACACTCCCTGAGGTTGAGCTTTTATCCATTTTCCTTTTTTTTTTTTTAAAGAGCGTGAGTAAAACTTAACTCTTCATACTCTCTTCTTGAAACATTTGCCTGTTTTGAATTTTTTTGTCCATTCCCTACTTCAGCACAATTTTTGAGGGCAGGTGTCCTTTACAGCCCTGAGTCCTTGGGAATGCTAAGTGACCATTAGGTGTGAGTTTAAAGCTGCTCCTGCAGGGACAGGTCAGAAGGTGGCAGCATTTCTCCTTTACCAAATTTGGTTACTGGGGAAACAGAGCCTTAATGGAAGTGGTGTTCTAGGTTGTAAATTAGAATGGAATGTGCCAGGAAAAAGCCCTGTAAGTTTATGTCTCATTACTTCTTGTTCATATTTGTAATTTACTTTTTATTTTTTATCCCAGCAAATTTGATTACAATGGTTTGTTTGTTCTAGGTGTGCAAGATGTGGTTCTTTCACACATATACGTGTATCTATTCTTCCTCGAGTCCTTTTTCCATGTAGTTTATGACACAATGTTGAGTAGTCTCTCTCCTGGTCTTCCGTACGTCTTTGGTGATTATATATTTCACATGGTTTGTATATCTCTGTTAACCCCAATATGGTAATGTAGCCAATCCTCATCCCTTTCTATTTGGTGAACCATGAGTTTTTTTAATGAATCTGTGGTTGCCTTTCTCTGTGGAAATATCTTCATTGGTATCAATTTTTAAGTAACTCCTAAAAGTGATATGATAGGATATGTGTCTTTTGCTTTCTCACTTACTACACGTGGCGTGATTACGTCTAGACTCATCTATGGTGCTGCAAATGGCATTGTTTCACTTTTTTCACTAGCGGATATTCCATCTGTACATGGAGGAGTTCTTCTTTGTCCACCCATCTGTTGGTGGACTTTTTGGTTACTTCCATATCTTGGCTATTGTAATACTGTGCCATGCAGATTTGCCTGCCTGTGTCTTTGCAATTCTCTCTTCTTAGATTTTAGGTCGAGGAGTGGGCCTGCTGGATCATACGGTAGCTCAACGTTGACCTTTTTGAGGCACATCCATTCTGTTCTCATTCGTGGCCCTTTCCAAGTTACGTCCCTCTTGAAGTTGAGGGTGTGCATTTCTCCACAACACCTTCAGCATTTATTGTTTGTAGTTTTCTTAAAGATGGTTATTCTGACAAGTGTGAGCTGATACCTTTTTGTGGTTGAATTCGCACGTGCCTCATAATCCGTTGAAATCGAGCTTTAAGGCATGTCCTTTTTATTTTTCAAGCTGTGATTACCCCTTGTTCTTCAAAGTGTTCTCTTAAAGTGTGTGTCACATTTTGAAATGTTTTGGCCATTACCTCCCTCAAGACATTTTGAGGGCAGGTTTCATTTACAGTTCTGCAGTACTTGTTCCTATGAAATGACCATTAGCAAAGCCTTTAAAGCTGCTTTTGCAGGTAACTGCCAGAGGGTGGCAGCGTTTCTATGTTCCCCACCCTGTTACCTAGGGAAAAGCCCTTGCGGCCTGTCGTGTTTCTCGGTTATAAATTAGAGTGGAGTGTGCCCGGACAAACCCACACAAGCTGATGTCTCCTTACTTTTGTTGGTTTTCTAAATTTACTTTTTATTTTTTATTGGAGTGATTTTCCACTGTGTACATGGACCACTTCTACTTTGTGCATTCCTCGGTTGATGGACATTTTCATTGCTTCCAAGTGTTGGCTATGGTAAATATTGTTGGGGTGCAGGATTGCCAGCCTGTGACTTTTTATTCTCATTTTCTCAGGTGATAGGCCCAGCAGTGGTTGGGATTGATTGACTGGTAGCACCGTGTTACCCTTTGCAAAGCACCTTCTTTGTGTTTTCATTAGTGGCTCTTACCACGTCCCCCTTAGAATCGAGGGTACGCATTTCTCCACAATCGCTTCAGCATGTATTGTTTGCAGCATTTATGCTAACGGCCCTTCTGGCTGCTGTGAGCTGATAGGTGTTTGTAATTTGGGTTTGCATGTCTTTGAAAATTCGTAAAACTCATCATTTTTCTCTGCCGTTTTCTTTTCTGTTAAAAAAAGGAAACAATTGGGAGTACAATATAACTCTTGAAATTGTCTTCTTGGAAGGTTGCCCTCTTTTGAAGTTTTTGGTCGATTTTCCACCCCAGAATTTTTTTAGAGAGCAGGTGTCATTTACGGAACTGCAAGTTTGGTGAATATTTAGTGACCTTTGGCAATGGATTTAAAGCTGCTGTTGTGGGAAGTGGCTCAAGGAGGCAGCATTTCTCCATTCCCAAATCTGGGTACGAGGGCAGCAGAGTCTTTCTGGAAGTCGTGTTCCTAGGTTGTAAATTACATTGGAATGTGCATGGAGAAACCCCCATAAGATTATGTCTCATTATTTCTTCTTGGTTTTAAAATTTTTTTTTAATTGGGGTAAAGCTAAGAATATTGTTTCTCCCAGGTGTACACGATCTGGTTCATTTGTACATTATATACGTCTATGCAAGTACAGATCCTCTTCCCATGTAAAATGTTACTGAGGGTTCCGCAGACCTCCCTTGCTATATGGTCGGTCTTTTTGATATATGTATATAATATGTGTTTGTATACATATAGTAACACTAATCTTAATTTATCCATTCCCCCCACCTTTCCGTTTAGATGAGCATAGTTTGTTTTCTAAGTCTGTGAGTGTCTTTCTCTGGGGAAATACGTTCATTTGTGTCAGTTATTAGAGAACGCCTATAAGTGATATCATAGAATATAGGTCTTTTGCTTTCCGACTTACCTCATGTTTCGTGATTATCTCCAGACTCATTTGTGGTGCCTCAGAGAGCAATAGTTCATTGTCTTCCATGGCTAATATTCCATTGTGTACATGGACCACTTCTTCTTTATCCATTCACCTCTAGTTGGACATTTTGATTGCTTCACTTTCTTGGCTATTGTGAATAAGGCTGCACTGCAGCTTTTGCGGCCTGTGTCTTCTCGATTCTTGTCTTCTCAGGTGAGAGGTCCAATGGTGCGCCTGCTGGATTGAATGGTACCTCCATTTTTACTTTTAAACACAGCTCCTTTCTGTTCTCATTATTGGCTGTTACCCCTTTACGTCTCACCAGCAGGTAGAGGGTACACAGTTCCCTAAAACCCCTTCAGCATTTATTGTTTGTAGACGTTCTGCTGATGGTCAGTCGACTGGTGTAAGTTGAAACTTTTTGTAGATTAGATTGCATGGGTCTAACACTCCCTGAGGTTGAGCTTTTATCCATTTTCCTTTTTTTTTTTTTAAAGAGCGTGAGTAAAACTTAACTCTTCATACTCTCTTCTTGAAACATTTGCCTGTTTTGAATTTTTTTGTCCATTCCCTACTTCAGCACAATTTTTGAGGGCAGGTGTCCTTTACAGCCCTGAGTCCTTGGGAATGCTAAGTGACCATTAGGTGTGAGTTTAAAGCTGCTCCTGCAGGGACAGGTCAGAAGGTGGCAGCATTTCTCCTTTACCAAATTTGGTTACTGGGGAAACAGAGCCTTAATGGAAGTGGTGTTCTAGGTTGTAAATTAGAATGGAATGTGCCAGGAAAAAGCCCTGTAAGTTTATGTCTCATTACTTCTTGTTCATATTTGTAATTTACTTTTTATTTTTTATCCCAGCAAATTTGATTACAATGGTTTGTTTGTTCTAGGTGTGCAAGATGTGGTTCTTTCACACATATACGTGTATCTATTCTTCCTCGAGTCCTTTTTCCATGTAGTTTATGACACAATGTTGAGTAGTCTCTCTCCTGGTCTTCCGTACGTCTTTGGTGATTATATATTTCACATGGTTTGTATATCTCTGTTAACCCCAATATGGTAATGTAGCCAATCCTCATCCCTTTCTATTTGGTGAACCATGAGTTTTTTTAATGAATCTGTGGTTGCCTTTCTCTGTGGAAATATCTTCATTGGTATCAATTTTTAAGTAACTCCTAAAAGTGATATGATAGGATATGTGTCTTTTGCTTTCTCACTTACTACACGTGGCGTGATTACGTCTAGACTCATCTATGGTGCTGCAAATGGCATTGTTTCACTTTTTTCACTAGCGGATATTCCATCTGTACATGGAGGAGTTCTTCTTTGTCCACCCATCTGTTGGTGGACTTTTTGGTTACTTCCATATCTTGGCTATTGTAATACTGTGCCATGCAGATTTGCCTGCCTGTGTCTTTGCAATTCTCTCTTCTTAGATTTTAGGTCGAGGAGTGGGCCTGCTGGATCATACGGTAGCTCAACGTTGACCTTTTTGAGGCACATCCATTCTGTTCTCATTCGTGGCCCTTTCCAAGTTACGTCCCTCTTGAAGTTGAGGGTGTGCATTTCTCCACAACACCTTCAGCATTTATTGTTTGTAGTTTTCTTAAAGATGGTTATTCTGACAAGTGTGAGCTGATACCTTTTTGTGGTTGAATTCGCACGTGCCTCATAATCCGTTGAAATCGAGCTTTAAGGCATGTCCTTTTTATTTTTCAAGCTGTGATTACCCCTTGTTCTTCAAAGTGTTCTCTTAAAGTGTGTGTCACATTTTGAAATGTTTTGGCCATTACCTCCCTCAAGACATTTTGAGGGCAGGTTTCATTTACAGTTCTGCAGTACTTGTTCCTATGAAATGACCATTAGCAAAGCCTTTAAAGCTGCTTTTGCAGGTAACTGCCAGAGGGTGGCAGCGTTTCTATGTTCCCCACCCTGTTACCTAGGGAAAAGCCCTTGCGGCCTGTCGTGTTTCTCGGTTATAAATTAGAGTGGAGTGTGCCCGGACAAACCCACACAAGCTGATGTCTCCTTACTTTTGTTGGTTTTCTAAATTTACTTTTTATTTTTTATTGGAGTGATTTTCCACTGTGTACATGGACCACTTCTACTTTGTGCATTCCTCGGTTGATGGACATTTTCATTGCTTCCAAGTGTTGGCTATGGTAAATATTGTTGGGGTGCAGGATTGCCAGCCTGTGACTTTTTATTCTCATTTTCTCAGGTGATAGGCCCAGCAGTGGTTGGGATTGATTGACTGGTAGCACCGTGTTACCCTTTGCAAAGCACCTTCTTTGTGTTTTCATTAGTGGCTCTTACCACGTCCCCCTTAGAATCGAGGGTACGCATTTCTCCACAATCGCTTCAGCATGTATTGTTTGCAGCATTTATGCTAACGGCCCTTCTGGCTGCTGTGAGCTGATAGGTGTTTGTAATTTGGGTTTGCATGTCTTTGAAAATTCGTAAAACTCATCATTTTTCTCTGCCGTTTTCTTTTCTGTTAAAAAAAGGAAACAATTGGGAGTACAATATAACTCTTGAAATTGTCTTCTTGGAAGGTTGCCCTCTTTTGAAGTTTTTGGTCGATTTTCCACCCCAGAATTTTTTTAGAGAGCAGGTGTCATTTACGGAACTGCAAGTTTGGTGAATATTTAGTGACCTTTGGCAATGGATTTAAAGCTGCTGTTGTGGGAAGTGGCTCAAGGAGGCAGCATTTCTCCATTCCCAAATCTGGGTACGAGGGCAGCAGAGTCTTTCTGGAAGTCGTGTTCCTAGGTTGTAAATTACATTGGAATGTGCATGGAGAAACCCCCATAAGATTATGTCTCATTATTTCTTCTTGGTTTTAAAATTTTTTTTTAATTGGGGTAAAGCTAAGAATATTGTTTCTCCCAGGTGTACACGATCTGGTTCATTTGTACATTATATACGTCTATGCAAGTACAGATCCTCTTCCCATGTAAAATGTTACTGAGGGTTCCGCAGACCTCCCTTGCTATATGGTCGGTCTTTTTGATATATGTATATAATATGTGTTTGTATACATATAGTAACACTAATCTTAATTTATCCATTCCCCCCACCTTTCCGTTTAGATGAGCATAGTTTGTTTTCTAAGTCTGTGAGTGTCTTTCTCTGGGGAAATACGTTCATTTGTGTCAGTTATTAGAGAACGCCTATAAGTGATATCATAGAATATAGGTCTTTTGCTTTCCGACTTACCTCATGTTTCGTGATTATCTCCAGACTCATTTGTGGTGCCTCAGAGAGCAATAGTTCATTGTCTTCCATGGCTAATATTCCATTGTGTACATGGACCACTTCTTCTTTATCCATTCACCTCTAGTTGGACATTTTGATTGCTTCACTTTCTTGGCTATTGTGAATAAGGCTGCACTGCAGCTTTTGCGGCCTGTGTCTTCTCGATTCTTGTCTTCTCAGGTGAGAGGTCCAATGGTGCGCCTGCTGGATTGAATGGTACCTCCATTTTTACTTTTAAACACAGCTCCTTTCTGTTCTCATTATTGGCTGTTACCCCTTTACGTCTCACCAGCAGGTAGAGGGTACACAGTTCCCTAAAACCCCTTCAGCATTTATTGTTTGTAGACGTTCTGCTGATGGTCAGTCGACTGGTGTAAGTTGAAACTTTTTGTAGATTAGATTGCATGGGTCTAACACTCCCTGAGGTTGAGCTTTTATCCATTTTCCTTTTTTTTTTTTTAAAGAGCGTGAGTAAAACTTAACTCTTCATACTCTCTTCTTGAAACATTTGCCTGTTTTGAATTTTTTTGTCCATTCCCTACTTCAGCACAATTTTTGAGGGCAGGTGTCCTTTACAGCCCTGAGTCCTTGGGAATGCTAAGTGACCATTAGGTGTGAGTTTAAAGCTGCTCCTGCAGGGACAGGTCAGAAGGTGGCAGCATTTCTCCTTTACCAAATTTGGTTACTGGGGAAACAGAGCCTTAATGGAAGTGGTGTTCTAGGTTGTAAATTAGAATGGAATGTGCCAGGAAAAAGCCCTGTAAGTTTATGTCTCATTACTTCTTGTTCATATTTGTAATTTACTTTTTATTTTTTATCCCAGCAAATTTGATTACAATGGTTTGTTTGTTCTAGGTGTGCAAGATGTGGTTCTTTCACACATATACGTGTATCTATTCTTCCTCGAGTCCTTTTTCCATGTAGTTTATGACACAATGTTGAGTAGTCTCTCTCCTGGTCTTCCGTACGTCTTTGGTGATTATATATTTCACATGGTTTGTATATCTCTGTTAACCCCAATATGGTAATGTAGCCAATCCTCATCCCTTTCTATTTGGTGAACCATGAGTTTTTTTAATGAATCTGTGGTTGCCTTTCTCTGTGGAAATATCTTCATTGGTATCAATTTTTAAGTAACTCCTAAAAGTGATATGATAGGATATGTGTCTTTTGCTTTCTCACTTACTACACGTGGCGTGATTACGTCTAGACTCATCTATGGTGCTGCAAATGGCATTGTTTCACTTTTTTCACTAGCGGATATTCCATCTGTACATGGAGGAGTTCTTCTTTGTCCACCCATCTGTTGGTGGACTTTTTGGTTACTTCCATATCTTGGCTATTGTAATACTGTGCCATGCAGATTTGCCTGCCTGTGTCTTTGCAATTCTCTCTTCTTAGATTTTAGGTCGAGGAGTGGGCCTGCTGGATCATACGGTAGCTCAACGTTGACCTTTTTGAGGCACATCCATTCTGTTCTCATTCGTGGCCCTTTCCAAGTTACGTCCCTCTTGAAGTTGAGGGTGTGCATTTCTCCACAACACCTTCAGCATTTATTGTTTGTAGTTTTCTTAAAGATGGTTATTCTGACAAGTGTGAGCTGATACCTTTTTGTGGTTGAATTCGCACGTGCCTCATAATCCGTTGAAATCGAGCTTTAAGGCATGTCCTTTTTATTTTTCAAGCTGTGATTACCCCTTGTTCTTCAAAGTGTTCTCTTAAAGTGTGTGTCACATTTTGAAATGTTTTGGCCATTACCTCCCTCAAGACATTTTGAGGGCAGGTTTCATTTACAGTTCTGCAGTACTTGTTCCTATGAAATGACCATTAGCAAAGCCTTTAAAGCTGCTTTTGCAGGTAACTGCCAGAGGGTGGCAGCGTTTCTATGTTCCCCACCCTGTTACCTAGGGAAAAGCCCTTGCGGCCTGTCGTGTTTCTCGGTTATAAATTAGAGTGGAGTGTGCCCGGACAAACCCACACAAGCTGATGTCTCCTTACTTTTGTTGGTTTTCTAAATTTACTTTTTATTTTTTATTGGAGTGATTTTCCACTGTGTACATGGACCACTTCTACTTTGTGCATTCCTCGGTTGATGGACATTTTCATTGCTTCCAAGTGTTGGCTATGGTAAATATTGTTGGGGTGCAGGATTGCCAGCCTGTGACTTTTTATTCTCATTTTCTCAGGTGATAGGCCCAGCAGTGGTTGGGATTGATTGACTGGTAGCACCGTGTTACCCTTTGCAAAGCACCTTCTTTGTGTTTTCATTAGTGGCTCTTACCACGTCCCCCTTAGAATCGAGGGTACGCATTTCTCCACAATCGCTTCAGCATGTATTGTTTGCAGCATTTATGCTAACGGCCCTTCTGGCTGCTGTGAGCTGATAGGTGTTTGTAATTTGGGTTTGCATGTCTTTGAAAATTCGTAAAACTCATCATTTTTCTCTGCCGTTTTCTTTTCTGTTAAAAAAAGGAAACAATTGGGAGTACAATATAACTCTTGAAATTGTCTTCTTGGAAGGTTGCCCTCTTTTGAAGTTTTTGGTCGATTTTCCACCCCAGAATTTTTTTAGAGAGCAGGTGTCATTTACGGAACTGCAAGTTTGGTGAATATTTAGTGACCTTTGGCAATGGATTTAAAGCTGCTGTTGTGGGAAGTGGCTCAAGGAGGCAGCATTTCTCCATTCCCAAATCTGGGTACGAGGGCAGCAGAGTCTTTCTGGAAGTCGTGTTCCTAGGTTGTAAATTACATTGGAATGTGCATGGAGAAACCCCCATAAGATTATGTCTCATTATTTCTTCTTGGTTTTAAAATTTTTTTTTAATTGGGGTAAAGCTAAGAATATTGTTTCTCCCAGGTGTACACGATCTGGTTCATTTGTACATTATATACGTCTATGCAAGTACAGATCCTCTTCCCATGTAAAATGTTACTGAGGGTTCCGCAGACCTCCCTTGCTATATGGTCGGTCTTTTTGATATATGTATATAATATGTGTTTGTATACATATAGTAACACTAATCTTAATTTATCCATTCCCCCCACCTTTCCGTTTAGATGAGCATAGTTTGTTTTCTAAGTCTGTGAGTGTCTTTCTCTGGGGAAATACGTTCATTTGTGTCAGTTATTAGAGAACGCCTATAAGTGATATCATAGAATATAGGTCTTTTGCTTTCCGACTTACCTCATGTTTCGTGATTATCTCCAGACTCATTTGTGGTGCCTCAGAGAGCAATAGTTCATTGTCTTCCATGGCTAATATTCCATTGTGTACATGGACCACTTCTTCTTTATCCATTCACCTCTAGTTGGACATTTTGATTGCTTCACTTTCTTGGCTATTGTGAATAAGGCTGCACTGCAGCTTTTGCGGCCTGTGTCTTCTCGATTCTTGTCTTCTCAGGTGAGAGGTCCAATGGTGCGCCTGCTGGATTGAATGGTACCTCCATTTTTACTTTTAAACACAGCTCCTTTCTGTTCTCATTATTGGCTGTTACCCCTTTACGTCTCACCAGCAGGTAGAGGGTACACAGTTCCCTAAAACCCCTTCAGCATTTATTGTTTGTAGACGTTCTGCTGATGGTCAGTCGACTGGTGTAAGTTGAAACTTTTTGTAGATTAGATTGCATGGGTCTAACACTCCCTGAGGTTGAGCTTTTATCCATTTTCCTTTTTTTTTTTTTAAAGAGCGTGAGTAAAACTTAACTCTTCATACTCTCTTCTTGAAACATTTGCCTGTTTTGAATTTTTTTGTCCATTCCCTACTTCAGCACAATTTTTGAGGGCAGGTGTCCTTTACAGCCCTGAGTCCTTGGGAATGCTAAGTGACCATTAGGTGTGAGTTTAAAGCTGCTCCTGCAGGGACAGGTCAGAAGGTGGCAGCATTTCTCCTTTACCAAATTTGGTTACTGGGGAAACAGAGCCTTAATGGAAGTGGTGTTCTAGGTTGTAAATTAGAATGGAATGTGCCAGGAAAAAGCCCTGTAAGTTTATGTCTCATTACTTCTTGTTCATATTTGTAATTTACTTTTTATTTTTTATCCCAGCAAATTTGATTACAATGGTTTGTTTGTTCTAGGTGTGCAAGATGTGGTTCTTTCACACATATACGTGTATCTATTCTTCCTCGAGTCCTTTTTCCATGTAGTTTATGACACAATGTTGAGTAGTCTCTCTCCTGGTCTTCCGTACGTCTTTGGTGATTATATATTTCACATGGTTTGTATATCTCTGTTAACCCCAATATGGTAATGTAGCCAATCCTCATCCCTTTCTATTTGGTGAACCATGAGTTTTTTTAATGAATCTGTGGTTGCCTTTCTCTGTGGAAATATCTTCATTGGTATCAATTTTTAAGTAACTCCTAAAAGTGATATGATAGGATATGTGTCTTTTGCTTTCTCACTTACTACACGTGGCGTGATTACGTCTAGACTCATCTATGGTGCTGCAAATGGCATTGTTTCACTTTTTTCACTAGCGGATATTCCATCTGTACATGGAGGAGTTCTTCTTTGTCCACCCATCTGTTGGTGGACTTTTTGGTTACTTCCATATCTTGGCTATTGTAATACTGTGCCATGCAGATTTGCCTGCCTGTGTCTTTGCAATTCTCTCTTCTTAGATTTTAGGTCGAGGAGTGGGCCTGCTGGATCATACGGTAGCTCAACGTTGACCTTTTTGAGGCACATCCATTCTGTTCTCATTCGTGGCCCTTTCCAAGTTACGTCCCTCTTGAAGTTGAGGGTGTGCATTTCTCCACAACACCTTCAGCATTTATTGTTTGTAGTTTTCTTAAAGATGGTTATTCTGACAAGTGTGAGCTGATACCTTTTTGTGGTTGAATTCGCACGTGCCTCATAATCCGTTGAAATCGAGCTTTAAGGCATGTCCTTTTTATTTTTCAAGCTGTGATTACCCCTTGTTCTTCAAAGTGTTCTCTTAAAGTGTGTGTCACATTTTGAAATGTTTTGGCCATTACCTCCCTCAAGACATTTTGAGGGCAGGTTTCATTTACAGTTCTGCAGTACTTGTTCCTATGAAATGACCATTAGCAAAGCCTTTAAAGCTGCTTTTGCAGGTAACTGCCAGAGGGTGGCAGCGTTTCTATGTTCCCCACCCTGTTACCTAGGGAAAAGCCCTTGCGGCCTGTCGTGTTTCTCGGTTATAAATTAGAGTGGAGTGTGCCCGGACAAACCCACACAAGCTGATGTCTCCTTACTTTTGTTGGTTTTCTAAATTTACTTTTTATTTTTTATTGGAGTGATTTTCCACTGTGTACATGGACCACTTCTACTTTGTGCATTCCTCGGTTGATGGACATTTTCATTGCTTCCAAGTGTTGGCTATGGTAAATATTGTTGGGGTGCAGGATTGCCAGCCTGTGACTTTTTATTCTCATTTTCTCAGGTGATAGGCCCAGCAGTGGTTGGGATTGATTGACTGGTAGCACCGTGTTACCCTTTGCAAAGCACCTTCTTTGTGTTTTCATTAGTGGCTCTTACCACGTCCCCCTTAGAATCGAGGGTACGCATTTCTCCACAATCGCTTCAGCATGTATTGTTTGCAGCATTTATGCTAACGGCCCTTCTGGCTGCTGTGAGCTGATAGGTGTTTGTAATTTGGGTTTGCATGTCTTTGAAAATTCGTAAAACTCATCATTTTTCTCTGCCGTTTTCTTTTCTGTTAAAAAAAGGAAACAATTGGGAGTACAATATAACTCTTGAAATTGTCTTCTTGGAAGGTTGCCCTCTTTTGAAGTTTTTGGTCGATTTTCCACCCCAGAATTTTTTTAGAGAGCAGGTGTCATTTACGGAACTGCAAGTTTGGTGAATATTTAGTGACCTTTGGCAATGGATTTAAAGCTGCTGTTGTGGGAAGTGGCTCAAGGAGGCAGCATTTCTCCATTCCCAAATCTGGGTACGAGGGCAGCAGAGTCTTTCTGGAAGTCGTGTTCCTAGGTTGTAAATTACATTGGAATGTGCATGGAGAAACCCCCATAAGATTATGTCTCATTATTTCTTCTTGGTTTTAAAATTTTTTTTTAATTGGGGTAAAGCTAAGAATATTGTTTCTCCCAGGTGTACACGATCTGGTTCATTTGTACATTATATACGTCTATGCAAGTACAGATCCTCTTCCCATGTAAAATGTTACTGAGGGTTCCGCAGACCTCCCTTGCTATATGGTCGGTCTTTTTGATATATGTATATAATATGTGTTTGTATACATATAGTAACACTAATCTTAATTTATCCATTCCCCCCACCTTTCCGTTTAGATGAGCATAGTTTGTTTTCTAAGTCTGTGAGTGTCTTTCTCTGTGGAAATACGTTCATTTGTGTCAGTTATTAGAGAACGCCTATAAGTGATATCATAGAATATAGGTCTTTTGCTTTCCGACTTACCTCATGTTTCGTGATTATCTCCAGACTCATTTGTGGTGCCTCAGAGAGCAATAGTTCATTGTCTTCCATGGCTAATATTCCATTGTGTACATGGACCACTTCTTCTTTATCCATTCACCTCTAGTTGGACATTTTGATTGCTTCACTTTCTTGGCTATTGTGAATAAGGCTGCACTGCAGCTTTTGCGGCCTGTGTCTTCTCGATTCTTGTCTTCTCAGGTGAGAGGTCCAATGGTGCGCCTGCTGGATTGAATGGTACCTCCATTTTTACTTTTAAACACAGCTCCTTTCTGTTCTCATTATTGGCTGTTACCCCTTTACGTCTCACCAGCAGGTAGAGGGTACACAGTTCCCTAAAACCCCTTCAGCATTTATTGTTTGTAGACGTTCTGCTGATGGTCAGTCGACTGGTGTAAGTTGAAACTTTTTGTAGATTAGATTGCATGGGTCTAACACTCCCTGAGGTTGAGCTTTTATCCATTTTCCTTTTTTTTTTTTTTAAAGAGCGTGAGTAAAACTTAACTCTTCATACTCTCTTCTTGAAACATTTGCCTGTTTTGAATTTTTTTGTCCATTCCCTACTTCAGCACAATTTTTGAGGGCAGGTGTCCTTTACAGCCCTGAGTCCTTGGGAATGCTAAGTGACCATTAGGTGTGAGTTTAAAGCTGCTCCTGCAGGGACAGGTCAGAAGGTGGCAGCATTTCTCCTTTACCAAATTTGGTTACTGGGGAAACAGAGCCTTAATGGAAGTGGTGTTCTAGGTTGTAAATTAGAATGGAATGTGCCAGGAAAAAGCCCTGTAAGTTTATGTCTCATTACTTCTTGTTCATATTTGTAATTTACTTTTTATTTTTTATCCCAGCAAATTTGATTACAATGGTTTGTTTGTTCTAGGTGTGCAAGATGTGGTTCTTTCACACATATACGTGTATCTATTCTTCCTCGAGTCCTTTTTCCATGTAGTTTATGACACAATGTTGAGTAGTCTCTCTCCTGGTCTTCCGTACGTCTTTGGTGATTATATATTTCACATGGTTTGTATATCTCTGTTAACCCCAATATGGTAATGTAGCCAATCCTCATCCCTTTCTATTTGGTGAACCATGAGTTTTTTTAATGAATCTGTGGTTGCCTTTCTCTGTGGAAATATCTTCATTGGTATCAATTTTTAAGTAACTCCTAAAAGTGATATGATAGGATATGTGTCTTTTGCTTTCTCACTTACTACACGTGGCGTGATTACGTCTAGACTCATCTATGGTGCTGCAAATGGCATTGTTTCACTTTTTTCACTAGCGGATATTCCATCTGTACATGGAGGAGTTCTTCTTTGTCCACCCATCTGTTGGTGGACTTTTTGGTTACTTCCATATCTTGGCTATTGTAATACTGTGCCATGCAGATTTGCCTGCCTGTGTCTTTGCAATTCTCTCTTCTTAGATTTTAGGTCGAGGAGTGGGCCTGCTGGATCATACGGTAGCTCAACGTTGACCTTTTTGAGGCACATCCATTCTGTTCTCATTCGTGGCCCTTTCCAAGTTACGTCCCTCTTGAAGTTGAGGGTGTGCATTTCTCCACAACACCTTCAGCATTTATTGTTTGTAGTTTTCTTAAAGATGGTTATTCTGACAAGTGTGAGCTGATACCTTTTTGTGGTTGAATTCGCACGTGCCTCATAATCCGTTGAAATCGAGCTTTAAGGCATGTCCTTTTTATTTTTCAAGCTGTGATTACCCCTTGTTCTTCAAAGTGTTCTCTTAAAGTGTGTGTCACATTTTGAAATGTTTGGGCCATTACCTCCCTCAAGACATTTTGAGGGCAGGTTTCATTTACAGTTCTGCAGTACTTGTTCCTATGAAATGACCATTAGCAAAGCCTTTAAAGCTGCTTTTGCAGGTAACTGCCAGAGGGTGGCAGCGTTTCTATGTTCCCCACCCTGTTACCTAGGGAAAAGCCCTTGCGGCCTGTCGTGTTTCTCGGTTATAAATTAGAGTGGAGTGTGCCCGGACAAACCCACACAAGCTGATGTCTCCTTACTTTTGTTGGTTTTCTAAATTTACTTTTTATTTTTTATTGGAGTGATTTTCCACTGTGTACATGGACCACTTCTACTTTGTGCATTCCTCGGTTGATGGACATTTTCATTGCTTCCAAGTGTTGGCTATGGTAAATATTGTTGGGGTGCAGGATTGCCAGCCTGTGACTTTTTATTCTCATTTTCTCAGGTGATAGGCCCAGCAGTGGTTGGGATTGATTGACTGGTAGCACCGTGTTACCCTTTGCAAAGCACCTTCTTTGTGTTTTCATTAGTGGCTCTTACCACGTCCCCCTTAGAATCGAGGGTACGCATTTCTCCACAATCGCTTCAGCATGTATTGTTTGCAGCATTTATGCTAACGGCCCTTCTGGCTGCTGTGAGCTGATAGGTGTTTGTAATTTGGGTTTGCATGTCTTTGAAAATTCGTAAAACTCATCATTTTTCTCTGCCGTTTTCTTTTCTGTTAAAAAAAGGAAACAATTGGGAGTACAATATAACTCTTGAAATTGTCTTCTTGGAAGGTTGCCCTCTTTTGAAGTTTTTGGTCGATTTTCCACCCCAGAATTTTTTTAGAGAGCAGGTGTCATTTACGGAACTGCAAGTTTGGTGAATATTTAGTGACCTTTGGCAATGGATTTAAAGCTGCTGTTGTGGGAAGTGGCTCAAGGAGGCAGCATTTCTCCATTCCCAAATCTGGGTACGAGGGCAGCAGAGTCTTTCTGGAAGTCGTGTTCCTAGGTTGTAAATTACATTGGAATGTGCATGGAGAAACCCCCATAAGATTATGTCTCATTATTTCTTCTTGGTTTTAAAATTTTTTTTTAATTGGGGTAAAGCTAAGAATATTGTTTCTCCCAGGTGTACACGATCTGGTTCATTTGTACATTATATACGTCTATGCAAGTACAGATCCTCTTCCCATGTAAAATGTTACTGAGGGTTCCGCAGACCTCCCTTGCTATATGGTCGGTCTTTTTGATATATGTATATAATATGTGTTTGTATACATATAGTAACACTAATCTTAATTTATCCATTCCCCCCACCTTTCCGTTTAGATGAGCATAGTTTGTTTTCTAAGTCTGTGAGTGTCTTTCTCTGTGGAAATACGTTCATTTGTGTCAGTTATTAGAGAACGCCTATAAGTGATATCATAGAATATAGGTCTTTTGCTTTCCGACTTACCTCATGTTTCGTGATTATCTCCAGACTCATTTGTGGTGCCTCAGAGAGCAATAGTTCATTGTCTTCCATGGCTAATATTCCATTGTGTACATGGACCACTTCTTCTTTATCCATTCACCTCTAGTTGGACATTTTGATTGCTTCACTTTCTTGGCTATTGTGAATAAGGCTGCACTGCAGCTTTTGCGGCCTGTGTCTTCTCGATTCTTGTCTTCTCAGGTGAGAGGTCCAATGGTGCGCCTGCTGGATTGAATGGTACCTCCATTTTTACTTTTAAACACAGCTCCTTTCTGTTCTCATTATTGGCTGTTACCCCTTTACGTCTCACCAGCAGGTAGAGGGTACACAGTTCCCTAAAACCCCTTCAGCATTTATTGTTTGTAGACGTTCTGCTGATGGTCAGTCGACTGGTGTAAGTTGAAACTTTTTGTAGATTAGATTGCATGGGTCTAACACTCCCTGAGGTTGAGCTTTTATCCATTTTCCTTTTTTTTTTTTAAAGAGCGTGAGTAAAACTTAACTCTTCATACTCTCTTCTTGAAACATTTGCCTGTTTTGAATTTTTTTGTCCATTCCCTACTTCAGCACAATTTTTGAGGGCAGGTGTCCTTTACAGCCCTGAGTCCTTGGGAATGCTAAGTGACCATTAGGTGTGAGTTTAAAGCTGCTCCTGCAGGGACAGGTCAGAAGGTGGCAGCATTTCTCCTTTACCAAATTTGGTTACTGGGGAAACAGAGCCTTAATGGAAGTGGTGTTCTAGGTTGTAAATTAGAATGGAATGTGCCAGGAAAAAGCCCTGTAAGTTTATGTCTCATTACTTCTTGTTCATATTTGTAATTTACTTTTTATTTTTTATCCCAGCAAATTTGATTACAATGGTTTGTTTGTTCTAGGTGTGCAAGATGTGGTTCTTTCACACATATACGTGTATCTATTCTTCCTCGAGTCCTTTTTCCATGTAGTTTATGACACAATGTTGAGTAGTCTCTCTCCTGGTCTTCCGTACGTCTTTGGTGATTATATATTTCACATGGTTTGTATATCTCTGTTAACCCCAATATGGTAATGTAGCCAATCCTCATCCCTTTCTATTTGGTGAACCATGAGTTTTTTTAATGAATCTGTGGTTGCCTTTCTCTGTGGAAATATCTTCATTGGTATCAATTTTTAAGTAACTCCTAAAAGTGATATGATAGGATATGTGTCTTTTGCTTTCTCACTTACTACACGTGGCGTGATTACGTCTAGACTCATCTATGGTGCTGCAAATGGCATTGTTTCACTTTTTTCACTAGCGGATATTCCATCTGTACATGGAGGAGTTCTTCTTTGTCCACCCATCTGTTGGTGGACTTTTTGGTTACTTCCATATCTTGGCTATTGTAATACTGTGCCATGCAGATTTGCCTGCCTGTGTCTTTGCAATTCTCTCTTCTTAGATTTTAGGTCGAGGAGTGGGCCTGCTGGATCATACGGTAGCTCAACGTTGACCTTTTTGAGGCACATCCATTCTGTTCTCATTCGTGGCCCTTTCCAAGTTACGTCCCTCTTGAAGTTGAGGGTGTGCATTTCTCCACAACACCTTCAGCATTTATTGTTTGTAGTTTTCTTAAAGATGGTTATTCTGACAAGTGTGAGCTGATACCTTTTTGTGGTTGAATTCGCACGTGCCTCATAATCCGTTGAAATCGAGCTTTAAGGCATGTCCTTTTTATTTTTCAAGCTGTGATTACCCCTTGTTCTTCAAAGTGTTCTCTTAAAGTGTGTGTCACATTTTGAAATGTTTTGGCCATTACCTCCCTCAAGACATTTTGAGGGCAGGTTTCATTTACAGTTCTGCAGTACTTGTTCCTATGAAATGACCATTAGCAAAGCCTTTAAAGCTGCTTTTGCAGGTAACTGCCAGAGGGTGGCAGCGTTTCTATGTTCCCCACCCTGTTACCTAGGGAAAAGCCCTTGCGGCCTGTCGTGTTTCTCGGTTATAAATTAGAGTGGAGTGTGCCCGGACAAACCCACACAAGCTGATGTCTCCTTACTTTTGTTGGTTTTCTAAATTTACTTTTTATTTTTTATTGGAGTGATTTTCCACTGTGTACATGGACCACTTCTACTTTGTGCATTCCTCGGTTGATGGACATTTTCATTGCTTCCAAGTGTTGGCTATGGTAAATATTGTTGGGGTGCAGGATTGCCAGCCTGTGACTTTTTATTCTCATTTTCTCAGGTGATAGGCCCAGCAGTGGTTGGGATTGATTGACTGGTAGCACCGTGTTACCCTTTGCAAAGCACCTTCTTTGTGTTTTCATTAGTGGCTCTTACCACGTCCCCCTTAGAATCGAGGGTACGCATTTCTCCACAATCGCTTCAGCATGTATTGTTTGCAGCATTTATGCTAACGGCCCTTCTGGCTGCTGTGAGCTGATAGGTGTTTGTAATTTGGGTTTGCATGTCTTTGAAAATTCGTAAAACTCATCATTTTTCTCTGCCGTTTTCTTTTCTGTTAAAAAAAGGAAACAATTGGGAGTACAATATAACTCTTGAAATTGTCTTCTTGGAAGGTTGCCCTCTTTTGAAGTTTTTGGTCGATTTTCCACCCCAGAATTTTTTTAGAGAGCAGGTGTCATTTACGGAACTGCAAGTTTGGTGAATATTTAGTGACCTTTGGCAATGGATTTAAAGCTGCTGTTGTGGGAAGTGGCTCAAGGAGGCAGCATTTCTCCATTCCCAAATCTGGGTACGAGGGCAGCAGAGTCTTTCTGGAAGTCGTGTTCCTAGGTTGTAAATTACATTGGAATGTGCATGGAGAAACCCCCATAAGATTATGTCTCATTATTTCTTCTTGGTTTTAAAATTTTTTTTTAATTGGGGTAAAGCTAAGAATATTGTTTCTCCCAGGTGTACACGATCTGGTTCATTTGTACATTATATACGTCTATGCAAGTACAGATCCTCTTCCCATGTAAAATGTTACTGAGGGTTCCGCAGACCTCCCTTGCTATATGGTCGGTCTTTTTGATATATGTATATAATATGTGTTTGTATACATATAGTAACACTAATCTTAATTTATCCATTCCCCCCACCTTTCCGTTTAGATGAGCATAGTTTGTTTTCTAAGTCTGTGAGTGTCTTTCTCTGTGGAAATACGTTCATTTGTGTCAGTTATTAGAGAACGCCTATAAGTGATATCATAGAATATAGGTCTTTTGCTTTCCGACTTACCTCATGTTTCGTGATTATCTCCAGACTCATTTGTGGTGCCTCAGAGAGCAATAGTTCATTGTCTTCCATGGCTAATATTCCATTGTGTACATGGACCACTTCTTCTTTATCCATTCACCTCTAGTTGGACATTTTGATTGCTTCACTTTCTTGGCTATTGTGAATAAGGCTGCACTGCAGCTTTTGCGGCCTGTGTCTTCTCGATTCTTGTCTTCTCAGGTGAGAGGTCCAATGGTGCGCCTGCTGGATTGAATGGTACCTCCATTTTTACTTTTAAACACAGCTCCTTTCTGTTCTCATTATTGGCTGTTACCCCTTTACGTCTCACCAGCAGGTAGAGGGTACACAGTTCCCTAAAACCCCTTCAGCATTTATTGTTTGTAGACGTTCTGCTGATGGTCAGTCGACTGGTGTAAGTTGAAACTTTTTGTAGATTAGATTGCATGGGTCTAACACTCCCTGAGGTTGAGCTTTTATCCATTTTCCTTTTTTTTTTTTTTAAAGAGCGTGAG
Source organism: Balaenoptera ricei (assembly GCF_028023285.1). Taxonomy (NCBI): domain Eukaryota; kingdom Metazoa; phylum Chordata; class Mammalia; order Artiodactyla; family Balaenopteridae; genus Balaenoptera; species Balaenoptera ricei. Next base: position 85,369,235 of record NC_082640.1, on the reverse strand, counting down.
TAAAACTTAACTCTTCATACTCTCTTCTTGAAACATTTGCCTGTTTTGAATTTTTTTGTCCATTCCCTACTTCAGCACAATTTTTGAGGGCAGGTGTCCTTTACAGCCCTGAGTCCTTGGGAATGCTAAGTGACCATTAGGTGTGAGTTTAAAGCTGCTCCTGCAGGGACAGGTCAGAAGGTGGCAGCATTTCTCCTTTACCAAATTTGGTTACTGGGGAAACAGAGCCTTAATGGAAGTGGTGTTCTAGGTTGTAAATTAGAATGGAATGTGCCAGGAAAAAGCCCTGTAAGTTTATGTCTCATTACTTCTTGTTCATATTTGTAATTTACTTTTTATTTTTTATCCCAGCAAATTTGATTACAATGGTTTGTTTGTTCTAGGTGTGCAAGATGTGGTTCTTTCACACATATACGTGTATCTATTCTTCCTCGAGTCCTTTTTCCATGTAGTTTATGACACAATGTTGAGTAGTCTCTCTCCTGGTCTTCCGTACGTCTTTGGTGATTATATATTTCACATGGTTTGTATATCTCTGTTAACCCCAATATGGTAATGTAGCCAATCCTCATCCCTTTCTATTTGGTGAACCATGAGTTTTTTTAATGAATCTGTGGTTGCCTTTCTCTGTGGAAATATCTTCATTGGTATCAATTTTTAAGTAACTCCTAAAAGTGATATGATAGGATATGTGTCTTTTGCTTTCTCACTTACTACACGTGGCGTGATTACGTCTAGACTCATCTATGGTGCTGCAAATGGCATTGTTTCACTTTTTTCACTAGCGGATATTCCATCTGTACATGGAGGAGTTCTTCTTTGTCCACCCATCTGTTGGTGGACTTTTTGGTTACTTCCATATCTTGGCTATTGTAATACTGTGCCATGCAGATTTGCCTGCCTGTGTCTTTGCAATTCTCTCTTCTTAGATTTTAGGTCGAGGAGTGGGCCTGCTGGATCATACGGTAGCTCAACGTTGACCTTTTTGAGGCACATCCATTCTGTTCTCATTCGTGGCCCTTTCCAAGTTACGTCCCTCTTGAAGTTGAGGGTGTGCATTTCTCCACAACACCTTCAGCATTTATTGTTTGTAGTTTTCTTAAAGATGGTTATTCTGACAAGTGTGAGCTGATACCTTTTTGTGGTTGAATTCGCACGTGCCTCATAATCCGTTGAAATCGAGCTTTAAGGCATGTCCTTTTTATTTTTCAAGCTGTGATTACCCCTTGTTCTTCAAAGTGTTCTCTTAAAGTGTGTGTCACATTTTGAAATGTTTGGGCCATTACCTCCCTCAAGACATTTTGAGGGCAGGTTTCATTTACAGTTCTGCAGTACTTGTTCCTATGAAATGACCATTAGCAAAGCCTTTAAAGCTGCTTTTGCAGGTAACTGCCAGAGGGTGGCAGCGTTTCTATGTTCCCCACCCTGTTACCTAGGGAAAAGCCCTTGCGGCCTGTCGTGTTTCTCGGTTATAAATTAGAGTGGAGTGTGCCCGGACAAACCCACACAAGCTGATGTCTCCTTACTTTTGTTGGTTTTCTAAATTTACTTTTTATTTTTTATTGGAGTGATTTTCCACTGTGTACATGGACCACTTCTACTTTGTGCATTCCTCGGTTGATGGACATTTTCATTGCTTCCAAGTGTTGGCTATGGTAAATATTGTTGGGGTGCAGGATTGCCAGCCTGTGACTTTTTATTCTCATTTTCTCAGGTGATAGGCCCAGCAGTGGTTGGGATTGATTGACTGGTAGCACCGTGTTACCCTTTGCAAAGCACCTTCTTTGTGTTTTCATTAGTGGCTCTTACCACGTCCCCCTTAGAATCGAGGGTACGCATTTCTCCACAATCGCTTCAGCATGTATTGTTTGCAGCATTTATGCTAACGGCCCTTCTGGCTGCTGTGAGCTGATAGGTGTTTGTAATTTGGGTTTGCATGTCTTTGAAAATTCGTAAAACTCATCATTTTTCTCTGCCGTTTTCTTTTCTGTTAAAAAAAGGAAACAATTGGGAGTACAATATAACTCTTGAAATTGTCTTCTTGGAAGGTTGCCCTCTTTTGAAGTTTTTGGTCGATTTTCCACCCCAGAATTTTTTTAGAGAGCAGGTGTCATTTACGGAACTGCAAGTTTGGTGAATATTTAGTGACCTTTGGCAATGGATTTAAAGCTGCTGTTGTGGGAAGTGGCTCAAGGAGGCAGCATTTCTCCATTCCCAAATCTGGGTACGAGGGCAGCAGAGTCTTTCTGGAAGTCGTGTTCCTAGGTTGTAAATTACATTGGAATGTGCATGGAGAAACCCCCATAAGATTATGTCTCATTATTTCTTCTTGGTTTTAAAATTTTTTTTTAATTGGGGTAAAGCTAAGAATATTGTTTCTCCCAGGTGTACACGATCTGGTTCATTTGTACATTATATACGTCTATGCAAGTACAGATCCTCTTCCCATGTAAAATGTTACTGAGGGTTCCGCAGACCTCCCTTGCTATATGGTCGGTCTTTTTGATATATGTATATAATATGTGTTTGTATACATATAGTAACACTAATCTTAATTTATCCATTCCCCCCACCTTTCCGTTTAGATGAGCATAGTTTGTTTTCTAAGTCTGTGAGTGTCTTTCTCTGTGGAAATACGTTCATTTGTGTCAGTTATTAGAGAACGCCTATAAGTGATATCATAGAATATAGGTCTTTTGCTTTCCGACTTACCTCATGTTTCGTGATTATCTCCAGACTCATTTGTGGTGCCTCAGAGAGCAATAGTTCATTGTCTTCCATGGCTAATATTCCATTGTGTACATGGACCACTTCTTCTTTATCCATTCACCTCTAGTTGGACATTTTGATTGCTTCACTTTCTTGGCTATTGTGAATAAGGCTGCACTGCAGCTTTTGCGGCCTGTGTCTTCTCGATTCTTGTCTTCTCAGGTGAGAGGTCCAATGGTGCGCCTGCTGGATTGAATGGTACCTCCATTTTTACTTTTAAACACAGCTCCTTTCTGTTCTCATTATTGGCTGTTACCCCTTTACGTCTCACCAGCAGGTAGAGGGTACACAGTTCCCTAAAACCCCTTCAGCATTTATTGTTTGTAGACGTTCTGCTGATGGTCAGTCGACTGGTGTAAGTTGAAACTTTTTGTAGATTAGATTGCATGGGTCTAACACTCCCTGAGGTTGAGCTTTTATCCATTTTCCTTTTTTTTTTTTTTAAAGAGCGTGAGTAAAACTTAACTCTTCATACTCTCTTCTTGAAACATTTGCCTGTTTTGAATTTTTTTGTCCATTCCCTACTTCAGCACAATTTTTGAGGGCAGGTGTCCTTTACAGCCCTGAGTCCTTGGGAATGCTAAGTGACCATTAGGTGTGAGTTTAAAGCTGCTCCTGCAGGGACAGGTCAGAAGGTGGCAGCATTTCTCCTTTACCAAATTTGGTTACTGGGGAAACAGAGCCTTAATGGAAGTGGTGTTCTAGGTTGTAAATTAGAATGGAATGTGCCAGGAAAAAGCCCTGTAAGTTTATGTCTCATTACTTCTTGTTCATATTTGTAATTTACTTTTTATTTTTTATCCCAGCAAATTTGATTACAATGGTTTGTTTGTTCTAGGTGTGCAAGATGTGGTTCTTTCACACATATACGTGTATCTATTCTTCCTCGAGTCCTTTTTCCATGTAGTTTATGACACAATGTTGAGTAGTCTCTCTCCTGGTCTTCCGTACGTCTTTGGTGATTATATATTTCACATGGTTTGTATATCTCTGTTAACCCCAATATGGTAATGTAGCCAATCCTCATCCCTTTCTATTTGGTGAACCATGAGTTTTTTTAATGAATCTGTGGTTGCCTTTCTCTGTGGAAATATCTTCATTGGTATCAATTTTTAAGTAACTCCTAAAAGTGATATGATAGGATATGTGTCTTTTGCTTTCTCACTTACTACACGTGGCGTGATTACGTCTAGACTCATCTATGGTGCTGCAAATGGCATTGTTTCACTTTTTTCACTAGTGGATATTCCATCTGTACATGGAGGAGTTCTTCTTTGTCCACCCATCTGTTGGTGGACTTTTTGGTTACTTCCATATCTTGGCTATTGTAATACTGTGCCATGCAGATTTGCCTGCCTGTGTCTTTGCAATTCTCTCTTCTTAGATTTTAGGTCGAGGAGTGGGCCTGCTGGATCATACGGTAGCTCAACGTTGACCTTTTTGAGGCACATCCATTCTGTTCTCATTCGTGGCCCTTTCCAAGTTACGTCCCTCTTGAAGTTGAGGGTGTGCATTTCTCCACAACACCTTCAGCATTTATTGTTTGTAGTTTTCTTAAAGATGGTTATTCTGACAAGTGTGAGCTGATACCTTTTTGTGGTTGAATTCGCACGTGCCTCATAATCCGTTGAAATCGAGCTTTAAGGCATGTCCTTTTTATTTTTCAAGCTGTGATTACCCCTTGTTCTTCAAAGTGTTCTCTTAAAGTGTGTGTCACATTTTGAAATGTTTTGGCCATTACCTCCCTCAAGACATTTTGAGGGCAGGTTTCATTTACAGTTCTGCAGTACTTGTTCCTATGAAATGACCATTAGCAAAGCCTTTAAAGCTGCTTTTGCAGGTAACTGCCAGAGGGTGGCAGCGTTTCTATGTTCCCCACCCTGTTACCTAGGGAAAAGCCCTTGCGGCCTGTCGTGTTTCTCGGTTATAAATTAGAGTGGAGTGTGCCCGGACAAACCCACACAAGCTGATGTCTCCTTACTTTTGTTGGTTTTCTAAATTTACTTTTTATTTTTTATTGGAGTGATTTTCCACTGTGTACATGGACCACTTCTACTTTGTGCATTCCTCGGTTGATGGACATTTTCATTGCTTCCAAGTGTTGGCTATGGTAAATATTGTTGGGGTGCAGGATTGCCAGCCTGTGACTTTTTATTCTCATTTTCTCAGGTGATAGGCCCAGCAGTGGTTGGGATTGATTGACTGGTAGCACCGTGTTACCCTTTGCAAAGCACCTTCTTTGTGTTTTCATTAGTGGCTCTTACCACGTCCCCCTTAGAATCGAGGGTACGCATTTCTCCACAATCGCTTCAGCATGTATTGTTTGCAGCATTTATGCTAACGGCCCTTCTGGCTGCTGTGAGCTGATAGGTGTTTGTAATTTGGGTTTGCATGTCTTTGAAAATTCGTAAAACTCATCATTTTTCTCTGCCGTTTTCTTTTCTGTTAAAAAAAGGAAACAATTGGGAGTACAATATAACTCTTGAAATTGTCTTCTTGGAAGGTTGCCCTCTTTTGAAGTTTTTGGTCGATTTTCCACCCCAGAATTTTTTTAGAGAGCAGGTGTCATTTACGGAACTGCAAGTTTGGTGAATATTTAGTGACCTTTGGCAATGGATTTAAAGCTGCTGTTGTGGGAAGTGGCTCAAGGAGGCAGCATTTCTCCATTCCCAAATCTGGGTACGAGGGCAGCAGAGTCTTTCTGGAAGTCGTGTTCCTAGGTTGTAAATTACATTGGAATGTGCATGGAGAAACCCCCATAAGATTATGTCTCATTATTTCTTCTTGGTTTTAAAATTTTTTTTTAATTGGGGTAAAGCTAAGAATATTGTTTCTCCCAGGTGTACACGATCTGGTTCATTTGTACATTATATACGTCTATGCAAGTACAGATCCTCTTCCCATGTAAAATGTTACTGAGGGTTCCGCAGACCTCCCTTGCTATATGGTCGGTCTTTTTGATATATGTATATAATATGTGTTTGTATACATATAGTAACACTAATCTTAATTTATCCATTCCCCCCACCTTTCCGTTTAGATGAGCATAGTTTGTTTTCTAAGTCTGTGAGTGTCTTTCTCTGTGGAAATACGTTCATTTGTGTCAGTTATTAGAGAACGCCTATAAGTGATATCATAGAATATAGGTCTTTTGCTTTCCGACTTACCTCATGTTTCGTGATTATCTCCAGACTCATTTGTGGTGCCTCAGAGAGCAATAGTTCATTGTCTTCCATGGCTAATATTCCATTGTGTACATGGACCACTTCTTCTTTATCCATTCACCTCTAGTTGGACATTTTGATTGCTTCACTTTCTTGGCTATTGTGAATAAGGCTGCACTGCAGCTTTTGCGGCCTGTGTCTTCTCGATTCTTGTCTTCTCAGGTGAGAGGTCCAATGGTGCGCCTGCTGGATTGAATGGTACCTCCATTTTTACTTTTAAACACAGCTCCTTTCTGTTCTCATTATTGGCTGTTACCCCTTTACGTCTCACCAGCAGGTAGAGGGTACACAGTTCCCTAAAACCCCTTCAGCATTTATTGTTTGTAGACGTTCTGCTGATGGTCAGTCGACTGGTGTAAGTTGAAACTTTTTGTAGATTAGATTGCATGGGTCTAACACTCCCTGAGGTTGAGCTTTTATCCATTTTCCTTTTTTTTTTTTTAAAGAGCGTGAGTAAAACTTAACTCTTCATACTCTCTTCTTGAAACATTTGCCTGTTTTGAATTTTTTTGTCCATTCCCTACTTCAGCACAATTTTTGAGGGCAGGTGTCCTTTACAGCCCTGAGTCCTTGGGAATGCTAAGTGACCATTAGGTGTGAGTTTAAAGCTGCTCCTGCAGGGACAGGTCAGAAGGTGGCAGCATTTCTCCTTTACCAAATTTGGTTACTGGGGAAACAGAGCCTTAATGGAAGTGGTGTTCTAGGTTGTAAATTAGAATGGAATGTGCCAGGAAAAAGCCCTGTAAGTTTATGTCTCATTACTTCTTGTTCATATTTGTAATTTACTTTTTATTTTTTATCCCAGCAAATTTGATTACAATGGTTTGTTTGTTCTAGGTGTGCAAGATGTGGTTCTTTCACACATATACGTGTATCTATTCTTCCTCGAGTCCTTTTTCCATGTAGTTTATGACACAATGTTGAGTAGTCTCTCTCCTGGTCTTCCGTACGTCTTTGGTGATTATATATTTCACATGGTTTGTATATCTCTGTTAACCCCAATATGGTAATGTAGCCAATCCTCATCCCTTTCTATTTGGTGAACCATGAGTTTTTTTAATGAATCTGTGGTTGCCTTTCTCTGTGGAAATATCTTCATTGGTATCAATTTTTAAGTAACTCCTAAAAGTGATATGATAGGATATGTGTCTTTTGCTTTCTCACTTACTACACGTGGCGTGATTACGTCTAGACTCATCTATGGTGCTGCAAATGGCATTGTTTCACTTTTTTCACTAGCGGATATTCCATCTGTACATGGAGGAGTTCTTCTTTGTCCACCCATCTGTTGGTGGACTTTTTGGTTACTTCCATATCTTGGCTATTGTAATACTGTGCCATGCAGATTTGCCTGCCTGTGTCTTTGCAATTCTCTCTTCTTAGATTTTAGGTCGAGGAGTGGGCCTGCTGGATCATACGGTAGCTCAACGTTGACCTTTTTGAGGCACATCCATTCTGTTCTCATTCGTGGCCCTTTCCAAGTTACGTCCCTCTTGAAGTTGAGGGTGTGCATTTCTCCACAACACCTTCAGCATTTATTGTTTGTAGTTTTCTTAAAGATGGTTATTCTGACAAGTGTGAGCTGATACCTTTTTGTGGTTGAATTCGCACGTGCCTCATAATCCGTTGAAATCGAGCTTTAAGGCATGTCCTTTTTATTTTTCAAGCTGTGATTACCCCTTGTTCTTCAAAGTGTTCTCTTAAAGTGTGTGTCACATTTTGAAATGTTTGGGCCATTACCTCCCTCAAGACATTTTGAGGGCAGGTTTCATTTACAGTTCTGCAGTACTTGTTCCTATGAAATGACCATTAGCAAAGCCTTTAAAGCTGCTTTTGCAGGTAACTGCCAGAGGGTGGCAGCGTTTCTATGTTCCCCACCCTGTTACCTAGGGAAAAGCCCTTGCGGCCTGTCGTGTTTCTCGGTTATAAATTAGAGTGGAGTGTGCCCGGACAAACCCACACAAGCTGATGTCTCCTTACTTTTGTTGGTTTTCTAAATTTACTTTTTATTTTTTATTGGAGTGATTTTCCACTGTGTACATGGACCACTTCTACTTTGTGCATTCCTCGGTTGATGGACATTTTCATTGCTTCCAAGTGTTGGCTATGGTAAATATTGTTGGGGTGCAGGATTGCCAGCCTGTGACTTTTTATTCTCATTTTCTCAGGTGATAGGCCCAGCAGTGGTTGGGATTGATTGACTGGTAGCACCGTGTTACCCTTTGCAAAGCACCTTCTTTGTGTTTTCATTAGTGGCTCTTACCACGTCCCCCTTAGAATCGAGGGTACGCATTTCTCCACAATCGCTTCAGCATGTATTGTTTGCAGCATTTATGCTAACGGCCCTTCTGGCTGCTGTGAGCTGATAGGTGTTTGTAATTTGGGTTTGCATGTCTTTGAAAATTCGTAAAACTCATCATTTTTCTCTGCCGTTTTCTTTTCTGTTAAAAAAAGGAAACAATTGGGAGTACAATATAACTCTTGAAATTGTCTTCTTGGAAGGTTGCCCTCTTTTGAAGTTTTTGGTCGATTTTCCACCCCAGAATTTTTTTAGAGAGCAGGTGTCATTTACGGAACTGCAAGTTTGGTGAATATTTAGTGACCTTTGGCAATGGATTTAAAGCTGCTGTTGTGGGAAGTGGCTCAAGGAGGCAGCATTTCTCCATTCCCAAATCTGGGTACGAGGGCAGCAGAGTCTTTCTGGAAGTCGTGTTCCTAGGTTGTAAATTACATTGGAATGTGCATGGAGAAACCCCCATAAGATTATGTCTCATTATTTCTTCTTGGTTTTAAAATTTTTTTTTAATTGGGGTAAAGCTAAGAATATTGTTTCTCCCAGGTGTACACGATCTGGTTCATTTGTACATTATATACGTCTATGCAAGTACAGATCCTCTTCCCATGTAAAATGTTACTGAGGGTTCCGCAGACCTCCCTTGCTATATGGTCGGTCTTTTTGATATATGTATATAATATGTGTTTGTATACATATAGTAACACTAATCTTAATTTATCCATTCCCCCCACCTTTCCGTTTAGATGAGCATAGTTTGTTTTCTAAGTCTGTGAGTGTCTTTCTCTGTGGAAATACGTTCATTTGTGTCAGTTATTAGAGAACGCCTATAAGTGATATCATAGAATATAGGTCTTTTGCTTTCCGACTTACCTCATGTTTCGTGATTATCTCCAGACTCATTTGTGGTGCCTCAGAGAGCAATAGTTCATTGTCTTCCATGGCTAATATTCCATTGTGTACATGGACCACTTCTTCTTTATCCATTCACCTCTAGTTGGACATTTTGATTGCTTCACTTTCTTGGCTATTGTGAATAAGGCTGCACTGCAGCTTTTGCGGCCTGTGTCTTCTCGATTCTTGTCTTCTCAGGTGAGAGGTCCAATGGTGCGCCTGCTGGATTGAATGGTACCTCCATTTTTACTTTTAAACACAGCTCCTTTCTGTTCTCATTATTGGCTGTTACCCCTTTACGTCTCACCAGCAGGTAGAGGGTACACAGTTCCCTAAAACCCCTTCAGCATTTATTGTTTGTAGACGTTCTGCTGATGGTCAGTCGACTGGTGTAAGTTGAAACTTTTTGTAGATTAGATTGCATGGGTCTAACACTCCCTGAGGTTGAGCTTTTATCCATTTTCCTTTTTTTTTTTTTAAAGAGCGTGAGTAAAACTTAACTCTTCATACTCTCTTCTTGAAACATTTGCCTGTTTTGAATTTTTTTGTCCATTCCCTACTTCAGCACAATTTTTGAGGGCAGGTGTCCTTTACAGCCCTGAGTCCTTGGGAATGCTAAGTGACCATTAGGTGTGAGTTTAAAGCTGCTCCTGCAGGGACAGGTCAGAAGGTGGCAGCATTTCTCCTTTACCAAATTTGGTTACTGGGGAAACAGAGCCTTAATGGAAGTGGTGTTCTAGGTTGTAAATTAGAATGGAATGTGCCAGGAAAAAGCCCTGTAAGTTTATGTCTCATTACTTCTTGTTCATATTTGTAATTTACTTTTTATTTTTTATCCCAGCAAATTTGATTACAATGGTTTGTTTGTTCTAGGTGTGCAAGATGTGGTTCTTTCACACATATACGTGTATCTATTCTTCCTCGAGTCCTTTTTCCATGTAGTTTATGACACAATGTTGAGTAGTCTCTCTCCTGGTCTTCCGTACGTCTTTGGTGATTATATATTTCACATGGTTTGTATATCTCTGTTAACCCCAATATGGTAATGTAGCCAATCCTCATCCCTTTCTATTTGGTGAACCATGAGTTTTTTTAATGAATCTGTGGTTGCCTTTCTCTGTGGAAATATCTTCATTGGTATCAATTTTTAAGTAACTCCTAAAAGTGATATGATAGGATATGTGTCTTTTGCTTTCTCACTTACTACACGTGGCGTGATTACGTCTAGACTCATCTATGGTGCTGCAAATGGCATTGTTTCACTTTTTTCACTAGCGGATATTCCATCTGTACATGGAGGAGTTCTTCTTTGTCCACCCATCTGTTGGTGGACTTTTTGGTTACTTCCATATCTTGGCTATTGTAATACTGTGCCATGCAGATTTGCCTGCCTGTGTCTTTGCAATTCTCTCTTCTTAGATTTTAGGTCGAGGAGTGGGCCTGCTGGATCATACGGTAGCTCAACGTTGACCTTTTTGAGGCACATCCATTCTGTTCTCATTCGTGGCCCTTTCCAAGTTACGTCCCTCTTGAAGTTGAGGGTGTGCATTTCTCCACAACACCTTCAGCATTTATTGTTTGTAGTTTTCTTAAAGATGGTTATTCTGACAAGTGTGAGCTGATACCTTTTTGTGGTTGAATTCGCACGTGCCTCATAATCCGTTGAAATCGAGCTTTAAGGCATGTCCTTTTTATTTTTCAAGCTGTGATTACCCCTTGTTCTTCAAAGTGTTCTCTTAAAGTGTGTGTCACATTTTGAAATGTTTTGGCCATTACCTCCCTCAAGACATTTTGAGGGCAGGTTTCATTTACAGTTCTGCAGTACTTGTTCCTATGAAATGACCATTAGCAAAGCCTTTAAAGCTGCTTTTGCAGGTAACTGCCAGAGGGTGGCAGCGTTTCTATGTTCCCCACCCTGTTACCTAGGGAAAAGCCCTTGCGGCCTGTCGTGTTTCTCGGTTATAAATTAGAGTGGAGTGTGCCCGGACAAACCCACACAAGCTGATGTCTCCTTACTTTTGTTGGTTTTCTAAATTTACTTTTTATTTTTTATTGGAGTGATTTTCCACTGTGTACATGGACCACTTCTACTTTGTGCATTCCTCGGTTGATGGACATTTTCATTGCTTCCAAGTGTTGGCTATGGTAAATATTGTTGGGGTGCAGGATTGCCAGCCTGTGACTTTTTATTCTCATTTTCTCAGGTGATAGGCCCAGCAGTGGTTGGGATTGATTGACTGGTAGCACCGTGTTACCCTTTGCAAAGCACCTTCTTTGTGTTTTCATTAGTGGCTCTTACCACGTCCCCCTTAGAATCGAGGGTACGCATTTCTCCACAATCGCTTCAGCATGTATTGTTTGCAGCATTTATGCTAACGGCCCTTCTGGCTGCTGTGAGCTGATAGGTGTTTGTAATTTGGGTTTGCATGTCTTTGAAAATTCGTAAAACTCATCATTTTTCTCTGCCGTTTTCTTTTCTGTTAAAAAAAGGAAACAATTGGGAGTACAATATAACTCTTGAAATTGTCTTCTTGGAAGGTTGCCCTCTTTTGAAGTTTTTGGTCGATTTTCCACCCCAGAATTTTTTTAGAGAGCAGGTGTCATTTACGGAACTGCAAGTTTGGTGAATATTTAGTGACCTTTGGCAATGGATTTAAAGCTGCTGTTGTGGGAAGTGGCTCAAGGAGGCAGCATTTCTCCATTCCCAAATCTGGGTACGAGGGCAGCAGAGTCTTTCTGGAAGTCGTGTTCCTAGGTTGTAAATTACATTGGAATGTGCATGGAGAAACCCCCATAAGATTATGTCTCATTATTTCTTCTTGGTTTTAAAATTTTTTTTTAATTGGGGTAAAGCTAAGAATATTGTTTCTCCCAGGTGTACACGATCTGGTTCATTTGTACATTATATACGTCTATGCAAGTACAGATCCTCTTCCCATGTAAAATGTTACTGAGGGTTCCGCAGACCTCCCTTGCTATATGGTCGGTCTTTTTGATATATGTATATAATATGTGTTTGTATACATATAGTAACACTAATCTTAATTTATCCATTCCCCCCACCTTTCCGTTTAGATGAGCATAGTTTGTTTTCTAAGTCTGTGAGTGTCTTTCTCTGTGGAAATACGTTCATTTGTGTCAGTTATTAGAGAACGCCTATAAGTGATATCATAGAATATAGGTCTTTTGCTTTCCGACTTACCTCATGTTTCGTGATTATCTCCAGACTCATTTGTGGTGCCTCAGAGAGCAATAGTTCATTGTCTTCCATGGCTAATATTCCATTGTGTACATGGACCACTTCTTCTTTATCCATTCACCTCTAGTTGGACATTTTGATTGCTTCACTTTCTTGGCTATTGTGAATAAGGCTGCACTGCAGCTTTTGCGGCCTGTGTCTTCTCGATTCTTGTCTTCTCAGGTGAGAGGTCCAATGGTGCGCCTGCTGGATTGAATGGTACCTCCATTTTTACTTTTAAACACAGCTCCTTTCTGTTCTCATTATTGGCTGTTACCCCTTTACGTCTCACCAGCAGGTAGAGGGTACACAGTTCCCTAAAACCCCTTCAGCATTTATTGTTTGTAGACGTTCTGCTGATGGTCAGTCGACTGGTGTAAGTTGAAACTTTTTGTAGATTAGATTGCATGGGTCTAACACTCCCTGAGGTTGAGCTTTTATCCATTTTCCTTTTTTTTTTTTTAAAGAGCGTGAGTAAAACTTAACTCTTCATACTCTCTTCTTGAAACATTTGCCTGTTTTGAATTTTTTTGTCCATTCCCTACTTCAGCACAATTTTTGAGGGCAGGTGTCCTTTACAGCCCTGAGTCCTTGGGAATGCTAAGTGACCATTAGGTGTGAGTTTAAAGCTGCTCCTGCAGGGACAGGTCAGAAGGTGGCAGCATTTCTCCTTTACCAAATTTGGTTACTGGGGAAACAGAGCCTTAATGGAAGTGGTGTTCTAGGTTGTAAATTAGAATGGAATGTGCCAGGAAAAAGCCCTGTAAGTTTATGTCTCATTACTTCTTGTTCATATTTGTAATTTACTTTTTATTTTTTATCCCAGCAAATTTGATTACAATGGTTTGTTTGTTCTAGGTGTGCAAGATGTGGTTCTTTCACACATATACGTGTATCTATTCTTCCTCGAGTCCTTTTTCCATGTAGTTTATGACACAATGTTGAGTAGTCTCTCTCCTGGTCTTCCGTACGTCTTTGGTGATTATATATTTCACATGGTTTGTATATCTCTGTTAACCCCAATATGGTAATGTAGCCAATCCTCATCCCTTTCTATTTGGTGAACCATGAGTTTTTTTTAATGAATCTGTGGTTGCCTTTCTCTGTGGAAATATCTTCATTGGTATCAATTTTTAAGTAACTCCTAAAAGTGATATGATAGGATATGTGTCTTTTGCTTTCTCACTTACTACACGTGGCGTGATTACGTCTAGACTCATCTATGGTGCTGCAAATGGCATTGTTTCACTTTTTTCACTAGCGGATATTCCATCTGTACATGGAGGAGTTCTTCTTTGTCCACCCATCTGTTGGTGGACTTTTTGGTTACTTCCATATCTTGGCTATTGTAATACTGTGCCATGCAGATTTGCCTGCCTGTGTCTTTGCAATTCTCTCTTCTTAGATTTTAGGTCGAGGAGTGGGCCTGCTGGATCATACGGTAGCTCAACGTTGACCTTTTTGAGGCACATCCATTCTGTTCTCATTCGTGGCCCTTTCCAAGTTACGTCCCTCTTGAAGTTGAGGGTGTGCATTTCTCCACAACACCTTCAGCATTTATTGTTTGTAGTTTTCTTAAAGATGGTTATTCTGACAAGTGTGAGCTGATACCTTTTTGTGGTTGAATTCGCACGTGCCTCATAATCCGTTGAAATCGAGCTTTAAGGCATGTCCTTTTTATTTTTCAAGCTGTGATTACCCCTTGTTCTTCAAAGTGTTCTCTTAAAGTGTGTGTCACATTTTGAAATGTTTTGGCCATTACCTCCCTCAAGACATTTTGAGGGCAGGTTTCATTTACAGTTCTGCAGTACTTGTTCCTATGAAATGACCATTAGCAAAGCCTTTAAAGCTGCTTTTGCAGGTAACTGCCAGAGGGTGGCAGCGTTTCTATGTTCCCCACCCTGTTACCTAGGGAAAAGCCCTTGCGGCCTGTCGTGTTTCTCGGTTATAAATTAGAGTGGAGTGTGCCCGGACAAACCCACACAAGCTGATGTCTCCTTACTTTTGTTGGTTTTCTAAATTTACTTTTTATTTTTTATTGGAGTGATTTTCCACTGTGTACATGGACCACTTCTACTTTGTGCATTCCTCGGTTGATGGACATTTTCATTGCTTCCAAGTGTTGGCTATGGTAAATATTGTTGGGGTGCAGGATTGCCAGCCTGTGACTTTTTATTCTCATTTTCTCAGGTGATAGGCCCAGCAGTGGTTGGGATTGATTGACTGGTAGCACCGTGTTACCCTTTGCAAAGCACCTTCTTTGTGTTTTCATTAGTGGCTCTTACCACGTCCCCCTTAGAATCGAGGGTACGCATTTCTCCACAATCGCTTCAGCATGTATTGTTTGCAGCATTTATGCTAACGGCCCTTCTGGCTGCTGTGAGCTGATAGGTGTTTGTAATTTGGGTTTGCATGTCTTTGAAAATTCGTAAAACTCATCATTTTTCTCTGCCGTTTTCTTTTCTGTTAAAAAAAGGAAACAATTGGGAGTAGAATATAACTCTTGAAATTGTCTTCTTGGAAGGTTGCCCTCTTTTGAAGTTTTTGGTCGATTTTCCACCCCAGAATTTTTTTAGAGAGCAGGTGTCATTTACGGAACTGCAAGTTTGGTGAATATTTAGTGACCTTTGGCAATGGATTTAAAGCTGCTGTTGTGGGAAGTGGCTCAAGGAGGCAGCATTTCTCCATTCCCAAATCTGGGTACGAGGGCAGCAGAGTCTTTCTGGAAGTCGTGTTCCTAGGTTGTAAATTACATTGGAATGTGCATGGAGAAACCCCCATAAGATTATGTCTCATTATTTCTTCTTGGTTTTAAAATTTTTTTTAATTGGGGTAAAGCTAAGAATATTGCTTCTCCCAGGTGTACACGATCTGGTTCATTTGTACATTATATACGTCTATGCAAGTACAGATCCTCTTCCCATGTAAAATGTTACTGAGGGTTCCGCAGACCTCCCTTGCTATATGGTCGGTCTTTTTGATATATGTATATAATATGTGTTTGTATACATATAGTAACACTAATCTTAATTTATCCATTCCCCCCACCTTTCCGTTTAGATGAGCATAGTTTGTTTTCTAAGTCTGTGAGTGTCTTTCTCTGTGGAAATACGTTCATTTGTGTCAGTTATTAGAGAACGCCTATAAGTGATATCATAGAATATAGGTCTTTTGCTTTCCGACTTACCTCATGTTTCGTGATTATCTCCAGACTCATTTGTGGTGCCTCAGAGAGCAATAGTTCATTGTCTTCCATGGCTAATATTCCATTGTGTACATGGACCACTTCTTCTTTATCCATTCACCTCTAGTTGGACATTTTGATTGCTTCACTTTCTTGGCTATTGTGAATAAGGCTGCACTGCAGCTTTTGCGGCCTGTGTCTTCTCGATTCTTGTCTTCTCAGGTGAGAGGTCCAATGGTGCGCCTGCTGGATTGAATGGTACCTCCATTTTTACTTTTAAACACAGCTCCTTTCTGTTCTCATTATTGGCTGTTACCCCTTTACGTCTCACCAGCAGGTAGAGGGTACACAGTTCCCTAAAACCCCTTCAGCATTTATTGTTTGTAGACGTTCTGCTGATGGTCAGTCGACTGGTGTAAGTTGAAACTTTTTGTAGATTAGATTGCATGGGTCTAACACTCCCTGAGGTTGAGCTTTTATCCATTTTCCTTTTTTTTTTTTTAAAGAGCGTGAGTAAAACTTAACTCTTCATACTCTCTTCTTGAAACATTTGCCTGTTTTGAATTTTTTTGTCCATTCCCTACTTCAGCACAATTTTTGAGGGCAGGTGTCCTTTACAGCCCTGAGTCCTTGGGAATGCTAAGTGACCATTAGGTGTGAGTTTAAAGCTGCTCCTGCAGGGACAGGTCAGAAGGTGGCAGCATTTCTCCTTTACCAAATTTGGTTACTGGGGAAACAGAGCCTTAATGGAAGTGGTGTTCTAGGTTGTAAATTAGAATGGAATGTGCCAGGAAAAAGCCCTGTAAGTTTATGTCTCATTACTTCTTGTTCATATTTGTAATTTACTTTTTATTTTTTATCCCAGCAAATTTGATTACAATGGTTTGTTTGTTCTAGGTGTGCAAGATGTGGTTCTTTCACACATATACGTGTATCTATTCTTCCTCGAGTCCTTTTTCCATGTAGTTTATGACACAATGTTGAGTAGTCTCTCTCCTGGTCTTCCGTACGTCTTTGGTGATTATATATTTCACATGGTTTGTATATCTCTGTTAACCCCAATATGGTAATGTAGCCAATCCTCATCCCTTTCTATTTGGTGAACCATGAGTTTTTTTTAATGAATCTGTGGTTGCCTTTCTCTGTGGAAATATCTTCATTGGTATCAATTTTTAAGTAACTCCTAAAAGTGATATGATAGGATATGTGTCTTTTGCTTTCTCACTTACTACACGTGGCGTGATTACGTCTAGACTCATCTATGGTGCTGCAAATGGCATTGTTTCACTTTTTTCACTAGCGGATATTCCATCTGTACATGGAGGAGTTCTTCTTTGTCCACCCATCTGTTGGTGGACTTTTTGGTTACTTCCATATCTTGGCTATTGTAATACTGTGCCATGCAGATTTGCCTGCCTGTGTCTTTGCAATTCTCTCTTCTTAGATTTTAGGTCGAGGAGTGGGCCTGCTGGATCATACGGTAGCTCAACGTTGACCTTTTTGAGGCACATCCATTCTGTTCTCATTCGTGGCCCTTTCCAAGTTACGTCCCTCTTGAAGTTGAGGGTGTGCATTTCTCCACAACACCTTCAGCATTTATTGTTTGTAGTTTTCTTAAAGATGGTTATTCTGACAAGTGTGAGCTGATACCTTTTTGTGGTTGAATTCGCACGTGCCTCATAATCCGTTGAAATCGAGCTTTAAGGCATGTCCTTTTTATTTTTCAAGCTGTGATTACCCCTTGTTCTTCAAAGTGTTCTCTTAAAGTGTGTGTCACATTTTGAAATGTTTTGGCCATTACCTCCCTCAAGACATTTTGAGGGCAGGTTTCATTTACAGTTCTGCAGTACTTGTTCCTATGAAATGACCATTAGCAAAGCCTTTAAAGCTGCTTTTGCAGGTAACTGCCAGAGGGTGGCAGCGTTTCTATGTTCCCCACCCTGTTACCTAGGGAAAAGCCCTTGCGGCCTGTCGTGTTTCTCGGTTATAAATTAGAGTGGAGTGTGCCCGGACAAACCCACACAAGCTGATGTCTCCTTACTTTTGTTGGTTTTCTAAATTTACTTTTTATTTTTTATTGGAGTGATTTTCCACTGTGTACATGGACCACTTCTACTTTGTGCATTCCTCGGTTGATGGACATTTTCATTGCTTCCAAGTGTTGGCTATGGTAAATATTGTTGGGGTGCAGGATTGCCAGCCTGTGACTTTTTATTCTCATTTTCTCAGGTGATAGGCCCAGCAGTGGTTGGGATTGATTGACTGGTAGCACCGTGTTACCCTTTGCAAAGCACCTTCTTTGTGTTTTCATTAGTGGCTCTTACCACGTCCCCCTTAGAATCGAGGGTACGCATTTCTCCACAATCGCTTCAGCATGTATTGTTTGCAGCATTTATGCTAACGGCCCTTCTGGCTGCTGTGAGCTGATAGGTGTTTGTAATTTGGGTTTGCATGTCTTTGAAAATTCGTAAAACTCATCATTTTTCTCTGCCGTTTTCTTTTCTGTTAAAAAAAGGAAACAATTGGGAGTAGAATATAACTCTTGAAATTGTCTTCTTGGAAGGTTGCCCTCTTTTGAAGTTTTTGGTCGATTTTCCACCCCAGAATTTTTTTAGAGAGCAGGTGTCATTTACGGAACTGCAAGTTTGGTGAATATTTAGTGACCTTTGGCAATGGATTTAAAGCTGCTGTTGTGGGAAGTGGCTCAAGGAGGCAGCATTTCTCCATTCCCAAATCTGGGTACGAGGGCAGCAGAGTCTTTCTGGAAGTCGTGTTCCTAGGTTGTAAATTACATTGGAATGTGCATGGAGAAACCCCCATAAGATTATGTCTCATTATTTCTTCTTGGTTTTAAAATTTTTTTTTAATTGGGGTAAAGCTAAGAATATTGTTTCTCCCAGGTGTACACGATCTGGTTCATTTGTACATTATATACGTCTATGCAAGTACAGATCCTCTTCCCATGTAAAATGTTACTGAGGGTTCCGCAGACCTCCCTTGCTATATGGTCGGTCTTTTTGATATATGTATATAATATGTGTTTGTATACATATAGTAACACTAATCTTAATTTATCCATTCCCCCCACCTTTCCGTTTAGATGAGCATAGTTTGTTTTCTAAGTCTGTGAGTGTCTTTCTCTGTGGAAATACGTTCATTTGTGTCAGTTATTAGAGAACGCCTATAAGTGATATCATAGAATATAGGTCTTTTGCTTTCCGACTTACCTCATGTTTCGTGATTATCTCCAGACTCATTTGTGGTGCCTCAGAGAGCAATAGTTCATTGTCTTCCATGGCTAATATTCCATTGTGTACATGGACCACTTCTTCTTTATCCATTCACCTCTAGTTGGACATTTTGATTGCTTCACTTTCTTGGCTATTGTGAATAAGGCTGCACTGCAGCTTTTGCGGCCTGTGTCTTCTCGATTCTTGTCTTCTCAGGTGAGAGGTCCAATGGTGCGCCTGCTGGATTGAATGGTACCTCCATTTTTACTTTTAAACACAGCTCCTTTCTGTTCTCATTATTGGCTGTTACCCCTTTACGTCTCACCAGCAGGTAGAGGGTACACAGTTCCCTAAAACCCCTTCAGCATTTATTGTTTGTAGACGTTCTGCTGATGGTCAGTCGACTGGTGTAAGTTGAAACTTTTTGTAGATTAGATTGCATGGGTCTAACACTCCCTGAGGTTGAGCTTTTATCCATTTTCCTTTTTTTTTTTTTTAAAGAGCGTGAGTAAAACTTAACTCTTCATACTCTCTTCTTGAAACATTTGCCTGTTTTGAATTTTTTTGTCCATTCCCTACTTCAGCACAATTTTTGAGGGCAGGTGTCCTTTACAGCCCTGAGTCCTTGGGAATGCTAAGTGACCATTAGGTGTGAGTTTAAAGCTGCTCCTGCAGGGACAGGTCAGAAGGTGGCAGCATTTCTCCTTTACCAAATTTGGTTACTGGGGAAACAGAGCCTTAATGGAAGTGGTGTTCTAGGTTGTAAATTAGAATGGAATGTGCCAGGAAAAAGCCCTGTAAGTTTATGTCTCATTACTTCTTGTTCATATTTGTAATTTACTTTTTATTTTTTATCCCAGCAAATTTGATTACAATGGTTTGTTTGTTCTAGGTGTGCAAGATGTGGTTCTTTCACACATATACGTGTATCTATTCTTCCTCGAGTCCTTTTTCCATGTAGTTTATGACACAATGTTGAGTAGTCTCTCTCCTGGTCTTCCGTACGTCTTTGGTGATTATATATTTCACATGGTTTGTATATCTCTGTTAACCCCAATATGGTAATGTAGCCAATCCTCATCCCTTTCTATTTGGTGAACCATGAGTTTTTTTAATGAATCTGTGGTTGCCTTTCTCTGTGGAAATATCTTCATTGGTATCAATTTTTAAGTAACTCCTAAAAGTGATATGATAGGATATGTGTCTTTTGCTTTCTCACTTACTACACGTGGCGTGATTACGTCTAGACTCATCTATGGTGCTGCAAATGGCATTGTTTCACTTTTTTCACTAGCGGATATTCCATCTGTACATGGAGGAGTTCTTCTTTGTCCACCCATCTGTTGGTGGACTTTTTGGTTACTTCCATATCTTGGCTATTGTAATACTGTGCCATGCAGATTTGCCTGCCTGTGTCTTTGCAATTCTCTCTTCTTAGATTTTAGGTCGAGGAGTGGGCCTGCTGGATCATACGGTAGCTCAACGTTGACCTTTTTGAGGCACATCCATTCTGTTCTCATTCGTGGCCCTTTCCAAGTTACGTCCCTCTTGAAGTTGAGGGTGTGCATTTCTCCACAACACCTTCAGCATTTATTGTTTGTAGTTTTCTTAAAGATGGTTATTCTGACAAGTGTGAGCTGATACCTTTTTGTGGTTGAATTCGCACGTGCCTCATAATCCGTTGAAATCGAGCTTTAAGGCATGTCCTTTTTATTTTTCAAGCTGTGATTACCCCTTGTTCTTCAAAGTGTTCTCTTAAAGTGTGTGTCACATTTTGAAATGTTTGGGCCATTACCTCCCTCAAGACATTTTGAGGGCAGGTTTCATTTACAGTTCTGCAGTACTTGTTCCTATGAAATGACCATTAGCAAAGCCTTTAAAGCTGCTTTTGCAGGTAACTGCCAGAGGGTGGCAGCGTTTCTATGTTCCCCACCCTGTTACCTAGGGAAAAGCCCTTGCGGCCTGTCGTGTTTCTCGGTTATAAATTAGAGTGGAGTGTGCCCGGACAAACCCACACAAGCTGATGTCTCCTTACTTTTGTTGGTTTTCTAAATTTACTTTTTATTTTTTATTGGAGTGATTTTCCACTGTGTACATGGACCACTTCTACTTTGTGCATTCCTCGGTTGATGGACATTTTCATTGCTTCCAAGTGTTGGCTATGGTAAATATTGTTGGGGTGCAGGATTGCCAGCCTGTGACTTTTTATTCTCATTTTCTCAGGTGATAGGCCCAGCAGTGGTTGGGATTGATTGACTGGTAGCACCGTGTTACCCTTTGCAAAGCACCTTCTTTGTGTTTTCATTAGTGGCTCTTACCACGTCCCCCTTAGAATCGAGGGTACGCATTTCTCCACAATCGCTTCAGCATGTATTGTTTGCAGCATTTATGCTAACGGCCCTTCTGGCTGCTGTGAGCTGATAGGTGTTTGTAATTTGGGTTTGCATGTCTTTGAAAATTCGTAAAACTCATCATTTTTCTCTGCCGTTTTCTTTTCTGTTAAAAAAAGGAAACAATTGGGAGTACAATATAACTCTTGAAATTGTCTTCTTGGAAGGTTGCCCTCTTTTGAAGTTTTTGGTCGATTTTCCACCCCAGAATTTTTTTAGAGAGCAGGTGTCATTTACGGAACTGCAAGTTTGGTGAATATTTAGTGACCTTTGGCAATGGATTTAAAGCTGCTGTTGTGGGAAGTGGCTCAAGGAGGCAGCATTTCTCCATTCCCAAATCTGGGTACGAGGGCAGCAGAGTCTTTCTGGAAGTCGTGTTCCTAGGTTGTAAATTACATTGGAATGTGCATGGAGAAACCCCCATAAGATTATGTCTCATTATTTCTTCTTGGTTTTAAAATTTTTTTTTAATTGGGGTAAAGCTAAGAATATTGTTTCTCCCAGGTGTACACGATCTGGTTCATTTGTACATTATATACGTCTATGCAAGTACAGATCCTCTTCCCATGTAAAATGTTACTGAGGGTTCCGCAGACCTCCCTTGCTATATGGTCGGTCTTTTTGATATATGTATATAATATGTGTTTGTATACATATAGTAACACTAATCTTAATTTATCCATTCCCCCCACCTTTCCGTTTAGATGAGCATAGTTTGTTTTCTAAGTCTGTGAGTGTCTTTCTCTGTGGAAATACGTTCATTTGTGTCAGTTATTAGAGAACGCCTATAAGTGATATCATAGAATATAGGTCTTTTGCTTTCCGACTTACCTCATGTTTCGTGATTATCTCCAGACTCATTTGTGGTGCCTCAGAGAGCAATAGTTCATTGTCTTCCATGGCTAATATTCCATTGTGTACATGGACCACTTCTTCTTTATCCATTCACCTCTAGTTGGACATTTTGATTGCTTCACTTTCTTGGCTATTGTGAATAAGGCTGCACTGCAGCTTTTGCGGCCTGTGTCTTCTCGATTCTTGTCTTCTCAGGTGAGAGGTCCAATGGTGCGCCTGCTGGATTGAATGGTACCTCCATTTTTACTTTTAAACACAGCTCCTTTCTGTTCTCATTATTGGCTGTTACCCCTTTACGTCTCACCAGCAGGTAGAGGGTACACAGTTCCCTAAAACCCCTTCAGCATTTATTGTTTGTAGACGTTCTGCTGATGGTCAGTCGACTGGTGTAAGTTGAAACTTTTTGTAGATTAGATTGCATGGGTCTAACACTCCCTGAGGTTGAGCTTTTATCCATTTTCCTTTTTTTTTTTTTAAAGAGCGTGAGTAAAACTTAACTCTTCATACTCTCTTCTTGAAACATTTGCCTGTTTTGAATTTTTTTGTCCATTCCCTACTTCAGCACAATTTTTGAGGGCAGGTGTCCTTTACAGCCCTGAGTCCTTGGGAATGCTAAGTGACCATTAGGTGTGAGTTTAAAGCTGCTCCTGCAGGGACAGGTCAGAAGGTGGCAGCATTTCTCCTTTACCAAATTTGGTTACTGGGGAAACAGAGCCTTAATGGAAGTGGTGTTCTAGGTTGTAAATTAGAATGGAATGTGCCAGGAAAAAGCCCTGTAAGTTTATGTCTCATTACTTCTTGTTCATATTTGTAATTTACTTTTTATTTTTTATCCCAGCAAATTTGATTACAATGGTTTGTTTGTTCTAGGTGTGCAAGATGTGGTTCTTTCACACATATACGTGTATCTATTCTTCCTCGAGTCCTTTTTCCATGTAGTTTATGACACAATGTTGAGTAGTCTCTCTCCTGGTCTTCCGTACGTCTTTGGTGATTATATATTTCACATGGTTTGTATATCTCTGTTAACCCCAATATGGTAATGTAGCCAATCCTCATCCCTTTCTATTTGGTGAACCATGAGTTTTTTTAATGAATCTGTGGTTGCCTTTCTCTGTGGAAATATCTTCATTGGTATCAATTTTTAAGTAACTCCTAAAAGTGATATGATAGGATATGTGTCTTTTGCTTTCTCACTTACTACACGTGGCGTGATTACGTCTAGACTCATCTATGGTGCTGCAAATGGCATTGTTTCACTTTTTTCACTAGCGGATATTCCATCTGTACATGGAGGAGTTCTTCTTTGTCCACCCATCTGTTGGTGGACTTTTTGGTTACTTCCATATCTTGGCTATTGTAATACTGTGCCATGCAGATTTGCCTGCCTGTGTCTTTGCAATTCTCTCTTCTTAGATTTTAGGTCGAGGAGTGGGCCTGCTGGATCATACGGTAGCTCAACGTTGACCTTTTTGAGGCACATCCATTCTGTTCTCATTCGTGGCCCTTTCCAAGTTACGTCCCTCTTGAAGTTGAGGGTGTGCATTTCTCCACAACACCTTCAGCATTTATTGTTTGTAGTTTTCTTAAAGATGGTTATTCTGACAAGTGTGAGCTGATACCTTTTTGTGGTTGAATTCGCACGTGCCTCATAATCCGTTGAAATCGAGCTTTAAGGCATGTCCTTTTTATTTTTCAAGCTGTGATTACCCCTTGTTCTTCAAAGTGTTCTCTTAAAGTGTGTGTCACATTTTGAAATGTTTTGGCCATTACCTCCCTCAAGACATTTTGAGGGCAGGTTTCATTTACAGTTCTGCAGTACTTGTTCCTATGAAATGACCATTAGCAAAGCCTTTAAAGCTGCTTTTGCAGGTAACTGCCAGAGGGTGGCAGCGTTTCTATGTTCCCCACCCTGTTACCTAGGGAAAAGCCCTTGCGGCCTGTCGTGTTTCTCGGTTATAAATTAGAGTGGAGTGTGCCCGGACAAACCCACACAAGCTGATGTCTCCTTACTTTTGTTGGTTTTCTAAATTTACTTTTTATTTTTTATTGGAGTGATTTTCCACTGTGTACATGGACCACTTCTACTTTGTGCATTCCTCGGTTGATGGACATTTTCATTGCTTCCAAGTGTTGGCTATGGTAAATATTGTTGGGGTGCAGGATTGCCAGCCTGTGACTTTTTATTCTCATTTTCTCAGGTGATAGGCCCAGCAGTGGTTGGGATTGATTGACTGGTAGCACCGTGTTACCCTTTGCAAAGCACCTTCTTTGTGTTTTCATTAGTGGCTCTTACCACGTCCCCCTTAGAATCGAGGGTACGCATTTCTCCACAATCGCTTCAGCATGTATTGTTTGCAGCATTTATGCTAACGGCCCTTCTGGCTGCTGTGAGCTGATAGGTGTTTGTAATTTGGGTTTGCATGTCTTTGAAAATTCGTAAAACTCATCATTTTTCTCTGCCGTTTTCTTTTCTGTTAAAAAAAGGAAACAATTGGGAGTACAATATAACTCTTGAAATTGTCTTCTTGGAAGGTTGCCCTCTTTTGAAGTTTTTGGTCGATTTTCCACCCCAGAATTTTTTTAGAGAGCAGGTGTCATTTACGGAACTGCAAGTTTGGTGAATATTTAGTGACCTTTGGCAATGGATTTAAAGCTGCTGTTGTGGGAAGTGGCTCAAGGAGGCAGCATTTCTCCATTCCCAAATCTGGGTACGAGGGCAGCAGAGTCTTTCTGGAAGTCGTGTTCCTAGGTTGTAAATTACATTGGAATGTGCATGGAGAAACCCCCATAAGATTATGTCTCATTATTTCTTCTTGGTTTTAAAATTTTTTTTTAATTGGGGTAAAGCTAAGAATATTGTTTCTCCCAGGTGTACACGATCTGGTTCATTTGTACATTATATACGTCTATGCAAGTACAGATCCTCTTCCCATGTAAAATGTTACTGAGGGTTCCGCAGACCTCCCTTGCTATATGGTCGGTCTTTTTGATATATGTATATAATATGTGTTTGTATACATATAGTAACACTAATCTTAATTTATCCATTCCCCCCACCTTTCCGTTTAGATGAGCATAGTTTGTTTTCTAAGTCTGTGAGTGTCTTTCTCTGTGGAAATACGTTCATTTGTGTCAGTTATTAGAGAACGCCTATAAGTGATATCATAGAATATAGGTCTTTTGCTTTCCGACTTACCTCATGTTTCGTGATTATCTCCAGACTCATTTGTGGTGCCTCAGAGAGCAATAGTTCATTGTCTTCCATGGCTAATATTCCATTGTGTACATGGACCACTTCTTCTTTATCCATTCACCTCTAGTTGGACATTTTGATTGCTTCACTTTCTTGGCTATTGTGAATAAGGCTGCACTGCAGCTTTTGCGGCCTGTGTCTTCTCGATTCTTGTCTTCTCAGGTGAGAGGTCCAATGGTGCGCCTGCTGGATTGAATGGTACCTCCATTTTTACTTTTAAACACAGCTCCTTTCTGTTCTCATTATTGGCTGTTACCCCTTTACGTCTCACCAGCAGGTAGAGGGTACACAGTTCCCTAAAACCCCTTCAGCATTTATTGTTTGTAGACGTTCTGCTGATGGTCAGTCGACTGGTGTAAGTTGAAACTTTTTGTAGATTAGATTGCATGGGTCTAACACTCCCTGAGGTTGAGCTTTTATCCATTTTCCTTTTTTTTTTTTTTAAAGAGCGTGAGTAAAACTTAACTCTTCATACTCTCTTCTTGAAACATTTGCCTGTTTTGAATTTTTTTGTCCATTCCCTACTTCAGCACAATTTTTGAGGGCAGGTGTCCTTTACAGCCCTGAGTCCTTGGGAATGCTAAGTGACCATTAGGTGTGAGTTTAAAGCTGCTCCTGCAGGGACAGGTCAGAAGGTGGCAGCATTTCTCCTTTACCAAATTTGGTTACTGGGGAAACAGAGCCTTAATGGAAGTGGTGTTCTAGGTTGTAAATTAGAATGGAATGTGCCAGGAAAAAGCCCTGTAAGTTTATGTCTCATTACTTCTTGTTCATATTTGTAATTTACTTTTTATTTTTTATCCCAGCAAATTTGATTACAATGGTTTGTTTGTTCTAGGTGTGCAAGATGTGGTTCTTTCACACATATACGTGTATCTATTCTTCCTCGAGTCCTTTTTCCATGTAGTTTATGACACAATGTTGAGTAGTCTCTCTCCTGGTCTTCCGTACGTCTTTGGTGATTATATATTTCACATGGTTTGTATATCTCTGTTAACCCCAATATGGTAATGTAGCCAATCCTCATCCCTTTCTATTTGGTGAACCATGAGTTTTTTTAATGAATCTGTGGTTGCCTTTCTCTGTGGAAATATCTTCATTGGTATCAATTTTTAAGTAACTCCTAAAAGTGATATGATAGGATATGTGTCTTTTGCTTTCTCACTTACTACACGTGGCGTGATTACGTCTAGACTCATCTATGGTGCTGCAAATGGCATTGTTTCACTTTTTTCACTAGCGGATATTCCATCTGTACATGGAGGAGTTCTTCTTTGTCCACCCATCTGTTGGTGGACTTTTTGGTTACTTCCATATCTTGGCTATTGTAATACTGTGCCATGCAGATTTGCCTGCCTGTGTCTTTGCAATTCTCTCTTCTTAGATTTTAGGTCGAGGAGTGGGCCTGCTGGATCATACGGTAGCTCAACGTTGACCTTTTTGAGGCACATCCATTCTGTTCTCATTCGTGGCCCTTTCCAAGTTACGTCCCTCTTGAAGTTGAGGGTGTGCATTTCTCCACAACACCTTCAGCATTTATTGTTTGTAGTTTTCTTAAAGATGGTTATTCTGACAAGTGTGAGCTGATACCTTTTTGTGGTTGAATTCGCACGTGCCTCATAATCCGTTGAAATCGAGCTTTAAGGCATGTCCTTTTTATTTTTCAAGCTGTGATTACCCCTTGTTCTTCAAAGTGTTCTCTTAAAGTGTGTGTCACATTTTGAAATGTTTGGGCCATTACCTCCCTCAAGACATTTTGAGGGCAGGTTTCATTTACAGTTCTGCAGTACTTGTTCCTATGAAATGACCATTAGCAAAGCCTTTAAAGCTGCTTTTGCAGGTAACTGCCAGAGGGTGGCAGCGTTTCTATGTTCCCCACCCTGTTACCTAGGGAAAAGCCCTTGCGGCCTGTCGTGTTTCTCGGTTATAAATTAGAGTGGAGTGTGCCCGGACAAACCCACACAAGCTGATGTCTCCTTACTTTTGTTGGTTTTCTAAATTTACTTTTTATTTTTTATTGGAGTGATTTTCCACTGTGTACATGGACCACTTCTACTTTGTGCATTCCTCGGTTGATGGACATTTTCATTGCTTCCAAGTGTTGGCTATGGTAAATATTGTTGGGGTGCAGGATTGCCAGCCTGTGACTTTTTATTCTCATTTTCTCAGGTGATAGGCCCAGCAGTGGTTGGGATTGATTGACTGGTAGCACCGTGTTACCCTTTGCAAAGCACCTTCTTTGTGTTTTCATTAGTGGCTCTTACCACGTCCCCCTTAGAATCGAGGGTACGCATTTCTCCACAATCGCTTCAGCATGTATTGTTTGCAGCATTTATGCTAACGGCCCTTCTGGCTGCTGTGAGCTGATAGGTGTTTGTAATTTGGGTTTGCATGTCTTTGAAAATTCGTAAAACTCATCATTTTTCTCTGCCGTTTTCTTTTCTGTTAAAAAAAGGAAACAATTGGGAGTACAATATAACTCTTGAAATTGTCTTCTTGGAAGGTTGCCCTCTTTTGAAGTTTTTGGTCGATTTTCCACCCCAGAATTTTTTTAGAGAGCAGGTGTCATTTACGGAACTGCAAGTTTGGTGAATATTTAGTGACCTTTGGCAATGGATTTAAAGCTGCTGTTGTGGGAAGTGGCTCAAGGAGGCAGCATTTCTCCATTCCCAAATCTGGGTACGAGGGCAGCAGAGTCTTTCTGGAAGTCGTGTTCCTAGGTTGTAAATTACATTGGAATGTGCATGGAGAAACCCCCATAAGATTATGTCTCATTATTTCTTCTTGGTTTTAAAATTTTTTTTTAATTGGGGTAAAGCTAAGAATATTGTTTCTCCCAGGTGTACACGATCTGGTTCATTTGTACATTATATACGTCTATGCAAGTACAGATCCTCTTCCCATGTAAAATGTTACTGAGGGTTCCGCAGACCTCCCTTGCTATATGGTCGGTCTTTTTGATATATGTATATAATATGTGTTTGTATACATATAGTAACACTAATCTTAATTTATCCATTCCCCCCACCTTTCCGTTTAGATGAGCATAGTTTGTTTTCTAAGTCTGTGAGTGTCTTTCTCTGTGGAAATACGTTCATTTGTGTCAGTTATTAGAGAACGCCTATAAGTGATATCATAGAATATAGGTCTTTTGCTTTCCGACTTACCTCATGTTTCGTGATTATCTCCAGACTCATTTGTGGTGCCTCAGAGAGCAATAGTTCATTGTCTTCCATGGCTAATATTCCATTGTGTACATGGACCACTTCTTCTTTATCCATTCACCTCTAGTTGGACATTTTGATTGCTTCACTTTCTTGGCTATTGTGAATAAGGCTGCACTGCAGCTTTTGCGGCCTGTGTCTTCTCGATTCTTGTCTTCTCAGGTGAGAGGTCCAATGGTGCGCCTGCTGGATTGAATGGTACCTCCATTTTTACTTTTAAACACAGCTCCTTTCTGTTCTCATTATTGGCTGTTACCCCTTTACGTCTCACCAGCAGGTAGAGGGTACACAGTTCCCTAAAACCCCTTCAGCATTTATTGTTTGTAGACGTTCTGCTGATGGTCAGTCGACTGGTGTAAGTTGAAACTTTTTGTAGATTAGATTGCATGGGTCTAACACTCCCTGAGGTTGAGCTTTTATCCATTTTCCTTTTTTTTTTTTTAAAGAGCGTGAGTAAAACTTAACTCTTCATACTCTCTTCTTGAAACATTT
The DNA here is from genome assembly GCF_028023285.1 of Balaenoptera ricei. Taxonomy (NCBI): domain Eukaryota; kingdom Metazoa; phylum Chordata; class Mammalia; order Artiodactyla; family Balaenopteridae; genus Balaenoptera; species Balaenoptera ricei. Next base: position 85,340,186 of record NC_082640.1, on the reverse strand, counting down.
GCCTGTTTTGAATTTTTTTGTCCATTCCCTACTTCAGCACAATTTTTGAGGGCAGGTGTCCTTTACAGCCCTGAGTCCTTGGGAATGCTAAGTGACCATTAGGTGTGAGTTTAAAGCTGCTCCTGCAGGGACAGGTCAGAAGGTGGCAGCATTTCTCCTTTACCAAATTTGGTTACTGGGGAAACAGAGCCTTAATGGAAGTGGTGTTCTAGGTTGTAAATTAGAATGGAATGTGCCAGGAAAAAGCCCTGTAAGTTTATGTCTCATTACTTCTTGTTCATATTTGTAATTTACTTTTTATTTTTTATCCCAGCAAATTTGATTACAATGGTTTGTTTGTTCTAGGTGTGCAAGATGTGGTTCTTTCACACATATACGTGTATCTATTCTTCCTCGAGTCCTTTTTCCATGTAGTTTATGACACAATGTTGAGTAGTCTCTCTCCTGGTCTTCCGTACGTCTTTGGTGATTATATATTTCACATGGTTTGTATATCTCTGTTAACCCCAATATGGTAATGTAGCCAATCCTCATCCCTTTCTATTTGGTGAACCATGAGTTTTTTTAATGAATCTGTGGTTGCCTTTCTCTGTGGAAATATCTTCATTGGTATCAATTTTTAAGTAACTCCTAAAAGTGATATGATAGGATATGTGTCTTTTGCTTTCTCACTTACTACACGTGGCGTGATTACGTCTAGACTCATCTATGGTGCTGCAAATGGCATTGTTTCACTTTTTTCACTAGCGGATATTCCATCTGTACATGGAGGAGTTCTTCTTTGTCCACCCATCTGTTGGTGGACTTTTTGGTTACTTCCATATCTTGGCTATTGTAATACTGTGCCATGCAGATTTGCCTGCCTGTGTCTTTGCAATTCTCTCTTCTTAGATTTTAGGTCGAGGAGTGGGCCTGCTGGATCATACGGTAGCTCAACGTTGACCTTTTTGAGGCACATCCATTCTGTTCTCATTCGTGGCCCTTTCCAAGTTACGTCCCTCTTGAAGTTGAGGGTGTGCATTTCTCCACAACACCTTCAGCATTTATTGTTTGTAGTTTTCTTAAAGATGGTTATTCTGACAAGTGTGAGCTGATACCTTTTTGTGGTTGAATTCGCACGTGCCTCATAATCCGTTGAAATCGAGCTTTAAGGCATGTCCTTTTTATTTTTCAAGCTGTGATTACCCCTTGTTCTTCAAAGTGTTCTCTTAAAGTGTGTGTCACATTTTGAAATGTTTTGGCCATTACCTCCCTCAAGACATTTTGAGGGCAGGTTTCATTTACAGTTCTGCAGTACTTGTTCCTATGAAATGACCATTAGCAAAGCCTTTAAAGCTGCTTTTGCAGGTAACTGCCAGAGGGTGGCAGCGTTTCTATGTTCCCCACCCTGTTACCTAGGGAAAAGCCCTTGCGGCCTGTCGTGTTTCTCGGTTATAAATTAGAGTGGAGTGTGCCCGGACAAACCCACACAAGCTGATGTCTCCTTACTTTTGTTGGTTTTCTAAATTTACTTTTTATTTTTTATTGGAGTGATTTTCCACTGTGTACATGGACCACTTCTACTTTGTGCATTCCTCGGTTGATGGACATTTTCATTGCTTCCAAGTGTTGGCTATGGTAAATATTGTTGGGGTGCAGGATTGCCAGCCTGTGACTTTTTATTCTCATTTTCTCAGGTGATAGGCCCAGCAGTGGTTGGGATTGATTGACTGGTAGCACCGTGTTACCCTTTGCAAAGCACCTTCTTTGTGTTTTCATTAGTGGCTCTTACCACGTCCCCCTTAGAATCGAGGGTACGCATTTCTCCACAATCGCTTCAGCATGTATTGTTTGCAGCATTTATGCTAACGGCCCTTCTGGCTGCTGTGAGCTGATAGGTGTTTGTAATTTGGGTTTGCATGTCTTTGAAAATTCGTAAAACTCATCATTTTTCTCTGCCGTTTTCTTTTCTGTTAAAAAAAGGAAACAATTGGGAGTACAATATAACTCTTGAAATTGTCTTCTTGGAAGGTTGCCCTCTTTTGAAGTTTTTGGTCGATTTTCCACCCCAGAATTTTTTTAGAGAGCAGGTGTCATTTACGGAACTGCAAGTTTGGTGAATATTTAGTGACCTTTGGCAATGGATTTAAAGCTGCTGTTGTGGGAAGTGGCTCAAGGAGGCAGCATTTCTCCATTCCCAAATCTGGGTACGAGGGCAGCAGAGTCTTTCTGGAAGTCGTGTTCCTAGGTTGTAAATTACATTGGAATGTGCATGGAGAAACCCCCATAAGATTATGTCTCATTATTTCTTCTTGGTTTTAAAATTTTTTTTTAATTGGGGTAAAGCTAAGAATATTGTTTCTCCCAGGTGTACACGATCTGGTTCATTTGTACATTATATACGTCTATGCAAGTACAGATCCTCTTCCCATGTAAAATGTTACTGAGGGTTCCGCAGACCTCCCTTGCTATATGGTCGGTCTTTTTGATATATGTATATAATATGTGTTTGTATACATATAGTAACACTAATCTTAATTTATCCATTCCCCCCACCTTTCCGTTTAGATGAGCATAGTTTGTTTTCTAAGTCTGTGAGTGTCTTTCTCTGTGGAAATACGTTCATTTGTGTCAGTTATTAGAGAACGCCTATAAGTGATATCATAGAATATAGGTCTTTTGCTTTCCGACTTACCTCATGTTTCGTGATTATCTCCAGACTCATTTGTGGTGCCTCAGAGAGCAATAGTTCATTGTCTTCCATGGCTAATATTCCATTGTGTACATGGACCACTTCTTCTTTATCCATTCACCTCTAGTTGGACATTTTGATTGCTTCACTTTCTTGGCTATTGTGAATAAGGCTGCACTGCAGCTTTTGCGGCCTGTGTCTTCTCGATTCTTGTCTTCTCAGGTGAGAGGTCCAATGGTGCGCCTGCTGGATTGAATGGTACCTCCATTTTTACTTTTAAACACAGCTCCTTTCTGTTCTCATTATTGGCTGTTACCCCTTTACGTCTCACCAGCAGGTAGAGGGTACACAGTTCCCTAAAACCCCTTCAGCATTTATTGTTTGTAGACGTTCTGCTGATGGTCAGTCGACTGGTGTAAGTTGAAACTTTTTGTAGATTAGATTGCATGGGTCTAACACTCCCTGAGGTTGAGCTTTTATCCATTTTCCTTTTTTTTTTTTTAAAGAGCGTGAGTAAAACTTAACTCTTCATACTCTCTTCTTGAAACATTTGCCTGTTTTGAATTTTTTTGTCCATTCCCTACTTCAGCACAATTTTTGAGGGCAGGTGTCCTTTACAGCCCTGAGTCCTTGGGAATGCTAAGTGACCATTAGGTGTGAGTTTAAAGCTGCTCCTGCAGGGACAGGTCAGAAGGTGGCAGCATTTCTCCTTTACCAAATTTGGTTACTGGGGAAACAGAGCCTTAATGGAAGTGGTGTTCTAGGTTGTAAATTAGAATGGAATGTGCCAGGAAAAAGCCCTGTAAGTTTATGTCTCATTACTTCTTGTTCATATTTGTAATTTACTTTTTATTTTTTATCCCAGCAAATTTGATTACAATGGTTTGTTTGTTCTAGGTGTGCAAGATGTGGTTCTTTCACACATATACGTGTATCTATTCTTCCTCGAGTCCTTTTTCCATGTAGTTTATGACACAATGTTGAGTAGTCTCTCTCCTGGTCTTCCGTACGTCTTTGGTGATTATATATTTCACATGGTTTGTATATCTCTGTTAACCCCAATATGGTAATGTAGCCAATCCTCATCCCTTTCTATTTGGTGAACCATGAGTTTTTTTAATGAATCTGTGGTTGCCTTTCTCTGTGGAAATATCTTCATTGGTATCAATTTTTAAGTAACTCCTAAAAGTGATATGATAGGATATGTGTCTTTTGCTTTCTCACTTACTACACGTGGCGTGATTACGTCTAGACTCATCTATGGTGCTGCAAATGGCATTGTTTCACTTTTTTCACTAGCGGATATTCCATCTGTACATGGAGGAGTTCTTCTTTGTCCACCCATCTGTTGGTGGACTTTTTGGTTACTTCCATATCTTGGCTATTGTAATACTGTGCCATGCAGATTTGCCTGCCTGTGTCTTTGCAATTCTCTCTTCTTAGATTTTAGGTCGAGGAGTGGGCCTGCTGGATCATACGGTAGCTCAACGTTGACCTTTTTGAGGCACATCCATTCTGTTCTCATTCGTGGCCCTTTCCAAGTTACGTCCCTCTTGAAGTTGAGGGTGTGCATTTCTCCACAACACCTTCAGCATTTATTGTTTGTAGTTTTCTTAAAGATGGTTATTCTGACAAGTGTGAGCTGATACCTTTTTGTGGTTGAATTCGCACGTGCCTCATAATCCGTTGAAATCGAGCTTTAAGGCATGTCCTTTTTATTTTTCAAGCTGTGATTACCCCTTGTTCTTCAAAGTGTTCTCTTAAAGTGTGTGTCACATTTTGAAATGTTTGGGCCATTACCTCCCTCAAGACATTTTGAGGGCAGGTTTCATTTACAGTTCTGCAGTACTTGTTCCTATGAAATGACCATTAGCAAAGCCTTTAAAGCTGCTTTTGCAGGTAACTGCCAGAGGGTGGCAGCGTTTCTATGTTCCCCACCCTGTTACCTAGGGAAAAGCCCTTGCGGCCTGTCGTGTTTCTCGGTTATAAATTAGAGTGGAGTGTGCCCGGACAAACCCACACAAGCTGATGTCTCCTTACTTTTGTTGGTTTTCTAAATTTACTTTTTATTTTTTATTGGAGTGATTTTCCACTGTGTACATGGACCACTTCTACTTTGTGCATTCCTCGGTTGATGGACATTTTCATTGCTTCCAAGTGTTGGCTATGGTAAATATTGTTGGGGTGCAGGATTGCCAGCCTGTGACTTTTTATTCTCATTTTCTCAGGTGATAGGCCCAGCAGTGGTTGGGATTGATTGACTGGTAGCACCGTGTTACCCTTTGCAAAGCACCTTCTTTGTGTTTTCATTAGTGGCTCTTACCACGTCCCCCTTAGAATCGAGGGTACGCATTTCTCCACAATCGCTTCAGCATGTATTGTTTGCAGCATTTATGCTAACGGCCCTTCTGGCTGCTGTGAGCTGATAGGTGTTTGTAATTTGGGTTTGCATGTCTTTGAAAATTCGTAAAACTCATCATTTTTCTCTGCCGTTTTCTTTTCTGTTAAAAAAAGGAAACAATTGGGAGTACAATATAACTCTTGAAATTGTCTTCTTGGAAGGTTGCCCTCTTTTGAAGTTTTTGGTCGATTTTCCACCCCAGAATTTTTTTAGAGAGCAGGTGTCATTTACGGAACTGCAAGTTTGGTGAATATTTAGTGACCTTTGGCAATGGATTTAAAGCTGCTGTTGTGGGAAGTGGCTCAAGGAGGCAGCATTTCTCCATTCCCAAATCTGGGTACGAGGGCAGCAGAGTCTTTCTGGAAGTCGTGTTCCTAGGTTGTAAATTACATTGGAATGTGCATGGAGAAACCCCCATAAGATTATGTCTCATTATTTCTTCTTGGTTTTAAAATTTTTTTTAATTGGGGTAAAGCTAAGAATATTGCTTCTCCCAGGTGTACACGATCTGGTTCATTTGTACATTATATACGTCTATGCAAGTACAGATCCTCTTCCCATGTAAAATGTTACTGAGGGTTCCGCAGACCTCCCTTGCTATATGGTCGGTCTTTTTGATATATGTATATAATATGTGTTTGTATACATATAGTAACACTAATCTTAATTTATCCATTCCCCCCACCTTTCCGTTTAGATGAGCATAGTTTGTTTTCTAAGTCTGTGAGTGTCTTTCTCTGTGGAAATACGTTCATTTGTGTCAGTTATTAGAGAACGCCTATAAGTGATATCATAGAATATAGGTCTTTTGCTTTCCGACTTACCTCATGTTTCATGATTATCTCCAGACTCATTTGTGGTGCCTCAGAGAGCAATAGTTCATTGTCTTCCATGGCTAATATTCCATTGTGTACATGGACCACTTCTTCTTTATCCATTCACCTCTAGTTGGACATTTTGATTGCTTCACTTTCTTGGCTATTGTGAATAAGGCTGCACTGCAGCTTTTGCGGCCTGTGTCTTCTCGATTCTTGTCTTCTCAGGTGAGAGGTCCAATGGTGCGCCTGCTGGATTGAATGGTACCTCCATTTTTACTTTTAAACACAGCTCCTTTCTGTTCTCATTATTGGCTGTTACCCCTTTACGTCTCACCAGCAGGTAGAGGGTACACAGTTCCCTAAAACCCCTTCAGCATTTATTGTTTGTAGACGTTCTGCTGATGGTCAGTCGACTGGTGTAAGTTGAAACTTTTTGTAGATTAGATTGCATGGGTCTAACACTCCCTGAGGTTGAGCTTTTATCCATTTTCCTTTTTTTTTTTTTAAAGAGCGTGAGTAAAACTTAACTCTTCATACTCTCTTCTTGAAACATTTGCCTGTTTTGAATTTTTTTGTCCATTCCCTACTTCAGCACAATTTTTGAGGGCAGGTGTCCTTTACAGCCCTGAGTCCTTGGGAATGCTAAGTGACCATTAGGTGTGAGTTTAAAGCTGCTCCTGCAGGGACAGGTCAGAAGGTGGCAGCATTTCTCCTTTACCAAATTTGGTTACTGGGGAAACAGAGCCTTAATGGAAGTGGTGTTCTAGGTTGTAAATTAGAATGGAATGTGCCAGGAAAAAGCCCTGTAAGTTTATGTCTCATTACTTCTTGTTCATATTTGTAATTTACTTTTTATTTTTTATCCCAGCAAATTTGATTACAATGGTTTGTTTGTTCTAGGTGTGCAAGATGTGGTTCTTTCACACATATACGTGTATCTATTCTTCCTCGAGTCCTTTTTCCATGTAGTTTATGACACAATGTTGAGTAGTCTCTCTCCTGGTCTTCCGTACGTCTTTGGTGATTATATATTTCACATGGTTTGTATATCTCTGTTAACCCCAATATGGTAATGTAGCCAATCCTCATCCCTTTCTATTTGGTGAACCATGAGTTTTTTTTAATGAATCTGTGGTTGCCTTTCTCTGTGGAAATATCTTCATTGGTATCAATTTTTAAGTAACTCCTAAAAGTGATATGATAGGATATGTGTCTTTTGCTTTCTCACTTACTACACGTGGCGTGATTACGTCTAGACTCATCTATGGTGCTGCAAATGGCATTGTTTCACTTTTTTCACTAGCGGATATTCCATCTGTACATGGAGGAGTTCTTCTTTGTCCACCCATCTGTTGGTGGACTTTTTGGTTACTTCCATATCTTGGCTATTGTAATACTGTGCCATGCAGATTTGCCTGCCTGTGTCTTTGCAATTCTCTCTTCTTAGATTTTAGGTCGAGGAGTGGGCCTGCTGGATCATACGGTAGCTCAACGTTGACCTTTTTGAGGCACATCCATTCTGTTCTCATTCGTGGCCCTTTCCAAGTTACGTCCCTCTTGAAGTTGAGGGTGTGCATTTCTCCACAACACCTTCAGCATTTATTGTTTGTAGTTTTCTTAAAGATGGTTATTCTGACAAGTGTGAGCTGATACCTTTTTGTGGTTGAATTCGCACGTGCCTCATAATCCGTTGAAATCGAGCTTTAAGGCATGTCCTTTTTATTTTTCAAGCTGTGATTACCCCTTGTTCTTCAAAGTGTTCTCTTAAAGTGTGTGTCACATTTTGAAATGTTTTGGCCATTACCTCCCTCAAGACATTTTGAGGGCAGGTTTCATTTACAGTTCTGCAGTACTTGTTCCTATGAAATGACCATTAGCAAAGCCTTTAAAGCTGCTTTTGCAGGTAACTGCCAGAGGGTGGCAGCGTTTCTATGTTCCCCACCCTGTTACCTAGGGAAAAGCCCTTGCGGCCTGTCGTGTTTCTCGGTTATAAATTAGAGTGGAGTGTGCCCGGACAAACCCACACAAGCTGATGTCTCCTTACTTTTGTTGGTTTTCTAAATTTACTTTTTATTTTTTATTGGAGTGATTTTCCACTGTGTACATGGACCACTTCTACTTTGTGCATTCCTCGGTTGATGGACATTTTCATTGCTTCCAAGTGTTGGCTATGGTAAATATTGTTGGGGTGCAGGATTGCCAGCCTGTGACTTTTTATTCTCATTTTCTCAGGTGATAGGCCCAGCAGTGGTTGGGATTGATTGACTGGTAGCACCGTGTTACCCTTTGCAAAGCACCTTCTTTGTGTTTTCATTAGTGGCTCTTACCACGTCCCCCTTAGAATCGAGGGTACGCATTTCTCCACAATCGCTTCAGCATGTATTGTTTGCAGCATTTATGCTAACGGCCCTTCTGGCTGCTGTGAGCTGATAGGTGTTTGTAATTTGGGTTTGCATGTCTTTGAAAATTCGTAAAACTCATCATTTTTCTCTGCCGTTTTCTTTTCTGTTAAAAAAAGGAAACAATTGGGAGTACAATATAACTCTTGAAATTGTCTTCTTGGAAGGTTGCCCTCTTTTGAAGTTTTTGGTCGATTTTCCACCCCAGAATTTTTTTAGAGAGCAGGTGTCATTTACGGAACTGCAAGTTTGGTGAATATTTAGTGACCTTTGGCAATGGATTTAAAGCTGCTGTTGTGGGAAGTGGCTCAAGGAGGCAGCATTTCTCCATTCCCAAATCTGGGTACGAGGGCAGCAGAGTCTTTCTGGAAGTCGTGTTCCTAGGTTGTAAATTACATTGGAATGTGCATGGAGAAACCCCCATAAGATTATGTCTCATTATTTCTTCTTGGTTTTAAAATTTTTTTTAATTGGGGTAAAGCTAAGAATATTGCTTCTCCCAGGTGTACACGATCTGGTTCATTTGTACATTATATACGTCTATGCAAGTACAGATCCTCTTCCCATGTAAAATGTTACTGAGGGTTCCGCAGACCTCCCTTGCTATATGGTCGGTCTTTTTGATATATGTATATAATATGTGTTTGTATACATATAGTAACACTAATCTTAATTTATCCATTCCCCCCACCTTTCCGTTTAGATGAGCATAGTTTGTTTTCTAAGTCTGTGAGTGTCTTTCTCTGTGGAAATACGTTCATTTGTGTCAGTTATTAGAGAACGCCTATAAGTGATATCATAGAATATAGGTCTTTTGCTTTCCGACTTACCTCATGTTTCATGATTATCTCCAGACTCATTTGTGGTGCCTCAGAGAGCAATAGTTCATTGTCTTCCATGGCTAATATTCCATTGTGTACATGGACCACTTCTTCTTTATCCATTCACCTCTAGTTGGACATTTTGATTGCTTCACTTTCTTGGCTATTGTGAATAAGGCTGCACTGCAGCTTTTGCGGCCTGTGTCTTCTCGATTCTTGTCTTCTCAGGTGAGAGGTCCAATGGTGCGCCTGCTGGATTGAATGGTACCTCCATTTTTACTTTTAAACACAGCTCCTTTCTGTTCTCATTATTGGCTGTTACCCCTTTACGTCTCACCAGCAGGTAGAGGGTACACAGTTCCCTAAAACCCCTTCAGCATTTATTGTTTGTAGACGTTCTGCTGATGGTCAGTCGACTGGTGTAAGTTGAAACTTTTTGTAGATTAGATTGCATGGGTCTAACACTCCCTGAGGTTGAGCTTTTATCCATTTTCCTTTTTTTTTTTTTAAAGAGCGTGAGTAAAACTTAACTCTTCATACTCTCTTCTTGAAACATTTGCCTGTTTTGAATTTTTTTGTCCATTCCCTACTTCAGCACAATTTTTGAGGGCAGGTGTCCTTTACAGCCCTGAGTCCTTGGGAATGCTAAGTGACCATTAGGTGTGAGTTTAAAGCTGCTCCTGCAGGGACAGGTCAGAAGGTGGCAGCATTTCTCCTTTACCAAATTTGGTTACTGGGGAAACAGAGCCTTAATGGAAGTGGTGTTCTAGGTTGTAAATTAGAATGGAATGTGCCAGGAAAAAGCCCTGTAAGTTTATGTCTCATTACTTCTTGTTCATATTTGTAATTTACTTTTTATTTTTTATCCCAGCAAATTTGATTACAATGGTTTGTTTGTTCTAGGTGTGCAAGATGTGGTTCTTTCACACATATACGTGTATCTATTCTTCCTCGAGTCCTTTTTCCATGTAGTTTATGACACAATGTTGAGTAGTCTCTCTCCTGGTCTTCCGTACGTCTTTGGTGATTATATATTTCACATGGTTTGTATATCTCTGTTAACCCCAATATGGTAATGTAGCCAATCCTCATCCCTTTCTATTTGGTGAACCATGAGTTTTTTTTAATGAATCTGTGGTTGCCTTTCTCTGTGGAAATATCTTCATTGGTATCAATTTTTAAGTAACTCCTAAAAGTGATATGATAGGATATGTGTCTTTTGCTTTCTCACTTACTACACGTGGCGTGATTACGTCTAGACTCATCTATGGTGCTGCAAATGGCATTGTTTCACTTTTTTCACTAGCGGATATTCCATCTGTACATGGAGGAGTTCTTCTTTGTCCACCCATCTGTTGGTGGACTTTTTGGTTACTTCCATATCTTGGCTATTGTAATACTGTGCCATGCAGATTTGCCTGCCTGTGTCTTTGCAATTCTCTCTTCTTAGATTTTAGGTCGAGGAGTGGGCCTGCTGGATCATACGGTAGCTCAACGTTGACCTTTTTGAGGCACATCCATTCTGTTCTCATTCGTGGCCCTTTCCAAGTTACGTCCCTCTTGAAGTTGAGGGTGTGCATTTCTCCACAACACCTTCAGCATTTATTGTTTGTAGTTTTCTTAAAGATGGTTATTCTGACAAGTGTGAGCTGATACCTTTTTGTGGTTGAATTCGCACGTGCCTCATAATCCGTTGAAATCGAGCTTTAAGGCATGTCCTTTTTATTTTTCAAGCTGTGATTACCCCTTGTTCTTCAAAGTGTTCTCTTAAAGTGTGTGTCACATTTTGAAATGTTTTGGCCATTACCTCCCTCAAGACATTTTGAGGGCAGGTTTCATTTACAGTTCTGCAGTACTTGTTCCTATGAAATGACCATTAGCAAAGCCTTTAAAGCTGCTTTTGCAGGTAACTGCCAGAGGGTGGCAGCGTTTCTATGTTCCCCACCCTGTTACCTAGGGAAAAGCCCTTGCGGCCTGTCGTGTTTCTCGGTTATAAATTAGAGTGGAGTGTGCCCGGACAAACCCACACAAGCTGATGTCTCCTTACTTTTGTTGGTTTTCTAAATTTACTTTTTATTTTTTATTGGAGTGATTTTCCACTGTGTACATGGACCACTTCTACTTTGTGCATTCCTCGGTTGATGGACATTTTCATTGCTTCCAAGTGTTGGCTATGGTAAATATTGTTGGGGTGCAGGATTGCCAGCCTGTGACTTTTTATTCTCATTTTCTCAGGTGATAGGCCCAGCAGTGGTTGGGATTGATTGACTGGTAGCACCGTGTTACCCTTTGCAAAGCACCTTCTTTGTGTTTTCATTAGTGGCTCTTACCACGTCCCCCTTAGAATCGAGGGTACGCATTTCTCCACAATCGCTTCAGCATGTATTGTTTGCAGCATTTATGCTAACGGCCCTTCTGGCTGCTGTGAGCTGATAGGTGTTTGTAATTTGGGTTTGCATGTCTTTGAAAATTCGTAAAACTCATCATTTTTCTCTGCCGTTTTCTTTTCTGTTAAAAAAAGGAAACAATTGGGAGTAGAATATAACTCTTGAAATTGTCTTCTTGGAAGGTTGCCCTCTTTTGAAGTTTTTGGTCGATTTTCCACCCCAGAATTTTTTTAGAGAGCAGGTGTCATTTACGGAACTGCAAGTTTGGTGAATATTTAGTGACCTTTGGCAATGGATTTAAAGCTGCTGTTGTGCGAAGTGGCTCAAGGAGGCAGCATTTCTCCCTTCCGAAATCTGGGTACGAGGGCAGCAGAGTCTTTCTGGAAGTCGAGTTCCTAGGTTGTAAATTACATTGGAATGTGCATGGAGAAACCCCCATAAGATTATGTCTCATTATTTCTTCTTGGTTTTAAAATTTTTTTTAATTGGGGTAAAGCTTAGAACATTGTTTCTCCCAGGTGTACACGATCTGGTTCATTTGTACATTCTATACGTCTATTCAAGTACAGATCCTCTTCCCATGTAAACTGTTACTGAGGGTTCCGCAGACCTCCCTTGCTATATGGTCGATCTTTTTGATATATGTATATAATATGTGTTTGTATACATATAGTAACACTAATCTTAATTTATCCATTCCCCCCACCTTTCCTTTTAGATGAGCATAGTTTGTTTTCTAAGTCTGTGAGTGTCTTTCTCTGTGGAAATACGTTCATTTGTGTCAGTTATTAGATAACTCCTATAAGTGATATCATAGAATATAGGTCTTTTGCTTTCCGACTTACCTCATGTTTCGTGATTATCTCCAGACTCATTTGTGGTGCCTCAGAGAGCAATGGTTCATTGTCTTCCATGGCTAATATTCCATTGTGTACATGGACCACTTCTTTATCCATTCACCTCTAGTTGGACATTTTGATTGCTTCACTTTCTTGGCTATTGTGAATAAGGCTGCACTGCAGCTTTTGCGGCCTGTGTCTTCTCGATTCTTGTCTTCTCAGGTGATAGGTCCAATGTTTTGCCTGCTGGATTGAATGGTACCTCCATTTTTACTTTTAAACACAGCTCCTTTCTGTTCTCATTATTGGCTGTTACCCCTTTACGTCTCACCAGCAGGTAGAGGGTACACAGTTGCCTAAAAACCCTTCAGCATTTATTGTTTGTAGACTTTCTGCTGATGGTCAGTCGACTGGTGTAAGTTGAAACTTTTTGTAGATTAGATTGCATGGGTCTAACACTCCCTGAGGTTGAGCTTTTATCCATTTTCCTTTTTTTTTAAAAGAGCGTGAGTAAAACTTAACTCTTCCTACTCTCTTCTTGAAACATTTGCCTGTTTTGAATTTTTTTGTCCATTCCCTACTTCAGCACAATTTTTGAGGGCAGGTGTCCTTTACAGCCCTGAGTCCTTGGGAATGTTAAGTGACCATTAGCTGTGAGTTTAAAGCTGCTCCTGCAGGGAAAGGTCAGAAGGTGGCAGCATTTCTCCTTTGCCAAATTTGGTTACTGGGGAAACAGAGCCTTAATGGAAGTGGTGTTCTAGGTTGTAAATTAGAATGGAATGTGCCAGGAAAAAGCCCTGTAAGTTTATGTCTCATAACTTCTTGTTCATATTTGTAATTTACTTTTTATTTTTTATCCCAGCAAATTTGATTACAATGGTTTGTTTGTTCTAGGTGTGCAAGATGTGGTTCTTTCACACATATACGTGTATCTATTCTTCCTCGAGTCCTTTTTCCATGTAGTTTATGACACAATGTTGAGTAGTCTCTCTCCTAGTCTTCCGTACGTCTTTGGTGATTATATATTTCAAATGGTTTGTATATCTCTGTTAACCCCAATATGGTAATGTATCCAATCCTCATCCCTTTCTATTTGGTGAACCATGAGTTTTTAATGAATCTGTGGTTGCCTTTCTCTGTGGAAATATCTTCATTGGTATCAATTTTTAAGTAACTCCTAAAAGTGATATGATAGGATACGTGTCTTTTGCCTGTAGATATTCACAAAACATGAAGTAGGTCGGAAAGCAAAAGACCTTTAGCCTATATTATCACTTATGGCATTATCTAATAACTGACACAGATGAACATATTTCCAAAGAGAAAGACACTCACAGGCTTAGAAAACAAACTATGCTCATCTGAAAGGAAAGGAGGGGGGAAATTGAGAAATGAAGATTAGTGTTACTATACATATACAAATACATATTATATACATGTATCAAAAAGACCGAACATATAGCAAGGGAGGTCGACGGAACACTGTAATATTTTACATGGGAAGAGGATCTGTACATTAATAGACATACATAATGTACAAATGAACCAGATTGTGTACACCTAGGACAAACAATATTCTAAACTTTACCCAGATTAAAAAACTTTTAAAAACCAAGAAGAAGTAATGAGACATAAACTTATGGGGATTTCTCCTGGCAAATTCCATTCTAATTTACAACCTAGGACAATAACTTCCAGAAAGGCTCTGCTGCCCTAGTACCCAGATTGGGGAATGGAGAAATGCTACCTCCTTGTGGCCGTTTCCCACAACAGCAGCTTTGAATCCACTGCAAAAGGTCACTAAATTTTCAACAACTTGCAGTTCTGTAAATGACACCTGCCCCCCAGAAAATTTCTGGGGTCAAAAATCCACCAAAAAATACAAAAGAGGGCAACCTTCGAAGAAGACAATTTCAAGAGCTATATTGAACTCACGGTTTTTTCTTTTAAGGGAAAAGAAAAAGGCGTAGGAATATGTTGAATTTTAAAAAAATTTAAGACATGCATACCCATATTACAAAAACCTATCAGCTCACAGCAGTCAGAATGGCCATTAGGAAAAATGCTGCAAAAAATAAACGGTGAAGGGAGTGTGGAGAAATGCGTACCCTCGGTTGTAAGGTGGGGCATGTAAAGAGCCACTAATGAAAACACAGTGTAGGTGCTTTGAAAAGGGAAACATTGAGCTACCAGTCAATCAATCACAACCACTGCTTGGCCTATCACCTGAGAAAATGAGAATCAAAAAGTCACAGGCTGGCAAACCTGTACGCCAGCAAGATTTACCTTAGCCAGCACTTGGAAGCAATGAAAATGTCCATCAACCGAGGAATGCACCAAGAAGAAGTGGTCCACGTACACAGTGGAATATTACTCTAATAATAAATATAAATTAAATTTAAAAACAAACAAAAGCAAGGAGACATCAACAATTGTGGGTTTATCCGGGCACATTGCACTCTAATTTATAACCGAAGAACACCACTGGCCGGTAGGTCTGTTTCCCTAGTACCAGCAAGGGGAACGTAGAAAGGCTGCCGCTCTCTGGCCGTTACCTGCAAAAGCAGGTTTAAAGCCTGAGCTAATGGTCACTTCATATGAACAAGTACTGCAAGGCTGTAAATGAAACCTGCCCTCAAAGTGTCTTGAGGGAGATAATGGCCAAAATATTTCAAATGGTGACACATACTTTAAGAAAACACTTTGAAGAAATAAGCTCTAATCACAGCTGGAAAAATAAAAAGGACATGTCTTAAAGCTCAATTTCAACGCAGTATGAGACACATGCAAATTCAACCACAAAGAGGTATCAGCTCACATCACTCAGAATAACCATCAGCAAAAACTACAAAGAATAAATCCTGAAGGTGCTGGGAAGAAATGCATACCCTCCACTTTAAGTGGGACGTAACCTGGAAAGAGCCACTAAGGAGAACAGAATAGAGGTGCCTTTAAAAGGTCAACATTGAGCTACCATATGATCCAGCAGACCTATTCCTGGACCTATAAACTAACAGGACAGAATTGGAAGGACACAGGCACGCAAATCTGCAGTGCATAGTATTACACTAGCCAAGATATGGAAGTAACCAAAAAGTCCACCGACAGATAGGTGGACAAAGAAGAACTGCTACCTGTACAGATGGAATATGAGCTAGTGAAAAAAATGAAATAATGCCATTTCCAGCACCATAGATGAGTCTAGAAGTAATCACGCAACTTGGAGTAAGTGAGAAAGCGAAAGACACATATCCTATCATATCACATATAGGTGTTACCTAAAAAAAGATACAAAGAAAGATATTTCCACAGAGAAACACTTTCATAGATTCATTAAAAAAACTTATGGTTCACCAAATGCAAAGGTGTGAGGATTGGATACATTACCATATTGAGGTTAACAGAGAGATACAAACACATGTGAAATATATAATCACCAAAGACCTACGCAATACCAAGAGAAGACTACTCAACATTGTTTCATAACCTACATGGGAAAAGCATCCGAAGAAGAAGAGATATATGAATATGTGTGAAAGAACCACATCTTGCACACCCAGAACAAACAAAACATTGTAATCAAGTTTGCTGTGATAAAAAATAAAAATTAAGTTAAAAATACCAACAAGAAGTAATGAGACATAAACTTAAAGGGCTTTTTCCTCGCACATTCCATTGTAATTTACAACTTAGAACACCACTTCCAGTAAGGCTCTGTTGCCCTAGTAAGCAGATTTGGTAAAGGAGAAATGCTGCCGCCTTGTGGCCGATTCCCGCAAGAGCAGCTTTTAACCCACAGCTAATGGTCACTTACCATTCACAAGGACTCAGGGCTGTAAAGGACACCTGCCCTCAAAATTGTGCTGAGGTAGGGAATGGATAAAAAAGTTCAAAACAGGCAACATGTTCACGAAGTTAGTATGAAGAGGTAAGTTTTACTCACTCTCTTTTTAAAGAAAGGAAAATGGATAAAAGCTCAGCCTCAGGAAGTATTAGACTCATGCAATCTAATCTACAAAAAGATTTCAACTCACAGCAGTCGACTGACCATTGGCAAAAAGTCTACAAACAATAAATGCTGAAGAGGATTTAGAGAACTGTGTCCCCTCTAGCTGCTGGTGAGATGTAAAAGGGTTAAACGCTAATAATGAGAACAGAAAGGAGCTGCGTTGAAAAGGAAAAATTGAGGTACCATTCAATCCAGCAGGCGCACCAATGGGCCTCTCACCTGAGAAGACCAGAATGAAGAAGACCTGGGCTGCAAAAGCTGCACTGCAGCCTTATTCACAATAGACAAGACAGTGAAGCAACCAAAATGTCCATCAACAGATGAAAGGATAAAGAAGAAGTGGTCCATGTACACAATGAATACTAGCCATGGAAAACAATGAAACACTGCTCTTTGAGGCACCATAGATGATCTTGGAGATAATCACAGAACATGAGCTAAGTCGGAAAGCAAAAGTCCTATATCCTATGATATCACTTATAGGCGTTATCTAATAACTGACACAAATGAACATATATCCACAGAGAAAGTCAATCACACACTTATTAAAAAAAAACTATGCTTATCTAAAAGGAAAGGTGGGGGGAATGGATAAATGAAGATGAGCGTTACCATATGTATACAAATACATATATACATATATCAAAAAGACCGACCGTATAGCAAGGAAGGTTTACGGAACACTCTGTAATAATTCACACGGGAAGAGGATCTCTACATAAATAGGTATATAGAATATGTAGATGAACCAGAGTGTGTACACCTTGGACAAGCAACATTCTAACCATTACCCCAATTGAAAAAATTAAAACAACGAACTAGGAGTAATGAGACATAAACTTATGGGGGGTTTTCCTGGCACATTCCATCCAAATTGAAAACCTAGGCAAACAACTTCCAGAACGGCTCTGCTGCCCTAGTACCCAGATTTGGGAATGGAGAAATGCTGCATCCTTGTGGCCGTTTCCCACAACAGCAGCTTCGAACCCACTGCAAAAGGTCACTAATTATTCACCAATTGCAGGTCTGTAAATGACACCGGCCCTCCAAAAAATACTGAGATCGAAAATCGAACAAAAAATTCTAGAGTGCAACTTTCCAAAAAGAAAATTTGAAGAGGTATATTATACTCACACTTTTTTTCCTTTTTCTTTTAACAGAAAAGCAAAAGGCGTGGAAAAATGATGAATTGTAGGAATTTTTACAGACATGTAAACCCAGATTACAAAAACCTATCAGCTCTCACCAGTCAGAATGGCCATCAACAAAAATGCTGCAAACAATAAATGCTGACGTGATTGTGGAGAAATGCGTACCCTCGATGCTAAGGGGGACGTGGTAAGAGCCACTAATGAAAGCACAATTGAGGTGCCTTGAAAAGGTAAACGTTGAGCTACCATACCAGTCAATCAATCATACCCACTGCTGGGTCTATCACCTGAGAAAAGGAAAATCAAAAATCACAGGCTGGCAATCCTGCACTCCAGCAATATTTACCATAGGCAACACTTGGAAGCAACGAAAATGTCCATCAACAGAGGAATGCACCAAGAAGAAGTGGTCCATGTACAGAATGGAATATTAGCCATGGAAAACATTGAAGCACTGCTCTTTGAGGCACCATAGATGAGCCTGGAGATATTCACAAAACATGAAGTAGGTCGGAAAGCAAAAGACCTTTAGCCTATATTATCACTTATGGCATTATCTAATAACTCACACAGATGAACATATTTCCAAAGAGAAAGACACTCACAGGCTTAGAAAACAAACTATGCTCATCTGAAAGGAAAGGAGGGGGGAAATTGAGAAATGAAGATTAGTGTTACTATACATATACAAATACATATTATATACATGTATCAAAAAGACCGAACATATAGCAAGGGAGGTCGACGGAACACTGTAATATTTTACATGGGAAGAGGATCTGTACATTAATAGACATACATAATGTACAAATGAACCAGATTGTGTACACCTAGGACAAACAATATTCTAAACTTTACCCAGATTAAAAAACTTTTAAAAACCAAGAAGAAGTAATGAGACATAAACTTATGGGGATTTCTCCTGGCAAATTCCATTCTAATTTACAACCTAGGACAATAACTTCCAGAAAGGCTCTGCTGCCCTAGTACCCAGATTGGGGAATGGAGAAATGCTACCTCCTTGTGGCCGTTTCCCACAACAGCAGCTTTGAATCCACTGCAAAAGGTCACTAAATTTTCAACAACTTGCAGTTCTGTAAATGACACCTGCCCCCCAGAAAATTTCTGGGGTCAAAAATCCACCAAAAAATACAAAAGAGGGCAACCTTCGAAGAAGACAATTTCAAGAGCTATATTGAACTCACGGTGTTTTCTTTTAAGGGAAAAGAAAAAGGCGTAGGAATATGTTGAATTTTAAAAAAATTTAAGACATGCATACCCATATTACAAAAACCGATCAGGTCACAGCAGTCAGAATGGCCATTAGGAAAAATGCTGCAAAAAATAAACGGTGAAGGGAGTGTGGAGAAATGCGTACCCTCGGTTGTAAGGTGGGGCATGTAAAGAGCCACTAATGAAAACACAGTGTAGGTGCTTTGAAAAGGGAAACATTGAGCTACCAGTCAATCAATCACAACCACTGCTTGGCCTATCACCTGAGAAAATGAGAATCAAAAAGTCACAGGCTGGCAAACCTGTACGCCAGCAAGATTTACCTTAGCCAGCACTTGGAAGCAATGAAAATGTCCATCAACCGAGGAATGCACCAAGAAGAAGTGGTCCACGTACACAGTGGAATATTACTCTAATAATAAATATAAATTAAATTTAAAAACAAACAAAAGCAAGGAGACATCAACAATTGTGGGTTTATCCGGGCACATTGCACTCTAATTTATAACCGAAGAACACCACTGGCCGGTAGTTCTGTTTCCCTAGTACCAGCAAGGGGAAAGTAGAAAGGCTGCCGCTCTCTGGCCGTTACCTGCAAAAGCAGGTTTAAAGCCTGAGCTAATGGTCACTTCATATGAACAAGTACTGCAAGGCTGTAAATGAAACCTGCCCTCAAAGTGTCTTGAGGGAGATAATGGCCAAAATATTTCAAATGGTGACACATACTTTAAGAAAACACTTTGAAGAAATAAGCTCTAATCACAGCTGGAAAAATAAAAAGGACATGTCTTAAAGCTCAATTTCAACGCAGTATGAGACACATGCAAATTCAACCACAAAGAGGTATCAGCTCACATCACTCAGAATAACCATCAGCAAAAACTACAAAGAATAAATCCTGAAGGTGCTGGGAAGAAATGCATACCCTCCACTTTAAGTGGGACGTAACCTGGAAAGAGCCACTAAGGAGAACAGAATAGAGGTGCCTTTAAAAGGTCAACATTGAGCTACCATATGATCCAGCAGACCTATTCCTGGACCTATAAACTAACAGGACAGAATTGGAAGGACACAGCCACGCAAATCTGCAGTGCATAGTATTACACTAGCCAAGATATGGAAGTAACCAAAAAGTCCACCGACAGATAGGTGGACAAAGAAGAACTGCTACCTGTACAGATGGAATATGAGCTAGTGAAAAAAATGAAATAATGCCATTTCCAGCACCATAGATGAGTCTAGAAGTAATCACGCAACTTGGAGTAAGTGAGAAAGCGAAAGACACATATCCTATCATATCACATATAGGTGTTACCTAAAAAAAGATACAAAGAAAGATATTTCCACAGAGAAACACTTTCATAGATTCATTAAAAAAACTTATGGTTCACCAAATGCAAAGGTGTGAGGATTGGATACATTACCATATTGAGGTTAACAGAGAGATACAAACACATGTGAAATATATAATCACCAAAGACCTACGCAATACCAAGAGAAGACTACTCAACATTGTTTCATAACCTACATGGGAAAAGCATCCGAAGAAGAAGAGATATATGAATATGTGTGAAAGAACCACATCTTGCACACCCAGAACAAACAAAACATTGTAATCAAGTTTGCTGTGATAAAAAATAAAAATTAAGTTAAAAATACCAACAAGAAGTAATGAGACATAAACTTAAAGGGCTTTTTCCTCGCACATTCCATTGTAATTTACAACTTAGAACACCACTTCCAGTAAGGCTCTGTTGCCCTAGTAAGCAGATTTGGTAAAGGAGAAATGCTGCCGCCTTGTGGCCGATTCCCGCAAGAGCAGCTTTTAACCCACAGCTAATGGTCACTTACCATTCACAAGGACTCAGGGCTGTAAAGGACACCTGCCCTCAAAATTGTGCTGAGGTAGGGAATGGATAAAAAAGTTCAAAACAGGCAACATGTTCACGAAGTTAGTATGAAGAGGTAAGTTTTACTCACTCTCTTTTTAAAGAAAGGAAAATGGATAAAAGCTCAGCCTCAGGAAGTATTAGACTCATGCAATCTAATCTACAAAAAGATTTCAACTCACAGCAGTCGACTGACCATTGGCAAAAAGTCTACAAACAATAAATGCTGAAGAGGATTTAGAGAACTGTGTCCCCTCTAGCTGCTGGTGAGATGTAAAAGGGTTAAACGCTAATAATGAGAACAGAAAGGAGCTGCGTTGAAAAGGAAAAATTGAGGTACCATTCAATCCAGCAGGCGCACCAATGGGCCTCTCACCTGAGAAGACCAGAATGAAGAAGACCTGGGCTGCAAAAGCTGCACTGCAGCCTTATTCACAATAGACAAGACAGTGAAGCAACCAAAATGTCCATCAACAGATGAAAGGATAAAGAAGAAGTGGTCCATGTACACAATGAATACTAGCCATGGAAAACAATGAAACACTGCTCTTTGAGGCACCATAGATGATCTTGGAGATAATCACAGAACATGAGCTAAGTCGGAAAGCAAAAGTCCTATATCCTATGATATCACTTATAGGCGTTATCTAATAACTGACACAAATGAACATATATCCACAGAGAAAGTCAATCACACACTTATTAAAAAAAAACTATGCTTATCTAAAAGGAAAGGTGGGGGGAATGGATAAATGAAGATGAGCGTTACCATATGTATACAAATACATATTATATACATATATCAAAAAGACCGACCGTATAGCAAGGAAGGTTTACGGAACACTCTGTAATAATTCACACGGGAAGAGGATCTCTACATAAATAGGTATATAGAATATGTAGATGAACCAGAGTGTGTACACCTTGGACAAGCAACATTCTAACCATTACCCCAATTGAAAAAATGAAAACAACGAACTAGGAGTAATGAGACATAAACTTATGGGGGGTTTTCCTGGCACATTCCATCCAAATTGAAAACCTAGGCAAACAACTTCCAGAACGGCTCTGCTGCCCTAGTACCCAGATTTGGGAATGGAGAAATGCTGCATCCTTGTGGCCGTTTCCCACAACAGCAGCTTCGAACCCACTGCAAAAGGTCACTAATTATTCACCAATTGCAGGTCTGTAAATGACACCGGCCCTCCAAAAAATACTGAGATCGAAAATCGAACAAAAAATTCTAGAGTGCAACTTTCCAAAAAGAAAATTTGAAGAGGTATATTATACTCACACTTTTTTTCCTTTTTCTTTTAACAGAAAAGCAAAAGGCGTGGAAAAATGATGAATTGTAGGAATTTTTACAGACATGTAAACCCAGATTACAAAAACCTATCAGCTCTCACCAGTCAGAATGGCCATCAACAAAAATGCTGCAAACAATAAATGCTGACGTGATTGTGGAGAAATGCGTACCCTCGATGCTAAGGGGGACGTGGTAAGAGCCACTAATGAAAGCACAATTGAGGTGCCTTGAAAAGGTAAACGTTGAGCTACCATACCAGTCAATCAATCATACCCACTGCTGGGTCTATCACCTGAGAAAAGGAAAATCAAAAATCACAGGCTGGCAATCCTGCACTCCAGCAATATTTACCATAGGCAACACTTGGAAGCAACGAAAATGTCCATCAACAGAGGAATGCACCAAGAAGAAGTGGTCCATGTACAGAATGGAATATTAGCCATGGAAAACATTGAAGCACTGCTCTTTGAGGCACCATAGATGAGCCTGGAGATATTCACAAAACATGAAGTAGGTCGGAAAGCAAAAGACCTTTAGCCTATATTATCACTTATGGCATTATCTAATAACTCACACAGATGAACATATTTCCAAAGAGAAAGACACTCACAGGCTTAGAAAACAAACTATGCTCATCTGAAAGGAAAGGAGGGGGGAAATTGAGAAATGAAGATTAGTGTTACTATACATATACAAATACATATTATATACATGTATCAAAAAGACCGAACATATAGCAAGGGAGGTCGACGGAACACTGTAATATTTTACATGGGAAGAGGATCTGTACATTAATAGACATACATAATGTACAAATGAACCAGATTGTGTACACCTAGGACAAACAATATTCTAAACTTTACCCAGATTAAAAAACTTTTAAAAACCAAGAAGAAGTAATGAGACATAAACTTATGGGGATTTCTCCTGGCAAATTCCATTCTAATTTACAACCTAGGACAATAACTTCCAGAAAGGCTCTGCTGCCCTAGTACCCAGATTGGGGAATGGAGAAATGCTACCTCCTTGTGGCCGTTTCCCACAACAGCAGCTTTGAATCCACTGCAAAAGGTCACTAAATTTTCAACAACTTGCAGTTCTGTAAATGACACCTGCCCCCCAGAAAATTTCTGGGGTCAAAAATCCACCAAAAAATACAAAAGAGGGCAACCTTCGAAGAAGACAATTTCAAGAGCTATATTGAACTCACGGTGTTTTCTTTTAAGGGAAAAGAAAAAGGCGTAGGAATATGTTGAATTTTAAAAAAATTTAAGACATGCATACCCATATTACAAAAACCTATCAGCTCACAGCAGTCAGAATGGCCATTAGGAAAAATGCTGCAAAAAATAAACGGTGAAGGGAGTGTGGAGAAATGCGTACCCTCGGTTGTAAGGGGGGGCATGTAAAGAGCCACTAATGAAAACACAGTGTAGGTGCTTTGAAAAGGGAAACATTGAGCTCCCAAGTCAATCAATCACAACCACTGCTTGGCCTATCACCTGAGAAAATGAGAATCAAAAAGTCACAGGCTGGCAAACCTGTACGCCAGCAAGATTTACCTTAGCCAGCACTTGGAAGCAATGAAAATGTCCATCGACTGAGGAATGCACCAAGAAGAAGTGGTCCACGTACACAATGGAATATTACTCTAATAATAAATAAAAATTACAATTAATAACAAACAAAAGCAAGGAGACATCAACATTTGTGGGTTTATCCGGGCACATTGCACTCTAATTTATAAACGAAGAACACCACTGGCCGGTAGGTCTGTTTCCCTAGTACCAGCAAGGGGAACGTAGAAAGGCTGCCGCTCTCTGGCCGTTACCTGCAAAAGCAGGTTTAAAGCCTGAGCTAATGGTCACTTCATATGAACAAGTACTGCAAGGCTGTAAATGAAACCTGCCCTCAAAGTGTCCTGAGGGAGATAATGGCCAAAATATTTCAAATGGTGACACATACTTTAAGAAAACACTTTGAAGAAATAAGCTCTAATCACAGCTGGAAAAATAAAAAGGACATGTCTTAAAGCTCAATGTCAACGCAGTATGAGACACATGCAAATTCAACCACAAAGAGGTATCAGCTCACACCACTCAGAATAACCATCAGCAAAAACTACAAAGAATAAATCCTGAAGGTGCTGGGAAGAAATACATACCCTCCACTTTAAGTGGGACGTAACCTGGAAAGAGCCACTAAGGAGAACAGAATAGAGGTGCCTTTAAAAGATAAACATTCAGCTACCGTATGATCCAGCAGAACTATTCCTGGATCTATAAACTAAGAAGACAGAATTGGAAGGACACAGGCACGCAAATCTGCATTGCATAGTATTACAATAGCCAAGATATGGAAGTAACCAAAAAGTCCACCGACAGATGGGTGGACAAAGAAGAACTGCTACCTGTACAGATGGAATAGGAGCTAGTGGAAAAAATGAAACAATGCCATCTCCAGCACCATAGATGAGTCTAGAAGTAATCACGCAACTTGGAGTAAGTGAGAAAGCGAAAAACACATATCCTATCATATCACATATAGGTGTTACCTAAAAAATGATACAAACAAAAATATTTCCATAGAGAAACACTTTCATAGATTCATTAAAAACTTATGGTTCACCAAATGGAAAGGTGTGTGGATTGGATACATGACCATATTGAGGTTAACAGAGAGATACAAACACTTGTGAAATATATAATCACCAAAGACCTACGCAATACCAAGAGAAGACTACTGAACATTGTGTCATAACCTACATGGGAAAAGGATCCGAAGAGGAATAGATATATGTATATGTGTGAAAGAACCACATCTTGCACACCTAGAACAAACAAAACATTGTAATCAAGTTTGCTGCGATAAAAACTAAAAATTAAGTTAAAAATACCAACAAGACGTAATGAGACATAAACTTAAAGGGCTTTTTCCTCGCACATTCCATTCTAATTTACAACCTAGAACACCACTTCCAGTAAGGCTCTGTTGCCCTAGTAACCAGATTTGGTAAAGGAGAAATGCTGCCGCCTTGTGGCCGATTCCCGCAAGAGCAGCTTTTAACCCACAGCTAATGGTCACTTACCATTCAGAAGGACTCAGGGCTGTAAAGGACACCTGCCCTCAAAATTGTGCTGAGGTAGGGAATGGATAAAAAAGTTCAAAACAGGCAACATGTTCACGAAGTTAGTATGAAGAGGTAAGTTTTACTCACTCTCTTTTTAAAGAAAGGAAAATGGATAAAAGCTCAGCCTCAGGAAGTATTAGACTCATGCAATCTAATCTACAAAAAGATTTCAACTCACAGCAGTCGACTGACCATTGGCAAAAAGTCTACAAACAATAAATGCTGAAGAGGATTTAGAGAACTGTGTCCCCTCTAGCTGCTGGTGAGATGTAAAAGGGTTAAACGCTAATAATGAGAACAGAAAGGAGCTGCGTTGAAAAGCAAAAATTGAGGTACCATTCAATCCAGCAGGCGCACCAATGGGCCTCTCACCTGAGAAGACCAGAATGAAGAAGACCTGGGCTGCAAAAGCTGCACTGCAGCCTTATTCACAATAGACAAGACAGTGAAGCAACCAAAATGTCCATCAACAGAGGAAAGGATAAAGAAGAAGTGGTCCATGTACACAATGAATACTAGCCATGGAAAACAATGAAACACTGCTCTTTGAGGCACCATAGATGATCTTGGAGATAATCACAGAACATGAGCTAAGTCGGAAAGCAAAAGTCCTATATCCTATGATATCACTTATAGGCGTTATCTAATAACTGACACAAATGAACATATATCCACAGAGAAAGTCAATCACACACTTATTAAAAAAAAAACTATGTTTATCTAAAAGGAAAGGTGGGGGGAATGGATAAATGAAGATGAGCGTTACCATATGTATACAAATACATATTATATACATATATCAAAAAGACCGACCATATAGCAAGGAAGGTTTACGGAACACTCTGTAATAATTCACACGGGAAGAGGATCTCTACATAAATAGGTATATAGAATATGTAGATGAACCAGAGTGTGTACACCTTGGACAAGCAACATTCTAACCATTACCCCAATTGAAAAAATTAAAACAACGAACTAGGAATAAGGAGACATAAACTTATGGGGGGTTTTCCTGGCACATTCCATCCAAATTGAAAACCAAGGCAAACAACTTCCAGAACGGCTCTGCTGCCCTAGTACCCAGATTTGGGAATGGAGAAATGCTGCATCCTTGTGGCCGTTTCCCACAACAGCAGCTTTGAACCCACTGCAAAAGGTCACTAATTATTCACCAATTGCAGGTCTGTAAATGACACCGGCCCTCCAAAAAATACTGAGGTCGAAAATCGAACAAAAAATTCTAGAGTGCAACTTTCCAAAAAGAAAATTTGAAGAGGTATATTATACTCACACTTTTTTTCTTTTTTCTTTTAACAGAAAAGCAAAAGGCGTGGAAAAATGATGAATTGTAGGAATTTTTACAGACATGTAAACCCAAATTATAAAAATCTATCAGCTCACACCAGTCAGAATGGCCATCAACAAAAATGCTGCAAACAATAAATGCTGACGTGATTGTGGAGAAATGCATACCCTCGATGCTAAGGGGGACGTGGTAAGAGCCACTAATGAAAGCACAATTGAGGTGCCTTGAAAAGGTAAACGTTGAGCTACCATACCAGTCAATCAATCATACCCACTGCTGGGTCTATCACCTGAGAAAAGGAAAATCAAAAATCACAGGCTGGCAATCCTGCACTCCAGCAATATTTACCATAGGCAACATTTGGAAGCAACGAAAATGTCCATCAACAGAGGAATGCACCAAGAGGAAGTGGTCCATGTACACAATGGAATATTAGCCATGGAAAACATTGAAGCACTGCTCTTTGAGGCACCATAGATGAGCCTGGAGATATTCACAAAACATGAAGTAGGTCGGAAAGCAAAAGACCTATAGCCAATGTTATCAATTATGGCATTATCTAATAACTGACACAGATGACCATATTTCCAAAGAGAAAGACACTCACAGGCTTAGAAAACAAACTATGCTCATCTGAAAGGAAAGGAGGGGGGAAATTGAGAAATGAAGATTAGTGTTACTATACATATACAAATACATATTATATACATGTATCAAAGAGACCGAACATGTAGCAAGGGAGGTCGACGGAACACTGTAATATTTTACATGGGAAGAGGATCTGTACATTAATAGACATACATAATGTACAAATGAACCAGATTGTGTACACCTAGGACAAACAATATTCTAAACTTTACCCAGATTAAAAAAAACTTTTAAAAACCAAGAAGAAGTAATGAGACATAAACTTATGGGGATTTCTCCTGGCAAATTCCATTCTAATTTACAACCTAGGACAATAACTTCCAGAAAGGCTCTGCTGCCCTAGTACCCAGATTGGGGAATGGAGAAATGCTACCTCCTTGTGGCCGTTTCCCACAACAGCAGCTTTGAATCCACTGCAAAAGGTCACTAAATTTTCAACAACTTGCAGTTCTGTAAATGACACCTGCCCCCCAGAAAATTTCTGGGGTCAAAAATCCACCAAAAAATACAAAAGAGGGCAACCTTCGAAGAAGACAATTTCAAGAGCTATATTGAACTCACGGTTTTTTCTTTTAAGGGAAAAGAAAAAGGCGTAGGAATATGTTGAATTTTAAAAAAATTTAAGACATGCATACCCATATTACAAAAACCTATCAGCTCACAGCAGTCAGAATGGCCATTAGGAAAAATGCTGCAAAAAATAAATGGTGAAGGGAGTGTGGAGAAATGCGTACCCTCGGTTGTAAGGTGGGGCATGTAAAGAGCCACTAATGAAAACACAGTGTAGGTGCTTTGAAAAGGGAAACATTGAGCTACCAGTCAATCAATCACAACCACTGCTTGGCCTATCACCTGAGAAAATGAGAATCAAAAAGTCACAGGCTGGCAAACCTGTACGCCAGCAAGATTTACCTTAGCCAGCACTTGGAAGCAATGAAAATGTCCATCAACCGAGGAATGCACCAAGAAGAAGTGGTCCACGTACACAGTGGAATATTACTCTAATAATAAATATAAATTAAATTTAAAAACAAACAAAAGCAAGGAGACATCAACAATTGTGGGTTTATCCGGGCACATTGCACTCTAATTTATAACCGAAGAACACCACTGGCCGGTAGGTCTGTTTCCCTAGTACCAGCAAGGGGAACGTAGAAAGGCTGCCGCTCTCTGGCCGTTACCTGCAAAAGCAGGTTTAAAGCCTGAGCTAATGGTCACTTCATATGAACAAGTACTGCAAGGCTGTAAATGAAACCTGCCCTCAAAGTGTCTTGAGGGAGATAATGGCCAAAATATTTCAAATGGTGACACATACTTTAAGAAAACACTTTGAAGAAATAAGCTCTAATCACAGCTGGAAAAATAAAAAGGACATGTCTTAAAGCTCAATTTCAACGCAGTATGAGACACATGCAAATTCAACCACAAAGAGGTATCAGCTCACATCACTCAGAATAACCATCAGCAAAAACTACAAAGAATAAATCCTGAAGGTGCTGGGAAGAAATGCATACCCTCCACTTTAAGTGGGACGTAACCTGGAAAGAGCCACTAAGGAGAACAGAATAGAGGTGCCTTTAAAAGGTCAACATTGAGCTACCATATGATCCAGCAGACCTATTCCTGGACCTATAAACTAACAGGACAGAATTGGAAGGACACAGCCACGCAAATCTGCAGTGCATAGTATTACACTAGCCAAGATATGGAAGTAACCAAAAAGTCCACCGACAGATAGGTGGACAAAGAAGAACTGCTACCTGTACAGATGGAATATGAGCTAGTGAAAAAAATGAAATAATGCCATTTCCAGCACCATAGATGAGTCTAGAAGTAATCACGCAACTTGGAGTAAGTGAGAAAGCGAAAGACACATATCCTATCATATCACATATAGGTGTTACCTAAAAAAAGATACAAAGAAAGATATTTCCACAGAGAAACACTTTCATAGATTCATTAAAAAAACTTATGGTTCACCAAATGCAAAGGTGTGAGGATTGGATACATTACCATATTGAGGTTAACAGAGAGATACAAACACATGTGAAATATATAATCACCAAAGACCTACGCAATACCAAGAGAAGACTACTCAACATTGTTTCATAACCTACATGGGAAAAGCATCCGAAGAAGAAGAGATATATGAATATGTGTGAAAGAACCACATCTTGCACACCCAGAACAAACAAAACATTGTAATCAAGTTTGCTGTGATAAAAAATAAAAATTAAGTTAAAAATACCAACAAGAAGTAATGAGACATAAACTTAAAGGGCTTTTTCCTCGCACATTCCATTGTAATTTACAACTTAGAACACCACTTCCAGTAAGGCTCTGTTGCCCTAGTAAGCAGATTTGGTAAAGGAGAAATGCTGCCGCCTTGTGGCCGATTCCCGCAAGAGCAGCTTTTAACCCACAGCTAATGGTCACTTACCATTCACAAGGACTCAGGGCTGTAAAGGACACCTGCCCTCAAAATTGTGCTGAGGTAGGGAATGGATAAAAAAGTTCAAAACAGGCAACATGTTCACGAAGTTAGTATGAAGAGGTAAGTTTTACTCACTCTCTTTTTAAAGAAAGGAAAATGGATAAAAGCTCAGCCTCAGGAAGTATTAGACTCATGCAATCTAATCTACAAAAAGATTTCAACTCACAGCAGTCGACTGACCATTGGCAAAAAGTCTACAAACAATAAATGCTGAAGAGGATTTAGAGAACTGTGTCCCCTCTAGCTGCTGGTGAGATGTAAAAGGGTTAAACGCTAATAATGAGAACAGAAAGGAGCTGCGTTGAAAAGGAAAAATTGAGGTACCATTCAATCCAGCAGGCGCACCAATGGGCCTCTCACCTGAGAAGACCAGAATGAAGAAGACCTGGGCTGCAAAAGCTGCACTGCAGCCTTATTCACAATAGACAAGACAGTGAAGCAACCAAAATGTCCATCAACAGATGAAAGGATAAAGAAGAAGTGGTCCATGTACACAATGAATACTAGCCATGGAAAACAATGAAACACTGCTCTTTGAGGCACCATAGATGATCTTGGAGATAATCACAGAACATGAGCTAAGTCGGAAAGCAAAAGTCCTATATCCTATGATATCACTTATAGGCGTTATCTAATAACTGACACAAATGAACATATATCCACAGAGAAAGTCAATCACACACTTATTAAAAAAAAAACTATGCTTATCTAAAAGGAAAGGTGGGGGGAATGGATAAATGAAGATGAGCGTTACCATATGTATACAAATACATATTATATACATATATCAAAAAGACCGACCGTATAGCAAGGAAGGTTTACGGAACACTCTGTAATAATTCACACGGGAAGAGGATCTCTACATAAATAGGTATATAGAATATGTAGATGAACCAGAGTGTGTACACCTTGGACAAGCAACATTCTAACCATTACCCCAATTGAAAAAATGAAAACAACGAACTAGGAGTAATGAGACATAAACTTATGGGGGGTTTTCCTGGCACATTCCATCCAAATTGAAAACCTAGGCAAACAACTTCCAGAACGGCTCTGCTGCCCTAGTACCCAGATTTGGGAATGGAGAAATGCTGCATCCTTGTGGCCGTTTCCCACAACAGCAGCTTCGAACCCACTGCAAAAGGTCACTAATTATTCACCAATTGCAGGTCTGTAAATGACACCGGCCCTCCAAAAAATACTGAGATCGAAAATCGAACAAAAAATTCTAGAGTGCAACTTTCCAAAAAGAAAATTTGAAGAGGTATATTATACTCACACTTTTTTTCCTTTTTCTTTTAACAGAAAAGCAAAAGGCGTGGAAAAATGATGAATTGTAGGAATTTTTACAGACATGTAAACCCAGATTACAAAAACCTATCAGCTCTCACCAGTCAGAATGGCCATCAACAAAAATGCTGCAAACAATAAATGCTGACGTGATTGTGGAGAAATGCGTACCCTCGATGCTAAGGGGGACGTGGTAAGAGCCACTAATGAAAGCACAATTGAGGTGCCTTGAAAAGGTAAACGTTGAGCTACCATACCAGTCAATCAATCATACCCACTGCTGGGTCTATCACCTGAGAAAAGGAAAATCAAAAATCACAGGCTGGCAATCCTGCACTCCAGCAATATTTACCATAGGCAACACTTGGAAGCAACGAAAATGTCCATCAACAGAGGAATGCACCAAGAAGAAGTGGTCCATGTACAGAATGGAATATTAGCCATGGAAAACATTGAAGCACTGCTCTTTGAGGCACCATAGATGAGCCTGGAGATATTCACAAAACATGAAGTAGGTCGGAAAGCAAAAGACCTTTAGCCTATATTATCACTTATGGCATTATCTAATAACTGACACAGATGAACATATTTCCAAAGAGAAAGACACTCACAGGCTTAGAAAACAAACTATGCTCATCTGAAAGGAAAGGAGGGGGGAAATTGAGAAATGAAGATTAGTGTTACTATACATATACAAATACATATTATATACATGTATCAAAAAGACCGAACATATAGCAAGGGAGGTCGACGGAACACTGTAATATTTTACATGGGAAGAGGATCTGTACATTAATAGACATACATAATGTACAAATGAACCAGATTGTGTACACCTAGGACAAACAATATTCTAAACTTTACCCAGATTAAAAAACTTTTAAAAACCAAGAAGAAGTAATGAGACATAAACTTATGGGGATTTCTCCTGGCAAATTCCATTCTAATTTACAACCTAGGACAATAACTTCCAGAAAGGCTCTGCTGCCCTAGTACCCAGATTGGGGAATGGAGAAATGCTACCTCCTTGTGGCCGTTTCCCACAACAGCAGCTTTGAATCCACTGCAAAAGGTCACTAAATTTTCAACAACTTGCAGTTCTGTAAATGACACCTGCCCCCCAGAAAATTTCTGGGGTCAAAAATCCACCAAAAAATACAAAAGAGGGCAACCTTCGAAGAAGACAATTTCAAGAGCTATATTGAACTCACGGTTTTTTCTTTTAAGGGAAAAGAAAAAGGCGTAGGAATATGTTGAATTTTAAAAAAATTTAAGACATGCATACCCATATTACAAAAACCTATCAGCTCACAGCAGTCAGAATGGCCATTAGGAAAAATGCTGCAAAAAATAAACGGTGAAGGGAGTGTGGAGAAATGCGTACCCTCGGTTGTAAGGTGGGGCATGTAAAGAGCCACTAATGAAAACACAGTGTAGGTGCTTTGAAAAGGGAAACATTGAGCTACCAGTCAATCAATCACAACCACTGCTTGGCCTATCACCTGAGAAAATGAGAATCAAAAAGTCACAGGCTGGCAAACCTGTACGCCAGCAAGATTTACCTTAGCCAGCACTTGGAAGCAATGAAAATGTCCATCAACCGAGGAATGCACCAAGAAGAAGTGGTCCACGTACACAGTGGAATATTACTCTAATAATAAATATAAATTAAATTTAAAAACAAACAAAAGCAAGGAGACATCAACAATTGTGGGTTTATCCGGGCACATTGCACTCTAATTTATAACCGAAGAACACCACTGGCCGGTAGGTCTGTTTCCCTAGTACCAGCAAGGGGAACGTAGAAAGGCTGCCGCTCTCTGGCCGTTACCTGCAAAAGCAGGTTTAAAGCCTGAGCTAATGGTCACTTCATATGAACAAGTACTGCAAGGCTGTAAATGAAACCTGCCCTCAAAGTGTCTTGAGGGAGATAATGGCCAAAATATTTCAAATGGTGACACATACTTTAAGAAAACACTTTGAAGAAATAAGCTCTAATCACAGCTGGAAAAATAAAAAGGACATGTCTTAAAGCTCAATTTCAACGCAGTATGAGACACATGCAAATTCAACCACAAAGAGGTATCAGCTCACATCACTCAGAATAACCATCAGCAAAAACTACAAAGAATAAATCCTGAAGGTGCTGGGAAGAAATGCATACCCTCCACTTTAAGTGGGACGTAACCTGGAAAGAGCCACTAAGGAGAACAGAATAGAGGTGCCTTTAAAAGGTCAACATTGAGCTACCATATGATCCAGCAGACCTATTCCTGGACCTATAAACTAACAGGACAGAATTGGAAGGACACAGGCACGCAAATCTGCAGTGCATAGTATTACACTAGCCAAGATATGGAAGTAACCAAAAAGTCCACCGACAGATAGGTGGACAAAGAAGAACTGCTACCTGTACAGATGGAATATGAGCTAGTGAAAAAAATGAAATAATGCCATTTCCAGCACCATAGATGAGTCTAGAAGTAATCACGCAACTTGGAGTAAGTGAGAAAGCGAAAGACACATATCCTATCATATCACATATAGGTGTTACCTAAAAAAAGATACAAAGAAAGATATTTCCACAGAGAAACACTTTCATAGATTCATTAAAAAAACTTATGGTTCACCAAATGCAAAGGTGTGAGGATTGGATACATTACCATATTGAAGTTAACAGAGAGATACAAACACATGTGAAATATATAATCACCAAAGACCTACGCAATACCAAGAGAAGACTACTCAACATTGTTTCATAACCTACATGGGAAAAGCATCCGAAGAAGAAGAGATATATGAATATGTGTGAAAGAACCACATCTTGCACACCCAGAACAAACAAAACATTGTAATCAAGTTTGCTGTGATAAAAAATAAAAATTAAGTTAAAAATACCAACAAGAAGTAATGAGACATAAACTTAAAGGGCTTTTTCCTCGCACATTCCATTGTAATTTACAACTTAGAACACCACTTCCAGTAAGGCTCTGTTGCCCTAGTAAGCAGATTTGGTAAAGGAGAAATGCTGCCGCCTTGTGGCCGATTCCCGCAAGAGCAGCTTTTAACCCACAGCTAATGGTCACTTACCATTCACAAGGACTCAGGGCTGTAAAGGACACCTGCCCTCAAAATTGTGCTGAGGTAGGGAATGGATAAAAAAGTTCAAAACAGGCAACATGTTCACGAAGTTAGTATGAAGAGGTAAGTTTTACTCACTCTCTTTTTAAAGAAAGGAAAATGGATAAAAGCTCAGCCTCAGGAAGTATTAGACTCATGCAATCTAATCTACAAAAAGATTTCAACTCACAGCAGTCGACTGACCATTGGCAAAAAGTCTACAAACAATAAATGCTGAAGAGGATTTAGAGAACTGTGTCCCCTCTAGCTGCTGGTGAGATGTAAAAGGGTTAAACGCTAATAATGAGAACAGAAAGGAGCTGCGTTGAAAAGGAAAAATTGAGGTACCATTCAATCCAGCAGGCGCACCAATGGGCCTCTCACCTGAGAAGACCAGAATGAAGAAGACCCGGGCTGCAAAAGCTGCACTGCAGCCTTATTCACAATAGACAAGACAGTGAAGCAACCAAAATGTCCATCAACAGATGAAAGGATAAAGAAGAAGTGGTCCATGTACACAATGAATACTAGCCATGGAAAACAATGAAACACTGCTCTTTGAGGCACCATAGATGATCTTGGAGATAATCACAGAACATGAGCTAAGTCGGAAAGCAAAAGTCCTATATCCTATGATATCACTTATAGGCGTTATCTAATAACTGACACAAATGAACATATATCCACAGAGAAAGTCAATCACACACTTATTAAAAAAAAACTATGCTTATCTAAAAGGAAAGGTGGGGGGAATGGATAAATGAAGATGAGCGTTACCATATGTATACAAATACATATTATATACATATATCAAAAAGACCGACCGTATAGCAAGGAAGGTTTACGGAACACTCTGTAATAATTCACACGGGAAGAGGATCTCTACATAAATAGGTATATAGAATATGTAGATGAACCAGAGTGTGTACACCTTGGACAAGCAACATTCTAACCATTACCCCAATTGAAAAAATGAAAACAACGAACTAGGAGTAATGAGACATAAACTTATGGGGGGTTTTCCTGGCACATTCCATCCAAATTGAAAACCTAGGCAAACAACTTCCAGAACGGCTCTGCTGCCCTAGTACCCAGATTTGGGAATGGAGAAATGCTGCATCCTTGTGGCCGTTTCCCACAACAGCAGCTTCGAACCCACTGCAAAAGGTCACTAATTATTCACCAATTGCAGGTCTGTAAATGACACCGGCCCTCCAAAAAATACTGAGATCGAAAATCGAACAAAAAATTCTAGAGTGCAACTTTCCAAAAAGAAAATTTGAAGAGGTATATTATACTCACACTTTTTTTCCTTTTTCTTTTAACAGAAAAGCAAAAGGCGTGGAAAAATGATGAATTGTAGGAATTTTTACAGACATGTAAACCCAGATTACAAAAACCTATCAGCTCTCACCAGTCAGAATGGCCATCAACAAAAATGCTGCAAACAATAAATGCTGACGTGATTGTGGAGAAATGCGTACCCTCGATGCTAAGGGGGACGTGGTAAGAGCCACTAATGAAAGCACAATTGAGGTGCCTTGAAAAGGTAAACGTTGAGCTACCATACCAGTCAATCAATCATACCCACTGCTGGGTCTATCACCTGAGAAAAGGAAAATCAAAAATCACAGGCTGGCAATCCTGCACTCCAGCAATATTTACCATAGGCAACACTTGGAAGCAACGAAAATGTCCATCAACAGAGGAATGCACCAAGAAGAAGTGGTCCATGTACAGAATGGAATATTAGCCATGGAAAACATTGAAGCACTGCTCTTTGAGGCACCATAGATGAGCCTGGAGATATTCACAAAACATGAAGTAGGTCGGAAAGCAAAAGACCTTTAGCCTATATTATCACTTATGGCATTATCTAATAACTGACACAGATGAACATATTTCCAAAGAGAAAGACACTCACAGGCTTAGAAAACAAACTATGCTCATCTGAAAGGAAAGGAGGGGGGAAATTGAGAAATGAAGATTAGTGTTACTATACATATACAAATACATATTATATACATGTATCAAAAAGACCGAACATATAGCAAGGGAGGTCGACGGAACACTGTAATATTTTACATGGGAAGAGGATCTGTACATTAATAGACATACATAATGTACAAATGAACCAGATTGTGTACACCTAGGACAAACAATATTCTAAACTTTACCCAGATTAAAAAACTTTTAAAAACCAAGAAGAAGTAATGAGACATAAACTTATGGGGATTTCTCCTGGCAAATTCCATTCTAATTTACAACCTAGGACAATAACTTCCAGAAAGGCTCTGCTGCCCTAGTACCCAGATTGGGGAATGGAGAAATGCTACCTCCTTGTGGCCGTTTCCCACAACAGCAGCTTTGAATCCACTGCAAAAGGTCACTAAATTTTCAACAACTTGCAGTTCTGTAAATGACACCTGCCCCCCAGAAAATTTCTGGGGTCAAAAATCCACCAAAAAATACAAAAGAGGGCAACCTTCGAAGAAGACAATTTCAAGAGCTATATTGAACTCACGGTTTTTTCTTTTAAGGGAAAAGAAAAAGGCGTAGGAATATGTTGAATTTTAAAAAAATTTAAGACATGCATACCCATATTACAAAAACCGATCAGCTCACAGCAGTCAGAATGGCCATTAGGAAAAATGCTGCAAAAAATAAACGGTGAAGGGAGTGTGGAGAAATGCGTACCCTCAGTTGTAAGGTGGGGCATGTAAAGAGCCACTAATGAAAACACAGTGTAGGTGCTTTGAAAAGGGAAACATTGAGCTACCAGTCAATCAATCACAACCACTGCTTGGCCTATCACCTGAGAAAATGAGAATCAAAAAGTCACAGGCTGGCAAACCTGTACGCCAGCAAGATTTACCTTAGCCAGCACTTGGAAGCAATGAAAATGTCCATCAACCGAGGAATGCACCAAGAAGAAGTGGTCCACGTACACAGTGGAATATTACTCTAATAATAAATATAAATTAAATTTAAAAACAAACAAAAGCAAGGAGACATCAACAATTGTGGGTTTATCCGGGCACATTGCACTCTAATTTATAACCGAAGAACACCACTGGCCGGTAGGTCTGTTTCCCTAGTACCAGCAAGGGGAACGTAGAAAGGCTGCCGCTCTCTGGCCGTTACCTGCAAAAGCAGGTTTAAAGCCTGAGCTAATGGTCACTTCATATGAACAAGTACTGCAAGGCTGTAAATGAAACCTGCCCTCAAAGTGTCTTGAGGGAGATAATGGCCAAAATATTTCAAATGGTGACACATACTTTAAGAAAACACTTTGAAGAAATAAGCTCTAATCACAGCTGGAAAAATAAAAAGGACATGTCTTAAAGCTCAATTTCAACGCAGTATGAGACACATGCAAATTCAACCACAAAGAGGTATCAGCTCACATCACTCAGAATAACCATCAGCAAAAACTACAAAGAATAAATCCTGAAGGTGCTGGGAAGAAATGCATACCCTCCACTTTAAGTGGGACGTAACCTGGAAAGAGCCACTAAGGAGAACAGAATAGAGGTGCCTTTAAAAGGTCAACATTGAGCTACCATATGATCCAGCAGACCTATTCCTGGACCTATAAACTAACAGGACAGAATTGGAAGGACACAGGCACGCAAATCTGCAGTGCATAGTATTACACTAGCCAAGATATGGAAGTAACCAAAAAGTCCACCGACAGATAGGTGGACAAAGAAGAACTGCTACCTGTACAGATGGAATATGAGCTAGTGAAAAAAATGAAATAATGCCATTTCCAGCACCATAGATGAGTCTAGAAGTAATCACGCAACTTGGAGTAAGTGAGAAAGCGAAAGACACATATCCTATCATATCACATATAGGTGTTACCTAAAAAAAGATACAAAGAAAGATATTTCCACAGAGAAACACTTTCATAGATTCATTAAAAAAACTTATGGTTCACCAAATGCAAAGGTGTGAGGATTGGATACATTACCATATTGAGGTTAACAGAGAGATACAAACACATGTGAAATATATAATCACCAAAGACCTACGCAATACCAAGAGAAGACTACTCAACATTGCTTCATAACCTACATGGGAAAAGCATCCGAAGAAGAAGAGATATATGAATATGTGTGAAAGAACCACATCTTGCACACCCAGAACAAACAAAACATTGTAATCAAGTTTGCTGTGATAAAAAATAAAAATTAAGTTAAAAATACCAACAAGAAGTAATGAGACATAAACTTAAAGGGCTTTTTCCTCGCACATTCCATTGTAATTTACAACTTAGAACACCACTTCCAGTAAGGCTCTGTTGCCCTAGTAAGCAGATTTGGTAAAGGAGAAATGCTGCCGCCTTGTGGCCGATTCCCGCAAGAGCAGCTTTTAACCCACAGCTAATGGTCACTTACCATTCACAAGGACTCAGGGCTGTAAAGGACACCTGCCCTCAAAATTGTGCTGAGGTAGGGAATGGATAAAAAAGTTCAAAACAGGCAACATGTTCACGAAGTTAGTATGAAGAGGTAAGTTTTACTCACTCTCTTTTTAAAGAAAGGAAAATGGATAAAAGCTCAGCCTCAGGAAGTATTAGACTCATGCAATCTAATCTACAAAAAGATTTCAACTCACAGCAGTCGACTGACCATTGGCAAAAAGTCTACAAACAATAAATGCTGAAGAGGATTTAGAGAACTGTGTCCCCTCTAGCTGCTGGTGAGATGTAAAAGGGTTAAACGCTAATAATGAGAACAGAAAGGAGCTGCGTTGAAAAGGAAAAATTGAGGTACCATTCAATCCAGCAGGCGCACCAATGGGCCTCTCACCTGAGAAGACCAGAATGAAGAAGACCTGGGCTGCAAAAGCTGCACTGCAGCCTTATTCACAATAGACAAGACAGTGAAGCAACCAAAATGTCCATCAACAGATGAAAGGATAAAGAAGAAGTGGTCCATGTACACAATGAATACTAGCCATGGAAAACAATGAAACACTGCTCTTTGAGGCACCATAGATGATCTTGGAGATAATCACAGAACATGAGCTAAGTCGGAAAGCAAAAGTCCTATATCCTATGATATCACTTATAGGCGTTATCTAATAACTGACACAAATGAACATATATCCACAGAGAAAGTCAATCACACACTTATTAAAAAAAAACTATGCTTATCTAAAAGGAAAGGTGGGGGGAATGGATAAATGAAGATGAGCGTTACCATATGTATACAAATACATATTATATACATATATCAAAAAGACCGACCGTATAGCAAGGAAGGTTTACGGAACACTCTGTAATAATTCACACGGGAAGAGGATCTCTACATAAATAGGTATATAGAATATGTAGATGAACCAGAGTGTGTACACCTTGGACAAGCAACATTCTAACCATTACCCCAATTGAAAAAATGAAAACAACGAACTAGGAGTAATGAGACATAAACTTATGGGGGGTTTTCCTGGCACATTCCATCCAAATTGAAAACCTAGGCAAACAACTTCCAGAACGGCTCTGCTGCCCTAGTACCCAGATTTGGGAATGGAGAAATGCTGCATCCTTGTGGCCGTTTCCCACAACAGCAGCTTCGAACCCACTGCAAAAGGTCACTAATTATTCACCAATTGCAGGTCTGTAAATGACACCGGCCCTCCAAAAAATACTGAGATCGAAAATCGAACAAAAAATTCTAGAGTGCAACTTTCCAAAAAGAAAATTTGAAGAGGTATATTATACTCACACTTTTTTTCCTTTTTCTTTTAACAGAAAAGCAAAAGGCGTGGAAAAATGATGAATTGTAGGAATTTTTACAGACATGTAAACCCAGATTACAAAAACCTATCAGCTCTCACCAGTCAGAATGGCCATCAACAAAAATGCTGCAAACAATAAATGCTGACGTGATTGTGGAGAAATGCGTACCCTCGATGCTAAGGGGGACGTGGTAAGAGCCACTAATGAAAGCACAATTGAGGTGCCTTGAAAAGGTAAACGTTGAGCTACCATACCAGTCAATCAATCATACCCACTGCTGGGTCTATCACCTGAGAAAAGGAAAATCAAAAATCACAGGCTGGCAATCCTGCACTCCAGCAATATTTACCATAGGCAACACTTGGAAGCAACGAAAATGTCCATCAACAGAGGAATGCACCAAGAAGAAGTGGTCCATGTACAGAATGGAATATTAGCCATGGAAAACATTGAAGCACTGCTCTTTGAGGCACCATAGATGAGCCTGGAGATATTCACAAAACATGAAGTAGGTCGGAAAGCAAAAGACCTTTAGCCTATATTATCACTTATGGCATTATCTAATAACTCACACAGATGAACATATTTCCAAAGAGAAAGACACTCACAGGCTTAGAAAACAAACTATGCTCATCTGAAAGGAAAGGAGGGGGGAAATTGAGAAATGAAGATTAGTGTTACTATACATATACAAATACATATTATATACATGTATCAAAAAGACCGAACATATAGCAAGGGAGGTCGACGGAACACTGTAATATTTTACATGGGAAGAGGATCTGTACATTAATAGACATACATAATGTACAAATGAACCAGATTGTGTACACCTAGGACAAACAATATTCTAAACTTTACCCAGATTAAAAAACTTTTAAAAACCAAGAAGAAGTAATGAGACATAAACTTATGGGGATTTCTCCTGGCAAATTCCATTCTAATTTACAACCTAGGACAATAACTTCCAGAAAGGCTCTGCTGCCCTAGTACCCAGATTGGGGAATGGAGAAATGCTACCTCCTTGTGGCCGTTTCCCACAACAGCAGCTTTGAATCCACTGCAAAAGGTCACTAAATTTTCAACAACTTGCAGTTCTGTAAATGACACCTGCCCCCCAGAAAATTTCTGGGGTCAAAAATCCACCAAAAAATACAAAAGAGGGCAACCTTCGAAGAAGACAATTTCAAGAGCTATATTGAACTCACGGTGTTTTCTTTTAAGGGAAAAGAAAAAGGCGTAGGAATATGTTGAATTTTAAAAAAATTTAAGACATGCATACCCATATTACAAAAACCTATCAGCTCACAGCAGTCAGAATGGCCATTAGGAAAAATGCTGCAAAAAATAAACGGTGAAGGGAGTGTGGAGAAATGCGTACCCTCGGTTGTAAGGGGGGGCATGTAAAGAGCCACTAATGAAAACACAGTGTAGGTGCTTTGAAAAGGGAAACATTGAGCTCCCAAGTCAATCAATCACAACCACTGCTTGGCCTATCACCTGAGAAAATGAGAATCAAAAAGTCACAGGCTGGCAAACCTGTACGCCAGCAAGATTTACCTTAGCCAGCACTTGGAAGCAATGAAAATGTCCATCGACTGAGGAATGCACCAAGAAGAAGTGGTCCACGTACACAATGGAATATTACTCTAATAATAAATAAAAATTACAATTAATAACAAACAAAAGCAAGGAGACATCAACATTTGTGGGTTTATCCGGGCACATTGCACTCTAATTTATAAACGAAGAACACCACTGGCCGGTAGGTCTGTTTCCCTAGTACCAGCAAGGGGAACGTAGAAAGGCTGCCGCTCTCTGGCCGTTACCTGCAAAAGCAGGTTTAAAGCCTGAGCTAATGGTCACTTCATATGAACAAGTACTGCAAGGCTGTAAATGAAACCTGCCCTCAAAGTGTCCTGAGGGAGATAATGGCCAAAATATTTCAAATGGTGACACATACTTTAAGAAAACACTTTGAAGAAATAAGCTCTAATCACAGCTGGAAA
The DNA here is from genome assembly GCF_028023285.1 of Balaenoptera ricei. NCBI lineage: Eukaryota > Metazoa > Chordata > Mammalia > Artiodactyla > Balaenopteridae > Balaenoptera > Balaenoptera ricei. Next base: position 85,298,516 of record NC_082640.1, on the reverse strand, counting down.
AATAAAAAGGACATGTCTTAAAGCTCAATGTCAACGCAGTATGAGACACATGCAAATTCAACCACAAAGAGGTATCAGCTCACACCACTCAGAATAACCATCAGCAAAAACTACAAAGAATAAATCCTGAAGGTGCTGGGAAGAAATACATACCCTCCACTTTAAGTGGGACGTAACCTGGAAAGAGCCACTAAGGAGAACAGAATAGAGGTGCCTTTAAAAGATAAACATTCAGCTACCGTATGATCCAGCAGAACTATTCCTGGATCTATAAACTAAGAAGACAGAATTGGAAGGACACAGGCACGCAAATCTGCATTGCATAGTATTACAATAGCCAAGATATGGAAGTAACCAAAAAGTCCACCGACAGATGGGTGGACAAAGAAGAACTGCTACCTGTACAGATGGAATAGGAGCTAGTGGAAAAAATGAAACAATGCCATCTCCAGCACCATAGATGAGTCTAGAAGTAATCACGCAACTTGGAGTAAGTGAGAAAGCGAAAAACACATATCCTATCATATCACATATAGGTGTTACCTAAAAAATGATACAAACAAAAATATTTCCATAGAGAAACACTTTCATAGATTCATTAAAAACTTATGGTTCACCAAATGGAAAGGTGTGTGGATTGGATACATGACCATATTGAGGTTAACAGAGAGATACAAACACTTGTGAAATATATAATCACCAAAGACCTACGCAATACCAAGAGAAGACTACTGAACATTGTGTCATAACCTACATGGGAAAAGGATCCGAAGAGGAATAGATATATGTATATGTGTGAAAGAACCACATCTTGCACACCTAGAACAAACAAAACATTGTAATCAAGTTTGCTGCGATAAAAACTAAAAATTAAGTTAAAAATACCAACAAGACGTAATGAGACATAAACTTAAAGGGCTTTTTCCTCGCACATTCCATTCTAATTTACAACCTAGAACACCACTTCCAGTAAGGCTCTGTTGCCCTAGTAACCAGATTTGGTAAAGGAGAAATGCTGCCGCCTTGTGGCCGATTCCCGCAAGAGCAGCTTTTAACCCACAGCTAATGGTCACTTACCATTCAGAAGGACTCAGGGCTGTAAAGGACACCTGCCCTCAAAATTGTGCTGAGGTAGGGAATGGATAAAAAAGTTCAAAACAGGCAACATGTTCACGAAGTTAGTATGAAGAGGTAAGTTTTACTCACTCTCTTTTTAAAGAAAGGAAAATGGATAAAAGCTCAGCCTCAGGAAGTATTAGACTCATGCAATCTAATCTACAAAAAGATTTCAACTCACAGCAGTCGACTGACCATTGGCAAAAAGTCTACAAACAATAAATGCTGAAGAGGATTTAGAGAACTGTGTCCCCTCTAGCTGCTGGTGAGATGTAAAAGGGTTAAACGCTAATAATGAGAACAGAAAGGAGCTGCGTTGAAAAGCAAAAATTGAGGTACCATTCAATCCAGCAGGCGCACCAATGGGCCTCTCACCTGAGAAGACCAGAATGAAGAAGACCTGGGCTGCAAAAGCTGCACTGCAGCCTTATTCACAATAGACAAGACAGTGAAGCAACCAAAATGTCCATCAACAGAGGAAAGGATAAAGAAGAAGTGGTCCATGTACACAATGAATACTAGCCATGGAAAACAATGAAACACTGCTCTTTGAGGCACCATAGATGATCTTGGAGATAATCACAGAACATGAGCTAAGTCGGAAAGCAAAAGTCCTATATCCTATGATATCACTTATAGGCGTTATCTAATAACTGACACAAATGAACATATATCCACAGAGAAAGTCAATCACACACTTATTAAAAAAAAAACTATGTTTATCTAAAAGGAAAGGTGGGGGGAATGGATAAATGAAGATGAGCGTTACCATATGTATACAAATACATATTATATACATATATCAAAAAGACCGACCATATAGCAAGGAAGGTTTACGGAACACTCTGTAATAATTCACACGGGAAGAGGATCTCTACATAAATAGGTATATAGAATATGTAGATGAACCAGAGTGTGTACACCTTGGACAAGCAACATTCTAACCATTACCCCAATTGAAAAAATTAAAACAACGAACTAGGAATAAGGAGACATAAACTTATGGGGGGTTTTCCTGGCACATTCCATCCAAATTGAAAACCAAGGCAAACAACTTCCAGAACGGCTCTGCTGCCCTAGTACCCAGATTTGGGAATGGAGAAATGCTGCATCCTTGTGGCCGTTTCCCACAACAGCAGCTTTGAACCCACTGCAAAAGGTCACTAATTATTCACCAATTGCAGGTCTGTAAATGACACCGGCCCTCCAAAAAATACTGAGGTCGAAAATCGAACAAAAAATTCTAGAGTGCAACTTTCCAAAAAGAAAATTTGAAGAGGTATATTATACTCACACTTTTTTTCTTTTTTCTTTTAACAGAAAAGCAAAAGGCGTGGAAAAATGATGAATTGTAGGAATTTTTACAGACATGTAAACCCAAATTATAAAAATCTATCAGCTCACACCAGTCAGAATGGCCATCAACAAAAATGCTGCAAACAATAAATGCTGACGTGATTGTGGAGAAATGCATACCCTCGATGCTAAGGGGGACGTGGTAAGAGCCACTAATGAAAGCACAATTGAGGTGCCTTGAAAAGGTAAACGTTGAGCTACCATACCAGTCAATCAATCATACCCACTGCTGGGTCTATCACCTGAGAAAAGGAAAATCAAAAATCACAGGCTGGCAATCCTGCACTCCAGCAATATTTACCATAGGCAACATTTGGAAGCAACGAAAATGTCCATCAACAGAGGAATGCACCAAGAGGAAGTGGTCCATGTACACAATGGAATATTAGCCATGGAAAACATTGAAGCACTGCTCTTTGAGGCACCATAGATGAGCCTGGAGATATTCACAAAACATGAAGTAGGTCGGAAAGCAAAAGACCTATAGCCAATGTTATCAATTATGGCATTATCTAATAACTGACACAGATGACCATATTTCCAAAGAGAAAGACACTCACAGGCTTAGAAAACAAACTATGCTCATCTGAAAGGAAAGGAGGGGGGAAATTGAGAAATGAAGATTAGTGTTACTATACATATACAAATACATATTATATACATGTATCAAAGAGACCGAACATGTAGCAAGGGAGGTCGACGGAACACTGTAATATTTTACATGGGAAGAGGATCTGTACATTAATAGACATACATAATGTACAAATGAACCAGATTGTGTACACCTAGGACAAACAATATTCTAAACTTTACCCAGATTAAAAAAAACTTTTAAAAACCAAGAAGAAGTAATGAGACATAAACTTATGGGGATTTCTCCTGGCAAATTCCATTCTAATTTACAACCTAGGACAATAACTTCCAGAAAGGCTCTGCTGCCCTAGTACCCAGATTGGGGAATGGAGAAATGCTACCTCCTTGTGGCCGTTTCCCACAACAGCAGCTTTGAATCCACTGCAAAAGGTCACTAAATTTTCAACAACTTGCAGTTCTGTAAATGACACCTGCCCCCCAGAAAATTTCTGGGGTCAAAAATCCACCAAAAAATACAAAAGAGGGCAACCTTCGAAGAAGACAATTTCAAGAGCTATATTGAACTCACGGTTTTTTCTTTTAAGGGAAAAGAAAAAGGCGTAGGAATATGTTGAATTTTAAAAAAATTTAAGACATGCATACCCATATTACAAAAACCTATCAGCTCACAGCAGTCAGAATGGCCATTAGGAAAAATGCTGCAAAAAATAAATGGTGAAGGGAGTGTGGAGAAATGCGTACCCTCGGTTGTAAGGTGGGGCATGTAAAGAGCCACTAATGAAAACACAGTGTAGGTGCTTTGAAAAGGGAAACATTGAGCTACCAGTCAATCAATCACAACCACTGCTTGGCCTATCACCTGAGAAAATGAGAATCAAAAAGTCACAGGCTGGCAAACCTGTACGCCAGCAAGATTTACCTTAGCCAGCACTTGGAAGCAATGAAAATGTCCATCAACCGAGGAATGCACCAAGAAGAAGTGGTCCACGTACACAGTGGAATATTACTCTAATAATAAATATAAATTAAATTTAAAAACAAACAAAAGCAAGGAGACATCAACAATTGTGGGTTTATCCGGGCACATTGCACTCTAATTTATAACCGAAGAACACCACTGGCCGGTAGGTCTGTTTCCCTAGTACCAGCAAGGGGAACGTAGAAAGGCTGCCGCTCTCTGGCCGTTACCTGCAAAAGCAGGTTTAAAGCCTGAGCTAATGGTCACTTCATATGAACAAGTACTGCAAGGCTGTAAATGAAACCTGCCCTCAAAGTGTCTTGAGGGAGATAATGGCCAAAATATTTCAAATGGTGACACATACTTTAAGAAAACACTTTGAAGAAATAAGCTCTAATCACAGCTGGAAAAATAAAAAGGACATGTCTTAAAGCTCAATTTCAACGCAGTATGAGACACATGCAAATTCAACCACAAAGAGGTATCAGCTCACATCACTCAGAATAACCATCAGCAAAAACTACAAAGAATAAATCCTGAAGGTGCTGGGAAGAAATGCATACCCTCCACTTTAAGTGGGACGTAACCTGGAAAGAGCCACTAAGGAGAACAGAATAGAGGTGCCTTTAAAAGGTCAACATTGAGCTACCATATGATCCAGCAGACCTATTCCTGGACCTATAAACTAACAGGACAGAATTGGAAGGACACAGCCACGCAAATCTGCAGTGCATAGTATTACACTAGCCAAGATATGGAAGTAACCAAAAAGTCCACCGACAGATAGGTGGACAAAGAAGAACTGCTACCTGTACAGATGGAATATGAGCTAGTGAAAAAAATGAAATAATGCCATTTCCAGCACCATAGATGAGTCTAGAAGTAATCACGCAACTTGGAGTAAGTGAGAAAGCGAAAGACACATATCCTATCATATCACATATAGGTGTTACCTAAAAAAAGATACAAAGAAAGATATTTCCACAGAGAAACACTTTCATAGATTCATTAAAAAAACTTATGGTTCACCAAATGCAAAGGTGTGAGGATTGGATACATTACCATATTGAGGTTAACAGAGAGATACAAACACATGTGAAATATATAATCACCAAAGACCTACGCAATACCAAGAGAAGACTACTCAACATTGTTTCATAACCTACATGGGAAAAGCATCCGAAGAAGAAGAGATATATGAATATGTGTGAAAGAACCACATCTTGCACACCCAGAACAAACAAAACATTGTAATCAAGTTTGCTGTGATAAAAAATAAAAATTAAGTTAAAAATACCAACAAGAAGTAATGAGACATAAACTTAAAGGGCTTTTTCCTCGCACATTCCATTGTAATTTACAACTTAGAACACCACTTCCAGTAAGGCTCTGTTGCCCTAGTAAGCAGATTTGGTAAAGGAGAAATGCTGCCGCCTTGTGGCCGATTCCCGCAAGAGCAGCTTTTAACCCACAGCTAATGGTCACTTACCATTCACAAGGACTCAGGGCTGTAAAGGACACCTGCCCTCAAAATTGTGCTGAGGTAGGGAATGGATAAAAAAGTTCAAAACAGGCAACATGTTCACGAAGTTAGTATGAAGAGGTAAGTTTTACTCACTCTCTTTTTAAAGAAAGGAAAATGGATAAAAGCTCAGCCTCAGGAAGTATTAGACTCATGCAATCTAATCTACAAAAAGATTTCAACTCACAGCAGTCGACTGACCATTGGCAAAAAGTCTACAAACAATAAATGCTGAAGAGGATTTAGAGAACTGTGTCCCCTCTAGCTGCTGGTGAGATGTAAAAGGGTTAAACGCTAATAATGAGAACAGAAAGGAGCTGCGTTGAAAAGGAAAAATTGAGGTACCATTCAATCCAGCAGGCGCACCAATGGGCCTCTCACCTGAGAAGACCAGAATGAAGAAGACCTGGGCTGCAAAAGCTGCACTGCAGCCTTATTCACAATAGACAAGACAGTGAAGCAACCAAAATGTCCATCAACAGATGAAAGGATAAAGAAGAAGTGGTCCATGTACACAATGAATACTAGCCATGGAAAACAATGAAACACTGCTCTTTGAGGCACCATAGATGATCTTGGAGATAATCACAGAACATGAGCTAAGTCGGAAAGCAAAAGTCCTATATCCTATGATATCACTTATAGGCGTTATCTAATAACTGACACAAATGAACATATATCCACAGAGAAAGTCAATCACACACTTATTAAAAAAAAAACTATGCTTATCTAAAAGGAAAGGTGGGGGGAATGGATAAATGAAGATGAGCGTTACCATATGTATACAAATACATATTATATACATATATCAAAAAGACCGACCGTATAGCAAGGAAGGTTTACGGAACACTCTGTAATAATTCACACGGGAAGAGGATCTCTACATAAATAGGTATATAGAATATGTAGATGAACCAGAGTGTGTACACCTTGGACAAGCAACATTCTAACCATTACCCCAATTGAAAAAATGAAAACAACGAACTAGGAGTAATGAGACATAAACTTATGGGGGGTTTTCCTGGCACATTCCATCCAAATTGAAAACCTAGGCAAACAACTTCCAGAACGGCTCTGCTGCCCTAGTACCCAGATTTGGGAATGGAGAAATGCTGCATCCTTGTGGCCGTTTCCCACAACAGCAGCTTCGAACCCACTGCAAAAGGTCACTAATTATTCACCAATTGCAGGTCTGTAAATGACACCGGCCCTCCAAAAAATACTGAGATCGAAAATCGAACAAAAAATTCTAGAGTGCAACTTTCCAAAAAGAAAATTTGAAGAGGTATATTATACTCACACTTTTTTTCCTTTTTCTTTTAACAGAAAAGCAAAAGGCGTGGAAAAATGATGAATTGTAGGAATTTTTACAGACATGTAAACCCAGATTACAAAAACCTATCAGCTCTCACCAGTCAGAATGGCCATCAACAAAAATGCTGCAAACAATAAATGCTGACGTGATTGTGGAGAAATGCGTACCCTCGATGCTAAGGGGGACGTGGTAAGAGCCACTAATGAAAGCACAATTGAGGTGCCTTGAAAAGGTAAACGTTGAGCTACCATACCAGTCAATCAATCATACCCACTGCTGGGTCTATCACCTGAGAAAAGGAAAATCAAAAATCACAGGCTGGCAATCCTGCACTCCAGCAATATTTACCATAGGCAACACTTGGAAGCAACGAAAATGTCCATCAACAGAGGAATGCACCAAGAAGAAGTGGTCCATGTACAGAATGGAATATTAGCCATGGAAAACATTGAAGCACTGCTCTTTGAGGCACCATAGATGAGCCTGGAGATATTCACAAAACATGAAGTAGGTCGGAAAGCAAAAGACCTTTAGCCTATATTATCACTTATGGCATTATCTAATAACTCACACAGATGAACATATTTCCAAAGAGAAAGACACTCACAGGCTTAGAAAACAAACTATGCTCATCTGAAAGGAAAGGAGGGGGGAAATTGAGAAATGAAGATTAGTGTTACTATACATATACAAATACATATTATATACATGTATCAAAAAGACCGAACATATAGCAAGGGAGGTCGACGGAACACTGTAATATTTTACATGGGAAGAGGATCTGTACATTAATAGACATACATAATGTACAAATGAACCAGATTGTGTACACCTAGGACAAACAATATTCTAAACTTTACCCAGATTAAAAAACTTTTAAAAACCAAGAAGAAGTAATGAGACATAAACTTATGGGGATTTCTCCTGGCAAATTCCATTCTAATTTACAACCTAGGACAATAACTTCCAGAAAGGCTCTGCTGCCCTAGTACCCAGATTGGGGAATGGAGAAATGCTACCTCCTTGTGGCCGTTTCCCACAACAGCAGCTTTGAATCCACTGCAAAAGGTCACTAAATTTTCAACAACTTGCAGTTCTGTAAATGACACCTGCCCCCCAGAAAATTTCTGGGGTCAAAAATCCACCAAAAAATACAAAAGAGGGCAACCTTCGAAGAAGACAATTTCAAGAGCTATATTGAACTCACGGTTTTTTCTTTTAAGGGAAAAGAAAAAGGCGTAGGAATATGTTGAATTTTAAAAAAATTTAAGACATGCATACCCATATTACAAAAACCTATCAGCTCACAGCAGTCAGAATGGCCATTAGGAAAAATGCTGCAAAAAATAAACGGTGAAGGGAGTGTGGAGAAATGCGTACCCTCGGTTGTAAGGTGGGGCATGTAAAGAGCCACTAATGAAAACACAGTGTAGGTGCTTTGAAAAGGGAAACATTGAGCTACCAGTCAATCAATCACAACCACTGCTTGGCCTATCACCTGAGAAAATGAGAATCAAAAAGTCACAGGCTGGCAAACCTGTACGCCAGCAAGATTTACCTTAGCCAGCACTTGGAAGCAATGAAAATGTCCATCAACCGAGGAATGCACCAAGAAGAAGTGGTCCACGTACACAGTGGAATATTACTCTAATAATAAATATAAATTAAATTTAAAAACAAACAAAAGCAAGGAGACATCAACAATTGTGGGTTTATCCGGGCACATTGCACTCTAATTTATAACCGAAGAACACCACTGGCCGGTAGGTCTGTTTCCCTAGTACCAGCAAGGGGAACGTAGAAAGGCTGCCGCTCTCTGGCCGTTACCTGCAAAAGCAGGTTTAAAGCCTGAGCTAATGGTCACTTCATATGAACAAGTACTGCAAGGCTGTAAATGAAACCTGCCCTCAAAGTGTCTTGAGGGAGATAATGGCCAAAATATTTCAAATGGTGACACATACTTTAAGAAAACACTTTGAAGAAATAAGCTCTAATCACAGCTGGAAAAATAAAAAGGACATGTCTTAAAGCTCAATTTCAACGCAGTATGAGACACATGCAAATTCAACCACAAAGAGGTATCAGCTCACATCACTCAGAATAACCATCAGCAAAAACTACAAAGAATAAATCCTGAAGGTGCTGGGAAGAAATGCATACCCTCCACTTTAAGTGGGACGTAACCTGGAAAGAGCCACTAAGGAGAACAGAATAGAGGTGCCTTTAAAAGGTCAACATTGAGCTACCATATGATCCAGCAGACCTATTCCTGGACCTATAAACTAACAGGACAGAATTGGAAGGACACAGGCACGCAAATCTGCAGTGCATAGTATTACACTAGCCAAGATATGGAAGTAACCAAAAAGTCCACCGACAGATAGGTGGACAAAGAAGAACTGCTACCTGTACAGATGGAATATGAGCTAGTGAAAAAAATGAAATAATGCCATTTCCAGCACCATAGATGAGTCTAGAAGTAATCACGCAACTTGGAGTAAGTGAGAAAGCGAAAGACACATATCCTATCATATCACATATAGGTGTTACCTAAAAAAAGATACAAAGAAAGATATTTCCACAGAGAAACACTTTCATAGATTCATTAAAAAAACTTATGGTTCACCAAATGCAAAGGTGTGAGGATTGGATACATTACCATATTGAAGTTAACAGAGAGATACAAACACATGTGAAATATATAATCACCAAAGACCTACGCAATACCAAGAGAAGACTACTCAACATTGTTTCATAACCTACATGGGAAAAGCATCCGAAGAAGAAGAGATATATGAATATGTGTGAAAGAACCACATCTTGCACACCCAGAACAAACAAAACATTGTAATCAAGTTTGCTGTGATAAAAAATAAAAATTAAGTTAAAAATACCAACAAGAAGTAATGAGACATAAACTTAAAGGGCTTTTTCCTCGCACATTCCATTGTAATTTACAACTTAGAACACCACTTCCAGTAAGGCTCTGTTGCCCTAGTAAGCAGATTTGGTAAAGGAGAAATGCTGCCGCCTTGTGGCCGATTCCCGCAAGAGCAGCTTTTAACCCACAGCTAATGGTCACTTACCATTCACAAGGACTCAGGGCTGTAAAGGACACCTGCCCTCAAAATTGTGCTGAGGTAGGGAATGGATAAAAAAGTTCAAAACAGGCAACATGTTCACGAAGTTAGTATGAAGAGGTAAGTTTTACTCACTCTCTTTTTAAAGAAAGGAAAATGGATAAAAGCTCAGCCTCAGGAAGTATTAGACTCATGCAATCTAATCTACAAAAAGATTTCAACTCACAGCAGTCGACTGACCATTGGCAAAAAGTCTACAAACAATAAATGCTGAAGAGGATTTAGAGAACTGTGTCCCCTCTAGCTGCTGGTGAGATGTAAAAGGGTTAAACGCTAATAATGAGAACAGAAAGGAGCTGCGTTGAAAAGGAAAAATTGAGGTACCATTCAATCCAGCAGGCGCACCAATGGGCCTCTCACCTGAGAAGACCAGAATGAAGAAGACCTGGGCTGCAAAAGCTGCACTGCAGCCTTATTCACAATAGACAAGACAGTGAAGCAACCAAAATGTCCATCAACAGATGAAAGGATAAAGAAGAAGTGGTCCATGTACACAATGAATACTAGCCATGGAAAACAATGAAACACTGCTCTTTGAGGCACCATAGATGATCTTGGAGATAATCACAGAACATGAGCTAAGTCGGAAAGCAAAAGTCCTATATCCTATGATATCACTTATAGGCGTTATCTAATAACTGACACAAATGAACATATATCCACAGAGAAAGTCAATCACACACTTATTAAAAAAAAACTATGCTTATCTAAAAGGAAAGGTGGGGGGAATGGATAAATGAAGATGAGCGTTACCATATGTATACAAATACATATTATATACATATATCAAAAAGACCGACCGTATAGCAAGGAAGGTTTACGGAACACTCTGTAATAATTCACACGGGAAGAGGATCTCTACATAAATAGGTATATAGAATATGTAGATGAACCAGAGTGTGTACACCTTGGACAAGCAACATTCTAACCATTACCCCAATTGAAAAAATGAAAACAACGAACTAGGAGTAATGAGACATAAACTTATGGGGGGTTTTCCTGGCACATTCCATCCAAATTGAAAACCTAGGCAAACAACTTCCAGAACGGCTCTGCTGCCCTAGTACCCAGATTTGGGAATGGAGAAATGCTGCATCCTTGTGGCCGTTTCCCACAACAGCAGCTTCGAACCCACTGCAAAAGGTCACTAATTATTCACCAATTGCAGGTCTGTAAATGACACCGGCCCTCCAAAAAATACTGAGATCGAAAATCGAACAAAAAATTCTAGAGTGCAACTTTCCAAAAAGAAAATTTGAAGAGGTATATTATACTCACACTTTTTTTCCTTTTTCTTTTAACAGAAAAGCAAAAGGCGTGGAAAAATGATGAATTGTAGGAATTTTTACAGACATGTAAACCCAGATTACAAAAACCTATCAGCTCTCACCAGTCAGAATGGCCATCAACAAAAATGCTGCAAACAATAAATGCTGACGTGATTGTGGAGAAATGCGTACCCTCGATGCTAAGGGGGACGTGGTAAGAGCCACTAATGAAAGCACAATTGAGGTGCCTTGAAAAGGTAAACGTTGAGCTACCATACCAGTCAATCAATCATACCCACTGCTGGGTCTATCACCTGAGAAAAGGAAAATCAAAAATCACAGGCTGGCAATCCTGCACTCCAGCAATATTTACCATAGGCAACACTTGGAAGCAACGAAAATGTCCATCAACAGAGGAATGCACCAAGAAGAAGTGGTCCATGTACAGAATGGAATATTAGCCATGGAAAACATTGAAGCGCTGCTCTTTGAGGCACCATAGATGAGCCTGGAGATATTCACAAAACATGAAGTAGGTCGGAAAGCAAAAGACCTTTAGCCTATATTATCACTTATGGCATTATCTAATAACTGACACAGATGAACATATTTCCAAAGAGAAAGACACTCACAGGCTTAGAAAACAAACTATGCTCATCTGAAAGGAAAGGAGGGGGGAAATTGAGAAATGAAGATTAGTGTTACTATACATATACAAATACATATTATATACATGTATCAAAAAGACCGAACATATAGCAAGGGAGGTCGACGGAACACTGTAATATTTTACATGGGAAGAGGATCTGTACATTAATAGACATACATAATGTACAAATGAACCAGATTGTGTACACCTAGGACAAACAATATTCTAAACTTTACCCAGATTAAAAAACTTTTAAAAACCAAGAAGAAGTAATGAGACATAAACTTATGGGGATTTCTCCTGGCAAATTCCATTCTAATTTACAACCTAGGACAATAACTTCCAGAAAGGCTCTGCTGCCCTAGTACCCAGATTGGGGAATGGAGAAATGCTACCTCCTTGTGGCCGTTTCCCACAACAGCAGCTTTGAATCCACTGCAAAAGGTCACTAAATTTTCAACAACTTGCAGTTCTGTAAATGACACCTGCCCCCCAGAAAATTTCTGGGGTCAAAAATCCACCAAAAAATACAAAAGAGGGCAACCTTCGAAGAAGACAATTTCAAGAGCTATATTGAACTCACGGTTTTTTCTTTTAAGGGAAAAGAAAAAGGCATAGGAATATGTTGAATTTTAAAAAAATTTAAGACATGCATACCCATATTACAAAAACCTATCAGCTCACAGCAGTCAGAATGGCCATTAGGAAAAATGCTGCAAAAAATAAACGGTGAAGGGAGTGTGGAGAAATGCGTACCCTCGGTTGTAAGGTGGGGCATGTAAAGAGCCACTAATGAAAACACAGTGTAGGTGCTTTGAAAAGGGAAACATTGAGCTACCAGTCAATCAATCACAACCACTGCTTGGCCTATCACCTGAGAAAATGAGAATCAAAAAGTCACAGGCTGGCAAACCTGTACGCCAGCAAGATTTACCTTAGCCAGCACTTGGAAGCAATGAAAATGTCCATCAACCGAGGAATGCACCAAGAAGAAGTGGTCCACGTACACAGTGGAATATTACTCTAATAATAAATATAAATTAAATTTAAAAACAAACAAAAGCAAGGAGACATCAACAATTGTGGGTTTATCCGGGCACATTGCACTCTAATTTATAACCGAAGAACACCACTGGCCGGTAGGTCTGTTTCCCTAGTACCAGCAAGGGGAACGTAGAAAGGCTGCCGCTCTCTGGCCGTTACCTGCAAAAGCAGGTTTAAAGCCTGAGCTAATGGTCACTTCATATGAACAAGTACTGCAAGGCTGTAAATGAAACCTGCCCTCAAAGTGTCTTGAGGGAGATAATGGCCAAAATATTTCAAATGGTGACACATACTTTAAGAAAACACTTTGAAGAAATAAGCTCTAATCACAGCTGGAAAAATAAAAAGGACATGTCTTAAAGCTCAATTTCAATGCAGTATGAGACACATGCAAATTCAACCACAAAGAGGTATCAGCTCACATCACTCAGAATAACCATCAGCAAAAACTACAAAGAATAAATCCTGAAGGTGCTGGGAAGAAATGCATACCCTCCACTTTAAGTGGGACGTAACCTGGAAAGAGCCACTAAGGAGAACAGAATAGAGGTGCCTTTAAAAGGTCAACATTGAGCTACCATATGATCCAGCAGACCTATTCCTGGACCTATAAACTAACAGGACAGAATTGGAAGGACACAGGCACGCAAATCTGCAGTGCATAGTATTACACTAGCCAAGATATGGAAGTAACCAAAAAGTCCACCGACAGATAGGTGGACAAAGAAGAACTGCTACCTGTACAGATGGAATATGAGCTAGTGAAAAAAATGAAATAATGCCATTTCCAGCACCATAGATGAGTCTAGAAGTAATCACGCAACTTGGAGTAAGTGAGAAAGCGAAAGACACATATCCTATCATATCACATATAGGTGTTACCTAAAAAAAGATACAAAGAAAGATATTTCCACAGAGAAACACTTTCATAGATTCATTAAAAAAACTTATGGTTCACCAAATGCAAAGGTGTGAGGATTGGATACATTACCATATTGAGGTTAACAGAGAGATACAAACACATGTGAAATATATAATCACCAAAGACCTACGCAATACCAAGAGAAGACTACTCAACATTGTTTCATAACCTACATGGGAAAAGCATCCGAAGAAGAAGAGATATATGAATATGTGTGAAAGAACCACATCTTGCACACCCAGAACAAACAAAACATTGTAATCAAGTTTGCTGTGATAAAAAATAAAAATTAAGTTAAAAATACCAACAAGAAGTAATGAGACATAAACTTAAAGGGCTTTTTCCTCGCACATTCCATTGTAATTTACAACTTAGAACACCACTTCCAGTAAGGCTCTGTTGCCCTAGTAAGCAGATTTGGTAAAGGAGAAATGCTGCCGCCTTGTGGCCGATTCCCGCAAGAGCAGCTTTTAACCCACAGCTAATGGTCACTTACCATTCACAAGGACTCAGGGCTGTAAAGGACACCTGCCCTCAAAATTGTGCTGAGGTAGGGAATGGATAAAAAAGTTCAAAACAGGCAACATGTTCACGAAGTTAGTATGAAGAGGTAAGTTTTACTCACTCTCTTTTTAAAGAAAGGAAAATGGATAAAAGCTCAGCCTCAGGAAGTATTAGACTCATGCAATCTAATCTACAAAAAGATTTCAACTCACAGCAGTCGACTGACCATTGGCAAAAAGTCTACAAACAATAAATGCTGAAGAGGATTTAGAGAACTGTGTCCCCTCTAGCTGCTGGTGAGATGTAAAAGGGTTAAACGCTAATAATGAGAACAGAAAGGAGCTGCGTTGAAAAGGAAAAATTGAGGTACCATTCAATCCAGCAGGCGCACCAATGGGCCTCTCACCTGAGAAGACCAGAATGAAGAAGACCTGGGCTGCAAAAGCTGCACTGCAGCCTTATTCACAATAGACAAGACAGTGAAGCAACCAAAATGTCCATCAACAGATGAAAGGATAAAGAAGAAGTGGTCCATGTACACAATGAATACTAGCCATGGAAAACAATGAAACACTGCTCTTTGAGGCACCATAGATGATCTTGGAGATAATCACAGAACATGAGCTAAGTCGGAAAGCAAAAGTCCTATATCCTATGATATCACTTATAGGCGTTATCTAATAACTGACACAAATGAGCATATATCCACAGAGAAAGTCAATCACACACTTATTAAAAAAAAACTATGCTTATCTAAAAGGAAAGGTGGGGGGAATGGATAAATGAAGATGAGCGTTACCATATGTATACAAATACATATTATATACATATATCAAAAAGACCGACCGTATAGCAAGGAAGGTTTACGGAACACTCTGTAATAATTCACACGGGAAGAGGATCTCTACATAAATAGGTATATAGAATATGTAGATGAACCAGAGTGTGTACACCTTGGACAAGCAACATTCTAACCATTACCCCAATTGAAAAAATTAAAACAACGAACTAGGAGTAATGAGACATAAACTTATGGGGGGTTTTCCTGGCACATTCCATCCAAATTGAAAACCTAGGCAAACAACTTCCAGAACGGCTCTGCTGCCCTAGTACCCAGATTTGGGAATGGAGAAATGCTGCATCCTTGTGGCCGTTTCCCACAACAGCAGCTTCGAACCCACTGCAAAAGGTCACTAATTATTCACCAATTGCAGGTCTGTAAATGACACCGGCCCTCCAAAAAATACTGAGATCGAAAATCGAACAAAAAATTCTAGAGTGCAACTTTCCAAAAAGAAAATTTGAAGAGGTATATTATACTCACACTTTTTTTCCTTTTTCTTTTAACAGAAAAGCAAAAGGCGTGGAAAAATGATGAATTGTAGGAATTTTTACAGACATGTAAACCCAGATTACAAAAACCTATCAGCTCTCACCAGTCAGAATGGCCATCAACAAAAATGCTGCAAACAATAAATGCTGACGTGACTGTGGAGAAATGCGTACCCTCGATGCTAAGGGGGACGTGGTAAGAGCCACTAATGAAAGCACAATTGAGGTGCCTTGAAAAGGTAAACGTTGAGCTACCATACCAGTCAATCAATCATACCCACTGCTGGGTCTATCACCTGAGAAAAGGAAAATCAAAAATCACAGGCTGGCAATCCTGCACTCCAGCAATATTTACCATAGGCAACACTTGGAAGCAACGAAAATGTCCATCAACAGAGGAATGCACCAAGAAGAAGTGGTCCATGTACAGAATGGAATATTAGCCATGGAAAACATTGAAGCGCTGCTCTTTGAGGCACCATAGATGAGCCTGGAGATATTCACAAAACATGAAGTAGGTCGGAAAGCAAAAGACCTTTAGCCTATATTATCACTTATGGCATTATCTAATAACTGACACAGATGAACATATTTCCAAAGAGAAAGACACTCACAGGCTTAGAAAACAAACTATGCTCATCTGAAAGGAAAGGAGGGGGGAAATTGAGAAATGAAGATTAGTGTTACTATACATATACAAATACATATTATATACATGTATCAAAAAGACCGAACATATAGCAAGGGAGGTCGACGGAACACTGTAATATTTTACATGGGAAGAGGATCTGTACATTAATAGACATACATAATGTACAAATGAACCAGATTGTGTACACCTAGGACAAACAATATTCTAAACTTTACCCAGATTAAAAAACTTTTAAAAACCAAGAAGAAGTAATGAGACATAAACTTATGGGGATTTCTCCTGGCAAATTCCATTCTAATTTACAACCTAGGACAATAACTTCCAGAAAGGCTCTGCTGCCCTAGTACCCAGATTGGGGAATGGAGAAATGCTACCTCCTTGTGGCCGTTTCCCACAACAGCAGCTTTGAATCCACTGCAAAAGGTCACTAAATTTTCAACAACTTGCAGTTCTGTAAATGACACCTGCCCCCCAGAAAATTTCTGGGGTCAAAAATCCACCAAAAAATACAAAAGAGGGCAACCTTCGAAGAAGACAATTTCAAGAGCTATATTGAACTCACGGTTTTTTCTTTTAAGGGAAAAGAAAAAGGCGTAGGAATATGTTGAATTTTAAAAAAATTTAAGACATGCATACCCATATTACAAAAACCTATCAGCTCACAGCAGTCAGAATGGCCATTAGGAAAAATGCTGCAAAAAATAAACGGTGAAGGGAGTGTGGAGAAATGCGTACCCTCGGTTGTAAGGTGGGGCATGTAAAGAGCCACTAATGAAAACACAGTGTAGGTGCTTTGAAAAGGGAAACATTGAGCTACCAGTCAATCAATCACAACCACTGCTTGGCCTATCACCTGAGAAAATGAGAATCAAAAAGTCACAGGCTGGCAAACCTGTACGCCAGCAAGATTTACCTTAGCCAGCACTTGGAAGCAATGAAAATGTCCATCAACCGAGGAATGCACCAAGAAGAAGTGGTCCACGTACACAGTGGAATATTACTCTAATAATAAATATAAATTAAATTTAAAAACAAACAAAAGCAAGGAGACATCAACAATTGTGGGTTTATCCGGGCACATTGCACTCTAATTTATAACCGAAGAACACCACTGGCCGGTAGGTCTGTTTCCCTAGTACCAGCAAGGGGAACGTAGAAAGGCTGCCGCTCTCTGGCCGTTACCTGCAAAAGCAGGTTTAAAGCCTGAGCTAATGGTCACTTCATATGAACAAGTACTGCAAGGCTGTAAATGAAACCTGCCCTCAAAGTGTCTTGAGGGAGATAATGGCCAAAATATTTCAAATGGTGACACATACTTTAAGAAAACACTTTGAAGAAATAAGCTCTAATCACAGCTGGAAAAATAAAAAGGACATGTCTTAAAGCTCAATTTCAATGCAGTATGAGACACATGCAAATTCAACCACAAAGAGGTATCAGCTCACATCACTCAGAATAACCATCAGCAAAAACTACAAAGAATAAATCCTGAAGGTGCTGGGAAGAAATGCATACCCTCCACTTTAAGTGGGACGTAACCTGGAAAGAGCCACTAAGGAGAACAGAATAGAGGTGCCTTTAAAAGGTCAACATTGAGCTACCATATGATCCAGCAGACCTATTCCTGGACCTATAAACTAACAGGACAGAATTGGAAGGACACAGGCACGCAAATCTGCAGTGCATAGTATTACACTAGCCAAGATATGGAAGTAACCAAAAAGTCCACCGACAGATAGGTGGACAAAGAAGAACTGCTACCTGTACAGATGGAATATGAGCTAGTGAAAAAAATGAAATAATGCCATTTCCAGCACCATAGATGAGTCTAGAAGTAATCACGCAACTTGGAGTAAGTGAGAAAGCGAAAGACACATATCCTATCATATCACATATAGGTGTTACCTAAAAAAAGATACAAAGAAAGATATTTCCACAGAGAAACACTTTCATAGATTCATTAAAAAAACTTATGGTTCACCAAATGCAAAGGTGTGAGGATTGGATACATTACCATATTGAGGTTAACAGAGAGATACAAACACATGTGAAATATATAATCACCAAAGACCTACGCAATACCAAGAGAAGACTACTCAACATTGTTTCATAACCTACATGGGAAAAGCATCCGAAGAAGAAGAGATATATGAATATGTGTGAAAGAACCACATCTTGCACACCCAGAACAAACAAAACATTGTAATCAAGTTTGCTGTGATAAAAAATAAAAATTAAGTTAAAAATACCAACAAGAAGTAATGAGACATAAACTTAAAGGGCTTTTTCCTCGCACATTCCATTGTAATTTACAACTTAGAACACCACTTCCAGTAAGGCTCTGTTGCCCTAGTAAGCAGATTTGGTAAAGGAGAAATGCTGCCGCCTTGTGGCCGATTCCCGCAAGAGCAGCTTTTAACCCACAGCTAATGGTCACTTACCATTCACAAGGACTCAGGGCTGTAAAGGACACCTGCCCTCAAAATTGTGCTGAGGTAGGGAATGGATAAAAAAGTTCAAAACAGGCAACATGTTCACGAAGTTAGTATGAAGAGGTAAGTTTTACTCACTCTCTTTTTAAAGAAAGGAAAATGGATAAAAGCTCAGCCTCAGGAAGTATTAGACTCATGCAATCTAATCTACAAAAAGATTTCAACTCACAGCAGTCGACTGACCATTGGCAAAAAGTCTACAAACAATAAATGCTGAAGAGGATTTAGAGAACTGTGTCCCCTCTAGCTGCTGGTGAGATGTAAAAGGGTTAAACGCTAATAATGAGAACAGAAAGGAGCTGCGTTGAAAAGGAAAAATTGAGGTACCATTCAATCCAGCAGGCACACCAATGGGCCTCTCACCTGAGAAGACCAGAATGAAGAAGACCTGGGCTGCAAAAGCTGCACTGCAGCCTTATTCACAATAGACAAGACAGTGAAGCAACCAAAATGTCCATCAACAGATGAAAGGATAAAGAAGAAGTGGTCCATGTACACAATGAATACTAGCCATGGAAAACAATGAAACACTGCTCTTTGAGGCACCATAGATGATCTTGGAGATAATCACAGAACATGAGCTAAGTCGGAAAGCAAAAGTCCTATATCCTATGATATCACTTATAGGCGTTATCTAATAACTGACACAAATGAACATGTATCCACAGAGAAAGTCAATCACACACTTATTAAAAAAAAACTATGCTTATCTAAAAGGAAAGGTGGGGGGAATGGATAAATGAAGATGAGCGTTACCATATGTATACAAATACATATTATATACATATATCAAAAAGACCGACCGTATAGCAAGGAAGGTTTACGGAACACTCTGTAATAATTCACACGGGAAGAGGATCTCTACATAAATAGGTATATAGAATATGTAGATGAACCAGAGTGTGTACACCTTGGACAAGCAACATTCTAACCATTACCCCAATTGAAAAAATTAAAACAACGAACTAGGAGTAATGAGACATAAACTTATGGGGGGTTTTCCTGGCACATTCCATCCAAATTGAAAACCTAGGCAAACAACTTCCAGAACGGCTCTGCTGCCCTAGTACCCATATTTGGGAATGGAGAAATGCTGCATCCTTGTGGCCGTTTCCCACAACAGCAGCTTCGAACCCACTGCAAAAGGTCACTAATTATTCACCAATTGCAGGTCTGTAAATGACACCGGCCCTCCAAAAAATACTGAGATCGAAAATCGAACAAAAAATTCTAGAGTGCAACTTTCCAAAAAGAAAATTTGAAGAGGTATATTATACTCACACTTTTTTTCCTTTTTCTTTTAACAGAAAAGCAAAAGGCGTGGAAAAATGATGAATTGTAGGAATTTTTACAGACATGTAAACCCAGATTACAAAAACCTATCAGCTCTCACCAGTCAGAATGGCCATCAACAAAAATGCTGCAAACAATAAATGCTGACGTGATTGTGGAGAAATGCGTACCCTCGATGCTAAGGGGGACGTGGTAAGAGCCACTAATGAAAGCACAATTGAGGTGCCTTGAAAAGGTAAACGTTGAGCTACCATACCAGTCAATCAATCATACCCACTGCTGGGTCTATCACCTGAGAAAAGGAAAATCAAAAATCACAGGCTGGCAATCCTGCACTCCAGCAATATTTACCATAGGCAACACTTGGAAGCAACGAAAATGTCCATCAACAGAGGAATGCACCAAGAAGAAGTGGTCCATGTACAGAATGGAATATTAGCCATGGAAAACATTGAAGCACTGCTCTTTGAGGCACCATTGATGAGCCTGGAGATATTCACAAAACATGAAGTAGGTCGGAAAGCAAAAGACCTTTAGCCTATATTATCACTTATGGCATTATCTAATAACTGACACAGATGAACATATTTCCAAAGAGAAAGACACTCACAGGCTTAGAAAACAAACTATGCTCATCTGAAAGGAAAGGAGGGGGGAAATTGAGAAATGAAGATTAGTGTTACTATACATATACAAATACATATTATATACATGTATCAAAAAGACCGAACATATAGCAAGGGAGGTCGACGGAACACTGTAATATTTTACATGGGAAGAGGATCTGTACATTAATAGACATACATAATGTACAAATGAACCAGATTGTGTACACCTAGGACAAACAATATTCTAAACTTTACCCAGATTAAAAAACTTTTAAAAACCAAGAAGAAGTAATGAGACATAAACTTATGGGGATTTCTCCTGGCAAATTCCATTCTAATTTACAACCTAGGACAATAACTTCCAGAAAGGCTCTGCTGCCCTAGTACCCAGATTGGGGAATGGAGAAATGCTACCTCCTTGTGGCCGTTTCCCACAACAGCAGCTTTGAATCCACTGCAAAAGGTCACTAAATTTTCAACAACTTGCAGTTCTGTAAATGACACCTGCCCCCCAGAAAATTTCTGGGGTCAAAAATCCACCAAAAAATACAAAAGAGGGCAACCTTCGAAGAAGACAATTTCAAGAGCTATATTGAACTCACGGTTTTTTCTTTTAAGGGAAAAGAAAAAGGCGTAGGAATATGTTGAATTTTAAAAAAATTTAAGACATGCATACCCATATTACAAAAACCGATCAGCTCACAGCAGTCAGAATGGCCATTAGGAAAAATGCTGCAAAAAATAAACGGTGAAGGGAGTGTGGAGAAATGCGTACCCTCGGTTGTAAGGTGGGGCATGTAAAGAGCCACTAATGAAAACACAGTGTAGGTGCTTTGAAAAGGGAAACATTGAGCTACCAGTCAATCAATCACAACCACTGCTTGGCCTATCACCTGAGAAAATGAGAATCAAAAAGTCACAGGCTGGCAAACCTGTACGCCAGCAAGATTTACCTTAGCCAGCACTTGGAAGCAATGAAAATGTCCATCAACCGAGGAATGCACCAAGAAGAAGTGGTCCACGTACACAGTGGAATATTACTCTAATAATAAATATAAATTAAATTTAAAAACAAACAAAAGCAAGGAGACATCAACAATTGTGGGTTTATCCGGGCACATTGCACTCTAATTTATAACCGAAGAACACCACTGGCCGGTAGGTCTGTTTCCCTAGTACCAGCAAGGGGAACGTAGAAAGGCTGCCGCTCTCTGGCCGTTACCTGCAAAAGCAGGTTTAAAGCCTGAGCTAATGGTCACTTCATATGAACAAGTACTGCAAGGCTGTAAATGAAACCTGCCCTCAAAGTGTCTTGAGGGAGATAATGGCCAAAATATTTCAAATGGTGACACATACTTTAAGAAAACACTTTGAAGAAATAAGCTCTAATCACAGCTGGAAAAATAAAAAGGACATGTCTTAAAGCTCAATTTCAACGCAGTATGAGACACATGCAAATTCAACCACAAAGAGGTATCAGCTCACATCACTCAGAATAACCATCAGCAAAAACTACAAAGAATAAATCCTGAAGGTGCTGGGAAGAAATGCATACCCTCCACTTTAAGTGGGACGTAACCTGGAAAGAGCCACTAAGGAGAACAGAATAGAGGTGCCTTTAAAAGGTCAACATTGAGCTACCATATGATCCAGCAGACCTATTCCTGGACCTATAAACTAACAGGACAGAATTGGAAGGACACAGGCACGCAAATCTGCAGTGCATAGTATTACACTAGCCAAGATATGGAAGTAACCAAAAAGTCCACCGACAGATAGGTGGACAAAGAAGAACTGCTACCTGTACAGATGGAATATGAGCTAGTGAAAAAAATGAAATAATGCCATTTCCAGCACCATAGATGAGTCTAGAAGTAATCACGCAACTTGGAGTAAGTGAGAAAGCGAAAGACACATATCCTATCATATCACATATAGGTGTTACCTAAAAAAAGATACAAAGAAAGATATTTCCACAGAGAAACACTTTCATAGATTCATTAAAAAAACTTATGGTTCACCAAATGCAAAGGTGTGAGGATTGGATACATTACCATATTGAGGTTAACAGAGAGATACAAACACATGTGAAATATATAATCACCAAAGACCTACGCAATACCAAGAGAAGACTACTCAACATTGTTTCATAACCTACATGGGAAAAGCATCCGAAGAAGAAGAGATATATGAATATGTGTGAAAGAACCACATCTTGCACACCCAGAACAAACAAAACATTGTAATCAAGTTTGCTGTGATAAAAAATAAAAATTAAGTTAAAAATACCAACAAGAAGTAATGAGACATAAACTTAAAGGGCTTTTTCCTCGCACATTCCATTGTAATTTACAACTTAGAACACCACTTCCAGTAAGGCTCTGTTGCCCTAGTAAGCAGATTTGGTAAAGGAGAAATGCTGCCGCCTTGTGGCCGATTCCCGCAAGAGCAGCTTTTAACCCACAGCTAATGGTCACTTACCATTCACAAGGACTCAGGGCTGTAAAGGACACCTGCCCTCAAAATTGTGCTGAGGTAGGGAATGGATAAAAATGTTCAAAACAGGCAACATGTTCACGAAGTTAGTATGAAGAGGTAAGTTTTACTCACTCTCTTTTTAAAGAAAGGAAAATGGATAAAAGCTCAGCCTCAGGAAGTATTAGACTCATGCAATCTAATCTACAAAAAGATTTCAACTCACAGCAGTCGACTGACCATTGGCAAAAAGTCTACAAACAATAAATGCTGAAGAGGATTTAGAGAACTGTGTCCCCTCTAGCTGCTGGTGAGATGTAAAAGGGTTAAACGCTAATAATGAGAACAGAAAGGAGCTGCGTTGACAAGGAAAAATTGAGGTACCATTCAATCCAGCAGGCGCACCAATGGACCTCTCACCTGAGAAGACCAGAATGAAGAAGACCCGGGCTGCAAAAGCTGCACTGCAGCCTTATTCACAATAGACAAGACAGTGAAGCAACCAAAATGTCCATCAACAGATGAAAGGATAAAGAAGAAGTGGTCCATGTACACAATGAATACTAGCCATGGAAAACAATGAAACACTGCTCTTTGAGGCACCATAGATGATCTTGGAGATAATCACAGAACATGAGCTAAGTCGGAAAGCAAAAGTCCTATATCCTATGATATCACTTATAGGCGTTATCTAATAACTGACACAAATGAACATATATCCACAGAGAAAGTCAATCACACACTTATTAAAAAAAAACTATGCTTATCTAAAAGGAAAGGTGGGGGGAATGGATAAATGAAGATGACCGTTACCATATGTATACAAATACATATTATATACATATATCAAAAAGACCGACCGTATAGCAAGGAAGGTTTACGGAACACTCTGTAATAATTCACACGGGAAGAGGATCTCTACATAAATAGGTATATAGAATATGTAGATGAACCAGAGTGTGTACACCTTGGACAAGCAACATTCTAACCATTACCCCAATTGAAAAAATTAAAACAACGAACTAGGAGTAATGAGACATAAACTTATGGGGGGTTTTCCTGGCACATTCCATCCAAATTGAAAACCTAGGCAAACAACTTCCAGAACGGCTCTGCTGCCCTAGTACCCAGATTTGGGAATGGAGAAATGCTGCATCCTTGTGGCCGTTTCCCACAACAGCAGCTTCGAACCCACTGCAAAAGGTCACTAATTATTCACCAATTGCAGGTCTGTAAATGACACCGGCCCTCCAAAAAATACTGAGATCGAAAATCGAACAAAAAATTCTAGAGTGCAACTTTCCAAAAAGAAAATTTGAAGAGGTATATTATACTCACACTTTTTTTCCTTTTTCTTTTAACAGAAAAGCAAAAGGCGTGGAAAAATGATGAATTGTAGGAATTTTTACAGACATGTAAACCCAGATTACAAAAACCTATCAGCTCTCACCAGTCAGAATGGCCATCAACAAAAATGCTGCAAACAATAAATGCTGACGTGATTGTGGAGAAATGCGTACCCTCGATGCTAAGGGGGACGTGGTAAGAGCCACTAATGAAAGCACAATTGAGGTGCCTTGAAAAGGTAAACGTTGAGCTACCATACCAGTCAATCAATCATACCCACTGCTGGGTCTATCACCTGAGAAAAGGAAAATCAAAAATCACAGGCTGGCAATCCTGCACTCCAGCAATATTTACCATAGGCAACACTTGGAAGCAACGAAAATGTCCATCAACAGAGGAATGCACCAAGAAGAAGTGGTCCATGTACAGAATGGAATATTAGCCATGGAAAACATTGAAGCACTGCTCTTTGAGGCACCATAGATGAGCCTGGAGATATTCACAAAACATGAAGTAGGTCGGAAAGCAAAAGACCTTTAGCCTATATTATCACTTATGGCATTATCTAATAACTGACACAGATGAACATATTTCCAAAGAGAAAGACACTCACAGGCTTAGAAAACAAACTATGCTCATCTGAAAGGAAAGGAGGGGGGAAATTGAGAAATGAAGATTAGTGTTACTATACATATACAAATACATATTATATACATGTATCAAAAAGACCGAACATATAGCAAGGGAGGTCGACGGAACACTGTAATATTTTACATGGGAAGAGGATCTGTACATTAATAGACATACATAATGTACAAATGAACCAGATTGTGTACACCTAGGACAAACAATATTCTAAACTTTACCCAGATTAAAAAACTTTTAAAAACCAAGAAGAAGTAATGAGACATAAACTTATGGGGATTTCTCCTGGCAAATTCCATTCTAATTTACAACCTAGGACAATAACTTCCAGAAAGGCTCTGCTGCCCTAGTACCCAGATTGGGGAATGGAGAAATGCTACCTCCTTGTGGCCGTTTCCCACAACAGCAGCTTTGAATCCACTGCAAAAGGTCACTAAATTTTCAACAACTTGCAGTTCTGTAAATGACACCTGCCCCCCAGAAAATTTCTGGGGTCAAAAATCCACCAAAAAATACAAAAGAGGGCAACCTTCGAAGAAGACAATTTCAAGAGCTATATTGAACTCACGGTTTTTTCTTTTAAGGGAAAAGAAAAAGGCGTAGGAATATGTTGAATTTTAAAAAAATTTAAGACATGCATACCCATATTACAAAAACCTATCAGCTCACAGCAGTCAGAATGGCCATTAGGAAAAATGCTGCAAAAAATAAACGGTGAAGGGAGTGTGGAGAAATGCGTACCCTCGGTTGTAAGGTGGGGCATGTAAAGAGCCACTAATGAAAACACAGTGTAGGTGCTTTGAAAAGGGAAACATTGAGCTACCAGTCAATCAATCACAACCACTGCTTGGCCTATCACCTGAGAAAATGAGAATCAAAAAGTCACAGGCTGGCAAACCTGTACGCCAGCAAGATTTACCTTAGCCAGCACTTGGAAGCAATGAAAATGTCCATCAACCGAGGAATGCACCAAGAAGAAGTGGTCCACGTACACAGTGGAATATTACTCTAATAATAAATATAAATTAAATTTAAAAACAAACAAAAGCAAGGAGACATCAACAATTGTGGGTTTATCCGGGCACATTGCACTCTAATTTATAACCGAAGAACACCACTGGCCGGTAGGTCTGTTTCCCTAGTACCAGCAAGGGGAACGTAGAAAGGCTGCCGCTCTCTGGCCGTTACCTGCAAAAGCAGGTTTAAAGCCTGAGCTAATGGTCACTTCATATGAACAAGTACTGCAAGGCTGTAAATGAAACCTGCCCTCAAAGTGTCTTGAGGGAGATAATGGCCAAAATATTTCAAATGGTGACACATACTTTAAGAAAACACTTTGAAGAAATAAGCTCTAATCACAGCTGGAAAAATAAAAAGGACATGTCTTAAAGCTCAATTTCAACGCAGTATGAGACACATGCAAATTCAACCACAAAGAGGTATCAGCTCACATCACTCAGAATAACCATCAGCAAAAACTACAAAGAATAAATCCTGAAGGTGCTGGGAAGAAATGCATACCCTCCACTTTAAGTGGGACGTAACCTGGAAAGAGCCACTAAGGAGAACAGAATAGAGGTGCCTTTAAAAGGTCAACATTGAGCTACCATATGATCCAGCAGACCTATTCCTGGACCTATAAACTAACAGGACAGAATTGGAAGGACACAGCCACGCAAATCTGCAGTGCATAGTATTACACTAGCCAAGATATGGAAGTAACCAAAAAGTCCACCGACAGATAGGTGGACAAAGAAGAACTGCTACCTGTACAGATGGAATATGAGCTAGTGAAAAAAATGAAATAATGCCATTTCCAGCACCATAGATGAGTCTAGAAGTAATCACGCAACTTGGAGTAAGTGAGAAAGCGAAAGACACATATCCTATCATATCACATATAGGTGTTACCTAAAAAAAGATACAAAGAAAGATATTTCCACAGAGAAACACTTTCATAGATTCATTAAAAAAACTTATGGTTCACCAAATGCAAAGGTGTGAGGATTGGATACATTACCATATTGAGGTTAACAGAGAGATACAAACACATGTGAAATATATAATCACCAAAGACCTACGCAATACCAAGAGAAGACTACTCAACATTGTTTCATAACCTACATGGGAAAAGCATCCGAAGAAGAAGAGATATATGAATATGTGTGAAAGAACCACATCTTGCACACCCAGAACAAACAAAACATTGTAATCAAGTTTGCTGTGATAAAAAATAAAAATTAAGTTAAAAATACCAACAAGAAGTAATGAGACATAAACTTAAAGGGCTTTTTCCTCGCACATTCCATTGTAATTTACAACTTAGAACACCACTTCCAGTAAGGCTCTGTTGCCCTAGTAAGCAGATTTGGTAAAGGAGAAATGCTGCCGCCTTGTAGCCGATTCCCGCAAGAGCAGCTTTTAACCCACAGCTAATGGTCACTTACCATTCACAAGGACTCAGGGCTGTAAAGGACACCTGCCCTCAAAATTGTGCTGAGGTAGGGAATGGATAAAAAAGTTCAAAACAGGCAACATGTTCACGAAGTTAGTATGAAGAGGTAAGTTTTACTCACTCTCTTTTTAAAGAAAGGAAAATGGATAAAAGCTCAGCCTCAGGAAGTATTAGACTCATGCAATCTAATCTACAAAAAGATTTCAACTCACAGCAGTCGACTGACCATTGGCAAAAAGTCTACAAACAATAAATGCTGAAGAGGATTTAGAGAACTGTGTCCCCTCTAGCTGCTGGTGAGATGTAAAAGGGTTAAACGCTAATAATGAGAACAGAAAGGAGCTGCGTTGAAAAGGAAAAATTGAGGTACCATTCAATCCAGCAGGCGCACCAATGGGCCTCTCACCTGAGAAGACCAGAATGAAGAAGACCTGGGCTGCAAAAGCTGCACTGCAGCCTTATTCACAATAGACAAGACAGTGAAGCAACCAAAATGTCCATCAACAGATGAAAGGATAAAGAAGAAGTGGTGAGCGAAGGTCCCCTCGGGTGAGTGAGCCTCTGGGCTCTGAGAATCAGAGCTGCTCTCCACAGCCCCCTCCCGACCGCATCCTTCACACGCAGGTTCCGGGGTCCCTGTTCTCGCCCCTCCGGCCTGCGTCGCCTTGAGACTCGGGATGCTGGGCGCTCGGCTGCCGGGTCCGAGTCCGCGTCCGTTTCCGGTCAAAATCGCTCCGAGGCCGTCCCCGTCAGGCCTTTCTGCCTTCGGTCTCTTCACCGTCTCCCGGCCCGACCCGCGCCGTGTCAGGTCCCCACTCGCGACGTGGACTCTTCGCCCTTCGCGCCCCGCATCGCCCCTCTCGGGCCCTCAGGGCAGCCCGGGACGCCGCGCCCTCCCGCGGCCCTGGGACTCCACAGACCCCAGTGTTCTCCTGAGACCAGCTGCCCATCCTGGGCCTCCTGCGGCCGGGCCCTGCCGCTCGCTGCCCTTCGCGGTCACCGCCTCAGAAAGGCCCTAGAGCCCTGGGCTGGGGGCAGGGGACCAGTCCTGTGCAGTGACACCCCGTGTCCTTCTGTCCCAAATCCTATCCGCTGGCGATACCGGCCAACGTGTGTCCACATTCCCGATGTCTCACGGGAAAGTGTGCTCTTCTGGGCAGAGCATCTTTGTTCCACCCCTGTGGATGTCGAGTGGGCGGGGGAGGATGAGACAGAACAAGGAGACCGATGGAGTAAAGGAGAGTGAGGACTTGAAAAGTAAAATAGAGGAGGGAGGTAGGTGGGTGCAATGGAATTGGAAAGACAAAATACAGGTGAAAAAGAAAGTGACCTGGGCAAGAAGCAGTATGGTACATGAAAACAGACAAAAAGGAGATCAAGAGGGAGATGGCCAAGGACAGAGTAGATGAGGGGAATTTCACCAACAGTAGCGGTTGGGGAAAGTAGAAGGATTACAAATTCATTAGATTTTTTTTTAATTTTGAAATTACTTTTCTTTTTAAATGTATTGTGTCAGATTCAGATCATGAGGCCTCAGTGCTTTTCCTGTCTTTATTGTATACTAAAAGCATTCTTTAGTGCTTAGTAAAGAAGTTTTACACTATTTTTCAGTGCAGTTGGTAGGGATATTGATGATTTTTGTCTTAAAAGTCAAAACCAGGTAGTTTAAGCAGGTAGTCCAGTATTCAACAGCATCCTTTCTTCTGTATGTGACTTTTTAATTTATTGGTCTGTGAGCTAGTTTCCAACTAAGTATATGCTCTTTCCAAATTCCCTTTGTTTTTTTGTTTTGCAAATATTGAACGATAGGCTGGATGGTTCTAGAACTTTGTTCTCACAGATCTCATTTGTTCATGATGAATACATTATTAAGAGCTATTTCCACAGCTGAACTTTTGTGTTTTCCAATGCCGATAATTAAGTGTTCTTAATATTATATTTTTTGATATATTCATGGAAATGTATATTTTTATATTTATTATGGAAAAGAGAAATTAAATGATTTTAATCAGTATGATTAAAAACATGACAGAGAACTTGCCCTTGCTCGGGAGAATTAAATATTATCTGGAATCTTTAGGGGCAGGGGTGAGAATGGTAAGCCTTGCCACTATCCAGTCCAGACCACCCCATGCCTGTGAGGCCAGTAATGGTTACTCTCTCCTGTTGACATCTCTTCCTGCCCCCAAACACACACACATAGTACAAAGGCAGCTGGTAGGGAAAGACCAAGATTTTTTAAACTAAGCACAGAGCAAAGGTATTTCTCCAATGAGGAGATGACACTTGGCTCTGGGAAGGGAGCTTGGAGGAGAAAGGGCAGTGCAGTTTGGATGTTAAGGAATGGAAGAGAGCCTGGGGAGCTCAGGAATAGGAGAAAAGGAGACCTCTGCCCATCCTTACTTGGGGATCCTGTGCTCAGCAGGTACTAGAAGACACTGGGAGGATGGTGACTTGAAAGGGAGGGTCACACCAACTCACATTCCCATATCTGCCATGTGATGTGTGGGCTTTACAGTATAGAAGGGTGTATGGAGTAAAGGGCAGAGAAACTTAGCTGTTGGTCTCCATGTAGGGGTTTATCGTCCCTGCTCCCTGATAGTTCAGCAGACAGCAGAGGACTATTTTTTCCAAATGTTGAATTTCTCCCTACATATGTGGTTGTGGCCAGGAAGGGGATAAGTTATTTGAAGACCTGAATGGCACATTCTCAACACTCAGGAGTGACTTCTTGCCTGAGAAAGACACTCAGAGGAGGAAGAAGATGAGGAGTCAGGAATAAATCTTTATCTGGAAAAGGTCATATTATCTGTTGATTGTTCTGTCCTCTCCTTCCTGAAATGCTGTTTTTAGGACGTGCTAAAATCTGACTCTCAGATATCCTGCCTAACACATTTCCTCACTCACTGATGGCCTCTCCTGTCTCCAGACCAATTCTATCTCACTGTCAACCAGTGACATGGAACTTGTGAAGTGGCTCCATTTGGGGGATCATTATGAGAAATGCTGCATGCCCAGACATTGATTAGAGACAAGGACTGGGCACCATAGTGTCAGTAAGATTTGCCAGTAGGGATTGCATAGTGACCAGATCTGGATGTACTATAGACCAAGATTAAAGAAACTGCACACATTAGTACTGAATTAATGTCAGGAATACCTAAAAAATCATGGAGAAGGGGAAATTTGTTCTACCTGATTTTGTAATACATTTGAAGCTTAACAAAGTGAAGCTGTGTATTTGGCCTCAAAATATTAATGATTTGCAATAGAAGGGAGAGATTAGAAACTTAGCCATGACAAATTAAGGTGGCATTTCATCCACATCATGTAGTATATTTTATTCCGTAATTGTTTAAAAATAGAATCAACCCAAATGTCTAACAGTAAGAGGATTTTAACACTGTTCACATCACATCCGTCCCAGGGAGACCTTGGTGTTGATGGATTTGTAAAGAATTGACGTTTCTGCAGATATTTGAGGGTTCCTCCTCTTTGGGTATGTTGGGGTTTCATTGCTGGGCCAAGAGATGGTACGTTTCATTTTGTAATAGATTCTGGCACGATCCCCCGTACACACATAATACACAACTGTAAAGAAATCCTCATCCATCATCAACTCCTGAGGTTTCCCCCATACTTTAACCAGGATTCATTTAAAATTTATTTATTTATTTATTTTTGGCTGCGTTGGGTCTTCGTTGCTGTGCGCGGGCTCTCTAGTTGCGGTGAGCGGGGGCTACTCTTTGTTGCGGTGCGCAGGCTTCTCATTGCGGTGGCTTCTCTTGTTGCAGAGCACAGGCTCTAGGAGCACGGGCTTCAGTAGTTGCGGCACGCCGGCTCAGTAGTTGTGGCTCGTGGGCTCTAGACGCAGGCTTAGTAGTTGTGGCACGCGGGCTCAGTTGCTCCGCGGCATGTGGGATCTTCCCGGACCAGGGCTTGAACCCGTGTCCCCTGCATTGGCAGGCGGATTCTTAACCACTGTGCCACCAGGGAAGCCCCTCATTTTATTTATATATGCATGTGGTTGTAGATTTGGATAAAATGACAACTCTGTTTTTAATTTCCATTTTCCTAATTACTTAAGAGACTGAATGAATGTTGTTCTTTATAGACATGTATATGTAAAATGAATTTTTCTACTTATTTTTCTGCTTATATTTTATAGTTTATAGTTTAATTATACACACACACATATGTGCACACTTTGGTCTGATAACTTTGGTGAAGTGAAACCAAAATCCTTCCTTCATGGCCTTTGCTTTTTTTTCTTTCCTTTGTAAGGTGTCACCTATTTCATAGTATAAAATATTATGTTCATTTAGTCATAATATATTGTTTGTTTCAACTATTTAATTTGAATTATTTTAAAGTTTCACATAATATAGGTTCAGATGTAATTTGACCTTTTTTTCCCTTTTCACAATTATTTTGGCTGTATCCTCATCCCAAATCAAAATTGAGACAAAATTGACTTTTAGGATAATTCTCATTTTTTTATATGAAATATCACATATGACTTTGGGGTTGGGTATACTTGATTTACAATGTTGTGTTTCAGATGTACAGCAAAGTGGTTCAGTTATACATATACATATATACATTCTTTTTCAGATTCTGCATATGACTTTTAAATTTGAGTCGCACCAAATTTCTGCAGTCACTGAGACATTTTTGTCACCATGTCCTCTAGTCTAAGAATTTGGTTTGGCAGGCTTTGTTCATGTCGTATTTATGTCCTCAAAAAGTTTTAAAATTTCTTTACATGGGTTTGCAAATTTATTTCAAGTGAGTCATAATATTTTGCTGTTGGCTTTTGTGTGTTTACTTAGTTTTTAAATTATTGTTACTAAACAGGAAATATTGATTTCAGTATATTAAGATTGGATTTGTTCTCTTTAAAAAATACTACGTATGATAGTTAAAATGGATTCTCCTATTTTATTTTGTTTTGTTTGAAATCATATCTTCTGAGAATCAATACAGTTTCAGCTCTTTGATGCTATTTTTGAATTTCCTCTCCTTTCCTCTCTTTTCTTGGTTCTGATTCAAGCACCCAGTGCACTGATTTCTAGGATACTTCCTACTTCTATTTCCTTCTGATAATTTTTGAATAAATTAGACAGACCTCAGACAGGCCATCTTTATCCTGTGCCCAACCAAATAAGTTTAGTTCTCTGCTAACCTGTCTTTAGGTTTATATAGTAACACCGTATTGTAACTTAATATTTATATTAATTAAATTGTAAATGCATTAAGGGGAGGAAATAATCATGTCATTGTTTTGCTTTACTGTATGCCCAGCCCATAGCACTAAGTCTGACTTGTAATCGGTGCCCAGCAGTATCTGAGAAACAAAAAATTGTTTTGCTTATGTTTCCTTTTCTTTTTCTCTCATATCCTTCCACCTCCCCCACCATAATTTCACTACCCACACCCTGTGCCAGACAACCATCATCTAATTCTTAAAACTCATTAAACCTTTCTGAATTACTTAACTCCATTCTTCAACAAAAGGCTCATGTACAAACACAAGTCTTCCTGTCACTTTCTTGCTATCAGTTCTCCAGTGAATTCCCACTAGCTTTAGAAGAAGGACCAATCCAAAAAAAAAAAAAGAAAGAAAAAAAAAAAAAAAAAAAAAAAAAAAAAAAGAAGAAGTGGTCCATGTACACAATGAATACTAGCCATGGAAAACAATGAAACACTGCTCTTTGAGGCACCATAGATGATCTTGGAGATAATCACAGAACATGAGCTAAGTCGGAAAGCAAAAGTCCTATATCCTATGATATCACTTATAGGCGTTATCTAATAACTGACACAAATGAACATATATCCACAGAGAAAGTCAATCACACACTTATTAAAAAAAAACTATGCTTATCTAAAAGGAAAGGTGGGGGGAATGGATAAATGAAGATGAGCGTTACCATATGTATACAAATACATATTATATACATATATCAAAAAGACCGACCGTATAGCAAGGAAGGTTTACGGAACACTCTGTAATAATTCACACGGGAAGAGGATCTCTACATAAATAGGTATATAGAATATGTAGATGAACCAGAGTGTGTACACCTTGGACAAGCAACATTCTAACCATTACCCCAATTGAAAAAATTAAAACAACGAACTAGGAGTAATGAGACATAAACTTATGGGGGGTTTTCCTGGCACATTCCATCCAAATTGAAAACCTAGGCAAACAACTTCCAGAACGGCTCTGCTGCCCTAGTACCCAGATTTGGGAATGGAGAAATGCTGCATCCTTGTGGCCGTTTCCCACAACAGCAGCTTCGAACCCACTGCAAAAGGTCACTAATTATTCACCAATTGCAGGTCTGTAAATGACACCGGCCCTCCAAAAAATACTGAGATCGAAAATCGAACAAAAAATTCTAGAGTGCAACTTTCCAAAAAGAAAATTTGAAGAGGTATATTATACTCACACTTTTTTTCCTTTTTCTTTTAACAGAAAAGCAAAAGGCGTGGAAAAATGATGAATTGTAGGAATTTTTACAGACATGTAAACCCAGATTACAAAAACCTATCAGCTCTCACCAGTCAGAATGGCCATCAACAAAAATGCTGCAAACAATAAATGCTGACGTGATTGTGGAGAAATGCGTACCCTCGATGCTAAGGGGGACGTGGTAAGAGCCACTAATGAAAGCACAATTGAGGTGCCTTGAAAAGGTAAACGTTGAGCTACCATACCAGTCAATCAATCATACCCACTGCTGGGTCTATCACCTGAGAAAAGGAAAATCAAAAATCACAGGCTGGCAATCCTGCACTCCAGCAATATTTACCATAGGCAACACTTGGAAGCAACGAAAATGTCCATCAACAGAGGAATGCACCAAGAAGAAGTGGTCCATGTACAGAATGGAATATTAGCCATGGAAAACATTGAAGCACTGCTCTTTGAGGCACCATAGATGAGCCTGGAGATATTCACAAAACATGAAGTAGGTCGGAAAGCAAAAGACCTTTAGCCTATATTATCACTTATGGCATTATCTAATAACTGACACAGATGAACATATTTCCAAAGAGAAAGACACTCACAGGCTTAGAAAACAAACTATGCTCATCTGAAAGGAAAGGAGGGGGGAAATTGAGAAATGAAGATTAGTGTTACTATACATATACAAATACATATTATATACATGTATCAAAAAGACCGAACATATAGCAAGGGAGGTCGACGGAACACTGTAATATTTTACATGGGAAGAGGATCTGTACATTAATAGACATACATAATGTACAAATGAACCAGATTGTGTACACCTAGGACAAACAATATTCTAAACTTTACCCAGATTAAAAAACTTTTAAAAACCAAGAAGAAGTAATGAGACATAAACTTATGGGGATTTCTCCTGGCAAATTCCATTCTAATTTACAACCTAGGACAATAACTTCCAGAAAGGCTCTGCTGCCCTAGTACCCAGATTGGGGAATGGAGAAATGCTACCTCCTTGTGGCCGTTTCCCACAACAGCAGCTTTGAATCCACTGCAAAAGGTCACTAAATTTTCAACAACTTGCAGTTCTGTAAATGACACCTGCCCCCCAGAAAATTTCTGGGGTCAAAAATCCACCAAAAAATACAAAAGAGGGCAACCTTCGAAGAAGACAATTTCAAGAGCTATATTGAACTCACGGTTTTTTCTTTTAAGGGAAAAGAAAAAGGCGTAGGAATATGTTGAATTTTAAAAAAATTTAAGACATGCATACCCATATTACAAAAACCGATCAGCTCACAGCAGTCAGAATGGCCATTAGGAAAAATGCTGCAAAAAATAAACGGTGAAGGGAGTGTGGAGAAATGCGTACCCTCGGTTGTAAGGTGGGGCATGTAAAGAGCCACTAATGAAAACACAGTGTAGGTGCTTTGAAAAGGGAAACATTGAGCTTCCAGTCAATCAATCACAACCACTGCTTGGCCTATCACCTGAGAAAATGAGAATCAAAAAGTCACAGGCTGGCAAGCCTGTACGCCAGCAAGATTTACCTTAGCCAGCACTTGGAAGCAATGAAAATGTCCATCAACCGAGGAATGCACCAAGAAGAAGTGGTCCACGTACACAGTGGAATATTACTCTAATAATAAATATAAATTAAATTTAAAAACAAACAAAAGCAAGGAGACATCAACAATTGTGGGTTTATCCGGGCACATTGCACTCTAATTTATAACCGAAGAACACCACTGGCCGGTAGGTCTGTTTCCCTAGTACCAGCAAGGGGAACGTAGAAAGGCTGCCGCTCTCTGGCCGTTACCTGCAAAAGCAGGTTTAAAGCCTGAGCTAATGGTCACTTCATATGAACAAGTACTGCAAGGCTGTAAATGAAACCTGCCCTCAAAGTGTCTTGAGGGAGATAATGGCCAAAATATTTCAAATGGTGACACATACTTTAAGAAAACACTTTGAAGAAATAAGCTCTAATCACAGCTGGAAAAATAAAAAGGACATGTCTTAAAGCTCAATTTCAACGCAGTATGAGACACATGCAAATTCAACCACAAAGAGGTATCAGCTCACATCACTCAGAATAACCATCAGCAAAAACTACAAAGAATAAATCCTGAAGGTGCTGGGAAGAAATGCATACCCTCCACTTTAAGTGGGACGTAACCTGGAAAGAGCCACTAAGGAGAACAGAATAGAGGTGCCTTTAAAAGGTCAACATTGAGCTACCATATGATCCAGCAGACCTATTCCTGGACCTATAAACTAACAGGACAGAATTGGAAGGACACAGCCACGCAAATCTGCAGTGCATAGTATTACACTAGCCAAGATATGGAAGTAACCAAAAAGTCCACCGACAGATGGGTGGACAAAGAAGAACTGCTACCTGTACAGATGGAATATGAGCTAGTGAAAAAAATGAAATAATGCCATTTCCAGCACCATAGATGAGTCTAGAAGTAATCACGCAACTTGGAGTAAGTGAGAAAGCGAAAGACACATATCCTATCATATCACATATAGGTGTTACCTAAAAAAAGATACAAAGAAAGATATTTCCACAGAGAAACACTTTCATAGATTCATTAAAAAAACTTATGGTTCACCAAATGCAAAGGTGTGAGGATTGGATACATTACCATATTGAGGTTAACAGAGAGATACAAACACATGTGAAATATATAATCACCAAAGACCTACGCAATACCAAGAGAAGACTACTCAACATTGTTTCATAACCTACATGGGAAAAGCATCCGAAGAAGAAGAGATATATGAATATGTGTGAAAGAACCACATCTTGCACACCCAGAACAAACAAAACATTGTAATCAAGTTTGCTGTGATAAAAAATAAAAATTAAGTTAAAAATACCAACAAGAAGTAATGAGACATAAACTTAAAGGGCTTTTTCCTCGCACATTCCATTGTAATTTACAACTTAGAACACCACTTCCAGTAAGGCTCTGTTGCCCTAGTAACCAGATTTGGTAAAGGAGAAATGCTGCCGCCTTGTGGCCGATTCCCGCAAGAGCAGCTTTTAACCCACAGCTAATGGTCACTTACCATTCACAAGGACTCAGGGCTGTAAAGGACACCTGCCCTCAAAATTGTGCTGAGGTAGGGAATGGATAAAAATGTTCAAAACAGGCAACATGTTCACGAAGTTAGTATGAAGAGGTAAGTTTTACTCACTCTCTTTTTAAAGAAAGGAAAATGGATAAAAGCTCAGCCTCAGGAAGTATTAGACTCATGCAATCTAATCTACAAAAAGATTTCAACTCACAGCAGTCGACTGACCATTGGCAAAAAGTCTACAAACAATAAATGCTGAAGAGGATTTAGAGAACTGTGTCCCCTCTAGCTGCTGGTGAGATGTAAAAGGGTTAAACGCTAATAATGAGAACAGAAAGGAGCTGCGTTGAAAAGGAAAAATTGAGGTACCATTCAATCCAGCAGGCGCACCAATGGACCTCTCACCTGAGAAGACCAGAATGAAGAAGACCCGGGCTGCAAAAGCTGCACTGCAGCCTTATTCACAATAGACAAGACAGTGAAGCAACCAAAATGTCCATCAACAGATGAAAGGATAAAGAAGAAGTGGTCCATGTACACAATGAATACTAGCCATGGAAAACAATGAAACACTGCTCTTTGAGGCACCATAGATGATCTTGGAGATAATCACAGAACATGAGCTAAGTCGGAAAGCAAAAGTCCTATATCCTATGATATCACTTATAGGCGTTATCTAATAACTGACACAAATGAACATATATCCACAGAGAAAGTCAATCACACACTTATTAAAAAAAAACTATGCTTATCTAAAAGGAAAGGTGGGGGGAATGGATAAATGAAGATGAGCGTTACCATATGTATACAAATACATATTATATACATATATCAAAAAGACCGACCGTATAGCAAGGAAGGTTTACGGAACACTCTGTAATAATTCACACGGGAAGAGGATCTCTACATAAATAGGTATATAGAATATGTAGATGAACCAGAGTGTGTACACCTTGGACAAGCAACATTCTAACCATTACCCCAATTGAAAAAATTAAAACAACGAACTAGGAGTAATGAGACATAAACTTATGGGGGGTTTTCCTGGCACATTCCATCCAAATTGAAAACCTAGGCAAACAACTTCCAGAACGGCTCTGCTGCCCTAGTACCCAGATTTGGGAATGGAGAAATGCTGCATCCTTGTGGCCGTTTCCCACAACAGCAGCTTCGAACCCACTGCAAAAGGTCACTAATTATTCACCAATTGCAGGTCTGTAAATGACACCGGCCCTCCAAAAAATACTGAGATCGAAAATCGAACAAAAAATTCTAGAGTGCAACTTTCCAAAAAGAAAATTTGAAGAGGTATATTATACTCACACTTTTTTTCCTTTTTCTTTTAACAGAAAAGCAAAAGGCGTGGAAAAATGATGAATTGTAGGAATTTTTACAGACATGTAAACCCAGATTACAAAAACCTATCAGCTCTCACCAGTCAGAATGGCCATCAACAAAAATGCTGCAAACAATAAATGCTGACGTGATTGTGGAGAAATGCGTACCCTCGATGCTAAGGGGGACGTGGTAAGAGCCACTAATGAAAGCACAATTGAGGTGCCTTGAAAAGGTAAACGTTGAGCTACCATACCAGTCAATCAATCATACCCACTGCTGGGTCTATCACCTGAGAAAAGGAAAATCAAAAATCACAGGCTGGCAATCCTGCACTCCAGCAATATTTACCATAGGCAACACTTGGAAGCAACGAAAATGTCCATCAACAGAGGAATGCACCAAGAAGAAGTGGTCCATGTACAGAATGGAATATTAGCCATGGAAAACATTGAAGCACTGCTCTTTGAGGCACCATAGATGAGCCTGGAGATATTCACAAAACATGAAGTAGGTCGGAAAGCAAAAGACCTTTAGCCTATATTATCACTTCTGGCATTATCTAAGAACTGACACAGATGAACATATTTCCAAAGAGAAAGACACTCACAGGCTTAGAAAACAAACTATGCTCATCTGAAAGGAAAGGAGGGGGGAAATTGAGAAATGAAGATTAGTGTTACTATACATATACAAATACATATTATATACATGTATCAAAAAGACCGAACATATAGCAAGGGAGGTCGACGGAACACTGTAATATTTTACATGGGAAGAGGATCTGTACATTAATAGACATACATAATGTACAAATGAACCAGATTGTGTACACCTAGGACAAACAATATTCTAAACTTTACCCAGATTAAAAAACTTTTAAAAACCAAGAAGAAGTAATGAGACATAAACTTATGGGGATTTCTCCTGGCAAATTCCATTCTAATTTACAACCTAGGACAATAACTTCCAGAAAGGCTCTGCTGCCCTAGTACCCAGATTGGGGAATGGAGAAATGCTACCTCCTTGTGGCCGTCTCCCACAACAGCAGCTTTGAATCCACTGCAAAAGGTCACTAAATTTTCAACAACTTGCAGTTCTGTAAATGACACCTGCCCCCCAGAAAATTTCTGGGGTCAAAAATCCACCAAAAAATACAAAAGAGGGCAACCTTCGAAGAAGACAATTTCAAGAGCTATATTGAACTCACGGTTTTTTCTTTTAAGGGAAAAGAAAAAGGCGTAGGAATATGTTGAATTTAAAAAAAATTTAAGACATGCATACCCATATTACAAAAACCGATCAGCTCACAGCAGTCAGAATGGCCATTAGGAAAAATGCTGCAAAAAATAAACGGTGAAGGGAGTGTGGAGAAATGCGTACCCTCGGTTGTAAGGTGGGGCATGTAAAGAGCCACTAATGAAAACACAGTGTAGGTGCTTTGAAAAGGGAAACATTGAGCTACCAGTCAATCAATCACAACCACTGCTTGGCCTATCACCTGAGAAAATGAGAATCAAAAAGTCACAGGCTGGCAAACCTGTACGCCAGCAAGATTTACCTTAGCCAGCACTTGGAAGCAATGAAAATGTCCATCAACCGAGGAATGCACCAAGAAGAAGTGGTCCACGTACACAGTGGAATATTACTCTAATAATAAATATAAATTAAATTTAAAAACAAACAAAAGCAAGGAGACATCAACAATTGTGGGTTTATCCGGGCACATTGCACTCTAATTTATAACCGAAGAACACCACTGGCCGGTAGGTCTGTTTCCCTAGTACCAGCAAGGGGAACGTAGAAAGGCTGCCGCTCTCTGGCCGTTACCTGCAAAAGCAGGTTTAAAGCCTGAGCTAATGGTCACTTCATATGAACAAGTACTGCAAGGCTGTAAATGAAACCTGCCCTCAAAGTGTCTTG
Source organism: Balaenoptera ricei (assembly GCF_028023285.1). NCBI lineage: Eukaryota > Metazoa > Chordata > Mammalia > Artiodactyla > Balaenopteridae > Balaenoptera > Balaenoptera ricei. The sequence goes on along the minus strand of NC_082640.1, from coordinate 85,258,003 downwards.
AGGGAGATAATGGCCAAAATATTTCAAATGGTGACACATACTTTAAGAAAACACTTTGAAGAAATAAGCTCTAATCACAGCTGGAAAAATAAAAAGGACATGTCTTAAAGCTCAATTTCAACGCAGTATGAGACACATGCAAATTCAACCACAAAGAGGTATCAGCTCACATCACTCAGAGTAACCATCAGCAAAAACTACAAAGAATAAATCCTGAAGGTGCTGGGAAGAAATGCATACCCTCCACTTTAAGTGGGACGTAACCTGGAAAGAGCCACTAAGGAGAACAGAATAGAGGTGCCTTTAAAAGGTCAACATTGAGCTACCATATGATCCAGCAGACCTATTCCTGGACCTATAAACTAACAGGACAGAATTGGAAGGACACAGCCACGCAAATCTGCAGTGCATAGTATTACACTAGCCAAGATATGGAAGTAACCAAAAAGTCCACCGACAGATAGGTGGACAAAGAAGAACTGCTACCTGTACAGATGGAATATGAGCTAGTGAAAAAAATGAAATAATGCCATTTCCAGCACCATAGATGAGTCTAGAAGTAATCACGCAACTTGGAGTAAGTGAGAAAGCGAAAGACACATATCCTATCATATCACATATAGGTGTTACCTAAAAAAAGATACAAAGAAAGATATTTCCACAGAGAAACACTTTCATAGATTCATTAAAAAAACTTATGGTTCACCAAATGCAAAGGTGTGAGGATTGGATACATTACCATATTGAGGTTAACAGAGAGATACAAACACATGTGAAATATATAATCACCAAAGACCTACGCAATACCAAGAGAAGACTACTCAACATTGTTTCATAACCTACATGGGAAAAGCATCCGAAGAAGAAGAGATATATGAATATGTGTGAAAGAACCACATCTTGCACACCCAGAACAAACAAAACATTGTAATCAAGTTTGCTGTGATAAAAAATAAAAATTAAGTTAAAAATACCAACAAGAAGTAATGAGACATAAACTTAAAGGGCTTTTTCCTCGCACATTCCATTGTAATTTACAACTTAGAACACCACTTCCAGTAAGGCTCTGTTGCCCTAGTAACCAGATTTGGTAAAGGAGAAATGCTGCCGCCTTGTGGCCGATTCCCGCAAGAGCAGCTTTTAACCCACAGCTAATGGTCACTTACCATTCACAAGGACTCAGGGCTGTAAAGGACACCTGCCCTCAAAATTGTGCTGAGGTAGGGAATGGATAAAAATGTTCAAAACAGGCAACATGTTCACGAAGTTAGTATGAAGAGGTAAGTTTTACTCACTCTCTTTTTAAAGAAAGGAAAATGGATAAAAGCTCAGCCTCAGGAAGTATTAGACTCATGCAATCTAATCTACAAAAAGATTTCAACTCACAGCAGTCGACTGACCATTGGCAAAAAGTCTACAAACAATAAATGCTGAAGAGGATTTAGAGAACTGTGTCCCCTCTAGCTGCTGGTGAGATGTAAAAGGGTTAAACGCTAATAATGAGAACAGAAAGGAGCTGCGTTGAAAAGGAAAAATTGAGGTACCATTCAATCCAGCAGGCGCACCAATGGACCTCTCACCTGAGAAGACCAGAATGAAGACCCGGGCTGCAAAAGCTGCACTGCAGCCTTATTCACAATAGACAAGACAGTGAAGCAACCAAAATGTCCATCAACAGATGAAAGGATAAAGAAGAAGTGGTCCATGTACACAATGAATACTAGCCATGGAAAACAATGAAACACTGCTCTTTGAGGCACCATAGATGATCTTGGAGATAATCACAGAACATGAGCTAAGTCGGAAAGCAAAAGTCCTATATCCTATGATATCACTTATAGGCGTTATCTAATAACTGACACAAATGAACATATATCCACAGAGAAAGTCAATCACACACTTATTAAAAAAAAACTATGCTTATCTAAAAGGAAAGGTGGGGGGAATGGATAAATGAAGATGAGCGTTACCATATGTATACAAATACATATTATATACATATATCAAAAAGACCGACCGTATAGCAAGGAAGGTTTACGGAACACTCTGTAATAATTCACACGGGAAGAGGATCTCTACATAAATAGGTATATAGAATATGTAGATGAACCAGAGTGTGTACACCTTGGACAAGCAACATTCTAACCATTACCCCAATTGAAAAAATTAAAACAACGAACTAGGAGTAATGAGACATAAACTTATGGGGGGTTTTCCTGGCACATTCCATCCAAATTGAAAACCTAGGCAAACAACTTCCAGAACGGCTCTGCTGCCCTAGTACCCAGATTTGGGAATGGAGAAATGCTGCATCCTTGTGGCCGTTTCCCACAACAGCAGCTTCGAACCCACTGCAAAAGGTCACTAATTATTCACCAATTGCAGGTCTGTAAATGACACCGGCCCTCCAAAAAATACTGAGATCGAAAATCGAACAAAAAATTCTAGAGTGCAACTTTCCAAAAAGAAAATTTGAAGAGGTATATTATACTCACACTTTTTTTCCTTTTTCTTTTAACAGAAAAGCAAAAGGCGTGGAAAAATGATGAATTGTAGGAATTTTTACAGACATGTAAACCCAGATTACAAAAACCTATCAGCTCTCACCAGTCAGAATGGCCATCAACAAAAATGCTGCAAACAATAAATGCTGACGTGATTGTGGAGAAATGCGTACCCTCGATGCTAAGGGGGACGTGGTAAGAGCCACTAATGAAAGCACAATTGAGGTGCCTTGAAAAGGTAAACGTTGAGCTACCATACCAGTCAATCAATCATACCCACTGCTGGGTCTATCACCTGAGAAAAGGAAAATCAAAAATCACAGGCTGGCAATCCTGCACTCCAGCAATATTTACCATAGGCAACACTTGGAAGCAACGAAAATGTCCATCAACAGAGGAATGCACCAAGAAGAAGTGGTCCATGTACAGAATGGAATATTAGCCATGGAAAACATTGAAGCACTGCTCTTTGAGGCACCATTGATGAGCCTGGAGATATTCACAAAACATGAAGTAGGTCGGAAAGCAAAAGACCTTTAGCCTATATTATCACTTATGGCATTATCTAATAACTGACACAGATGAACATATTTCCAAAGAGAAAGACACTCACAGGCTTAGAAAACAAACTATGCTCATCTGAAAGGAAAGGAGGGGGGAAATTGAGAAATGAAGATTAGTGTTACTATACATATACAAATACATATTATATACATGTATCAAAAAGACCGAACATATAGCAAGGGAGGTCGACGGAACACTGTAATATTTTACATGGGAAGAGGATCTGTACATTAATAGACATACATAATGTACAAATGAACCAGATTGTGTACACCTAGGACAAACAATATTCTAAACTTTACCCAGATTAAAAAACTTTTAAAAACCAAGAAGAAGTAATGAGACATAAACTTATGGGGATTTCTCCTGGCAAATTCCATTCTAATTTACAACCTAGGACAATAACTTCCAGAAAGGCTCTGCTGCCCTAGTACCCAGATTGGGGAATGGAGAAATGCTACCTCCTTGTGGCCGTTTCCCACAACAGCAGCTTTGAATCCACTGCAAAAGGTCACTAAATTTTCAACAACTTGCAGTTCTGTAAATGACACCTGCCCCCCAGAAAATTTCTGGGGTCAAAAATCCACCAAAAAATACAAAAGAGGGCAACCTTCGAAGAAGACAATTTCAAGAGCTATATTGAACTCACGGTTTTTTCTTTTAAGGGAAAAGAAAAAGGCGTAGGAATATGTTGAATTTTAAAAAAATTTAAGACATGCATACCCATATTACAAAAACCTATCAGCTCACAGCAGTCAGAATGGCCATTAGGAAAAATGCTGCAAAAAATAAACGGTGAAGGGAGTGTGGAGAAATGCGTACCCTCGGTTGTAAGGTGGGGCATGTAAAGAGCCACTAATGAAAACACAGTGTAGGTGCTTTGAAAAGGGAAACATTGAGCTTCCAGTCAATCAATCACAACCACTGCTTGGCCTATCACCTGAGAAAATGAGAATCAAAAAGTCACAGGCTGGCAAGCCTGTACGCCAGCAAGATTTACCTTAGCCAGCACTTGGAAGCAATGAAAATGTCCATCAACCGAGGAATGCACCAAGAAGAAGTGGTCCACGTACACAGTGGAATATTACTCTAATAATAAATATAAATTAAATTTAAAAACAAACAAAAGCAAGGAGACATCAACAATTGTGGGTTTATCCGGGCACATTGCACTCTAATTTATAACCGAAGAACACCACTGGCCGGTAGGTCTGTTTCCCTAGTACCAGCAAGGGGAAAGTAGAAAGGCTGCCGCTCTCTGGCCGTTACCTGCAAAAGCAGGTTTAAAGCCTGAGCTAATGGTCACTTCATATGAACAAGTACTGCAAGGCTGTAAATGAAACCTGCCCTCAAAGTGTCTTGAGGGAGATAATGGCCAAAATATTTCAAATGGTGACACATACTTTAAGAAAACACTTTGAAGAAATAAGCTCTAATCACAGCTGGAAAAATAAAAAGGACATGTCTTAAAGCTCAATTTCAACGCAGTATGAGACACATGCAAATTCAACCACAAAGAGGTATCAGCTCACATCACTCAGAATAACCATCAGCAAAAACTACAAAGAATAAATCCTGAAGGTGCTGGGAAGAAATGCATACCCTCCACTTTAAGTGGGACGTAACCTGGAAAGAGCCACTAAGGAGAACAGAATAGAGGTGCCTTTAAAAGGTCAACATTGAGCTACCATATGATCCAGCAGACCTATTCCTGGACCTATAAACTAACAGGACAGAATTGGAAGGACACAGCCACGCAAATCTGCAGTGCATAGTATTACACTAGCCAAGATATGGAAGTAACCAAAAAGTCCACCGACAGATGGGTGGACAAAGAAGAACTGCTACCTGTACAGATGGAATATGAGCTAGTGAAAAAAATGAAATAATGCCATTTCCAGCACCATAGATGAGTCTAGAAGTAATCACGCAACTTGGAGTAAGTGAGAAAGCGAAAGACACATATCCTATCATATCACATATAGGTGTTACCTAAAAAAAGATACAAAGAAAGATATTTCCACAGAGAAACACTTTCATAGATTCATTAAAAAAACTTATGGTTCACCAAATGCAAAGGTGTGAGGATTGGATACATTACCATATTGAGGTTAACAGAGAGATACAAACACATGTGAAATATATAATCACCAAAGACCTACGCAATACCAAGAGAAGACTACTCAACATTGTTTCATAACCTACATGGGAAAAGCATCCGAAGAAGAAGAGATATATGAATATGTGTGAAAGAACCACATCTTGCACACCCAGAACAAACAAAACATTGTAATCAAGTTTGCTGTGATAAAAAATAAAAATTAAGTTAAAAATACCAACAAGAAGTAATGAGACATAAACTTAAAGGGCTTTTTCCTCGCACATTCCATTGTAATTTACAACTTAGAACACCACTTCCAGTAAGGCTCTGTTGCCCTAGTAACCAGATTTGGTAAAGGAGAAATGCTGCCGCCTTGTGGCCGATTCCCGCAAGAGCAGCTTTTAACCCACAGCTAATGGTCACTTACCATTCACAAGGACTCAGGGCTGTAAAGGACACCTGCCCTCAAAATTGTGCTGAGGTAGGGAATGGATAAAAATGTTCAAAACAGGCAACATGTTCACGAAGTTAGTATGAAGAGGTAAGTTTTACTCACTCTCTTTTTAAAGAAAGGAAAATGGATAAAAGCTCAGCCTCAGGAAGTATTAGACTCATGCAATCTAATCTACAAAAAGATTTCAACTCACAGCAGTCGACTGACCATTGGCAAAAAGTCTACAAACAATAAATGCTGAAGAGGATTTAGAGAACTGTGTCCCCTCTAGCTGCTGGTGAGATGTAAAAGGGTTAAACGCTAATAATGAGAACAGAAAGGAGCTGCGTTGAAAAGGAAAAATTGAGGTACCATTCAATCCAGCAGGCGCACCAATGGACCTCTCACCTGAGAAGACCAGAATGAAGAAGACCCGGGCTGCAAAAGCTGCACTGCAGCCTTATTCACAATAGACAAGACAGTGAAGCAACCAAAATGTCCATCAACAGATGAAAGGATAAAGAAGAAGTGGTCCATGTACACAATGAATACTAGCCATGGAAAACAATGAAACACTGCTCTTTGAGGCACCATAGATGATCTTGGAGATAATCACAGAACATGAGCTAAGTCGGAAAGCAAAAGTCCTATATCCTATGATATCACTTATAGGCGTTATCTAATAACTGACACAAATGAACATATATCCACAGAGAAAGTCAATCACACACTTATTAAAAAAAAACTATGCTTATCTAAAAGGAAAGGTGGGGGGAATGGATAAATGAAGATGAGCGTTACCATATGTATACAAATACATATTATATACATATATCAAAAAGACCGACCGTATAGCAAGGAAGGTTTACGGAACACTCTGTAATAATTCACACGGGAAGAGGATCTCTACATAAATAGGTATATAGAATATGTAGATGAACCAGAGTGTGTACACCTTGGACAAGCAACAGTCTAACCATTACCCCAATTGAAAAAATTAAAACAACGAACTAGGAGTAATGAGACATAAACTTATGGGGGGTTTTCCTGGCACATTCCATCCAAATTGAAAACCTAGGCAAACAACTTCCAGAACGGCTCTGCTGCCCTAGTACCCAGATTTGGGAATGGAGAAATGCTGCATCCTTGTGGCCGTTTCCCACAACAGCAGCTTCGAACCCACTGCAAAAGGTCACTAATTATTCACCAATTGCAGGTCTGTAAATGACACCGGCCCTCCAAAAAATACTGAGATCGAAAATCGAACAAAAAATTCTAGAGTGCAACTTTCCAAAAAGAAAATTTGAAGAGGTATATTATACTCACACTTTTTTTCCTTTTTCTTTTAACAGAAAAGCAAAAGGCGTGGAAAAATGATGAATTGTAGGAATTTTTACAGACATGTAAACCCAGATTACAAAAACCTATCAGCTCTCACCAGTCAGAATGGCCATCAACAAAAATGCTGCAAACAATAAATGCTGACGTGATTGTGGAGAAATGCGTACCCTCGATGCTAAGGGGGACGTGGTAAGAGCCACTAATGAAAGCACAATTGAGGTGCCTTGAAAAGGTAAACGTTGAGCTACCATACCAGTCAATCAATCATACCCACTGCTGGGTCTATCACCTGAGAAAAGGAAAATCAAAAATCACAGGCTGGCAATCCTGCACTCCAGCAATATTTACCATAGGCAACACTTGGAAGCAACGAAAATGTCCATCAACAGAGGAATGCACCAAGAAGAAGTGGTCCATGTACAGAATGGAATATTAGCCATGGAAAACATTGAAGCACTGCTCTTTGAGGCACCATAGATGAGCCTGGAGATATTCACAAAACATGAAGTAGGTCGGAAAGCAAAAGACCTTTAGCCTATATTATCACTTATGGCATTATCTAATAACTGACACAGATGAACATATTTCCAAAGAGAAAGACACTCACAGGCTTAGAAAACAAACTATGCTCATCTGAAAGGAAAGGAGGGGGGAAATTGAGAAATGAAGATTAGTGTTACTATACATATACAAATACATATTATATACATGTATCAAAAAGACCGAACATATAGCAAGGGAGGTCGACGGAACACTGTAATATTTTACATGGGAAGAGGATCTGTACATTAATAGACATACATAATGTACAAATGAACCAGATTGTGTACACCTAGGACAAACAATATTCTAAACTTTACCCAGATTAAAAAACTTTTAAAAACCAAGAAGAAGTAATGAGACATAAACTTATGGGGATTTCTCCTGGCAAATTCCATTCTAATTTACAACCTAGGACAATAACTTCCAGAAAGGCTCTGCTGCCCTAGTACCCAGATTGGGGAATGGAGAAATGCTACCTCCTTGTGGCCGTCTCCCACAACAGCAGCTTTGAATCCACTGCAAAAGGTCACTAAATTTTCAATAACTTGCAGTTCTGTAAATGGCACCTGCCCTCCAGAAAATTTCTGGGGTCAAAAATAGACAAAAAAATTCAGAAGAGGGCAACCTTCGAAGAATACAATTTCAAGAGCTATATCGTACTCACGGTTTTTTCTTTTAAGAGAAAAGAAAAAGGCGTAGGAATATGATGAATTTTTAAAATTTTAATGACATGCATACCCATATTACAAAAACCTATCAGCTCACAGCAGTCAGAATGGCCATTAGGAAAAATGCTGCAAAAAATAAACGGTGAAGGGAGTGTGGAGAAATGCGTACCCTCGGTTGTAAGGTGGGGCATGTAAAGAGCCACTAATGAAAACACAGTGTAGGTGCTTTGAAAAGGGAAACATTGAGCTACCAGTCAATCAATCACAACCACTGCTTGGCCTATCACCTGAGAAAATGAGAATCAAAAAGTCACAGGCTGGCAAACCTGTACGCCAGCAAGATTTACCTTAGCCAGCACTTGGAAGCAATGAAAATGTCCATCAACCGAGGAATGCACCAAGAAGAAGTGGTCCACGTACACAGTGGAATATTACTCTAATAATAAATATAAATTAAATTTAAAAACAAACAAAAGCAAGGAGACATCAACAATTGTGGGTTTATCCGGGCACATTGCACTCTAATTTATAACCGAAGAACACCACTGGCCGGTAGTTCTGTTTCCCTAGTACCAGCAAGGGGAACGTAGAAAGGCTGCCGCTCTCTGGCCGTTACCTGCAAAAGCAGGTTTAAAGCCTGAGCTAATGGTCACTTCATATGAACAAGTACTGCAAGGCTGTAAATGAAACCTGCCCTCAAAGTGTCTTGAGGGAGATAATGGCCAAAATATTTCAAATGGTGACACATACTTTAAGAAAACACTTTGAAGAAATAAGCTCTAATCACAGCTGGAAAAATAAAAAGGACATGTCTTAAAGCTCAATTTCAACGCAGTATGAGACACATGCAAATTCAACCACAAAGAGGTATCAGCTCACATCACTCAGAATAACCATCAGCAAAAACTACAAAGAATAAATCCTGAAGGTGCTGGGAAGAAATGCATACCCTCCACTTTAAGTGGGACGTAACCTGGAAAGAGCCACTAAGGAGAACAGAATAGAGGTGCCTTTAAAAGGTCAACATTGAGCTACCATATGATCCAGCAGACCTATTCCTGGACCTATAAACTAACAGGACAGAATTGGAAGGACACAGCCACGCAAATCTGCAGTGCATAGTATTACACTAGCCAAGATATGGAAGTAACCAAAAAGTCCACCGACAGATGGGTGGACAAAGAAGAACTGCTACCTGTACAGATGGAATATGAGCTAGTGAAAAAAATGAAATAATGCCATTTCCAGCACCATAGATGAGTCTAGAAGTAATCACGCAACTTGGAGTAAGTGAGAAAGCGAAAGACACATATCCTATCATATCACATATAGGTGTTACCTAAAAAAAGATACAAAGAAAGATATTTCCACAGAGAAACACTTTCATAGATTCATTAAAAAAACTTATGGTTCACCAAATGCAAAGGTGTGAGGATTGGATACATTACCATATTGAGGTTAACAGAGAGATACAAACACATGTGAAATATATAATCACCAAAGACCTACGCAATACCAAGAGAAGACTACTCAACATTGTTTCATAACCTACATGGGAAAAGCATCCGAAGAAGAAGAGATATATGAATATGTGTGAAAGAACCACATCTTGCACACCCAGAACAAACAAAACATTGTAATCAAGTTTGCTGTGATAAAAAATAAAAATTAAGTTAAAAATACCAACAAGAAGTAATGAGACATAAACTTAAAGGGCTTTTTCCTCGCACATTCCATTGTAATTTACAACTTAGAACACCACTTCCAGTAAGGCTCTGTTGCCCTAGTAAGCAGATTTGGTAAAGGAGAAATGCTGCCGCCTTGTGGCCGATTCCCGCAAGAGCAGCTTTTAACCCACAGCTAATGGTCACTTACCATTCACAAGGACTCAGGGCTGTAAAGGACACCTGCCCTCAAAATTGTGCTGAGGTAGGGAATGGATAAAAAAGTTCAAAACAGGCAACATGTTCACGAAGTTAGTATGAAGAGGTAAGTTTTACTCACTCTCTTTTTAAAGAAAGGAAAATGGATAAAAGCTCAGCCTCAGGAAGTATTAGACTCATGCAATCTAATCTACAAAAAGATTTCAACTCACAGCAGTCGACTGACCATTGGCAAAAAGTCTACAAACAATAAATGCTGAAGAGGATTTAGAGAACTGTGTCCCCTCTAGCTGCTGGTGAGATGTAAAAGGGTTAAACGCTAATAATGAGAACAGAAAGGAGCTGCGTTGAAAAGGAAAAATTGAGGTACCATTCAATCCAGCAGGCGCACCAATGGACCTCTCACCTGAGAAGACCAGAATGAAGAAGACCCGGGCTGCAAAAGCTGCACTGCAGCCTTATTCACAATAGACAAGACAGTGAAGCAACCAAAATGTCCATCAACAGATGAAAGGATAAAGAAGAAGTGGTCCATGTACACAATGAATACTAGCCATGGAAAACAATGAAACACTGCTCTTTGAGGCACCATAGATGATCTTGGAGATAATCACAGAACATGAGCTAAGTCGGAAAGCAAAAGTCCTATATCCTATGATATCACTTATAGGCGTTATCTAATAACTGACACAAATGAACATATATCCACAGAGAAAGTCAATCACACACTTATTAAAAAAAAACTATGCTTATCTAAAAGGAAAGGTGGGGGGAATGGATAAATGAAGATGAGCGTTACCATATGTATACAAATACATATTATATACATATATCAAAAAGACCGACCGTATAGCAAGGAAGGTTTACGGAACACTCTGTAATAATTCACACGGGAAGAGGATCTCTACATAAATAGGTATATAGAATATGTAGATGAACCAGAGTGTGTACACCTTGGACAAGCAACATTCTAACCATTACCCCAATTGAAAAAATTAAAACAACGAACTAGGAGTAATGAGACATAAACTTATGGGGGGTTTTCCTGGCACATTCCATCCAAATTGAAAACCTAGGCAAACAACTTCCAGAACGGCTCTGCTGCCCTAGTACCCAGATTTGGGAATGGAGAAATGCTGCATCCTTGTGGCCGTTTCCCACAACAGCAGCTTCGAACCCACTGCAAAAGGTCACTAATTATTCACCAATTGCAGGTCTGTAAATGACACCGGCCCTCCAAAAAATACTGAGATCGAAAATCGAACAAAAAATTCTAGAGTGCAACTTTCCAAAAAGAAAATTTGAAGAGGTATATTATACTCACACTTTTTTTCCTTTTTCTTTTAACAGAAAAGCAAAAGGCGTGGAAAAATGATGAATTGTAGGAATTTTTACAGACATGTAAACCCAGATTACAAAAACCTATCAGCTCTCACCAGTCAGAATGGCCATCAACAAAAATGCTGCAAACAATAAATGCTGACGTGATTGTGGAGAAATGCGTACCCTCGATGCTAAGGGGGACGTGGTAAGAGCCACTAATGAAAGCACAATTGAGGTGCCTTGAAAAGGTAAACGTTGAGCTACCATACCAGTCAATCAATCATACCCACTGCTGGGTCTATCACCTGAGAAAAGGAAAATCAAAAATCACAGGCTGGCAATCCTGCACTCCAGCAATATTTACCATAGGCAACACTTGGAAGCAACGAAAATGTCCATCAACAGAGGAATGCACCAAGAAGAAGTGGTCCATGTACAGAATGGAATATTAGCCATGGAAAACATTGAAGCACTGCTCTTTGAGGCACCATAGATGAGCCTGGAGATATTCACAAAACATGAAGTAGGTCGGAAAGCAAAAGACCTTTAGCCTATATTATCACTTATGGCATTATCTAAGAACTGACACAGATGAACATATTTCCAAAGAGAAAGACACTCACAGGCTTAGAAAACAAACTATGCTCATCTGAAAGGAAAGGAGGGGGGAAATTGAGAAATGAAGATTAGTGTTACTATACATATACAAATACATATTATATACATGTATCAAAAAGACCGAACATATAGCAAGGGAGGTCGACGGAACACTGTAATATTTTACATGGGAAGAGGATCTGTACATTAATAGACATACATAATGTACAAATGAACCAGATTGTGTACACCTAGGACAAACAATATTCTAAACTTTACCCAGATTAAAAAACTTTTAAAAACCAAGAAGAAGTAATGAGACATAAACTTATGGGGATTTCTCCTGGCAAATTCCATTCTAATTTACAACCTAGGACAATAACTTCCAGAAAGGCTCTGCTGCCCTAGTACCCAGATTGGGGAATGGAGAAATGCTACCTCCTTGTGGCTGTCTCCCACAACAGCAGCTTTGAATCCACTGCAAAAGGTCACTAAATTTTCAATAACTTGCAGTTCTGTAAATGGCACCTGCCCTCCAGAAAATTTCTGGGGTCAAAAATAGACAAAAAAATTCAGAAGAGGGCAACCTTCGAAGAATACAATTTCAAGAGCTATATCGTACTCACGGTTTTTTCTTTTAAGAGAAAAGAAAAAGGCGTAGGAATATGATGAATTTTTAAAATTTTAATGACATGCATACCCATATTACAAAAACCTATCAGCTCACAGCAGTCAGAATGGCCATTAGGAAAAATGCTGCAAAAAATAAACGGTGAAGGGAGTGTGGAGAAATGCGTACCCTCGGTTGTAAGGTGGGGCATGTAAAGAGCCACTAATGAAAACACAGTGTAGGTGCTTTGAAAAGGGAAACATTGAGCTTCCAGTCAATCAATCACAACCACTGCTTGGCCTATCACCTGAGAAAATGAGAATCAAAAAGTCACAGGCTGGCAAGCCTGTACGCCAGCAAGATTTACCTTAGCCAGCACTTGGAAGCAATGAAAATGTCCATCAACCGAGGAATGCACCAAGAAGAAGTGGTCCACGTACACAGTGGAATATTACTCTAATAATAAATATAAATTAAATTTAAAAACAAACAAAAGCAAGGAGACATCAACAATTGTGGGTTTATCCGGGCACATTGCACTCTAATTTATAACCGAAGAACACCACTGGCCGGTAGTTCTGTTTCCCTAGTACCAGCAAGGGGAAAGTAGAAAGGCTGCCGCTCTCTGGCCGTTACCTGCAAAAGCAGGTTTAAAGCCTGAGCTAATGGTCACTTCATATGAACAAGTACTGCAAGGCTGTAAATGAAACCTGCCCTCAAAGTGTCTTGAGGGAGATAATGGCCAAAATATTTCAAATGGTGACACATACTTTAAGAAAACACTTTGAAGAAATAAGCTCTAATCACAGCTGGAAAAATAAAAAGGACATGTCTTAAAGCTCAATTTCAACGCAGTATGAGACACATGCAAATTCAACCACAAAGAGGTATCAGCTCACATCACTCAGAATAACCATCAGCAAAAACTACAAAGAATAAATCCTGAAGGTGCTGGGAAGAAATGCATACCCTCCACTTTAAGTGGGACGTAACCTGGAAAGAGCCACTAAGGAGAACAGAATAGAGGTGCCTTTAAAAGGTCAACATTGAGCTACCATATGATCCAGCAGACCTATTCCTGGACCTATAAACTAACAGGACAGAATTGGAAGGACACAGCCACGCAAATCTGCAGTGCATAGTATTACACTAGCCAAGATATGGAAGTAACCAAAAAGTCCACCGACAGATGGGTGGACAAAGAAGAACTGCTACCTGTACAGATGGAATATGAGCTAGTGAAAAAAATGAAATAATGCCATTTCCAGCACCATAGATGAGTCTAGAAGTAATCACGCAACTTGGAGTAAGTGAGAAAGCGAAAGACACATATCCTATCATATCACATATAGGTGTTACCTAAAAAAAGATACAAAGAAAGATATTTCCACAGAGAAACACTTTCATAGATTCATTAAAAAAACTTATGGTTCACCAAATGCAAAGGTGTGAGGATTGGATACATTACCATATTGAGGTTAACAGAGAGATACAAACACATGTGAAATATATAATCACCAAAGACCTACGCAATACCAAGAGAAGACTACTCAACATTGTTTCATAACCTACATGGGAAAAGCATCCGAAGAAGAAGAGATATATGAATATGTGTGAAAGAACCACATCTTGCACACCCAGAACAAACAAAACATTGTAATCAAGTTTGCTGTGATAAAAAATAAAAATTAAGTTAAAAATACCAACAAGAAGTAATGAGACATAAACTTAAAGGGCTTTTTCCTCGCACATTCCATTGTAATTTACAACTTAGAACACCACTTCCAGTAAGGCTCTGTTGCCCTAGTAACCAGATTTGGTAAAGGAGAAATGCTGCCGCCTTGTGGCCGATTCCCGCAAGAGCAGCTTTTAACCCACAGCTAATGGTCACTTACCATTCACAAGGACTCAGGGCTGTAAAGGACACCTGCCCTCAAAATTGTGCTGAGGTAGGGAATGGATAAAAATGTTCAAAACAGGCAACATGTTCACGAAGTTAGTATGAAGAGGTAAGTTTTACTCACTCTCTTTTTAAAGAAAGGAAAATGGATAAAAGCTCAGCCTCAGGAAGTATTAGACTCATGCAATCTAATCTACAAAAAGATTTCAACTCACAGCAGTCGACTGACCATTGGCAAAAAGTCTACAAACAATAAATGCTGAAGAGGATTTAGAGAACTGTGTCCCCTCTAGCTGCTGGTGAGATGTAAAAGGGTTAAACGCTAATAATGAGAACAGAAAGGAGCTGCGTTGAAAAGGAAAAATTGAGGTACCATTCAATCCAGCAGGCGCACCAATGGACCTCTCACCTGAGAAGACCAGAATGAAGAAGACCCGGGCTGCAAAAGCTGCACTGCAGCCTTATTCACAATAGACAAGACAGTGAAGCAACCAAAATGTCCATCAACAGATGAAAGGATAAAGAAGAAGTGGTCCATGTACACAATGAATACTAGCCATGGAAAACAATGAAACACTGCTCTTTGAGGCACCATAGATGATCTTGGAGATAATCACAGAACATGAGCTAAGTCGGAAAGCAAAAGTCCTATATCCTATGATATCACTTATAGGCGTTATCTAATAACTGACACAAATGAACATATATCCACAGAGAAAGTCAATCACACACTTATTAAAAAAAAACTATGCTTATCTAAAAGGAAAGGTGGGGGGAATGGATAAATGAAGATGAGCGTTACCATATGTATACAAATACATATTATATACATATATCAAAAAGACCGACCGTATAGCAAGGAAGGTTTACGGAACACTCTGTAATAATTCACACGGGAAGAGGATCTCTACATAAATAGGTATATAGAATATGTAGATGAACCAGAGTGTGTACACCTTGGACAAGCAACATTCTAACCATTACCCCAATTGAAAAAATTAAAACAACGAACTAGGAGTAATGAGACATAAACTTATGGGGGGTTTTCCTGGCACATTCCATCCAAATTGAAAACCTAGGCAAACAACTTCCAGAACGGCTCTGCTGCCCTAGTACCCAGATTTGGGAATGGAGAAATGCTGCATCCTTGTGGCCGTTTCCCACAACAGCAGCTTCGAACCCACTGCAAAAGGTCACTAATTATTCACCAATTGCAGGTCTGTAAATGACACCGGCCCTCCAAAAAATACTGAGATCGAAAATCGAACAAAAAATTCTAGAGTGCAACTTTCCAAAAAGAAAATTTGAAGAGGTATATTATACTCACACTTTTTTTCCTTTTTCTTTTAACAGAAAAGCAAAAGGCGTGGAAAAATGATGAATTGTAGGAATTTTTACAGACATGTAAACCCAGATTACAAAAACCTATCAGCTCTCACCAGTCAGAATGGCCATCAACAAAAATGCTGCAAACAATAAATGCTGACGTGATTGTGGAGAAATGCGTACCCTCGATGCTAAGGGGGACGTGGTAAGAGCCACTAATGAAAGCACAATTGAGGTGCCTTGAAAAGGTAAACGTTGAGCTACCATACCAGTCAATCAATCATACCCACTGCTGGGTCTATCACCTGAGAAAAGGAAAATCAAAAATCACAGGCTGGCAATCCTGCACTCCAGCAATATTTACCATAGGCAACACTTGGAAGCAACGAAAATGTCCATCAACAGAGGAATGCACCAAGAAGAAGTGGTCCATGTACAGAATGGAATATTAGCCATGGAAAACATTGAAGCACTGCTCTTTGAGGCACCATAGATGAGCCTGGAGATATTCACAAAACATGAAGTAGGTCGGAAAGCAAAAGACCTTTAGCCTATATTATCACTTATGGCATTATCTAATAACTGACACAGATGAACATATTTCCAAAGAGAAAGACACTCACAGGCTTAGAAAACAAACTATGCTCATCTGAAAGGAAAGGAGGGGGGAAATTGAGAAATGAAGATTAGTGTTACTATACATATACAAATACATATTATATACATGTATCAAAAAGACCGAACATATAGCAAGGGAGGTCGATGGAACACTGTAATATTTTACATGGGAAGAGGATCTGTACATTAATAGACATACATAATGTACAAATGAACCAGATTGTGTACACCTAGGACAAACAATATTCTAAACTTTACCCAGATTAAAAAACTTTTAAAAACCAAGAAGAAGTAATGAGACATAAACTTATGGGGATTTCTCCTGGCAAATTCCATTCTAATTTACAACCTAGGACAATAACTTCCAGAAAGGCTCTGCTGCCCTAGTACCCAGATTGGGGAATGGAGAAATGCTACCTCCTTGTGGCCGTTTCCCACAACAGCAGCTTTGAATCCACTGCAAAAGGTCACTAAATTTTCAACAACTTGCAGTTCTGTAAATGACACCTGCCCCCCAGAAAATTTCTGGGGTCAAAAATCCACCAAAAAATACAAAAGAGGGCAACCTTCGAAGAAGACAATTTCAAGAGCTATATTGAACTCACGGTTTTTTCTTTTAAGGGAAAAGAAAAAGGCGTAGGAATATGTTGAATTTTAAAAAAATTTAAGACATGCATACCCATATTACAAAAACCTATCAGCTCACAGCAGTCAGAATGGCCATTAGGAAAAATGCTGCAAAAAATAAACGGTGAAGGGAGTGTGGAGAAATGCGTACCCTCGGTTGTAAGGTGGGGCATGTAAAGAGCCACTAATGAAAACACAGTGTAGGTGCTTTGAAAAGGGAAACATTGAGCTACCAGTCAATCAATCACAACCACTGCTTGGCCTATCACCTGAGAAAATGAGAATCAAAAAGTCACAGGCTGGCAAACCTGTACGCCAGCAAGATTTACCTTAGCCAGCACTTGGAAGCAATGAAAATGTCCATCAACCGAGGAATGCACCAAGAAGAAGTGGTCCACGTACACAGTGGAATATTACTCTAATAATAAATATAAATTAAATTTAAAAACAAACAAAAGCAAGGAGACATCAACAATTGTGGGTTTATCCGGGCACATTGCACTCTAATTTATAACCGAAGAACACCACTGGCCGGTAGGTCTGTTTCCCTAGTACCAGCAAGGGGAACGTAGAAAGGCTGCCGCTCTCTGGCCGTTACCTGCAAAAGCAGGTTTAAAGCCTGAGCTAATGGTCACTTCATATGAACAAGTACTGCAAGGCTGTAAATGAAACCTGCCCTCAAAGTGTCTTGAGGGAGATAATGGCCAAAATATTTCAAATGGTGACACATACTTTAAGAAAACACTTTGAAGAAATAAGCTCTAATCACAGCTGGAAAAATAAAAAGGACATGTCTTAAAGCTCAATTTCAACGCAGTATGAGACACATGCAAATTCAACCACAAAGAGGTATCAGCTCACATCACTCAGAATAACCATCAGCAAAAACTACAAAGAATAAATCCTGAAGGTGCTGGGAAGAAATGCATACCCTCCACTTTAAGTGGGACGTAACCTGGAAAGAGCCACTAAGGAGAACAGAATAGAGGTGCCTTTAAAAGGTCAACATTGAGCTACCATATGATCCAGCAGACCTATTCCTGGACCTATAAACTAACAGGACAGAATTGGAAGGACACAGCCACGCAAATCTGCAGTGCATAGTATTACACTAGCCAAGATATGGAAGTAACCAAAAAGTCCACCGACAGATGGGTGGACAAAGAAGAACTGCTACCTGTACAGATGGAATATGAGCTAGTGAAAAAAATGAAATAATGCCATTTCCAGCACCATAGATGAGTCTAGAAGTAATCACGCAACTTGGAGTAAGTGAGAAAGCGAAAGACACATATCCTATCATATCACATATAGGTGTTACCTAAAAAAAGATACAAAGAAAGATATTTCCACAGAGAAACACTTTCATAGATTCATTAAAAAAACTTATGGTTCACCAAATGCAAAGGTGTGAGGATTGGATACATTACCATATTGAGGTTAACAGAGAGATACAAACACATGTGAAATATATAATCACCAAAGACCTACGCAATACCAAGAGAAGACTACTCAACATTGTTTCATAACCTACATGGGAAAAGCATCCGAAGAAGAAGAGATATATGAATATGTGTGAAAGAACCACATCTTGCACACCCAGAACAAACAAAACATTGTAATCAAGTTTGCTGTGATAAAAAATAAAAATTAAGTTAAAAATACCAACAAGAAGTAATGAGACATAAACTTAAAGGGCTTTTTCCTCGCACATTCCATTGTAATTTACAACTTAGAACACCACTTCCAGTAAGGCTCTGTTGCCCTAGTAACCAGATTTGGTAAAGGAGAAATGCTGCCGCCTTGTGGCCGATTCCCGCAAGAGCAGCTTTTAACCCACAGCTAATGGTCACTTACCATTCACAAGGACTCAGGGCTGTAAAGGACACCTGCCCTCAAAATTGTGCTGAGGTAGGGAATGGATAAAAATGTTCAAAACAGGCAACATGTTCACGAAGTTAGTATGAAGAGGTAAGTTTTACTCACTCTCTTTTTAAAGAAAGGAAAATGGATAAAAGCTCAGCCTCAGGAAGTATTAGACTCATGCAATCTAATCTACAAAAAGATTTCAACTCACAGCAGTCGACTGACCATTGGCAAAAAGTCTACAAACAATAAATGCTGAAGAGGATTTAGAGAACTGTGTCCCCTCTAGCTGCTGGTGAGATGTAAAAGGGTTAAACGCTAATAATGAGAACAGAAAGGAGCTGCGTTGAAAAGGAAAAATTGAGGTACCATTCAATCCAGCAGGCGCACCAATGGACCTCTCACCTGAGAAGACCAGAATGAAGAAGACCCGGGCTGCAAAAGCTGCACTGCAGCCTTATTCACAATAGACAAGACAGTGAAGCAACCAAAATGTCCATCAACAGATGAAAGGATAAAGAAGAAGTGGTCCATGTACACAATGAATACTAGCCATGGAAAACAATGAAACACTGCTCTTTGAGGCACCATAGATGATCTTGGAGATAATCACAGAACATGAGCTAAGTCGGAAAGCAAAAGTCCTATATCCTATGATATCACTTATAGGCGTTATCTAATAACTGACACAAATGAACATATATCCACAGAGAAAGTCAATCACACACTTATTAAAAAAAAACTATGCTTATCTAAAAGGAAAGGTGGGGGGAATGGATAAATGAAGATGAGCGTTACCATATGTATACAAATACATATTATATACATATATCAAAAAGACCGACCGTATAGCAAGGAAGGTTTACGGAACACTCTGTAATAATTCACACGGGAAGAGGATCTCTACATAAATAGGTATATAGAATATGTAGATGAACCAGAGTGTGTACACCTTGGACAAGCAACATTCTAACCATTACCCCAATTGAAAAAATTAAAACAACGAACTAGGAGTAATGAGACATAAACTTATGGGGGGTTTTCCTGGCACATTCCATCCAAATTGAAAACCTAGGCAAACAACTTCCAGAACGGCTCTGCTGCCCTAGTACCCAGATTTGGGAATGGAGAAATGCTGCATCCTTGTGGCCGTTTCCCACAACAGCAGCTTCGAACCCACTGCAAAAGGTCACTAATTATTCACCAATTGCAGGTCTGTAAATGACACCGGCCCTCCAAAAAATACTGAGATCGAAAATCGAACAAAAAATTCTAGAGTGCAACTTTCCAAAAAGAAAATTTGAAGAGGTATATTATACTCACACTTTTTTTCCTTTTTCTTTTAACAGAAAAGCAAAAGGCGTGGAAAAATGATGAATTGTAGGAATTTTTACAGACATGTAAACCCAGATTACAAAAACCTATCAGCTCTCACCAGTCAGAATGGCCATCAACAAAAATGCTGCAAACAATAAATGCTGACGTGATTGTGGAGAAATGCGTACCCTCGATGCTAAGGGGGACGTGGTAAGAGCCACTAATGAAAGCACAATTGAGGTGCCTTGAAAAGGTAAACGTTGAGCTACCATACCAGTCAATCAATCATACCCACTGCTGGGTCTATCACCTGAGAAAAGGAAAATCAAAAATCACAGGCTGGCAATCCTGCACTCCAGCAATATTTACCATAGGCAACACTTGGAAGCAACGAAAATGTCCATCAACAGAGGAATGCACCAAGAAGAAGTGGTCCATGTACAGAATGGAATATTAGCCATGGAAAACATTGAAGCACTGCTCTTTGAGGCACCATAGATGAGCCTGGAGATATTCACAAAACATGAAGTAGGTCGGAAAGCAAAAGACCTTTAGCCTATATTATCACTTATGGCATTATCTAATAACTGACACAGATGAACATATTTCCAAAGAGAAAGACACTCACAGGCTTAGAAAACAAACTATGCTCATCTGAAAGGAAAGGAGGGGGGAAATTGAGAAATGAAGATTAGTGTTACTATACATATACAAATACATATTATATACATGTATCAAAAAGACCGAACATATAGCAAGGGAGGTCGACGGAACACTGTAATATTTTACATGGGAAGAGGATCTGTACATTAATAGACATACATAATGTACAAATGAACCAGATTGTGTACACCTAGGACAAACAATATTCTAAACTTTACCCAGATTAAAAAACTTTTAAAAACCAAGAAGAAGTAATGAGACATAAACTTATGGGGATTTCTCCTGGCAAATTCCATTCTAATTTACAACCTAGGACAATAACTTCCAGAAAGGCTCTGCTGCCCTAGTACCCAGATTGGGGAATGGAGAAATGCTACCTCCTTGTGGCCGTTTCCCACAACAGCAGCTTTGAATCCACTGCAAAAGGTCACTAAATTTTCAACAACTTGCAGTTCTGTAAATGACACCTGCCCCCCAGAAAATTTCTGGGGTCAAAAATCCACCAAAAAATACAAAAGAGGGCAACCTTCGAAGAAGACAATTTCAAGAGCTATATTGAACTCACGGTTTTTTCTTTTAAGGGAAAAGAAAAAGGCGTAGGAATATGTTGAATTTTAAAAAAATTTAAGACATGCATACCCATATTACAAAAACCTATCAGCTCACAGCAGTCAGAATGGCCATTAGGAAAAATGCTGCAAAAAATAAACGGTGAAGGGAGTGTGGAGAAATGCGTACCCTCGGTTGTAAGGTGGGGCATGTAAAGAGCCACTAATGAAAACACAGTGTAGGTGCTTTGAAAAGGGAAACATTGAGCTACCAGTCAATCAATCACAACCACTGCTTGGCCTATCACCTGAGAAAATGAGAATCAAAAAGTCACAGGCTGGCAAACCTGTACGCCAGCAAGATTTACCTTAGCCAGCACTTGGAAGCAATGAAAATGTCCATCAACCGAGGAATGCACCAAGAAGAAGTGGTCCACGTACACAGTGGAATATTACTCTAATAATAAATATAAATTAAATTTAAAAACAAACAAAAGCAAGGAGACATCAACAATTGTGGGTTTATCCGGGCACATTGCACTCTAATTTATAACCGAAGAACACCACTGGCCGGTAGGTCTGTTTCCCTAGTACCAGCAAGGGGAACGTAGAAAGGCTGCCGCTCTCTGGCCGTTACCTGCAAAAGCAGGTTTAAAGCCTGAGCTAATGGTCACTTCATATGAACAAGTACTGCAAGGCTGTAAATGAAACCTGCCCTCAAAGTGTCTTGAGGGAGATAATGGCCAAAATATTTCAAATGGTGACACATACTTTAAGAAAACACTTTGAAGAAATAAGCTCTAATCACAGCTGGAAAAATAAAAAGGACATGTCTTAAAGCTCAATTTCAACGCAGTATGAGACACATGCAAATTCAACCACAAAGAGGTATCAGCTCACATCACTCAGAATAACCATCAGCAAAAACTACAAAGAATAAATCCTGAAGGTGCTGGGAAGAAATGCATACCCTCCACTTTAAGTGGGACGTAACCTGGAAAGAGCCACTAAGGAGAACAGAATAGAGGTGCCTTTAAAAGGTCAACATTGAGCTACCATATGATCCAGCAGACCTATTCCTGGACCTATAAACTAACAGGACAGAATTGGAAGGACACAGCCACGCAAATCTGCAGTGCATAGTATTACACTAGCCAAGATATGGAAGTAACCAAAAAGTCCACCGACAGATAGGTGGACAAAGAAGAACTGCTACCTGTACAGATGGAATATGAGCTAGTGAAAAAAATGAAATAATGCCATTTCCAGCACCATAGATGAGTCTAGAAGTAATCACGCAACTTGGAGTAAGTGAGAAAGCGAAAGACACATATCCTATCATATCACATATAGGTGTTACCTAAAAAAAGATACAAAGAAAGATATTTCCACAGAGAAACACTTTCATAGATTCATTAAAAAAACTTATGGTTCACCAAATGCAAAGGTGTGAGGATTGGATACATTACCATATTGAGGTTAACAGAGAGATACAAACACATGTGAAATATATAATCACCAAAGACCTACGCAATACCAAGAGAAGACTACTCAACATTGTTTCATAACCTACATGGGAAAAGCATCCGAAGAAGAAGAGATATATGAATATGTGTGAAAGAACCACATCTTGCACACCCAGAACAAACAAAACATTGTAATCAAGTTTGCTGTGATAAAAAATAAAAATTAAGTTAAAAATACCAACAAGAAGTAATGAGACATAAACTTAAAGGGCTTTTTCCTCGCACATTCCATTGTAATTTACAACTTAGAACACCACTTCCAGTAAGGCTCTGTTGCCCTAGTAAGCAGATTTGGTAAAGGAGAAATGCTGCCGCCTTGTGGCCGATTCCCGCAAGAGCAGCTTTTAACCCACAGCTAATGGTCACTTACCATTCACAAGGACTCAGGGCTGTAAAGGACACCTGCCCTCAAAATTGTGCTGAGGTAGGGAATGGATAAAAAAGTTCAAAACAGGCAACATGTTCACGAAGTTAGTATGAAGAGGTAAGTTTTACTCACTCTCTTTTTAAAGAAAGGAAAATGGATAAAAGCTCAGCCTCAGGAAGTATTAGACTCATGCAATCTAATCTACAAAAAGATTTCAACTCACAGCAGTCGACTGACCATTGGCAAAAAGTCTACAAACAATAAATGCTGAAGAGGATTTAGAGAACTGTGTCCCCTCTAGCTGCTGGTGAGATGTAAAAGGGTTAAACGCTAATAATGAGAACAGAAAGGAGCTGCGTTGAAAAGGAAAAATTGAGGTACCATTCAATCCAGCAGGCGCACCAATGGACCTCTCACCTGAGAAGACCAGAATGAAGAAGACCCGGGCTGCAAAAGCTGCACTGCAGCCTTATTCACAATAGACAAGACAGTGAAGCAACCAAAATGTCCATCAACAGATGAAAGGATAAAGAAGAAGTGGTCCATGTACACAATGAATACTAGCCATGGAAAACAATGAAACACTGCTCTTTGAGGCACCATAGATGATCTTGGAGATAATCACAGAACATGAGCTAAGTCGGAAAGCAAAAGTCCTATATCCTATGATATCACTTATAGGCGTTATCTAATAACTGACACAAATGAACATATATCCACAGAGAAAGTCAATCACACACTTATTAAAAAAAAACTATGCTTATCTAAAAGGAAAGGTGGGGGGAATGGATAAATGAAGATGAGCGTTACCATATGTATACAAATACATATTATATACATATATCAAAAAGACCGACCGTATAGCAAGGAAGGTTTACGGAACACTCTGTAATAATTCACACGGGAAGAGGATCTCTACATAAATAGGTATATAGAATATGTAGATGAACCAGAGTGTGTACACCTTGGACAAGCAACATTCTAACCATTACCCCAATTGAAAAAATTAAAACAACGAACTAGGAGTAATGAGACATAAACTTATGGGGGGTTTTCCTGGCACATTCCATCCAAATTGAAAACCTAGGCAAACAACTTCCAGAACGGCTCTGCTGCCCTAGTACCCAGATTTGGGAATGGAGAAATGCTGCATCCTTGTGGCCGTTTCCCACAACAGCAGCTTCGAACCCACTGCAAAAGGTCACTAATTATTCACCAATTGCAGGTCTGTAAATGACACCGGCCCTCCAAAAAATACTGAGATCGAAAATCGAACAAAAAATTCTAGAGTGCAACTTTCCAAAAAGAAAATTTGAAGAGGTATATTATACTCACACTTTTTTTCCTTTTTCTTTTAACAGAAAAGCAAAAGGCGTGGAAAAATGATGAATTGTAGGAATTTTTACAGACATGTAAACCCAGATTACAAAAACCTATCAGCTCTCACCAGTCAGAATGGCCATCAACAAAAATGCTGCAAACAATAAATGCTGACGTGATTGTGGAGAAATGCGTACCCTCGATGCTAAGGGGGACGTGGTAAGAGCCACTAATGAAAGCACAATTGAGGTGCCTTGAAAAGGTAAACGTTGAGCTACCATACCAGTCAATCAATCATACCCACTGCTGGGTCTATCACCTGAGAAAAGGAAAATCAAAAATCACAGGCTGGCAATCCTGCACTCCAGCAATATTTACCATAGGCAACACTTGGAAGCAACGAAAATGTCCATCAACAGAGGAATGCACCAAGAAGAAGTGGTCCATGTACAGAATGGAATATTAGCCATGGAAAACATTGAAGCACTGCTCTTTGAGGCACCATAGATGAGCCTGGAGATATTCACAAAACATGAAGTAGGTCGGAAAGCAAAAGACCTTTAGCCTATATTATCACTTATGGCATTATCTAAGAACTGACACAGATGAACATATTTCCAAAGAGAAAGACACTCACAGGCTTAGAAAACAAACTATGCTCATCTGAAAGGAAAGGAGGGGGGAAATTGAGAAATGAAGATTAGTGTTACTATACATATACAAATACATATTATATACATGTATCAAAAAGACCGAACATATAGCAAGGGAGGTCGACGGAACACTGTAATATTTTACATGGGAAGAGGATCTGTACATTAATAGACATACATAATGTACAAATGAACCAGATTGTGTACACCTAGGACAAACAATATTCTAAACTTTACCCAGATTAAAAAACTTTTAAAAACCAAGAAGAAGTAATGAGACATAAACTTATGGGGATTTCTCCTGGCAAATTCCATTCTAATTTACAACCTAGGACAATAACTTCCAGAAAGGCTCTGCTGCCCTAGTACCCAGATTGGGGAATGGAGAAATGCTACCTCCTTGTGGCCGTCTCCCACAACAGCAGCTTTGAATCCACTGCAAAAGGTCACTAAATTTTCAATAACTTGCAGTTCTGTAAATGGCACCTGCCCTCCAGAAAATTTCTGGGGTCAAAAATAGACAAAAAAATTCAGAAGAGGGCAACCTTCGAAGAATACAATTTCAAGAGCTATATCGTACTCACGGTTTTTTCTTTTAAGAGAAAAGAAAAAGGCGTAGGAATATGATGAATTTTTAAAATTTTAATGACATGCATACCCATATTACAAAAACCTATCAGCTCACAGCAGTCAGAATGGCCATTAGGAAAAATGCTGCAAAAAATAAACGGTGAAGGGAGTGTGGAGAAATGCGTACCCTCGGTTGTAAGGTGGGGCATGTAAAGAGCCACTAATGAAAACACAGTGTAGGTGCTTTGAAAAGGGAAACATTGGGCTTCCAGTCAATCAATCACAACCACTGCTTGGCCTATCACCTGAGAAAATGAGAATCAAAAAGTCACAGGCTGGCAAGCCTGTACGCCAGCAAGATTTACCTTAGCCAGCACTTGGAAGCAATGAAAATGTCCATCAACCGAGGAATGCACCAAGAAGAAGTGGTCCACGTACACAGTGGAATATTACTCTAATAATAAATATAAATTAAATTTAAAAACAAACAAAAGCAAGGAGACATCAACAATTGTGGGTTTATCCGGGCACATTGCACTCTAATTTATAACCGAAGAACACCACTGGCCGGTAGTTCTGTTTCCCTAGTACCAGCAAGGGGAAAGTAGAAAGGCTGCCGCTCTCTGGCCGTTACCTGCAAAAGCAGGTTTAAAGCCTGAGCTAATGGTCACTTCATATGAACAAGTACTGCAAGGCTGTAAATGAAACCTGCCCTCAAAGTGTCTTGAGGGAGATAATGGCCAAAATATTTCAAATGGTGACACATACTTTAAGAAAACACTTTGAAGAAATAAGCTCTAATCACAGCTGGAAAAATAAAAAGGACATGTCTTAAAGCTCAATTTCAACGCAGTATGAGACACATGCAAATTCAACCACAAAGAGGTATCAGCTCACATCACTCAGAATAACCATCAGCAAAAACTACAAAGAATAAATCCTGAAGGTGCTGGGAAGAAATGCATACCCTCCACTTTAAGTGGGACGTAACCTGGAAAGAGCCACTAAGGAGAACAGAATAGAGGTGCCTTTAAAAGGTCAACATTGAGCTACCATATGATCCAGCAGACCTATTCCTGGACCTATAAACTAACAGGACAGAATTGGAAGGACACAGCCACGCAAATCTGCAGTGCATAGTATTACACTAGCCAAGATATGGAAGTAACCAAAAAGTCCACCGACAGATGGGTGGACAAAGAAGAACTGCTACCTGTACAGATGGAATATGAGCTAGTGAAAAAAATGAAATAATGCCATTTCCAGCACCATAGATGAGTCTAGAAGTAATCACGCAACTTGGAGTAAGTGAGAAAGCGAAAGACACATATCCTATCATATCACATATAGGTGTTACCTAAAAAAAGATACAAAGAAAGATATTTCCACAGAGAAACACTTTCATAGATTCATTAAAAAAACTTATGGTTCACCAAATGCAAAGGTGTGAGGATTGGATACATTACCATATTGAGGTTAACAGAGAGATACAAACACATGTGAAATATATAATCACCAAAGACCTACGCAATACCAAGAGAAGACTACTCAACATTGTTTCATAACCTACATGGGAAAAGCATCCGAAGAAGAAGAGATATATGAATATGTGTGAAAGAACCACATCTTGCACACCCAGAACAAACAAAACATTGTAATCAAGTTTGCTGTGATAAAAAATAAAAATTAAGTTAAAAATACCAACAAGAAGTAATGAGACATAAACTTAAAGGGCTTTTTCCTCGCACATTCCATTGTAATTTACAACTTAGAACACCACTTCCAGTAAGGCTCTGTTGCCCTAGTAAGCAGATTTGGTAAAGGAGAAATGCTGCCGCCTTGTGGCCGATTCCCGCAAGAGCAGCTTTTAACCCACAGCTAATGGTCACTTACCATTCACAAGGACTCAGGGCTGTAAAGGACACCTGCCCTCAAAATTGTGCTGAGGTAGGGAATGGATAAAAAAGTTCAAAACAGGCAACATGTTCACGAAGTTAGTATGAAGAGGTAAGTTTTACTCACTCTCTTTTTAAAGAAAGGAAAATGGATAAAAGCTCAGCCTCAGGAAGTATTAGACTCATGCAATCTAATCTACAAAAAGATTTCAACTCACAGCAGTCGACTGACCATTGGCAAAAAGTCTACAAACAATAAATGCTGAAGAGGATTTAGAGAACTGTGTCCCCTCTAGCTGCTGGTGAGATGTAAAAGGGTTAAACGCTAATAATGAGAACAGAAAGGAGCTGCGTTGAAAAGGAAAAATTGAGGTACCATTCAATCCAGCAGGCGCACCAATGGACCTCTCACCTGAGAAGACCAGAATGAAGAAGACCCGGGCTGCAAAAGCTGCACTGCAGCCTTATTCACAATAGACAAGACAGTGAAGCAACCAAAATGTCCATCAACAGATGAAAGGATAAAGAAGAAGTGGTCCATGTACACAATGAATACTAGCCATGGAAAACAATGAAACACTGCTCTTTGAGGCACCATAGATGATCTTGGAGATAATCACAGAACATGAGCTAAGTCGGAAAGCAAAAGTCCTATATCCTATGATATCACTTATAGGCGTTATCTAATAACTGACACAAATGAACATATATCCACAGAGAAAGTCAATCACACACTTATTAAAAAAAAACTATGCTTATCTAAAAGGAAAGGTGGGGGGAATGGATAAATGAAGATGAGCGTTACCATATGTATACAAATACATATTATATACATATATCAAAAAGACCGACCGTATAGCAAGGAAGGTTTACGGAACACTCTGTAATAATTCACACGGGAAGAGGATCTCTACATAAATAGGTATATAGAATATGTAGATGAACCAGAGTGTGTACACCTTGGACAAGCAACATTCTAACCATTACCCCAATTGAAAAAATTAAAACAACGAACTAGGAGTAATGAGACATAAACTTATGGGGGGTTTTCCTGGCACATTCCATCCAAATTGAAAACCTAGGCAAACAACTTCCAGAACGGCTCTGCTGCCCTAGTACCCAGATTTGGGAATGGAGAAATGCTGCATCCTTGTGGCCGTTTCCCACAACAGCAGCTTCGAACCCACTGCAAAAGGTCACTAATTATTCACCAATTGCAGGTCTGTAAATGACACCGGCCCTCCAAAAAATACTGAGATCGAAAATCGAACAAAAAATTCTAGAGTGCAACTTTCCAAAAAGAAAATTTGAAGAGGTATATTATACTCACACTTTTTTTCCTTTTTCTTTTAACAGAAAAGCAAAAGGCGTGGAAAAATGATGAATTGTAGGAATTTTTACAGACATGTAAACCCAGATTACAAAAACCTATCAGCTCTCACCAGTCAGAATGGCCATCAACAAAAATGCTGCAAACAATAAATGCTGACGTGATTGTGGAGAAATGCGTACCCTCGATGCTAAGGGGGACGTGGTAAGAGCCACTAATGAAAGCACAATTGAGGTGCCTTGAAAAGGTAAACGTTGAGCTACCATACCAGTCAATCAATCATACCCACTGCTGGGTCTATCACCTGAGAAAAGGAAAATCAAAAATCACAGGCTGGCAATCCTGCACTCCAGCAATATTTACCATAGGCAACACTTGGAAGCAACGAAAATGTCCATCAACAGAGGAATGCACCAAGAAGAAGTGGTCCATGTACAGAATGGAATATTAGCCATGGAAAACATTGAAGCACTGCTCTTTGAGGCACCATAGATGAGCCTGGAGATATTCACAAAACATGAAGTAGGTCGGAAAGCAAAAGACCTTTAGCCTATATTATCACTTATGGCATTATCTAATAACTGACACAGATGAACATATTTCCAAAGAGAAAGACACTCACAGGCTTAGAAAACAAACTATGCTCATCTGAAAGGAAAGGAGGGGGGAAATTGAGAAATGAAGATTAGTGTTACTATACATATACAAATACATATTATATACATGTATCAAAAAGACCGAACATGGGCTTCCTTGGTGGTGCAGTGGTTGAGAATCTGCCTGCCAATGCAGGGGACACGGGTTCGAGCCCTGGTCTGGGAAGATCCCACATGCCGCGGAGCAACTAAGCCCGTGAGCCACAACTACTGAGCCTGCGCGTCTGGAGCCTGTGCTCCGCAACAAGAGAGGCCGCGATAGTGAGAGGCCCGTGCACCGCGATGAAGAGTGGCCCCCACTTGCCACAACTAGAGAAAGCCCTTGCACAGAAACAAAGACCCAACACAGCCAAAAATAAATAAATAAATAAATAAAAATTTAAAAAAAAAAAAAAAAAAAAAAAAAAAGACCGAACATATAGCAAGGGAGGTCGACGGAACACTGTAATATTTTACATGGGAAGAGGATCTGTACATTAATAGACATACATAATGTACAAATGAACCAGATTGTGTACACCTAGGACAAACAATATTCTAAACTTTACCCAGATTAAAAAACTTTTAAAAGCCAAGAAGAAGTAATGAGACATAAACTTATGGGGATTTCTCCTGGCAAATTCCATTCTAATTTACAACCTAGGACAATAACTTCCAGAAAGGCTCTGCTGCCCTAGTACCCAGATTGGGGAATGGAGAAATGCTACCTCCTTGTGGCCGTTTCCCACAACAGCAGCTTTGAATCCACTGCAAAAGGTCACTAAATTTTCAACAACTTGCAGTTCTGTAAATGACACCTGCCCCCCAGAAAATTTCTGGGGTCAAAAATCCACCAAAAAATACAAAAGAGGGCAACCTTCGAAGAAGACAATTTCAAGAGCTATATTGAACTCACGGTTTTTTCTTTTAAGGGAAAAGAAAAAGGCGTAGGAATATGTTGAATTTTAAAAAAATTTAAGACATGTATACCCATATTACAAAAACCTATCAGCTCACAGCAGTCAGAATGGCCATTAGGAAAAATGCTGCAAAAAATAAACGGTGAAGGGAGTGTGGAGAAATGCGTACCCTCGGTTGTAAGGTGGGGCATGTAAAGAGCCACTAATGAAAACACAGTGTAGGTGCTTTGAAAAGGGAAACATTGAGCTACCAGTCAATCAATCACAACCACAGCTTGGCCTATCACCTGAGAAAATGAGAATCAAAAAGTCACAGGCTGGCAAACATGTACGCCAGCAAGATTTACCTTAGCCAGCACTTGGAAGCAATGAAAATGTCCATCAACCGAGGAATGCACCAAGAAGAAGTGGTCCACGTACACAGTGGAATATTACTCTAATAATAAATATAAATTAAATTTAAAAACAAACAAAAGCAAGGAGACATCAACAATTGTGGGTTTATCCGGGCACATTGCACTCTAATTTATAACCGAAGAACACCACTGGCCGGTAGTTCTGTTTCCCTAGTACCAGCAAGGGGAAAGTAGAAAGGCTGCCGCTCTCTGGCCGTTACCTGCAAAAGCAGGTTTAAAGCCTGAGCTAATGGTCACTTCATATGAACAAGTACTGCAAGGCTGTAAATGAAACCTGCCCTCAAAGTGTCTTGAGGGAGATAATGGCCAAAATATTTCAAATGGTGACACATACTTTAAGAAAACACTTTGAAGAAATAAGCTCTAATCACAGCTGGAAAAATAAAAAGGACATGTCTTAAAGCTCAATTTCAACGCAGTATGAGACACATGCAAATTCAACCACAAAGAGGTATCAGCTCACATCACTCAGAATAACCATCAGCAAAAACTACAAAGAATAAATCCTGAAGGTGCTGGGAAGAAATGCATACCCTCCACTTTAAGTGGGACGTAACCTGGAAAGAGCCACTAAGGAGAACAGAATAGAGGTGCCTTTAAAAGGTCAACATTGAGCTACCATATGATCCAGCAGACCTATTCCTGGACCTATAAACTAACAGGACAGAATTGGAAGGACACAGCCACGCAAATCTGCAGTGCATAGTATTACACTAGCCAAGATATGGAAGTAACCAAAAAGTCCACCGACAGATGGGTGGACAAAGAAGAACTGCTACCTGTACAGATGGAATATGAGCTAGTGAAAAAAATGAAATAATGCCATTTCCAGCACCATAGATGAGTCTAGAAGTAATCACGCAACTTGGAGTAAGTGAGAAAGCGAAAGACACATATCCTATCATATCACATATAGGTGTTACCTAAAAAAAGATACAAAGAAAGATATTTCCACAGAGAAACACTTTCATAGATTCATTAAAAAAACTTATGGTTCACCAAATGCAAAGGTGTGAGGATTGGATACATTACCATATTGAGGTTAACAGAGAGATACAAACACATGTGAAATATATAATCACCAAAGACCTACGCAATACCAAGAGAAGACTACTCAACATTGTTTCATAACCTACATGGGAAAAGCATCCGAAGAAGAAGAGATAT
Source organism: Balaenoptera ricei (assembly GCF_028023285.1). Classification (NCBI taxonomy): domain Eukaryota; kingdom Metazoa; phylum Chordata; class Mammalia; order Artiodactyla; family Balaenopteridae; genus Balaenoptera; species Balaenoptera ricei. The sequence continues at coordinate 85,225,772 of NC_082640.1, read as the reverse complement.
ATGAATATGTGTGAAAGAACCACATCTTGCACACCCAGAACAAACAAAACATTGTAATCAAGTTTGCTGTGATAAAAAATAAAAATTAAGTTAAAAATACCAACAAGAAGTAATGAGACATAAACTTAAAGGGCTTTTTCCTCGCACATTCCATTGTAATTTACAACTTAGAACACCACTTCCAGTAAGGCTCTGTTGCCCTAGTAAGCAGATTTGGTAAAGGAGAAATGCTGCCGCCTTGTGGCCGATTCCCGCAAGAGCAGCTTTTAACCCACAGCTAATGGTCACTTACCATTCACAAGGACTCAGGGCTGTAAAGGACACCTGCCCTCAAAATTGTGCTGAGGTAGGGAATGGATAAAAATGTTCAAAACAGGCAACATGTTCACGAAGTTAGTATGAAGAGGTAAGTTTTACTCACTCTCTTTTTAAAGAAAGGAAAATGGATAAAAGCTCAGCCTCAGGAAGTATTAGACTCATGCAATCTAATCTACAAAAAGATTTCAACTCACAGCAGTCGACTGACCATTGGCAAAAAGTCTACAAACAATAAATGCTGAAGAGGATTTAGAGAACTGTGTCCCCTCTAGCTGCTGGTGAGATGTAAAAGGGTTAAACGCTAATAATGAGAACAGAAAGGAGCTGCGTTGACAAGGAAAAATTGAGGTACCATTCAATCCAGCAGGCGCACCAATGGACCTCTCACCTGAGAAGACCAGAATGAAGAAGACCCGGGCTGCAAAAGCTGCACTGCAGCCTTATTCACAATAGACAAGACAGTGAAGCAACCAAAATGTCCATCAACAGATGAAAGGATAAAGAAGAAGTGGTCCATGTACACAATGAATACTAGCCATGGAAAACAATGAAACACTGCTCTTTGAGGCACCATAGATGATCTTGGAGATAATCACAGAACATGAGCTAAGTCGGAAAGCAAAAGTCCTATATCCTATGATATCACTTATAGGCGTTATCTAATAACTGACACAAATGAACATATATCCACAGAGAAAGTCAATCACACACTTATTAAAAAAAAACTATGCTTATCTAAAAGGAAAGGTGGGGGGAATGGATAAATGAAGATGACCGTTACCATATGTATACAAATACATATTATATACATATATCAAAAAGACCGACCGTATAGCAAGGAAGGTTTACGGAACACTCTGTAATAATTCACACGGGAAGAGGATCTCTACATAAATAGGTATATAGAATATGTAGATGAACCAGAGTGTGTACACCTTGGACAAGCAACATTCTAACCATTACCCCAATTGAAAAAATTAAAACAACGAACTAGGAGTAATGAGACATAAACTTATGGGGGGTTTTCCTGGCACATTCCATCCAAATTGAAAACCTAGGCAAACAACTTCCAGAACGGCTCTGCTGCCCTAGTACCCAGATTTGGGAATGGAGAAATGCTGCATCCTTGTGGCCGTTTCCCACAACAGCAGCTTCGAACCCACTGCAAAAGGTCACTAATTATTCACCAATTGCAGGTCTGTAAATGACACCGGCCCTCCAAAAAATACTGAGATCGAAAATCGAACAAAAAATTCTAGAGTGCAACTTTCCAAAAAGAAAATTTGAAGAGGTATATTATACTCACACTTTTTTTCCTTTTTCTTTTAACAGAAAAGCAAAAGGCGTGGAAAAATGATGAATTGTAGGAATTTTTACAGACATGTAAACCCAGATTACAAAAACCTATCAGCTCTCACCAGTCAGAATGGCCATCAACAAAAATGCTGCAAACAATAAATGCTGACGTGATTGTGGAGAAATGCGTACCCTCGATGCTAAGGGGGACGTGGTAAGAGCCACTAATGAAAGCACAATTGAGGTGCCTTGAAAAGGTAAACGTTGAGCTACCATACCAGTCAATCAATCATACCCACTGCTGGGTCTATCACCTGAGAAAAGGAAAATCAAAAATCACAGGCTGGCAATCCTGCACTCCAGCAATATTTACCATAGGCAACACTTGGAAGCAACGAAAATGTCCATCAACAGAGGAATGCACCAAGAAGAAGTGGTCCATGTACAGAATGGAATATTAGCCATGGAAAACATTGAAGCACTGCTCTTTGAGGCACCATAGATGAGCCTGGAGATATTCACAAAACATGAAGTAGGTCGGAAAGCAAAAGACCTTTAGCCTATATTATCACTTATGGCATTATCTAATAACTGACACAGATGAACATATTTCCAAAGAGAAAGACACTCACAGGCTTAGAAAACAAACTATGCTCATCTGAAAGGAAAGGAGGGGGGAAATTGAGAAATGAAGATTAGTGTTACTATACATATACAAATACATATTATATACATGTATCAAAAAGACCGAACATGGGCTTCCTTGGTGGTGCAGTGGTTGAGAATCTGCCTGCCAATGCAGGGGACACGGGTTCGAGCCCTGGTCTGGGAAGATCCCACATGCCGCGGAGCAACTAAGCCCGTGAGCCACAACTACTGAGCCTGCGCGTCTGGAGCCTGTGCTCCGCAACAAGAGAGGCCGCGATAGTGAGAGGCCCGTGCACCGCGATGAAGAGTGGCCCCCACTTGCCACAACTAGAGAAAGCCCTTGCACAGAAACAAAGACCCAACACAGCCAAAAATAAATAAATAAATAAATAAAAATTTAAAAAAAAAAAAAAAAAAAAAAAAAAAGACCGAACATATAGCAAGGGAGGTCGACGGAACACTGTAATATTTTACATGGGAAGAGGATCTGTACATTAATAGACATACATAATGTACAAATGAACCAGATTGTGTACACCTAGGACAAACAATATTCTAAACTTTACCCAGATTAAAAAACTTTTAAAAGCCAAGAAGAAGTAATGAGACATAAACTTATGGGGATTTCTCCTGGCAAATTCCATTCTAATTTACAACCTAGGACAATAACTTCCAGAAAGGCTCTGCTGCCCTAGTACCCAGATTGGGGAATGGAGAAATGCTACCTCCTTGTGGCCGTTTCCCACAACAGCAGCTTTGAATCCACTGCAAAAGGTCACTAAATTTTCAACAACTTGCAGTTCTGTAAATGACACCTGCCCCCCAGAAAATTTCTGGGGTCAAAAATCCACCAAAAAATACAAAAGAGGGCAACCTTCGAAGAAGACAATTTCAAGAGCTATATTGAACTCACGGTTTTTTCTTTTAAGGGAAAAGAAAAAGGCGTAGGAATATGTTGAATTTTAAAAAAATTTAAGACATGTATACCCATATTACAAAAACCTATCAGCTCACAGCAGTCAGAATGGCCATTAGGAAAAATGCTGCAAAAAATAAACGGTGAAGGGAGTGTGGAGAAATGCGTACCCTCGGTTGTAAGGTGGGGCATGTAAAGAGCCACTAATGAAAACACAGTGTAGGTGCTTTGAAAAGGGAAACATTGAGCTACCAGTCAATCAATCACAACCACAGCTTGGCCTATCACCTGAGAAAATGAGAATCAAAAAGTCACAGGCTGGCAAACATGTACGCCAGCAAGATTTACCTTAGCCAGCACTTGGAAGCAATGAAAATGTCCATCAACCGAGGAATGCACCAAGAAGAAGTGGTCCACGTACACAGTGGAATATTACTCTAATAATAAATATAAATTAAATTTAAAAACAAACAAAAGCAAGGAGACATCAACAATTGTGGGTTTATCCGGGCACATTGCACTCTAATTTATAACCGAAGAACACCACTGGCCGGTAGTTCTGTTTCCCTAGTACCAGCAAGGGGAAAGTAGAAAGGCTGCCGCTCTCTGGCCGTTACCTGCAAAAGCAGGTTTAAAGCCTGAGCTAATGGTCACTTCATATGAACAAGTACTGCAAGGCTGTAAATGAAACCTGCCCTCAAAGTGTCTTGAGGGAGATAATGGCCAAAATATTTCAAATGGTGACACATACTTTAAGAAAACACTTTGAAGAAATAAGCTCTAATCACAGCTGGAAAAATAAAAAGGACATGTCTTAAAGCTCAATTTCAACGCAGTATGAGACACATGCAAATTCAACCACAAAGAGGTATCAGCTCACATCACTCAGAATAACCATCAGCAAAAACTACAAAGAATAAATCCTGAAGGTGCTGGGAAGAAATGCATACCCTCCACTTTAAGTGGGACGTAACCTGGAAAGAGCCACTAAGGAGAACAGAATAGAGGTGCCTTTAAAAGGTCAACATTGAGCTACCATATGATCCAGCAGACCTATTCCTGGACCTATAAACTAACAGGACAGAATTGGAAGGACACAGCCACGCAAATCTGCAGTGCATAGTATTACACTAGCCAAGATATGGAAGTAACCAAAAAGTCCACCGACAGATGGGTGGACAAAGAAGAACTGCTACCTGTACAGATGGAATATGAGCTAGTGAAAAAAATGAAATAATGCCATTTCCAGCACCATAGATGAGTCTAGAAGTAATCACGCAACTTGGAGTAAGTGAGAAAGCGAAAGACACATATCCTATCATATCACATATAGGTGTTACCTAAAAAAAGATACAAAGAAAGATATTTCCACAGAGAAACACTTTCATAGATTCATTAAAAAAACTTATGGTTCACCAAATGCAAAGGTGTGAGGATTGGATACATTACCATATTGAGGTTAACAGAGAGATACAAACACATGTGAAATATATAATCACCAAAGACCTACGCAATACCAAGAGAAGACTACTCAACATTGTTTCATAACCTACATGGGAAAAGCATCCGAAGAAGAAGAGATATATGAATATGTGTGAAAGAACCACATCTTGCACACCCAGAACAAACAAAACATTGTAATCAAGTTTGCTGTGATAAAAAATAAAAATTAAGTTAAAAATACCAACAAGAAGTAATGAGACATAAACTTAAAGGGCTTTTTCCTCGCACATTCCATTGTAATTTACAACTTAGAACACCACTTCCAGTAAGGCTCTGTTGCCCTAGTAAGCAGATTTGGTAAAGGAGAAATGCTGCCGCCTTGTGGCCGATTCCCGCAAGAGCAGCTTTTAACCCACAGCTAATGGTCACTTACCATTCACAAGGACTCAGGGCTGTAAAGGACACCTGCCCTCAAAATTGTGCTGAGGTAGGGAATGGATAAAAATGTTCAAAACAGGCAACATGTTCACGAAGTTAGTATGAAGAGGTAAGTTTTACTCACTCTCTTTTTAAAGAAAGGAAAATGGATAAAAGCTCAGCCTCAGGAAGTATTAGACTCATGCAATCTAATCTACAAAAAGATTTCAACTCACAGCAGTCGACTGACCATTGGCAAAAAGTCTACAAACAATAAATGCTGAAGAGGATTTAGAGAACTGTGTCCCCTCTAGCTGCTGGTGAGATGTAAAAGGGTTAAACGCTAATAATGAGAACAGAAAGGAGCTGCGTTGAAAAGGAAAAATTGAGGTACCATTCAATCCAGCAGGCGCACCAATGGACCTCTCACCTGAGAAGACCAGAATGAAGAAGACCCGGGCTGCAAAAGCTGCACTGCAGCCTTATTCACAATAGACAAGACAGTGAAGCAACCAAAATGTCCATCAACAGATGAAAGGATAAAGAAGAAGTGGTCCATGTACACAATGAATACTAGCCATGGAAAACAATGAAACACTGCTCTTTGAGGCACCATAGATGATCTTGGAGATAATCACAGAACATGAGCTAAGTCGGAAAGCAAAAGTCCTATATCCTATGATATCACTTATAGGCGTTATCTAATAACTGACACAAATGAACATATATCCACAGAGAAAGTCAATCACACACTTATTAAAAAAAAACTATGCTTATCTAAAAGGAAAGGTGGGGGGAATGGATAAATGAAGATGAGCGTTACCATATGTATACAAATACATATTATATACATATATCAAAAAGACCGACCGTATAGCAAGGAAGGTTTACGGAACACTCTGTAATAATTCACACGGGAAGAGGATCTCTACATAAATAGGTATATAGAATATGTAGATGAACCAGAGTGTGTACACCTTGGACAAGCAACATTCTAACCATTACCCCAATTGAAAAAATTAAAACAACGAACTAGGAGTAATGAGACATAAACTTATGGGGGGTTTTCCTGGCACATTCCATCCAAATTGAAAACCTAGGCAAACAACTTCCAGAACGGCTCTGCTGCCCTAGTACCCAGATTTGGGAATGGAGAAATGCTGCATCCTTGTGGCCGTTTCCCACAACAGCAGCTTCGAACCCACTGCAAAAGGTCACTAATTATTCACCAATTGCAGGTCTGTAAATGACACCGGCCCTCCAAAAAATACTGAGATCGAAAATCGAACAAAAAATTCTAGAGTGCAACTTTCCAAAAAGAAAATTTGAAGAGGTATATTATACTCACACTTTTTTTCCTTTTTCTTTTAACAGAAAAGCAAAAGGCGTGGAAAAATGATGAATTGTAGGAATTTTTACAGACATGTAAACCCAGATTACAAAAACCTATCAGCTCTCACCAGTCAGAATGGCCATCAACAAAAATGCTGCAAACAATAAATGCTGACGTGATTGTGGAGAAATGCGTACCCTCGATGCTAAGGGGGACGTGGTAAGAGCCACTAATGAAAGCACAATTGAGGTGCCTTGAAAAGGTAAACGTTGAGCTACCATACCAGTCAATCAATCATACCCACTGCTGGGTCTATCACCTGAGAAAAGGAAAATCAAAAATCACAGGCTGGCAATCCTGCACTCCAGCAATATTTACCATAGGCAACACTTGGAAGCAACGAAAATGTCCATCAACAGAGGAATGCACCAAGAAGAAGTGGTCCATGTACAGAATGGAATATTAGCCATGGAAAACATTGAAGCACTGCTCTTTGAGGCACCATAGATGAGCCTGGAGATATTCACAAAACATGAAGTAGGTCGGAAAGCAAAAGACCTTTAGCCTATATTATCACTTATGGCATTATCTAATAACTGACACAGATGAACATATTTCCAAAGAGAAAGACACTCACAGGCTTAGAAAACAAACTATGCTCATCTGAAAGGAAAGGAGGGGGGAAATTGAGAAATGAAGATTAGTGTTACTATACATATACAAATACATATTATATACATGTATCAAAAAGACCGAACATGGGCTTCCTTGGTGGTGCAGTGGTTGAGAATCTGCCTGCCAATGCAGGGGACACGGGTTCGAGCCCTGGTCTGGGAAGATCCCACATGCCGCGGAGCAACTAAGCCCGTGAGCCACAACTACTGAGCCTGCGCGTCTGGAGCCTGTGCTCCGCAACAAGAGAGGCCGCGATAGTGAGAGGCCCGTGCACCGCGATGAAGAGTGGCCCCCACTTGCCACAACTAGAGAAAGCCCTTGCACAGAAACAAAGACCCAACACAGCCAAAAATAAATAAATAAATAAATAAAAATTTAAAAAAAAAAAAAAAAAAAAAAAAAAAGACCGAACATATAGCAAGGGAGGTCGACGGAACACTGTAATATTTTACATGGGAAGAGGATCTGTACATTAATAGACATACATAATGTACAAATGAACCAGATTGTGTACACCTAGGACAAACAATATTCTAAACTTTACCCAGATTAAAAAACTTTTAAAAGCCAAGAAGAAGTAATGAGACATAAACTTATGGGGATTTCTCCTGGCAAATTCCATTCTAATTTACAACCTAGGACAATAACTTCCAGAAAGGCTCTGCTGCCCTAGTACCCAGATTGGGGAATGGAGAAATGCTACCTCCTTGTGGCCGTTTCCCACAACAGCAGCTTTGAATCCACTGCAAAAGGTCACTAAATTTTCAACAACTTGCAGTTCTGTAAATGACACCTGCCCCCCAGAAAATTTCTGGGGTCAAAAATCCACCAAAAAATACAAAAGAGGGCAACCTTCGAAGAAGACAATTTCAAGAGCTATATTGAACTCACGGTTTTTTCTTTTAAGGGAAAAGAAAAAGGCGTAGGAATATGTTGAATTTTAAAAAAATTTAAGACATGTATACCCATATTACAAAAACCTATCAGCTCACAGCAGTCAGAATGGCCATTAGGAAAAATGCTGCAAAAAATAAACGGTGAAGGGAGTGTGGAGAAATGCGTACCCTCGGTTGTAAGGTGGGGCATGTAAAGAGCCACTAATGAAAACACAGTGTAGGTGCTTTGAAAAGGGAAACATTGAGCTACCAGTCAATCAATCACAACCACAGCTTGGCCTATCACCTGAGAAAATGAGAATCAAAAAGTCACAGGCTGGCAAACATGTACGCCAGCAAGATTTACCTTAGCCAGCACTTGGAAGCAATGAAAATGTCCATCAACCGAGGAATGCACCAAGAAGAAGTGGTCCACGTACACAGTGGAATATTACTCTAATAATAAATATAAATTAAATTTAAAAACAAACAAAAGCAAGGAGACATCAACAATTGTGGGTTTATCCGGGCACATTGCACTCTAATTTATAACCGAAGAACACCACTGGCCGGTAGTTCTGTTTCCCTAGTACCAGCAAGGGGAAAGTAGAAAGGCTGCCGCTCTCTGGCCGTTACCTGCAAAAGCAGGTTTAAAGCCTGAGCTAATGGTCACTTCATATGAACAAGTACTGCAAGGCTGTAAATGAAACCTGCCCTCAAAGTGTCTTGAGGGAGATAATGGCCAAAATATTTCAAATGGTGACACATACTTTAAGAAAACACTTTGAAGAAATAAGCTCTAATCACAGCTGGAAAAATAAAAAGGACATGTCTTAAAGCTCAATTTCAACGCAGTATGAGACACATGCAAATTCAACCACAAAGAGGTATCAGCTCACATCACTCAGAATAACCATCAGCAAAAACTACAAAGAATAAATCCTGAAGGTGCTGGGAAGAAATGCATACCCTCCACTTTAAGTGGGACGTAACCTGGAAAGAGCCACTAAGGAGAACAGAATAGAGGTGCCTTTAAAAGGTCAACATTGAGCTACCATATGATCCAGCAGACCTATTCCTGGACCTATAAACTAACAGGACAGAATTGGAAGGACACAGCCACGCAAATCTGCAGTGCATAGTATTACACTAGCCAAGATATGGAAGTAACCAAAAAGTCCACCGACAGATGGGTGGACAAAGAAGAACTGCTACCTGTACAGATGGAATATGAGCTAGTGAAAAAAATGAAATAATGCCATTTCCAGCACCATAGATGAGTCTAGAAGTAATCACGCAACTTGGAGTAAGTGAGAAAGCGAAAGACACATATCCTATCATATCACATATAGGTGTTACCTAAAAAAAGATACAAAGAAAGATATTTCCACAGAGAAACACTTTCATAGATTCATTAAAAAAACTTATGGTTCACCAAATGCAAAGGTGTGAGGATTGGATACATTACCATATTGAGGTTAACAGAGAGATACAAACACATGTGAAATATATAATCACCAAAGACCTACGCAATACCAAGAGAAGACTACTCAACATTGTTTCATAACCTACATGGGAAAAGCATCCGAAGAAGAAGAGATATATGAATATGTGTGAAAGAACCACATCTTGCACACCCAGAACAAACAAAACATTGTAATCAAGTTTGCTGTGATAAAAAATAAAAATTAAGTTAAAAATACCAACAAGAAGTAATGAGACATAAACTTAAAGGGCTTTTTCCTCGCACATTCCATTGTAATTTACAACTTAGAACACCACTTCCAGTAAGGCTCTGTTGCCCTAGTAAGCAGATTTGGTAAAGGAGAAATGCTGCCGCCTTGTGGCCGATTCCCGCAAGAGCAGCTTTTAACCCACAGCTAATGGTCACTTACCATTCACAAGGACTCAGGGCTGTAAAGGACACCTGCCCTCAAAATTGTGCTGAGGTAGGGAATGGATAAAAATGTTCAAAACAGGCAACATGTTCACGAAGTTAGTATGAAGAGGTAAGTTTTACTCACTCTCTTTTTAAAGAAAGGAAAATGGATAAAAGCTCAGCCTCAGGAAGTATTAGACTCATGCAATCTAATCTACAAAAAGATTTCAACTCACAGCAGTCGACTGACCATTGGCAAAAAGTCTACAAACAATAAATGCTGAAGAGGATTTAGAGAACTGTGTCCCCTCTAGCTGCTGGTGAGATGTAAAAGGGTTAAACGCTAATAATGAGAACAGAAAGGAGCTGCGTTGAAAAGGAAAAATTGAGGTACCATTCAATCCAGCAGGCGCACCAATGGACCTCTCACCTGAGAAGACCAGAATGAAGAAGACCCGGGCTGCAAAAGCTGCACTGCAGCCTTATTCACAATAGACAAGACAGTGAAGCAACCAAAATGTCCATCAACAGATGAAAGGATAAAGAAGAAGTGGTCCATGTACACAATGAATACTAGCCATGGAAAACAATGAAACACTGCTCTTTGAGGCACCATAGATGATCTTGGAGATAATCACAGAACATGAGCTAAGTCGGAAAGCAAAAGTCCTATATCCTATGATATCACTTATAGGCGTTATCTAATAACTGACACAAATGAACATATATCCACAGAGAAAGTCAATCACACACTTATTAAAAAAAAACTATGCTTATCTAAAAGGAAAGGTGGGGGGAATGGATAAATGAAGATGAGCGTTACCATATGTATACAAATACATATTATATACATATATCAAAAAGACCGACCGTATAGCAAGGAAGGTTTACGGAACACTCTGTAATAATTCACACGGGAAGAGGATCTCTACATAAATAGGTATATAGAATATGTAGATGAACCAGAGTGTGTACACCTTGGACAAGCAACATTCTAACCATTACCCCAATTGAAAAAATTAAAACAACGAACTAGGAGTAATGAGACATAAACTTATGGGGGGTTTTCCTGGCACATTCCATCCAAATTGAAAACCTAGGCAAACAACTTCCAGAACGGCTCTGCTGCCCTAGTACCCAGATTTGGGAATGGAGAAATGCTGCATCCTTGTGGCCGTTTCCCACAACAGCAGCTTCGAACCCACTGCAAAAGGTCACTAATTATTCACCAATTGCAGGTCTGTAAATGACACCGGCCCTCCAAAAAATACTGAGATCGAAAATCGAACAAAAAATTCTAGAGTGCAACTTTCCAAAAAGAAAATTTGAAGAGGTATATTATACTCACACTTTTTTTCCTTTTTCTTTTAACAGAAAAGCAAAAGGCGTGGAAAAATGATGAATTGTAGGAATTTTTACAGACATGTAAACCCAGATTACAAAAACCTATCAGCTCTCACCAGTCAGAATGGCCATCAACAAAAATGCTGCAAACAATAAATGCTGACGTGATTGTGGAGAAATGCGTACCCTCGATGCTAAGGGGGACGTGGTAAGAGCCACTAATGAAAGCACAATTGAGGTGCCTTGAAAAGGTAAACGTTGAGCTACCATACCAGTCAATCAATCATACCCACTGCTGGGTCTATCACCTGAGAAAAGGAAAATCAAAAATCACAGGCTGGCAATCCTGCACTCCAGCAATATTTACCATAGGCAACACTTGGAAGCAACGAAAATGTCCATCAACAGAGGAATGCACCAAGAAGAAGTGGTCCATGTACAGAATGGAATATTAGCCATGGAAAACATTGAAGCACTGCTCTTTGAGGCACCATAGATGAGCCTGGAGATATTCACAAAACATGAAGTAGGTCGGAAAGCAAAAGACCTTTAGCCTATATTATCACTTAGGGCATTATCTAATAACTGACACAGATGAACATATTTCCAAAGAGAAAGACACTCACAGGCTTAGAAAACAAACTATGCTCATCTGAAAGGAAAGGAGGGGGGAAATTGAGAAATGAAGATTAGTGTTACTATACATATACAAATACATATTATATACATGTATCAAAAAGACCGAACATGGGCTTCCTTGGTGGTGCAGTGGTTGAGAATCTGCCTGCCAATGCAGGGGACACGGGTTCGAGCCCTGGTCTGGGAAGATCCCACATGCCGCGGAGCAACTAAGCCCGTGAGCCACAACTACTGAGCCTGCGCGTCTGGAGCCTGTGCTCCGCAACAAGAGAGGCCGCGATAGTGAGAGGCCCGTGCACCGCGATGAAGAGTGGCCCCCACTTGCCACAACTAGAGAAAGCCCTTGCACAGAAACAAAGACCCAACACAGCCAAAAATAAATAAATAAATAAATAAAAATTTAAAAAAAAAAAAAAAAAAAAAAAAAAAGACCGAACATATAGCAAGGGAGGTCGACGGAACACTGTAATATTTTACATGGGAAGAGGATCTGTACATTAATAGACATACATAATGTACAAATGAACCAGATTGTGTACACCTAGGACAAACAATATTCTAAACTTTACCCAGATTAAAAAACTTTTAAAAGCCAAGAAGAAGTAATGAGACATAAACTTATGGGGATTTCTCCTGGCAAATTCCATTCTAATTTACAACCTAGGACAATAACTTCCAGAAAGGCTCTGCTGCCCTAGTACCCAGATTGGGGAATGGAGAAATGCTACCTCCTTGTGGCCGTTTCCCACAACAGCAGCTTTGAATCCACTGCAAAAGGTCACTAAATTTTCAACAACTTGCAGTTCTGTAAATGACACCTGCCCCCCAGAAAATTTCTGGGGTCAAAAATCCACCAAAAAATACAAAAGAGGGCAACCTTCGAAGAAGACAATTTCAAGAGCTATATTGAACTCACGGTTTTTTCTTTTAAGGGAAAAGAAAAAGGCGTAGGAATATGTTGAATTTTAAAAAAATTTAAGACATGTATACCCATATTACAAAAACCTATCAGCTCACAGCAGTCAGAATGGCCATTAGGAAAAATGCTGCAAAAAATAAACGGTGAAGGGAGTGTGGAGAAATGCGTACCCTCGGTTGTAAGGTGGGGCATGTAAAGAGCCACTAATGAAAACACAGTGTAGGTGCTTTGAAAAGGGAAACATTGAGCTACCAGTCAATCAATCACAACCACAGCTTGGCCTATCACCTGAGAAAATGAGAATCAAAAAGTCACAGGCTGGCAAACATGTACGCCAGCAAGATTTACCTTAGCCAGCACTTGGAAGCAATGAAAATGTCCATCAACCGAGGAATGCACCAAGAAGAAGTGGTCCACGTACACAGTGGAATATTACTCTAATAATAAATATAAATTAAATTTAAAAACAAACAAAAGCAAGGAGACATCAACAATTGTGGGTTTATCCGGGCACATTGCACTCTAATTTATAACCGAAGAACACCACTGGCCGGTAGTTCTGTTTCCCTAGTACCAGCAAGGGGAAAGTAGAAAGGCTGCCGCTCTCTGGCCGTTACCTGCAAAAGCAGGTTTAAAGCCTGAGCTAATGGTCACTTCATATGAACAAGTACTGCAAGGCTGTAAATGAAACCTGCCCTCAAAGTGTCTTGAGGGAGATAATGGCCAAAATATTTCAAATGGTGACACATACTTTAAGAAAACACTTTGAAGAAATAAGCTCTAATCACAGCTGGAAAAATAAAAAGGACATGTCTTAAAGCTCAATTTCAACGCAGTATGAGACACATGCAAATTCAACCACAAAGAGGTATCAGCTCACATCACTCAGAATAACCATCAGCAAAAACTACAAAGAATAAATCCTGAAGGTGCTGGGAAGAAATGCATACCCTCCACTTTAAGTGGGACGTAACCTGGAAAGAGCCACTAAGGAGAACAGAATAGAGGTGCCTTTAAAAGGTCAACATTGAGCTACCATATGATCCAGCAGACCTATTCCTGGACCTATAAACTAACAGGACAGAATTGGAAGGACACAGGCACGCAAATCTGCAGTGCATAGTATTACACTAGCCAAGATATGGAAGTAACCAAAAAGTCCACTGACAGATAGGTGGACAAAGAAGAACTGCTACCTGTACAGATGGAATATGAGCTAGTGAAAAAAATGAAATAATGCCATTTCCAGCACCATAGATGAGTCTAGAAGTAATCACGCAACTTGGAGTAAGTGAGAAAGCGAAAGACACATATCCTATCATATCACATATAGGTGTTACCTAAAAAAAGATACAAAGAAAGATATTTCCACAGAGAAACACTTTCATAGATTCATTAAAAAAACTTATGGTTCACCAAATGCAAAGGTGTGAGGATTGGATACATTACCATATTGAGGTTAACAGAGAGATACAAACACATGTGAAATATATAATCACCAAAGACCTACGCAATACCAAGAGAAGACTACTCAACATTGTTTCATAACCTACATGGGAAAAGCATCCGAAGAAGAAGAGATATATGAATATGTGTGAAAGAACCACATCTTGCACACCCAGAACAAACAAAACATTGTAATCAAGTTTGCTGTGATAAAAAATAAAAATTAAGTTAAAAATACCAACAAGAAGTAATGAGACATAAACTTAAAGGGCTTTTTCCTCGCACATTCCATTGTAATTTACAACTTAGAACACCACTTCCAGTAAGGCTCTGTTGCCCTAGTAAGCAGATTTGGTAAAGGAGAAATGCTGCCGCCTTGTGGCCGATTCCCGCAAGAGCAGCTTTTAACCCACAGCTAATGGTCACTTACCATTCACAAGGACTCAGGGCTGTAAAGGACACCTGCCCTCAAAATTGTGCTGAGGTAGGGAATGGATAAAAAAGTTCAAAACAGGCAACATGTTCACGAAGTTAGTATGAAGAGGTAAGTTTTACTCACTCTCTTTTTAAAGAAAGGAAAATGGATAAAAGCTCAGCCTCAGGAAGTATTAGACTCATGCAATCTAATCTACAAAAAGATTTCAACTCACAGCAGTCGACTGACCATTGGCAAAAAGTCTACAAACAATAAATGCTGAAGAGGATTTAGAGAACTGTGTCCCCTCTAGCTGCTGGTGAGATGTAAAAGGGTTAAACGCTAATAATGAGAACAGAAAGGAGCTGCGTTGAAAAGGAAAAATTGAGGTACCATTCAATCCAGCAGGCGCACCAATGGACCTCTCACCTGAGAAGACCAGAATGAAGAAGACCCGGGCTGCAAAAGCTGCACTGCAGCCTTATTCACAATAGACAAGACAGTGAAGCAACCAAAATGTCCATCAACAGATGAAAGGATAAAGAAGAAGTGGTCCATGTACACAATGAATACTAGCCATGGAAAACAATGAAACACTGCTCTTTGAGGCACCATAGATGATCTTGGAGATAATCACAGAACATGAGCTAAGTCGGAAAGCAAAAGTCCTATATCCTATGATATCACTTATAGGCGTTATCTAATAACTGACACAAATGAACATATATCCACAGAGAAAGTCAATCACACACTTATTAAAAAAAACTATGCTTATCTAAAAGGAAAGGTGGGGGGAATGGATAAATGAAGATGAGCGTTACCATATGTATACAAATACATATTATATACATATATCAAAAAGACCGACCGTATAGCAAGGAAGGTTTACGGAACACTCTGTAATAATTCACACGGGAAGAGGATCTCTACATAAATAGGTATATAGAATATGTAGATGAACCAGAGTGTGTACACCTTGGACAAGCAACATTCTAACCATTACCCCAATTGAAAAAATTAAAACAACGAACTAGGAGTAATGAGACATAAACTTATGGGGGGTTTTCCTGGCACATTCCATCCAAATTGAAAACCTAGGCAAACAACTTCCAGAACGGCTCTGCTGCCCTAGTACCCAGATTTGGGAATGGAGAAATGCTGCATCCTTGTGGCCGTTTCCCACAACAGCAGCTTCGAACCCACTGCAAAAGGTCACTAATTATTCACCAATTGCAGGTCTGTAAATGACACCGGCCCTCCAAAAAATACTGAGATCGAAAATCGAACAAAAAATTCTAGAGTGCAACTTTCCAAAAAGAAAATTTGAAGAGGTATATTATACTCACACTTTTTTTCCTTTTTCTTTTAACAGAAAAGCAAAAGGCGTGGAAAAATGATGAATTGTAGGAATTTTTACAGACATGTAAACCCAGATTACAAAAACCTATCAGCTCTCACCAGTCAGAATGGCCATCAACAAAAATGCTGCAAACAATAAATGCTGACGTGATTGTGGAGAAATGCGTACCCTCGATGCTAAGGGGGACGTGGTAAGAGCCACTAATGAAAGCACAATTGAGGTGCCTTGAAAAGGTAAACGTTGAGCTACCATACCAGTCAATCAATCATACCCACTGCTGGGTCTATCACCTGAGAAAAGGAAAATCAAAAATCACAGGCTGGCAATCCTGCACTCCAGCAATATTTACCATAGGCAACACTTGGAAGCAACGAAAATGTCCATCAACAGAGGAATGCACCAAGAAGAAGTGGTCCATGTACAGAATGGAATATTAGCCATGGAAAACATTGAAGCACTGCTCTTTGAGGCACCATAGATGAGCCTGGAGATATTCACAAAACATGAAGTAGGTCGGAAAGCAAAAGACCTTTAGCCTATATTATCACTTAGGGCATTATCTAATAACTGACACAGATGAACATATTTCCAACGAGAAAGACACTCACAGGCTTAGAAAACAAACTATGCTCATCTGAAAGGAAAGGAGGGGGGAAATTGAGAAATGAAGATTAGTGTTACTATACATATACAAATACATATTATATACATGTATCAAAAAGACCGAACATATAGCAAGGGAGGTCGACGGAACACTGTAATATTTTACATGGGAAGAGGATCTGTACATTAATAGACATACATAATGTACAAATGAACCAGATTGTGTACACCTAGGACAAACAATATTCTAAACTTTACCCAGATTAAAAAACTTTTAAAAACCAAGAAGAAGTAATGAGACATAAACTTATGGGGATTTCTCCTGGCAAATTCCATTCTAATTTACAACCTAGGACAATAACTTCCAGAAAGGCTCTGCTGCCCTAGTACCCAGATTGGGGAATGGAGAAATGCTACCTCCTTGTGGCCGTTTCCCACAACAGCAGCTTTGAATCCACTGCAAAAGGTCACTAAATTTTCAACAACTTGCAGTTCTGTAAATGACACCTGCCCCCCAGAAAATTTCTGGGGTCAAAAATCCACCAAAAAATACAAAAGAGGGCAACCTTCGAAGAAGACAATTTCAAGAGCTATATTGAACTCACGGTGTTTTCTTTTAAGGGAAAAGAAAAAGGCGTAGGAATATGTTGAATTTTAAAAAAATTTAAGACATGCATACCCATATTACAAAAACCTATCAGCTCACAGCAGTCAGAATGGCCATTAGGAAAAATGCTGCAAAAAATAAACGGTGAAGGGAGTGTGGAGAAATGCGTACCCTCGGTTGTAAGGTGGGGCATGTAAAGAGCCACTAATGAAAACACAGTGTAGGTGCTTTGAAAAGGGAAACATTGAGCTACCAGTCAATCAATCACAACCACTGCTTGGCCTATCACCTGAGAAAATGAGAATCAAAAAGTCACAGGCTGGCAAACCTGTACGCCAGCAAGATTTACCTTAGCCAGCACTTGGAAGCAATGAAAATGTCCATCAACCGAGGAATGCACCAAGAAGAAGTGGTCCACGTACACAGTGGAATATTACTCTAATAATAAATATAAATTAAATTTAAAAACAAACAAAAGCAAGGAGACATCAACAATTGTGGGTTTATCCGGGCACATTGCACTCTAATTTATAACCGAAGAACAACACTGGCCGGTAGTTCTGTTTCCCTAGTACCAGCAAGGGGAAAGTAGAAAGGCTGCTGCTCTCTGGCCGTTACCTGCAAAAGCAGGTTTAAAGCCTGAGCTAATGGTCACTTCATATGAACAAGTACTGCAAGGCTGTAAATGAAACCTGCCCTCAAAGTGTCTTGAGGGAGATAATGGCCAAAATATTTCAAATGGTGACACATACTTTAAGAAAACACTTTGAAGAAATAAGCTCTAATCACAGCTGGAAAAATAAAAAGGACATGTCTTAAAGCTCAATTTCAACGCAGTATGAGACACATGCAAATTCAACCACAAAGAGGTATCAGCTCACATCACTCAGAGTAACCATCAGCAAAAACTACAAAGAATAAATCCTGAAGGTGCTGGGAAGAAATGCATACCCTCCACTTTAAGTGGGACGTAACCTGGAAAGAGCCACTAAGGAGAACAGAATAGAGGTGCCTTTAAAAGGTCAACATTGAGCTACCATATGATCCAGCAGACCTATTCCTGGACCTATAAACTAACAGGACAGAATTGGAAGGACACAGCCACGCAAATCTGCAGTGCATAGTATTACACTAGCCAAGATATGGAAGTAACCAAAAAGTCCACCGACAGATAGGTGGACAAAGAAGAACTGCTACCTGTACAGATGGAATATGAGCTAGTGAAAAAAATGAAATAATGCCATTTCCAGCACCATAGATGAGTCTAGAAGTAATCACGCAACTTGGAGTAAGTGAGAAAGCGAAAGACACATATCCTATCATATCACATATAGGTGTTACCTAAAAAAAGATACAAAGAAAGATATTTCCACAGAGAAACACTTTCATAGATTCATTAAAAAAACTTATGGTTCACCAAATGCAAAGGTGTGAGGATTGGATACATTACCATATTGAGGTTAACAGAGAGATACAAACACATGTGAAATATATAATCACCAAAGACCTACGCAATACCAAGAGAAGACTACTCAACATTGTTTCATAACCTACATGGGAAAAGCATCCGAAGAAGAAGAGATATATGAATATGTGTGAAAGAACCACATCTTGCACACCCAGAACAAACAAAACATTGTAATCAAGTTTGCTGTGATAAAAAATAAAAATTAAGTTAAAAATACCAACAAGAAGTAATGAGACATAAACTTAAAGGGCTTTTTCCTCGCACATTCCATTGTAATTTACAACTTAGAACACCACTTCCAGTAAGGCTCTGTTGCCCTAGTAAGCAGATTTGGTAAAGGAGAAATGCTGCCGCCTTGTGGCCGATTCCCGCAAGAGCAGCTTTTAACCCACAGCTAATGGTCACTTACCATTCACAAGGACTCAGGGCTGTAAAGGACACCTGCCCTCAAAATTGTGCTGAGGTAGGGAATGGATAAAAAAGTTCAAAACAGGCAACATGTTCACGAAGTTAGTATGAAGAGGTAAGTTTTACTCACTCTCTTTTTAAAGAAAGGAAAATGGATAAAAGCTCAGCCTCAGGAAGTATTAGACTCATGCAATCTAATCTACAAAAAGATTTCAACTCACAGCAGTCGACTGACCATTGGCAAAAAGTCTACAAACAATAAATGCTGAAGAGGATTTAGAGAACTGTGTCCCCTCTAGCTGCTGGTGAGATGTAAAAGGGTTAAACGCTAATAATGAGAACAGAAAGGAGCTGCGTTGAAAAGGAAAAATTGAGGTACCATTCAATCCAGCAGGCGCACCAATGGGCCTCTCACCTGAGAAGACCAGAATGAAGAAGACCTGGGCTGCAAAAGCTGCACTGCAGCCTTATTCACAATAGACAAGACAGTGAAGCAACCAAAATGTCCATCAACAGATGAAAGGATAAAGAAGAAGTGGTCCATGTACACAATGAATACTAGCCATGGAAAACAATGAAACACTGCTCTTTGAGGCACCATAGATGATCTTGGAGATAATCACAGAACATGAGCTAAGTCGGAAAGCAAAAGTCCTATATCCTATGATATCACTTATAGGCGTTATCTAATAACTGACACAAATGAACATATATCCACAGAGAAAGTCAATCACACACTTATTAAAAAAAAACTATGCTTATCTAAAAGGAAAGGTGGGGGGAATGGATAAATGAAGATGAGCGTTACCATATGTATACAAATACATATTATATACATATATCAAAAAGACCGACCGTATAGCAAGGAAGGTTTACGGAACACTCTGTAATAATTCACACGGGAAGAGGATCTCTACATAAATAGGTATATAGAATATGTAGATGAACCAGAGTGTGTACACCTTGGACAAGCAACATTCTAACCATTACCCCAATTGAAAAAATTAAAACAACGAACTAGGAGTAATGAGACATAAACTTATGGGGGGTTTTCCTGGCACATTCCATCCAAATTGAAAACCTAGGCAAACAACTTCCAGAACGGCTCTGCTGCCCTAGTACCCAGATTTGGGAATGGAGAAATGCTGCATCCTTGTGGCCGTTTCCCACAACAGCAGCTTCGAACCCACTGCAAAAGGTCACTAATTATTCACCAATTGCAGGTCTGTAAATGACACCGGCCCTCCAAAAAATACTGAGATCGAAAATCGAACAAAAAATTCTAGAGTGCAACTTTCCAAAAAGAAAATTTGAAGAGGTATATTATACTCACACTTTTTTTCCTTTTTCTTTTAACAGAAAAGCAAAAGGCGTGGAAAAATGATGAATTGTAGGAATTTTTACAGACATGTAAACCCAGATTACAAAAACCTATCAGCTCTCACCAGTCAGAATGGCCATCAACAAAAATGCTGCAAACAATAAATGCTGACGTGATTGTGGAGAAATGCGTACCCTCGATGCTAAGGGGGACGTGGTAAGAGCCACTAATGAAAGCACAATTGAGGTGCCTTGAAAAGGTAAACGTTGAGCTACCATACCAGTCAATCAATCATACCCACTGCTGGGTCTATCACCTGAGAAAAGGAAAATCAAAAATCACAGGCTGGCAATCCTGCACTCCAGCAATATTTACCATAGGCAACACTTGGAAGCAACGAAAATGTCCATCAACAGAGGAATGCACCAAGAAGAAGTGGTCCATGTACAGAATGGAATATTAGCCATGGAAAACATTGAAGCACTGCTCTTTGAGGCACCATAGATGAGCCTGGAGATATTCACAAAACATGAAGTAGGTCGGAAAGCAAAAGACCTTTAGCCTATATTATCACTTAGGGCATTATCTAATAACTGACACAGATGAACATATTTCCAACGAGAAAGACACTCACAGGCTTAGAAAACAAACTATGCTCATCTGAAAGGAAAGGAGGGGGGAAATTGAGAAATGAAGATTAGTGTTACTATACATATACAAATACATATTATATACATGTATCAAAAAGACCGAACATATAGCAAGGGAGGTCGACGGAACACTGTAATATTTTACATGGGAAGAGGATCTGTACATTAATAGACATACATAATGTACAAATGAACCAGATTGTGTACACCTAGGACAAACAATATTCTAAACTTTACCCAGATTAAAAAACTTTTAAAAACCAAGAAGAAGTAATGAGACATAAACTTATGGGGATTTCTCCTGGCAAATTCCATTCTAATTTACAACCTAGGACAATAACTTCCAGAAAGGCTCTGCTGCCCTAGTACCCAGATTGGGGAATGGAGAAATGCTACCTCCTTGTGGCCGTTTCCCACAACAGCAGCTTTGAATCCACTGCAAAAGGTCACTAAATTTTCAACAACTTGCAGTTCTGTAAATGACACCTGCCCCCCAGAAAATTTCTGGGGTCAAAAATCCACCAAAAAATACAAAAGAGGGCAACCTTCGAAGAAGACAATTTCAAGAGCTATATTGAACTCACGGTGTTTTCTTTTAAGGGAAAAGAAAAAGGCGTAGGAATATGTTGAATTTTAAAAAAATTTAAGACATGCATACCCATATTACAAAAACCTATCAGCTCACAGCAGTCAGAATGGCCATTAGGAAAAATGCTGCAAAAAATAAACGGTGAAGGGAGTGTGGAGAAATGCGTACCCTCGGTTGTAAGGTGGGGCATGTAAAGAGCCACTAATGAAAACACAGTGTAGGTGCTTTGAAAAGGGAAACATTGAGCTACCAGTCAATCAATCACAACCACTGCTTGGCCTATCACCTGAGAAAATGAGAATCAAAAAGTCACAGGCTGGCAAACCTGTACGCCAGCAAGATTTACCTTAGCCAGCACTTGGAAGCAATGAAAATGTCCATCAACCGAGGAATGCACCAAGAAGAAGTGGTCCACGTACACAGTGGAATATTACTCTAATAATAAATATAAATTAAATTTAAAAACAAACAAAAGCAAGGAGACATCAACAATTGTGGGTTTATCCGGGCACATTGCACTCTAATTTATAACCGAAGAACAACACTGGCCGGTAGTTCTGTTTCCCTAGTACCAGCAAGGGGAAAGTAGAAAGGCTGCTGCTCTCTGGCCGTTACCTGCAAAAGCAGGTTTAAAGCCTGAGCTAATGGTCACTTCATATGAACAAGTACTGCAAGGCTGTAAATGAAACCTGCCCTCAAAGTGTCTTGAGGGAGATAATGGCCAAAATATTTCAAATGGTGACACATACTTTAAGAAAACACTTTGAAGAAATAAGCTCTAATCACAGCTGGAAAAATAAAAAGGACATGTCTTAAAGCTCAATTTCAACGCAGTATGAGACACATGCAAATTCAACCACAAAGAGGTATCAGCTCACATCACTCAGAGTAACCATCAGCAAAAACTACAAAGAATAAATCCTGAAGGTGCTGGGAAGAAATGCATACCCTCCACTTTAAGTGGGACGTAACCTGGAAAGAGCCACTAAGGAGAACAGAATAGAGGTGCCTTTAAAAGGTCAACATTGAGCTACCATATGATCCAGCAGACCTATTCCTGGACCTATAAACTAACAGGACAGAATTGGAAGGACACAGCCACGCAAATCTGCAGTGCATAGTATTACACTAGCCAAGATATGGAAGTAACCAAAAAGTCCACCGACAGATAGGTGGACAAAGAAGAACTGCTACCTGTACAGATGGAATATGAGCTAGTGAAAAAAATGAAATAATGCCATTTCCAGCACCATAGATGAGTCTAGAAGTAATCACGCAACTTGGAGTAAGTGAGAAAGCGAAAGACACATATCCTATCATATCACATATAGGTGTTACCTAAAAAAAGATACAAAGAAAGATATTTCCACAGAGAAACACTTTCATAGATTCATTAAAAAAACTTATGGTTCACCAAATGCAAAGGTGTGAGGATTGGATACATTACCATATTGAGGTTAACAGAGAGATACAAACACATGTGAAATATATAATCACCAAAGACCTACGCAATACCAAGAGAAGACTACTCAACATTGTTTCATAACCTACATGGGAAAAGCATCCGAAGAAGAAGAGATATATGAATATGTGTGAAAGAACCACATCTTGCACACCCAGAACAAACAAAACATTGTAATCAAGTTTGCTGTGATAAAAAATAAAAATTAAGTTAAAAATACCAACAAGAAGTAATGAGACATAAACTTAAAGGGCTTTTTCCTCGCACATTCCATTGTAATTTACAACTTAGAACACCACTTCCAGTAAGGCTCTGTTGCCCTAGTAAGCAGATTTGGTAAAGGAGAAATGCTGCCGCCTTGTGGCCGATTCCCGCAAGAGCAGCTTTTAACCCACAGCTAATGGTCACTTACCATTCACAAGGACTCAGGGCTGTAAAGGACACCTGCCCTCAAAATTGTGCTGAGGTAGGGAATGGATAAAAAAGTTCAAAACAGGCAACATGTTCACGAAGTTAGTATGAAGAGGTAAGTTTTACTCACTCTCTTTTTAAAGAAAGGAAAATGGATAAAAGCTCAGCCTCAGGAAGTATTAGACTCATGCAATCTAATCTACAAAAAGATTTCAACTCACAGCAGTCGACTGACCATTGGCAAAAAGTCTACAAACAATAAATGCTGAAGAGGATTTAGAGAACTGTGTCCCCTCTAGCTGCTGGTGAGATGTAAAAGGGTTAAACGCTAATAATGAGAACAGAAAGGAGCTGCGTTGAAAAGGAAAAATTGAGGTACCATTCAATCCAGCAGGCGCACCAATGGGCCTCTCACCTGAGAAGACCAGAATGAAGAAGACCTGGGCTGCAAAAGCTGCACTGCAGCCTTATTCACAATAGACAAGACAGTGAAGCAACCAAAATGTCCATCAACAGATGAAAGGATAAAGAAGAAGTGGTCCATGTACACAATGAATACTAGCCATGGAAAACAATGAAACACTGCTCTTTGAGGCACCATAGATGATCTTGGAGATAATCACAGAACATGAGCTAAGTCGGAAAGCAAAAGTCCTATATCCTATGATATCACTTATAGGCGTTATCTAATAACTGACACAAATGAACATATATCCACAGAGAAAGTCAATCACACACTTATTAAAAAAAAACTATGCTTATCTAAAAGGAAAGGTGGGGGGAATGGATAAATGAAGATGAGCGTTACCATATGTATACAAATACATATTATATACATATATCAAAAAGACCGACCGTATAGCAAGGAAGGTTTACGGAACACTCTGTAATAATTCACACGGGAAGAGGATCTCTACATAAATAGGTATATAGAATATGTAGATGAACCAGAGTGTGTACACCTTGGACAAGCAACATTCTAACCATTACCCCAATTGAAAAAATTAAAACAACGAACTAGGAGTAATGAGACATAAACTTATGGGGGGTTTTCCTGGCACATTCCATCCAAATTGAAAACCTAGGCAAACAACTTCCAGAACGGCTCTGCTGCCCTAGTACCCAGATTTGGGAATGGAGAAATGCTGCATCCTTGTGGCCGTTTCCCACAACAGCAGCTTCGAACCCACTGCAAAAGGTCACTAATTATTCACCAATTGCAGGTCTGTAAATGACACCGGCCCTCCAAAAAATACTGAGATCGAAAATCGAACAAAAAATTCTAGAGTGCAACTTTCCAAAAAGAAAATTTGAAGAGGTATATTATACTCACACTTTTTTTCCTTTTTCTTTTAACAGAAAAGCAAAAGGCGTGGAAAAATGATGAATTGTAGGAATTTTTACAGACATGTAAACCCAGATTACAAAAACCTATCAGCTCTCACCAGTCAGAATGGCCATCAACAAAAATGCTGCAAACAATAAATGCTGACGTGATTGTGGAGAAATGCGTACCCTCGATGCTAAGGGGGACGTGGTAAGAGCCACTAATGAAAGCACAATTGAGGTGCCTTGAAAAGGTAAACGTTGAGCTACCATACCAGTCAATCAATCATACCCACTGCTGGGTCTATCACCTGAGAAAAGGAAAATCAAAAATCACAGGCTGGCAATCCTGCACTCCAGCAATATTTACCATAGGCAACACTTGGAAGCAACGAAAATGTCCATCAACAGAGGAATGCACCAAGAAGAAGTGGTCCATGTACAGAATGGAATATTAGCCATGGAAAACATTGAAGCACTGCTCTTTGAGGCACCATAGATGAGCCTGGAGATATTCACAAAACATGAAGTAGGTCGGAAAGCAAAAGACCTTTAGCCTATATTATCACTTAGGGCATTATCTAATAACTGACACAGATGAACATATTTCCAAAGAGAAAGACACTCACAGGCTTAGAAAACAAACTATGCTCATCTGAAAGGAAAGGAGGGGGGAAATTGAGAAATGAAGATTAGTGTTACTATACATATACAAATACATATTATATACATGTATCAAAAAGACCGAACATATAGCAAGGGAGGTCGACGGAACACTGTAATATTTTACATGGGAAGAGGATCTGTACATTAATAGACATACATAATGTACAAATGAACCAGATTGTGTACACCTAGGACAAACAATATTCTAAACTTTACCCAGATTAAAAAACTTTTAAAAACCAAGAAGAAGTAATGAGACATAAACTTATGGGGATTTCTCCTGGCAAATTCCATTCTAATTTACAACCTAGGACAATAACTTCCAGAAAGGCTCTGCTGCCCTAGTACCCAGATTGGGGAATGGAGAAATGCTACCTCCTTGTGGCCGTTTCCCACAACAGCAGCTTTGAATCCACTGCAAAAGGTCACTAAATTTTCAACAACTTGCAGTTCTGTAAATGACACCTGCCCCCCAGAAAATTTCTGGGGTCAAAAATCCACCAAAAAATACAAAAGAGGGCAACCTTCGAAGAAGACAATTTCAAGAGCTATATTGAACTCACGGTTTTTTCTTTTAAGGGAAAAGAAAAAGGCGTAGGAATATGTTGAATTTTAAAAAAATTTAAGACATGCATACCCATATTACAAAAACCGATCAGCTCACAGCAGTCAGAATGGCCATTAGGAAAAATGCTGCAAAAAATAAACGGTGAAGGGAGTGTGGAGAAATGCGTACCCTCGGTTGTAAGGTGGGGCATGTAAAGAGCCACTAATGAAAACACAGTGTAGGTGCTTTGAAAAGGGAAACATTGAGCTACCAGTCAATCAATCACAACCACTGCTTGGCCTATCACCTGAGAAAATGAGAATCAAAAAGTCACAGGCTGGCAAACCTGTACGCCAGCAAGATTTACCTTAGCCAGCACTTGGAAGCAATGAAAATGTCCATCAACCGAGGAATGCACCAAGAAGTAATGGTCCACGTACACAGTGGAATATTACTCTAATAATAAATATAAATTAAATTTAAAAACAAACAAAAGCAAGAAGACATCAACATTTGTGGGTGTATCCGGGAACACTGCACTCTAATTTATAAACGAAGAACACCACTGGCCGGTAGTTCTGTTTCCCTACTACCAGCAAGTGGAACGAAGAAAGGCTGCTGCTCTCTGGCCGTTACCTGCAAAAGCAGGTTTAAAGCCTGAGCTAATGGTTACTTCATATGAACAAGTACTGCAAGGCTGTAAATGAAACCTGCCCTCAAAGTGTCTTGAGGGAGATAATGGCCAAAATATTTCAAATGGTGACACATACTTTAAGAAAACACTTTGAAGAAATAAGCTTTAATCACAGCTGGAAAAATAAAAAGGACATGTCTTAAAGCTCAATTTCAACGCAGTATGAGACACATGCAAATTCAACCACAAAGAGGTATCAGCTCACACCACTCAGAATAACCATCAGCAAAAACTACAAAGAATAAATCCTGAAGGTGCTGGGAAGAAATACATACCCTCCACTTTAAGTGGGACGTAAACTGGAAAGAGCCACTAAGGAGAACAGAATAGAGGTGCCTTTAAAAGGTAAACATTGAGCTACCATATGATCCAGCAGAACTATTCCTGGACCTATAAACTAAGAAGACAGAAGTGGAAGGACACAGGCACGCAAATCTGCATTGCATAGTATTACAATAGCCAAGATATGGAAGTAACCAAAAAGTCCACCGACAGATGGGTGGACAAAGAAGAACTGCTACCTGCACAGATGGAATATGAGCTAGTGAAAAACATGAAACAATGCCATTTCCCGCACCATAGATGAGTCTAGAAGTAATCACACAACTTCGAGTAAGTGAGAAACCGAAAGACACATATCCTATCATATCACTTATAGGTGTTACCTAAAAAATGATATAAAGAAAGATATTTCCACAGAGAAACACTTTCATAGATTTATTAAAAAACTTATGGTTCACCAAATGGAAAATTGTGAAGATTGGATGCATTACCATATTGAGGTTAACAGAGAGATACACACACTTGTGAAATATATAATCACCAAAGACCTACACAATACCAAGAGAAGACTTCTCAACATTGTGTCATAACCTATATGGGAAAAGGATCCGAAGAAGAATAGATATATGCATATCTGTGAAAGAACCACATCTTGCACACCTAGAACAAACAAAACATTGTAATCAAGTTTGCTGTGATAAAAAATAAAAATTAAGTTAAAAATACCAACAAGAAGTAATGAGACATAAACTGAAAGGGCTTTTTCCTCGCACATTCCATTCTAATTTACAACCTAGAACACCACTTCCAGTAAGGCTCTGTTGCCCTAGTAACCAGATTTGGTAAAGGAGAAATGCTGCCGCCTTGTGGCCGATTCCCGCAAGAGCAGCTTTTAACCCACAGCTAATGGTCACTTACCATTCACAAGGACTCAGGGCTGTATAGGACACCTGCCCTCAAAATTGTGCTGAGGTAGGGAATGGATAAAAAAATTCAAAACAGGCAACATATTCACAAAGATAGTATGAAGAGGTAAGTTTTACTCACTCTCTTTTTAAAGAAAGGAAAATGGATAAAAGCTCAGCCTCAGGAAGTATTAGACTCATGCAATCTAATCTACAAAAAGTTTTCAACTCACACCAGTCGACTGACCATTGGCAAAAAGTCTACAAACAATAAATGCTGAAGAGGTTTTAGAGAACTGTGTCCCCTCTAGCTGCTGGTGAGATGTAAAAGGGTTAAACGCTAATAATGAGAACAGAAAGGAGCTGCGTTGAAAAGGAAAAATTGAGGTACCATTCAATCCAGCAGGCGCACCAATGGGCCTCTCACCTGAGAAGACCAGAATGAAGAAGACCCAGGCTGCAAAAGCTGCACTGCAGCCTTATTCACAATAGACAAGACAGTGAAGCAACCAAAATGTCCATCAACAGATGAAAGGATAAAGAAGAGGTGGTCCATGTACACAATGAATACTAGCCATGGAAAACAAAGAAACACTGCTCTTTGAGGCACCATAGATGATCTTGGAGATAATCACAGAACATGAGCTAAGTCGGAAAGCAAAAGTCCTATATACTATGATATCACTTATAGGCGTTATCTAATAACTGACACAAATGAACATATTTCCACAGAGAAAGTCAATCACACACTTATTAAAAAAAACTATGCTTATCTAAAAGGAAAGGTTGGGGGAATGGATAAATGAAGATGAGCGTTACCATATGTATACAAATATATATTATATACATATATCAAAAAGACCGACCATATAGCAAGGAAGGTTTACGGAACACTCTGTAATAATTCACACGGGAAGAGGATCTCTACATAAATAGGTATATAGAATATGTAGATGAACCAGAGTGTGTACACCTTGGACAAGCAACATTCTAACCATTACCCCAATTGAAAAAATTAAAACAACGAAATAGGAATAAGGAGACATAAACTTATGGGGGGTTTTCCTGTCACATTCCATCCAAATTGAAAACCTAGGCAAACAACTTCCAGAACGGCTCTGCTGCCCTAGTACCCAGATTTGGTAATGGAGAAATGCTGCATCCTTGTGGCCGTTTCCCACAACAGCAGCTTCGAACCCACTGCAAAAGGTCACTAAATATTCACCAATTACAGGTCTGTAAATGACACCGGCCCTCCAAAAAATACTGAGGTCGAAAATCGACCAATAAATTCTAGAGTACAACCTTCCAAAAAGAAAATTTGAAGAGGTACATTATACTCACACTTTTTTTCTTTTTTTTTTTAACAGAAAAGAAAAAGGCATGGAAAAATGATGAATTGTAGGAATTTTTACAGACATGTAAACCCAAATTACAAAAACCTATCAGCTCAGACCAGTCACAATGGCCATCAACAAAAATGCTGCAAACAAGAAATGCTGACGTGATTGTGGAGAAATGCATACCCTCGATTCTAAGGGGGACGTGGTAAGAGCCACTAATGAAAGCACAATTGAGGTGCCTTGAAAAGGGAAACGTTGAGCTACCATACCAGTCAATCAATCATACCCACTGCTGGGTCTATCACCTGAGAAAAGGAAAATCAAAAATCACAGGCGGGCAATCCTGCACTCCAGCAATATTTACCATAGGCAACATTTGGAAGGAACGAAAATGTCCATCAACAGGGGAATGCACCGAGAAGAAGTGGTCCATGTACACAATGGAATATTAGCCATGGAAAACATTGAAGCACTGCTCTTTGAGGCACCATAGATGAGCCTGGAGATATTCACAAAACATGAAGTAGGTCGGAAAGCAAAAGACCTATATCCTATATTATCACTTCTGGCATTATCTAATAACTGACAGAGATGAACATATTTCCAAAGAGAAAGACACTCACAGGCTTAGAAAACAAACTATGCTCATCTGAAAGGAAAGGAGGGGGGAAATTGAGAAATGAAGATTAGTGTTACTATACATATACAAATACATATTATATACATGTATCAAAAAGACCGAACATATAGCAAGGGAGGTCGACGGAACACTGTAATATTTTACATGGGAAGAGCATCTGTACATTAGTAGACATACATAATGTACGAATGAACCAGATTGTGTACACCTAGGACAAACAATATTCTAAACTTTACCCAGATTAAAAAACTTTTAAAAACCAAGAAGAAGTAATGAGACATAAACTTATGGGGATTTCTCCTGGCAAATTCCATTCTAATTTACAACCCAGGACAATAACTTCCAGAAAGGCTCTGCTGCCCTAGTACCCAGATTGGGGAATGGAGAAATGCTACCTCCTTGTGGCCGTTTCCCACAACAGCAGCTTTGAACCCACTGCAAAAGGTCACTAAATTTTCAACAACTTGCAGTTCTGTAAATGTCACCTGCCCTCCAGAAAATTTCTGGGGTCAAAAATAGACCAAAAAATTCAAAAGAGGGCAACCTTCGAAGAAGACAATTTCAAGAGCTATATCGTACTCACGGTTTTTACTTTTAAGAGAAAAGAAAAAGGCGTAGGAATATGATGAATTTTTAAAATTTTAATGACATGCATACCCATATTACAAAAACCTATCAGCTCACAGCAGTCAGAATGGCCATTAGGAAAAATGCTGCAAAAAATAAATGGTGAAGGGAGTGTGGAGAAATGCGTACCCTCAGTTGAAAGAGGGGGGCATGTAAAGAGCCACTAATGTAAAAACAAGGTAGGTGCTTTCAATAGGGAAACATTGAGCTACCTGTCAATCAATCAAAACTACTGCTTGTCCTATCACCTGAGAAAATGAGAATCAAAACGTCACAGGCTGGCAAACCTGTACGCCAGCAAGATTTACCATAGCCATCACTTGGAGGCAAAGAAAATGTCCATCAACCGAGGAATGCACCAAGAAGTAGTGGTCCACGTACACAACGGAATATTACTCTAATAATAAATATAACTTAAATTTAAAAACGAACAAAAGCAAGGAGTCAGCAACATTTGTGGGTTTATCCGGGCACATTGCACTCTAATTTATAACCGAAGAACACCACTGGCCAGTAGGTCTGTTTCCCTAGTACCAGCATGGGGAACGTAGAAAGGCTGCCGCTCTCTGGCTGTTACCTGCAAAAGCAGGTTTAAAGCCTGAGCTAATGGTCACTTCATATGAACAAGTACTGCCGGGCTGTAAATGAAACCTGCCCTCAAAATGTCCTGAGGGAGATAATGGCCAAAATATTTCAAATGGTGACACATACTTTAAGAAAACACTTTGAAGAAATAAGCTCTAATCACAGCTGGAAAATTAAAAAGGACATGTCTAAAAGCTCAATTTCATAGCATTTTGAGACACATGCAAATTCAACCACAAAGAGGTATCAGCTCACACCACTCAGAATAACCATCAGCAAAAACTACAAGAATAAATGCTGAAGGTGCTGGGAAGAAGTGCATACCCTCAACTTTATGTGGGACGTAACCTGGAAAGAGCCACTAAAGAGAACAGAATAGAGGTGCCTTTAAAAGGTAAACATTGAGCTACCATATGATCCAGCAGACCTATACCTAGACCTATAAACTAAGAAGACCGAATTGGAAGGACACAGGCACGCAAATCTACATTGCATAGTATTACAATAGCCAAGATATGGAAGTAACCAAAAAGTCCACCGACAGATGGGTGGACAAAGAAGAACTGCTACCTGTACAGATGGAATATGAGCTAGTGAAAAAATGAAACTATGACATTTGCAGCACCATAGATGAGTCTAGAAGTAATCACGCAACTTGAAGTGAGAAAGCGAAAGACACATATCCTATCATATCACATATAGTTGTTACCTAAAAAATGATGCAAACAAAGATATTTCCACAGAGAAACAGTATCATAGATTCATTAAAAAAAACTTATGGTTCACCAAATGGAAAGGTGTGAGGATTGGATACATTACCATATTGAGGTTAATAGAGAGATACAAACACATGTGAAATATATAATCACCAAAGACCTACGCAATACCAAGAGAAGACTACTCAACATTCTGTCATATCCTACATGGGAAAAGGATCCGAAGAAGAATAGATATATGCATATGTGTGAAAGAACCACATCTTGCACACCTAGAACAAACAAAACATTGTAATCAAGTTTGCTGTGATAAAAAATAAAAATTAAGTTAAAAATACCAACAAGAAGTAATGAGACATAAACTTAAAGGGCTTTTTCCTCGCACATTCCATTCTAATTTACAACCTAGAACACCACTTCCAGTAAGGCTCTGTTGCCCTAGTAACCAGATTTGGTAAAGGAGAAATGCTGCCGCCTTGTGGCCGATTCCCGCAAGAGCAGCTTTTAACCCACAGCTAATGGTCACTTACCATTCACAAGGACTCAGGGCTGTAAAGGACACCTGCCCTCAAAATTGTGCTGAGGTAGGGAATGGATAAAAAAAATTCAAAACAGGCAAAAATTTCAAGAAGATAGTATGAAGAGGTAAGTTGTACTCACTCTCTTTTTAAAGAAAGGAAAATGGATAAAAGCTCCACCTCAGGAAGTATTAGCCTCATGCAATCTAGTCTACGAAAAGTTTTCAACTCACACCAGTCGACTGACCATTGGCAAAAAAGTCTACAAACAATAAATGCTGAAGAGGTTTTAGAGAACTGTGTACCCTCTAGCTGCTGGTGAGATGCAAAAGGGTTAAACACTAATAATGAGAAAAGAAAGGAGCTGCGTTGAAAAGGAAAAATTGAGGTACCATTCAATCCAGCAGGCGCACCAATGGGCCTCTCACCTGAGAAGACCAGAATGAAGAAGACCCGGGCTGCAAAAGCTGCACTGCAGCCTTATTCACAATAGACAAGACAGTGAAGCAACCAAAATGTCCATCAACAGATGAAAGGATAAAGAAGAAGTGGTCCATGTACACAATGGAATATAAGCCATGGAAAACAATGAAGCACTGCTCTTTGAGGCACCATAGATGAGCCTGGATTTAATCACAAAACATAAGGTCGATCGGAAAGCAAAAGACCTATACTCTCTGATATCACTTATGGTGTTATCTAATAACTGACAGAAATGAACATATTTCCAAAGAGAAAGACACTCACGTGCTTAGAAATCAAACTCTGCTTATGTATAAGGAAAGGTGGGGGCAATGGATAAATTAAGATTAGTGTTACTATACATATATAAATACATATTATATATATTTATCAAAAAGCCAGACCATATATTAAGGGGGGTCTACGGAACACTCTGTAATATTTTACATGGGAATAGGATCTGTACATGAATAGACGTATATAATGTATAAATGAACCAGACTGTGTACACTTAGGATAAACAATATTCTAATCTTAACACCGATTTTAAAAATTTAAAAAAACAAGAAGAAGTAATGAGACATAATCATATGGGGCTATATCCTGGCACATTCCATTCTAATTTACAACCTAGGAACATGACTTCCAGAAAGGCTCTTGCCCTAGTACCCAGATTTGGGAATGGAGAAATGCTACCCCATTGTAGCCGTTTCCCACAACAGAAGCTTTATACCCATTGCTTAAGGTCACTAAGTATTCAGATAACCGCAGGCATGTAAATGACACCTACCCTCCAAAACAATCCTGGGGTTGAAAATTGACCAAAAAATTCAAATGAGGGCAACGTTCCAAGAAGACACTTTCAAGAGGTATATTGTACTCACACTTTTTTCTTTTGTTTTTAAACAGAAAAAAAAGGTGTGGAAAACTGATGAATTTTAGAATTTTAATGACATGAATACCCATATTACAAAAACCTATCAGCTCACAGCAGTCAGAATGGCCATTAGGAAAAATGCTGCAAAAAATAAACGGTGAAGGGAGTGTGGAGAAATGCGTACCCTCGGTTCTAAGGGAGGGCATGTAAAGAGCCACTAATGAAAACACAATGTAGGTGCTTTGAACAGGGAAACATTGAGCTACCAGTCAATCAGTCACAACCACTGCTGGGCCTATCACCTGAGAAAATGAAAATCATAAAGTCACAGGCTGGCAATCCCGCACTCCAGCACTATTTACCATAGCCAACACTTGGAAGCAACAAAAATGTCCATCAACCGAGGAATGCACCAAGACGAAGTGTTCCATGTACACAATGGAATATTACTCCAATAATAAATATAAATTAAATCTAAAAAACAAAGCAAAAGTAAGGAGGCATCAGCATTTGTGGGTTTATCCGGGCACATTGCACTCTAATTTATAACCGAGGGCCACCAGTGGCCGGAAGGTGTGTTTCTCTAGTTACCAGAGTGGGGAACATAGAAAGGCTGCCACCTTCTGGCCGTTACCTGCAAAAGCAGCTTTAAAGCCTGTGCCAATGGTCACTTCATATGAACAAGTACTGCAGGGCTGTAAATGAAACCTGCCCTCAAAATGTCTTGAGGGAGGTAATAGCCAAAAAATTTCAAAATGTGACACATACTTTAAGTAAACACTTTGAAGAACTAAGCTGTAATCACAGTTTGATAAATAAAAAGGACATGCTTTAAAGCTCAATTTCAACAGATTATGGGACACATGCAAGTTCAACCACAAAGAGGTCTCAGCTCGTTCCTGTCAGAATAACCATCAGCAATAAAACTACAAACAATAAATACTGAAGGTGTTTTGGAGAAATGCATACCCTCAACTTTAAGTTGGACGTAACCTGGAAAGAGCCACTAATGAGAACTGAATGGTGGTGCCTTTAAAACGTACACAGTGAGCTACCATATGATACAGCAAGCCCACTCCTTGGCCTATAACATAGGAAGATAGATCTGGAAAGACACAGGCAAGCAAATGTGCATTGCAGCAGTATTACAATAGCCAAGACATGGATGCAACCAAAAAGTCCATCAAGAGTTGCGTTGCCAAAGAAGAACTGGTTCATGTACAGATGGAATATTAACCAGGGAAAAAAATGAAACAAGGCCATTTGCAGCACCATGTATGATTCTTGAGGTAATCAGGCAAATTGTACTAAGTCAGAAAACAAAAGACACATATCCTATAATATCACTTATAGGTCTTAGCTAAAAATTGACACCAATGAAGATATTTCCACAGAGAAATGCAATCACAGATTCATTAAAGAAACTTATGTTTCACCAAATGGAAAGGTGTGAGGATTGGATACATTAGGATATTGGGGTTAACATAGATATAGAAACACATGTGAAATATGTAATCACCAAAGACCTACGTAATACCAAGAGAAGATTACTCAACATTGTGTCATAACCTACATGGGAAAATGATCCAAAGAAGAATAGATATATGTATATATTTAAAAGAACCACATCTTGCACACCTAGAAGAAACAAAACATTTTAATCAAATTTGCTCTGATAAAAAATAAAAATTAAATTAAAAAAAGAACAAGAAGTAATGAGATATAAACTTAAGGGGCTTTTTGCTGGCACATTGCATTCTACTTTACAACCAGAACATGACTTCCATTAAGGCTCTGTCATCATTAATAAAGCAGCTTTATTAGCAATGTTGAAGATAGCTTAAAAGAAGTCTCACTAATTATTGATAGTAGCAAGAAAACAAAGTAAAGTAAAAATCTCACTGCAAAAAGTATACATAGAGTGAGGATAGTAGATCAAACACTTATTACACTTCTGTAAAGAATAAAAGACAACAATAGTATGTTTTTTTTTAAAAAAAGAAAGGGCCCAAATAAATCTGAAATGAAAGAGATGATGTTACAACAGACACCACAGAAATACAAAGTATCCTAAGATACACACAGGGTAACTCAGGGCTCAGATTGGACAGAGCCCACTCTCCAGTCCCCTTTACATGACTTACAGGAGCCTCAGGAACTGAGGAGGGGGTCCCTGAGGAGAGGCTCAAGATAGAATATGGTAGGCATTAACATGGCTCCATTCATCTTAAACATGCCTGAACTACATTCACACGAGATGATTTTGTCCTGTATGTACATCGGCACCTCTAGTTGGAACTGCAGATCTTTGGCTTCATCACCTCTACTGAGAGCATTAGCTTCACCTGCTGTGGACCGTCTCCTATAGGATTTCTAGAACCACAAAACATCGAAGCTTCACAGGACCCAGAGTCTGTGCGACTCCACGCAGAGTCTCAGAATCTCAACTCCACTCAGATACTCCACTCTTGGAGGGCACACACAAAGTAATGTGTACATCAGGGCCCAGGGGAAAGAGCAGTGAACCCGTAGGAGAATGACCAGAACTACCTGATAGTTTTAGAGGGTCTCCTGCAGAGGCAGGTGGTGGCTGTGGCTGTGGCTCACCATGAGGACAACGACACTGGCAGCAGAAGTTCTGGGAAATACTCCTTGGTGTGAGCCCTCCCAGAGTCCGCCATTAGCCCCACCAAGAGCAAGGTAGGCTCCAGTTCTGGGTTGCCTCAGGCCAAACAACCAACAGGGAGGGAACCCAGCCCCATGGATCAGCAGACAAGCGGATTAAACTTTTTATTAAAGTTTTATTTAATCTGCAGACAAGTGGATTAAAGCTCTGCCCACCAAAGCAACACCCAGCTCTACCCACCACCAGTCCCTCCCATCAGGAAGCTTGCACAAGCCTCTAAGATAGACTCATCCACTGGAGAGCAGACAGCAGAAGGAAGAAGAACTACAATTCTGAAGCCTGTGGAAGGAAAACCACATTCACAGAAAGATAGACAAAATGAAAAGGCAGAAGACTTTATACCAGATCAAGGAACAAGATAAAACCCCAGAAAAAAAAAACGAAATGAGGTGGAGATAGGGAACCTTCCAGAAAAAGAATCAGAATAAAGATAGTGAAGATGATCCAAGACCTTGGCAAAAGAATGGAGGCAAAAACAAAAAGAATAAAATATCTAGGAATAAACCTACCTAAGGAGACAAAAGACCTGTATGCAGAAAATTATAGGACACTGATGAGAGAAATTAAAGATGATACAAATAGATGGAGAGAGATACCATGTTCTTGGATTGGAAGAATCAACATTGTGAAAATGACTCTACTACCCAAAGCAATCTACAGATTCAATGCAATCCCTATCAAATTACCACTGGCATTTTTCACAGAACTAGAACAAAAAATTTCACAATTTGTATGGAGACACAAAAGACCCCGAATAGCCAAAGCAATCTTGAGAATGAAAAATGGAGCTGGTGGAATCAGGCTCCCTGACTTCAGACTATATTACAAAGCTAGAGTAATCAAGACAGTTTGGTACTGGCACAAAAACAAAAATATAGATCAATGGAACAGGATAGAAAGCCCAGAGATAAACCCACACACATATGGTCACCTTATCTTTGATAAAGGAGGCAAGCATATACAGTGGAGAAAAGACAGCCTCTTCAATAAGTGGTGCTGGGAAAATTGGACAGATACATGTAAAAGTATGAAATTAGAACACTCCCTGACACCATACACGAAAATAAACTCAAAATGGATTAAAGACCTAAGTGTAAAGTCAGACACTATCAAACTCTTAGAGGAAAAGATAGGCAGAACACTCTATGACATACATCACAGCAAGATCCTTTTTGACCCAGCTCCTAGAGAAATGGAAATAAACACACAAATAAACAAATGGGACCTAATGAAACCTAAAAGCTTTTGCACAGCAAAGGAAACCATAAACAAGAGCAAAAGACAACCCTCATAATGGGAGAAAATATTTGCAAATGAAGCAAATGACAAAGGATTAATCTCCAAGATTTACAAGCAGCTCATGCAGCTCAATAACAAAAAAACAAACAACCCAATCCAAAAATGGGCAGAAGACCTAAATAGACATTTCTCCAAAGAAGATATACAGATGGCCAACAGACACATGAAAGAATGCTCAACATCATTAATCATTAGAGAAATGCAAATCAAAACTACAATGAGGTATCATCTCACACCGGTCAGAATGGCCATCATCAAAAAAATCTAGAAACAATAAATGCTGGAGAGGGTGTGGAGAAAAGGGAACACTCTTGCACTGTTGGTGGGAATGTAAATTGATACAGCCACTATGGAGAACAGTATGGAGGTTCCTTAAAAAACTACAAATAGAACTACCATACGACCCAGCAATCCCACTACTGGGCATATACCCTGAGAAAACCATAATTCAAAAAGAGTCATGTACCAAAATGTTCATTGCAGCTCTATTTACAATAGCCAGGACATGGAAGCAACCTAAGTGTCCATCATCGGATGAATGGATAAAGAAGATGTGGCACATATATACAATGGACTATTACTCGGCCATAAAAAGAAATGAAATGGAGGTATTTGTAATGAAGTGGATGGAGTTAGAGTCTGTCATACAGAGTGAAGTAAGTCAGAAAGAGAAAAACAAATACAGTATGCTAACACATATATATGGAATCTAAGGGGAAAAAAAGGTCATGAAGAACCTAGTGGCAAGATGGGAATAAAGACACAGACCTACTAAAGAATGGACTTGAGGATATGGGGAGGGGGAGGGGTGAGATGTGACAGGGTGACAGAGTGTCATGGACATATATACCCTACCAAATGTAAAATAGATGGCTAATGGGAAGCAGCCGCATAGCACAGGGAGATCAGCTCGGTGCTTTGTGACCGCCTGGGGGGGTGGGATGGGGAGGGTGGGAGGGAGGGAGATGCAGGAGGGAGGAGATATGGGAACGTGTGTATATGTGTAGCTGATTCACTTTGTTATAAAGCAGAAACTAGCACACCATTGTGAAGCAATTATACTTCAATAAAGATGTTTTTAAAAAAAACGTAAAAAAAAATTAAAAAAAAAAAGAATGGAGGCAAAGATCGAGAAGATGCAAGAAATGCTTAACAAAGACCTAGAAGAATTAAGGAACAAACACCTAGAAGAATTAAAGAACAAACAAACAGAGGTGAATAATATAATAACTGAAATGAAAAATACACTAGAAGGAATCAGTAGCAGAATAACTGTGGCAGAAGAACGGATAAATGATCTGGAAGACAGAAAGGTGGAAATCACTGCCATGGAACAGAATAAAGAAAAAGAATGAAAATAAATGAAGACACCCTAAGAGTCCTCTGGGACAACATTAAATGCAACAACATTCACATTATAGGGGTCCCAGAAGGAGAAGAGAGAGAGAAAGGACGCAAGAATATATTTGAAGAGATTATAGTCCAAAACTTCCCTAGCATGGGAAAAGAAAGAGCCACCCAAGTCCAGGAAGCGCAGAGAGTCCCAGGCAGGATAAATCAAAGGAGAAAAATGCCAAGACACATAGTGACCAAATTGACAAAAATTAAAGACAAAGAAAAATTATTGAAAGCAACAAGGGAAAAATGACAAATAACATAAAAGGGAACTCCCATAACAGCTGATTTCTCAGCAGAAAATCTACAAGCCAGAAGGGAGTGGCATGATAAATTTAAAGTGATGAAAGGGAAGAACCGACAACCAAGAGTACTCCAGCCAGCAAGGATCTCTTTCAGATTTCACAGAGAAATCAAAAGTCCTACAGACAAGCAAAAGCTAAGAGAATTCAGCACCATGAAACCAGCTCTACACCAAATGCTAAAGGAAATTCTCTAAGTGGGAAACACAAGAGAAGAAAAGGACCTAACAAGACAAACCCGTAACAATTAAGAAAATAGTAATATACATATCAATAATTACCTTAAACATGAATGGACTAAATGTTCCAACCAAAAGACACAGCCTCTCTGAATGGATACAAAAACAAGACCTATATATATGCTGTCTACAAGAGACCCATTTCAGACCTAGGGACACATACAGACTGAAAGTGAGGCGATGGAAAAATATATTCTATGCAAATGAAAATCAAAAGAAAGCTGGAGTAGCAATACTCATATCAGATAAAATAGACTTTAAAATAAAGAATGTTACAAAAGACAAGGAAAGACACTACATAACGGTCAAGGGATCCATCCAAGAAGAAGATATAACAATTATAAATATATATGTACCCAACATAGGAGCACCTCAATATATAAGGCAACTGCTAACAGCTATAAAAGAGGAAATCGACAGTAACACAATAATAGCGGGGGACTTTAACAGCTCACTTACACCAGTGGAGATCATCCAGAAAGAAAATTAATAAGGAAACACAAGCTTTAAATGACACAATACACCAGATAGAGTTAACTGATATTTATAGGACATTCCATCCAAAAACAGCAGATTACACGTTCTTCTCAACTGCACACGGAACATTCTCCAGGATAGATCACATCTCGGGTCACAAAAAAGCCTCAGTAAATTAAAGAAAACTGAAATCATATTAAGCAGCTGTTCTGACCACAATGCTATGAGATTAGAAATCAATTACAGGGAAAAATCCGTAAAAAACAAAAAACATGGAGGCTAAACAATACGTTACTAAATAACCCAGAGATCACTGAAGAAATAAAAGAGGAAATCAAAAACTACCTAGAGACAAATGACAACAAAAACACGATGATCCAAAACCTATGGGATGCAGCAAAAGCAGTTCTAAGAGGGAAGGTTATAGCAATACAAGCCTACCTCAAGAAACAAGAAAAATCTCAGATAAACAATCTGACTTTACACCTAGAGGAACTAGAGAAAGAAGAACAAAACCCAAAGTTAGTAGAAGGAAAGGAATCATAAAGATCAGAGCAGAAATAAATGGAATAGAAACAAAGAAAATGAAAGCAAAGATCAATAAAACTAAAAGCTGGTTCTTTGAGAAGATAAACAAAAATGATAAGCCTTTAGCCAGACCCAAGAAAAAAAGGGAGAGGACTCAAATCAACAAAATTAGAAGTGAAAAAGGAGAAGTTACAACAGATACCACAGGCATACAAAGCATCCTAAGAGACTACTACAAGCAACTCTATGCCAATAAAATGGACAACCTGGAAGAAATGGACACATTCTTAGAAAGGGATAACTTTCCAAGACTGAATCAGGAAGAAATAGAGAATATGAACAAACCTATCACAAGCAATGAAATTGAAACTGTGATTAAAAATCTTCCAACAAACAAAAGTCCAGAACCAGATGGCATCACAGGTGAATTCTATCAAATATTTAGAGAAGAGCTAGCACCCAACCTTCTCAAATTCTTCAAAACAATTGCAGGGGAAGGAACACTCCCAAACTCATTCTATGAGACCACCATCACCCTGATACCAAAACCAGACAAAGATACTACAAGGAAAGTAAATTATAGACCAATATCACTGATGAATATAGATGTAAAAATCCACAACAAAATACTAGCAAACAGAATCGAACAACACGTTAAAAGGATCATACACCATGATCAAGTGGGGTTTATCCCAGGGATGCAAGGATTCTTCAATATACACAAATCAATGTGATACACCATATTAACAAATTGTAGAATAAAACCATATGATCATCTCAATAGATGCAGGAAAAGATTTTGAGAAAATTCAACATCCATTTATGATAAAAACTCTGCAGAGTGTGGGCATAGAGGGAAACTACCTCAACATAATAAAGGCCATATATGACAAACCCACAGCAAACAGCATTCTCAATGGTGAAAAACTGAAAGCGTTTCCTCTAAGATCAGGAACAAGACGAGGATGTCCACTCTCACCACTACTATTCAACATAGTTTTGGAAGTCCTAGCCATGGCAATCAGAGAAGA
Source organism: Balaenoptera ricei (assembly GCF_028023285.1). Taxonomy (NCBI): domain Eukaryota; kingdom Metazoa; phylum Chordata; class Mammalia; order Artiodactyla; family Balaenopteridae; genus Balaenoptera; species Balaenoptera ricei. The sequence continues at coordinate 85,184,185 of NC_082640.1, read as the reverse complement.
AAAAGAAATAAAAGGAATACAAAAAGGAAAAGAAGAAGTAAAATTGTCACTGTTTGCAGATGACATCATATCATAGATAGAGAATCCTAAAGATGCCACCAGAAAACCACTGGAGCTAATCAATGAATTTGGTAAAGTTGCAGGATACAAAATTAATGCACAGAAATTGCTTGCATTCCTATACACTAACAATGAAAGAACAGAAAGAGAAATTAAGGAAACAATCCCATTACCACTGCAACAAAAAGAATAAAATACCTAGGAATAAACCTACCTAAGGAAGTAAAAGACCTGTACTCAGAAAACTATAAGACACTGATGAAAGAAATCAAAGATGATATAAACAGATGGAGACATATACCATGTTCTAGGATTAGAAGAATCAATATTGTGAAAATGACTATACTACCCAAAGCAATCTACAGATTCAATGCAATCCCTATCAAAATACCTTTGGCATTTTCTACAGAACTAGAAAAAAAAATCTTAAAACTTGTAGGGAGACACAAAAGACCCCGGATAGCCAAAGCAGCCTTGAGGGGAAAAAAAAAAAGAGCTGGAGGAATCAGACTTCCAGACTTCAGACTATATTACAAAGCTACAGTAATCAAGATGATATGGTACTGACACAAAAACAGAAATATAGATCAATAGAACAGGATAGAAAGCACAGAGATAAACCCACGTACCTATGGTTAACTAATCTATGACAAAGGAGGCAAGGGTATACAATGGAGAAAAGACAGTGTCTTCAGTAGGTGGTGCTGGGAAAACTGGACAGCTACATGTAAAAGAATGAAATTAGAACACTCCCTAACACCATACACAAAAATAAACTCAAAATGGATTAGAGACCTAAATGTAAGACCAGCCACTATAAAACTCTTAGAGGAAAACATAAGCAGAACAGTCTATGACATAAATCACAGCAAGATCCTTTTTGACCCACCTCCTAGGGAAATGGAAATAAAAACAAAAATAAAAAAAATGGGACCTAATGAAACTTAAAATCTTTTGCACAGCAAAGGAAAACATAAGCAAGATGAAAAGACAACCATCAGAATGGGAGAAAATATTTTCAAATGAAGCAAATGGCAAAGGATTAATCTCCAAAAAGCAGCTCCTGTAGCTCAATATCACAAAACCAAACAACCCAATCCAAAAATGGGCAGAAGACCTAAATAGACATTTCTCCAAAGAAGATATACAGTTTGCCAACAAACACAGGAAAGGATGCTGAACATCACTAATCATTAGAGAAATGCAAATCAAAACTACAGTGAGATATCACCTCACACCAGTCAGAATGGCCATCATCAAAAAATCTACAAACAATAAATGCTGGAGAGGCATTTATTGGAAAAAAGGGAACCCTCTTGCACTGTTGGTGGGAATGTAAATTGATATAGCTACTAGGGAGAACGGTATGGGGTTCCTTTAAAACTAAAAATAGAACAACCGTACAACCCAGCAATCCCACTACTGGACATTTACCCTGAGAAAACCATAATTCAAAAAGAGTCATGGACCACAATGTTCATTGTAGCTCTATTTACAATAGCCAGGACATGGAAGCAACCTAAGTGTCCATCAACAGATAACTGGATAAAGAAGATGTGGACCACATATACAATGGAACATTATTCAGCCATAAAAAGAAACGAAATTGAGTTATTTGTAGTGAGGTGGATGGATCTAGAGTCTGTCCTACAGAGTGAAGTAAGTCAGAAAGAGAAAAACAAATACCGTATGCTAACACATATATATGGACTCTAAAAGAAAAAAGTTTATGAAGAACCTAGGGGCAGGAAAGGATTAAGGACACAGACGTAGAGAAAGGACTTGAGGACACGGGGAGGGGGAAGGGTAAGCTGGGACAAAGTGAGAGAGTGGTATGGACATATATACACTACCAAATGTAAAATTGATAGCTACTGGGAAGCAGCCACATAGCACAGGGAGATCAGCTCGGTGCTTTGTGACCACCTAAAGGGGTGGGATAAGGGAGTGAGAGGGAAGTGCAAGAGGGAGGGGATATGGTGTTATATGTATACGTATAGCTGATTCACTTTTTCATACAGCAGAAACTAACACACAATTGTAAAACAATTATACTCCAATAAAGATGTAAAAGAAAAAAAAAAAGAAAGCCCAGAGACAAACCTACACACCTATGGTCCACTAATCTATGACAAAGGAGGCAAGGGTATACAATGGAGAAAAGACAGTGTCTTCAGTAAGTGGTGCTGGGAAAAATGGACAGCTACATGTAAAAGAATGAAATTAGAACACTCCCTAACACCATACACAAAAAATAAACTCAAAATGGATTAGAGACCGAAATGTTAGACTGGACACTATAAAACTCTTAGAGGAAAACATAGGAAGAATACTCTTTGACATAAATCACAGCAAGATCTTTTTTGATCCACCTCCTAGAGTAATGGAATAAAAAACAAAAATAAACAAATGGGAGCAAATGAAACCTAAAAGCTTTTGGAAAGCAAAGGAAACTACAAAGACGACGAAAAGACAACCCTCAGAATGGGAGAAAATATTTGCAAACGAATCAATGGACAAAGGATTAATCTCCAATATATATAAACAGCTCATGCAGCTCAACAGTAAAAAAACAAACAACCCAATCCAAAAATGGGCAGATGACATAAATAGACATTTGTCCCAAGAAGACATACAGATGGCCAAGAAGCACATGAAAAGCTGCTCAACATCACTAATTATTAGAGAAATATAAACCAAAACTGTAATGAGGTATCACCTCACACAAGTTAGAATGGGCATCATCAGAAAATCTACAAACAACAAATGCTGGAGAGGGTGTGGAGAAAAGGGAACCCTCTTACACTATTTGTGGGAATGTAAATTGATACAGTCACTATGGAGAACAGTATGGAGGTTCCTTAAAAAACTAAAAATAGAATTATCATATGACCCAGCAATCCCACTACTGGGCATATACCCAGAGAAAACCATAATTCAAAAAGACACATCCACCACAATGTTCATTGCAGCACTATCTACAATAGCCAGGTCATGGAAGCAATCTAAATGCCCATAGATAGACAAATGGAAAATATGTGGTACATATATAAAATGGAATATTACTCAGCCATAAAAAGGAATGAAATTGGGTCATTTGTAGAGACGTGGATAGATCTAGAGACTGTCATACAGAGTGAAGTAAGTCAGAAAAAGAAAAACATATATCGTATATTAACGCATACATGTGGAACCTAGAAAAATGGTACAGATGAACCGGTTTGCAAGGCAGAAATAGAGACACAGATGTAGAGAACAAATGTATGGTCACCAAGGGGGGAAAGTGGCAGGGTGGTGGTGGTGGGATGAATTGCGAGCCTGGGATTGACATATATACACTTATATGTATAAAATAGATAACCAATAAGAACCTGCTGTATAAAAAAATGAATAAAATAAAATTTAAATATTTAAAAATATTTAAAAACATAAAACAGAAAAAAAGTTCTGTCCTTCCCATAGACGTATTTATATGAATGAATTATTTCCATGCTTATATCTATAAATACAAAAAGAGGAATAAAACCTACCTTGAACCAAAAAAGAAAAAAAAAAAACAGAACCCACTGGTCATACAGAGGAAATCCCTATCAGGCACTTGCTCCAGTGGTAAACAATTCTGAAGTTGGTCAGAGGTGGGGAATCGTCTCCCATGCAGCCAGCAGCTCCCCCGCAAGGAGCGTCCTCATTGCAAAGCTGGGGGACCGTGAGGAGGCGTCTCTTAGTAAACGTGAGCTGAGCCTCAGGCCAGCTGCTGCTGAACTTTTCCCACCCTTCCCAGGTAAAACACCTGAATGTGTGCAAAGACTTTAAAGCCTAGAGGAAAGGGCTTGGAGTCACACCAGCGACAGCACGCAGGCCGACTTGGTGCCTGCAGGCCAGCCAGGACGGTCCTGGCCCCGGGCGCTCTTCTGGAATCTTTCCATTTCCCTGCCTGAGGTACCCCTCCTGTCCCAGCCCCCACTGCTTTTTTCCTTCCTCACCTCTGCCCGGGGAGAAATTCCAGCAGCAGGTATGGGTGACACATCCTCTTCTTTAGCAGGTGGCAGCCCGGCAACTCCTGCAGAAAGTCCAGCAGAGCCCCACTCACACAGGGCCACTCATCGAGCCCTGGGCCCTACTCCCTCCCACCAGCACAACCCCGAGACTGCTGACGGGGCAGAGAATATGGCGTCAGGCACAGCTGCAGAGGCTTTTGCTGCCTGGAAGGGTGTTTATATTGACTTCAACCCAGGCACACCTGGGAAGGGCTGGCCGGCCAGGTCAGGCTGCCCAGGTCAGCCAATCCTCGCCCCTCAGGGGCTCAGAGTTGCAGATAATGGGCCTTGATGCACCGGCCAGATCCAAGGAACAGGTGTAGGGTCCCGAGAGTCAGGATAGACAAGGGGCGGCAGCCCTGGCTTGTTTTCTAATCATTTTATCTGGTCCATGAGTGGGAGACAACTTCAAGAAGACCCTCTCCTAATGAGAGGAACCCAGGAGTCAGGGAGAGGAGGGTTGGTGGGTGGAGACAGAGGCCTGGTGCCCCGGCTGCAGTGGAAGCCCCTGGAAGACCAGGCGGAGGAAGGCTGCACAGAGTGAAGCCTAGGGTCACAGACATGTCGGAGCTGCTGTTTGTTAGTTCAAGCCCTGCTCTGAGGTGCTCTGTGTCAGCTCTGAGCGACAGGTGTGCTGGGGGTGCTCTGCAATGAGGGCTATGTGCACGGTTCCTGTGTGCCCAGCCCTGCCAGGGTACCTGTCCAAGGGAGCTCCATATCCAGGGAGAGGCCTGCCCATGAGAGCCCCGTGAGCTGCTGGGTACCTGCACAGGTGAGCTCCATATCCTGGGAGGGGCCTGACAATGAGAGCCCCGTGGGCTGCTGGCTACCTGCACAGTTGAGCTCCATATCCTGGTAGGGGCCTGCCCACGAGAGCCCCATGGGCTGCTGGGTACCTGCACAGGTGAGCTCCATATCCTGGGAGGGGCCTGACCATGAGAGCCCCGTGGGCTGCTGGGGACATGGTAAAGGACGCCAGGACAGTCAGTGAAGCCACAGACGATATACATCCAGTAGTTCCTAATTCCTACACCCTGCTGGTCATTCTACCATCCACCAGGACATGGTATTCTGTATTAGACTTCAATGATGCCTTCTTCTGTATTCCATTAGTCCCAGAGTCACAAGGAATTTTGGCTGTGAGTGGCAGGACTCAACATACAACAAAAACAATACTGCTTGGCCGTCCTGCCCCAGGGGTTCAAAAATTCCCACACCATCTTTGGGAAAACGTTAGCTAAAACCCTAAAAGATCTACCTCTGGAGAAGTGAACCCTCCTTCAATATGCAGATGACATTCTGGGCTTTCCTGGTGGCGCAGTGGTTGAGAATCTGCCTACCAATGCAGGGGACACAGGTTCGAGCCCTGGTCTGAGAAGATCCCATATGCCGCGGAGCAACTAGGCCCGTGAGCCACAATTACTGAGCCTGCGCGTCTGGAGCCTGTGCTCCACAATAAGAGAGGCTGCGATAGTGAGTGGCCCACGCACCGCGATGAAGAGTGGCCCCCGCTTGCCACAACTAGAGAAAGCCCTCGCACAGAAACGAAGACCCAACACAGCCATAAATAATAAATAAATAAATTTAAAAAAATGCAGACGACATTCTGATCGCCAGCCCTACTAAGGAGGCCTCTGGACTACCTAGCCAATAAAAGATAGAAGGTGTCCAAGAAAAAGGCTCAAATATCACAGACTAAGGTGACCTGCCTGGGCTTCATTCTCACAGAAGATCGGAGAAGCCCATCCCAGGAAAGGGAAGAAGCCATTTGCAGCCTCACCCTTCCTAAAACTAGAAGACAGCTTAGGGGTTCCTGGGGAGACCGGGGTTTGCTGCATCTGGACCCCTAACTACAGTCTAATACCTGGGCCTCTATATGAAACACTGAAAGGAAAAGATGATGATCCTTTTGAATAGAATCCAGAAGCGGCCTTTCAAGAAAGGAAAGAGCAGTCAATTCAGACCCTTGCCCTGGACCTCCCTAATTTAGCTAAACCCTTTGACCTTTATATTCCTGGTCGAAGGCGAATCGCCCTTGGAGTTTTAGTGCAAAAACTGGGACCACTTGAAATGGAACAACGCAAGAATGCCCTCCAGGCATTGGCCAGCCACCCCATCCGACCAGGATACTGGGGGTATCTAAAAACCTGGAAATGAGCAGCCCGCAAGGCCAGATCCCTCCTAAGGGTAAAGGACGCCACTTGGTGATCCTAACCACCCACCATGCCCTGAAGTTGCAGGGATCGCTCCGTGGGCACAATGACCTCGAGTGAGGAGGCCCTCCAACTCCAACCTCCAGAGAGACAACCTGGGGCAACAGGCCCCCATGACGACTCGTGTGACCATCACTTGACCTGGAGCTTCTCTCAGAAAACCACAAGAGTGTGCCCCAAAAGAACAGACTATTGCTTGCAGGACTTACTGCACCCAGAGCGGAGCTAATAAACTTGGCAGGGGAACCCTAAATAACGCTGCCACCATAGAAAAGCCTACAGACACCACGGTGACGGTGGCCAATGAGACCAGATGTACTCCTGGTTACTTCAAAAGGGCAGTGACTGAGTGGCCGTCATGGTCCTGGATCACCACCGGCCCTGGACTGTCTGGGAGTTGAGCAGGCAGGGCTCTGACACCTGGTGCTGTTTGTACGTTGATTCAGTGGCCTAACTGAAGAAAGCACAGACTACTGGTCAGAGCATCTAGGCTGGCAGAAACCGTCAGCCTAAGGGGGCCGAACCAATGTGGAGCAGGGTAAAACCGGCCCCCCCAGCATCCCTGCGCATCTCTTTCCTGGACCCTTAAAGGTCATTAGAATCTATAAAACTTCCAACGCTGGTGCTCAGGCAGACGAGCAGTGAGGGAGGAGGCCTGGGGACAATCAACCTCACCTGGAAGCTGCTGGGGAGAAGTCCTGCCCCTCCCCTCGGGTATGAGGACACCCAACTCAGCACGAAGCATTTACAGAAGAGGTGTCTGCACCCTCAGCGCCCCAAGAATGTGGAATGGGACAAGAGGCAGAGGAGGGGTTTGTCACCGGCAAAGCCCATTAAAAATTCCTGGGAGATAAAAATAGAATCTGGGCAATAAAATAAAGTCTAACCTTTTTTTCCTTTGTGCTTTTTCTAATTTCACTTGTTCCTAGGTTTCCACAGGCAGAGGTCCCACACCTGGCACTTCAGACCCGATTTCCTAGTGCAAAATGGCTGGGCCGACACCTCAGCTCTCGGGGCCCCATGCAGACTCCGTCACATAGAGCCTGAGCTCCAGCCAACCCGGCCCTCGAGAGCTCCGCCCCGTCCCTCCCGCTGACGCTGACGGGATCCCTACACAGCAGTCCGGCCCACAGACCGCGGGGGAGCGCACGCTCTCACCTCTCCATTCTCTGATCAAAATATAAAGTTTTCCTTTGCTTCTGAACCAAACTCAGTCTCGATCTGTTGGCTCCAATGACACTGGGCAGGGGGACCCTTGTTGGGGCCGACTCTGCAGGATCAGTAACAGAATTTGAGAACATTGTACCTTCAATGAACAGATGTGTGAGTCAAATATTGTAACTTCAATGAACAGATGTGTGAGCCAAACTGTAATTAACATAGAGCAGTGTATAAGGCTCGTGTAAAATAAGGTATTTCTAACACTTCCATTTGATATTTCCATCACTTTATTATAAGCAAGTTCAGTGGAGGGGTTTGTCGTATTTGTCAGGTCAACAGTAGAGAAATGCAGTAATTTCTTTCCAAGGATGTGGATCTATTAATCTTGACTGAAGTTTCCATCTTGTTTTGAATGATTTTCCATTGAAAATGATACCTCTCTTTCAGCTCCTAGATTTCTGAGAAGTATAAAATCTTGTATTGTTTTATTACCAAAGGGGAAAGGTGGGAGGAGGGATAAATTAACAGTTTCGGATTAACATATACACACTGCTATGTATAAAATATATCATCAACAAGGAACTGCTGTATAGCACAGGGAACTATACTCAATATTTTGTAATAACCCCTAAGGGGAAATAATCTGAAAAACAAAAGATATCTATATCGACATCATGTATCAACTACAGATAAAATGGTACCTAAAGGAGGCCGATGGTGAGCGTTTCTGACCATGAAGACTTCAATCTTCTAAAGTTCGGACTCTGCCTACAGCCCAGTCCCTTAATGAACATACATGTACCAGTAGCTTAAAAATTCCCCAGATTGGGGTTCGGGGAGACACTGATTTGAAAAAATCCCTGGTGTTCTCCTTACATACATGGGACCTTTCCTACAGCTAAAACATGCCTGTGACACCCAGAATATGGTACACGGTTGGATCAGGAAGATTTTGGAAAAGGGACCTCATCTCCTAATCCCCTGGTTGTCGGGTTCACCCCTCCAGCCTCTTTCGTAACATTCTCCAAACTTGAGGATGTCAGCACCTTCAACATCCTGTTGCACAGAGTTTGGAATTTCTCCAGAGGATGAAGGGGAAGGAGGAGAAACAATGAGGGACAAGCCCTAGATGTTCGGACAGGCACACGTCACTCTAATTTCCCATTAAGAAGAAGAATTAACCAAAGGCTCGGCCTGCCCCACGGAACTAGTATAGGGCCAAAAGCAATCCTGCGCTTTTGCGGCCAGCTCACAAAAAAGCGAGTTGAAAAAAGGAGCTCAGGGGCACTGCAATTCACAAACATGCAGAGTTATAAATGATCACTCTCGTCCAAAAATATATTGAGGGAAGGCAACGAAGAGGATGTGAAAGCAAGGCAGAATTGTAGGAAACAGATTTCAGGAGGTAGATTCGAATCGCCTTAAAAGCACAGGAAAAGCGGCAAAACCTCGACAATGATGCCCTTGGCCAAAAAGGGCGTATGCGTTTTTTCCTGAATATATTCAGGAAAAAACGCATACGCCCTTTTTGGCCAACCAAGCAACCTGGAAAGGCAAATCAGCGCTACAAAGAAGTCTCACTTCCCATCGGTCAAAAGGGCCATGCTGAAAAAAGTGTCAAAACCAGAAATGCAGGACAGGCCATGGAGAAATGGGAGCCCTGCTACGCTGCTTGGTGGGATGTAAATTGCCAACAGCCACTCTGGAGAAGTGTACGGTGAGTCCTGAAACATCTAAAAAACACAAGCTAGAGAGAATAGGGCACTTCCACTCATGGGCGTATAAATTGGGAAAACTAAAAATCAGCAAGACAGAGGCACCCCAAAGTTTAGGGCTGCTCTGTTGGCAAGAAACTCCACTTCATTACACCTTAAATATCCCAGGAAAGAGAAGAATGGATAAGGAAGATGTGGTCCTTATGTACAATGGAATATCACTCAGCCATGAAATCAACGTCATAAGGCTAGGAGCAGCATGATGAGTGGATTTAGGTACGACGATTCTAAGTGAAATAAGTCACAAAGAAAAAGACACTTATCATAAGATATCACTTATAGAGGGAATGTAAAAACCGCTACACTTGAACTGGATTACAAAACAGAACAGAGTCACACGTTTAGAAAACACACTATGGCTGCTTCACGGGAAAGGTGAGGTGGGGTGATGCATAAAACAAGGGTTTCAAATTAGCTCAGATAGCGTTCCATAAACCCAATATGTAATAGACAAGACCTACTCCTTGCTCAGTGAACTGGACTCAACAGGCCCTATTCACCGCACAAGAATATATCTGACTAGTAAGAATCTTAAAACCTATGTATTGATATCTCTCTGTAAGTGAGTCAAGTGGGTGTAAAGCGGCATAAACACAGCAGAGAAAAACAGCTAAACCCCATTATAAAAATCAATTACTTTAAAATCCCGTGAAACAAAGACAGTGAAAGAGAGAGAAATTCATACAAAATTCGTTCAGGGGCTGTGATGCAACCTGGATTGACCATATGTAGACCCACAGATGGATGAGACATAAGGGTGGACACTCTTGGGGCTGAGAGGTTTGGTGAGGTTGGGTGAGCAAACGCCGACCCTTTAAAGTAATACTGCGTGGTACCCATCCCATGGGTCCCAAATCTCCAGGTTCAAGGGCATCTTCCTACATCGAAAACATGCATTAGAAACCGTGAAGATGGTACACCGTGTGATCGGGAAACGTTTCTAAAACGCACCTCATTTCTCATCACCTTGTGTTCGGGTTCGCCGTTCCAGCTGCTTTACCAGCAATCTCCCTCCTAGGAGAATCAGAACCTTTAACCTCCTGTTCCGTATAGGTTGCAATATTTCCTGAGAATGCACGGGAAGAGGGGGAACAAATGAGAGATTAGCTCTAGGTGTTGGGACAGGCACAGGTCACTCTATTTTCCATTCAGGAAGAAGAATTAACCACAGGCTCAGCCTGCCGCCCGGAAGCAGAACAGGGCCTAAAGCAATCCTGCGCTTTTGCGGCCAGCTCCCAAAAAAGCGAGTTGAAAAATGGAGCTCAGGGGCACTGCAATTCACAAACACGCAGAGTTATAAATGATCACTCTCGTCCACAAATATACTGAGGGAAGGCAACGAAGAGGATTTGAAAGCAAGGCAGAATTGCAGGAAAAAGATTTCAGGAGGTATATTCGAATCACCTTCAAAGCACAAGAAAAGCGGCAAAAGTCGACAATGATGCCCTTGGACAAAAAGGGCGTATGCGTTTTTTACTGAAGGAAAAAACGCATACGCCCTTTTTGGCCAACCAAGGAAATTGGAAAGGCCAATCAGCGCTACAAAGAAGTCTCGCTTTCCATCGGTCAAAAGGGCCATGCTGAATAAAGTGTCAAAACCAGAAATGCAGGACAGGCCATGGAGAAATGGGAGCCTTGCTACGCTGATGGGCGGGATGTAAATTGCCAACAGCCACTCTGGAGAAGTGTACGGTGTGTCCTGAAACATCTAAAAAACTCAGCTTAGAGAGCATAGGGCACTTCCACTCATGGGCGTATAAATTGGGAAAACTAAAAATCAGCAAGATACAGGCACCCCAAAGTTTAGGGCTGCTCTGTTGAAAAGAACCTCCACTTCGTTACACCTTAAATATCCCAGGAAAGACAAGAATGGATAAAGAAGTTGTGGTCCTTATGTACAATGGAATATCACTCAGCCATGAAATCAACGTCATAAGGCTAGTAGCAGCATAATGAGTGGATTTAGGTACGACGATACTAAATGAAATAAGTCACACAGAAAAAGAAACATATAAGATATCACTTATAGAGGGAATGTAAAAACCGCTACCCTTGAACTGAATTACAAAACAGAACAGAGTCACACGTTTAGAAAACACACTATGGCTGCTTAACGGGAAAGGTGAGGTGGGGTGATGCATAAAACAAGGGTTTCAAATTAGCTCAGATAGTGTTCCATAAACCCAATAAGTAATAGACAAGACCTACTCCTTGCTCAGTGAACTGGACTCAACACCCCCTATTCACCGCCCAAGAATATATCTGACTAGTAAGAATCTTAAAATCTATGTATTGATATCTCTCTGTAAGTGAGTCAACTGGGTTTAAAGCGGCATAAACACAGCAGTGAAATGCAGCTAAACCCCATTATAAAAATCAATTACTTTTAAAAACCCGTGAAACAACGACAGTGAAAGAGAGAGAAATTCTGACAAAATTCATTCAGGGGCTGTGATGCCACCTGGATTGACCATATCTAGACCCACAGCTGATTGAGACATAAGGGTGGACACTCTTGGGGTTGAGAGGTTTGGTGAGGTTGGGTGAGCAAACGCAGACCCTTTAAAGTAATACTGCGTGGTACCCATCCCATGGGTCCCAAATCTCAAGGTTCAAGGGCATCTTCCTACATCGAAAACATGCATGAGGAACCCAGAAGATGGTACACCGTGTGATTGGGAAAGGTTTCTAAAACGCACCTCATTTCTCATCTCCTTGTGCTCCGGTTCGCCATTCCAGCCGCTATACTAGCAATCTACCTGCTTGGAGAATCAGCACCTTTAACCTCCTGTTCCGTACAGGTTGCAAATTGTCCTGAGGATGAAAGCGAAGAGGGGGAACCAATGAGAGACTACCTCTAGGTTTTGGGACAGGCACAGGTCACTCTATTTTCCCATCAGGAAGAAGAATTAACCTCAGGCTCAGCTTGCCGCCCGGAGCCAGAATAGGGCCTGAAGCAATCCTGCGCTTTTCCGGCCAGCTCCCAAGAAAGCGAGTTGAAAAATGGAGCTCAGGGGCACTGCAATTCACAAACCTGCAGACTTAGAAATGATACCTCTCGTACAGAAATATATTGAGGGAAGGCAACGAAGAGGATTTGAAAGCAAGGCAGAAATGAAGGAAACAGATTTCAGGAGGTAGATTCGAATCGCCTTTAAAGCACAGGAAAAGCGGCAAAACCTCGAAAATGCTGCCCTTTTTGGCCAACCAAGCAACCTGGAAAGGCAAATCAGCGCTACAAAGAAGTCTCGCTTCCCATCAGTCAAAAGGGCCATGCTGAATAAAGTGTCAAACCAGAAATGCAGGACAGGCCATGGAGAAATGGGAGCCTTGCTACGCTGATGGGCGGGATGTAAATTGCCAACAGCCACTCTGGAGAAGTGTACGGTGTGTCCTGAAACATCTAAAAAACTCAGCTTAGAGAGCATAGGGCAATTCCTCTCATGGGTGTATAAATTGGGAAACTAAAAATCAGCAAGACACAGGCACCCCAAAATTTAGCGCTGCTCTGTTGACAAAACCCTCCACTTCGTTACACCTTAAATATCCCAGGAAAGACAAGAATGGATAAAGAAGTTGTGGTCCTTATGTACAATGGAATATCACTCAGCCATGAAATCAACGTCATAAGGCTAGGAGCAGCATGATCAGTGGATTTGGGTACGACGATTCTAAGTGAAATATGTCACACAGAAAAAGACACTTATCATAAGATATCACTTATAGAGGGAATGTAAAAACCGCTACCCTTGAACTGAATTACATAACAAGTCAGAGTCACACGTTTAGAAAACACACTATGGCTGCTTAACGGGAAAGGTGAGGTGGGGTGATGCATAAAACAAGGGTTTCAAATTAGCTCAGATAGCGTTCCATAAACCCAATATGTAATAGACAAGACCTACTCCTTCCTCAGTGAACTGGACTCAACACCCCCTATTCACCGCCCAAGAATATATCTGACTAGTAAGAATCTTAAAACCTATGTATTTATATCTCTCTGTAAGTGAGTGAAGTGGGTGAAAAGCGGCATAAACACGGCAGTGAAAAGCAGTTAAACCCCATTATACAAATCAATTACTTTTAAAAACCCGTGAAACAAACACAGTGAAAGAGAGAGAAATTCTGACAAAATTCGTTCAGGGGCTGTGATGCAACCTGGATTGACCATATGTAGACCCACAGATGGATGAGACATAAGGGTGGACACTCTTGGGGCTGAGAGGTTTGGTGAGGTTGGGTGAGCAAACTCAGACACTTTAAAGTAATACTGCGTGGAACCCATCCAATGGGTCCCAAATCTCCAGGTTCAAGGGCATCTTCCTACATCGAAAACATTCATGAGAAACCCAGAAGATGGTACACCGTGTGATCGGGAAAGGTTTCTAAAACGCACCTCATTTCTCATCTCCGTGTGCTCCGGTTCGCCATTCCAGCCGCTATACTAGCAATTTTCCTGCTTGTAGAATCAGCACCTTTAACCTCCTGTTCCGTACAGGTTGCAATTTGTCCTGAGGATGAACGGGAAGAGGGGGAACCAATGAGAGACTAGCTCTAGGTGTTGGGACAGGCACAGGTCACTCTATTTTCCCATCAGGAAGAAGAATTAACCACAGGCTCAGCCTGCCGCCCGGAGCCAGAAAAGGGCCTGATGCAATCCTGCGCTTTTGCGGCCAGCTCCCAAGAAAGTGAGTTGAAAAATGGAGCTCAGGGGCACTGCAATTCACAAACCTGCAGAGTTAGAAATGATAACTCTCGTCCACAAATATATTGAGGGAAGGCAACGAAGAGGATTTGAAAGCCAGGCAGAATTGCAGGAAACAGATTTCAGGAGGTAGATTCGAATCGCATTTAAAGCACAGGAAAAGTGGCAAAACCTCGACAGTGAGGCCCTTGGCCAAAAAGGGCGTATGCGTTTTTTCCTGAATATATGGGTTCCATGGGAAGGGATGGGTTCCAAGCAACCTGGGAAGGCAAATAAGCGCTACAAAGAAGTCTCGCTTCCCATTGCTCAAAAGGGCCATGCTGAATAAAGTGTCAAATCCAGAAATGAAGGATAGGCCAGGGAGAAACGAGGGCCTTGCTACGCTGACGGGAGGGATGTAAATTGCCAACATCTACTCTGCGGAAGTGTACGGTGTGTCCTGAAACATCTGAAAAACTCAGCATAGAGAGCATAGGGCACTTCCACTCATTGGCGTATGAGTTGGGATAACTAAAAATCAGCAAGACACAGGCACCCCAAAGTTTAAGGCTGCTCTGTTGACAAGAACCTCCACTTTGTTACACCTTAAATATCCCAGGAAAGACAAGAATGGATAAAGAAGTTGTGGTCCTTTTGTACAATGGAATATCACACAGCCCTGAAATCAACGTCATAAGGCTAGGAGCAGCATGATGAGTGGATTTGGGTACGACGATTCTAAGTGAAATAAGTCACACAGAAAAAGACACTTATCATAAGATATCACTTATAGAGGGAATGTAAAAACCGCTACCCTTGAACTGAATTACATAGCAGGTCAGAGTCACACGTTTAGAAAACACACTATGGCTGCTTAACGGGAAAGGTGAGGTGGGGTGATGCATAAAACAAGGGTTTCAAATTAGCTCAGATAGCGTTCCATAAACCCAAAATGTAATAGACAAGACCTACTCCTTCCTCAGCGAACTGGACTCAACACCCCCTATTCACCACCCAAGAATATATCTGACTAGTAAGAATCTTAAAACCTATGTATTGATATCTCTCTCTAAGTGAGTGAAGTGGGTGAAAAGCGGCATAAACACAGCAGTGAAAAGCAGTTAAACCGCATTATACAAATCAATTACTTTTAAAAACCCGTGAAACAAACACAGTGAAAGAGAAATTCTGACAAAATTCGTTCAGGGGCTGTGATGCAACCTGGATTGACCATATGTAGACCCACAGATGGATGAGACATAAGGGTGGACACTCTTGGGGCTGAGAGGTTTGGTGAGGTTGGGTGAGCAAACGTAGACCCTTTAAAGTAATACTGCGTGGAACCCATCCAATGGGTCCCAAATCTCCAGGTTCAAGGGCATCTTCCTACATCGAAAACATGCATGAGAAACCCAGAAGATGGTACACCGTGTAATCGGGAAAGGTTTCTAAAACGCACCTCATTTCTCATCTCCGTGTGCTCCGGTTCGCCATTCCAGCCGCTATACTAGCAATCTCCCTGCTTGGAGAATCAGCACCTTTAACCTCCTGTTCCATACCGGTTGCAATTTGTCCTGAGGATGAACGGGAAGAGGGGGAACCTAAGAGAGTATCTCTAGGTGCTGGGACAGGCAGAGGTCACTCTATTTTCCCATCAGGAAGAAGAATTAACCACAGGCTCAGCCTGCCGCCCGGAGCCAGAATACGGCCTGAAGCAATCCTGCGCTTTTGCGGCCAGCTCCTAAGAAAGCGAGTTGAAAAATGGAGCTCAGGGGCACTGCAATTCACAAACCTGCAGACTTAGAAATGATAACTCTCATCCACAAATATATTGAGGGAAGGCAACGAAGAGGATTTGAAAGCAAGGCAGAATTGCAGGAAACAGATTTCAGGAGGTAGGTTCGAATCGCCTTTAAAGCACAGGAAAAGCGGCAAAACCTGGACAATGATGCCCTTGGCCAAAAAGGGCGTATGCGTTTTTTCCTGAATATATTCAGGAAAAAACGCATACGCCCTTTTTGGCCAACCAAGCAACCTGGAAAGGCAAATCAGCGCTACAAAGAAGTCTCGCTTCCCATCGGTCAAAAGGGCCAGGCTGAATAAAGTGTCAAAACCAGAAATGCAGGACAGGCCATGGAGAAATGGGAGCCTTGCTACGCTGATGGGCGGGATGTAAATTGCCAACAGCCACTCTGGAGAAGTGTACGGTGTGTCCTGAAACATCTATAAAACTCAGCTTAGAGAGCATAGGGCACTTCCACTCACGGGCGTATGAATTGGGAAAACTAAAAATCAGCAAGACACAGGCACCCCAAAGTTTAAGGCTGCTCTGTTGACAAGAACCTCCACTTTGTTACACCTAATATATCCCAGGAAAGAGAAGAATGGATAAAGAAGTTGTGGTCCTTTTGTACAATGGAATATCACTCAGCCATGAAATCAACGTCATAAGGCTAGTAGCAGCATGATGAGTGGATTTGGGTACGACGATTCTAAGTGAAATAAGTCACACAGAAAAAGACACTTATCATAAGATATCACTTATAGAGGGAATGTAAAAACCGCTACCCTTGAACTGAATTACAAAGCAGGTCAGAGTCACACGTTTAGAAAACACACTAGGGCTGCTTAACGGGAAAGGTGAGGTGGGGTGATGCATAAAACAAGGGTTTCAAATTAGCTCAGATAGCGTTCCATAAACCCAATATGTAATAGACAAGACCTACTCCTTCCTCAGCGAACTGGACTCAACACCCCCTATTCACCGCCCAAGAATATATCTGACTAGTAAGAATCTTAAAACCTATGTATTGATATCTCTCTGTAAGTGAGTGAAGTGGGTGAAAAGCGGCATAAACACAGCAGTGAAAAGCAGCTAAATCCCATTATACAAATCAAATACTTTTAAAAACCCGTGAAACAAAGACAGTGAAAGAGAGAGAAATTCTGACAAAATTCGTTCAGGGGCTGTGATGCAACCTGGATTGACCATATGTAGACCCACAGATGGATGAGACATAAGGGTGGACACTCTTGGGGCTGAGAGGTTTGGTGAGGTTGGGTGAGCAAACGCAGACCCTTTAAAGTAATACTGCGTGGAACCCATCCAATGGGTCCCAAATCTCCAGGTTCAATGGCATCTTCCTACATCGAAAACATGCATGAGAAACCCAGAAGATGGTACACCGTGTGATCGGGAAAGGTTTCTAAAACGCACCTCATTTCTCATCTCCGTGTGCTCCGGTTCGCCATTCCAGCCGCTATACTAGCAATCTCCCTGCTTGGAGAATCAGCACCTTTAACCTCCTGTTCCATACCGGTTGCAATTTGTCCTGAGGATGAACGGGAAGAGGGGGAACCTAAGAGAGTATCTCTAGGTGCTGGGACAGGCAGAGGTCACTCTATTTTCCCATCAGGAAGAAGAATTAACCACAGGCTCAGCCTGCCGCCCGGAGCCAGAATACGGCCTGAAGCAATCCTGCGCTTTTGCGGCCAGCTCCCAAGAAAGCGAGTTGAAAAATGGAGCTCAGGGGCACTGCAATTCACAAACCTGCAGACTTAGAAATGATAACTCTCATCCACAAATATATTGAGGGAAGGCAACGAAGAGGATTTGAAAGCAAGGCAGAATTGCAGGAAACAGATTTCAGGAGGTAGGTTCGAATCGCCTTTAAAGCACAGGAAAAGCGGCAAAACCTGGACAATGATGCCCTTGGCCAAAAAGGGCGTATGCGTTTTTTCCTGAATATATTCAGGAAAAAACGCATACGCCCTTTTTGGCCAACCAAGCAACCTGGAAAGGCAAATCAGCGCTACAAAGAAGTCTCGCTTCCCATCGGTCAAAAGGGCCAGGCTGAATAAAGTGTCAAAACCAGAAATGCAGGACAGGCCATGGAGAAATGGGAGCCTTGCTACGCTGATGGGCGGGATGTAAATTGCCAACAGCCACTCTGGAGAAGTGTACGGTGTGTCCTGAAACATCTATAAAACTCAGCTTAGAGAGCATAGGGCACTTCCACTCACGGGCGTATGAATTGGGAAAACTAAAAATCAGCAAGACACAGGCACCCCAAAGTTTAAGGCTGCTCTGTTGACAAGAACCTCCACTTTGTTACACCTAATATATCCCAGGAAAGAGAAGAATGGATAAAGAAGTTGTGGTCCTTTTGTACAATGGAATATCACTCAGCCATGAAATCAACGTCATAAGGCTAGTAGCAGCATGATGAGTGGATTTGGGTACGACGATTCTAAGTGAAATAAGTCACACAGAAAAAGACACTTATCATAAGATATCACTTATAGAGGGAATGTAAAAACCGCTACCCTTGAACTGAATTACATAACAAGTCAGAGTCACACGTTTAGAAAACACACTATGGCTGCTTAACGGGAAAGGTGAGGTGGGGTGATGCATAAAACAAGGGTTTCAAATTAGCTCAGATAGCGTTCCATAAACCCAATATGTAATAGACAAGACCTACTCCTTCCTCAGTGAACTGGACTCAACACCCCCTATTCACCACCCAAGAATATATCTGACTAGTAAGAATCTTAAAACCTATGTATTTATATCTCTCTGTAAGTGAGTGAAGTGGGTGAAAAGCGGCATAAACACGGCAGTGAAAAGCAGTTAAACCCCATTATACAAATCAATTACTTTTAAAAACCCGTGAAACAAACACAGTGAAAGAGAGAGAAATTCTGACAAAATTCGTTCAGGGGCTGTGATGCAACCTGGATTGACCATATGTAGACCCACAGATGGATGAGACATAAGGGTGGACACTCTTGGGGCTGAGAGGTTTGGTGAGGTTGGGTGAGCAAACTCAGACACTTTAAAGTAATACTGCGTGGAACCCATCCAATGGGTCCCAAATCTCCAGGTTCAAGGGCATCTTCCTACATCGAAAACATTCATGAGAAACCCAGAAGATGGTACACCGTGTGATCGGGAAAGGTTTCTAAAACGCACCTCATTTCTCATCTCCTTGTGCTACGGTTCGCCATTCCAGCCGCTATACTAGCAATTTTCCTGCTTGTAGAATCAGCACCTTTAACCTCCTGTTCCGTACAGGTTGCAATTTGTCCTGAGGATGAACGGGAAGAGGGGGAACCAATGAGAGACTAGCTCTAGGTGTTGGGACAGGCACAGGTCACTCTATTTTCCCATCAGGAAGAAGAATTAACCACAGGCTCAGCCTGCCGCCCGGAGCCAGAATAGGGCCTGAAGCAATCCTGCGCTTTTGCGGCCAGCTCCCAAGAAAGTGAGTTGAAAAATGGAGCTCAGGGGCACTGCAATTCACAAACCTGCAGAGTTAGAAATGATAACTCTCGTCCACAAATATATTGAGGGAAGGCAACGAAGAGGATTTGAAAGCCAGGCAGAATTGCAGGAAACAGATTTCAGGAGGTAGATTCGAATCGCATTTAAAGCACAGGAAAAGTGGCAAAACCTCGACAGTGAGGCCCTTGGCCAAAAAGGGCGTATGCGTTTTTTCCTGAATATATGGGTTCCATGGGAAGGGATGGGTTCCAAGCAACCTGGGAAGGCAAATAAGCGCTACAAAGAAGTCTCGCTTCCCATTGCTCAAAAGGGCCATGCTGAATAAAGTGTCAAATCCAGAAATGAAGGATAGGCCAGGGAGAAACGGGGGCCTTGCTACGCTGACGGGAGGGATGTAAATTGCCAACATCTACTCTGCGGAAGTGTACGGTGTGTCCTGAAACATCTGAAAAACTCAGCATAGAGAGCATAGGGCACTTCCACTCATTGGCGTATGAGTTGGGATAACTAAAAATCAGCAAGACACAGGCACCCCAAAGTTTAAGGCTGCTCTGTTGACAAGAACCTCCACTTTGTTACACCTTAAATATCCCAGGAAAGACAAGAATGGATAAAGAAGTTGTGGTCCTTTTGTACAATGGAATATCACACAGCCCTGAAATCAACGTCATAAGGCTAGGAGCAGCATGATGAGTGGATTTGGGTACGACGATTCTAAGTGAAATAAGTCACACAGAAAAAGACACTTATCATAAGATATCACTTATAGAGGGAATGTAAAAACCGCTACCCTTGAACTGAATTACATAACAGGTCAGAGTCACACGTTTAGAAAACACACTATGGCTGCTTAACGGGAAAGGTGAGGTGGGGTGATGCATAAAACAAGGGTTTCAAATTAGCTCAGATAGCGTTCCATAAACCCAAAATGTAATAGACAAGACCTACTCCTTCCTCAGCGAACTGGACTCAACACCCCCTATTCACCGCCCAAGAATATATCTGACTAGTAAGAATCTTAAAACCTATGTATTGATATCTCTCTGTCAGTGAGTCAAGTGGGTGAAAAGCGGCATAAACACAGCAGTGAAAAGCAGCTAAACCCCATTATACAAATCAATTACTTTTAAAAACCCGTGAAACAAACACAGTGAAAGAGAGAGAAATTCTGACAAAATTCGTTCAGGGGCTGTGATGCAACCTGGATTGACCATATGTAGACCCACAGATGGATGAGACATAAGGGTGGACACTCTTGGGGCTGAGAGGTTTGGTGAGGTTGGGTGAGCAAACGCAGACCCTTTAAAGTAATACTGCGTGGTACCCATCCCATGGGTCCCAAATCTCCAGGTTCAAGGGCATCTTCCTACATCGAAAACATGCATGAGAACCCCAGAAGATGGTACACCGTGTGATCGGGAAAGGTTTCTAAAACGCACCTCATTTCTCATCTCCTTGTGCTCCGGTTCGCCATTCCAGCCGCTATACTAACAATCTCCCTGCTTGGAGAATCAGCACCTTTAACCTCCTGTTCCGTATAGGTTGCAATTTGTCCTGAGGATGAACACGAAGAGGGGGAACCAATGAGAGACTAGCTCTAGGTGTTGGGACAGGCACAGGTCACTCTATTTTCCCATCAGGAAGAAGAATTAACCACAGGCTCAGCCTGCCGCCCGGAGCCAGAATAGGACCTGAAGCAATCCTGCGCTTTTCCGGCCAGCTCCCAAGAAAGCGAGTTGAAAAATGGAGCTCAGGGGCACTGCAATTCACAAACCTGCAGACTTAGAAATGATAACTCTCATCCACAAATATATTGAGGGAAGGCAACGAAGAGGATTTGAAAGCAAGGCAGAATTGCAGGAAACAGATTTCAGGAGGTATATTCGAATCGCTTTTAAAGCACAGGAAAAGCGGCAAAACCTCGACAATGATGCCCTTGGCCAAAAAGGGCGTGTGCGTTTTTTCCTGAATATATGGCTTCCATGGGATGGGATGGGTTCCAAGCAACCTGGAAAGGCAAATCAGCGCTACAAAGAAGTCTCACTTCCCATCGGTCAAAAGGGCCAGGCTGAATAAAGTGTCAAAACCAGAAATGCAGGACAGGCCATGGAGAAATGGGAGCCTTGCTACGCTGATGCTCGGGATGTAAATTGCCAACAGCCACTCTGGAGAAGTGTACGGTGTGTCCTGAAACATCTATAAAACTCAGCTTAGAGAGGATAGGGCACTTCCACTCACGGGCGTATGAATTGGGAAAACTAAAAATCAGCAAGACACAGGCACCCCAAAGTTTAAGGCTGCTCTGTTGACAAGAACCTCCACTTTGTTACACCTAATATATCCCAGGAAAGAGAAGAATGGATAAAGAAGTTGTGGTCCTTTTGTACAATGGAATATCACTCAGCCATGAAATCAACGTCATAAGGCTAGTAGCAGCATGATGAGTGGATTTAGGTATGACGATTCTAAGCGAAATAAGTCACACAAAAAAAAACACTTATCATAAGATATCACTTATAGAAGGAATGAAAAAACCACTACCCTTGAACTGAATTACATAACAGGGCTGAGTCACACGTTTAGAAAACACACTATGGCTGCTTAAAGGGAAAGGTGAGGTGGGGTGATGCATAAAACAAGGACTTCAAATTAGCTCAGATACCGTTCCATAAACCCAATATGTAGTAGACAAGACCTACTCCTTGCTCAGTGAACTGGACTCAACACCCCCCATTCACCGCCCAAGGATATATATCTGACTAGTAATAATCTTAACACCTATGTATTGATATCTCTCTGTAAGTGAGTCAAGTGGGTGTAAAGCGGCATAAACACAGCAGTGAAAAGAAGCAAAACCCCATTATAAAAATCCATTACTTTTAAAAACCTGAGAAACAACGACAGTGAGGGAGAGAGAAATTCTTCCAAAATTCGTTCAGAGGCTGTGATGCCACCTGGATTGACCATATCTAGACCCACAGCTGATTGAGACATAAGGGTGGACACTCTTGGGGCTGAGAGGTTTGGTGAGGTTGTGTGAGCAAACGCAGACCCTTTAACGAAATACTGTGTGGTACCCATCCCATGGGTCCCAAACCTCCAGCTTCAAGGGCATCTTCCTACATCGAAAACATGCATGAGAAACCCCGAAGATGGTACACCGTGTGATCGGGAAAGGTTTCTAAAACGCACCTCATTTCTCATCTCCCTGTGCTCCGGTTCGCCATTTCAGCCGCTATCCTAGCAATCTCCCTGCTTGGAGAATCAGCACCTTTAACCTCCTGTTCCGTACAGGTTGCAATTTGTCCTGAGGATGAACGGGAAGAGGGGGAACCAATGAGAGACTAGCTCTAGGTGTTGGGACAGGCACAGGTCACTCTATTTTCCCATCAGGAAGAAGAATTAACCACAGCCTCAGCCTGCCGCCCGGAGCCAGAATAGGGCCTGAAGCAATCCTGTGCTTTTGCGGCCAGCTCCCAAGAAAGCGAGTTGAAAAATGGAGCTCAGGGGCACTGCAATTCACAAACCTGCAGAGTTAGAAATGATAACTCTCATCCACAAATATATTGAGGGAAGGCAACGAAGAGGATTTGAAAGCAAGGCAGAATTGAAGGAAGCAGATTTCAGGAGGTAGATTCGAATCGCTTTTAAAGCACAGGAAAAGCGGCAAAACCTCGAAAATGATGCCCTTTTTGGCCAACCAAGCAACCTGGAAAGGCAAATCAGCGCTACAAAGAAGTCTCGCTTCCCATCGGTCAAAAGGGCCAGGCTGAATAAAGTGTCAAAACCAGAAATGCAGGACAGGCCATGGAGAAATGGGAGCCTTGCTACGCTGATGGGCGGGATGTAAATTGCCAACAGCCACTCTGGAGAAGTGTACGGTGTGTCCTGAAACATCTATAAAACTCAGCTTAGAGAGCATAGGGCACTTCCACTCACGGGCGTATGAATTGGGAAAACTAAAAATCAGCAAGACACAGGCACCCCAAAGTTTAAGGCTGCTCTGTTGACAAGAACCTCCACTTTGTTACACCTAATATATCCCAGGAAAGAGAAGAATGGATAAAGAAGTTGTGGTCCTTTTGTACAATGGAATATCACTCAGCCATGAAATCAACGTCATAAGGCTAGTAGCAGCATGATGAGTGGATTTGGGTACGACGATTCTAAGTGAAATAAGTCACACAGAAAAAGACACTTATCATAAGATATCACTTATAGAGGGAATGTAAAAACCGCTACCCTTGAACTGAATTACAAAGCAGGTCAGAGTCACACGTTTAGAAAACACACTAGGGCTGCTTAACGGGAAAGGTGAGGTGGGGTGATGCATAAAACAAGGGTTTCAAATTAGCTCAGATAGCGTTCCATAAACCCAATATGTAATAGACAAGACCTACTCCTTCCTCAGCGAACTGGACTCAACACCCCCTATTCACCGCCCAAGAATATATCTGACTAGTAAGAATCTTAAAACCTATGTATTGATATCTCTCTGTAAGTGAGTCAAGTGGGTGAAAAGCGGCATAAACACAGCAGTGAAAAGCAGCTAAATCCCATTATACAAATCAAATACTTTTAAAAACCCGTGAAACAAACACAGTGAAAGAGAGAGAAATTCTGACAAAATTCGTTCAGGGGCTGTGATGCAACCTGGATTGACCATATGTAGACCCACAGATGGATGAGACATAAGGGTGGACACTCTTGGGGCTGAGAGGTTTGGTGAGGTTGGGTGAGCAAACGCAGACCCTTTAAAGTAATACTGCGTGGAACCCATCCAATGGGTCCCAAATCTCCAGGTTCAATGGCATCTTCCTACATCGAAAACATGCATGAGAAACCCAGAAGATGGTACACCGTGTGATCGGGAAAGGTTTCTAAAACGCACCTCATTTCTCATCTCCGTGTGCTCCGGTTCGCCATTCCAGCCGCTATACTAGCAATCTCCCTGCTTGGAGAATCAGCACCTTTAACCTCCTGTTCCATACCGGTTGCAATTTGTCCTGAGGATGAACGGGAAGAGGGGGAACCTAAGAGAGTATCTCTAGGTGCTGGGACAGGCAGAGGTCACTCTATTTTCCCATCAGGAAGAAGAATTAACCACAGGCTCAGCCTGCCGCCCGGAGCCAGAATACGGCCTGAAGCAATCCTGCGCTTTTGCGGCCAGCTCCCAAGAAAGCGAGTTGAAAAATGGAGCTCAGGGGCACTGCAATTCACAAACCTGCAGACTTAGAAATGATAACTCTCATCCACAAATATATTGAGGGAAGG
The DNA here is from genome assembly GCF_028023285.1 of Balaenoptera ricei. Lineage (NCBI taxonomy): Eukaryota > Metazoa > Chordata > Mammalia > Artiodactyla > Balaenopteridae > Balaenoptera > Balaenoptera ricei. The sequence continues at coordinate 85,159,694 of NC_082640.1, read as the reverse complement.
CAACGAAGAGGATTTGAAAGCAAGGCAGAATTGCAGGAAACAGATTTCAGGAGGTAGGTTCGAATCGCCTTTAAAGCACAGGAAAAGCGGCAAAACCTGGACAATGATGCCCTTGGCCAAAAAGGGCGTATGCGTTTTTTCCTGAATATATTCAGGAAAAAACGCATACGCCCTTTTTGGCCAACCAAGCAACCTGGAAAGGCAAATCAGCGCTACAAAGAAGTCTCGCTTCCCATCGGTCAAAAGGGCCAGGCTGAATAAAGTGTCAAAACCAGAAATGCAGGACAGGCCATGGAGAAATGGGAGCCTTGCTACGCTGATGGGCGGGATGTAAATTGCCAACAGCCACTCTGGAGAAGTGTACGGTGTGTCCTGAAACATCTATAAAACTCAGCTTAGAGAGCATAGGGCACTTCCACTCACGGGCGTATGAATTGGGAAAACTAAAAATCAGCAAGACACAGGCACCCCAAAGTTTAAGGCTGCTCTGTTGACAAGAACCTCCACTTTGTTACACCTAATATATCCCAGGAAAGAGAAGAATGGATAAAGAAGTTGTGGTCCTTTTGTACAATGGAATATCACTCAGCCATGAAATCAACGTCATAAGGCTAGTAGCAGCATGATGAGTGGATTTGGGTACGACGATTCTAAGTGAAATAAGTCACACAGAAAAAGACACTTATCATAAGATATCACTTATAGAGGGAATGTAAAAACCGCTACCCTTGAACTGAATTACAAAGCAGGTCAGAGTCACACGTTTAGAAAACACACTAGGGCTGCTTAACGGGAAAGGTGAGGTGGGGTGATGCATAAAACAAGGGTTTCAAATTAGCTCAGATAGCGTTCCATAAACCCAATATGTAATAGACAAGACCTACTCCTTCCTCAGCGAACTGGACTCAACACCCCCTATTCACCGCCCAAGAATATATCTGACTAGTAAGAATCTTAAAACCTATGTATTGATATCTCTCTGTAAGTGAGTGAAGTGGGTGAAAAGCGGCATAAACACAGCAGTGAAAAGCAGCTAAATCCCATTATACAAATCAAATACTTTTAAAAACCCGTGAAACAAAGACAGTGAAAGAGAGAGAAATTCTGACAAAATTCGTTCAGGGGCTGTGATGCAACCTGGATTGACCATATGTAGACCCACAGATGGATGAGACATAAGGGTGGACACTCTTGGGGCTGAGAGGTTTGGTGAGGTTGGGTGAGCAAACGCAGACCCTTTAAAGTAATACTGCGTGGAACCCATCCAATGGGTCCCAAATCTCCAGGTTCAATGGCATCTTCCTACATCGAAAACATGCATGAGAAACCCAGAAGATGGTACACCGTGTGATCGGGAAAGGTTTCTAAAACGCACCTCATTTCTCATCTCCGTGTGCTCCGGTTCGCCATTCCAGCCGCTATACTAGCAATCTCCCTGCTTGGAGAATCAGCACCTTTAACCTCCTGTTCCATACCGGTTGCAATTTGTCCTGAGGATGAACGGGAAGAGGGGGAACCTAAGAGAGTATCTCTAGGTGCTGGGACAGGCAGAGGTCACTCTATTTTCCCATCAGGAAGAAGAATTAACCACAGGCTCAGCCTGCCGCCCGGAGCCAGAATACGGCCTGAAGCAATCCTGCGCTTTTGCGGCCAGCTCCCAAGAAAGCGAGTTGAAAAATGGAGCTCAGGGGCACTGCAATTCACAAACCTGCAGACTTAGAAATGATAACTCTCATCCACAAATATATTGAGGGAAGGCAACGAAGAGGATTTGAAAGCAAGGCAGAATTGCAGGAAACAGATTTCAGGAGGTAGGTTCGAATCGCCTTTAAAGCACAGGAAAAGCGGCAAAACCTGGACAATGATGCCCTTGGCCAAAAAGGGCGTATGCGTTTTTTCCTGAATATATTCAGGAAAAAACGCATACGCCCTTTTTGGCCAACCAAGCAACCTGGAAAGGCAAATCAGCGCTACAAAGAAGTCTCGCTTCCCATCGGTCAAAAGGGCCAGGCTGAATAAAGTGTCAAAACCAGAAATGCAGGACAGGCCATGGAGAAATGGGAGCCTTGCTACGCTGATGGGCGGGATGTAAATTGCCAACAGCCACTCTGGAGAAGTGTACGGTGTGTCCTGAAACATCTATAAAACTCAGCTTAGAGAGCATAGGGCACTTCCACTCACGGGCGTATGAATTGGGAAAACTAAAAATCAGCAAGACACAGGCACCCCAAAGTTTAAGGCTGCTCTGTTGACAAGAACCTCCACTTTGTTACACCTAATATATCCCAGGAAAGAGAAGAATGGATAAAGAAGTTGTGGTCCTTTTGTACAATGGAATATCACTCAGCCATGAAATCAACGTCATAAGGCTAGTAGCAGCATGATGAGTGGATTTGGGTACGACGATTCTAAGTGAAATAAGTCACACAGAAAAAGACACTTATCATAAGATATCACTTATAGAGGGAATGTAAAAACCGCTACCCTTGAACTGAATTACAAAGCAGGTCAGAGTCACACGTTTAGAAAACACACTAGGGCTGCTTAACGGGAAAGGTGAGGTGGGGTGATGCATAAAACAAGGGTTTCAAATTAGCTCAGATAGCGTTCCATAAACCCAATATGTAATAGACAAGACCTACTCCTTCCTCAGCGAACTGGACTCAACACCCCCTATTCACCGCCCAAGAATATATCTGACTAGTAAGAATCTTAAAACCTATGTATTGATATCTCTCTGTAAGTGAGTCAAGTGGGTGAAAAGCGGCATAAACACAGCAGTGAAAAGCAGCTAAATCCCATTATACAAATCAAATACTTTTAAAAACCCGTGAAACAAACACAGTGAAAGAGAGAGAAATTCTGACAAAATTCGTTCAGGGGCTGTGATGCAACCTGGATTGACCATATGTAGACCCACAGATGGATGAGACATAAGGGTGGACACTCTTGGGGCTGAGAGGTTTGGTGAGGTTGGGTGAGCAAACGCAGACCCTTTAAAGTAATACTGCGTGGAACCCATCCAATGGGTCCCAAATCTCCAGGTTCAATGGCATCTTCCTACATCGAAAACATGCATGAGAAACCCAGAAGATGGTACACCGTGTGATCGGGAAAGGTTTCTAAAACGCACCTCATTTCTCATCTCCGTGTGCTCCGGTTCGCCATTCCAGCCGCTATACTAGCAATCTCCCTGCTTGGAGAATCAGCACCTTTAACCTCCTGTTCCATACCGGTTGCAATTTGTCCTGAGGATGAACGGGAAGAGGGGGAACCTAAGAGAGTATCTCTAGGTGCTGGGACAGGCAGAGGTCACTCTATTTTCCCATCAGGAAGAAGAATTAACCACAGGCTCAGCCTGCCGCCCGGAGCCAGAATACGGCCTGAAGCAATCCTGCGCTTTTGCGGCCAGCTCCCAAGAAAGCGAGTTGAAAAATGGAGCTCAGGGGCACTGCAATTCACAAACCTGCAGACTTAGAAATGATAACTCTCATCCACAAATATATTGAGGGAAGGCAACGAAGAGGATTTGAAAGCAAGGCAGAATTGCAGGAAACAGATTTCAGGAGGTAGGTTCGAATCGCCTTTAAAGCACAGGAAAAGCGGCAAAACCTGGACAATGATGCCCTTGGCCAAAAAGGGCGTATGCGTTTTTTCCTGAATATATTCAGGAAAAAACGCATACGCCCTTTTTGGCCAACCAAGCAACCTGGAAAGGCAAATCAGCGCTACAAAGAAGTCTCGCTTCCCATCGGTCAAAAGGGCCAGGCTGAATAAAGTGTCAAAACCAGAAATGCAGGACAGGCCATGGAGAAATGGGAGCCTTGCTACGCTGATGGGCGGGATGTAAATTGCCAACAGCCACTCTGGAGAAGTGTACGGTGTGTCCTGAAACATCTATAAAACTCAGCTTAGAGAGCATAGGGCACTTCCACTCACGGGCGTATGAATTGGGAAAACTCAAAATCAGCAAGACACAGGCATCCCAAAGTTAAAGGCTGCTCTGTTGACAAGATCCTCCACTTTATTACACCTAAAATATCCCAGGAAAGAGAAGAATGGATAAAGAAGTTGTGGTCCTTTTGTACAATGGAATATCACTCAGCCATGAAATCAACGTCATAAGGCTAGTAGCAGCATGATGAGTGGATTTGGGTACGACGATTCTAAGTGAAATAAGTCACACAGAAAAAGACACTTATCATAAGATATCACTTATAGAGGGAATGTAAAAACTGCTACCCTTGAACTGAATTACATAGCAGGTCAGAGTCACACGTTTAGAAAACACACTAGGGCTGCTTAACGGGAAAGGTGAGGTGGGGTGATGCATAAAACAAGGGTTTCAAATTAGCTCAGATAGCGTTCCATAAACCCAATATGTAATAGACAAGACCTACTCCTTGCTCAGTGAACTGGACTCAACACGCCCTATTCACCGCCCAAGAATATATCTGACTAGTAAGAATCTTAAAACCTATGTATTGATATCTCTCTCTAAATGAGTGAAGTGGGTGAAAAGCGGCATAAACACAGCAGTGAAAAGCAGTTAAACCCCATTATACAAATCAATTACTTTTAAAAACCCGTGAAACAAACACAGTGAAAGAGAGAGAAATTCTGACAAAATTCGTTCAGGGGCTGTGATGCAACCTGGATTGACCATATGTAGACCCACAGATGGATGAGACATAAGGGTGGACACTCTTGGGGCTGAGAGGTTTGGTGAGGTTGGGTGAGCAAACGTAGACCCTTTAAAGTAATACTGCGTGGAACCCATCCAATGGGTCCCAAATCTCCAGGTTCAAGGGCATCTTCCTACATCGAAAACATGCATGAGAAACCCAGAAGATGGTACACCGTGTAATCGGGAAAGGTTTCTAAAACGCACCTCATTTCTCATCTCCGTGTGCTCCGGTTCGCCATTCCAGCCGCTATACTAGCAATCTCCCTGCTTGGAGAATCAGCACCTTTAACCTCCTGTTCCATACCGGTTGCAATTTGTCCTGAGGATGAACGGGAAGAGGGGGAACCTAAGAGAGTATCTCTAGGTGCTGGGACAGGCAGAGGTCACTCTATTTTCCCATCAGGAAGAAGAATTAACCACAGGCTCAGCCTGCCGCCCGGAGCCAGAATACGGCCTGAAGCAATCCTGCGCTTTTGCGGCCAGCTCCCAAGAAAGCGAGTTGAAAAATGGAGCTCAGGGGCACTGCAATTCACAAACCTGCAGACTTAGAAATGATAACTCTCATCCACAAATATATTGAGGGAAGGCAACGAAGAGGATTTGAAAGCAAGGCAGAATTGCAGGAAACAGATTTCAGGAGGTAGGTTCGAATCGCCTTTAAAGCACAGGAAAAGCGGCAAAACCTGGACAATGATGCCCTTGGCCAAAAAGGGCGTATGCGTTTTTTCCTGAATATATTCAGGAAAAAACGCATACGCCCTTTTTGGCCAACCAAGCAACCTGGAAAGGCAAATCAGCGCTACAAAGAAGTCTCGCTTCCCATCGGTCAAAAGGGCCAGGCTGAATAAAGTGTCAAAACCAGAAATGCAGGACAGGCCATGGAGAAATGGGAGCCTTGCTACGCTGATGGGCGGGATGTAAATTGCCAACAGCCACTCTGGAGAAGTGTACGGTGTGTCCTGAAACATCTATAAAACTCAGCTTAGAGAGCATAGGGCACTTCCACTCACGGGCGTATGAATTGGGAAAACTAAAAATCAGCAAGACACAGGCATCCCAAAGTTAAAGGCTGCTCTGTTGACAAGAACCTCCACTTTGTTACACCTAATATATCCCAGGAAAGAGAAGAATGGATAAAGAAGTTGTGGTCCTTTTGTACAATGGAATATCACTCAGCCATGAAATCAACGTCATAAGGCTAGTAGCAGCATGATGAGTGGATTTGGGTACGACGATTCTAAGTGAAATAAGTCACACAGAAAAAGACACTTATCATAAGATATCACTTATAGAGGGAATGTAAAAACCGCTACCCTTGAACTGAATTACAAAGCAGGTCAGAGTCACACGTTTAGAAAACACACTAGGGCTGCTTAACGGGAAAGGTGAGGTGGGGTGATGCATAAAACAAGGGTTTCAAATTAGCTCAGATAGCGTTCCATAAACCCAATATGTAATAGACAAGACCTACTCCTTCCTCAGCGAACTGGACTCAACACGCCCTATTCACCGCCCAAGAATATATCTGACTAGTAAGAATCTTAAAACCTATGTATTGATATCTCTCTGTCAGTGAGTCAAGTGGGTGAAAAGCGGCATAAACACAGCAGTGAAAAGCAGCTAAATCCCATTATACAAATCAAATACTTTTAAAAACCCGTGAAACAAAGACAGTGAAAGAGAGAGAAATTCTGACAAAATTCGTTCAGGGGCTATGATGCAACCTGGATTGACCATATGTAGACCCACAGATGGATGAGACATAAGGGTGGACACTCTTGGGGCTGAGAGGTTTGGTGAGGTTGGGTGAGCAAACGCAGACCCTTTAAAGTAATACTGCGTGGTACCCATCCCATGGGTCCCAAATCTCCAGGTTCAAGGGCATCTTCCTACATCGAAAACATGCATGAGAACCCCAGAAGATGGTACACCGTGTGATCGGGAAAGGTTTCTAAAACGCACCTCATTTCTCATCTCCTTGTGCTCCGGTTCGCCATTCCAGCCGCTATACTAACAATCTCCCTGCTTGGAGAATCAGCACCTTTAACCTCCTGTTCCGTATAGGTTGCAATTTGTCCTGAGGATGAACACGAAGAGGGGGAACCAATGAGAGACTAGCTCTAGGTGTTGGGACAGGCACAGGTCACTCTATTTTCCCATCAGGAAGAAGAATTAACCACAGGCTCAGCCTGCCGCCCGGAGCCAGAATAGGACCTGAAGCAATCCTGCGCTTTTCCGGCCAGCTCCCAAGAAAGCGAGTTGAAAAATGGAGCTCAGGGGCACTGCAATTCACAAACCTGCAGACTTAGAAATGATAACTCTCATCCACAAATATATTGAGGGAAGGCAACGAAGAGGATTTGAAAGCAAGGCAGAATTGCAGGAAACAGATTTCAGGAGGTATATTCGAATCGCTTTTAAAGCACAGGAAAAGCGGCAAAACCTCGACAATGATGCCCTTGGCCAAAAAGGGCGTGTGCGTTTTTTCCTGAATATATGGCTTCCATGGGATGGGATGGGTTCCAAGCAACCTGGAAAGGCAAATCAGCGCTACAAAGAAGTCTCACTTCCCATCGGTCAAAAGGGCCAGGCTGAATAAAGTGTCAAAACCAGAAATGCAGGACAGGCCATGGAGAAATGGGAGCCTTGCTACGCTGATGGGCGGGATGTAAATTGCCAACAGCCACTCTGGAGAAGTGTACGGTGTGTCCTGAAACATCTATAAAACTCAGCTTAGAGAGGATAGGGCACTTCCACTCACGGGCGTATGAATTGGGAAAACTAAAAATCAGCAAGACACAGGCACCCCAAAGTTTAAGGCTGCTCTGTTGACAAGAACCTCCACTTTGTTACACCTAATATATCCCAGGAAAGAGAAGAATGGATAAAGAAGTTGTGGTCCTTTTGTACAATGGAATATCACTCAGCCATGAAATCAACGTCATAAGGCTAGTAGCAGCATGATGAGTGGATTTAGGTATGACGATTCTAAGCGAAATAAGTCACACAAAAAAAAACACTTATCATAAGATATCACTTATAGAAGGAATGAAAAAACCACTACCCTTGAACTGAATTACATAACAGGGCTGAGTCACACGTTTAGAAAACACACTATGGCTGCTTAAAGGGAAAGGTGAGGTGGGGTGATGCATAAAACAAGGACTTCAAATTAGCTCAGATACCGTTCCATAAACCCAATATGTAGTAGACAAGACCTACTCCTTGCTCAGTGAACTGGACTCAACACCCCCCATTCACCGCCCAAGGATATATATCTGACTAGTAATAATCTTAACACCTATGTATTGATATCTCTCTGTAAGTGAGTCAAGTGGGTGTAAAGCGGCATAAACACAGCAGTGAAAAGAAGCAAAACCCCATTATAAAAATCCATTACTTTTAAAAACCTGAGAAACAACGACAGTGAGGGAGAGAGAAATTCTTCCAAAATTCGTTCAGAGGCTGTGATGCCACCTGGATTGACCATATCTAGACCCACAGCTGATTGAGACATAAGGGTGGACACTCTTGGGGCTGAGAGGTTTGGTGAGGTTGTGTGAGCAAACGCAGACCCTTTAACGAAATACTGTGTGGTACCCATCCCATGGGTCCCAAACCTCCAGCTTCAAGGGCATCTTCCTACATCGAAAACATGCATGAGAAACCCCGAAGATGGTACACCGTGTGATCGGGAAAGGTTTCTAAAACGCACCTCATTTCTCATCTCCCTGTGCTCCGGTTCGCCATTTCAGCCGCTATCCTAGCAATCTCCCTGCTTGGAGAATCAGCACCTTTAACCTCCTGTTCCGTACAGGTTGCAATTTGTCCTGAGGATGAACGGGAAGAGGGGGAACCAATGAGAGACTAGCTCTAGGTGTTGGGACAGGCACAGGTCACTCTATTTTCCCATCAGGAAGAAGAATTAACCACAGCCTCAGCCTGCCGCCCGGAGCCAGAATAGGGCCTGAAGCAATCCTGTGCTTTTGCGGCCAGCTCCCAAGAAAGCGAGTTGAAAAATGGAGCTCAGGGGCACTGCAATTCACAAACCTGCAGAGTTAGAAATGATAACTCTCATCCACAAATATATTGAGGGAAGGCAACGAAGAGGATTTGAAAGCAAGGCAGAATTGAAGGAAGCAGATTTCAGGAGGTAGATTCGAATCGCTTTTAAAGCACAGGAAAAGCGGCAAAACCTCGAAAATGATGCCCTTTTTGGCCAACCAAGCAACCTGGAAAGGCAAATCAGCGCTACAAAGAAGTCTCGCTTCCCATCGGTCAAAAGGGCCAGGCTGAATAAAGTGTCAAAACCAGAAATGCAGGACAGGCCATGGAGAAATGGGAGCCTTGCTACGCTGATGGGCGGGATGTAAATTGCCAACAGCCACTCTGGAGAAGTGTACGGTGTGTCCTGAAACATCTATAAAACTCAGCTTAGAGAGCATAGGGCACTTCCACTCACGGGCGTATGAATTGGGAAAACTAAAAATCAGCAAGACACAGGCACCCCAAAGTTTAAGGCTGCTCTGTTGACAAGAACCTCCACTTTGTTACACCTAATATATCCCAGGAAAGAGAAGAATGGATAAAGAAGTTGTGGTCCTTTTGTACAATGGAATATCACTCAGCCATGAAATCAACGTCATAAGGCTAGTAGCAGCATGATGAGTGGATTTGGGTACGACGATTCTAAGTGAAATAAGTCACACAGAAAAAGACACTTATCATAAGATATCACTTATAGAGGGAATGTAAAAACCGCTACCCTTGAACTGAATTACAAAGCAGGTCAGAGTCACACGTTTAGAAAACACACTAGGGCTGCTTAACGGGAAAGGTGAGGTGGGGTGATGCATAAAACAAGGGTTTCAAATTAGCTCAGATAGCGTTCCATAAACCCAATATGTAATAGACAAGACCTACTCCTTCCTCAGCGAACTGGACTCAACACCCCCTATTCACCGCCCAAGAATATATCTGACTAGTAAGAATCTTAAAACCTATGTATTGATATCTCTCTGTAAGTGAGTCAAGTGGGTGAAAAGCGGCATAAACACAGCAGTGAAAAGCAGCTAAATCCCATTATACAAATCAAATACTTTTAAAAACCCGTGAAACAAACACAGTGAAAGAGAGAGAAATTCTGACAAAATTCGTTCAGGGGCTGTGATGCAACCTGGATTGACCATATGTAGACCCACAGATGGATGAGACATAAGGGTGGACACTCTTGGGGCTGAGAGGTTTGGTGAGGTTGGGTGAGCAAACGCAGACCCTTTAAAGTAATACTGCGTGGAACCCATCCAATGGGTCCCAAATCTCCAGGTTCAATGGCATCTTCCTACATCGAAAACATGCATGAGAAACCCAGAAGATGGTACACCGTGTGATCGGGAAAGGTTTCTAAAACGCACCTCATTTCTCATCTCCGTGTGCTCCGGTTCGCCATTCCAGCCGCTATACTAGCAATCTCCCTGCTTGGAGAATCAGCACCTTTAACCTCCTGTTCCATACCGGTTGCAATTTGTCCTGAGGATGAACGGGAAGAGGGGGAACCTAAGAGAGTATCTCTAGGTGCTGGGACAGGCAGAGGTCACTCTATTTTCCCATCAGGAAGAAGAATTAACCACAGGCTCAGCCTGCCGCCCGGAGCCAGAATACGGCCTGAAGCAATCCTGCGCTTTTGCGGCCAGCTCCCAAGAAAGCGAGTTGAAAAATGGAGCTCAGGGGCACTGCAATTCACAAACCTGCAGACTTAGAAATGATAACTCTCATCCACAAATATATTGAGGGAAGGCAACGAAGAGGATTTGAAAGCAAGGCAGAATTGCAGGAAACAGATTTCAGGAGGTAGGTTCGAATCGCCTTTAAAGCACAGGAAAAGCGGCAAAACCTGGACAATGATGCCCTTGGCCAAAAAGGGCGTATGCGTTTTTTCCTGAATATATTCAGGAAAAAACGCATACGCCCTTTTTGGCCAACCAAGCAACCTGGAAAGGCAAATCAGCGCTACAAAGAAGTCTCGCTTCCCATCGGTCAAAAGGGCCAGGCTGAATAAAGTGTCAAAACCAGAAATGCAGGACAGGCCATGGAGAAATGGGAGCCTTGCTACGCTGATGGGCGGGATGTAAATTGCCAACAGCCACTCTGGAGAAGTGTACGGTGTGTCCTGAAACATCTATAAAACTCAGCTTAGAGAGCATAGGGCACTTCCACTCACGGGCGTATGAATTGGGAAAACTAAAAATCAGCAAGACACAGGCACCCCAAAGTTTAAGGCTGCTCTGTTGACAAGAACCTCCACTTTGTTACACCTAATATATCCCAGGAAAGAGAAGAATGGATAAAGAAGTTGTGGTCCTTTTGTACAATGGAATATCACTCAGCCATGAAATCAACGTCATAAGGCTAGTAGCAGCATGATGAGTGGATTTGGGTACGACGATTCTAAGTGAAATAAGTCACACAGAAAAAGACACTTATCATAAGATATCACTTATAGAGGGAATGTAAAAACCGCTACCCTTGAACTGAATTACAAAGCAGGTCAGAGTCACACGTTTAGAAAACACACTAGGGCTGCTTAACGGGAAAGGTGAGGTGGGGTGATGCATAAAACAAGGGTTTCAAATTAGCTCAGATAGCGTTCCATAAACCCAATATGTAATAGACAAGACCTACTCCTTCCTCAGCGAACTGGACTCAACACCCCCTATTCACCGCCCAAGAATATATCTGACTAGTAAGAATCTTAAAACCTATGTATTGATATCTCTCTGTAAGTGAGTCAAGTGGGTGAAAAGCGGCATAAACACAGCAGTGAAAAGCAGCTAAATCCCATTATACAAATCAAATACTTTTAAAAACCCGTGAAACAAAGACAGTGAAAGAGAGAGAAATTCTGACAAAATTCGTTCAGGGGCTGTGATGCAACCTGGATTGACCATATGTAGACCCACAGATGGATGAGACATAAGGGTGGACACTCTTGGGGCTGAGAGGTTTGGTGAGGTTGGGTGAGCAAACGCAGACCCTTTAAAGTAATACTGCGTGGAACCCATCCAATGGGTCCCAAATCTCCAGGTTCAATGGCATCTTCCTACATCGAAAACATGCATGAGAAACCCAGAAGATGGTACACCGTGTGATCGGGAAAGGTTTCTAAAACGCACCTCATTTCTCATCTCCGTGTGCTCCGGTTCGCCATTCCAGCCGCTATACTAGCAATCTCCCTGCTTGGAGAATCAGCACCTTTAACCTCCTGTTCCATACCGGTTGCAATTTGTCCTGAGGATGAACGGGAAGAGGGGGAACCTAAGAGAGTATCTCTAGGTGCTGGGACAGGCAGAGGTCACTCTATTTTCCCATCAGGAAGAAGAATTAACCACAGGCTCAGCCTGCCGCCCGGAGCCAGAATACGGCCTGAAGCAATCCTGCGCTTTTGCGGCCAGCTCCCAAGAAAGCGAGTTGAAAAATGGAGCTCAGGGGCACTGCAATTCACAAACCTGCAGACTTAGAAATGATAACTCTCATCCACAAATATATTGAGGGAAGGCAACGAAGAGGATTTGAAAGCAAGGCAGAATTGCAGGAAACAGATTTCAGGAGGTAGGTTCGAATCGCCTTTAAAGCACAGGAAAAGCGGCAAAACCTGGACAATGATGCCCTTGGCCAAAAAGGGCGTATGCGTTTTTTCCTGAATATATTCAGGAAAAAACGCATACGCCCTTTTTGGCCAACCAAGCAACCTGGAAAGGCAAATCAGCGCTACAAAGAAGTCTCGCTTCCCATCGGTCAAAAGGGCCAGGCTGAATAAAGTGTCAAAACCAGAAATGCAGGACAGGCCATGGAGAAATGGGAGCCTTGCTACGCTGATGGGCGGGATGTAAATTGCCAACAGCCACTCTGGAGAAGTGTACGGTGTGTCCTGAAACATCTATAAAACTCAGCTTAGAGAGCATAGGGCACTTCCACTCACGGGCGTATGAATTGGGAAAACTAAAAATCAGCAAGACACAGGCACCCCAAAGTTTAAGGCTGCTCTGTTGACAAGAACCTCCACTTTGTTACACCTAATATATCCCAGGAAAGAGAAGAATGGATAAAGAAGTTGTGGTCCTTTTGTACAATGGAATATCACTCAGCCATGAAATCAACGTCATAAGGCTAGTAGCAGCATGATGAGTGGATTTGGGTACGACGATTCTAAGTGAAATAAGTCACACAGAAAAAGACACTTATCATAAGATATCACTTATAGAGGGAATGTAAAAACCGCTACCCTTGAACTGAATTACAAAGCAGGTCAGAGTCACACGTTTAGAAAACACACTAGGGCTGCTTAACGGGAAAGGTGAGGTGGGGTGATGCATAAAACAAGGGTTTCAAATTAGCTCAGATAGCGTTCCATAAACCCAATATGTAATAGACAAGACCTACTCCTTCCTCAGCGAACTGGACTCAACACCCCCTATTCACCGCCCAAGAATATATCTGACTAGTAAGAATCTTAAAACCTATGTATTGATATCTCTCTGTAAGTGAGTCAAGTGGGTGAAAAGCGGCATAAACACAGCAGTGAAAAGCAGCTAAATCCCATTATACAAATCAAATACTTTTAAAAACCCGTGAAACAAACACAGTGAAAGAGAGAGAAATTCTGACAAAATTCGTTCAGGGGCTGTGATGCAACCTGGATTGACCATATGTAGACCCACAGATGGATGAGACATAAGGGTGGACACTCTTGGGGCTGAGAGGTTTGGTGAGGTTGGGTGAGCAAACGCAGACCCTTTAAAGTAATACTGCGTGGAACCCATCCAATGGGTCCCAAATCTCCAGGTTCAATGGCATCTTCCTACATCGAAAACATGCATGAGAAACCCAGAAGATGGTACACCGTGTGATCGGGAAAGGTTTCTAAAACGCACCTCATTTCTCATCTCCGTGTGCTCCGGTTCGCCATTCCAGCCGCTATACTAGCAATCTCCCTGCTTGGAGAATCAGCACCTTTAACCTCCTGTTCCATACCGGTTGCAATTTGTCCTGAGGATGAACGGGAAGAGGGGGAACCTAAGAGAGTATCTCTAGGTGCTGGGACAGGCAGAGGTCACTCTATTTTCCCATCAGGAAGAAGAATTAACCACAGGCTCAGCCTGCCGCCCGGAGCCAGAATACGGCCTGAAGCAATCCTGCGCTTTTGCGGCCAGCTCCCAAGAAAGCGAGTTGAAAAATGGAGCTCAGGGGCACTGCAATTCACAAACCTGCAGACTTAGAAATGATAACTCTCATCCACAAATATATTGAGGGAAGGCAACGAAGAGGATTTGAAAGCAAGGCAGAATTGCAGGAAACAGATTTCAGGAGGTAGGTTCGAATCGCCTTTAAAGCACAGGAAAAGCGGCAAAACCTGGACAATGATGCCCTTGGCCAAAAAGGGCGTATGCGTTTTTTCCTGAATATATTCAGGAAAAAACGCATACGCCCTTTTTGGCCAACCAAGCAACCTGGAAAGGCAAATCAGCGCTACAAAGAAGTCTCGCTTCCCATCGGTCAAAAGGGCCAGGCTGAATAAAGTGTCAAAACCAGAAATGCAGGACAGGCCATGGAGAAATGGGAGCCTTGCTACGCTGATGGGCGGGATGTAAATTGCCAACAGCCACTCTGGAGAAGTGTACGGTGTGTCCTGAAACATCTATAAAACTCAGCTTAGAGAGCATAGGGCACTTCCACTCACGGGCGTATGAATTGGGAAAACTAAAAATCAGCAAGACACAGGCACCCCAAAGTTTAAGGCTGCTCTGTTGACAAGAACCTCCACTTTGTTACACCTAATATATCCCAGGAAAGAGAAGAATGGATAAAGAAGTTGTGGTCCTTATGTACAATGGAATATCACTCAGCCATGAAATCAACGTCATAAGGCTAGGAGCAGCATGATCAGTGGATTTGGGTACGACGATTCTAAGTGAAATATGTCACACAGAAAAAGACACTTATCATAAGATATCACTTATAGAGGGAATGTAAAAACCGCTACGCTTGAACTGAATTACATAACAGGTCGGAGTCACACGTTTAGAAAACACACTATGGCTGCTTAACGGGAAAGGTGAGGTGGGGTGATGCATAAAACAAGGGTTTCAAATTAGCTCAGATAGCGTTCCATAAACCCAATATGTAATAGACAAGACCTACTCCTTGCTCAGTGAACTGGACTCAACAGGCCCTATTCACCGCCCAAGAATATATCTAACTAGTGAGAATCTTAAAACCTATGTATTGATATCTTTCTGTAAGTGAGTGAAGTGGGTGAAAAGCGGCATAAACACAGCAGTGAAAAGAAGCTAAACCCCATTATACAAATCAATTACTTTTAAAAACCCGTGAAACAAACACAGTGAAAGAGAGAGAAATTCTGACAAAATTCGTTCAGGGGCTGTGATGCAACCTGGATTGACCATATGTAGACCCACAGATGGATGAGACATAAGGGTGGACACTCTTGGGGCTGAGAGGTTTGGTGAGGTTGGGTGAGCAAACGCAGACCCTTTAAAGTAATACTGCGTGGTACCCCACCCATGGGTCCCAAATCTCCAGGTTCAAGGGCATCTTCCTACATCGAAAACATGCATGAGAAACCCAGAAGATGGTACACCGTTTGATCGGGAAAGGTTTCCAAAACGCACCTCATTTCTCATCTCCTTGTGCTCCGGTTCGCCATTCCAGCCGCTATACTAGCAATCTCCCTGCTTGGAGAATCAGCACCTTTATCCTCCTGTTCCATACCGGTTGCAATTTGTCCTGAGGATGAACGGGAAGAGGCGGAACCTAAGAGAGTATCTCTAGGTGTTGGGACAGGCAGAGGTCACTCTATTTTCCCATCAGGAAGAAGAATTAACCACAGGCTCAGCTTGCCGCCCGGAGCCAGAATAGGGCCTGAAGCAATCCTGCGCTTTTACGGCCAGCTCCCAAGAAAGCGAGTTGAAAAATGGAGCTCAGGGGCACTGCAATTCACAAACCTGCAGACTTAGAAATGATAACTGTCATCCACAAATATATTGAGGGAAGGCAACGAAGAGGATGTGAAAGCAAGGCAGAATTGCAGGAAACAGATTTCAGGAGGTAGATTCGAATCGCCTTTAAAGCACAGGAAAAGCGGCAAAACCTGGACAATGATGCCCTTGGCCAAAAAGGGCGTATGCGTTTTTTCCTGAATATATTCAAGAAAAAACGCATACGCCCTTTTTGGCCAACCAAGCCACCTGGAAAGGCAAATCAGCGCTACAAAGAAGTCTCGCTTCCCATCGGTCAAAAGGGCCAGGCTGAATAAAGTGTCAAAACCAGAAATGCAGGACAGGCCATGGAAAAATGGGAGCCTTGCTACGCTGATGGGCGGGATGTAAATTGCCAACAGACACTCTGGAGAAGTGTACGGTGTGTCCTGAAACATCTATAAAACTCAGCTTAGAGAGCATAGGGCACTTCCACTCACGGGCGTATGAATTGGGAAAACTAAAAATCAGAAAGACACAGGCACCCCAAAGTTAAAGGCTGCTCTGTTGACAAGAACCTCCACTTTGTTACACCTAATATATCCCAGGAAAGAGAAGAATGGATAAAGAAGTTGTGGTCCTTTTGTACAATGGAATATCACTCAGCCATGAAATCAACGTCATAAGGCTAGTAGCAGCATGATGAGTGGATTTGGGTACGACGATTCTAAGTGAAATAAGTCACACAGAAAAAGACACTTATCATAAGATATCACTTATAGAGGGAATGTAAAAACCGCTACCCTTGAACTGAATTACAAAGCAGGTCAGAGTCACACGTTTAGAAAACACACTAGGGCTGCTTAACGGGAAAGGTGAGGTGGGGTGATGCATAAAACAAGGGTTTCAAATTAGCTCAGATAGCGTTCCATAAACCCAATATGTAATAGACAAGACCTACTCCTTCCTCAGCGAACTGGACTCAACACCCCCTATTCACCGCCCAAGAATATATCTGACTAGTAAGAATCTTAAAACCTATGTATTGATATCTCTCTGTAAGTGAGTCAAGTGGGTGAAAAGCGGCATAAACACAGCAGTGAAAAGCAGCTAAATCCCATTATACAAATCAAATACTTTTAAAAACCCGTGAAACAAACACAGTGAAAGAGAGAGAAATTCTGACAAAATTCGTTCAGGGGCTGTGATGCAACCTGGATTGACCATATGTAGACCCACAGATGGATGAGACATAAGGGTGGACACTCTTGGGGCTGAGAGGTTTGGTGAGGTTGGGTGAGCAAACGCAGACCCTTTAAAGTAATACTGCGTGGAACCCATCCAATGGGTCCCAAATCTCCAGGTTCAATGGCATCTTCCTACATCGAAAACATGCATGAGAAACCCAGAAGATGGTACACCGTGTGATCGGGAAAGGTTTCTAAAACGCACCTCATTTCTCATCTCCGTGTGCTCCGGTTCGCCATTCCAGCCGCTATACTAGCAATCTCCCTGCTTGGAGAATCAGCACCTTTAACCTCCTGTTCCATACCGGTTGCAATTTGTCCTGAGGATGAACGGGAAGAGGGGGAACCTAAGAGAGTATCTCTAGGTGCTGGGACAGGCAGAGGTCACTCTATTTTCCCATCAGGAAGAAGAATTAACCACAGGCTCAGCCTGCCGCCCGGAGCCAGAATACGGCCTGAAGCAATCCTGCGCTTTTGCGGCCAGCTCCCAAGAAAGCGAGTTGAAAAATGGAGCTCAGGGGCACTGCAATTCACAAACCTGCAGACTTAGAAATGATAACTGTCATCCACAAATATATTGAGGGAAGGCAACGAAGAGGATTTGAAAGCAAGGCAGAATTGCAGGAAACAGATTTCAGGAGGTAGATTCGAATCGCCTTTAAAGCACAGGAAAAGCGGCAAAACCTGGACAATGATGCCCTTGGCCAAAAAGGGCGTATGCGTTTTTTCCTGAATATATTCAGGAAAAAACGCATACGCCCTTTTTGGCCAACCAAGCAACCTGGAAAGGCAAATCAGCGCTACAAAGAAGTCTCGCTTCCCATCGGTCAAAAGGGCCATGTTGAATAAAGTGTCAAAACCAGAAATGCAGGACAGGCCATGGAGAAATGGGAGCCTTGCTACGCTGATGGGCGGGATGTAAATTGCCAACATCTACTCTGCGGAAGTGTACGGTGTGTCCTGAAACATCTGAAAAACTCAGCATAGAGAGCATAGGGCACTTCCACTCATTGGCGTATGAGTTGGTATAACTCAAAATCAGCAAGACACAGGCACCCCAAAGTTTAAGGCTGCTCTGTTGACAAGATCCTCCACTTTATTACACCTAAAATATCCCAGGAAAGAGAAGAATGGATAAAGAAGTTGTGGTCCTTTTGTACAATGGAATATCACTCAGCCATGAAATCAACGTCATAAGGCTAGTAGCAGCATGATGAGTGGATTTGGGTACGACGATTCTAAGTGAAATAAGTCACACAGAAAAAGACACTTATCATAAGATATCACTTATAGAGGGAATGTAAAAACTGCTACCCTTGAACTGAATTACATAGCAGGTCAGAGTCACACGTTTAGAAAACACACTAGGGCTGCTTAACGGGAAAGGTGAGGTGGGGTGATGCATAAAACAAGGGTTTCAAATTAGCTCAGATAGCGTTCCATAAACCCAATATGTAATAGACAAGACCTACTCCTTGCTCAGTGAACTGGACTCAACACGCCCTATTCACCGCCCAAGAATATATCTGACTAGTAAGAATCTTAAAACCTATGTATTGATATCTCTCTCTAAATGAGTGAAGTGGGTGAAAAGCGGCATAAACACAGCAGTGAAAAGCAGTTAAACCCCATTATACAAATCAATTACTTTTAAAAACCCGTGAAACAAACACAGTGAAAGAGAGAGAAATTCTGACAAAATTCGTTCAGGGGCTGTGATGCAACCTGGATTGACCATATGTAGACCCACAGATGGATGAGACATAAGGGTGGACACTCTTGGGGCTGAGAGGTTTGGTGAGGTTGGGTGAGCAAACGTAGACCCTTTAAAGTAATACTGCGTGGAACCCATCCAATGGGTCCCAAATCTCCAGGTTCAAGGGCATCTTCCTACATCGAAAACATGCATGAGAAACCCAGAAGATGGTACACCGTGTAATCGGGAAAGGTTTCTAAAACGCACCTCATTTCTCATCTCCGTGTGCTCCGGTTCGCCATTCCAGCCGCTATACTAGCAATCTCCCTGCTTGGAGAATCAGCACCTTTAACCTCCTGTTCCATACCGGTTGCAATTTGTCCTGAGGATGAACGGGAAGAGGGGGAACCTAAGAGAGTATCTCTAGGTGCTGGGACAGGCAGAGGTCACTCTATTTTCCCATCAGGAAGAAGAATTAACCACAGGCTCAGCCTGCCGCCCGGAGCCAGAATACGGCCTGAAGCAATCCTGCGCTTTTGCGGCCAGCTCCCAAGAAAGCGAGTTGAAAAATGGAGCTCAGGGGCACTGCAATTCACAAACCTGCAGACTTAGAAATGATAACTCTCATCCACAAATATATTGAGGGAAGGCAACGAAGAGGATTTGAAAGCAAGGCAGAATTGCAGGAAACAGATTTCAGGAGGTAGGTTCGAATCGCCTTTAAAGCACAGGAAAAGCGGCAAAACCTGGACAATGATGCCCTTGGCCAAAAAGGGCGTATGCGTTTTTTCCTGAATATATTCAGGAAAAAACGCATACGCCCTTTTTGGCCAACCAAGCAACCTGGAAAGGCAAATCAGCGCTACAAAGAAGTCTCGCTTCCCATCGGTCAAAAGGGCCAGGCTGAATAAAGTGTCAAAACCAGAAATGCAGGACAGGCCATGGAGAAATGGGAGCCTTGCTACGCTGATGGGCGGGATGTAAATTGCCAACAGCCACTCTGGAGAAGTGTACGGTGTGTCCTGAAACATCTATAAAACTCAGCTTAGAGAGCATAGGGCACTTCCACTCACGGGCGTATGAATTGGGAAAACTAAAAATCAGCAAGACACAGGCATCCCAAAGTTAAAGGCTGCTCTGTTGACAAGAACCTCCACTTTGTTACACCTAATATATCCCAGGAAAGAGAAGAATGGATAAAGAAGTTGTGGTCCTTTTGTACAATGGAATATCACTCAGCCATGAAATCAACGTCATAAGGCTAGTAGCAGCATGATGAGTGGATTTGGGTACGACGATTCTAAGTGAAATAAGTCACACAGAAAAAGACACTTATCATAAGATATCACTTATAGAGGGAATGTAAAAACCGCTACCCTTGAACTGAATTACAAAGCAGGTCAGAGTCACACGTTTAGAAAACACACTAGGGCTGCTTAACGGGAAAGGTGAGGTGGGGTGATGCATAAAACAAGGGTTTCAAATTAGCTCAGATAGCGTTCCATAAACCCAATATGTAATAGACAAGACCTACTCCTTCCTCAGCGAACTGGACTCAACACCCCCTATTCACCGCCCAAGAATATATCTGACTAGTAAGAATCTTAAAACCTATGTATTGATATCTCTCTGTCAGTGAGTCAAGTGGGTGAAAAGCGGCATAAACACAGCAGTGAAAAGCAGCTAAATCCCATTATACAAATCAAATACTTTTAAAAACCCGTGAAACAAAGACAGTGAAAGAGAGAGAAATTCTGACAAAATTCGTTCAGGGGCTATGATGCAACCTGGATTGACCATATGTAGACCCACAGATGGATGAGACATAAGGGTGGACACTCTTGGGGCTGAGAGGTTTGGTGAGGTTGGGTGAGCAAACGCAGACCCTTTAAAGTAATACTGCGTGGAACCCATCCAATGGGTCCCAAATCTCCAGGTTCAATGGCATCTTCCTACATCGAAAACATGCATGAGAAACCCAGAAGATGGTACACCGTGTGATCGGGAAAGGTTTCTAAAACGCACCTCATTTCTCATCTCCGTGTGCTCCGGTTCGCCATTCCAGCCGCTATACTAGCAATCTCCCTGCTTGGAGAATCAGCACCTTTAACCTCCTGTTCCATACCGGTTGCAATTTGTCCTGAGGATGAACGGGAAGAGGGGGAACCTAAGAGAGTATCTCTAGGTGCTGGGACAGGCAGAGGTCACTCTATTTTCCCATCAGGAAGAAGAATTAACCACAGGCTCAGCCTGCCGCCCGGAGCCAGAATACGGCCTGAAGCAATCCTGCGCTTTTGCGGCCAGCTCCCAAGAAAGCGAGTTGAAAAATGGAGCTCAGGGGCACTGCAATTCACAAACCTGCAGACTTAGAAATGATAACTCTCATCCACAAATATATTGAGGGAAGGCAACGAAGAGGATTTGAAAGCAAGGCAGAATTGCAGGAAACAGATTTCAGGAGGTAGATTCGAATCGCCTTTAAAGCACAGGAAAAGCGGCAAAACCTGGACAATGATGCCCTTGGCCAAAAAGGGCGTATGCGTTTTTTCCTGAATATATTCAGGAAAAAACGCATACGCCCTTTTTGGCCAACCAAGCAACCTGGAAAGGCAAATCAGCGCTACAAAGAAGTCTCGCTTCCCATCGGTCAAAAGGGCCATGTTGAATAAAGTGTCAAAACCAGAAATGCAGGACAGGCCATGGAGAAATGGGAGCCTTGCTACGCTGATGGGCGGGATGTAAATTGCCAACATCTACTCTGCGGAAGTGTACGGTGTGTCCTGAAACATCTGAAAAACTCAGCATAGAGAGCATAGGGCACTTCCACTCATTGGCGTATGAGTTGGTATAACTCAAAATCAGCAAGACACAGGCACCCCAAAGTTTAAGGCTGCTCTGTTGACAAGATCCTCCACTTTATTACACCTAAAATATCCCAGGAAAGAGAAGAATGGATAAAGAAGTTGTGGTCCTTTTGTACAATGGAATATCACTCAGCCATGAAATCAACGTCATAAGGCTAGTAGCAGCATGATGAGTGGATTTGGGTACGACGATTCTAAGTGAAATAAGTCACACAGAAAAAGACACTTATCATAAGATATCACTTATAGAGGGAATGTAAAAACTGCTACCCTTGAACTGAATTACATAGCAGGTCAGAGTCACACGTTTAGAAAACACACTAGGGCTGCTTAACGGGAAAGGTGAGGTGGGGTGATGCATAAAACAAGGGTTTCAAATTAGCTCAGATAGCGTTCCATAAACCCAATATGTAATAGACAAGACCTACTCCTTGCTCAGTGAACTGGACTCAACACGCCCTATTCACCGCCCAAGAATATATCTGACTAGTAAGAATCTTAAAACCTATGTATTGATATCTCTCTCTAAATGAGTGAAGTGGGTGAAAAGCGGCATAAACACAGCAGTGAAAAGCAGTTAAACCCCATTATACAAATCAATTACTTTTAAAAACCCGTGAAACAAACACAGTGAAAGAGAGAGAAATTCTGACAAAATTCGTTCAGGGGCTGTGATGCAACCTGGATTGACCATATGTAGACCCACAGATGGATGAGACATAAGGGTGGACACTCTTGGGGCTGAGAGGTTTGGTGAGGTTGGGTGAGCAAACGTAGACCCTTTAAAGTAATACTGCGTGGAACCCATCCAATGGGTCCCAAATCTCCAGGTTCAAGGGCATCTTCCTACATCGAAAACATGCATGAGAAACCCAGAAGATGGTACACCGTGTAATCGGGAAAGGTTTCTAAAACGCACCTCATTTCTCATCTCCGTGTGCTCCGGTTCGCCATTCCAGCCGCTATACTAGCAATCTCCCTGCTTGGAGAATCAGCACCTTTAACCTCCTGTTCCATACCGGTTGCAATTTGTCCTGAGGATGAACGGGAAGAGGGGGAACCTAAGAGAGTATCTCTAGGTGCTGGGACAGGCAGAGGTCACTCTATTTTCCCATCAGGAAGAAGAATTAACCACAGGCTCAGCCTGCCGCCCGGAGCCAGAATACGGCCTGAAGCAATCCTGCGCTTTTGCGGCCAGCTCCCAAGAAAGCGAGTTGAAAAATGGAGCTCAGGGGCACTGCAATTCACAAACCTGCAGACTTAGAAATGATAACTCTCATCCACAAATATATTGAGGGAAGGCAACGAAGAGGATTTGAAAGCAAGGCAGAATTGCAGGAAACAGATTTCAGGAGGTAGGTTCGAATCGCCTTTAAAGCACAGGAAAAGCGGCAAAACCTGGACAATGATGCCCTTGGCCAAAAAGGGCGTATGCGTTTTTTCCTGAATATATTCAGGAAAAAACGCATACGCCCTTTTTGGCCAACCAAGCAACCTGGAAAGGCAAATCAGCGCTACAAAGAAGTCTCGCTTCCCATCGGTCAAAAGGGCCAGGCTGAATAAAGTGTCAAAACCAGAAATGCAGGACAGGCCATGGAGAAATGGGAGCCTTGCTACGCTGATGGGCGGGATGTAAATTGCCAACAGCCACTCTGGAGAAGTGTACGGTGTGTCCTGAAACATCTATAAAACTCAGCTTAGAGAGCATAGGGCACTTCCACTCACGGGCGTATGAATTGGGAAAACTAAAAATCAGCAAGACACAGGCATCCCAAAGTTAAAGGCTGCTCTGTTGACAAGAACCTCCACTTTGTTACACCTAATATATCCCAGGAAAGAGAAGAATGGATAAAGAAGTTGTGGTCCTTTTGTACAATGGAATATCACTCAGCCATGAAATCAACGTCATAAGGCTAGTAGCAGCATGATGAGTGGATTTGGGTACGACGATTCTAAGTGAAATAAGTCACACAGAAAAAGACACTTATCATAAGATATCACTTATAGAGGGAATGTAAAAACCGCTACCCTTGAACTGAATTACAAAGCAGGTCAGAGTCACACGTTTAGAAAACACACTAGGGCTGCTTAACGGGAAAGGTGAGGTGGGGTGATGCATAAAACAAGGGTTTCAAATTAGCTCAGATAGCGTTCCATAAACCCAATATGTAATAGACAAGACCTACTCCTTCCTCAGCGAACTGGACTCAACACCCCCTATTCACCGCCCAAGAATATATCTGACTAGTAAGAATCTTAAAACCTATGTATTGATATCTCTCTGTAAGTGAGTCAAGTGGGTGAAAAGCGGCATAAACACAGCAGTGAAAAGCAGCTAAATCCCATTATACAAATCAAATACTTTTAAAAACCCGTGAAACAAAGACAGTGAAAGAGAGAGAAATTCTGACAAAATTCGTTCAGGGGCTATGATGCAACCTGGATTGACCATATGTAGACCCACAGATGGATGAGACATAAGGGTGGACACTCTTGGGGCTGAGAGGTTTGGTGAGGTTGGGTGAGCAAACGCAGACCCTTTAAAGTAATACTGCGTGGAACCCATCCAATGGGTCCCAAATCTCCAGGTTCAATGGCATCTTCCTACATCGAAAACATGCATGAGAAACCCAGAAGATGGTACACCGTGTGATCGGGAAAGGTTTCTAAAACGCACCTCATTTCTCATCTCCGTGTGCTCCGGTTCGCCATTCCAGCCGCTATACTAGCAATCTCCCTGCTTGGAGAATCAGCACCTTTAACCTCCTGTTCCATACCGGTTGCAATTTGTCCTGAGGATGAACGGGAAGAGGGGGAACCTAAGAGAGTATCTCTAGGTGCTGGGACAGGCAGAGGTCACTCTATTTTCCCATCAGGAAGAAGAATTAACCACAGGCTCAGCCTGCCGCCCGGAGCCAGAATACGGCCTGAAGCAATCCTGCGCTTTTGCGGCCAGCTCCCAAGAAAGCGAGTTGAAAAATGGAGCTCAGGGGCACTGCAATTCACAAACCTGCAGACTTAGAAATGATAACTGTCATCCACAAATATATTGAGGGAAGGCAACGAAGAGGATTTGAAAGCAAGGCAGAATTGCAGGAAACAGATTTCAGGAGGTAGATTCGAATCGCCTTTAAAGCACAGGAAAAGCGGCAAAACCTGGACAATGATGCCCTTGGCCAAAAAGGGCGTATGCGTTTTTTCCTGAATATATTCAGGAAAAAACGCATACGCCCTTTTTGGCCAACCAAGCAACCTGGAAAGGCAAATCAGCGCTACAAAGAAGTCTCGCTTCCCATCGGTCAAAAGGGCCATGTTGAATAAAGTGTCAAAACCAGAAATGCAGGACAGGCCATGGAGAAATGGGAGCCTTGCTACGCTGATGGGCGGGATGTAAATTGCCAACATCTACTCTGCGGAAGTGTACGGTGTGTCCTGAAACATCTGAAAAACTCAGCATAGAGAGCATAGGGCACTTCCACTCATTGGCGTATGAGTTGGTATAACTCAAAATCAGCAAGACACAGGCACCCCAAAGTTTAAGGCTGCTCTGTTGACAAGATCCTCCACTTTATTACACCTAAAATATCCCAGGAAAGAGAAGAATGGATAAAGAAGTTGTGGTCCTTTTGTACAATGGAATATCACTCAGCCATGAAATCAACGTCATAAGGCTAGTAGCAGCATGATGAGTGGATTTGGGTACGACGATTCTAAGTGAAATAAGTCACACAGAAAAAGACACTTATCATAAGATATCACTTATAGAGGGAATGTAAAAACTGCTACCCTTGAACTGAATTACATAGCAGGTCAGAGTCACACGTTTAGAAAACACACTAGGGCTGCTTAACGGGAAAGGTGAGGTGGGGTGATGCATAAAACAAGGGTTTCAAATTAGCTCAGATAGCGTTCCATAAACCCAATATGTAATAGACAAGACCTACTCCTTGCTCAGTGAACTGGACTCAACACGCCCTATTCACCGCCCAAGAATATATCTGACTAGTAAGAATCTTAAAACCTATGTATTGATATCTCTCTCTAAATGAGTGAAGTGGGTGAAAAGCGGCATAAACACAGCAGTGAAAAGCAGTTAAACCCCATTATACAAATCAATTACTTTTAAAAACCCGTGAAACAAACACAGTGAAAGAGAGAGAAATTCTGACAAAATTCGTTCAGGGGCTGTGATGCAACCTGGATTGACCATATGTAGACCCACAGATGGATGAGACATAAGGGTGGACACTCTTGGGGCTGAGAGGTTTGGTGAGGTTGGGTGAGCAAACGTAGACCCTTTAAAGTAATACTGCGTGGAACCCATCCAATGGGTCCCAAATCTCCAGGTTCAAGGGCATCTTCCTACATCGAAAACATGCATGAGAAACCCAGAAGATGGTACACCGTGTAATCGGGAAAGGTTTCTAAAACGCACCTCATTTCTCATCTCCGTGTGCTCCGGTTCGCCATTCCAGCCGCTATACTAGCAATCTCCCTGCTTGGAGAATCAGCACCTTTAACCTCCTGTTCCATACCGGTTGCAATTTGTCCTGAGGATGAACGGGAAGAGGGGGAACCTAAGAGAGTATCTCTAGGTGCTGGGACAGGCAGAGGTCACTCTATTTTCCCATCAGGAAGAAGAATTAACCACAGGCTCAGCCTGCCGCCCGGAGCCAGAATACGGCCTGAAGCAATCCTGCGCTTTTGCGGCCAGCTCCCAAGAAAGCGAGTTGAAAAATGGAGCTCAGGGGCACTGCAATTCACAAACCTGCAGACTTAGAAATGATAACTCTCATCCACAAATATATTGAGGGAAGGCAACGAAGAGGATTTGAAAGCAAGGCAGAATTGCAGGAAACAGATTTCAGGAGGTAGGTTCGAATCGCCTTTAAAGCACAGGAAAAGCGGCAAAACCTGGACAATGATGCCCTTGGCCAAAAAGGGCGTATGCGTTTTTTCCTGAATATATTCAGGAAAAAACGCATACGCCCTTTTTGGCCAACCAAGCAACCTGGAAAGGCAAATCAGCGCTACAAAGAAGTCTCGCTTCCCATCGGTCAAAAGGGCCAGGCTGAATAAAGTGTCAAAACCAGAAATGCAGGACAGGCCATGGAGAAATGGGAGCCTTGCTACGCTGATGGGCGGGATGTAAATTGCCAACAGCCACTCTGGAGAAGTGTACGGTGTGTCCTGAAACATCTATAAAACTCAGCTTAGAGAGCATAGGGCACTTCCACTCACGGGCGTATGAATTGGGAAAACTAAAAATCAGCAAGACACAGGCATCCCAAAGTTAAAGGCTGCTCTGTTGACAAGAACCTCCACTTTGTTACACCTAATATATCCCAGGAAAGAGAAGAATGGATAAAGAAGTTGTGGTCCTTTTGTACAATGGAATATCACTCAGCCATGAAATCAACGTCATAAGGCTAGTAGCAGCATGATGAGTGGATTTGGGTACGACGATTCTAAGTGAAATAAGTCACACAGAAAAAGACACTTATCATAAGATATCACTTATAGAGGGAATGTAAAAACCGCTACCCTTGAACTGAATTACAAAGCAGGTCAGAGTCACACGTTTAGAAAACACACTAGGGCTGCTTAACGGGAAAGGTGAGGTGGGGTGATGCATAAAACAAGGGTTTCAAATTAGCTCAGATAGCGTTCCATAAACCCAATATGTAATAGACAAGACCTACTCCTTCCTCAGCGAACTGGACTCAACACCCCCTATTCACCGCCCAAGAATATATCTGACTAGTAAGAATCTTAAAACCTATGTATTGATATCTCTCTGTAAGTGAGTCAAGTGGGTGAAAAGCGGCATAAACACAGCAGTGAAAAGCAGCTAAATCCCATTATACAAATCAAATACTTTTAAAAACCCGTGAAACAAAGACAGTGAAAGAGAGAGAAATTCTGACAAAATTCGTTCAGGGGCTATGATGCAACCTGGATTGACCATATGTAGACCCACAGATGGATGAGACATAAGGGTGGACACTCTTGGGGCTGAGAGGTTTGGTGAGGTTGGGTGAGCAAACGCAGACCCTTTAAAGTAATACTGCGTGGAACCCATCCAATGGGTCCCAAATCTCCAGGTTCAATGGCATCTTCCTACATCGAAAACATGCATGAGAAACCCAGAAGATGGTACACCGTGTGATCGGGAAAGGTTTCTAAAACGCACCTCATTTCTCATCTCCGTGTGCTCCGGTTCGCCATTCCAGCCGCTATACTAGCAATCTCCCTGCTTGGAGAATCAGCACCTTTAACCTCCTGTTCCATACCGGTTGCAATTTGTCCTGAGGATGAACGGGAAGAGGGGGAACCTAAGAGAGTATCTCTAGGTGCTGGGACAGGCAGAGGTCACTCTATTTTCCCATCAGGAAGAAGAATTAACCACAGGCTCAGCCTGCCGCCCGGAGCCAGAATACGGCCTGAAGCAATCCTGCGCTTTTGCGGCCAGCTCCCAAGAAAGCGAGTTGAAAAATGGAGCTCAGGGGCACTGCAATTCACAAACCTGCAGACTTAGAAATGATAACTCTCATCCACAAATATATTGAGGGAAGGCAACGAAGAGGATTTGAAAGCAAGGCAGAATTGCAGGAAACAGATTTCAGGAGGTAGATTCGAATCGCCTTTAAAGCACAGGAAAAGCGGCAAAACCTGGACAATGATGCCCTTGGCCAAAAAGGGCGTATGCGTTTTTTCCTGAATATATTCAGGAAAAAACGCATACGCCCTTTTTGGCCAACCAAGCCACCTGGAAAGGCAAATCAGCGCTACAAAGAAGTCTCGCTTCCCATCGGTCAAAAGGGCCAGGCTGAATAAAGTGTCAAAACCAGAAATGCAGGACAGGCCATGGAGAAATGGGAGCCTTGCTACGCTGATGGGCGGGATGTAAATTGCCAACAGCCACTCTGGAGAAGTGTACGGTGTGTCCTGAAACATCTATAAAACTCAGCTTAGAGAGCATAGGGCACTTCCACTCACGGGCGTATGAATTGGGAAAACTAAAAATCAGCAAGACACAGGCACCCCAAAGTTTAAGGCTGCTCTGTTGACAAGAACCTCCACTTTGTTACACCTAATATATCCCAGGAAAGAGAAGAATGGATAAAGAAGTTGTGGTCCTTATGTACAATGGAATATCACTCAGCCATGAAATCAACGTCATAAGGCTAGGAGCAGCATGATCAGTGGATTTGGGTACGACGATTCTAAGTGAAATATGTCACACAGAAAAAGACACTTATCATAAGATATCACTTATAGAGGGAATGTAAAAACCGCTACGCTTGAACTGAATTACATAACAGGTCGGAGTCACACGTTTAGAAAACACACTATGGCTGCTTAACGGGAAAGGTGAGGTGGGGTGATGCATAAAACAAGGGTTTCAAATTAGCTCAGATAGCGTTCCATAAACCCAATATGTAATAGACAAGACCTACTCCTTGCTCAGTGAACTGGACTCAACAGGCCCTATTCACCGCCCAAGAATATATCTAACTAGTGAGAATCTTAAAACCTATGTATTGATATCTTTCTGTAAGTGAGTGAAGTGGGTGAAAAGCGGCATAAACACAGCAGTGAAAAGCAGCTAAACCCCATTATACAAATCAATTACTTTTAAAAACCCGTGAAACAAACACAGTGAAAGAGAGAGAAATTCTGACAAAATTCGTTCAGGGGCTGTGATGCAACCTGGATTGACCATATGTAGACCCACAGATGGATGAGACATAAGGGTGGACACTCTTGGGGCTGAGAGGTTTGGTGAGGTTGGGTGAGCAAACGCAGACCCTTTAAAGTAATACTGCGTGGTACCCCACCCATGGGTCCCAAATCTCCAGGTTCAAGGGCATCTTCCTACATCGAAAACATGCATGAGAAACCCAGAAGATGGTACACCGTTTGATCGGGAAAGGTTTCCAAAACGCACCTCATTTCTCATCTCCTTGTGCTCCGGTTCGCCATTCCAGCCGCTATACTAGCAATCTCCCTGCTTGGAGAATCAGCACCTTTATCCTCCTGTTCCATACCGGTTGCAATTTGTCCTGAGGATGAACGGGAAGAGGCGGAACCTAAGAGAGTATCTCTAGGTGTTGGGACAGGCAGAGGTCACTCTATTTTCCCATCAGGAAGAAGAATTAACCACAGGCTCAGCTTGCCGCCCGGAGCCAGAATAGGGCCTGAAGCAATCCTGCGCTTTTACGGCCAGCTCCCAAGAAAGCGAGTTGAAAAATGGAGCTCAGGGGCACTGCAATTCACAAACCTGCAGACTTAGAAATGATAACTGTCATCCACAAATATATTGAGGGAAGGCAACGAAGAGGATTTGAAAGCAAGGCAGAATTGCAGGAAACAGATTTCAGGAGGTAGATTCGAATCGCCTTTAAAGCACAGGAAAAGCGGCAAAACCTGGACAATGATGCCCTTGGCCAAAAAGGGCGTATGCGTTTTTTCCTGAATATATTCAGGAAAAAACGCATACGCCCTTTTTGGCCAACCAAGCCACCTGGAAAGGCAAATCAGCGCTACAAAGAAGTCTCGCTTCCCATCGGTCAAAAGGGCCAGGCTGAATAAAGTGTCAAAACCAGAAATGCAGGACAGGCCATGGAAAAATGGGAGCCTTGCTACGCTGATGGGCGGGATGTAAATTGCCAACAGACACTCTGGAGAAGTGTACGGTGTGTCCTGAAACATCTATAAAACTCAGCTTAGAGAGCATAGGGCACTTCCACTCACGGGCGTATGAATTGGGAAAACTAAAAATCAGCAAGACACAGGCACCCCAAAGTTTAAGGCTGCTCTGTTGACAAGAACCTCCACTTTGTTACACCTAATATATCCCAGGAAAGAGAAGAATGGATAAAGAAGTTGTGGTCCTTTTGTACAATGGAATATCACTCAGCCATGAAATCAACCTCATAAGGCTAGTAGCAGCATGATGAGTGGATTTGGGTACGACGATTCTAAGTGAAATAAGTCACACAGAAAAAGACACTTATCATAAGATATCACTTATAGAGGGAATGTAAAAACCGCTCCCCTTGAACTGAATTACAAAGCAGGTCAGAGTCACACGTTTAGAAAACACACTAGGGCTGCTTAACGGGAAAGGTGAGGTGGGGTGATGCATAAAACAAGGGTTTCAAATTAGCTCAGATAGCGTTCCATAAACCCAATATGTAATAGACAAGACCTACTCCTTGCTCAGTGAACTGGACTCAACACGCCCTATTCACCGCCCAAGAATATATCTGACTAGTAAGAATCTTAAAACCTATGTATTGATATCTCTCTCTAAATGAGTGAAGTGGGTGAAAAGCGGCATAAACACAGCAGTGAAAAGCAGTTAAACCCCATTATACAAATCAATTACTTTTAAAAACCCGTGAAACAAACACAGTGAAAGAGAGAGAAATTCTGACAAAATTCGTTCAGGGGCTGTGATGCAACCTGGATTGACCATATGTAGACCCACAGATGGATGAGACATAAGGGTGGACACTCTTGGGGCTGAGAGGTTTGGTGAGGTTGGGTGAGCAAACGTAGACCCTTTAAAGTAATACTGCGTGGAACCCATCCAATGGGTCCCAAATCTCCAGGTTCAAGGGCATCTTCCTACATCGAAAACATGCATGAGAAACCCAGAAGATGGTACACCGTGTAATCGGGAAAGGTTTCTAAAACGCACCTCATTTCTCATCTCCGTGTGCTCCGGTTCGCCATTCCAGCCGCTATACTAGCAATCTCCCTGCTTGGAGAATCAGCACCTTTAACCTCCTGTTCCATACCGGTTGCAATTTGTCCTGAGGATGAACGGGAAGAGGGGGAACCTAAGAGAGTATCTCTAGGTGCTGGGACAGGCAGAGGTCACTCTATTTTCCCATCAGGAAGAAGAATTAACCACAGGCTCAGCCTGCCGCCCGGAGCCAGAATACGGCCTGAAGCAATCCTGCGCTTTTGCGGCCAGCTCCCAAGAAAGCGAGTTGAAAAATGGAGCTCAGGGGCACTGCAATTCACAAACCTGCAGACTTAGAAATGATAACTCTCATCCACAAATATATTGAGGGAAGGCAACGAAGAGGATTTGAAAGCAAGGCAGAATTGCAGGAAACAGATTTCAGGAGGTAGGTTCGAATCGCCTTTAAAGCACAGGAAAAGCGGCAAAACCTGGACAATGATGCCCTTGGCCAAAAAGGGCGTATGCGTTTTTTCCTGAATATATTCAGGAAAAAATGCATACGCCCTTTTTGGCCAACCAAGCAACCTGGAAAGGCAAATCAGCGCTACAAAGAAGTCTCGCTTCCCATCGGTCAAAAGGGCCAGGCTGAATAAAGTGTCAAAACCAGAAATGCAGGACAGGCCATGGAGAAATGGGAGCCTTGCTACGCTGATGGGCGGGATGTAAATTGCCAACAGCCACTCTGGAGAAGTGTACGGTGTGTCCTGAAACATCTATAAAACTCAGCTTAGAGAGCATAGGGCACTTCCACTCACGGGCGTATGAATTGGGAAAACTAAAAATCAGCAAGACACAGGCATCCCAAAGTTAAAGGCTGCTCTGTTGACAAGAACCTCCACTTTGTTACACCTAATATATCCCAGGAAAGAGAAGAATGGATAAAGAAGTTGTGGTCCTTTTGTACAATGGAATATCACTCAGCCATGAAATCAACGTCATAAGGCTAGTAGCAGCATGATGAGTGGATTTGGGTACGACGATTCTAAGTGAAATAAGTCACACAGAAAAAGACACTTATCATAAGATATCACTTATAGAGGGAATGTAAAAACCGCTACCCTTGAACTGAATTACAAAGCAGGTCAGAGTCACACGTTTAGAAAACACACTAGGGCTGCTTAACGGGAAAGGTGAGGTGGGGTGATGCATAAAACAAGGGTTTCAAATTAGCTCAGATAGCGTTCCATAAACCCAATATGTAATAGACAAGACCTACTCCTTCCTCAGCGAACTGGACTCAACACCCCCTATTCACCGCCCAAGAATATATCTGACTAGTAAGAATCTTAAAACCTATGTATTGATATCTCTCTGTAAGTGAGTCAAGTGGGTGAAAAGCGGCATAAACACAGCAGTGAAAAGCAGCTAAATCCCATTATACAAATCAAATACTTTTAAAAACCCGTGAAACAAAGACAGTGAAAGAGAGAGAAATTCTGACAAAATTCGTTCAGGGGCTATGATGCAACCTGGATTGACCATATGTAGACCCACAGATGGATGAGACATAACGGTGGACACTCTTGGGGCTGAGAGGTTTGGTGAGGTTGGGTGAGCAAACGCAGACCCTTTAAAGTAATACTGCGTGGAACCCATCCAATGGGTCCCAAATCTCCAGGTTCAATGGCATCTTCCTACATCGAAAACATGCATGAGAAACCCAGAAGATGGTACACCGTGTGATCGGGAAAGGTTTCTAAAACGCACCTCATTTCTCATCTCCGTGTGCTCCGGTTCGCCATTCCAGCCGCTATACTAGCAATCTCCCTGCTTGGAGAATCAGCACCTTTAACCTCCTGTTCCATACCGGTTGCAATTTGTCCTGAGGATGAACGGGAAGAGGGGGAACCTAAGAGAGTATCTCTAGGTGCTGGGACAGGCAGAGGTCACTCTATTTTCCCATCAGGAAGAAGAATTAACCACAGGCTCAGCCTGCCGCCCGGAGCCAGAATACGGCCTGAAGCAATCCTGCGCTTTTGCGGCCAGCTCCCAAGAAAGCGAGTTGAAAAATGGAGCTCAGGGGCACTGCAATTCACAAACCTGCAGACTTAGAAATGATAACTCTCATCCACAAATATATTGAGGGAAGGCAACGAAGAGGATTTGAAAGCAAGGCAGAATTGCAGGAAACAGATTTCAGGAGGTAGATTCGAATCGCCTTTAAAGCACAGGAAAAGCGGCAAAACCTGGACAATGATGCCCTTGGCCAAAAAGGGCGTATGCGTTTTTTCCTGAATATATTCAGGAAAAAACGCATACGCCCTTTTTGGCCAACCAAGCCACCTGGAAAGGCAAATCAGCGCTACAAAGAAGTCTCGCTTCCCATCGGTCAAAAGGGCCAGGCTGAATAAAGTGTCAAAACCAGAAATGCAGGACAGGCCATGGAGAAATGGGAGCCTTGCTACGCTGATGGGCGGGATGTAAATTGCCAACAGCCACTCTGGAGAAGTGTACGGTGTGTGCTGAAACATCTATAAAACTCAGCTTAGAGAGCATAGGGCACTTCCACTCACGGGCGTATGAATTGGGAAAACTAAAAATCAGCAAGACACAGGCACCCCAAAGTTTAAGGCTGCTCTGTTGACAAGAACCTCCACTTTGTTACACCTAATATATCCCAGGAAAGAGAAGAATGGATAAAGAAGTTGTGGTCCTTATGTACAATGGAATATCACTCAGCCATGAAATCAACGTCATAAGGCTAGGAGCAGCATGATCAGTGGATTTGGGTACGACGATTCTAAGTGAAATATGTCACACAGAAAAAGACAATTATCATAAGATATCACTTATAGAGGGAATGTAAAAACCGCTACGCTTGAACTGAATTACATAACAGGTCGGAGTCACACGTTTAGAAAACACACTATGGCTGCTTAACGGGAAAGGTGAGGTGGGGTGATGCATAAAACAAGGGTTTCAAATTAGCTCAGATAGCGTTCCATAAACCCAATATGTAATAGACAAGACCTACTCCTTGCTCAGTGAACTGGACTCAACAGGCCCTATTCACCGCCCAAGAATATATCTAACTAGTGAGAATCTTAAAACCTATGTATTGATATCTTTCTGTAAGTGAGTGAAGTGGGTGAAAAGCGGCATAAACACAGCAGTGAAAAGCAGCTAAACCCCATTATACAAATCAATTACTTTTAAAAACCCGTGAAACAAAGACAGTGAAAGAGAGAGAAATTCTGACAAAATTCGTTCAGGGGCTGTGATGCAACCTGGATTGACCATATGTAGACCCACAGATGGATGAGACATAAGGGTGGACACTCTTGGGGCTGAGAGGTTTGGTGAGGTTGGGTGAGCAAACGCAGACCCTTTAAAGTAATACTGCGTGGTACCCCACCCATGGGTCCCAAATCTCCAGGTTCAAGGGCATCTTCCTACATCGAAAACATGCATGAGAAACCCAGAAGATGGTACACCGTTTGATCGGGAAAGGTTTCCAAAACGCACCTGATTTCTCATCTCCGTGTGCTCCGGTTCGCCATTCCAGCCGCTATACTAGCAATCTCCCTGCTTGGAGAATCAGCACCTTTATCCTCCTGTTCCATACCGGTTGCAATTTGTCCTGAGGATGAACGGGAAGAGGCGGAACCTAAGAGAGTATCTCTAGGTGTTGGGACAGGCAGAGGTCACTCTATTTTCCCATCAGGAAGAAGAATTAACCACAGGCTCAGCTTGCCGCCCGGAGCCAGAATAGGGCCTGAAGCAATCCTGCGCTTTTACGGCCAGCTCCCAAGAAAGCGAGTTGAAAAATGGAGCTCAGGGGCACTGCAATTCACAAACCTGCAGACTTAGAAATGATAACTGTCATCCACAAATATATTGAGGGAAGGCAACGAAGAGGATTTGAAAGCAAGGCAGAATTGCAGGAAACAGATTTCAGGAGGTAGATTCGAATCGCCTTTAAAGCACAGGAGAAGCGGCAAAACCTGGACAATGATGCCCTTGGCCAAAAAGGGCGTATGCGTTTTTTCCTGAATATATTCAGGAAAAAACGCATACGCCCTTTTTGGCCAACCAAGCCACCTGGAAAGGCAAATCAGCGCTACAAAGAAGTCTCGCTTCCCATCGGTCAAAAGGGCCAGGCTGAATAAAGTGTCAAAACCAGAAATGCAGGACAGGCCATGGAAAAATGGGAGCCTTGCTACGCTGATGGGCGGGATGTAAATTGCCAACAGACACTCTGGAGAAGTGTACGGTGTGTCCTGAAACATCTATAAAACTCAGCTTAGAGAGCATAGGGCACTTCCACTCACGGGCGTATGAATTGGGAAAACTAAAAATCAGCAAGACACAGGCACCCCAAAGTTTAAGGCTGCTCTGTTGACAAGAACCTCCACTTTGTTACACCTAATATATCCCAGGAAAGAGAAGAATGGATAAAGAAGTTGTGGTCCTTTTGTACAATGGAATATCACTCAGCCATGAAATCAACGTCATAAGGCTAGTAGCAGCATGATGAGTGGATTTGGGTACGACGATTCTAAGTGAAATAAGTCACACAGAAAAAGACACTTATCATAAGATATCACTTATAGAGGGAATGTAAAAACCGCTACCCTTGAACTGAATTACAAAGCAGGTCAGAGTCACACGTTTAGAAAACACACTAGGGCTGCTTAACGGGAAAGGTGAGGTGGGGTGATGCATAAAACAAGGGTTTCAAATTAGCTCAGATAGCGTTCCATAAACCCAATATGTAATAGACAAGACCTACTCCTTCCTCAGCGAACTGGACTCAACACCCCCTATTCACCGCCCAAGAATATATCTGACTAGTAAGAATCTTAAAACCTATGTATTGATATCTCTCTGTAAGTGAGTCAAGTGGGTGAAAAGCGGCATAAACACAGCAGTGAAAAGCAGCTAAATCCCATTATACAAATCAAATACTTTTAAAAACCCGTGAAACAAAGACAGTGAAAGAGAGAGAAATTCTGACAAAATTCGTTCAGGGGCTATGATGCAACCTGGATTGACCATATGTAGACCCACAGATGGATGAGACATAACGGTGGACACTCTTGGGGCTGAGAGGTTTGGTGAGGTTGGGTGAGCAAACGCAGACCCTTTAAAGTAATACTGCGTGGAACCCATCCAATGGGTCCCAAATCTCCAGGTTCAATGGCATCTTCCTACATCGAAAACATGCATGAGAAACCCAGAAGATGGTACACCGTGTGATCGGGAAAGGTTTCTAAAACGCACCTCATTTCTCATCTCCGTGTGCTCCGGTTCGCCATTCCAGCCGCTATACTAGCAATCTCCCTGCTTGGAGAATCAGCACCTTTAACCTCCTGTTCCATACCGGTTGCAATTTGTCCTGAGGATGAACGGGAAGAGGGGGAACCTAAGAGAGTATCTCTAGGTGCTGGGACAGGCAGAGGTCACTCTATTTTCCCATCAGGAAGAAGAATTAACCACAGGCTCAGCCTGCCGCCCGGAGCCAGAATACGGCCTGAAGCAATCCTGCGCTTTTGCGGCCAGCTCCCAAGAAAGCGAGTTGAAAAATGGAGCTCAGGGGCACTGCAATTCACAAACCTGCAGACTTAGAAATGATAACTCTCATCCACAAATATATTGAGGGAAGGCAACGAAGAGGATTTGAAAGCAAGGCAGAATTGCAGGAAACAGATTTCAGGAGGTAGATTCGAATCGCCTTTAAAGCACAGGAAAAGCGGCAAAACCTGGACAATGATGCCCTTGGCCAAAAAGGGCGTATGCGTTTTTTCCTGAATATATTCAGGAAAAAACGCATACGCCCTTTTTGGCCAACCAAGCCACCTGGAAAGGCAAATCAGCGCTACAAAGAAGTCTCGCTTCCCATCGGTCAAAAGGGCCAGGCTGAATAAAGTGTCAAAACCAGAAATGCAGGACAGGCCATGGAGAAATGGGAGCCTTGCTACGCTGATGGGCGGGATGTAAATTGCCAACAGCCACTCTGGAGAAGTGTACGGTGTGTGCTGAAACATCTATAAAACTCAGCTTAGAGAGCATAGGGCACTTCCACTCACGGGCGTATGAATTGGGAAAACTAAAAATCAGCAAGACACAGGCACCCCAAAGTTTAAGGCTGCTCTGTTGACAAGAACCTCCACTTTGTTACACCTAATATATCCCAGGAAAGAGAAGAATGGATAAAGAAGTTGTGGTCCTTATGTACAATGGAATATCACTCAGCCATGAAATCAACGTCATAAGGCTAGGAGCAGCATGATCAGTGGATTTGGGTACGACGATTCTAAGTGAAATATGTCACACAGAAAAAGACAATTATCATAAGATATCACTTATAGAGGGAATGTAAAAACCGCTACGCTTGAACTGAATTACATAACAGGTCGGAGTCACACGTTTAGAAAACACACTATGGCTGCTTAACGGGAAAGGTGAGGTGGGGTGATGCATAAAACAAGGGTTTCAAATTAGCTCAGATAGCGTTCCATAAACCCAATATGTAATAGACAAGACCTACTCCTTGCTCAGTGAACTGGACTCAACAGGCCCTATTCACCGCCCAAGAATATATCTAACTAGTGAGAATCTTAAAACCTATGTATTGATATCTTTCTGTAAGTGAGTGAAGTGGGTGAAAAGCGGCATAAACACAGCAGTGAAAAGCAGCTAAACCCCATTATACAAATCAATTACTTTTAAAAACCCGTGAAACAAAGACAGTGAAAGAGAGAGAAATTCTGACAAAATTCGTTCAGGGGCTGTGATGCAACCTGGATTGACCATATGTAGACCCACAGATGGATGAGACATAAGGGTGGACACTCTTGGGGCTGAGAGGTTTGGTGAGGTTGGGTGAGCAAACGCAGACCCTTTAAAGTAATACTGCGTGGTACCCCACCCATGGGTCCCAAATCTCCAGGTTCAAGGGCATCTTCCTACATCGAAAACATGCATGAGAAACCCAGAAGATGGTACACCGTTTGATCGGGAAAGGTTTCCAAAACGCACCTGATTTCTCATCTCCGTGTGCTCCGGTTCGCCATTCCAGCCGCTATACTAGCAATCTCCCTGCTTGGAGAATCAGCACCTTTATCCTCCTGTTCCATACCGGTTGCAATTTGTCCTGAGGATGAACGGGAAGAGGCGGAACCTAAGAGAGTATCTCTAGGTGTTGGGACAGGCAGAGGTCACTCTATTTTCCCATCAGGAAGAAGAATTAACCACAGGCTCAGCTTGCCGCCCGGAGCCAGAATAGGGCCTGAAGCAATCCTGCGCTTTTACGGCCAGCTCCCAAGAAAGCGAGTTGAAAAATGGAGCTCAGGGGCACTGCAATTCACAAACCTGCAGACTTAGAAATGATAACTGTCATCCACAAATATATTGAGGGAAGGCAACGAAGAGGATTTGAAAGCAAGGCAGAATTGCAGGAAACAGATTTCAGGAGGTAGATTCGAATCGCCTTTAAAGCACAGGAGAAGCGGCAAAACCTGGACAATGATGCCCTTGGCCAAAAAGGGCGTATGCGTTTTTTCCTGAATATATTCAGGAAAAAACGCATACGCCCTTTTTGGCCAACCAAGCCACCTGGAAAGGCAAATCAGCGCTACAAAGAAGTCTCGCTTCCCATCGGTCAAAAGGGCCAGGCTGAATAAAGTGTCAAAACCAGAAATGCAGGACAGGCCATGGAAAAATGGGAGCCTTGCTACGCTGATGGGCGGGATGTAAATTGCCAACAGACACTCTGGAGAAGTGTACGGTGTGTCCTGAAACATCTATAAAACTCAGCTTAGAGAGCATAGGGCACTTCCACTCACGGGCGTATGAATTGGGAAAACTAAAAATCAGCAAGACACAGGCACCCCAAAGTTTAAGGCTGCTCTGTTGACAAGAACCTCCACTTTGTTACACCTAATATATCCCAGGAAAGAGAAGAATGGATAAAGAAGTTGTGGTCCTTTTGTACAATGGAATATCACTCAGCCATGAAATCAACCTCATAAGGCTAGTAGCAGCATGATGAGTGGATTTGGGTACGACGATTCTAAGTGAAATAAGTCACACAGAAAAAGACACTTATCATAAGATATCACTTATAGAGGGAATGTAAAAACCGCTCCCCTTGAACTGAATTACAAAGCAGGTCAGAGTCACACGTTTAGAAAACACACTAGGGCTGCTTAACGGGAAAGGTGAGGTGGGGTGATGCATAAAACAAGGGTTTCAAATTAGCTCAGATAGCGTTCCATAAACCCAATATGTAATAGACAAGACCTACTCCTTCCTCAGCGAACTGGACTCAACACCCCCTATTCACCGCCCAAGAATATATCTGACTAGTAAGAATCTTAAAACCTATGTATTGATATCTCTCTGTAAGTGAGTCAAGTGGGTGAAAAGCGGCATAAACACAGCAGTGAAAAGCAGCTAAATCCCATTATACAAATCAAATACTTTTAAAAACCCGTGAAACAAACACAGTGAAAGAGAGAGAAATTCTGACAAAATTCGTTCAGGGGCTGTGATGCAACCTGGATTGACCATATGTAGACCCACAGATGGATGAGACATAAGGGTGGACACTCTTGGGGCTGAGAGGTTTGGTGAGGTTGGGTGAGCAAACGCAGACCCTTTAAAGTAATACTGCGTGGAACCCATCCAATGGGTCCCAAATCTCCAGGTTCAATGGCATCTTCCTACATCGAAAACATGCATGAGAAACCCAGAAGATGGTACACCGTGTGATCGGGAAAGGTTTCTAAAACGCACCTCATTTCTCATCTCCGTGTGCTCCGGTTCGCCATTCCAGCCGCTATACTAGCAATCTCCCTGCTTGGAGAATCAGCACCTTTAACCTCCTGTTCCATACCGGTTGCAATTTGTCCTGAGGATGAACGGGAAGAGGGGGAACCTAAGAGAGTATCTCTAGGTGCTGGGACAGGCAGAGGTCACTCTATTTTCCCATCAGGAAGAAGAATTAACCACAGGCTCAGCCTGCCGCCCGGAGCCAGAATACGGCCTGAAGCAATCCTGCGCTTTTGCGGCCAGCTCCCAAGAAAGCGAGTTGAAAAATGGAGCTCAGGGGCACTGCAATTCACAAACCTGCAGACTTAGAAATGATAACTCTCATCCACAAATATATTGAGGGAAGGCAACGAAGAGGATTTGAAAGCAAGGCAGAATTGCAGGAAACAGATTTCAGGAGGTAGGTTCGAATCGCCTTTAAAGCACAGGAAAAGCGGCAAAACCTGGACAATGATGCCCTTGGCCAAAAAGGGCGTATGCGTTTTTTCCTGAATATATTCAGGAAAAAACGCATACGCCCTTTTTGGCCAACCAAGCAACCTGGAAAGGCAAATCAGCGCTACAAAGAAGTCTCGCTTCCCATCGGTCAAAAGGGCCAGGCTGAATAAAGTGTCAAAACCAGAAATGCAGGACAGGCCATGGAGAAATGGGAGCCTTGCTACGCTGATGGGCGGGATGTAAATTGCCAACAGCCACTCTGGAGAAGTGTACGGTGTGTCCTGAAACATCTATAAAACTCAGCTTAGAGAGCATAGGGCACTTCCACTCACGGGCGTATGAATTGGGAAAACTAAAAATCAGCAAGACACAGGCACCCCAAAGTTTAAGGCTGCTCTGTTGACAAGAACCTCCACTTTGTTACACCTAATATATCCCAGGAAAGAGAAGAATGGATAAAGAAGTTGTGGTCCTTATGTACAATGGAATATCACTCAGCCATGAAATCAACGTCATAAGGCTAGGAGCAGCATGATCAGTGGATTTGGGTACGACGATTCTAAGTGAAATATGTCACACAGAAAAAGACACTTATCATAAGATATCACTTATAGAGGGAATGTAAAAACCGCTACGCTTGAACTGAATTACATAACAGGTCGGAGTCACACGTTTAGAAAACACACTATGGCTGCTTAACGGGAAAGGTGAGGTGGGGTGATGCATAAAACAAGGGTTTCAAATTAGCTCAGATAGCGTTCCATAAACCCAAAATGTAATAGACAAGACCTACCCCTTCCTCAGCGAACTGGACTCAACACCCCCTATTCACCGCCCAAGAATATATCTGACTAGTAAGAATCTTAAAACCTATGTATTGATATCTCTCTGTAAGTGAGTCAAGTGGGTGAAAAGCGGCATAAACACAGCAGTGAAAAGCAGCTAAACCCCATTATACAAATCAATTACTTTTAAAAACCCGTGAAACAAAGACAGTGAAAGAGAGAGAAATTCTGACAAAATTCGTTCAGGGGCTGTGATGCAACCTGGATTGACCATATGTAGACCCACAGATGGATGAGACATAACGGTGGACACTCTTGGGGCTGAGAGGTTTGGTGAGGTTGGGTGAGCAAAAGCAGACCCTTTAAAGTAATATTGCGTGGTACCCATCCCATGGGTCCCAAATCTCCAGGTTCAAGGGCATCTTCCTACATCGAAAACATGCATGAGAAACCCAGAAGATGGTACACCGTGTGATCGGGAAAGGTTTCTAAAACGCACCTCATTTGTCATTTCCTTGTGTTCCGGTTCGCCATTCCAGCCGCTATACTAGCAATCTCCCTGCTTGGAGAATCAGCACCTTTAACCTCCTGTTCCGTACAGGTTGCAATTTGTCCTGAGGATGAACAGGAAGAGGGGGAACCAATGAGAGACTAGCTCTAGGTGTTGGGACAGGCACAGGTCACTCTATTTTCCCATCAGGAAGAAGAATTAACCACAGGCTCAGCCTGCCGCCCGGAGCCAGAATAGGACCTGAAGCAATCCTGCGCTTTTCCGGCCAGCTCCCAAGAAAGCGAGTTGAAAAATGGAGCTCAGGGGCACTGCAATTCACAAACCTGCAGACTTAGAAATGATAACTCTCATCCACAAATATATTGAGGGAAGGCAACGAAGAGGATTTGAAAGCAAGGCAGAATTGCAGGAAACAGATTTCAGGAGGTATATTCGAATCGCTTTTAAAGCACAGGAAAAGCGGCAAAACCTCGACAATGATGCCCTTGGCCAAAAAGGGCGTGTGCGTTTTTTCCTGAATATATGGCTTCCATGGGATGGGATGGGTTCCAAGCAACCTGGAAAGGCAAATCAGCGCTACAAAGAAGTCTCGCTTCCCATCGGTCAAAAGGGCCAGGCTGAATAAAGTGTCAAAACCAGAAATGCAGGACAGGCCATGGAGAAATGGGAGCCTTGCTACGCTGATGGGCGGGATGTAAATTGCCAACAGCCACTATGGAGAAGTGTACGGTGTGTCCTGAAACATCTAAAAGACTCAGATTAGAGAGCATAGGGCACTTCCACTCATGGGCGTATAAATTGGGAAAACTAAAAAAAAGCAAGACACAGGCACCCCAAAGTTTAAGGCTGCTCTGTTGACAAGAACCTCCACTTTGTTACACCTAATATATCCCAGGAAAGAGAAGAATGGATAAAGAAGTTGTGGTCCTTTTGTACAATGGAATATCACTCAGCCATGAAATCAACGTCATAAGGCTAGTAGCAGCATGATGAGTGGATTTAGGTATGACGATTCTAAGCGAAATAAGTCACACAGAAAAAAACACTTATCATAAGATATCACTTATAGAAGGAATGAAAAAACCACTACCCTTGAACTGAATTACATAACAGGGCTGAGTCACACGTTTAGAAAACACACTATGGCTGCTTAAAGGGAAAGGTGAGGTGGGGTGATGCATAAAACAAGGACTTCAAATTAGCTCAGATACTGTTCCATAAACCCAATATGTAGTAGACAAGACCTACTCCTTGCTCAGTGAACTGGACTCAACACCCCCCATTCACCGCCCAAGGATATATATCTGACTAGTAATAATCTTAACACCTATGTATTGATATCTCTCTGTAAGTGAGTCAAGTGGGTGTAAAGCGGCATAAACACAGCAGTGAAAAGAAGCAAAACCCCATTATAAAAATCCATTACTTTTAAAAACCTGAGAAACAACGACAGTGAGGGAGAGAGAAATTCTTCCAAAATTCGTTCAGAGGCTATGATGCCACCTGGATTGACCATATCTAGACCCACAGCTGATTGAGACATAAGGGTGGACACTCTTGGGGCTGAGAGGTTTGGTGAGGTTGTGTGAGCAAACGCAGACCCTTTAACGAAATACTGTGTGGTACCCATCCCATGGGTCCCAAACCTCCAGCTTCAAGGGCATCTTCCTACATCGAAAACATGCATGAGAAACCCCGAAGATGGTACACCGTGTGATCGGGAAAGGTTTCTAAAACGCACCTCATTTCTCATCTCCTTGTGCTCCGGTTCGCCATTTCAGCCGCTATCCTAGCAATCTCCCTGCTTGGAGAATCAGCACCTTTAACCTCCTGTTCCGTACAGGTTGCAATTTGTCCTGAGGATGAACGGGAAGAGGGGGAACCAATGAGAGACTAGCTCTAGGTGTTGGGACAGGCACAGGTCCCTCTATTTTCCCATCAGGAAGAAGAATTAACCACAGCCTCAGCCTGCCGCCCGGAGCCAGAATAGGGCCTGAAGCAATCCTGTGCTTTTGCGGCCAGCTCCCAAGAAAGCGAGTTGAAAAATGGAGCTCAGGGGCACTGCAATTCACAAACCTGCAGAGTTAGAAATGATAACTCTCATCCACAAATATATTGAGGGAAGGCAACGAAGAGGATTTGAAAGCAAGGCAGAATTGAAGGAAGCAGATTTCAGGAGGTAGATTCGAATCGCTTTTAAAGCACAGGAAAAGCGGCAAAACCTCGAAAATGATGCCCTTTTTGGCCAACCAAGCCACCTGGAAAGGCAAATCAGCGCTACAAAGAAGTCTCGCTTCCCATCGGTCAAAAGGGCCAGGCTGAATAAAGTGTCAAAACCAGAAATGCAGGACAGGCCATGGAGAAATGGGAGCCTTGCTACGCTGATGGGCGGGATGTAAATTGCCAACATCTACTCTGCGGAAGTGTACGGTGTGTCCTGAAACATCTGAAAAACTCAGCATAGAGAGCATAGGGCACTTCCACTCATTGGCGTATGAGTTGGGATAACTCAAAATCAGCAAGACACAGGCACCCCA
Source organism: Balaenoptera ricei (assembly GCF_028023285.1). Classification (NCBI taxonomy): domain Eukaryota; kingdom Metazoa; phylum Chordata; class Mammalia; order Artiodactyla; family Balaenopteridae; genus Balaenoptera; species Balaenoptera ricei. Next base: position 85,115,400 of record NC_082640.1, on the reverse strand, counting down.
AAGTTTAAGGCTGCTCTGTTGACAAGATCCTCCACTTTGTTACACCTAATATATCCCAGGAAAGAGAAGAATGGATAAAGAAGTTGTGGTCCTTTTGTACAATGGAATATCACTCAGCCATGAAATCAACGTCATAAGGCTAGTAGCAGCATGATGAGTGGATTTGGGTACGACGATTCTAAGTGAAATAAGTCACACAGAAAAAGACACTTATCATAAGATATCACTTATAGAGGGAATGTAAAAACCGCTACCCTTGAACTGAATTACATAGCAGGTCAGAGTCACACGTTTAGAAAACACACTAGGGCTGCTTAACGGGAAAGGTGAGGTGGGGTGATGCATAAAACAAGGGTTTCAAATTAGCTCAGATAGCGTTCCATAAACCCAATATGTAATAGACAAGACCTACTCCTTCCTCAGCGAACTGGACTCAACACCCCCTATTCACCGCCCAAGAATATATCTGACTAGTAAGAATCTTAAAACCTATGTATTGATATCTCTCTGTAAGTGAGTCAAGTGGGTGAAAAGCGGCATAAACACAGCAGTGAAAAGCAGCTAAATCCCATTATACAAATCAAATACTTTTAAAAACCCGTGAAACAAACACAGTGAAAGAGAGAGAAATTCTGACAAAATTCGTTCAGGGGCTGTGATGCAACCTGGATTGACCATATGTAGACCCACAGATGGATGAGACATAAGGGTGGACACTCTTGGGGCTGAGAGGTTTGGTGAGGTTGGGTGAGCAAACGCAGACCCTTTAAAGTAATACTGCGTGGAACCCATCCAATGGGTCCCAAATCTCCAGGTTCAATGGCATCTTCCTACATCGAAAACATGCATGAGAAACCCAGAAGATGGTACACCGTGTGATCGGGAAAGGTTTCTAAAACGCACCTCATTTCTCATCTCCGTGTGCTCCGGTTCGCCATTCCAGCCGCTATACTAGCAATCTCCCTGCTTGGAGAATCAGCACCTTTAACCTCCTGTTCCATACCGGTTGCAATTTGTCCTGAGGATGAACGGGAAGAGGGGGAACCTAAGAGAGTATCTCTAGGTGCTGGGACAGGCAGAGGTCACTCTATTTTCCCATCAGGAAGAAGAATTAACCACAGGCTCAGCCTGCCGCCCGGAGCCAGAATACGGCCTGAAGCAATCCTGCGCTTTTGCGGCCAGCTCCCAAGAAAGCGAGTTGAAAAATGGAGCTCAGGGGCACTGCAATTCACAAACCTGCAGACTTAGAAATGATAACTCTCATCCACAAATATATTGAGGGAAGGCAACGAAGAGGATTTGAAAGCAAGGCAGAATTGCAGGAAACAGATTTCAGGAGGTAGATTCGAATCGCCTTTAAAGCACAGGAAAAGCGGCAAAACCTGGACAATGATGCCCTTGGCCAAAAAGGGCGTATGCGTTTTTTCCTGAATATATTCAGGAAAAAACGCATACGCCCTTTTTGGCCAACCAAGCCACCTGGAAAGGCAAATCAGCGCTACAAAGAAGTCTCGCTTCCCATCGGTCAAAAGGGCCAGGCTGAATAAAGTGTCAAAACCAGAAATGCAGGACAGGCCATGGAGAAATGGGAGCCTTGCTACGCTGATGGGCGGGATGTAAATTGCCAACAGCCACTCTGGAGAAGTGTACGGTGTGTCCTGAAACATCTATAAAACTCAGCTTAGAGAGCATAGGGCACTTCCACTCACGGGCGTATGAATTGGGAAAACTAAAAATCAGCAAGACACAGGCACCCCAAAGTTTAAGGCTGCTCTGTTGACAAGAACCTCCACTTTGTTACACCTAATATATCCCAGGAAAGAGAAGAATGGATAAAGAAGTTGTGGTCCTTTTGTACAATGGAATATCACTCAGCCATGAAATCAACGTCATAAGGCTAGTAGCAGCATGATGAGTGGATTTGGGTACGACGATTCTAAGTGAAATAAGTCACACAGAAAAAGACACTTATCATAAGATATCACTTATAGAGGGAATGTAAAAACCGCTACCCTTGAACTGAATTACAAAGCAGGTCAGAGTCACACGTTTAGAAAACACACTAGGGCTGCTTAACGGGAAAGGTGAGGTGGGGTGATGCATAAAACAAGGGTTTCAAATTAGCTCAGATAGCGTTCCATAAACCCAATATGTAATAGACAAGACCTACTCCTTCCTCAGCGAACTGGACTCAACACCCCCTATTCACCGCCCAAGAATATATCTGACTAGTAAGAATCTTAAAACCTATGTATTGATATCTCTCTGTAAGTGAGTCAAGTGGGTGAAAAGCGGCATAAACACAGCAGTGAAAAGCAGGTAAATCCCATTATACAAATCAAATACTTTTAAAAACCCGTGAAACAAACACAGTGAAAGAGAGAGAAATTCTGACAAAATTCGTTCAGGGGCTGTGATGCAACCTGGATTGACCATATGTAGACCCACAGATGGATGAGACATAAGGGTGGACACTCTTGGGGCTGAGAGGTTTGGTGAGGTTGGGTGAGCAAACGCAGACCCTTTAAAGTAATACTGCGTGGAACCCATCCAATGGGTCCCAAATCTCCAGGTTCAATGGCATCTTCCTACATCGAAAACATGCATGAGAAACCCAGAAGATGGTACACCGTGTGATCGGGAAAGGTTTCTAAAACGCACCTCATTTCTCATCTCCGTGTGCTCCGGTTCACCATTCCAGCCGCTATACTAGCAATCTCCCTGCTTGGAGAATCAGCACCTTTAACCTCCTGTTCCATACCGGTTGCAATTTGTCCTGAGGATGAACGGGAAGAGGGGGAACCTAAGAGAGTATCTCTAGGTGCTGGGACAGGCAGAGGTCACTCTATTTTCCCATCAGGAAGAAGAATTAACCACAGGCTCAGCCTGCCGCCCGGAGCCAGAATACGGCCTGAAGCAATCCTGCACTTTTGCGGCCAGCTCCCAAGAAAGCGAGTTGAAAAATGGAGCTCAGGGGCACTGCAATTCACAAACCTGCAGACTTAGAAATGATAACTCTCATCCACAAATATATTGAGGGAAGGCAACGAAGAGGATTTGAAAGCAAGGCAGAATTGCAGGAAACAGATTTCAGGAGGTAGATTCGAATCGCCTTTAAAGCACAGGAAAAGCGGCAAAACCTGGACAATGATGCCCTTGGCCAAAAAGGGCGTATGCGTTTTTTCCTGAATATATTCAGGAAAAAACGCATACGCCCTTTTTGGCCAACCAAGCAACCTGGAAAGGCAAATCAGCGCTACAAAGAAGTCTCGCTTCCCATCGGTCAAAAGGGCCAGGCTGAATAAAGTGTCAAAACCAGAAATGCAGGACAGGCCATGGAGAAATGGGAGCCTTGCTACGCTGATGGGCGGGATGTAAATTGCCAACAGCCACTCTGGAGAAGTGTACGGTGTGTCCTGAAACATCTATAAAACTCAGCTTAGAGAGCATAGGGCACTTCCACTCACGGGCGTATGAATTGGGAAAACTAAAAATCAGCAAGACACAGGCACCCCAAAGTTTAAGGCTGCTCTGTTGACAAGAACCTCCACTTTGTTACAGCTAATATATCCCAGGAAAGAGAAGAATGGATAAAGAAGTTGTGGTCCTTTTGTACAATGGAATATCACTCAGCCATGAAATCAACGTCATAAGGCTAGTAGCAGCATGATGAGTGGATTTGGGTACGACGATTCTAAGTGAAATAAGTCACACAGAAAAAGACACTTATCATAAGATATCACTTATAGAGGGAATGTAAAAACCGCTACCCTTGAACTGAATTACAAAGCAGGTCAGAGTCACACGTTTAGAAAACACACTAGGGCTGCTTAACGGGAAAGGTGAGGTGGGGTGATGCATAAAACAAGGGTTTCAAATTAGCTCAGATAGCGTTCCATAAACCCAATATGTAATAGACAAGACCTACTCCTTCCTCAGCGAACTGGACTCAACACCCCCTATTCACCGCCCAAGAATATATCTGACTAGTAAGAATCTTAAAACCTATGTATTGATATCTCTCCGTAAGTGAGTCAAGTGGGTGAAAAGCGGCATAAACACAGCAGTGAAAAGCAGCTAAACCCCATTATACAAATCAATTACTTTTAAAAACCCGTGAAACAAAGACAGTGAAAGAGAGAGAAATTCTGACAAAATTCGTTCAGGGGCTGTGATGCAACCTGGATTGACCATATGTAGACCCACAGATGGATGAGACATAAGGGTGGACACTCTTGGGGCTGAGAGGTTTGGTGAGGTTGGGTGAGCAAACGCAGACCCTTTAAAGTAATACTGCGTGGAACCCATCCAATGGGTCCCAAATCTCCAGGTTCAAGGGCATCTTCCTACATCGAAAACATTCATGAGAAACCCAGAAGATGGTACACCGTGTGATCGGGAAAGGTTTCTAAAACGCACCTCATTTCTCATCTCCGTGTGCTACGGTTCGCCATTCCAGCCGCTATACGAGCAATTTTCCTGCTTGTAGAATCAGCACCTTTAACCTCCTGTTCCGAACAGGTTGCAATTTGTCCTGAGGATGAACGGGAAGAGGGGGAACCAATGAGAGACTAGCTCTAGGTGTTGGGACAGGCACAGGTCACTCTATTTTCCCATCAGGAAGAAGAATTAACCACAGGCTCAGCCTGCCGCCCGGAGCCAGAAAAGGGCCTGAAGCAATCCTGCGCTTTTGCGGCTAGCTCCCAAGAAAGTGAGTTGAAAAATGGAGCTCAGGGGCACTGCAATTCACAAACCTGCAGAGTTAGAAATGATAACTCTCGTCCACAAATATTTTGAGGGAAGGCAACGAAGAGGATTTGAAAGCCAGGCAGAATTGCAGGAAACAGATTTCAGGAGGTAGATTCGAATCGCATTTAAAGCACAAGAAAAGTGGCAAAACCTCGACAATGAGGCCCTTGGCCAAAAAGGGCGTATGCGTTTTTTCCTGAATATATGGGTTCCATGGGAAGGGATGGGTTCCAAGCAACCTGAGAAGGCAAATAAGCGCTACAAAGAAGTCTCGCTTCCCATTGGTCAAAAGGGCCATGCTGAATAAAGTGTCAAATCCAGAAATGAAGGATAGGCCAGGGAGAAACGGGGGCCTTGCTACGCTGACGGGAGGGATGTAAATTGCCAACATCTACTCTGCGGAAGTGTACGGTGTGTCCTGAAACATCTGAAAAACTCAGCATAGAGAGCATAGGGCACTTCCACTCATTGGCGTATGAGTTGGGATAACTAAAAATCAGCAAGACACAGGCACCCCAAAGTTTAAGGCTGCTCTGTTGACAAGAACCTCCACTTTGTTACACCTTAAATATCCCAGGAAAGACAAGAATGGATAAAGAAGTTGTGGTCCTTTTGTACAATGGAATATCACACAGCCCTGAAATCAACGTCATAAGGCTAGGAGCAGCATGATGAGTGGATTTGGGTACGACGATTCTAAGTGAAATAAGTCACACAGAAAAAGACACTTATCATAAGATATCACTTATAGAGGGAATGTAAAAACCGCTACCCTTGAACTGAATTACATAGCAGGTCAGAGTCACACGTTTAGAAAACACACTAGGGCTGCTTAACGGGAAAGGTGAGGTGGGGTGATGCATAAAACAAGGGTTTCAAATTAGCTCAGATAGCGTTCCATAAACCCAAAATGTAATAGACAAGACCTACCCCTTCCTCAGCGAACTGGACTCAACACCCCCTATTCACCGCCCAAGAATATATCTGACTAGTAAGAATCTTAAAACCTATGTATTGATATCTCTCTGTAAGTGAGTCAAGTGGGTGAAAAGCGGCATAAACACAGCAGTGAAAAGCAGCTAAACCCCATTATACAAATCAATTACTTTTAAAAACCCGTGAAACAAAGACAGTGAAAGAGAGAGAAATTCTGACAAAATTCGTTCAGGGGCTGTGATGCAACCTGGATTGACCATATGTAGACCCACAGATGGATGAGACATAACGGTGGACACTCTTGGGGCTGAGAGGTTTGGTGAGGTTGGGTGAGCAAAAGCAGACCCTTTAAAGTAATATTGCGTGGTACCCATCCCATGGGTCCCAAATCTCCAGGTTCAAGGGCATCTTCCTACATCGAAAACATGCATGAGAAACCCAGAAGATGGTACACCGTGTGATCGGGAAAGGTTTCTAAAACGCACCTCATTTGTCATTTCCTTGTGTTCCGGTTCGCCATTCCAGCCGCTATACTAGCAATCTCCCTGCTTGGAGAATCAGCACCTTTAACCTCCTGTTCCGTACAGGTTGCAATTTGTCCTGAGGATGAACAGGAAGAGGGGGAACCAATGAGAGACTAGCTCTAGGTGTTGGGACAGGCACAGGTCACTCTATTTTCCCATCAGGAAGAAGAATTAACCACAGGCTCAGCCTGCCGCCCGGAGCCAGAATAGGACCTGAAGCAATCCTGCGCTTTTCCGGTCAGCTCCCAAGAAAGCGAGTTGAAAAATGGAGCTCAGGGTCACTGCAATTCACAAACCTGCAGACTTAGAAATGATAACTCTCATCCACAAATATATTGAGGGAAGGCAACGAAGAGGATTTGAAAGCAAGGCAGAATTGCAGGAAACAGATTTCAGGAGGTATATTCGAATCGCTTTTAAAGCACAGGAAAAGCGGCAAAACCTCGACAATGATGCCCTTGGCCAAAAAGGGCGTGTGGGTTTTTTCCTGAATATATGGCTTCCATGGGATGGGATGGGTTCCAAGCAACCTGGAAAGGCAAATCAGCGCTACAAAGAAGTCTCGCTTCCCATCGGTCAAAAGGGCCAGGCTGAATAAAGTGTCAAAACCAGAAATGCAGGACAGGCCATGGAGAAATGGGAGCCTTGCTACGCTGATGGGCGGGATGTAAATTGCCAACAGCCACTATGGAGAAGTGTACGGTGTGTCCTGAAACATCTAAAAGACTCAGATTAGAGAGCATAGGGCACTTCCACTCATGGGCGTATAAATTGGGAAAACTAAAAAAAAGCAAGACACAGGCACCCCAAAGTTTAAGGCTGCTCTGTTGACAAGAACCTCCACTTTGTTACACCTAATATATCCCAGGAAAGAGAAGAATGGATAAAGAAGTTGTGGTCCTTTTGTACAATGGAATATCACTCAGCCATGAAATCAACGTCATAAGGCTAGTAGCAGCATGATGAGTGGATTTAGGTATGACGATTCTAAGCGAAATAAGTCACACAGAAAAAAACACTTATCATAAGATATCACTTATAGAAGGAATGAAAAAACCACTACCCTTGAACTGAATTACATAACAGGGCTGAGTCACACGTTTAGAAAACACACTATGGCTGCTTAAAGGGAAAGGTGAGGTGGGGTGATGCATAAAACAAGGACTTCAAATTAGCTCAGATACCGTTCCATAAACCCAATATGTAGTAGACAAGACCTACTCCTTGCTCAGTGAACTGGACTCAACACCCCCCATTCACCGCCCAAGGATATATATCTGACTAGTAATAATCTTAACACCTATGTATTGATATCTCTCTGTAAGTGAGTCAAGTGGGTGTAAAGCGGCATAAACACAGCAGTGAAAAGAAGCAAAACCCCATTATAAAAATCCATTACTTTTAAAAACCTGAGAAACAACGACAGTGAGGGAGAGAGAAATTCTTCCAAAATTCGTTCAGAGGCTGTGATGCCACCTGGATTGACCATATCTAGACCCACAGCTGATTGAGACATAAGGGTGGACACTCTTGGGGCTGAGAGGTTTGGTGAGGTTGTGTGAGCAAACGCAGACCCTTTAACGAAATACTGTGTGGTACCCATCCCATGGGTCCCAAACCTCCAGCTTCAAGGGCATCTTCCTACATCGAAAACATGCATGAGAAACCCCGAAGATGGTACACCGTGTGATCGGGAAAGGTTTCTAAAACGCACCTCATTTCTCATCTCCTTGTGCTCCGGTTCGCCATTTCAGCCGCTATCCTAGCAATCTCCCTGCTTGGAGAATCAGCACCTTTAACCTCCTGTTCCGTACAGGTTGCAATTTGTCCTGAGGATGAACGGGAAGAGGGGGAACCAATGAGAGACTAGCTCTAGGTGTTGGGACAGGCACAGGTCCCTCTATTTTCCCATCAGGAAGAAGAATTAACCACAGCCTCAGCCTGCCGCCCGGAGCCAGAATAGGGCCTGAAGCAATCCTGTGCTTTTGCGGCCAGCTCCCAAGAAAGCGAGTTGAAAAATGGAGCTCAGGGGCACTGCAATTCACAAACCTGCAGAGTTAGAAATGATAACTCTCATCCACAAATATATTGAGGGAAGGCAACGAAGAGGATTTGAAAGCAAGGCAGAATTGAAGGAAGCAGATTTCAGGAGGTAGATTCGAATCGCTTTTAAAGCACAGGAAAAGCGGCAAAACCTCGAAAATGATGCCCTTTTTGGCCAACCAAGCAACCTGGAAAGGCAAATCAGCGCTACAAAGAAGTCTCGCTTCCCATCGGTCAAAAGGGCCATGTTGAATAAAGTGTCAAAACCAGAAATGCAGGACAGGCCATGGAGAAATGGGAGCCTTGCTACGCTGATGGGCGGGATGTAAATTGCCAACATCTACTCTGCGGAAGTGTACGGTGTGTCCTGAAACATCTGAAAAACTCAGCATAGAGAGCATAGGGCACTTCCACTCATTGGCGTATGAGTTGGGATAACTCAAAATCAGCAAGACACAGGCACCCCAAAGTTTAAGGCTGCTCTGTTGACAAGATCCTCCACTTTGTTACACCTAAAATATCCCAGGAAAGAGAAGAATGGATAAAGAAGTTGTGGTCCTTTTGTACAATGGAATATCACTCAGCCATGAAATCAACGTCATAAGGCTAGTAGCAGCATGATGAGTGGATTTGGGTACGACGATTCTAAGTGAAATAAGTCACACAGAAAAAGACACTTATCATAAGATATCACTTATAGAGGGAATGTAAAAACCGCTACCCTTGAACTGAATTACATAGCAGGTCAGAGTCACACGTTTAGAAAACACACTAGGGCTGCTTAACGGGAAAGGTGAGGTGGGGTGATGCATAAAACAAGGGTTTCAAATTAGCTCAGATAGCGTTCCATAAACCCAATATGTAATAGACAAGACCTACTCCTTGCTCAGTGAACTGGACTCAACACCCCCTATTCACCGCCCAAGAATATATCTGACTAGTAAGAATCTTAAAACCTATGTATTGATATCTCTCTCTAAGTGAGTGAAGTGGGTGAAAAGCGGCATAAACACAGCAGTGAAAAGCAGTTAAACCCCATTATACAAATCAATTACTTTTAAAAACCCGTGAAACAAACACAGTGAAAGAGAGAGAAATTCTGACAAAATTCGTTCAGGGGCTGTGATGCAACCTGGATTGACCATATGTAGACCCACAGATGGATGAGACATAAGGGTGGACACTCTTGGGGCTGAGAGGTTTGGTGAGGTTGGGTGAGCAAACGTAGACCCTTTAAAGTAATACTGCGTGGAACCCATCCAATGGGTCCCAAATCTCCAGGTTCAAGGGCATCTTCCTACATCGAAAACATGCATGAGAAACCCCGAAGATGGTACACCGTGTAATCGGGAAAGGTTTCTAAAACGCACCTCATTTCTCATCTCCGTGTGCTCCGGTTCGCCATTCCAGCCGCTATACTAGCAATCTCCCTGCTTGGAGAATCAGCACCTTTAACCTCCTGTTCCATACCGGTTGCAATTTGTCCTGAGGATGAACGGGAAGAGGGGGAACCTAAGAGAGTATCTCTAGGTGCTGGGACAGGCAGAGGTCACTCTATTTTCCCATCAGGAAGAAGAATTAACCACAGGCTCAGCCTGCCGCCCGGAGCCAGAATACGGCCTGAAGCAATCCTGCGCTTTTGCGGCCAGCTCCCAAGAAAGCGAGTTGAAAAATGGAGCTCAGGGGCACTGCAATTCACAAACCTGCAGACTTAGAAATGATAACTCTCATCCACAAATATATTGAGGGAAGGCAACGAAGAGGATTTGAAAGCAAGGCAGAATTGCAGGAAACAGATTTCAGGAGGTAGGTTCGAATCGCCTTTAAAGCACAGGAAAAGCGGCAAAACCTGGACAATGATGCCCTTGGCCAAAAAGGGCGTATGCGTTTTTTCCTGAATATATTCAGGAAAAAACGCATACGCCCTTTTTGGCCAACCAAGCAACCTGGAAAGGCAAATCAGCGCTACAAAGAAGTCTCGCTTCCCATCGGTCAAAAGGGCCAGGCTGAATAAAGTGTCAAAACCAGAAATGCAGGACAGGCCATGGAGAAATGGGAGCCTTGCTACTCTGATGGGCGGGATGTAAATTGCCAACAGGCACTCTGGAGAAGTGTACGGTGTGTCCTGAAACATCTATAAAACTCAGCTTAGAGAGCATAGGGCACTTCCACTCACGGGCGTATGAATTGGGAAAACTAAAAATCAGCAAGACACAGGCACCCCAAAGTTTAAGGCTGCTCTGTTGACAAGAACCTCCACTTTGTTACACCTAATATATCCCAGGAAAGAGAAGAATGGATAAAGAAGTTGTGGTCCTTTTGTACAATGGAATATCACTCAGCCATGAAATCAACGTCATAAGGCTAGTAGCAGCATGATGAGTGGATTTGGGTACGACGATTCTAAGTGAAATAAGTCACACAGAAAAAGACACTTATCATAAGATATCACTTATAGAGGGAATGTAAAAACCGCTACCCTTGAACTGAATTACAAAGCAGGTCAGAGTCACACGTTTAGAAAACACACTAGGGCTGCTTAACGGGAAAGGTGAGGTGGGGTGATGCATAAAACAAGGGTTTCAAATTAGCTCAGATAGCGTTCCATAAACCCAATATGTAATAGACAAGACCTACTCCTTCCTCAGCGAACTGGACTCAACACCCCCTATTCACCGCCCAAGAATATATCTGACTAGTAAGAATCTTAAAACCTATGTATTGATATCTCTCTGTAAGTGAGTCAAGTGGGTGAAAAGCGGCATAAACACAGCAGTGAAAAGCAGGTAAATCCCATTATACAAATCAAATACTTTTAAAAACCCGTGAAACAAACACAGTGAAAGAGAGAGAAATTCTGACAAAATTCGTTCAGGGGCTGTGATGCAACCTGGATTGACCATATGTAGACCCACAGATGGATGAGACATAAGGGTGGACACTCTTGGGGCTGAGAGGTTTGGTGAGGTTGGGTGAGCAAACGCAGACCCTTTAAAGTAATACTGCGTGGAACCCATCCAATGGGTCCCAAATCTCCAGGTTCAATGGCATCTTCCTACATCGAAAACATGCATGAGAAACCCAGAAGATGGTACACCGTGTGATCGGGAAAGGTTTCTAAAACGCACCTCATTTCTCATCTCCGTGTGCTCCGGTTCGCCATTCCAGCCGCTATACTAGCAATCTCCCTGCTTGGAGAATCAGCACCTTTAACCTCCTGTTCCATACCGGTTGCAATTTGTCCTGAGGATGAACGGGAAGAGGGGGAACCTAAGAGAGTATCTCTAGGTGCTGGGACAGGCAGAGGTCACTCTATTTTCCCATCAGGAAGAAGAATTAACCACAGGCTCAGCCTGCCGCCCGGAGCCAGAATACGGCCTGAAGCAATCCTGCGCTTTTGCGGCCAGCTCCCAAGAAAGCGAGTTGAAAAATGGAGCTCAGGGGCACTGCAATTCACAAACCTGCAGACTTAGAAATGATAACTCTCATCCACAAATATATTGAGGGAAGGCAACGAAGAGGATTTGAAAGCAAGGCAGAATTGCAGGAAACAGATTTCAGGAGGTAGATTCGAATCGCCTTTAAAGCACAGGAAAAGCGGCAAAACCTGGACAATGATGCCCTTGGCCAAAAAGGGCGTATGCGTTTTTTCCTGAATATATTCAGGAAAAAACGCATACGCCCTTTTTGGCCAACCAAGCAACCTGGAAAGGCAAATCAGCGCTACAAAGAAGTCTCGCTTCCCATCGGTCAAAAGGGCCAGGCTGAATAAAGTGTCAAAACCAGAAATGCAGGACAGGCCATGGAGAAATGGGAGCCTTGCTACGCTGATGGGCGGGATGTAAATTGCCAACAGCCACTCTGGAGAAGTGTACGGTGTGTGCTGAAACATCTATAAAACTCAGCTTAGAGAGCATAGGGCACTTCCACTCACGGGCGTATGAATTGGGAAAACTAAAAATCAGCAAGACACAGGCACCCCAAAGTTTAAGGCTGCTCTGTTGACAAGAACCTCCACTTTGTTACACCTAATATATCCCAGGAAAGAGAAGAATGGATAAAGAAGTTGTGGTCCTTTTGTACAATGGAATATCACTCAGCCATGAAATCAACGTCATAAGGCTAGTAGCAGCATGATGAGTGGATTTGGGTACGACGATTCTAAGTGAAATAAGTCACACAGAAAAAGACACTTATCATAAGATATCACTTATAGAGGGAATGTAAAAACCGCTACCCTTGAACTGAATTACAAAGCAGGTCAGAGTCACACGTTTAGAAAACACACTAGGGCTGCTTAACGGGAAAGGTGAGGTGGGGTGATGCATAAAACAAGGGTTTCAAATTAGCTCAGATAGCGTTCCATAAACCCAATATGTAATAGACAAGACCTACTCCTTCCTCAGCGAACTGGACTCAACACCCCCTATTCACCGCCCAAGAATATATCTGACTAGTAAGAATCTTAAAACCTATGTATTGATATCTCTCTGTAAGTGAGTCAAGTGGGTGAAAAGCGGCATAAACACAGCAGTGAAAAGCAGGTAAATCCCATTATACAAATCAAATACTTTTAAAAACCCGTGAAACAAACACAGTGAAAGAGAGAGAAATTCTGACAAAATTCGTTCAGGGGCTGTGATGCAACCTGGATTGACCATATGTAGACCCACAGATGGATGAGACATAAGGGTGGACACTCTTGGGGCTGAGAGGTTTGGTGAGGTTGGGTGAGCAAACGCAGACCCTTTAAAGTAATACTGCGTGGAACCCATCCAATGGGTCCCAAATCTCCAGGTTCAATGGCATCTTCCTACATCGAAAACATGCATGAGAAACCCAGAAGATGGTACACCGTGTGATCGGGAAAGGTTTCTAAAACGCACCTCATTTCTCATCTCCGTGTGCTCCGGTTCGCCATTCCAGCCGCTATACTAGCAATCTCCCTGCTTGGAGAATCAGCACCTTTAACCTCCTGTTCCATACCGGTTGCAATTTGTCCTGAGGATGAACGGGAAGAGGGGGAACCTAAGAGAGTATCTCTAGGTGCTGGGACAGGCAGAGGTCACTCTATTTTCCCATCAGGAAGAAGAATTAACCACAGGCTCAGCCTGCCGCCCGGAGCCAGAATACGGCCTGAAGCAATCCTGCGCTTTTGCGGCCAGCTCCCAAGAAAGCGAGTTGAAAAATGGAGCTCAGGGGCACTGCAATTCACAAACCTGCAGACTTAGAAATGATAACTCTCATCCACAAATATATTGAGGGAAGGCAACGAAGAGGATTTGAAAGCAAGGCAGAATTGCAGGAAACAGATTTCAGGAGGTAGATTCGAATCGCCTTTAAAGCACAGGAAAAGCGGCAAAACCTGGACAATGATGCCCTTGGCCAAAAAGGGCGTATGCGTTTTTTCCTGAATATATTCAGGAAAAAACGCATACGCCCTTTTTGGCCAACCAAGCAACCTGGAAAGGCAAATCAGCGCTACAAAGAAGTCTCGCTTCCCATCGGTCAAAAGGGCCAGGCTGAATAAAGTGTCAAAACCAGAAATGCAGGACAGGCCATGGAGAAATGGGAGCCTTGCTACGCTGATGGGCGGGATGTAAATTGCCAACAGCCACTCTGGAGAAGTGTACGGTGTGTCCTGAAACATCTATAAAACTCAGCTTAGAGAGCATAGGGCACTTCCACTCACGGGCGTATGAATTGGGAAAACTAAAAATCAGCAAGACACAGGCACCCCAAAGTTTAAGGCTGCTCTGTTGACAAGAACCTCCACTTTGTTACACCTAATATATCCCAGGAAAGAGAAGAATGGATAAAGAAGTTGTGGTCCTTTTGTACAATGGAATATCACTCAGCCATGAAATCAACGTCATAAGGCTAGTAGCAGCATGATGAGTGGATTTGGGTACGACGATTCTAAGTGAAATAAGTCACACAGAAAAAGACACTTATCATAAGATATCACTTATAGAGGGAATGTAAAAACCGCTACCCTTGAACTGAATTACAAAGCAGGTCAGAGTCACACGTTTAGAAAACACACTAGGGCTGCTTAACGGGAAAGGTGAGGTGGGGTGATGCATAAAACAAGGGTTTCAAATTAGCTCAGATAGCGTTCCATAAACCCAATATGTAATAGACAAGACCTACTCCTTCCTCAGCGAACTGGACTCAACACCCCCTATTCACCGCCCAAGAATATATCTGACTAGTAAGAATCTTAAAACCTATGTATTGATATCTCTCCGTAAGTGAGTCAAGTGGGTAAAAAGCGGCATAAACACAGCAGTGAAAAGCAGCTAAACCCCATTATACAAATCAATTACTTTTAAAAACCCGTGAAACAAAGACAGTGAAAGAGAGAGAAATTCTGACAAAATTCGTTCAGGGGCTGTGATGCAACCTGGATTGACCATATGTAGACCCACAGATGGATGAGACATAAGGGTGGACACTCTTGGGGCTGAGAGGTTTGGTGAGGTTGGGTGAGCAAACGCAGACCCTTTAAAGTAATACTGCGTGGAACCCATCCAATGGGTCCCAAATCTCCAGGTTCAAGGGCATCTTCCTACATCGAAAACATTCATGAGAAACCCAGAAGATGGTACACCGTGTGATCGGGAAAGGTTTCTAAAACGCACCTCATTTCTCATCTCCTTGTGCTACGGTTCGCCATTCCAGCCGCTATACGAGCAATTTTCCTGCTTGTAGAATCAGCACCTTTAACCTCCTGTTCCGAACAGGTTGCAATTTGTCCTGAGGATGAACGGGAAGAGGGGGAACCAATGAGAGACTAGCTCTAGGTGTTGGGACAGGCACAGGTCACTCTATTTTCCCATCAGGAAGAAGAATTAACCACAGGCTCAGCCTGCCGCCCGGAGCCAGAAAAGGGCCTGAAGCAATCCTGCGCTTTTGCGGCTAGCTCCCAAGAAAGTGAGTTGAAAAATGGAGCTCAGGGGCACTGCAATTCACAAACCTGCAGAGTTAGAAATGATAACTCTCGTCCACAAATATTTTGAGGGAATGCAACGAAGAGGATTTGAAAGCCAGGCAGAATTGCAGGAAACAGATTTCAGGAGGTAGATTCGAATCGCATTTAAAGCACAGGAAAAGTGGCAAAACCTCGACAATGAGGCCCTTGGCCAAAAAGGGCGTATGCGTTTTTTCCTGAATATATGGGTTCCATGGGAAGGGATGGGTTCCAAGCAACCTGAGAAGGCAAATAAGCGCTACAAAGAAGTCTCGCTTCCCATTGGTCAAAAGGGCCATGCTGAATAAAGTGTCAAATCCAGAAATGAAGGATAGGCCAGGGAGAAACGGGGGCCTTGCTACGGTGACGGGAGGGATGTAAATTGCCAACACCTACTCTGCGGAAGTGTACGGTGTGTCCTGAAACATCTGAAAAACTCAGCATAGAGAGCATAGGGCACTTCCACTCATTGGCGTATGAGTTGGGATAACTAAAAATCAGCAAGACACAGGCACCCCAAAGTTTAAGGCTGCTCTGTTGACAAGAACCTCCACTTTGTTACACCTAATATATCCCAGGAAAGAGAAGAATGGATAAAGAAGTTGTGGTCCTTTTGTACAATGGAATATCACTCAGCCATGAAATCAACGTCATAAGGCTAGTAGCAGCATGATGAGTGGATTTGGGTACGACGATTCTAAGTGAAATAAGTCACACAGAAAAAGACACTTATCATAAGATATCACTTATAGAGGGAATGTAAAAACCGCTACCCTTGAACTGAATTACAAAGCAGGTCAGAGTCACACGTTTAGAAAACACACTAGGGCTGCTTAACGGGAAAGGTGAGGTGGGGTGATGCATAAAACAAGGGTTTCAAATTAGCTCAGATAGCGTTCCATAAACCCAATATGTAATAGACAAGACCTACTCCTTCCTCAGCGAACTGGACTCAACACCCCCTATTCACCGCCCAAGAATATATCTGACTAGTAAGAATCTTAAAACCTATGTATTGATATCTCTCTGTAAGTGAGTCAAGTGGGTGAAAAGCGGCATAAACACAGCAGTGAAAAGCAGCTAAATCCCATTATACAAATCAAATACTTTTAAAAACCCGTGAAACAAACACAGTGAAAGAGAGAGAAATTCTGACAAAATTCGTTCAGGGGCTGTGATGCAACCTGGATTGACCATATGTAGACCCACAGATGGATGAGACATAAGGGTGGACACTCTTGGGGCTGAGAGGTTTGGTGAGGTTGGGTGAGCAAACGCAGACCCTTTAAAGTAATACTGCGTGGAACCCATCCAATGGGTCCCAAATCTCCAGGTTCAATGGCATCTTCCTACATCGAAAACATGCATGAGAAACCCAGAAGATGGTACACCGTGTGATCGGGAAAGGTTTCTAAAACGCACCTCATTTCTCATCTCCGTGTGCTCCGGTTCGCCATTCCAGCCGCTATACTAGCAATCTCCCTGCTTGGAGAATCAGCACCTTTAACCTCCTGTTCCATACCGGTTGCAATTTGTCCTGAGGATGAACGGGAAGAGGGGGAACCTAAGAGAGTATCTCTAGGTGCTGGGACAGGCAGAGGTCACTCTATTTTCCCATCAGGAAGAAGAATTAACCACAGGCTCAGCCTGCCGCCCGGAGCCAGAATACGGCCTGAAGCAATCCTGCGCTTTTGCGGCCAGCTCCCAAGAAAGCGAGTTGAAAAATGGAGCTCAGGGGCACTGCAATTCACAAACCTGCAGACTTAGAAATGATAACTCTCATCCACAAATATATTGAGGGAAGGCAACGAAGAGGATTTGAAAGCAAGGCAGAATTGCAGGAAACAGATTTCAGGAGGTAGATTCGAATCGCCTTTAAAGCACAGGAAAAGCGGCAAAACCTGGACAATGATGCCCTTGGCCAAAAAGGGCGTATGCGTTTTTTCCTGAATATATTCAGGAAAAAACGCATACGCCCTTTTTGGCCAACCAAGCAACCTGGAAAGGCAAATCAGCGCTACAAAGAAGTCTCGCTTCCCATCGGTCAAAAGGGCCAGGCTGAATAAAGTGTCAAAACCAGAAATGCAGGACAGGCCATGGAGAAATGGGAGCCTTGCTACGCTGATGGGCGGGATGTAAATTGCCAACAGCCACTCTGGAGAAGTGTACGGTGTGTCCTGAAACATCTATAAAACTCAGCTTAGAGAGCATAGGGCACTTCCACTCACGGGCGTATGAATTGGGAAAACTAAAAATCAGCAAGACACAGGCACCCCAAAGTTTAAGGCTGCTCTGTTGAAAAGAACCTCCACTTTGTTACACCTAATATATCCCAGGAAAGAGAAGAATGGATAAAGAAGTTGTGGTCCTTTTGTACAATGGAATATCACTCAGCCATGAAATCAACGTCATAAGGCTAGTAGCAGCATGATGAGTGGATTTGGGTACGACGATTCTAAGTGAAATAAGTCACACAGAAAAAGACACTTATCATAAGATATCACTTATAGAGGGAATGTAAAAACCGCTACCCTTGAACTGAATTACAAAGCAGGTCAGAGTCACACGTTTAGAAAACACACTAGGGCTGCTTAACGGGAAAGGTGAGGTGGGGTGATGCATAAAACAAGGGTTTCAAATTAGCTCAGATAGCGTTCCATAAACCCAATATGTAATAGACAAGACCTACTCCTTCCTCAGCGAACTGGACTCAACACCCCCTATTCACCGCCCAAGAATATATCTGACTAGTAAGAATCTTAAAACCTATGTATTGATATCTCTCCGTAAGTGAGTCAAGTGGGTAAAAAGCGGCATAAACACAGCAGTGAAAAGCAGCTAAACCCCATTATACAAATCAATTACTTTTAAAAACCCGTGAAACAAAGACAGTGAAAGAGAGAGAAATTCTGACAAAATTCGTTCAGGGGCTGTGATGCAACCTGGATTGACCATATGTAGACCCACAGATGGATGAGACATAAGGGTGGACACTCTTGGGGCTGAGAGGTTTGGTGAGGTTGGGTGAGCAAACGCAGACCCTTTAAAGTAATACTGCGTGGAACCCATCCAATGGGTCCCAAATCTCCAGGTTCAAGGGCATCTTCCTACATCGAAAACATTCATGAGAAACCCAGAAGATGGTACACCGTGTGATCGGGAAAGGTTTCTAAAACGCACCTCATTTCTCATCTCCTTGTGCTACGGTTCGCCATTCCAGCCGCTATACGAGCAATTTTCCTGCTTGTAGAATCAGCACCTTTAACCTCCTGTTCCGAACAGGTTGCAATTTGTCCTGAGGATGAACGGGAAGAGGGGGAACCAATGAGAGACTAGCTCTAGGTGTTGGGACAGGCACAGGTCACTCTATTTTCCCATCAGGAAGAAGAATTAACCACAGGCTCAGCCTGCCGCCCGGAGCCAGAAAAGGGCCTGAAGCAATCCTGCGCTTTTGCGGCTAGCTCCCAAGAAAGTGAGTTGAAAAATGGAGCTCAGGGGCACTGCAATTCACAAACCTGCAGAGTTAGAAATGATAACTCTCGTCCACAAATATTTTGAGGGAATGCAACGAAGAGGATTTGAAAGCCAGGCAGAATTGCAGGAAACAGATTTCAGGAGGTAGATTCGAATCGCATTTAAAGCACAGGAAAAGTGGCAAAACCTCGACAATGAGGCCCTTGGCCAAAAAGGGCGTATGCGTTTTTTCCTGAATATATGGGTTCCATGGGAAGGGATGGGTTCCAAGCAACCTGAGAAGGCAAATAAGCGCTACAAAGAAGTCTCGCTTCCCATTGGTCAAAAGGGCCATGCTGAATAAAGTGTCAAATCCAGAAATGAAGGATAGGCCAGGGAGAAACGGGGGCCTTGCTACGCTGACGGGAGGGATGTAAATTGCCAACACCTACTCTGCGGTAGTGTACGGTGTGTCCTGAAACATCTGAAAAACTCAGCATAGAGAGCATAGGGCACTTCCACTCATTGGCGTATGAGTTGGGATAACTAAAAATCAGCAAGACACAGGCACCCCAAAGTTTAAGGCTGCTCTGTTGACAAGAACCTCCACTTTGTTACACCTTAAATATCCCAGGAAAGACAAGAATGGATAAAGAAGTTGTGGTCCTTTTGTACAATGGAATATCACACAGCCCTGAAATCAACGTCATAAGGCTAGGAGCAGCATGATGAGTGGATTTGGGTACGACGATTCTAAGTGAAATAAGTCACACAGAAAAAGACACTTATCATAAGATATCACTTATAGAGGGAATGTAAAAACCGCTACCCTTGAACTGAATTACAAAGCAGGTCAGAGTCACACGTTTAGAAAACAAACTAGGGCTGCTTAACGGGAAAGGTGAGGTGGGGTGATGCATAAAACAAGGGTTTCAAATTAGCTCAGATAGCGTTCCATAAACCCAATATGTAATAGACAAGACCTACTCCTTCCTCAGCGAACTGGACTCAACACCCCCTATTCACCGCCCAAGAATATATCTGACTAGTAAGAATCTTAAAACCTATGTATTGATATCTCTCTGTAAGTGAGTCAAGTGGGTGAAAAGCGGCATAAACACAGCAGTGAAAAGCAGCTAAACCCCATTATACAAATCAAATACTTTTAAAAACCCGTGAAACAAACACAGTGAAAGAGAGAGAAATTCTGACAAAATTCGTTCAGGGGCTGTGATGCAACCTGGATTGACCATATGTAGACCCACAGATGGATGAGACATAAGGGTGGACACTCTTGGGGCTGAGAGGTTTGGTGAGGTTGGGTGAGCAAACGCAGACCCTTTAAAGTAATACTGCGTGGAACCCATCCAATGGGTCCCAAATCTCCAGGTTCAATGGCATCTTCCTACATCGAAAACATGCATGAGAAACCCAGAAGATGGTACACCGTGTGATCGGGAAAGGTTTCTAAAACGCACCTCATTTCTCATCTCCGTGTGCTCCGGTTCGCCATTCCAGCCGCTATACTAGCAATCTCCCTGCTTGGAGAATCAGCACCTTTAACCTCCTGTTCCATACCGGTTGCAATTTGTCCTGAGGATGAACGGGAAGAGGGGGAACCTAAGAGAGTATCTCTAGGTGCTGGGACAGGCAGAGGTCACTCTATTTTCCCATCAGGAAGAAGAATTAACCACAGGCTCAGCCTGCCGCCCGGAGCCAGAATACAGCCTGAAGCAATCCTGCGCTTTTGCGGCCAGCTCCCAAGAAAGCGAGTTGAAAAATGGAGCTCAGGGGCACTGCAATTCACAAACCTGCAGACTTAGAAATGATAACTCTCATCCACAAATATATTGAGGGAAGGCAACGAAGAGGATTTGAAAGCAAGGCAGAATTGCAGGAAACAGATTTCAGGAGGTAGATTCGAATCGCCTTTAAAGCACAGGAAAAGCGGCAAAACCTGGACAATGATGCCCTTGGCCAAAAAGGGCGTATGCGTTTTTTCCTGAATATATTCAGGAAAAAACGCATACGCCCTTTTTGGCCAACCAAGCAACCTGGAAAGGCAAATCAGCGCTACAAAGAAGTCTCGCTTCCCATCGGTCAAAAGGGCCAGGCTGAATAAAGTGTCAAAACCAGAAATGCAGGACAGGCCATGGAGAAATGGGAGCCTTGCTACGCTGATGGGCGGGATGTAAATTGCCAACAGCCACTCTGGAGAAGTGTACGGTGTGTCCTGAAACATCTATAAAACTCAGCTTAGAGAGCATAGGGCACTTCCACTCACGGGCGTATGAATTGGGAAAACTAAAAATCAGCAAGACACAGGCACCCCAAAGTTTAAGGCTGCTCTGTTGACAAGAACCTCCACTTTGTTACACCTAATATATCCCAGGAAAGAGAAGAATGGATAAAGAAGTTGTGGTCCTTATGTACAATGGAATATCACTCAGCCATGAAATCAACGTCATAAGGCTAGGAGCAGCATGATCAGTGGATTTGGGTACGACGATTCTAAGTGAAATATGTCACACAGAAAAAGACACTTATCATAAGATATCACTTATAGAGGGAATGTAAAAACCGCTACGCTTGAACTGAATTACATAACAGGTCAGAGTCACACGTTTAGAAAACACACTATGGCTGCTTAACGGGAAAGGTGAGGTGGGGTGATGCATAAAACAAGGGTTTCAAATTAGCTCAGATAGCGTTCCATAAACCCAATATGTAATAGACAAGACCTACTCCTTGCTCAGTGAACTGGACTCAACAGGCCCTATTCACCGCCCAAGAATATATCTAACTAGTGAGAATCTTAAAACCTATGTATTGATATCTTTCTGTAAGTGAGTGAAGTGGGTGAAAAGCGGCATAAACACAGCAGTGAAAAGCAGCTAAACCCCATTATACAAATCAATTACTTTTAAAAACCCGTGAAACAAACACAGTGAAAGAGAGAGAAATTCTGACAAAATTCGTTCAGGGGCTGTGATGCAACCTGGATTGACCATATGTAGACCCACAGATGGATGAGACATAAGGGTGGACACTCTTGGGGCTGAGAGGTTTGGTGAGGTTGGGTGAGCAAACGCAGACCCTTTAAAGTAATACTGCGTGGTACCCCACCCATGGGTCCCAAATCTCCAGGTTCAAGGGCATCTTCCTACATCGAAAACATGCATGAGAAACCCAGAAGATGGTACACCGTTTGATCGGGAAAGGTTTCTAAAACGCACCTCATTTCTCATCTCCTTGTGCTCCGGTTCGCCATTCCAGCCGCTATACTAGCAATCTCCCTGCTTGGAGAATCAGCACCTTTATCCTCCTGTTCCATACCGGTTGCAATTTGTCCTGAGGATGAACGGGAAGAGGCGGAACCTAAGAGAGTATCTGTAGGTGTTGGGACAGGCAGAGGTCACTCTATTTTCCCATCAGGAAGAAGAATTAACCACAGGCTCAGCTTGCCGCCCGGAGCCAGAATAGGGCCTGAAGCAATCCTGCGCTTTTACGGCCAGCTCCCAAGAAAGCGAGTTGAAAAATGGAGCTCAGGGGCACTGCAATTCACAAACCTGCAGACTTAGAAATGATAACTCTCATCCACAAATATATTGAGGGAAGGCAACGAAGAGGATTTGAAAGCAAGGCAGAATTGCAGGAAACAGATTTCAGGAGGTAGATTCGAATCGCCTTTAAAGCACAGGAAAAGCGGCAAAACCTGGACAATGATGCCCTTGGCCAAAAAGGGCGTATGCGTTTTTTCCTGAATATATTCAGGAAAAAACGCATACGCCCTTTTTGGCCAACCAAGCCACCTGGAAAGGCAAATCAGCGCTACAAAGAAGTCTCGCTTCCCATCGGTCAAAAGGGCCAGGCTGAATAAAGTGTCAAAACCAGAAATGCAGGACAGGCCATGGAAAAATGGGAGCCTTGCTACGCTGATGGGCGGGATGTAAATTGCCAACAGACACTCTGGAGAAGTGTACGGTATGTCCTGAAACATCTATAAAACTCAGCTTAGAGAGCATAGGGCACTTCCACTCACGGGCGTATGAATTGGGAAAACTAAAAATCAGAAAGACACAGGCACCCCAAAGTTAAAGGCTGCTCTGTTGACAAGAACCTCCACTCCGCTACACCTTAAATATCCCAGGGAAGAGAAAAATGGATAAAGAAATTGTGGTCCTTTTGTACAATGGAATATCACTCAGCCATGAAATCAACGTCATAAGGCTAGTAGCAGCATGATGAGTGGATTTAGGTATGACGATTCTAAGCGAAATAAGTCACACAGAAAAAAACACTTATCATAAGATATCACTTATAGAAGGAATGAAAAAACCACTACCCTTGAACTGAATTACATAACAGGGCTGAGTCACACGTTTAGAAAACACACTATGGCTGCTTAAAGGGAAAGGTGAGGTGGGGTGATGCATAAAACAAGGACTTCAAATCAGCTCAGATACCGTTCCATAAACCCAATATGTAGTAGACAAGACATACTCCTTGCTCAGTGAACTGGACTCAACACCCCCCATTCACCGCCCAAGGATATATATCTGACTAGTAATAATCTTAACACCTATGTATTGATATCTCTCTGTAAGTGAGTCAAGTGGGTGTAAAGCGGCATAAACACAGCAGTGAAAAGAAGCAAAACCCCATTATAAAAATCCATTACTTTTAAAAACCTGAGAAACAACGACAGTGAGGGAGAGAGAAATTCTTCCAAAATTCGTTCAGAGGCTGTGATGCCACCTGGATTGACCATATCTAGACCCACAGCTGATTGAGACATAAGGGTGGACACTCTTGGGGCTGAGAGGTTTGGTGAGGTTGTGTGAGCAAACGCAGACCCTTTAACGAAATACTGTGTGGTACCCATCCCATGGGTCCCAAACCTCCAGCTTCAAGGGCATCTTCCTACATCGAAAACATGCATGAGAAACCCCGAAGATGGTACACCGTGTGATCGGGAAAGGTTTCTAAAACGCACCTCATTTCTCATCTCCTTGTGCTCCGGTTCGCCATTTCAGCCGCTATCCTAGCAATCTCCCTGCTTGGAGAATCAGCACCTTTAACCTCCTGTTCCGTACAGGTTGCAATTTGTCCTGAGGATGAACGGGAAGAGGGGGAACCAATGAGAGACTAGCTCTAGGTGTTGGGACAGGCACAGGTCCCTCTATTTTCCCATCAGGAAGAAGAATTAACCACAGCCTCAGCCTGCCGCCCGGAGCCAGAATAGGGCCTGAAGCAATCCTGTGCTTTTGCGGCCAGCTCCCAAGAAAGCGAGTTGAAAAATGGAGCTCAGGGGCACTGCAATTCACAAACCTGCAGACTTAGAAATGATAACTCTCATCCACAAATATATTGAGGGAAGGCAACGAAGAGGATTTGAAAGCAAGGCAGAATTGAAGGAAGCAGATTTCAGGAGGTAGATTCGAATCGCTTTTAAAGCACAGGAAAAGCGGCAAAACCTCGAAAATGATGCCCTTTTGGGCCAACCAAGCAACCTGGAAAGGCAAATCAGCGCTACAAAGAAGTCTCGCTTCCCATCGGTCAAAAGGGCCATGTTGAATAACGTGTCAAAACCAGAATTGCAGGACAGGCCATGGAGAAATGGGAGCCTTGCTACGCTGATGGGCGGGATGTAAATTGCCAACATCTACTCTGCGGAAGTGTACGGTGTGTCCTGAAACATCTGAAAAACTCAGCATAGAGAGCATAGGGCACTTCCACTCATTGGCGTATGAGTTGGTATAACTCAAAATCAGCAAGACACAGGCACCCCAAAGTTTAAGGCTGCTCTGTTGACAAGATCCTCCACTTTGTTACACCTAAAATATCCCAGGAAAGAGAAGAATGGATAAAGAAGTTGTGGTCCTTTTGTACAATGGAATATCACTCAGCCATGAAATCAACGTCATAAGGCTAGTAGCAGCATGATGAGTGGATTTGGGTACAACGATTCTAAGTGAAATAAGTCACACAGAAAAAGACACTTATCATAAGATATCACTTATAGAGGGAATGTAAAAACCGCTACCCTTGAACTGAATTACATAGCAGGTCAGAGTCACACGTTTAGAAAACACACTAGGGCTGCTTAACGGGAAAGGTGAGGTGGGGTGATGCATAAAACAAGGGTTTCAAATTAGCTCAGATAGCGTTCCATAAACCCAATATGTAATAGACAAGACCTACTCCTTGCTCAGTGAACTGGACTCAACACCCCCTATTCACCGCCCAAGAATATATCTGACTAATAAGAATCTTAAAACCTATGTATTGATATCTCTCTCTAAGTGAGTGAAGTGGGTGAAAAGCGGCATAAACACAGCAGTGAAAAGCAGTTAAACCCCATTATACAAATCAATTACTTTTAAAAACCCGTGAAACAAACACAGTGAAAGAGAGAGAAATTCTGACAAAATTCGTTCAGGGGCTGTGATGCAACCTGGATTGACCATATGTAGACCCACAGATGGATGAGACATAAGGGTGGACACTCTTGGGGCTGAGAGGTTTGGTGAGGTTGGGTGAGCAAACGTAGACCCTTTAAAGTAATACTGCGTGGAACCCATCCAATGGGTCCCAAATCTCCAGGTTCAAGGGCATCTTCCTACATCGAAAACATGCATGAGAAACCCAGAAGATGGTACACCGTGTAATCGGGAAAGGTTTCTAAAACGCACCTCATTTCTCATCTCCGTGTGCTCCGGTTCACCATTCCAGCCGCTATACTAGCAATCTCCCTGCTTGGAGAATCAGCACCTTTAACCTCCTGTTCCATACCGGTTGCAATTTGTCCTGAGGATGAACGGGAAGAGGGGGAACCTAAGAGAGTATCTCTAGGTGCTGGGACAGGCAGAGGTCACTCTATTTTCCCATCAGGAAGAAGAATTAACCACAGGCTCAGCCTGCCGCCCGGAGCCAGAATACGGCCTGAAGCAATCCTGCGCTTTTGCGGCCAGCTCCCAAGAAAGCGAGTTGAAAAATGGAGCTCAGGGGCACTGCAATTCACAAACCTGCAGACTTAGAAATGATAACTCTCATCCACAAATATATTGAGGGAAGGCAACGAAGAGGATTTGAAAGCAAGGCAGAATTGCAGGAAACAGATTTCAGGAGGTAGGTTCGAATCGCCTTTAAAGCACAGGAAAAGCGGCAAAACCTGGACAATGATGCCCTTGGCCAAAAAGGGCGTATGCGTTTTTTCCTGAATATATTCAGGAAAAAACGCATACGCCCTTTTTGGCCAACCAAGCAACCTGGAAAGGCAAATCAGCGCTACAAAGAAGTCTCGCTTCCCATCGGTCAAAAGGGCCAGGCTGAATAAAGTGTCAAAACCAGAAATGCAGGACAGGCCATGGAGAAATGGGAGCCTTGCTACGCTGATGGGCGGGATGTAAATTGCCAACAGCCACTCTGGAGAAGTGTACGGTGTGTCCTGAAACATCTATAAAACTCAGCTTAGAGAGCATAGGGCACTTCCACTCACGGGCGTATGAATTGGGAAAACTAAAAATCAGCAAGACACAGGCACCCCAAAGTTTAAGGCTGCTCTGTTGACAAGAACCTCCACTTTGTTACACCTAATATATCCCAGGAAAGAGAAGAATGGATAAAGAAGTTGTGGTCCTTTTGTACAATGGAATATCACTCAGCCATGAAATCAACGTCATAAGGCTAGTAGCAGCATGATGAGTGGATTTGGGTACGACGATTCTAAGTGAAATAAGTCACACAGAAAAAGACACTTATCATAAGATATCACTTATAGAGGGAATGTAAAAACCGCTACCCTTGAACTGAATTACAAAGCAGGTCAGAGTCACACGTTTAGAAAACACACTAGGGCTGCTTAACGGGAAAGGTGAGGTGGGGTGATGCATAAAACAAGGGTTTCAAATTAGCTCAGATAGCGTTCCATAAACCCAATATGTAATAGACAAGACCTACTCCTTCCTCAGCGAACTGGACTCAACACCCCCTATTCACCGCCCAAGAATATATCTGACTAGTAAGAATCTTAAAACCTATGTATTGATATCTCTCTGTAAGTGAGTCAAGTGGGTGAAAAGCGGCATAAACACAGCAGTGAAAAGCAGCTAAATCCCATTATACAAATCAAATACTTTTAAAAACCCGTGAAACAAACACAGTGAAAGAGAGAGAAATTCTGACAAAATTCGTTCAGGGGCTGTGATGCAACCTGGATTGACCATATGTAGACCCACAGATGGATGAGACATAAGGGTGGACACTCTTGGGGCTGAGAGGTTTGGTGAGGTTGGGTGAGCAAACGCAGACCCTTTAAAGTAATACTGCGTGGAACCCATCCAATGGGTCCCAAATCTCCAGGTTCAATGGCATCTTCCTACATCGAAAACATGCATGAGAAACCCAGAAGATGGTACACCGTGTGATCGGGAAAGGTTTCTAAAACGCACCTCATTTCTCATCTCCGTGTGCTCCGGTTCGCCATTCCAGCCGCTATACTAGCAATCTCCCTGCTTGGAGAATCAGCACCTTTAACCTCCTGTTCCATACCGGTTGCAATTTGTCCTGAGGATGAACGGGAAGAGGGGGAACCTAAGAGAGTATCTCTAGGTGCTGGGACAGGCAGAGGTCACTCTATTTTCCCATCAGGAAGAAGAATTAACCACAGGCTCAGCCTGCCGCCCGGAGCCAGAATACGGCCTGAAGCAATCCTGCGCTTTTGCGGCCAGCTCCCAAGAAAGCGAGTTGAAAAATGGAGCTCAGGGGCACTGCAATTCACAAACCTGCAGACTTAGAAATGATAACTCTCATCCACAAATATATTGAGGGAAGGCAACGAAGAGGATTTGAAAGCAAGGCAGAATTGCAGGAAACAGATTTCAGGAGGTAGATTCGAATCGCCTTTAAAGCACAGGAAAAGCGGCAAAACCTGGACAATGATGCCCTTGGCCAAAAAGGGCGTATGCGTTTTTTCCTGAATATATTCAGGAAAAAACGCATACGCCCTTTTTGGCCAACCAAGCAACCTGGAAAGGCAAATCAGCGCTACAAAGAAGTCTCGCTTCCCATCGGTCAAAAGGGCCAGGCTGAATAAAGTGTCAAAACCAGAAATGCAGGACAGGCCATGGAGAAATGGGAGCCTTGCTACGCTGATGGGCGGGATGTAAATTGCCAACAGCCACTCTGGAGAAGTGTACGGTGTGTCCTGAAACATCTATAAAACTCAGCTTAGAGAGCATAGGGCACTTCCACTCACGGGCGTATGAATTGGGAAAACTAAAAATCAGCAAGACACAGGCACCCCAAAGTTTAAGGCTGCTCTGTTGACAAGAACCTCCACTTTGTTACACCTAATATATCCCAGGAAAGAGAAGAATGGATAAAGAAGTTGTGGTCCTTATGTACAATGGAATATCACTCAGCCATGAAATCAACGTCATAAGGCTAGGAGCAGCATGATCAGTGGATTTGGGTACGACGATTCTAAGTGAAATATGTCACACAGAAAAAGACACTTATCATAAGATATCACTTATAGAGGGAATGTAAAAACCGCTACGCTTGAACTGAATTACATAACAGGTCAGAGTCACACGTTTAGAAAACACACTATGGCTGCTTAACGGGAAAGGTGAGGTGGGGTGATGCATAAAACAAGGGTTTCAAATTAGCTCAGATAGCGTTCCATAAACCCAATATGTAATAGACAAGACCTACTCCTTGCTCAGTGAACTGGACTCAACAGGCCCTATTCACCGCCCAAGAATATATCTAACTAGTGAGAATCTTAAAACCTATGTATTGATATCTTTCTGTAAGTGAGTGAAGTGGGTGAAAAGCGGCATAAACACAGCAGTGAAAAGCAGCTAAACCCCATTATACAAATCAATTACTTTTAAAAACCCGTGAAACAAACACAGTGAAAGAGAGAGAAATTCTGACAAAATTCGTTCAGGGGCTGTGATGCAACCTGGATTGACCATATGTAGACCCACAGATGGATGAGACATAAGGGTGGACACTCTTGGGGCTGAGAGGTTTGGTGAGGTTGGGTGAGCAAACGCAGACCCTTTAAAGTAATACTGCGTGGTACCCCACCCATGGGTCCCAAATCTCCAGGTTCAAGGGCATCTTCCTACATCGAAAACATGCATGAGAAACCCAGAAGATGGTACACCGTTTGATCGGGAAAGGTTTCCAAAACGCACCTCATTTCTCATCTCCTTGTGCTCCAGTTCGCCATTCCAGCCGCTATACTAGCAATCTCCCTGCTTGGAGAATCAGCACCTTTATCCTCCTGTTCCATACCGGTTGCAATTTGTCCTGAGGATGAACGGGAAGAGGCGGAACCTAAGAGAGTATCTGTAGGTGTTGGGACAGGCAGAGGTCACTCTATTTTCCCATCAGGAAGAAGAATTAACCACAGGCTCAGCTTGCCGCCCGGAGCCAGAATAGGGCCTGAAGCAATCCTGCGCTTTTACGGCCAGCTCCCAAGAAAGCGAGTTGAAAAATGGAGCTCAGGGACACTGCAATTCACAAACCTGCAGACTTAGAAATGATAACTCTCATCCACAAATATATTGAGGGAAGGCAACGAAGAGGATTTGAAAGCAAGGCAGAATTGCAGGAAACAGATTTCAGGAGGTAGATTCGAATCGCCTTTAAAGCACAGGAAAAGCGGCAAAACCTGGACAATGATGCCCTTGGCCAAAAAGGGCGTATGCGTTTTTTCCTGAATATATTCAGGAAAAAACGCATACGCCCTTTTTGGCCAACCAAGCCACCTGGAAAGGCAAATCAGCGCTACAAAGAAGTCTCGCTTCCCATCGGTCAAAAGGGCCAGGCTGAATAAAGTGTCAAAACCAGAAATGCAGGACAGGCCATGGAAAAATGGGAGCCTTGCTACGCTGATGGGCGGGATGTAAATTGCCAACAGACACTCTGGAGAAGTGTACGGTGTGTCCTGAAACATCTATAAAACTCAGCTTAGAGAGCATAGGGCACTTCCACTCACGGGCGTATGAATTGGGAAAACTAAAAATCAGAAAGACACAGGCACCCCAAAGTTAAAGGCTGCTCTGTTGACAAGAACCTCCACTCCGTTACACCTTAAATATCCCAGGGAAGAGAAAAATGGATAAAGAAATTGTGGTCCTTTTGTACAATGGAATATCACTCAGCCATGAAATCAACGTCATAAGGCTAGTAGCAGCATGATGAGTGGATTTAGGTATGACGATTCTAAGTGAAATAAGTCACACAGAAAAAAACACTTATCATAAGATATCACTTATAGAAGGAATGAAAAAACCACTACCCTTGAACTGAATTACATAACAGGGCTGAGTCACACGTTTAGAAAACACACTATGGCTGCTTAAAGGGAAAGGTGAGGTGGGGTGATGCATAAAACAAGGACTTCAAATCAGCTCAGATACCGTTCCATAAACCCAATATGTAGTAGACAAGACCTACTCCTTGCTCAGTGAACTGGACTCAACACCCCCCATTCACCGCCCAAGGATATATATCTGACTAGTAATAATCTTAACACCTATGTATTGATATCTCTCTGTAAGTGAGTCAAGTGGGTGTAAAGCGGCATAAACACAGCAGTGAAAAGAAGCAAAACCCCATTATAAAAATCCATTACTTTTAAAAACCTGAGAAACAACAACAGTGAGGGAGAGAGAAATTCTTCCAAAATTCGTTCAGAGGCTGTGATGCCACCTGGATTGACCATATCTAGACCCACAGCTGATTGAGACATAAGGGTGGACACTCTTGGGGCTGAGAGGTTTGGTGAGGTTGTGTGAGCAAACGCAGACCCTTTAACGAAATACTGTGTGGTACCCATCCCATGGGTCCCAAACCTCCAGCTTCAAGGGCATCTTCCTACATCGAAAACATGCATGAGAAACCCCGAAGATGGTACACCGTGTGATCGGGAAAGGTTTCTAAAACGCACCTCATTTCTCATCTCCTTGTGCTCCGGTTCGCCATTTCAGCCGCTATCCTAGCAATCTCCCTGCTTGGAGAATCAGCACCTTTAACCTCCTGTTCCGTACAGGTTGCAATTTGTCCTGAGGATGAACGGGAAGAGGGGGAACCAATGAGAGACTAGCTCTAGGTGTTGGGACAGGCACAGGTCCCTCTATTTTCCCATCAGGAAGAAGAATTAACCACAGCCTCAGCCTGCCGCCCGGAGCCAGAATAGGGCCTGAAGCAATCCTGTGCTTTTGCGGCCAGCTCCCAAGAAAGCGAGTTGAAAAATGGAGCTCAGGGGCACTGCAATTCACAAACCTGCAGACTTAGAAATGATAACTCTCATCCACAAATATATTGAGGGAAGGCAACGAAGAGGATTTGAAAGCAAGGCAGAATTGAAGGAAGCAGATTTCAGGAGGTAGATTCGAATCGCTTTTAAAGCACAGGAAAAGCGGCAAAACCTCGAAAATGATGCCCTTTTTGGCCAACCAAGCAACCTGGAAAGGCAAATCAGCGCTACAAAGAAGTCTCGCTTCCCATCGGTCAAAAGGGCCATGTTGAATAAAGTGTCAAAACCAGAAATGCAGGACAGGCCATGGAGAAATGGGAGCCTTGCTACGCTGATGGGCGGGATGTAAATTGCCAACATCTACTCTGCGGAAGTGTACGGTGTGTCCTGAAACATCTGAAAAACTCAGCATAGAGAGCATAGGGCACTTCCACTCATTGGCGTATGAGTTGGAATAACTCAAAATCAGCAAGACACAGGCACCCCAAAGTTTAAGGCTGCTCTGTTGACAAGATCCTCCACTTTGTTACACCTAAAATATCCCAGGAAAGAGAAGAATGGATAAAGAAGTTGTGGTCCTTTTGTACAATGGAATATCACTCAGCCATGAAATCAACGTCATAAGGCTAGGAGCAGCATGATCAGTGGATTTGGGTACGACGATTCTAAGTGAAATAAGTCACACAGAAAAAGACACTTATCATAAGATATCACTTATAGAGGGAATGTAAAAACCGCTACCCTTGAACTGAATTACATAGCAGGTCAGAGTCACACGTTTAGAAAACACACTAGGGCTGCTTAACGGGAAAGGTGAGGTGGGGTGATGCATAAAACAAGGGTTTCAAATTAGCTCAGATAGCGTTCCATAAACCCAATATGTAATAGACAAGACCTACTCCTTGCTCAGTGAACTGGACTCAACACCCCCTATTCACCGCCCAAGAATATATCTGACTAGTAAGAATCTTAAAACCTATGTATTGATATCTCTCTCTAAGTGAGTGAAGTGGGTGAAAAGCGGCATAAACACAGCAGTGAAAAGCAGTTAAACCCCATTATACAAATCAATTACTTTTAAAAACCCGTGAAACAAACACAGTGAAAGAGAGAGAAATTCTGACAAAATTCGTTCAGGGGCTGTGATGCAACCTGGATTGACCATATGTAGACCCACAGATGGATGAGACATAAGGGTGGACACTCTTGGGGCTGAGAGGTTTGGTGAGGTTGGGTGAGCAAACGTAGACCCTTTAAAGTAATACTGCGTGGAACCCATCCAATGGGTCCCAAATCTCCAGGTTCAAGGGCATCTTCCTACATCGAAAACATTCATGAGAAACCCAGAAGATGGTGCACCGTGTGATCCGGAAAGGTTTCTAAAACGCACCTCATTTCTCATCTCCTTGTGCTACGGTTTGCCATTCCAGCCGCTATACGAGCAATTTTCCTGCTTGTAGAATCAGCACCTTTAACCTCCTGTTCCGAACAGGTTGCAATTTGTCCTGAGGATGAACGGGAAGAGGGGGAACCAATGAGAGACTAGCTCTAGGTGTTGGGACAGGCACAGGTCACTCTATTTTCCCATCAGGAAGAAGAATTAACCACAGGCTCAGCCTGCCGCCCGGAACCAGAAAAGGGCCTGAAGCAATCCTGCGCTTTTGCGGCTAGCTCCCAAGAAAGTGAGTTGAAAAATGGAGCTCAGGGGCACTGCAATTCACAAACCTGCAGAGTTAGAAATGATAACTCTCGTCCACAAATATTTTGAGGGAAGGCAACGAAGAGGATTTGAAAGCCAGGCAGAATTGCAGGAAACAGATTTCAGGAGGTAGATTCGAATCGCATTTAAAGCACAGGAAAAGTGGCAAAACCTCGACAATGAGGCCCTTGGCCAAAAAGGGCGTATGCGTTTTTTCCTGAATATATGGGTTCCATGGGAAGGGATGGGTTCAAAGCAACCTGAGAAGGCAAATAAGCGCTACAAAGAAGTCTCGCTTCCCATTGGTCAAAAGGGCCATGCTGAATAAAGTGTCAAATCCAGAAATGAAGGATAGGCCAGGGAGAAACGGGGGCCTTGCTACGCTGACGGGAGGGATGTAAATTGCCAACATCTACTCTGCGGAAGTGTACGGTGTGTCCTGAAACATCTGAAAAACTCAGCATAGAGAGCATAGGGCACTTCCACTCATTGGCGTATGAGTTGGGATAACTCAAAATCAGCAAGACACAGGCACCCCAAAGTTTAAGGCTGCTCTGTTGACAAGATCCTCCACTTTGTTACACCTAATATATCCCAGGAAAGAGAAGAATGGATAAAGAAGTTGTGGTCCTTTTGTACAATGGAATATCACTCAGCCATGAAATCAACGTCATAAGGCTAGTAGCAGCATGATGAGTGGATTTAGGTACGACGATTCTAAGTGAAATAAGTCACACAGAAAAAGACACTTATCATAAGATATCACTTATAGAGGGAATGTAAAAACCGCTACCCTTGAACTGAATTACATAGCAGGTCAGAGTCACACGTTTAGAAAACACACTAGGGCTGCTTAACGGGAAAGGTGAGGTGGGGTGATGCATAAAACAAGGGTTTCAAATTAGCTCAGATAGCGTTCCATAAACCCAATATGTAATAGACAAGACCTACTCCTTCCTCAGCGAACTGGACTCAACACCCCCTATTCACCGCCCAAGAATATATCTGACTAGTAAGAATCTTAAAACCTATGTATTGATATCTCTCTGTAAGTGAGTCAAGTGGGTGAAAAGCGGCATAAACACAGCAGTGAAAAGCAGCTAAACCCCATTATACAAATCAAATACTTTTAAAAACCCGTGAAACAAACACAGTGAAAGAGAGAGAAATTCTGACAAAATTCGTTCAGGGGCTGTGATGCAACCTGGATTGACCATATGTAGACCCACAGATGGATGAGACATAAGGGTGGACACTCTTGGGGCTGAGAGGTTTGGTGAGGTTGGGTGAGCAAACGCAGACCCTTTAAAGTAATACTGCGTGGAACCCATCCAATGGGTCCCAAATCTCCAGGTTCAATGGCATCTTCCTACATCGAAAACATGCATGAGAAACCCAGAAGATGGTACACCGTGTGATCGGGAAAGGTTTCTAAAACGCACCTCATTTCTCATCTCCGTGTGCTCCGGTTCGCCATTCCAGCCGCTATACTAGCAATCTCCCTGCTTGGAGAATCAGCACCTTTAACCTCCTGTTCCATACCGGTTGCAATTTGTCCTGAGGATGAACGGGAAGAGGGGGAACCTAAGAGAGTATCTCTAGGTGCTGGGACAGGCAGAGGTCACTCTATTTTCCCATCAGGAAGAAGAATTAACCACAGGCTCAGCCTGCCGCCCGGAGCCAGAATACAGCCTGAAGCAATCCTGCGCTTTTGCGGCCAGCTCCCAAGAAAGCGAGTTGAAAAATGGAGCTCAGGGGCACTGCAATTCACAAACCTGCAGACTTAGAAATGATAACTCTCATCCACAAATATATTGAGGGAAGGCAACGAAGAGGATTTGAAAGCAAGGCAGAATTGCAGGAAACAGATTTCAGGAGGTAGATTCGAATCGCCTTTAAAGCACAGGAAAAGCGGCAAAACCTGGACAATGATGCCCTTGGCCAAAAAGGGCGTATGCGTTTTTTCCTGAATATATTCAGGAAAAAACGCATACGCCCTTTTTGGCCAACCAAGCAACCTGGAAAGGCAAATCAGCGCTACAAAGAAGTCTCGCTTCCCATCGGTCAAAAGGGCCAGGCTGAATAAAGTGTCAAAACCAGAAATGCAGGACAGGCCATGGAGAAATGGGAGCCTTGCTACGCTGATGGGCGGGATGTAAATTGCCAACAGCCACTCTGGAGAAGTGTACGGTGTGTCCTGAAACATCTATAAAACTCAGCTTAGAGAGCATAGGGCACTTCCACTCACGGGCGTATGAATTGGGAAAACTAAAAATCAGCAAGACACAGGCACCCCAAAGTTTAAGGCTGCTCTGTTGACAAGAACCTCCACTTTGTTACACCTAATATATCCCAGGAAAGAGAAGAATGGATAAAGAAGTTGTGGTCCTTATGTACAATGGAATATCACTCAGCCATGAAATCAACGTCATAAGGCTAGGAGCAGCATGATCAGTGGATTTGGGTACGACGATTCTAAGTGAAATATGTCACACAGAAAAAGACACTTATCATAAGATATCACTTATAGAGGGAATGTAAAAACCGCTACGCTTGAACTGAATTACATAACAGGTCAGAGTCACACGTTTAGAAAACACACTATGGCTGCTTAACGGGAAAGGTGAGGTGGGGTGATGCATAAAACAAGGGTTTCAAATTAGCTCAGATAGCGTTCCATAAACCCAATATGTAATAGACAAGACCTACTCCTTGCTCAGTGAACTGGACTCAACAGGCCCTATTCACCGCCCAAGAATATATCTAACTAGTGAGAATCTTAAAACCTATGTATTGATATCTTTCTGTAAGTGAGTGAAGTGGGTGAAAAGCGGCATAAACACAGCAGTGAAAAGCAGCTAAACCCCATTATACAAATCAATTACTTTTAAAAACCCGTGAAACAAACACAGTGAAAGAGAGAGAAATTCTGACAAAATTCGTTCAGGGGCTGTGATGCAACCTGGATTGACCATATGTAGACCCACAGATGGATGAGACATAAGGGTGGACACTCTTGGGGCTGAGAGGTTTGGTGAGGTTGGGTGAGCAAACGCAGACCCTTTAAAGTAATACTGCGTGGTACCCCACCCATGGGTCCCAAATCTCCAGGTTCAAGGGCATCTTCCTACATCGAAAACATGCATGAGAAACCCAGAAGATGGTACACCGTTTGATCGGGAAAGGTTTCTAAAACGCACCTCATTTCTCATCTCCTTGTGCTCCGGTTCGCCATTCCAGCCGCTATACTAGCAATCTCCCTGCTTGGAGAATCAGCACCTTTATCCTCCTGTTCCATACCGGTTGCAATTTGTCCTGAGGATGAACGGGAAGAGGCGGAACCTAAGAGAGTATCTGTAGGTGTTGGGACAGGCAGAGGTCACTCTATTTTCCCATCAGGAAGAAGAATTAACCACAGGCTCAGCTTGCCGCCCGGAGCCAGAATAGGGCCTGAAGCAATCCTGCGCTTTTACGGCCAGCTCCCAAGAAAGCGAGTTGAAAAATGGAGCTCAGGGGCACTGCAATTCACAAACCTGCAGACTTAGAAATGATAACTCTCATCCACAAATATATTGAGGGAAGGCAACGAAGAGGATTTGAAAGCAAGGCAGAATTGCAGGAAACAGATTTCAGGAGGTAGATTCGAATCGCCTTTAAAGCACAGGAAAAGCGGCAAAACCTGGACAATGATGCCCTTGGCCAAAAAGGGCGTATGCGTTTTTTCCTGAATATATTCAGGAAAAAACGCATACGCCCTTTTTGGCCAACCAAGCCACCTGGAAAGGCAAATCAGCGCTACAAAGAAGTCTCGCTTCCCATCGGTCAAAAGGGCCAGGCTGAATAAAGTGTCAAAACCAGAAATGCAGGACAGGCCATGGAAAAATGGGAGCCTTGCTACGCTGATGGGCGGGATGTAAATTGCCAACAGACACTCTGGAGAAGTGTACGGTATGTCCTGAAACATCTATAAAACTCAGCTTAGAGAGCATAGGGCACTTCCACTCACGGGCGTATGAATTGGGAAAACTAAAAATCAGAAAGACACAGGCACCCCAAAGTTAAAGGCTGCTCTGTTGACAAGAACCTCCACTCCGCTACACCTTAAATATCCCAGGGAAGAGAAAAATGGATAAAGAAATTGTGGTCCTTTTGTACAATGGAATATCACTCAGCCATGAAATCAACGTCATAAGGCTAGTAGCAGCATGATGAGTGGATTTAGGTATGACGATTCTAAGCGAAATAAGTCACACAGAAAAAAACACTTATCATAAGATATCACTTATAGAAGGAATGAAAAAACCACTACCCTTGAACTGAATTACATAACAGGGCTGAGTCACACGTTTAGAAAACACACTATGGCTGCTTAAAGGGAAAGGTGAGGTGGGGTGATGCATAAAACAAGGACTTCAAATTAGCTCAGATACCGTTCCATAAACCCAATATGTAGTAGACAAGACCTACTCCTTGCTCAGTGAACTGGACTCAACACCCCCCATTCACCGCCCAAGGATATATATCTGACTAGTAATAATCTTAACACCTATGTATTGATATCTCTCTGTAAGTGAGTCAAGTGGGTGTAAAGCGGCATAAACACAGCAGTGAAAAGAAGCAAAACCCCATTATAAAAATCCATTACTTTTAAAAACCTGAGAAACAACGACAGTGAGGGAGAGAGAAATTCTTCCAAAATTCGTTCAGAGGCTGTGATGCCACCTGGATTGACCATATCTAGACCCACAGCTGATTGAGACATAAGGGTGGACACTCTTGGGGCTGAGAGGTTTGGTGAGGTTGGGTGAGCAAACGCAGACCCTTTAACGAAATACTGTGTGGTACCCATCCCATGGGTCCCAAACCTCCAGCTTCAAGGGCATCTTCCTACATCGAAAACATGCATGAGAAACCCCGAAGATGGTACACCGTGTGATCGGGAAAGGTTTCTAAAACGCACCTCATTTCTCATCTCCTTGTGCTCCGGTTCGCCATTTCAGCCGCTATCCTAGCAATCTCCCTGCTTGGAGAATCAGCACCTTTAACCTCCTGTTCCGTACAGGTTGCAATTTGTCCTGAGGATGAACGGGAAGAGGGGGAACCAATGAGAGACTAGCTCTAGGTGTTGGGACAGGCACAGGTCCCTCTATTTTCCCATCAGGAAGAAGAATTAACCACAGCCTCAGCCTGCCGCCCGGAGCCAGAATAGGGCCTGAAGCAATCCTGTGCTTTTGCGGCCAGCTCCCAAGAAAGCGAGTTGAAAAATGGAGCTCAGGGGCACTGCAATTCACAAACCTGCAGACTTAGAAATGATAACTCTCATCCACAAATATATTGAGGGAAGGCAACGAAGAGGATTTGAAAGCAAGGCAGAATTGAAGGAAGCAGATTTCAGGAGGTAGATTCGAATCGCTTTTAAAGCACAGGAAAAGCGGCAAAACCTCGAAAATGATGCCCTTTTTGGCCAACCAAGCAACCTGGAAAGGCAAATCAGCGCTACAAAGAAGTCTCGCTTCCCATCGGTCAAAAGGGCCATGTTGAATAAAGTGTCAAAACCAGAAATGCAGGACAGGCCATGGAGAAATGGGAGCCTTGCTACGCTGATGGGCGGGATGTAAATTGCCAACATCTACTCTGCGGAAGTGTACGGTGTGTCCTGAAACATCTGAAAAACTCAGCATAGAGAGCATAGGGCACTTCCACTCATTGGCGTATGAGTTGGAATAACTCAAAATCAGCAAGACACAGGCACCCCAAAGTTTAAGGCTGCTCTGTTGACAAGATCCTCCACTTTGTTACACCTAAAATATCCCAGGAAAGAGAAGAATGGATAAAGAAGTTGTGGTCCTTTTGTACAATGGAATATCACTCAGCCATGAAATCAACGTCATAAGGCTAGTAGCAGCATGATGAGTGGATTTGGGTACGACGATTCTAAGTGAAATAAGTCACACAGAAAAAGACACTTATCATAAGATATCACTTATAGAGGGAATGTAAAAACCGCTACCCTTGAACTGAATTACATAGCAGGTCAGAGTCACACGTTTAGAAAACACACTAGGGCTGCTTAACGGGAAAGGTGAGGTGGGGTGATGCATAAAACAAGGGTTTCAAATTAGCTCAGATAGCGTTCCATAAACCCAATATGTAATAGACAAGACCTACTCCTTGCTCAGTGAACTGGACTCAACACCCCCTATTCACCGCCCAAGAATATATCTGACTAGTAAGAATCTTAAAACCTATGTATTGATATCTCTCTCTAAGTGAGTGAAGTGGGTGAAAAGCGGCATAAACACAGCAGTGAAAAGCAGTTAAACCCCATTATACAAATCAATTACTTTTAAAAACCCGTGAAACAAACACAGTGAAAGAGAGAGAAATTCTGACAAAATTCGTTCAGGGGCTGTGATGCAACCTGGATTGACCATATGTAGACCCACAGATGGATGAGACATAAGGGTGGACACTCTTGGGGCTGAGAGGTTTGGTGAGGTTGGGTGAGCAAACGTAGACCCTTTAAAGTAATACTGCGTGGAACCCATCCAATGGGTCCCAAATCTCCAGGTTCAAGGGCATCTTCCTACATCGAAAACATTCATGAGAAACCCAGAAGATGGTGCACCGTGTGATCCGGAAAGGTTTCTAAAACGCACCTCATTTCTCATCTCCTTGTGCTACGGTTTGCCATTCCAGCCGCTATACGAGCAATTTTCCTGCTTGTAGAATCAGCACCTTTAACCTCCTGTTCCGAACAGGTTGCAATTTGTCCTGAGGATGAACGGGAAGAGGGGGAACCAATGAGAGACTAGCTCTAGGTGTTGGGACAGGCACAGGTCACTCTATTTTCCCATCAGGAAGAAGAATTAACCACAGGCTCAGCCTGCCGCCCGGAACCAGAAAAGGGCCTGAAGCAATCCTGCGCTTTTGCGGCTAGCTCCCAAGAAAGTGAGTTGAAAAATGGAGCTCAGGGGCACTGCAATTCACAAACCTGCAGAGTTAGAAATGATAACTCTCGTCCACAAATATTTTGAGGGAAGGCAACGAAGAGGATTTGAAAGCCAGGCAGAATTGCAGGAAACAGATTTCAGGAGGTAGATTCGAATCGCATTTAAAGCACAGGAAAAGTGGCAAAACCTCGACAATGAGGCCCTTGGCCAAAAAGGGCGTATGCGTTTTTTCCTGAATATATGGGTTCCATGGGAAGGGATGGGTTCAAAGCAACCTGAGAAGGCAAATAAGCGCTACAAAGAAGTCTCGCTTCCCATTGGTCAAAAGGGCCATGCTGAATAAAGTGTCAAATCCAGAAATGAAGGATAGGCCAGGGAGAAACGGGGGCCTTGCTACGCTGACGGGAGGGATGTAAATTGCCAACATCTACTCTGCGGAAGTGTACGGTGTGTCCTGAAACATCTGAAAAACTCAGCATAGAGAGCATAGGGCACTTCCACTCATTGGCGTATGAGTTGGGATAACTCAAAATCAGCAAGACACAGGCACCCCAAAGTTTAAGGCTGCTCTGTTGACAAGATCCTCCACTTTGTTACACCTAATATATCCCAGGAAAGAGAAGAATGGATAAAGAAGTTGTGGTCCTTTTGTACAATGGAATATCACTCAGCCATGAAATCAACGTCATAAGGCTAGTAGCAGCATGATGAGTGGATTTAGGTACGACGATTCTAAGTGAAATAAGTCACACAGAAAAAGACACTTATCATAAGATATCACTTATAGAGGGAATGTAAAAACCGCTACCCTTGAACTGAATTACATAGCAGGTCAGAGTCACACGTTTAGAAAACACACTAGGGCTGCTTAACGGGAAAGGTGAGGTGGGGTGATGCATAAAACAAGGGTT
This sequence comes from Balaenoptera ricei, assembly GCF_028023285.1. Classification (NCBI taxonomy): domain Eukaryota; kingdom Metazoa; phylum Chordata; class Mammalia; order Artiodactyla; family Balaenopteridae; genus Balaenoptera; species Balaenoptera ricei. The sequence continues at coordinate 85,074,879 of NC_082640.1, read as the reverse complement.
TCAAATTAGCTCAGATAGCGTTCCATAAACCCAATATGTAATAGACAAGACCTACTCCTTCCTCAGCGAACTGGACTCAACACCCCCTATTCACCGCCCAAGAATATATCTGACTAGTAAGAATCTTAAAACCTATGTATTGATATCTCTCTGTAAGTGAGTCAAGTGGGTGAAAAGCGGCATAAACACAGCAGTGAAAAGCAGCTAAACCCCATTATACAAATCAAATACTTTTAAAAACCCGTGAAACAAACACAGTGAAAGAGAGAGAAATTCTGACAAAATTCGTTCAGGGGCTGTGATGCAACCTGGATTGACCATATGTAGACCCACAGATGGATGAGACATAAGGGTGGACACTCTTGGGGCTGAGAGGTTTGGTGAGGTTGGGTGAGCAAACGCAGACCCTTTAAAGTAATACTGCGTGGAACCCATCCAATGGGTCCCAAATCTCCAGGTTCAATGGCATCTTCCTACATCGAAAACATGCATGAGAAACCCAGAAGATGGTACACCGTGTGATCGGGAAAGGTTTCTAAAACGCACCTCATTTCTCATCTCCGTGTGCTCCGGTTCGCCATTCCAGCCGCTATACTAGCAATCTCCCTGCTTGGAGAATCAGCACCTTTAACCTCCTGTTCCATACCGGTTGCAATTTGTCCTGAGGATGAACGGGAAGAGGGGGAACCTAAGAGAGTATCTCTAGGTGCTGGGACAGGCAGAGGTCACTCTATTTTCCCATCAGGAAGAAGAATTAACCACAGGCTCAGCCTGCCGCCCGGAGCCAGAATACAGCCTGAAGCAATCCTGCGCTTTTGCGGCCAGCTCCCAAGAAAGCGAGTTGAAAAATGGAGCTCAGGGGCACTGCAATTCACAAACCTGCAGACTTAGAAATGATAACTCTCATCCACAAATATATTGAGGGAAGGCAACGAAGAGGATTTGAAAGCAAGGCAGAATTGCAGGAAACAGATTTCAGGAGGTAGATTCGAATCGCCTTTAAAGCACAGGAAAAGCGGCAAAACCTGGACAATGATGCCCTTGGCCAAAAAGGGCGTATGCGTTTTTTCCTGAATATATTCAGGAAAAAACGCATACGCCCTTTTTGGCCAACCAAGCAACCTGGAAAGGCAAATCAGCGCTACAAAGAAGTCTCGCTTCCCATCGGTCAAAAGGGCCAGGCTGAATAAAGTGTCAAAACCAGAAATGCAGGACAGGCCATGGAGAAATGGGAGCCTTGCTACGCTGATGGGCGGGATGTAAATTGCCAACAGCCACTCTGGAGAAGTGTACGGTGTGTCCTGAAACATCTATAAAACTCAGCTTAGAGAGCATAGGGCACTTCCACTCACGGGCGTATGAATTGGGAAAACTAAAAATCAGCAAGACACAGGCACCCCAAAGTTTAAGGCTGCTCTGTTGACAAGAACCTCCACTTTGTTACACCTAATATATCCCAGGAAAGAGAAGAATGGATAAAGAAGTTGTGGTCCTTATGTACAATGGAATATCACTCAGCCATGAAATCAACGTCATAAGGCTAGGAGCAGCATGATCAGTGGATTTGGGTACGACGATTCTAAGTGAAATATGTCACACAGAAAAAGACACTTATCATAAGATATCACTTATAGAGGGAATGTAAAAACCGCTACGCTTGAACTGAATTACATAACAGGTCAGAGTCACACGTTTAGAAAACACACTATGGCTGCTTAACGGGAAAGGTGAGGTGGGGTGATGCATAAAACAAGGGTTTCAAATTAGCTCAGATAGCGTTCCATAAACCCAATATGTAATAGACAAGACCTACTCCTTGCTCAGTGAACTGGACTCAACAGGCCCTATTCACCGCCCAAGAATATATCTAACTAGTGAGAATCTTAAAACCTATGTATTGATATCTTTCTGTAAGTGAGTGAAGTGGGTGAAAAGCGGCATAAACACAGCAGTGAAAAGCAGCTAAACCCCATTATACAAATCAATTACTTTTAAAAACCCGTGAAACAAACACAGTGAAAGAGAGAGAAATTCTGACAAAATTCGTTCAGGGGCTGTGATGCAACCTGGATTGACCATATGTAGACCCACAGATGGATGAGACATAAGGGTGGACACTCTTGGGGCTGAGAGGTTTGGTGAGGTTGGGTGAGCAAACGCAGACCCTTTAAAGTAATACTGCGTGGTACCCCACCCATGGGTCCCAAATCTCCAGGTTCAAGGGCATCTTCCTACATCGAAAACATGCATGAGAAACCCAGAAGATGGTACACCGTTTGATCGGGAAAGGTTTCTAAAACGCACCTCATTTCTCATCTCCTTGTGCTCCGGTTCGCCATTCCAGCCGCTATACTAGCAATCTCCCTGCTTGGAGAATCAGCACCTTTATCCTCCTGTTCCATACCGGTTGCAATTTGTCCTGAGGATGAACGGGAAGAGGCGGAACCTAAGAGAGTATCTGTAGGTGTTGGGACAGGCAGAGGTCACTCTATTTTCCCATCAGGAAGAAGAATTAACCACAGGCTCAGCTTGCCGCCCGGAGCCAGAATAGGGCCTGAAGCAATCCTGCGCTTTTACGGCCAGCTCCCAAGAAAGCGAGTTGAAAAATGGAGCTCAGGGGCACTGCAATTCACAAACCTGCAGACTTAGAAATGATAACTCTCATCCACAAATATATTGAGGGAAGGCAACGAAGAGGATTTGAAAGCAAGGCAGAATTGCAGGAAACAGATTTCAGGAGGTAGATTCGAATCGCCTTTAAAGCACAGGAAAAGCGGCAAAACCTGGACAATGATGCCCTTGGCCAAAAAGGGCGTATGCGTTTTTTCCTGAATATATTCAGGAAAAAACGCATACGCCCTTTTTGGCCAACCAAGCCACCTGGAAAGGCAAATCAGCGCTACAAAGAAGTCTCGCTTCCCATCGGTCAAAAGGGCCAGGCTGAATAAAGTGTCAAAACCAGAAATGCAGGACAGGCCATGGAAAAATGGGAGCCTTGCTACGCTGATGGGCGGGATGTAAATTGCCAACAGACACTCTGGAGAAGTGTACGGTATGTCCTGAAACATCTATAAAACTCAGCTTAGAGAGCATAGGGCACTTCCACTCACGGGCGTATGAATTGGGAAAACTAAAAATCAGAAAGACACAGGCACCCCAAAGTTAAAGGCTGCTCTGTTGACAAGAACCTCCACTCCGCTACACCTTAAATATCCCAGGGAAGAGAAAAATGGATAAAGAAATTGTGGTCCTTTTGTACAATGGAATATCACTCAGCCATGAAATCAACGTCATAAGGCTAGTAGCAGCATGATGAGTGGATTTAGGTATGACGATTCTAAGCGAAATAAGTCACACAGAAAAAAACACTTATCATAAGATATCACTTATAGAAGGAATGAAAAAACCACTACCCTTGAACTGAATTACATAACAGGGCTGAGTCACACGTTTAGAAAACACACTATGGCTGCTTAAAGGGAAAGGTGAGGTGGGGTGATGCATAAAACAAGGACTTCAAATTAGCTCAGATACCGTTCCATAAACCCAATATGTAGTAGACAAGACCTACTCCTTGCTCAGTGAACTGGACTCAACACCCCCCATTCACCGCCCAAGGATATATATCTGACTAGTAATAATCTTAACACCTATGTATTGATATCTCTCTGTAAGTGAGTCAAGTGGGTGTAAAGCGGCATAAACACAGCAGTGAAAAGAAGCAAAACCCCATTATAAAAATCCATTACTTTTAAAAACCTGAGAAACAACGACAGTGAGGGAGAGAGAAATTCTTCCAAAATTCGTTCAGAGGCTGTGATGCCACCTGGATTGACCATATCTAGACCCACAGCTGATTGAGACATAAGGGTGGACACTCTTGGGGCTGAGAGGTTTGGTGAGGTTGGGTGAGCAAACGTAGACCCTTTAAAGTAATACTGCGTGGAACCCATCCAATGGGTCCCAAATCTCCAGGTTCAAGGGCATCTTCCTACATCGAAAACATTCATGAGAAACCCAGAAGATGGTGCACCGTGTGATCCGGAAAGGTTTCTAAAACGCACCTCATTTCTCATCTCCTTGTGCTACGGTTCGCCATTCCAGCCGCTATACGAGCAATTTTCCTGCTTGTAGAATCAGCACCTTTAACCTCCTGTTCCGAACAGGTTGCAATTTGTCCTGAGGATGAACGGGAAGAGGGGGAACCAATGAGAGACTAGCTCTAGGTGTTGGGACAGGCACAGGTCACTCTATTTTCCCATCAGGAAGAAGAATTAACCACAGGCTCAGCCTGCCGCCCGGAACCAGAAAAGGGCCTGAAGCAATCCTGCGCTTTTGCGGCTAGCTCCCAAGAAAGTGAGTTGAAAAATGGAGCTCAGGGGCACTGCAATTCACAAACCTGCAGAGTTAGAAATGATAACTCTCGTCCACAAATATTTTGAGGGAAGGCAACGAAGAGGATTTGAAAGCCAGGCAGAATTGCAGGAAACAGATTTCAGGAGGTAGATTCGAATCGCATTTAAAGCACAGGAAAAGTGGCAAAACCTCGACAATGAGGCCCTTGGCCAAAAAGGGCGTATGCGTTTTTTCCTGAATATATGGGTTCCATGGGAAGGGATGGGTTCAAAGCAACCTGAGAAGGCAAATAAGCGCTACAAAGAAGTCTCGCTTCCCATTGGTCAAAAGGGCCATGCTGAATAAAGTGTCAAATCCAGAAATGAAGGATAGGCCAGGGAGAAACGGGGGCCTTGCTACGCTGACGGGAGGGATGTAAATTGCCAACATCTACTCTGCGGAAGTGTACGGTGTGTCCTGAAACATCTGAAAAACTCAGCATAGAGAGCATAGGGCACTTCCACTCATTGGCGTATGAGTTGGGATAACTCAAAATCAGCAAGACACAGGCACCCCAAAGTTTAAGGCTGCTCTGTTGACAAGATCCTCCACTTTGTTACACCTAATATATCCCAGGAAAGAGAAGAATGGATAAAGAAGTTGTGGTCCTTTTGTACAATGGAATATCACTCAGCCATGAAATCAACGTCATAAGGCTAGTAGCAGCATGATGAGTGGATTTGGGTACGACGATTCTAAGTGAAATAAGTCACACAGAAAAAGACACTTATCATAAGATATCACTTATAGAGGGAATGTAAAAACCGCTACCCTTGAACTGAATTACATAGCAGGTCAGAGTCACACGTTTAGAAAACACACTAGGGCTGCTTAACGGGAAAGGTGAGGTGGGGTGATGCATAAAACAAGGGTTTCAAATTAGCTCAGATAGCGTTCCATAAACCCAATATGTAATAGACAAGACCTACTCCTTCCTCAGCGAACTGGACTCAACACCCCCTATTCACCGCCCAAGAATATATCTGACTAGTAAGAATCTTAAAACCTATGTATTGATATCTCTCTGTAAGTGAGTCAAGTGGGTGAAAAGCGGCATAAACACAGCAGTGAAAAGCAGCTAAACCCCATTATACAAATCAAATACTTTTAAAAACCCGTGAAACAAACACAGTGAAAGAGAGAGAAATTCTGACAAAATTCGTTCAGGGGCTGTGATGCAACCTGGATTGACCATATGTAGACCCACAGATGGATGAGACATAAGGGTGGACACTCTTGGGGCTGAGAGGTTTGGTGAGGTTGGGTGAGCAAACGCAGACCCTTTAAAGTAATACTGCGTGGAACCCATCCAATGGGTCCCAAATCTCCAGGTTCAATGGCATCTTCCTACATCGAAAACATGCATGAGAAACCCAGAAGATGGTACACCGTGTGATCGGGAAAGGTTTCTAAAACGCACCTCATTTCTCATCTCCGTGTGCTCCGGTTCGCCATTCCAGCCGCTATACTAGCAATCTCCCTGCTTGGAGAATCAGCACCTTTAACCTCCTGTTCCATACCGGTTGCAATTTGTCCTGAGGATGAACGGGAAGAGGGGGAACCTAAGAGAGTATCTCTAGGTGCTGGGACAGGCAGAGGTCACTCTATTTTCCCATCAGGAAGAAGAATTAACCACAGGCTCAGCCTGCCGCCCGGAGCCAGAATACAGCCTGAAGCAATCCTGCGCTTTTGCGGCCAGCTCCCAAGAAAGCGAGTTGAAAAATGGAGCTCAGGGGCACTGCAATTCACAAACCTGCAGACTTAGAAATGATAACTCTCATCCACAAATATATTGAGGGAAGGCAACGAAGAGGATTTGAAAGCAAGGCAGAATTGCAGGAAACAGATTTCAGGAGGTAGATTCGAATCGCCTTTAAAGCACAGGAAAAGCGGCAAAACCTGGACAATGATGCCCTTGGCCAAAAAGGGCGTATGCGTTTTTTCCTGAATATATTCAGGAAAAAACGCATACGCCCTTTTTGGCCAACCAAGCAACCTGGAAAGGCAAATCAGCGCTACAAAGAAGTCTCGCTTCCCATCGGTCAAAAGGGCCAGGCTGAATAAAGTGTCAAAACCAGAAATGCAGGACAGGCCATGGAGAAATGGGAGCCTTGCTACGCTGATGGGCGGGATGTAAATTGCCAACAGCCACTCTGGAGAAGTGTACGGTGTGTCCTGAAACATCTATAAAACTCAGCTTAGAGAGCATAGGGCACTTCCACTCACGGGCGTATGAATTGGGAAAACTAAAAATCAGCAAGACACAGGCACCCCAAAGTTTAAGGCTGCTCTGTTGACAAGAACCTCCACTTTGTTACACCTAATATATCCCAGGAAAGAGAAGAATGGATAAAGAAGTTGTGGTCCTTATGTACAATGGAATATCACTCAGCCATGAAATCAACGTCATAAGGCTAGGAGCAGCATGATCAGTGGATTTGGGTACGACGATTCTAAGTGAAATATGTCACACAGAAAAAGACACTTATCATAAGATATCACTTATAGAGGGAATGTAAAAACCGCTACGCTTGAACTGAATTACATAACAGGTCAGAGTCACACGTTTAGAAAACACACTATGGCTGCTTAACGGGAAAGGTGAGGTGGGGTGATGCATAAAACAAGGGTTTCAAATTAGCTCAGATAGCGTTCCATAAACCCAATATGTAATAGACAAGACCTACTCCTTGCTCAGTGAACTGGACTCAACAGGCCCTATTCACCGCCCAAGAATATATCTAACTAGTGAGAATCTTAAAACCTATGTATTGATATCTTTCTGTAAGTGAGTGAAGTGGGTGAAAAGCGGCATAAACACAGCAGTGAAAAGCAGCTAAACCCCATTATACAAATCAATTACTTTTAAAAACCCGTGAAACAAACACAGTGAAAGAGAGAGAAATTCTGACAAAATTCGTTCAGGGGCTGTGATGCAACCTGGATTGACCATATGTAGACCCACAGATGGATGAGACATAAGGGTGGACACTCTTGGGGCTGAGAGGTTTGGTGAGGTTGGGTGAGCAAACGCAGACCCTTTAAAGTAATACTGCGTGGTACCCCACCCATGGGTCCCAAATCTCCAGGTTCAAGGGCATCTTCCTACATCGAAAACATGCATGAGAAACCCAGAAGATGGTACACCGTTTGATCGGGAAAGGTTTCTAAAACGCACCTCATTTCTCATCTCCTTGTGCTCCGGTTCGCCATTCCAGCCGCTATACTAGCAATCTCCCTGCTTGGAGAATCAGCACCTTTATCCTCCTGTTCCATACCGGTTGCAATTTGTCCTGAGGATGAACGGGAAGAGGCGGAACCTAAGAGAGTATCTGTAGGTGTTGGGACAGGCAGAGGTCACTCTATTTTCCCATCAGGAAGAAGAATTAACCACAGGCTCAGCTTGCCGCCCGGAGCCAGAATAGGGCCTGAAGCAATCCTGCGCTTTTACGGCCAGCTCCCAAGAAAGCGAGTTGAAAAATGGAGCTCAGGGGCACTGCAATTCACAAACCTGCAGACTTAGAAATGATAACTCTCATCCACAAATATATTGAGGGAAGGCAACGAAGAGGATTTGAAAGCAAGGCAGAATTGCAGGAAACAGATTTCAGGAGGTAGATTCGAATCGCCTTTAAAGCACAGGAAAAGCGGCAAAACCTGGACAATGATGCCCTTGGCCAAAAAGGGCGTATGCGTTTTTTCCTGAATATATTCAGGAAAAAACGCATACGCCCTTTTTGGCCAACCAAGCCACCTGGAAAGGCAAATCAGCGCTACAAAGAAGTCTCGCTTCCCATCGGTCAAAAGGGCCAGGCTGAATAAAGTGTCAAAACCAGAAATGCAGGACAGGCCATGGAAAAATGGGAGCCTTGCTACGCTGATGGGCGGGATGTAAATTGCCAACAGACACTCTGGAGAAGTGTACGGTATGTCCTGAAACATCTATAAAACTCAGCTTAGAGAGCATAGGGCACTTCCACTCACGGGCGTATGAATTGGGAAAACTAAAAATCAGAAAGACACAGGCACCCCAAAGTTAAAGGCTGCTCTGTTGACAAGAACCTCCACTCCGCTACACCTTAAATATCCCAGGGAAGAGAAAAATGGATAAAGAAATTGTGGTCCTTTTGTACAATGGAATATCACTCAGCCATGAAATCAACGTCATAAGGCTAGTAGCAGCATGATGAGTGGATTTAGGTATGACGATTCTAAGCGAAATAAGTCACACAGAAAAAAACACTTATCATAAGATATCACTTATAGAAGGAATGAAAAAACCACTACCCTTGAACTGAATTACATAACAGGGCTGAGTCACACGTTTAGAAAACACACTATGGCTGCTTAAAGGGAAAGGTGAGGTGGGGTGATGCATAAAACAAGGACTTCAAATTAGCTCAGATACCGTTCCATAAACCCAATATGTAGTAGACAAGACCTACTCCTTGCTCAGTGAACTGGACTCAACACCCCCCATTCACCGCCCAAGGATATATATCTGACTAGTAATAATCTTAACACCTATGTATTGATATCTCTCTGTAAGTGAGTCAAGTGGGTGTAAAGCGGCATAAACACAGCAGTGAAAAGAAGCAAAACCCCATTATAAAAATCCATTACTTTTAAAAACCTGAGAAACAACGACAGTGAGGGAGAGAGAAATTCTTCCAAAATTCGTTCAGAGGCTGTGATGCCACCTGGATTGACCATATCTAGACCCACAGCTGATTGAGACATAAGGGTGGACACTCTTGGGGCTGAGAGGTTTGGTGAGGTTGTGTGAGCAAACGCAGACCCTTTAACGAAATACTGTGTGGTACCCATCCCATGGGTCCCAAACCTCCAGCTTCAAGGGCATCTTCCTACATCGAAAACATGCATGAGAAACCCCGAAGATGGTACACCGTGTGATCGGGAAAGGTTTCTAAAACGCACCTCATTTCTCATCTCCTTGTGCTCCGGTTCGCCATTTCAGCCGCTATCCTAGCAATCTCCCTGCTTGGAGAATCAGCACCTTTAACCTCCTGTTCCGTACAGGTTGCAATTTGTCCTGAGGATGAACGGGAAGAGGGGGAACCAATGAGAGACTAGCTCTAGGTGTTGGGACAGGCACAGGTCCCTCTATTTTCCCATCAGGAAGAAGAATTAACCACAGCCTCAGCCTGCCGCCCGGAGCCAGAATAGGGCCTGAAGCAATCCTGTGCTTTTGCGGCCAGCTCCCAAGAAAGCGAGTTGAAAAATGGAGCTCAGGGGCACTGCAATTCACAAACCTGCAGACTTAGAAATGATAACTCTCATCCACAAATATATTGAGGGAAGGCAACGAAGAGGATTTGAAAGCAAGGCAGAATTGAAGGAAGCAGATTTCAGGAGGTAGATTCGAATCGCTTTTAAAGCACAGGAAAAGCGGCAAAACCTCGAAAATGATGCCCTTTTTGGCCAACCAAGCAACCTGGAAAGGCAAATCAGCGCTACAAAGAAGTCTCGCTTCCCATCGGTCAAAAGGGCCATGTTGAATAAAGTGTCAAATCCAGAAATGCAGGACAGGCCATGGAGAAATGGGAGCCTTGCTACGCTGATGGGCGGGATGTAAATTGCCAACATCTACTCTGCGGAAGTGTACGGTGTGTCCTGAAACATCTGAAAAACTCAGCATAGAGAGCATAGGGCACTTCCACTCATTGGCGTATGAGTTGGGATAACTCAAAATCAGCAAGACACAGGCACCCCAAAGTTTAAGGCTGCTCTGTTGACAAGATCCTCCACTTTGTTACACCTAAAATATCCCAGGAAAGAGAAGAATGGATAAAGAAGTTGTGGTCCTTTTGTACAATGGAATATCACTCAGCCATGAAATCAACGTCATAAGGCTAGTAGCAGCATGATGAGTGGATTTGGGTACGACGATTCTAAGTGAAATAAGTCACACAGAAAAAGACACTTATCATAAGATATCACTTATAGAGGGAATGTAAAAACCGCTACCCTTGAACTGAATTACATAGCAGGTCAGAGTCACACGTTTAGAAAACACACTAGGGCTGCTTAACGGGAAAGGTGAGGTGGGGTGATGCATAAAACAAGGGTTTCAAATTAGCTCAGATAGCGTTCCATAAACCCAATATGTAATAGACAAGACCTACTCCTTGCTCAGTGAACTGGACTCAACACCCCCTATTCACCGCCCAAGAATATATCTGACTAGTAAGAATCTTAAAACCTATGTATTGATATCTCTCTCTAAGTGAGTGAAGTGGGTGAAAAGCGGCATAAACACAGCAGTGAAAAGCAGCTAAATCCCATTATACAAATCAAATACTTTTAAAAACCCGTGAAACAAACACAGTGAAAGAGAGAGAAATTCTGACAAAATTCGTTCAGGGGCTGTGATGCAACCTGGATTGACCATATGTAGACCCACAGATGGATGAGACATAAGGGTGGACACTCTTGGGGCTGAGAGGTTTGGTGAGGTTGGGTGAGCAAACGCAGACCCTTTAAAGTAATACTGCGTGGAACCCATCCAATGGGTCCCAGATCTCCAGGTTCAATGGCATCTTCCTACATCGAAAACATGCATGAGAAACCCAGAAGATGGTACACCGTGTGATCGGGAAAGGTTTCTAAAACGCACCTCATTTCTCATCTCCGTGTGCTCCGGTTCGCCATTCCAGCCGCTATACTAAGAATCTCCCTGCTTGGAGAATCAGCACCTTTAACCTCCTGTTCCATACCGGTTGCAATTTGTCCTGAGGATGAACGGGAAGAGGGGGAACCTAAGAGAGTATCTCTAGGTGCTGGGACAGGCAGAGGTCACTCTATTTTCCCATCAGGAAGAAGAATTAACCACAGGCTCAGCCTGCCGCCCGGAGCCAGAATACGGCCTGAAGCAATCCTGCGCTTTTGCGGCCAGCTCCCAAGAAAGCGAGTTGAAAAATGGAGCTCAGGGGCACTGCAATTCACAAACCTGCAGACTTAGAAATGATAACTCTCATCCACAAATATATTGAGGGAAGGCAACGAAGAGGATTTGAAAGCAAGGCAGAATTGCAGGAAACAGATTTCAGGAGGTAGGTTCGAATCGCCTTTAAAGCACAGGAAAAGCGGCAAAACCTGGACAATGATGCCCTTGGCCAAAAAGGGCGTATGCGTTTTTTCCTGAATATATTCAGGAAAAAACGCATACGCCCTTTTTGGCCAACCAAGCAACCTGGAAAGGCAAATCAGCGCTACAAAGAAGTCTCGCTTCCCATCGGTCAAAAGGGCCAGGCTGAATAAAGTGTCAAAACCAGAAATGCAGGACAGGCCATGGAGAAATGGGAGCCTTGCTACGCTGATGGGCGGGATGTAAATTGCCAACAGCCACTCTGGAGAAGTGTACGGTGTGTCCTGAAACATCTATAAAACTCAGCTTAGAGAGCATAGGGCACTTCCACTCACGGGCGTATGAATTGGGAAAACTAAAAATCAGCAAGACACAGGCACCCCAAAGTTTAAGGCTGCTCTGTTGACAAGAACCTCCACTTTGTTACACCTAATATATCCCAGGAAAGAGAAGAATGGATAAAGAAGTTGTGGTCCTTTTGTACAATGGAATATCACTCAGCCATGAAATCAACGTCATAAGGCTAGTAGCAGCATGATGAGTGGATTTGGGTACGACGATTCTAAGTGAAATAAGTCACACAGAAAAAGACACTTATCATAAGATATCACTTATAGAGGGAATGTAAAAACCGCTACCCTTGAACTGAATTACAAAGCAGGTCAGAGTCACACGTTTAGAAAACACACTAGGGCTGCTTAACGGGAAAGGTGAGGTGGGGTGATGCATAAAACAAGGGTTTCAAATTAGCTCAGATAGCGTTCCATAAACCCAATATGTAATAGACAAGACCTACTCCTTCCTCAGAGAACTGGACTCAACACCCCCTATTCACCGCCCAAGAATATATCTGACTAGTAAGAATCTTAAAACCTATGTATTGATATCTCTCTGTAAGTGAGTCAAGTGGGTGAAAAGCGGCATAAACACAGCAGTGAAAAGCAGCTAAATCCCATTATACAAATCAAATAATTTTAAAAACCCGTGAAACAAACACAGTGAAAGAGAGAGAAATTCTGACAAAATTCGTTCAGGGGCTGTGATGCAACCTGGATTGACCATAGGTAGACCCACAGATGGATGAGACATAAGGGTGGACACTCTTGGGGCTGAGAGGTTTGGTGAGGTTGGGTGAGCAAACGCAGACCCTTTAAAGTAATACTGCGTGGAACCCATCCAATGGGTCCCAAATCTCCAGGTTCAATGGCATCTTCCTACATCGAAAACATGCATGAGAAACCCAGAAGATGGTACACCGTGTGATCGGGAAAGGTTTCTAAAACGCACCTCATTTCTCATCTCCGTGTGCTCCGGTTCGCCATTCCAGCCGCTATACTAGCAATCTCCCTGCTTGGAGAATCAGCACCTTTAACCTCCTGTTCCATACCGGTTGCAATTTGTCCTGAGGATGAACGGGAAGAGGGGGAACCTAAGAGAGTATCTCTAGGTGCTGGGACAGGCAGAGGTCACTCTATTTTCCCATCAGGAAGAAGAATTAACCACAGGCTCAGCCTGCCGCCCGGAGCCAGAATACGGCCTGAAGCAATCCTGCGCTTTTGCGGCCAGCTCCCAAGAAAGCGAGTTGAAAAATGGAGCTCAGGGGCACTGCAATTCACAAACCTGCAGACTTAGAAATGATAACTCTCATCCACAAATATATTGAGGGAAGGCAACGAAGAGGATTTGAAAGCAAGGCAGAATTGCAGGAAACAGATTTCAGGAGGTAGATTCGAATCGCCTTTAAAGCACAGGAAAAGCGGCAAAACCTGGACAATGATGCCCTTGGCCAAAAAGGGCGTATGCGTTTTTTCCTGAATATATTCAGGAAAAAACGCATACGCCCTTTTTGGCCAACCAAGCAACCTGGAAAGGCAAATCAGCGCTACAAAGAAGTCTCGCTTCCCATCGGTCAAAAGGGCCAGGCTGAATAAAGTGTCAAAACCAGAAATGCAGGACAGGCCATGGAGAAATGGGAGCCTTGCTACGCTGATGGGCGGGATGTAAATTGCCAACAGCCACTCTGGAGAAGTGTACGGTGTGTCCTGAAACATCTATAAAACTCAGCTTAGAAAGCATAGGGCACTTCCACTCACGGGCGTATGAATTGGGAAAACTAAAAATCAGCAAGACACAGGCACCCCAAAGTTTAAGGCTGCTCTGTTGACAAGAACCTCCACTTTGTTACACCTAATATATCCCAGGAAAGAGAAGAATGGATAAAGAAGTTGTGGTCCTTATGTACAATGGAATATCACTCAGCCATGAAATCAACGTCATAAGGCTAGGAGCAGCATGATCAGTGGATTTGGGTACGACGATTCTAAGTGAAATATGTCACACAGAAAAAGACACTTATCATAAGATATCACTTATAGAGGGAATGTAAAAACCGCTACGCTTGAACTGAATTACATAACAGGTCAGAGTCACACGTTTAGAAAACACACTATGGCTGCTTAACGGGAAAGGTGAGGTGGGGTGATGCATAAAACAAGGGTTTCAAATTAGCTCAGATAGCGTTCCATAAACCCAATATGTAATAGACAAGACCTACTCCTTGCTCAGTGAACTGGACTCAACAGGCCCTATTCACCGCCCAAGAATATATCTAACTAGTGAGAATCTTAAAACCTATGTATTGATATCTTTCTGTAAGTGAGTGAAGTGGGTGAAAAGCGGCATAAACACAGCAGTGAAAAGCAGCTAAACCCCATTATACAAATCAATTACTTTTAAAAACCCGTGAAACAAACACAGTGAAATAGAGAGAAATTCTGACAAAATTCGTTCAGGGGCTGTGATGCAACCTGGATTGACCATATGTAGACCCACAGATGGATGAGACATAAGGGTGGACACTCTTGGGGCTGAGAGGTTTGGTGAGGTTGGGTGAGCAAACGCAGACCCTTTAAAGTAATACTGCGTGGTACCCCACCCATGGGTCCCAAATCTCCAGGTTCAAGGGCATCTTCCTACATCGAAAACATGCATGAGAAACCCAGAAGATGGTACACCGTTTGATCGGGAAAGGTTTCCAAAACGCACCTCATTTCTCATCTCCGTGTGCTCCGGTTCGCCATTCCAGCCGCTATACTAGCAATCTCCCTGCTTGGAGAATCAGCACCTTTATCCTCCTGTTCCATACCGGTTGCAATTTGTCCTGAGGATGAACGGGAAGAGGCGGAACCTAAGAGAGTATCTGTAGGTGTTGGGACAGGCAGAGGTCACTCTATTTTCCCATCAGGAAGAAGAATTAACCACAGGCTCAGCTTGCCGCGCGGAGCCAGAATAGGGCCTGAAGCAATGCTGCGCTTTTACGGCCAGCTCCCAAGAAAGCGAGTTGAAAAATGGAGCTCAGGGGCACTGCAATTCACAAACCTGCAGACTTAGAAATGATAACTCTCATCCACAAATATATTGAGGGAAGGCAACGAAGAGGATTTGAAAGCAAGGCAGAATTGCAGGAAACAGATTTCAGGAGGTAGATTCGAATCGCCTTTAAAGCACAGGAAAAGCGGCAAAACCTGGACAATGATGCCCTTGGCCAAAAAGGGCGTATGCGTTTTTTCCTGAATATATTCAGGAAAAAACGCATACGCCCTTTTTGGCCAACCAAGCCACCTGGAAAGGCAAATCAGCGCTACAAAGAAGTCTCGCTTCCCATCGGTCAAAAGGGCCAGGCTGAATAAAGTGTCAAAACCAGAAATGCAGGACAGGCCATGGAAAAATGGGAGCCTTGCTACGCTGATGGGCGGGATGTAAATTGCCAACAGCCACTCTGGAGAAGTGTACGGTGTGTCCTGAAACATCTATAAAACTCAGCTTAGAGAGCATAGGGCACTTCCACTCACGGGCGTATGAATTGGGAAAACTAAAAATCAGAAAGACACAGGCACCCCAAAGTTAAAGGCTGCTCTGTTGACAAGAACCTCCACTCCGTTACACCTTAAATATCCCAGGGAAGAGAAAAATGGATAAAGAAATTGTGGTCCTTTTGTACAATGGAATATCACTCAGCCATGAAATCAACGTCATAAGGCTAGTAGCAGCATGATGAGTGGATTTAGGTATGACGATTCTAAGTGAAATAAGTCACACAGAAAAAAACACTTATCATAAGATATCACTTATAGAAGGAATGAAAAAACCACTACCCTTGAACTGAATTACATAACAGGGCTGAGTCACACGTTTAGAAAACACACTATGGCTGCTTAAAGGGAAAGGTGAGGTGGGGTGATGCATAAAACAAGGACTTCAAATTAGCTCAGATACCGTTCCATAAACCCAATATGTAGTAGACAAGACCTACTCCTTGCTCAGTGAACTGGACTCAACACCCCCCATTCACCGCCCAAGGATATATATCTGACTAGTAATAATCTTAACACCTATGTATTGATATCTCTCTGTAAGTGAGTCAAGTGGGTGTAAAGCGGCATAAACACAGCAGTGAAAAGAAGCAAAACCCCATTATAAAAATCCATTACTTTTAAAAACCTGAGAAACAACGACAGTGAGGGAGAGAGAAATTCTTCCAAAATTCGTTCAGAGGCTGTGATGCCACCTGGATTGACCATATCTAGACCCACAGCTGATTGAGACATAAGGGTGGACACTCTTGGGGCTGAGAGGTTTGGTGAGGTTGTGTGAGCAAACGCAGACCCTTTAACGAAATACTGTGTGGTACCCATCCCATGGGTCCCAAACCTCCAGCTTCAAGGGCATCTTCCTACATCGAAAACATGCATGAGAAACCCAGAAGATGGTACACCGTGTGATCGGGAAAGGTTTCTAAAACGCACCTCATTTCTCATCTCCTTGTGCTCCGGTTCGCCATTTCAGCCGCTATCCTAGCAATCTCCCTGCTTGGAGAATCAGCACCTTTAACCTCCTGTTCCGTACAGGTTGCAATTTGTCCTGAGGATGAACGGGAAGAGGGGGAACCAATGAGAGACTAGCTCTAGGTGTTGGACAGGCACAGGTCCCTCTATTTTCCCATCAGGAAGAAGAATTAACCACAGCCTCAGCCTGCCGCCCGGAGCCAGAATAGGGCCTGAAGCAATCCTGTGCTTTTGCGGCCAGCTCCCAAGAAAGCGAGTTGAAAAATGGAGCTCAGGGGCACTGCAATTCACAAACCTGCAGACTTAGAAATGATAACTCTCATCCACAAATATATTGAGGGAAGGCAACGAAGAGGATTTGAAAGCAAGGCAGAATTGAAGGAAGCAGATTTCAGGAGGTAGATTCGAATCGCTTTTAAAGCACAGGAAAAGCGGCAAAACCTCGTAAATGATGCCCTTTTTGGCCAACCAAGCAACCTGGAAAGGCAAATCAGCGCTACAAAGAAGTCTCGCTTCCCATCGGTCAAAAGGGCCATGTTGAATAAAGTGTCAAAACCAGAAATGCAGGACAGGCCATGGAGAAATGGGAGCCTTGCTACGCTGATGGGCGGGATGTAAATTGCCAACATCTACTCTGCGGAAGTGTACGGTGTGTCCTGAAACATCTGAAAAACTCAGCATAGAGAGCATAGGGCACTTCCACTCATTGGCGTATGAGTTGGGAAAACTAAAAATCAGCAAGACACAGGCACCCCAAAGTTTAAGGCTGCTCTGTTGACAAGAACCTCCACTTTGTTACACCTAATATATCCCAGGAAAGAGAAGAATGGATAAAGAAGTTGTGGTCCTTTTGTACAATGGAATATCACTCAGCCATGAAATCAACGTCATAAGGCTAGTAGCAGCATGATGAGTGGATTTGGGTACGACGATTCTAAGTGAAATAAGTCACACAGAAAAAGACACTTATCATAAGATATCACTTATAGAGGGAATGTAAAAACCGCTACCCTTGAACTGAATTACAAAGCAGGTCAGAGTCACACGTTTAGAAAACACACTAGGGCTGCTTAACGGGAAAGGTGAGGTGGGGTGATGCATAAAACAAGGGTTTCAAATTAGCTCAGATAGCGTTCCATAAACCCAATATGTAATAGACAAGACCTACTCCTTCCTCAGCGAACTGGACTCAACACCCCCTATTCACCGCCCAAGAATATATCTGACTAGTAAGAATCTTAAAACCTATGTATTGATATCTCTCTGTAAGTGAGTCAAGTGGGTGAAAAGCGGCATAAACACAGCAGTGAAAAGCAGCTAAATCCCATTATACAAATCAAATACTTTTAAAAACCCGTGAAACAAACACAGTGAAAGAGAGAGAAATTCTGACAAAATTCGTTCAGGGGCTGTGATGCAACCTGGATTGACCATATGTAGACCCACAGATGGATGAGACATAAGGGTGGACACTCTTGGGGCTGAGAGGTTTGGTGAGGTTGGGTGAGCAAACGCAGACCCTTTAAAGTAATACTGCGTGGAACCCATCCAATGGGTCCCAAATCTCCAGGTTCAAGGGCATCTTCCTACATCGAAAACATGCATGAGAAACCCAGAAGATGGTACACCGTGTGATCGGGAAAGGTTTCTAAAACGCACCTCATTTCTCATCTCCGTGTGCTCCGGTTCGCCATTCCAGCCGCTATACTAGCAATCTCCCTGCTTGGAGAATCAGCACCTTTAACCTCCTGTTCCATACCGGTTGCAATTTGTCCTGAGGATGAACGGGAAGAGGGGGAACCTAAGAGAGTATCTCTAGGTGCTGGGACAGGCAGAGGTCACTCTATTTTCCCATCAGGAAGAAGAATTAACCACAGGCTCAGCCTGCCGCCCGGAGCCAGAATACGGCCTGAAGCAATCCTGCGCTTTTGCGGCCAGCTCCCAAGAAAGCGAGTTGAAAAATGGAGCTCAGGGGCACTGCAATTCACAAACCTGCAGACTTAGAAATGATAACTCTCATCCACAAATATATTGAGGGAAGGCAACGAAGAGGATTTGAAAGCAAGGCAGAATTGCAGGAAACAGATTTCAGGAGGTAGGTTCGAATCGCCTTTAAAGCACAGGAAAAGCGGCAAAACCTGGACAATGATGCCCTTGGCCAAAAAGGGCGTATGCGTTTTTTCCTGAATATATTCAGGAAAAAACGCATACGCCCTTTTTGGCCAACCAAGCCACCTGGAAAGGCAAATCAGCGCTACAAAGAAGTCTCGCTTCCCATCGGTCAAAAGGGCCAGGCTGAATAAAGTGTCAAAACCAGAAATGCAGGACAGGCCATGGAAAAATGGGAGCCTTGCTACGCTGATGGGCGGGATGTAAATTGCCAACAGACACTCTGGAGAAGTGTACGGTGTGTCCTGAAACATCTATAAAACTCAGCTTAGAGAGCATAGGGCACTTCCACTCACGGGCGTATGAATTGGGAAAACTAAAAATCAGAAAGACACAGGCACCCCAAAGTTAAAGGCTGCTCTGTTGACAAGAACCTCCACTCCGTTACACCTTAAATATCCCAGGGAAGAGAAAAATGGATAAAGAAATTGTGGTCCTTTTGTACAATGGAATATCACTCAGCCATGAAATCAACGTCATAAGGCTAGTAGCAGCATGATGAGTGGATTTAGGTATGACGATTCTAAGCGAAATAAGTCACACAGAAAAAAACACTTATCATAAGATATCACTTATAGAAGGAATGAAAAAACCACTACCCTTGAACTGAATTACATAACAGGGCTGAGTCACACGTTTAGAAAACACACTATGGCTGCTTAAAGGGAAAGGTGAGGTGGGGTGATGCATAAAACAAGGACTTCAAATTAGCTCAGATACCGTTCCATAAACCCAATATGTAGTAGACAAGACCTACTCCTTGCTCAGTGAACTGGACTCAACACCCCCCATTCACCGCCCAAGGATATATATCTGACTAGTAATAATCTTAACACCTATGTATTGATATCTCTCTGTAAGTGAGTCAAGTGGGTGTAAAGCGGCATAAACACAGCAGTGAAAAGAAGCAAAACCCCATTATAAAAATCCATTACTTTTAAAAACCTGAGAAACAACGACAGTGAGGGAGAGAGAAATTCTTCCAAAATTCGTTCAGAGGCTGTGATGCCACCTGGATTGACCATATCTAGACCCACAGCTGATTGAGACATAAGGGTGGACACTCTTGGGGCTGAGAGGTTTGGTGAGGTTGTGTGAGCAAACGCAGACCCTTTAACGAAATACTGTGTGGTACCCATCCCATGGGTCCCAAACCTCCAGCTTCAAGGGCATCTTCCTACATCGAAAACATGCATGAGAAACCCCGAAGATGGTACACCGTGTGATCGGGAAAGGTTTCTAAAACGCACCTCATTTCTCATCTCCTTGTGCTCCGGTTCGCCATTTCAGCCGCTATCCTAGCAATCTCCCTGCTTGGAGAATCAGCACCTTTAACCTCCTGTTCCGTACAGGTTGCAATTTGTCCTGAGGATGAACGGGAAGAGGGGGAACCAATGAGAGACTAGCTCTAGGTGTTGGGACAGGCACAGGTCCCTCTATTTTCCCATCAGGAAGAAGAATTAACCACAGCCTCAGCCTGCCGCCCGGAGCCAGAATAGGGCCTGAAGCAATCCTGTGCTTTTGCGGCCAGCTCCCAAGAAAACGAGTTGAAAAATGGAGCTCAGGGGCACTGCAATTCACAAACCTGCAGACTTAGAAATGATAACTCTCATCCACAAATATATTGAGGGAAGGCAACGAAGAGGATTTGAAAGCAAGGCAGAATTGAAGGAAGCAGATTTCAGGAGGTAGATTCGAATCGCTTTTAAAGCACAGGAAAAGCGGCAAAACCTCGAAAATGATGCCCTTTTTGGCCAACCAAGCAACCTGGAAAGGCAAATCAGCGCTACAAAGAAGTCTCGCTTCCCATCGGTCAAAAGGGCCATGTTGAATAAAGTGTCAAAACCAGAAATGCAGGACAGGCCATGGAGAAATGGGAGCCTTGCTACGCTGATGGGCGGGATGTAAATTGCCAACATCTACTCTGCGGAAGTGTACGGTGTGTCCTGAAACATCTGAAAAACTCAGCATAGAGAGCATAGGGCACTTCCACTCATTGGCGTATGAGTTGGGATAACTCAAAATCAGCAAGACACAGGCACCCCAAAGTTTAAGGCTGCTCTGTTGACAAGATCCTCCACTTTGTTACACCTAAAATATCCCAGGAAAGAGAAGAATGGATAAAGAAGTTGTGGTCCTTTTGTACAATGGAATATCACTCAGCCATGAAATCAACGTCATAAGGCTAGTAGCAGCATGATGAGTGGATTTGGGTACGACGATTCTAAGTGAAATAAGTCACACAGAAAAAGACACTTATCATAAGATATCACTTATAGAGGGAATGTAAAAACCGCTACCCTTGAACTGAATTACATAGCAGGTCAGAGTCACACGTTTAGAAAACACACTAGGGCTGCTTAACGGGAAAGGTGAGGTGGGGTGATGCATAAAACAAGGGTTTCAAATTAGCTCAGATAGCGTTCCATAAACCCAATATGTAATAGACAAGACCTACTCCTTGCTCAGTGAACTGGACTCAACACCCCCTATTCACCGCCCAAGAATATATCTGACTAGTAAGAATCTTAAAACCTATGTATTGATATCTCTCTGTAAATGAGTCAAGTGGGTGAAAAGCGGCATAAACACAGCAGTGAAAAGCAGCTAAATCCCATTATACAAATCAAATACTTTTAAAAACCCGTGAAACAAACACAGTGAAAGAGAGAGAAATTCTGACAAAATTCGTTCAGGGGCTGTGATGCAACCTGGATTGACCATATGTAGACCCACAGATGGATGAGACATAAGGGTGGACACTCTTGGGGCTGAGAGGTTTGGTGAGGTTGGGTGAGCAAACGCAGACCCTTTAAAGTAATACTGCGTGGAACCCATCCAATGGGTCCCAAATCTCCAGGTTCAAGGGCATCTTCCTACATCGAAAACATGCATGAGAAACCCAGAAGATGGTACACCGTGTGATCGGGAAAGGTTTCTAAAACGCACCTCATTTCTCATCTCCGTGTGCTCCGGTTCGCCATTCCAGCCGCTATACTAGCAATCTCCCTGCTTGGAGAATCAGCACCTTTAACCTCCTGTTCCATACCGGTTGCAATTTGTCCTGAGGATGAACGGGAAGAGGGGGAACCTAAGAGAGTATCTCTAGGTGCTGGGACAGGCAGAGGTCACTCTATTTTCCCATCAGGAAGAAGAATTAACCACAGGCTCAGCCTGCCGCCCGGAGCCAGAATACGGCCTGAAGCAATCCTGCGCTTTTGCGGCCAGCTCCCAAGAAAGCGAGTTGAAAAATGGAGCTCAGGGGCACTGCAATTCACAAACCTGCAGACTTAGAAATGATAACTCTCATCCACAAATATATTGAGGGAAGGCAACGAAGAGGATTTGAAAGCAAGGCAGAATTGCAGGAAACAGATTTCAGGAGGTAGGTTCGAATCGCCTTTAAAGCACAGGAAAAGCGGCAAAACCTGGACAATGATGCCCTTGGCCAAAAAGGGCGTATGCGTTTTTTCCTGAATATATTCAGGAAAAAACGCATACGCCCTTTTTGGCCAACCAAGCCACCTGGAAAGGCAAATCAGCGCTACAAAGAAGTCTCGCTTCCCATCGGTCAAAAGGGCCAGGCTGAATAAAGTGTCAAAACCAGAAATGCAGGACAGGCCATGGAAAAATGGGAGCCTTGCTACGCTGATGGGCGGGATGTAAATTGCCAACAGACACTCTGGAGAAGTGTACGGTGTGTCCTGAAACATCTATAAAACTCAGCTTAGAGAGCATAGGGCACTTCCACTCACGGGCGTATGAATTGGGAAAACTAAAAATCAGAAAGACACAGGCACCCCAAAGTTAAAGGCTGCTCTGTTGACAAGAACCTCCACTCCGTTACACCTTAAATATCCCAGGGAAGAGAAAAATGGATAAAGAAATTGTGGTCCTTTTGTACAATGGAATATCACTCAGCCATGAAATCAACGTTATAAGGCTAGTAGCAGCATGATGAGTGGATTTAGGTATGACGATTCTAAGCGAAATAAGTCACACAGAAAAAAACACTTATCATAAGATATCACTTATAGAAGGAATGAAAAAACCACTACCCTTGAACTGAATTACATAACAGGGCTGAGTCACACGTTTAGAAAACACACTATGGCTGCTTAAAGGGAAAGGTGAGGTGGGGTGATGCATAAAACAAGGACTTCAAATTAGCTCAGATACCGTTCCATAAACCCAATATGTAGTAGACAAGACCTACTCCTTGCTCAGTGAACTGGACTCAACACCCCCCATTCACCGCCCAAGGATATATATCTGACTAGTAATAATCTTAACACCTATGTATTGATATCTCTCTGTAAGTGAGTCAAGTGGGTGTAAAGCGGCATAAACACAGCAGTGAAAAGAAGCAAAACCCCATTATAAAAATCCATTACTTTTAAAAACCTGAGAAACAACGACAGTGAGGGAGAGAGAAATTCTTCCAAAATTCGTTCAGAGGCTGTGATGCCACCTGGATTGACCATATCTAGACCCACAGCTGATTGAGACATAAGGGTGGACACTCTTGGGGCTGAGAGGTTTGGTGAGGTTGTGTGAGCAAACGCAGACCCTTTAACGAAATACTGTGTGGTACCCATCCCATGGGTCCCAAACCTCCAGCTTCAAGGGCATCTTCCTACATCGAAAACATGCATGAGAAACCCCGAAGATGGTACACCGTGTGATCGGGAAAGGTTTCTAAAACGCACCTCATTTCTCATCTCCTTGTGCTCCGGTTCGCCATTTCAGCCGCTATCCTAGCAATCTCCCTGCTTGGAGAATCAGCACCTTTAACCTCCTGTTCCGTACAGGTTGCAATTTGTCCTGAGGATGAACGGGAAGAGGGGGAACCAATGAGAGACTAGCTCTAGGTGTTGGGACAGGCACAGGTCCCTCTATTTTCCCATCAGGAAGAAGAATTAACCACAGCCTCAGCCTGCCGCCCGGAGCCAGAATAGGGCCTGAAGCAATCCTGCGCTTTTACGGCCAGCTCCCAAGAAAGCGAGTTGAAAAATGGAGCTCAGGGGCACTGCAATTCACAAACCTGCAGACTTAGAAATGATAACTCTCATCCACAAATATATTGAGGGAAGGCAACGAAGAGGATTTGAAAGCAAGGCAGAATTGAAGGAAGCAGATTTCAGGAGGTAGATTCGAATCGCTTTTAAAGCACAGGAAAAGCGGCAAAACCTCGAAAATGATGCCCTTTTTGGCCAACCAAGCAACCTGGAAAGGCAAATCAGCGCTACAAAGAAGTCTCGCTTCCCATCGGTCAAAAGGGCCATGTTGAATAAAGTGTCAAAACCAGAAATGCAGGACAGGCCATGGAGAAATGGGAGCCTTGCTACGCTGATGGGCGGGATGTAAATTGCCAACATCTACTCTGCGGAAGTGTACGGTGTGTCCTGAAACATCTGAAAAACTCAGCATAGAGAGCATAGGGCACTTCCACTCATTGGCGTATGAGTTGGGATAACTCAAAATCAGCAAGACACAGGCACCCCAAAGTTTAAGGCTGCTCTGTTGACAAGATCCTCCACTTTGTTACACCTAAAATATCCCAGGAAAGAGAAGAATGGATAAAGAAGTTGTGGTCCTTTTGTACAATGGAATATCACTCAGCCATGAAATCAACGTCATAAGGCTAGTAGCAGCATGATGAGTGGATTTGGGTACGACGATTCTAAGTGAAATAAGTCACACAGAAAAAGACACTTATCATAAGATATCACTTATAGAGGGAATGTAAAAACCGCTACCCTTGAACTGAATTACATAGCAGGTCAGAGTCACACGTTTAGAAAACACACTAGGGCTGCTTAACGGGAAAGGTGAGGTGGGGTGATGCATAAAACAAGGGTTTCAAATTAGCTCAGATAGCGTTCCATAAACCCAATATGTAATAGACAAGACCTACTCCTTGCTCAGTGAACTGGACTCAACACCCCCTATTCACCGCCCAAGAATATATCTGACTAGTAAGAATCTTAAAACCTATGTATTGATATCTCTCTGTAAGTGAGTCAAGTGGGTGAAAAGCGGCATAAACACAGCAGTGAAAAGCAGCTAAATCCCATTATACAAATCAAATACTTTTAAAAACCCGTGAAACAAACACAGTGAAAGAGAGAGAAATTCTGACAAAATTCGTTCAGGGGCTGTGATGCAACCTGGATTGACCATATGTAGACCCACAGATGGATGAGACATAAGGGTGGACACTCTTGGGGCTGAGAGGTTTGGTGAGGTTGGGTGAGCAAACGCAGACCCTTTAAAGTAATACTGCGTGGAACCCATCCAATGGGTCCCAAATCTCCAGGTTCAAGGGCATCTTCCTACATCGAAAACATGCATGAGAAACCCAGAAGATGGTACACCGTGTGATCGGGAAAGGTTTCTAAAACGCACCTCATTTCTCATCTCCGTGTGCTCCGGTTCGCCATTCCAGCCGCTATACTAGCAATCTCCCTGCTTGGAGAATCAGCACCTTTAACCTCCTGTTCCATACCGGTTGCAATTTGTCCTGAGGATGAACGGGAAGAGGGGGAACCTAAGAGAGTATCTCTAGGTGCTGGGACAGGCAGAGGTCACTCTATTTTCCCATCAGGAAGAAGAATTAACCACAGGCTCAGCCTGCCGCCCGGAGCCAGAATACGGCCTGAAGCAATCCTGCGCTTTTGCGGCCAGCTCCCAAGAAAGCGAGTTGAAAAATGGAGCTCAGGGGCACTGCAATTCACAAACCTGCAGACTTAGAAATGATAACTCTCATCCACAAATATATTGAGGGAAGGCAACGAAGAGGATTTGAAAGCAAGGCAGAATTGCAGGAAACAGATTTCAGGAGGTAGGTTCGAATCGCCTTTAAAGCACAGGAAAAGCGGCAAAACCTGGACAATGATGCCCTTGGCCAAAAAGGGCGTATGCGTTTTTTCCTGAATATATTCAGGAAAAAACGCATACGCCCTTTTTGGCCAACCAAGCCACCTGGAAAGGCAAATCAGCGCTACAAAGAAGTCTCGCTTCCCATCGGTCAAAAGGGCCAGGCTGAATAAAGTGTCAAAACCAGAAATGCAGGACAGGCCATGGAAAAATGGGAGCCTTGCTACGCTGATGGGCGGGATGTAAATTGCCAACAGACACTCTGGAGAAGTGTACGGTGTGTCCTGAAACATCTATAAAACTCAGCTTAGAGAGCATAGGGCACTTCCACTCACGGGCGTATGAATTGGGAAAACTAAAAATCAGAAAGACACAGGCACCCCAAAGTTAAAGGCTGCTCTGTTGACAAGAACCTCCACTCCGTTACACCTTAAATATCCCAGGGAAGAGAAAAATGGATAAAGAAATTGTGGTCCTTTTGTACAATGGAATATCACTCAGCCATGAAATCAACGTCATAAGGCTAGTAGCAGCATGATGAGTGGATTTAGGTATGACGATTCTAAGCGAAATAAGTCACACAGAAAAAAACACTTATCATAAGATATCACTTATAGAAGGAATGAAAAAACCACTACCCTTGAACTGAATTACATAACAGGGCTGAGTCACACGTTTAGAAAACACACTATGGCTGCTTAAAGGGAAAGGTGAGGTGGGGTGATGCATAAAACAAGGACTTCAAATTAGCTCAGATACCGTTCCATAAACCCAATATGTAGTAGACAAGACCTACTCCTTGCTCAGTGAACTGGACTCAACACCCCCCATTCACCGCCCAAGGATATATATCTGACTAGTAATAATCTTAACACCTATGTATTGATATCTCTCTGTAAGTGAGTCAAGTGGGTGTAAAGCGGCATAAACACAGCAGTGAAAAGAAGCAAAACCCCATTATAAAAATCCATTACTTTTAAAAACCTGAGAAACAACGACAGTGAGGGAGAGAGAAATTCTTCCAAAATTCGTTCAGAGGCTGTGATGCCACCTGGATTGACCATATCTATACCAACAGCTGATTGAGACATAAGGGTGGACACTCTTGGGGCTGAGAGGTTTGGTGAGGTTGGGTGAGCAAACGCAGACCCTTTAAAGTAATACTGCGTGGTACCCATCCCATGGGTCCCAAATCTCCAGGTTCAAGGGCATCTTCCTACATCGAAAACATGCATGAGAAACCCAGAAGATGGTACACCGTGTGATCGGGAAAGGTTTCTAAAACGCACCTCATTTCTCATCTCCTTGTGCTACGGTTCGCCATTCCAGCCACTATACGAGCAATTTTCCTGCTTGTAGAATCAGCACCTTTAACCTCCTGTTCCGAACAGGTTGCAATTTGTCCTGAGGATGAACGGGAAGAGGGGGAACCTAAGAGAGTATCTCTAGGTGCTGGGACAGGCAGAGGTCACTCTATTTTCCCATCAGGAAGAAGAATTAACCACAGGCTCAGCCTGCCGCCCGGAGCCAGAATACGGCCTGAAGCAATCCTGCGCTTTTGAGGCCAGCTCCCAAGAAAGCGAGTTGAAAAATGGAGCTCAGGGGCACTGCAATTCACAAACCTGCAGACTTAGAAATGATAACTCTCATCCACAAATATATTGAGGGAAGGCAACGAAGAGGATTTGAAAGCAAGGCAGAATTGCAGGAAACAGATTTCAGGAGGTAGGTTCGAATCGCCTTTAAAGCACAGGAAAAGCGGCAAAACCTGGACAATGATGCCCTTGGCCAAAAAGGGCGTATGCGTTTTTTCCTGAATATATTCAGGAAAAAACGCATACGCCCTTTTTGGCCAACCAAGCAACCTGGAAAGGCAAATCAGCGCTACAAAGAAGTCTCGCTTCCCATCGGTCAAAAGGGCCAGGCTGAATAAAGTGTCAAAACCAGAAATGCAGGACAGGCCATGGAGAAATGGGAGCCTTGCTACGCTGATGGGCGGGATGTAAATTGCCAACAGCCACTCTGGAGAAGTGTACGGTGTGTCCTGAAACATCTATAAAACTCAGCTTAGAGAGCATAGGGCACTTCCACTCACGGGCGTATGAATTGGGAAAACTAAAAATCAGCAAGACACAGGCACCCCAAAGTTTAAGGCTGCTCTGTTGACAAGAACCTCCACTTTGTTACACCTAATATATCCCAGGAAAGAGAAGAATGGATAAAGAAGTTGTGGTCCTTTTGTACAATGGAATATCACTCAGCCATGAAATCAACGTCATAAGGCTAGTAGCAGCATGATGAGTGGATTTGGGTACGACGATTCTAAGTGAAATAAGTCACACAGAAAAAGACACTTATCATAAGATATCACTTATAGAGGGAATGTAAAAACCGCTACCCTTGAACTGAATTACAAAGCAGGTCAGAGTCACACGTTTAGAAAACACACTATGGCTGCTTAACGGGAAAGGTGAGGTGGGGTGATGCATAAAACAAGGGTTTCAAATTAGCTCAGATAGCGTTCCATAAACCCAATATGTAATAGACAAGACCTACTCCTTCCTCAGCGAACTGGACTCAACACCCCCTATTCACCGCCCAAGAATATATCTGACTAGTAAGAATCTTAAAACCTATGTATTGATATCTCTCTGTAAGTGAGTCAAGTGGGTGAAAAGCGGCATAAACACAGCAGTGAAAAGCAGCTAAATCCCATTATACAAATCAAATACTTTTAAAAACCCGTGAAACAAACACAGTGAAAGAGAGAGAAATTCTGACAAAATTCGTTCAGGGGCTGTGATGCAACCTGGATTGACCATATGTAGACCCACAGATGGATGAGACATAAGGGTGGACACTCTTGGGGCTGAGAGGTTTGGTGAGGTTGGGTGAGCAAACGCAGACCCTTTAAAGTAATACTGCGTGGAACCCATCCAATGGGTCCCAAATCTCCAGGTTCAAGGGCATCTTCCTACATCGAAAACATGCATGAGAAACCCAGAAGATGGTACACCGTGTGATCGGGAAAGGTTTCTAAAACGCACCTCATTTCTCATCTCCGTGTGCTCCGGTTCGCCATTCCAGCCGCTATACTAGCAATCTCCCTGCTTGGAGAATCAGCACCTTTAACCTCCTGTTCCATACCGGTTGCAATTTGTCCTGAGGATGAACGGGAAGAGGGGGAACCTAAGAGAGTATCTCTAGGTGCTGGGACAGGCAGAGGTCACTCTATTTTCCCATCAGGAAGAAGAATTAACCACAGGCTCAGCCTGCCGCCCGGAGCCAGAATACGGCCTGAAGCAATCCTGCGCTTTTGCGGCCAGCTCCCAAGAAAGCGAGTTGAAAAATGGAGCTCAGGGGCACTGCAATTCACAAACCTGCAGACTTAGAAATGATAACTCTCATCCACAAATATATTGAGGGAAGGCAACGAAGAGGATTTGAAAGCAAGGCAGAATTGCAGGAAACAGATTTCAGGAGGTAGGTTCGAATCGCCTTTAAAGCACAGGAAAAGCGGCAAAACCTGGACAATGATGCCCTTGGCCAAAAAGGGCGTATGCGTTTTTTCCTGAATATATTCAGGAAAAAACGCATACGCCCTTTTTGGCCAACCAAGCCACCTGGAAAGGCAAATCAGCGCTACAAAGAAGTCTCGCTTCCCATCGGTCAAAAGGGCCAGGCTGAATAAAGTGTCAAAACCAGAAATGCAGGACAGGCCATGGAAAAATGGGAGCCTTGCTACGCTGATGGGCGGGATGTAAATTGCCAACAGCCACTCTGGAGAAGTGTACGGTGTGTCCTGAAACATCTATAAAACTCAGCTTAGAGAGCATAGGGCACTTCCACTCACGGGCGTATGAATTGGGAAAACTAAAAATCAGAAAGACACAGGCACCCCAAAGTTAAAGGCTGCTCTGTTGACAAGAACCTCCACTCCGTTACACCTTAAATATCCCAGGGAAGAGAAAAATGGATAAAGAAATTGTGGTCCTTTTGTACAATGGAATATCACTCAGCCATGAAATCAACGTCATAAGGCTAGTAGCAGCATGATGAGTGGATTTAGGTATGACGATTCTAAGCGAAATAAGTCACACAGAAAAAAACACTTATCATAAGATATCACTTATAGAAGGAATGAAAAAACCACTACCCTTGAACTGAATTACATAACAGGGCTGAGTCACACGTTTAGAAAACACACTATGGCTGCTTAAAGGGAAAGGTGAGGTGGGGTGATGCATAAAACAAGGACTTCAAATTAGCTCAGATACCGTTCCATAAACCCAATATGTAGTAGACAAGACCTACTCCTTGCTCAGTGAACTGGACTCAACACCCCCCATTCACCGCCCAAGGATATATATCTGACTAGTAATAATCTTAACACCTATGTATTGATATCTCTCTGTAAGTGAGTCAAGTGGGTGTAAAGCGGCATAAACACAGCAGTGAAAAGAAGCAAAACCCCATTATAAAAATCCATTACTTTTAAAAACCTGAGAAACAACGACAGTGAGGGAGAGAGAAATTCTTCCAAAATTCGTTCAGAGGCTGTGATGCCACCTGGATTGACCATATCTAGACCCACAGCTGATTGAGACATAAGGGTGGACACTCTTGGGGCTGAGAGGTTTGGTGAGGTTGTGTGAGCAAACGCAGACCCTTTAACGAAATACTGTGTGGTACCCATCCCATGGGTCCCAAACCTCCAGCTTCAAGGGCATCTTCCTACATCGAAAACATGCATGAGAAACCCCGAAGATGGTACACCGTGTGATCGGGAAAGGTTTCTAAAACGCACCTCATTTCTCATCTCCTTGTGCTCCGGTTCGCCATTTCAGCCGCTATCCTAGCAATCTCCCTGCTTGGAGAATCAGCACCTTTAACCTCCTGTTCCGTACAGGTTGCAATTTGTCCTGAGGATGAACGGGAAGAGGGGGAACCAATGAGAGACTAGCTCTAGGTGTTGGGACAGGCACAGGTCCCTCTATTTTCCCATCAGGAAGAAGAATTAACCACAGCCTCAGCCTGCCGCCCGGAGCCAGAATAGGGCCTGAAGCAATCCTGTGCTTTTGCGGCCAGCTCCCAAGAAAGCGAGTTGAAAAATGGAGCTCAGGGGCACTGCAATTCACAAACCTGCAGACTTAGAAATGATAACTCTCATCCACAAATATATTGAGGGAAGGCAACGAAGAGGATTTGAAAGCAAGGCAGAATTGAAGGAAGCAGATTTCAGGAGGTAGATTCGAATCGCTTTTAAAGCACAGGAAAAGCGGCAAAACCTCGAAAATGATGCCCTTTTTGGCCAACCAAGCAACCTGGAAAGGCAAATCAGCGCTACAAAGAAGTCTCGCTTCCCATCGGTCAAAAGGGCCATGTTGAATAAAGTGTCAAAACCAGAAATGCAGGACAGGCCATGGAGAAATGGGAGCCTTGCTACGCTGATGGGCGGGATGTAAATTGCCAACATCTACTCTGCGGAAGTGTACGGTGTGTCCTGAAACATCTGAAAAACTCAGCATAGAGAGCATAGGGCACTTCCACTCATTGGCGTATGAGTTGGGATAACTCAAAATCAGCAAGACACAGGCACCCCAAAGTTTAAGGCTGCTCTGTTGACAAGATCCTCCACTTTGTTACACCTAAAATATCCCAGGAAAGAGAAGAATGGATAAAGAAGTTGTGGTCCTTTTGTACAATGGAATATCACTCAGCCATGAAATCAACGTCATAAGGCTAGTAGCAGCATGATGAGTGGATTTGGGTACGACGATTCTAAGTGAAATAAGTCACACAGAAAAAGACACTTATCATAAGATATCACTTATAGAGGGAATGTAAAAACCGCTACCCTTGAACTGAATTACATAGCAGGTCAGAGTCACACGTTTAGAAAACACACTAGGGCTGCTTAACGGGAAAGGTGAGGTGGGGTGATGCATAAAACAAGGGTTTCAAATTAGCTCAGATAGCGTTCCATAAACCCAATATGTAATAGACAAGACCTACTCCTTCCTCAGCGAACTGGACTCAACACCCCCTATTCACCGCCCAAGAATATATCTGACTAGTAAGAATCTTAAAACCTATGTATTGATATCTCTCTGTAAGTGAGTCAAGTGGGTGAAAAGCGGCATAAACACAGCAGTGAAAAGCAGCTAAATCCCATTATACAAATCAAATACTTTTAAAAACCCGTGAAACAAACACAGTGAAAGAGAGAGAAATTCTGACAAAATTCGTTCAGGGGCTGTGATGCAACCTGGATTGACCATATGTAGACCCACAGATGGATGAGACATAAGGGTGGACACTCTTGGGGCTGAGAGGTTTGGTGAGGTTGGGTGAGCAAACGTAGACCCTTTAAAGTAATACTGCGTGGAACCCATCCAATGGGTCCCAAATCTCCAGGTTCAAGGGCATCTTCCTACATCGAAAACATGCATGAGAAACCCAGAAGATGGTACACCGTGTAATCGGGAAAGGTTTCTAAAACGCACCTCATTTCTCATCTCCGTGTGCTCCGGTTCGCCATTCCAGCCGCTATACTAGCAATCTCCCTGCTTGGAGAATCAGCACCTTTAACCTCCTGTTCCATACCGGTTGCAATTTGTCCTGAGGATGAACGGGAAGAGGGGGAACCTAAGAGAGTATCTCTAGGTGCTGGGACAGGCAGAGGTCACTCTATTTTCCCATCAGGAAGAAGAATTAACCACAGGCTCAGCCTGCCGCCCGGAGCCAGAATACGGCCTGAAGCAATCCTGCGCTTTTGCGGCCAGCTCCCAAGAAAGCGAGTTGAAAAATGGAGCTCAGGGGCACTGCAATTCACAAACCTGCAGACTTAGAAATGATAACTCTCATCCACAAATATATTGAGGGAAGGCAACGAAGAGGATTTGAAAGCAAGGCAGAATTGCAGGAAACAGATTTCAGGAGGTAGATTCGAATCGCCTTTAAAGCACAGGAAAAGCGGCAAAACCTGGACAATGATGCCCTTGGCCAAAAAGGGCGTATGCGTTTTTTCCTGAATATATTCAGGAAAAAACGCATACGCCCTTTTTGGCCAACCAAGCAACCTGGAAAGGCAAATCAGCGCTACAAAGAAGTCTCGCTTCCCATCGGTCAAAAGGGCCAGGCTGAATAAAGTGTCAAAACCAGAAATGCAGGACAGGCCATGGAGAAATGGGAGCCTTGCTACGCTGATGGGCGGGATGTAAATTGCCAACAGCCACTCTGGAGAAGTGTACGGTGTGTCCTGAAACATCTATAAAACTCAGCTTAGAGAGCATAGGGCACTTCCACTCACGGGCGTATGAATTGGGAAAACTAAAAATCAGCAAGACACAGGCACCCCAAAGTTTAAGGCTGCTCTGTTGACAAGAACCTCCACTTTGTTACACCTAATATATCCCAGGAAAGAGAAGAATGGATAAAGAAGTTGTGGTCCTTATGTACAATGGAATATCACTCAGCCATGAAATCAACGTCATAAGGCTAGGAGCAGCATGATCAGTGGATTTGGGTACGACGATTCTAAGTGAAATATGTCACACAGAAAAAGACACTTATCATAAGATATCACTTATAGAGGGAATGTAAAAACCGCTACGCTTGAACTGAATTACATAACAGGTCAGAGTCACACGTTTAGAAAACACACTATGGCTGCTTAACGGGAAAGGTGAGGTGGGGTGATGCATAAAACAAGGGTTTCAAATTAGCTCAGATAGCGTTCCATAAACCCAATATGTAATAGACAAGACCTACTCCTTGCTCAGTGAACTGGACTCAACAGGCCCTATTCACCGCCCAAGAATATATCTAACTAGTGAGAATCTTAAAACCTATGTATTGATATCTTTCTGTAAGTGAGTGAACTGGGTGAAAAGCGGCATAAACACAGCAGTGAAAAGCAGCTAAACCCCATTATACAAATCAATTACTTTTAAAAACCCGTGAAACAAACACAGTGAAAGAGAGAGAAATTCTGACAAAATTCGTTCAGGGGCTGTGATGCAACCTGGATTGACCATATGTAGACCCACAGATGGATGAGACATAAGGGTGGACACTCTTGGGGCTGAGAGGTTTGGTGAGGTTGGGTGAGCAAACGCAGACCCTTTAAAGTAATACTGCGTGGTACCCCACCCATGGGTCCCAAATCTCCAGGTTCAAGGGCATCTTCCTACATCGAAAACATGCATGAGAAACCCAGAAGATGGTACACCGTTTGATCGGGAAAGGTTTCCAAAACGCACCTCATTTCTCATCTCCTTGTGCTCCGGTTCGCCATTCCAGCCGCTATACTAGCAATCTCCCTGCTTGGAGAATCAGCACCTTTATCCTCCTGTTCCATACCGGTTGCAATTTGTCCTGAGGATGAACGGGAAGAGGCGGAACCTAAGAGAGTATCTCTAGGTGTTGGGACAGGCAGAGGTCACTCTATTTTCCCATCAGGAAGAAGAATTAACCACAGGCTCAGCTTGCCGCCCGGAGCCAGAATAGGGCCTGAAGCAGTCCTGCGCTTTTACGGCCAGCTCCCAAGAAAGCGAGTTGAAAAATGGAGCTCAGGGGCACTGCAATTCACAAACCTGCAGACTTAGAAATGATAACTCTCATCCACAAATATATTGAGGGAAGGCAACGAAGAGGATTTGAAAGCAAGGCAGAATTGCAGGAAACAGATTTCAGGAGGTAGATTCGAATCGCCTTTAAAGCACAGGAAAAGCGGCAAAACCTGGACAATGATGCCCTTGGCCAAAAAGGGCGTATGCGTTTTTTCCTGAATATATTCAGGAAAAAACGCATACGCCCTTTTTGGCCAACCAAGCCACCTGGAAAGGCAAATCAGCGCTACAAAGAAGTCTCGCTTCCCATCGGTCAAAAGGGCCAGGCTGAATAAAGTGTCAAAACCAGAAATGCAGGACAGGCCATGGAAAAATGGGAGCCTTGCTACGCTGATGGGCGGGATGTAAATTGCCAACAGCCACTCTGGAGAAGTGTACGGTGTGTCCTGAAACATCTATAAAACTCAGCTTAGAGAGCATAGGGCACTTCCACTCACGGGCGTATGAATTGGGAAAACTAAAAATCAGAAAGACACAGGCACCCCAAAGTTAAAGGCTGCTCTGTTGACAAGAACCTCCACTCCGTTACACCTTAAATATCCCAGGGAAGAGAAAAATGGATAAAGAAATTGTGGTCCTTTTGTACAATGGAATATCACTCAGCCATGAAATCAACGTCATAAGGCTAGTAGCAGCATGATGAGTGGATTTAGGTATGACGATTCTAAGCGAAATAAGTCACACAGAAAAAAACACTTATCATAAGATATCACTTATAGAAGGAATGAAAAAACCACTACCCTTGAACTGAATTACATAACAGGGCTGAGTCACACGTTTAGAAAACACACTATGGCTGCTTAAAGGGAAAGGTGAGGTGGGGTGATGCATAAAACAAGGACTTCAAATTAGCTCAGATACCGTTCCATAAACCCAATATGTAGTAGACAAGACCTACTCCTTGCTCAGTGAACTGGACTCAACACCCCCCATTCACCGCCCAAGGATATATATCTGACTAGTAATAATCTTAACACCTATGTATTGATATCTCTCTGTAAGTGAGTCAAGTGGGTGTAAAGCGGCATAAACACAGCAGTGAAAAGAAGCAAAACCCCATTATAAAAATCCATTACTTTTAAAAACCTGAGAAACAACGACAGTGAGGGAGAGAGAAATTCTTCCAAAATTCGTTCAGAGGCTGTGATGCCACCTGGATTGACCATATCTAGACCCACAGCTGATTGAGACATAAGGGTGGACACTCTTGGGGCTGAGAGGTTTGGTGAGGTTGTGTGAGCAAACGCAGACCCTTTAACGAAATACTGTGTGGTACCCATCCCATGGGTCCCAAACCTCCAGCTTCAAGGGCATCTTCCTACATCGAAAACATGCATGAGAAACCCCGAAGATGGTACACCGTGTGATCGGGAAAGGTTTCTAAAACGCACCTCATTTCTCATCTCCTTGTGCTCCGGTTCGCCATTTCAGCCGCTATCCTAGCAATCTCCCTGCTTGGAGAATCAGCACCTTTAACCTCCTGTTCCGTACAGGTTGCAATTTGTCCTGAGGATGAACGGGAAGAGGGGGAACCAATGAGAGACTAGCTCTAGGTGTTGGGACAGGCACAGGTCCCTCTATTTTCCCATCAGGAAGAAGAATTAACCACAGCCTCAGCCTGCCGCCCGGAGCCAGAATAGGGCCTGAAGCAATCCTGTGCTTTTGCGGCCAGCTCCCAAGAAAGCGAGTTGAAAAATGGAGCTCAGGGGCACTGCAATTCACAAACCTGCAGACTTAGAAATGATAACTCTCATCCACAAATATATTGAGGGAAGGCAACGAAGAGGATTTGAAAGCAAGGCAGAATTGAAGGAAGCAGATTTCAGGAGGTAGATTCGAATCGCTTTTAAAGCACAGGAAAAGCGGCAAAACCTCGAAAATGATGCCCTTTTTGGCCAACCAAGCAACCTGGAAAGGCAAATCAGCGCTACAAAGAAGTCTCGCTTCCCATCGGTCAAAAGGGCCATGTTGAATAAAGTGTCAAAACCAGAAATGCAGGACAGGCCATGGAGAAATGGGAGCCTTGCTACGCTGATGGGCGGGATGTAAATTGCCAACATCTACTCTGCGGAAGTGTACGGTGTGTCCTGAAACATCTGAAAAACTCAGCATAGAGAGCATAGGGCACTTCCACTCATTGGCGTATGAGTTGGGATAACTCAAAATCAGCAAGACACAGGCACCCCAAAGTTTAAGGCTGCTCTGTTGACAAGATCCTCCACTTTGTTACACCTAAAATATCCCAGGAAAGAGAAGAATGGATAAAGAAGTTGTGGTCCTTTTGTACAATGGAATATCACTCAGCCATGAAATCAACGTCATAAGGCTAGTAGCAGCATGATGAGTGGATTTGGGTACGACGATTCTAAGTGAAATAAGTCACACAGAAAAAGACACTTATCATAAGATATCACTTATAGAGGGAATGTAAAAACCGCTACCCTTGAACTGAATTACAAAGCAGGTCAGAGTCACACGTTTAGAAAACACACTAGGGCTGCTTAACGGGAAAGGTGAGGTGGGGTGATGCATAAAACAAGGGTTTCAAATTAGCTCAGATAGCGTTCCATAAACCCAATATGTAATAGACAAGACCTACTCCTTCCTCAGCGAACTGGACTCAACACCCCCTATTCACCGCCCAAGAATATATCTGACTAGTAAGAATCTTAAAACCTATGTATTGATATCTCTCTGTAAGTGAGTCAAGTGGGTGAAAAGCGGCATAAACACAGCAGTGAAAAGCAGCTAAATCCCATTATACAAATCAAATACTTTTAAAAACCCGTGAAACAAACACAGTGAAAGAGAGAGAAATTCTGACAAAATTCGTTCAGGGGCTGTGATGCAACCTGGATTGACCATATGTAGACCCACAGATGGATGAGACATAAGGGTGGACACTCTTGGGGCTGAGAGGTTTGGTGAGGTTGGGTGAGCAAACGCAGACCCTTTAAAGTAATACTGCGTGGAACCCATCCAATGGGTCCCAAATCTCCAGGTTCAATGGCATCTTCCTACATCGAAAACATGCATGAGAAACCCAGAAGATGGTACACCGTGTGATCGGGAAAGGTTTCTAAAACGCACCTCATTTCTCATCTCCGTGTGCTCCGGTTCGCCATTCCAGCCGCTATACTAGCAATCTCCCTGCTTGGAGAATCAGCACCTTTAACCTCCTGTTCCATACCGGTTGCAATTTGTCCTGAGGATGAACGGGAAGAGGGGGAACCTAAGAGAGTATCTCTAGGTGCTGGGACAGGCAGAGGTCACTCTATTTTCCCATCAGGAAGAAGAATTAACCACAGGCTCAGCCTGCCGCCCGGAGCCAGAATACGGCCTGAAGCAATCCTGCGCTTTTGCGGCCAGCTCCCAAGAAAGCGAGTTGAAAAATGGAGCTCAGGGGCACTGCAATTCACAAACCTGCAGACTTAGAAATGATAACTCTCATCCACAAATATATTGAGGGAAGGCAACGAAGAGGATTTGAAAGCAAGGCAGAATTGCAGGAAACAGATTTCAGGAGGTAGATTCGAATCGCCTTTAAAGCACAGGAAAAGCGGCAAAACCTGGACAATGATGCCCTTGGCCAAAAAGGGCGTATGCGTTTTTTCCTGAATATATTCAGGAAAAAACGCATACGCCCTTTTTGGCCAACCAAGCAACCTGGAAAGGCAAATCAGCGCTACAAAGAAGTCTCGCTTCCCATCGGTCAAAAGGGCCAGGCTGAATAAAGTGTCAAAACCAGAAATGCAGGACAGGCCATGGAGAAATGGGAGCCTTGCTACGCTGATGGGCGGGATGTAAATTGCCAACAGCCACTCTGGAGAAGTGTACGGTGTGTCCTGAAACATCTATAAAACTCAGCTTAGAGAGCATAGGGCACTTCCACTCACGGGCGTATGAATTGGGAAAACTAAAAATCAGCAAGACACAGGCACCCCAAAGTTTAAGGCTGCTCTGTTGACAAGAACCTCCACTTTGTTACACCTAATATATCCCAGGAAAGAGAAGAATGGATAAAGAAGTTGTGGTCCTTATGTACAATGGAATATCACTCAGCCATGAAATCAACGTCATAAGGCTAGGAGCAGCATGATCAGTGGATTTGGGTACGACGATTCTAAGTGAAATATGTCACACAGAAAAAGACACTTATCATAAGATATCACTTATAGAGGGAATGTAAAAACCGCTACGCTTGAACTGAATTACATAACAGGTCAGAGTCACACGTTTAGAAAACACACTATGGCTGCTTAACGGGAAAGGTGAGGTGGGGTGATGCATAAAACAAGGGTTTCAAATTAGCTCAGATAGCGTTCCATAAACCCAATATGTAATAGACAAGACCTACTCCTTGCTCAGTGAACTGGACTCAACAGGCCCTATTCACCGCCCAAGAATATATCTAACTAGTGAGAATCTTAAAACCTATGTATTGATATCTTTCTGTAAGTGAGTGAAGTGGGTGAAAAGCGGCATAAACACAGCAGTGAAAAGCAGCTAAACCCCATTATACAAATCAATTACTTTTAAAAACCCGTGAAACAAACACAGTGAAAGAGAGAGAAATTCTGACAAAATTCGTTCAGGGGCTGTGATGCAACCTGGATTGACCATATGTAGACCCACAGATGGATGAGACATAAGGGTGGACACTCTTGGGGCTGAGAGGTTTGGTGAGGTTGGGTGAGCAAACGCAGACCCTTTAAAGTAATACTGCGTGGTACCCCACCCATGGGTCCCAAATCTCCAGGTTCAAGGGCATCTTCCTACATCGAAAACATGCATGAGAAACCCAGAAGATGGTACACCGTTTGATCGGGAAAGGTTTCCAAAACGCACCTCATTTCTCATCTCCTTGTGCTCCGGTTCGCCATTCCAGCCGCTATACTAGCAATCTCCCTGCTTGGAGAATCAGCACCTTTATCCTCCTGTTCCATACCGGTTGCAATTTGTCCTGAGGATGAACGGGAAGAGGCGGAACCTAAGAGAGTATCTCTAGGTGTTGGGACAGGCAGAGGTCACTCTATTTTCCCATTAGGAAGAAGAATTAACCACAGGCTCAGCTTGCCGCCCGGAGCCAGAATAGGGCCTGAAGCAATCCTGCGCTTTTACGGCCAGCTCCCAAGAAAGCGAGTTGAAAAATGGAGCTCAGGGGCACTGCAATTCACAAACCTGCAGACTTAGAAATGATAACTCTCATCCACAAATATATTGAGGGAAGGCAACGAAGAGGATTTGAAAGCAAGGCAGAATTGCAGGAAACACATTTCAGGAGGTAGATTCGAATCGCCTTTAAAGCACAGGAAAAGCGGCAAAACCTGGACAATGATGCCCTTGGCCAAAAAGGGCGTATGCGTTTTTTCCTGAATATATTCAGGAAAAAACGCATACGCCCTTTTTGGCCAACCAAGCCACCTGGAAAGGCAAATCAGCGCTACAAAGAAGTCTCGCTTCCCATCGGTCAAAAGGGCCAGGCTGAATAAAGTGTCAAAACCAGAAATGCAGGACAGGCCATGGAAAAATGGGAGCCTTGCTACGCTGATGGGCGGGATGTAAATTGCCAACAGACACTCTGGAGAAGTGTACGGTGTGTCCTGAAACATCTATAAAACTCAGCTTAGAGAGCATAGGGCACTTCCACTCACGGGCGTATGAATTGGGAAAACTAAAAATCAGAAAGACACAGGCACCCCAAAGTTAAAGGCTGCTCTGTTGACAAGAACCTCCACTCCGTTACACCTTAAATATCCCAGGGAAGAGAAAAATGGATAAAGAAATTGTGGTCCTTTTGTACAATGGAATATCACTCAGCCATGAAATCAACGTCATAAGGCTAGTAGCAGCATGATGAGTGGATTTAGGTATGACGATTCTAAGCGAAATAAGTCACACAGAAAAAAACACTTATCATAAGATATCACTTATAGAAGGAATGAAAAAACCACTACCCTTGAACTGAATTACATAACAGGGCTGAGTCACACGTTTAGAAAACACACTATGGCTGCTTAAAGGGAAAGGTGAGGTGGGGTGATGCATAAAACAAGGACTTCAAATTAGCTCAGATACCGTTCCATAATCCCAATATGTAGTAGACAAGACCTACTCCTTGCTCAGTGAACTGGACTCAACACCCCCCATTCACCGCCCA
The DNA here is from genome assembly GCF_028023285.1 of Balaenoptera ricei. Taxonomy (NCBI): domain Eukaryota; kingdom Metazoa; phylum Chordata; class Mammalia; order Artiodactyla; family Balaenopteridae; genus Balaenoptera; species Balaenoptera ricei. The sequence goes on along the minus strand of NC_082640.1, from coordinate 85,034,691 downwards.
AGGATATATATCTGACTAGTAATAATCTTAACACCTATGTATTGATATCTCTCTGTAAGTGAGTCAAGTGGGTGTAAAGCGGCATAAACACAGCAGTGAAAAGAAGCAAAACCCCATTATAAAAATCCATTACTTTTAAAAACCTGAGAAACAACGACAGTGAGGGAGAGAGAAATTCTTCCAAAATTCGTTCAGAGGCTGTGATGCCACCTGGATTGACCATATCTAGACCCACAGCTGATTGAGACATAAGGGTGGACACTCTTGGGGCTGAGAGGTTTGGTGAGGTTGTGTGAGCAAACGCAGACCCTTTAACGAAATACTGTGTGGTACCCATCCCATGGGTCCCAAACCTCCAGCTTCAAGGGCATCTTCCTACATCGAAAACATGCATGAGAAACCCCGAAGATGGTACACCGTGTGATCGGGAAAGGTTTCTAAAACGCACCTCATTTCTCATCTCCTTGTGCTCCGGTTCGCCATTTCAGCCGCTATCCTAGCAATCTCCCTGCTTGGAGAATCAGCACCTTTAACCTCCTGTTCCGTACAGGTTGCAATTTGTCCTGAGGATGAACGGGAAGAGGGGGAACCAATGAGAGACTAGCTCTAGGTGTTGGGACAGGCACAGGTCCCTCTATTTTCCCATCAGGAAGAAGAATTAACCACAGCCTCAGCCTGCCGCCCGGAGCCAGAATAGGGCCTGAAGCAATCCTGTGCTTTTGCGGCCAGCTCCCAAGAAAGCGAGTTGAAAAATGGAGCTCAGGGGCACTGCAATTCACAAACCTGCAGACTTAGAAATGATAACTCTCATCCACAAATATATTGAGGGAAGGCAACGAAGAGGATTTGAAAGCAAGGCAGAATTGAAGGAAGCAGATTTCAGGAGGTAGATTCGAATCGCTTTTAAAGCACAGGAAAAGCGGCAAAACCTCGAAAATGATGCCCTTTTTGGCCAACCAAGCAACCTGGAAAGGCAAATCAGCGCTACAAAGAAGTCTCGCTTCCCATCGGTCAAAAGGGCCATGTTGAATAAAGTGTCAAAACCAGAAATGCAGGACAGGCCATGGAGAAATGGGAGCCTTGCTACGCTGATGGGCGGGATGTAAATTGCCAACATCTACTCTGCGGAAGTGTACGGTGTGTCCTGAAACATCTGAAAAACTCAGCATAGAGAGCATAGGGCACTTCCACTCATTGGCGTATGAGTTGGGATAATTCAAAATCAGCAAGACACAGGCACCCCAAAGTTTAAGGCTGCTCTGTTGACAAGATCCTCCACTTTGTTACACCTAAAATATCCCAGGAAAGAGAAGAATGGATAAAGAAGTTGTGGTCCTTTTGTACAATGGAATATCACTCAGCCATGAAATCAACGTCATAAGGCTAGTAGCAGCATGATGAGTGGATTTGGGTACGACGATTCTAAGTGAAATAAGTCACACAGAAAAAGACACTTATCATAAGATATCACTTATAGAGGGAATGTAAAAACCGCTACCCTTGAACTGAATTACATAGCAGGTCAGAGTCACACGTTTAGAAAACACACTAGGGCTGCTTAACGGGAAAGGTGAGGTGGGGTGATGCATAAAACAAGGGTTTCAAATTACCTCAGATAGCGTTCCATAAACCCAATATGTAATAGACAAGACCTACTCCTTGCTCAGTGAACTGGACTCAACACCCCCTATTCACCGCCCAAGAATATATCTGACTAGTAAGAATCTTAAAACCTATGTATTGATATCTCTCTCTAAGTGAGTGAAGTGGGTGAAAAGCGGCATAAACACAGCAGTGAAAAGCAGTTAAACCCCATTATACAAATCAATTACTTTTAAAAACCCGTGAAACAAAGACAGTGAAAGAGAGAGAAATTCTGACAAAATTCGTTCAGGGGCTGTGATGCAACCTGGATTGACCATATGTAGACCCACAGATGGATGAGACATAAGGGTGGACACTCTTGGGGCTGAGAGGTTTGGTGAGGTTGGGTGAGCAAACGCAGACCCTTTAAAGTAATACTGCGTGGAACCCATCCAATGGGTCCCAAATCTCCAGGTTCAAGGGCATCTTCCTACATCGAAAACATGCATGAGAAACCCAGAAGATGGTACACCGTGTAATCGGGAAAGGTTTCTAAAACGCACCTCATTTCTCATCTCCGTGTGCTCCGGTTCGCCATTCCAGCCGCTATACTAGCAATCTCCCTGCTTGGAGAATCAGCACCTTTAACCTCCTGTTCCATACCGGTTGCAATTTGTCCTGAGGATGAACGGGAAGAGGGGGAACCTAAGAGAGTATCTCTAGGTGCTGGGACAGGCAGAGGTCACTCTATTTTCCCATCAGGAAGAAGAATTAACCACAGGCTCAGCCTGCCGCCCGGAGCCAGAATACGGCCTGAAGCAATCCTGCGCTTTTGCGGCCAGCTCCCAAGAAAGCGAGTTGAAAAATGGAGCTCAGGGGCACTGCAATTCACAAACCTGCAGACTTAGAAATGATAACTCTCATCCACAAATATATTGAGGGAAGGCAACGAAGAGGATTTGAAAGCAAGGCAGAATTGCAGGAAACAGATTTCAGGAGGTAGGTTCGAATCGCCTTTAAAGCACAGGAAAAGCGGCAAAACCTGGACAATGATGCCCTTGGCCAAAAAGGGCGTATGCGTTTTTTCCTGAATATATTCAGGAAAAAACGCATACGCCCTTTTTGGCCAACCAAGCAACCTGGAAAGGCAAATCAGCGCTACAAAGAAGTCTCGCTTCCCATCGGTCAAAAGGGCCAGGCTGAATAAAGTGTCAAAACCAGAAATGCAGGACAGGCCATGGAGAAATGGGAGCCTTGCTACGCTGATGGGCGGGATGTAAATTGCCAACAGCCACTCTGGAGAAGTGTACGGTGTGTCCTGAAACATCTATAAAACTCAGCTTAGAGAGCATAGGGCACTTCCACTCACGGGCGTATGAATTGGGAAAACTAAAAATCAGCAAGACACAGGCACCCCAAAGTTTAAGGCTGCTCTGTTGACAAGAACCTCCACTTTGTTACACCTAATATATCCCAGGAAAGAGAAGAATGGATAAAGAAGTTGTGGTCCTTTTGTACAATGGAATATCACTCAGCCATGAAATCAACGTCATAAGGCTAGTAGCAGCATGATGAGTGGATTTGGGTACGACGATTCTAAGTGAAATAAGTCACACAGAAAAAGACACTTATCATAAGATATCACTTATAGAGGGAATGTAAAAACCGCTACCCTTGAACTGAATTACAAAGCAGGTCAGAGTCACACGTTTAGAAAACACACTAGGGCTGCTTAACGGGAAAGGTGAGGTGGGGTGATGCATAAAACAAGGGTTTCAAATTAGCTCAGATAGCGTTCCATAAACCCAATATGTAATAGACAAGACCTACTCCTTCCTCAGCGAACTGGACTCAACACCCCCTATTCACCGCCCAAGAATATATCTGACTAGTAAGAATCTTAAAACCTATGTATTGATATCTCTCTGTAAGTGAGTCAAGTGGGTGAAAAGCGGCATAAACACAGCAGTGAAAAGCAGCTAAATCCCATTATACAAATCAAATACTTTTAAAAACCCGTGAAACAAACACAGTGAAAGAGAGAGAAATTCTGACAAAATTCGTTCAGGGGCTGTGATGCAACCTGGATTGACCATATGTAGACCCACAGATGGATGAGACATAAGGGTGGACACTCTTGGGGCTGAGAGGTTTGGTGAGGTTGGGTGAGCAAACGCAGACCCTTTAAAGTAATACTGCGTGGAACCCATCCAATGGGTCCCAAATCTCCAGGTTCAATGGCATCTTCCTACATCGAAAACATGCATGAGAAACCCAGAAGATGGTACACCGTGTGATCGGGAAAGGTTTCTAAAACGCACCTCATTTCTCATCTCCGTGTGCTCCGGTTCGCCATTCCAGCCGCTATACTAGCAATCTCCCTGCTTGGAGAATCAGCACCTTTAACCTCCTGTTCCATACCGGTTGCAATTTGTCCTGAGGATGAACGGGAAGAGGGGGAAGCTAAGAGAGTATCTCTAGGTGCTGGGACAGGCAGAGGTCACTCTATTTTCCCATCAGGAAGAAGAATTAACCACAGGCTCAGCCTGCCGCCCGGAGCCAGAATACGGCCTGAAGCAATCCTGCGCTTTTGCGGCCAGCTCCCAAGAAAGCGAGTTGAAAAATGGAGCTCAGGGGCACTGCAATTCACAAACCTGCAGACTTAGAAATGATAACTCTCATCCACAAATATATTGAGGGAAGGCAACGAAGAGGATTTGAAAGCAAGGCAGAATTGCAGGAAACAGATTTCAGGAGGTAGGTTCGAATCGCCTTTAAAGCACAGGAAAAGCGGCAAAACCTGGACAATGATGCCCTTGGCCAAAAAGGGCGTATGCGTTTTTTCCTGAATATATTCAGGAAAAAACGCATACGCCCTTTTTGGCCAACCAAGCAACCTGGAAAGGCAAATCAGCGCTACAAAGAAGTCTCGCTTCCCATCGGTCAAAAGGGCCAGGCTGAATAAAGTGTCAAAACCAGAAATGCAGGACAGGCCATGGAGAAATGGGAGCCTTGCTACGCTGATGGGCGGGATGTAAATTGCCAACAGCCACTCTGGAGAAGTGTACGGTGTGTCCTGAAACATCTATAAAACTCAGCTTAGAGAGCATAGGGCACTTCCACTCACGGGCGAATGAATTGGGAAAACTAAAAATCAGCAAGACACAGGCACCCCAAAGTTTAAGGCTGCTCTGTTGACAAGAACCTCCACTTTGTTACACCTAATATATCCCAGGAAAGAGAAGAATGGATAAAGAAGTTGTGGTCCTTTTGTACAATGGAATATCACTCAGCCATGAAATCAACGTCATAAGGCTAGTAGCAGCATGATGAGTGGATTTGGGTACGACGAATCTAAGTGAAATAAGTCACACAGAAAAAGACACTTATCATAAGATATCACTTATAGAGGGAATGTAAAAACCGCTACCCTTGAACTGAATTACAAAGCAGGTCAGAGTCACACGTTTAGAAAACACACTAGGGCTGCTTAACGGGAAAGGTGAGGTGGGGTGATGCATAAAACAAGGGTTTCAAATTAGCTCAGATAGCGTTCCATAAACCCAATATGTAATAGACAAGACCTACTCCTTCCTCAGCGAACTGGACTCAACACCCCCTATTCACCGCCCAAGAATATATCTGACTAGTAAGAATCTTAAAACCTATGTATTGATATCTCTCTGTAAGTGAGTCAAGTGGGTGAAAAGCGGCATAAACACAGCAGTGAAAAGCAGCTAAATCCCATTATACAAATCAAATACTTTTAAAAACCCGTGAAACAAACACAGTGAAAGAGAGAGAAATTCTGACAAAATTCGTTCAGGGGCTGTGATGCAACCTGGATTGACCATATGTAGACCCACAGATGGATGAGACATAAGGGTGGACACTCTTGGGGCTGAGAGGTTTGGTGAGGTTGGGTGAGCAAACGCAGACCCTTTAAAGCAATACTGCGTGGAACCCATCCAATGGGTCCCAAATCTCCAGGTTCAAGGGCATCTTCCTACATCGAAAACATGCATGAGAAACCCAGAAGATGGTACACCGTGTGATCGGGAAAGGTTTCTAAAACGCACCTCATTTCTCATCTCCGTGTGCTCCGGTTCGCCATTCCAGCCGCTATACTAGCAATCTCCCTGCTTGGAGAATCAGCACCTTTAACCTCCTGTTCCATACCGGTTGCAATTTGTCCTGAGGATGAACGGGAAGAGGGGGAACCTAAGAGAGTATCTCTAGGTGCTGGGACAGGCAGAGGTCACTCTATTTTCCCATCAGGAAGAAGAATTAACCACAGGCTCAGCCTGCCGCCCGGAGCCAGAATACGGCCTGAAGCAATCCTGCGCTTTTGCGGCCAGCTCCCAAGAAAGCGAGTTGAAAAATGGAGCTCAGGGGCACTGCAATTCACAAACCTGCAGACTTAGAAATGATAACTCTCATCCACAAATATATTGAGGGAAGGCAACGAAGAGGATTTGAAAGCAAGGCAGAATTGCAGGAAACAGATTTCAGGAGGTAGGTTCGAATCGCCTTTAAAGCACAGGAAAAGCGGCAAAACCTGGACAATGATGCCCTTGGCCAAAAAGGGCGTATGCGTTTTTTCCTGAATATATTCAGGAAAAAACGCATACGCCCTTTTTGGCCAACCAAGCAACCTGGAAAGGCAAATCAGCGCTACAAAGAAGTCTCGCTTCCCATCGGTCAAAAGGGCCAGGCTGAATAAAGTGTCAAAACCAGAAATGCAGGACAGGCCATGGAGAAATGGGAGCCTTGCTACGCTGATGGGCGGGATGTAAATTGCCAACAGCCACTCTGGAGAAGTGTACGGTGTGTCCTGAAACATCTATAAAACTCAGCTTAGAGAGCATAGGGCACTTCCACTCACGGGCGAATGAATTGGGAAAACTAAAAATCAGCAAGACACAGGCACCCCAAAGTTTAAGGCTGCTCTGTTGACAAGAACCTCCACTTTGTTACACCTAATATATCCCAGGAAAGAGAAGAATGGATAAAGAAGTTGTGGTCCTTTTGTACAATGGAATATCACTCAGCCATGAAATCAACGTCATAAGGCTAGTAGCAGCATGATGAGTGGATTTGGGTACGACGATTCTAAGTGAAATAAGTCACACAGAAAAAGACACTTATCATAAGATATCACTTATAGAGGGAATGTAAAAACCGCTACCCTTGAACTGAATTACAAAGCAGGTCAGAGTCACACGTTTAGAAAACACACTAGGGCTGCTTAACGGGAAAGGTGAGGTGGGGTGATGCATAAAACAAGGGTTTCAAATTAGCTCAGATAGCGTTCCATAAACCCAATATGTAATAGACAAGACCTACTCCTTCCTCAGCGAACTGGACTCAACACCCCCTATTCACCGCCCAAGAATATATCTGACTAGTAAGAATCTTAAAACCTATGTATTGATATCTCTCTGTAAGTGAGTCAAGTGGGTGAAAAGCGGCATAAACACAGCAGTGAAAAGCAGCTAAATCCCATTATACAAATCAAATACTTTTAAAAACCCGTGAAACAAACACAGTGAAAGAGAGAGAAATTCTGACAAAATTCGTTCAGGGGCTGTGATGCAACCTGGATTGACCATATGTAGACCCACAGATGGATGAGACATAAGGGTGGACACTCTTGGGGCTGAGAGGTTTGGTGAGGTTGGGTGAGCAAACGCAGACCCTTTAAAGCAATACTGCGTGGAACCCATCCAATGGGTCCCAAATCTCCAGGTTCAAGGGCATCTTCCTACATCGAAAACATGCATGAGAAACCCAGAAGATGGTACACCGTTTGATCGGGAAAGGTTTCCAAAACGCACCTCATTTCTCGTCTCCTTGTGCTCCGGTTCGCCATTCCAGCCTCTATACTAGCAATCTCCCTGCTTGGAGAATCAGCACCTTTATCCTCCTGTTCCATACCGGTTGCAATTTGTCCTGAGGATGAACGGGAAGAGGCGGAACCTAAGAGAGTATCTCTAGGTTTTGGGACAGGCAGAGGTCACTCTATTTTCCCATCAGGAAGAAGAATTAACCACAGGCTCAGCTTGCCGCCCGGAGCCAGAATAGGGCCTGAAGCAATCCTGCGCTTTTACGGCCAGCTCCCAAGAAAGCGAGTTGAAAAATGGAGCTCAGGGGCACTGCAATTCACAAACCTGCAGACTTAGAAATGATAACTCTCATCCACAAATATATTGAGGGAAGGCAACGAAGAGGATTTGAAAGCAAGGCAGAATTGCAGGAAACACATTTCAGGAGGTAGATTCGAATCGCCTTTAAAGCACAGGAAAAGCGGCAAAACCTGGACAATGATGCCCTTGGCCAAAAAGGGCGTATGCGTTTTTTCCTGAATATATTCAGGAAAAAACGCATACGCCCTTTTTGGCCAACCAAGCCACCTGGAAAGGCAAATCAGCGCTACAAAGAAGTCTCGCTTCCCATCGGTCAAAAGGGCCAGGCTGAATAAAGTGTCAAAACCAGAAATGCAGGACAGGCCATGGAAAAATGGGAGCCTTGCTACGCTGATGGGCGGGATGTAAATTGCCAACAGACACTCTGGAGAAGTGTACGGTGTGTCCTGAAACATCTATAAAACTCAGCTTAGAGAGCATAGGGCACTTCCACTCACGGGCGTATGAATTGGGAAAACTAAAAATCAGAAAGACACAGGCACCCCAAAGTTAAAGGCTGCTCTGTTGACAAGAACCTCCACTCCGTTACACCTTAAATATCCCAGGGAAGAGAAAAATGGATAAAGAAATTGTGGTCCTTTTGTACAATGGAATATCACTCAGCCATGAAATCAACGTCATAAGGCTAGTAGCAGCATGATGAGTGGATTTAGGTATGACGATTCTAAGCGAAATAAGTCACACAGAAAAAAACACTTATCATAAGATATCACTTATAGAAGGAATGAAAAAACCACTACCCTTGAACTGAATTACATAACAGGGCTGAGTCACACGTTTAGAAAACACACTATGGCTGCTTAAAGGGAAAGGTGAGGTGGGGTGATGCATAAAACAAGGACTTCAAATTAGCTCAGATACCGTTCCATAAACCCAATATGTAGTAGACAAGACCTACTCCTTGCTCAGTGAACTGGACTCAACACCCCCCATTCACCGCCCAAGGATATATATCTGACTAGTAATAATCTTAACACCTATGTATTGATATCTCTCTGTAAGTGAGTCAAGTGGGTGTAAAGCGGCATAAACACAGCAGTGAAAAGAAGCAAAACCCCATTATAAAAATCCATTACTTTTAAAAACCTGAGAAACAACGACAGTGAGGGAGAGAGAAATTCTTCCAAAATTCGTTCAGAGGCTGTGATGCCACCTGGATTGACCATATCTAGACCCACAGCTGATTGAGACATAAGGGTGGACACTCTTGGGGCTGAGAGGTTTGGTGAGGTTGTGTGAGCAAACGCAGACCCTTTAACGAAATACTGTGTGGTACCCATCCCATGGGTCCCAAACCTCCAGCTTCAAGGGCATCTTCCTACATCAAAAACATGCATGAGAAACCCCGAAGATGGTACACCGTGTGATCGGGAAAGGTTTCTAAAACGCACCTCATTTCTCATCTCCTTGTGCTCCGGTTCGCCATTTCAGCCGCTATCCTAGCAATCTCCCTGCTTGGAGAATCAGCACCTTTAACCTCCTGTTCCGTACAGGTTGCAATTTGTCCTGAGGATGAACGGGAAGAGGGGGAACCAATGAGAGACTAGCTCTAGGTGTTGGGACAGGCACAGGTCCCTCTATTTTCCCATCAGGAAGAAGAATTAACCACAGCCTCAGCCTGCCGCCCGGAGCCAGAATAGGGCCTGAAGCAATCCTGTGCTTTTGCGGCCAGCTCCCAAGAAAGCGAGTTGAAAAATGGAGCTCAGGGGCACTGCAATTCACAAACCTGCAGACTTAGAAATGATAACTCTCATCCACAAATATATTGAGGGAAGGCAACGAAGAGGATTTGAAAGCAAGGCAGAATTAAAGGAAACAGATTTCAGGAGGTAGATTCGAATCGCTTTTAAAGCACAGGAAAAGCGGCAAAACCTCGAAAATGATGCCCTTTTTGGCCAACCAAGCAACCTGGAAAGGCAAATCAGCGCTACAAAGAAGTCTCGCTTCCCATCGGTCAAAAGGGCCATGTTGAATAAAGTGTCAAAACCAGAAATGCAGGACAGGCCATGGAGAAATGGGAGCCTTGCTACGCTGATGGGCGGGATGTAAATTGCCAACATCTACTCTGCGGAAGTGTACGGTGTGTCCTGAAACATCTGAAAAACTCAGCATAGAGAGCATAGGGCACTTCCACTCATTGGCGTATGAGTTGGGATAACTCAAAATCAGCAAGACACAGGCACCCCAAAGTTTAAGGCTGCTCTGTTGACAAGATCCTCCACTTTGTTACACCTAAAATATCCCAGGAAAGAGAAGAATGGATAAAGAAGTTGTGGTCCTTTTGTACAATGGAATATCACTCAGCCATGAAATCAACGTCATAAGGCTAGTAGCAGCATGATGAGTGGATTTGGGTACGACGATTCTAAGTGAAATAAGTCACACAGAAAAAGACACTTATCATAAGATATCACTTATAGAGGGAATGTAAAAACCGCTACCCTTGAACTGAATTACATAGCAGGTCAGAGTCACACGTTTAGAAAACACACTAGGGCTGCTTAACGGGAAAGGTGAGGTGGGGTGATGCATAAAACAAGGGTTTCAAATTAGCTCAGATAGCGTTCCATAAACCCAATATGTAATAGACAAGACCTACTCCTTCCTCAGCGAACTGGACTCAACACCCCCTATTCACCGCCCAAGAATATATCTGACTAGTAAGAATCTTAAAACCTATGTATTGATATCTCTCTGTAAGTGAGTCAAGTGGGTGAAAAGCGGCATAAACACAGCAGTGAAAAGCAGCTAAATCCCATTATACAAATCAAATACTTTTAAAAACCCGTGAAACAAACACAGTGAAAGAGAGAGAAATTCTGACAAAATTCGTTCAGGGGCTGTGATGCAACCTGGATTGACCATATGTAGACCCACAGATGGATGAGACATAAGGGTGGACACTCTTGGGGCTGAGAGGTTTGGTGAGGTTGGGTGAGCAAACGCAGACCCTTTAAAGCAATACTGCGTGGAACCCATCCAATGGGTCCCAAATCTCCAGGTTCAAGGGCATCTTCCTACATCGAAAACATGCATGAGAAACCCAGAAGATGGTACACCGTTTGATCGGGAAAGGTTTCCAAAACGCACCTCATTTCTCGTCTCCTTGTGCTCCGGTTCGCCATTCCAGCCGCTATACTAGCAATCTCCCTGCTTGGAGAATCAGCACCTTTATCCTCCTGTTCCATACCGGTTGCAATTTGTCCTGAGGATGAACGGGAAGAGGCGGAACCTAAGAGAGTATCTCTAGGTTTTGGGACAGGCAGAGGTCACTCTATTTTCCCATCAGGAAGAAGAATTAACCACAGGCTCAGCTTGCCGCCCGGAGCCAGAATAGGGCCTGAAGCAATCCTGCGCTTTTACGGCCAGCTCCCAAGAAAGCGAGTTGAAAAATGGAGCTCAGGGGCACTGCAATTCACAAACCTGCAGACTTAGAAATGATAACTCTCATCCACAAATATATTGAGGGAAGGCAACGAAGAGGATTTGAAAGCAAGGCAGAATTGCAGGAAACACATTTCAGGAGGTAGATTCGAATCGCCTTTAAAGCACAGGAAAAGCGGCAAAACCTGGACAATGATGCCCTTGGCCAAAAAGGGCGTATGCGTTTTTTCCTGAATATATTCAGGAAAAAACGCATACGCCCTTTTTGGCCAACCAAGCCACCTGGAAAGGCAAATCAGCGCTACAAAGAAGTCTCGCTTCCCATCGGTCAAAAGGGCCAGGCTGAATAAAGTGTCAAAACCAGAAATGCAGGACAGGCCATGGAAAAATGGGAGCCTTGCTACGCTGATGGGCGGGATGTAAATTGCCAACAGACACTCTGGAGAAGTGTACGGTGTGTCCTGAAACATCTATAAAACTCAGCTTAGAGAGCATAGGGCACTTCCACTCACGGGCGTATGAATTGGGAAAACTAAAAATCAGAAAGACACAGGCACCCCAAAGTTAAAGGCTGCTCTGTTGACAAGAACCTCCACTCCGTTACACCTTAAATATCCCAGGGAAGAGAAAAATGGATAAAGAAATTGTGGTCCTTTTGTACAATGGAATATCACTCAGCCATGAAATCAACGTCATAAGGCTAGTAGCAGCATGATGAGTGGATTTAGGTATGACGATTCTAAGCGAAATAAGTCACACAGAAAAAAACACTTATCATAAGATATCACTTATAGAAGGAATGAAAAAACCACTACCCTTGAACTGAATTACATAACAGGGCTGAGTCACACGTTTAGAAAACACACTATGGCTGCTTAAAGGGAAAGGTGAGGTGGGGTGATGCATAAAACAAGGACTTCAAATTAGCTCAGATACCGTTCCATAAACCCAATATGTAGTAGACAAGACCTACTCCTTGCTCAGTGAACTGGACTCAACACCCCCCATTCACCGCCCAAGGATATATATCTGACTAGTAATAATCTTAACACCTATGTATTGATATCTCTCTGTAAGTGAGTCAAGTGGGTGTAAAGCGGCATAAACACAGCAGTGAAAAGAAGCAAAACCCCATTATAAAAATCCATTACTTTTAAAAACCTGAGAAACAACGACAGTGAGGGAGAGAGAAATTCTTCCAAAATTCGTTCAGAGGCTGTGATGCCACCTGGATTGACCATATCTAGACCCACAGCTGATTGAGACATAAGGGTGGACACTCTTGGGGCTGAGAGGTTTGGTGAGGTTGTGTGAGCAAACGCAGACCCTTTAACGAAATACTGTGTGGTACCCATCCCATGGGTCCCAAACCTCCAGCTTCAAGGGCATCTTCCTACATCGAAAACATGCATGAGAAACCCCGAAGATGGTACACCGTGTGATCGGGAAAGGTTTCTAAAACGCACCTCATTTCTCATCTCCTTGTGCTCCGGTTCGCCATTTCAGCCGCTATCCTAGCAATCTCCCTGCTTGGAGAATCAGCACCTTTAACCTCCTGTTCCGTACAGGTTGCAATTTGTCCTGAGGATGAACGGGAAGAGGGGGAACCAATGAGAGACTAGCTCTAGGTGTTGGGACAGGCACAGGTCCCTCTATTTTCCCATCAGGAAGAAGAATTAACCACAGCCTCAGCCTGCCGCCCGGAGCCAGAATAGGGCCTGAAGCAATCCTGTGCTTTTGCGGCCAGCTCCCAAGAAAGCGAGTTGAAAAATGGAGCTCAGGGGCACTGCAATTCACAAACCTGCAGACTTAGAAATGATAACTCTCATCCACAAATATATTGAGGGAAGGCAACGAAGAGGATTTGAAAGCAAGGCAGAATTAAAGGAAACAGATTTCAGGAGGTAGATTCGAATCGCTTTTAAAGCACAGGAAAAGCGGCAAAACCTCGAAAATGATGCCCTTTTTGGCCAACCAAGCAACCTGGAAAGGCAAATCAGCGCTACAAAGAAGTCTCGCTTCCCATCGGTCAAAAGGGCCATGTTGAATAAAGTGTCAAAACCAGAAATGCAGGACAGGCCATGGAGAAATGGGAGCCTTGCTACGCTGATGGGCGGGATGTAAATTGCCAACATCTACTCTGCGGAAGTGTACGGTGTGTCCTGAAACATCTGAAAAACTCAGCATAGAGAGCATAGGGCACTTCCACTCATTGGCGTATGAGTTGGGATAACTCAAAATCAGCAAGACACAGGCACCCCAAAGTTTAAGGCTGCTCTGTTGACAAGATCCTCCACTTTGTTACACCTAAAATATCCCAGGAAAGAGAAGAATGGATAAAGAAGTTGTGGTCCTTTTGTACAATGGAATATCACTCAGCCATGAAATCAACGTCATAAGGCTAGTAGCAGCATGATGAGTGGATTTGGGTACGACGATTCTAAGTGAAATAAGTCACACAGAAAAAGACACTTATCATAAGATATCACTTATAGAGGGAATGTAAAAACCGCTACCCTTGAACTGAATTACATAGCAGGTCAGAGTCACACGTTTAGAAAACACACTAGGGCTGCTTAACGGGAAAGGTGAGGTGGGGTGATGCATAAAACAAGGGTTTCAAATTAGCTCAGATAGCGTTCCATAAACCCAATATGTAATAGACAAGACCTACTCCTTCCTCAGCGAACTGGACTCAACACCCCCTATTCACCGCCCAAGAATATATCTGACTAGTAAGAATCTTAAAACCTATGTATTGATATCTCTCTGTAAGTGAGTCAAGTGGGTGAAAAGCGGCATAAACACAGCAGTGAAAAGCAGCTAAATCCCATTATACAAATCAAATACTTTTAAAAACCCGTGAAACAAACACAGTGAAAGAGAGAGAAATTCTGACAAAATTCGTTCAGGGGCTGTGATGCAACCTGGATTGACCATATGTAGACCCACAGATGGATGAGACATAAGGGTGGACACTCTTGGGGCTGAGAGGTTTGGTGAGGTTGGGTGAGCAAACGCAGACCCTTTAAAGCAATACTGCGTGGAACCCATCCAATGGGTCCCAAATCTCCAGGTTCAAGGGCATCTTCCTACATCGAAAACATGCATGAGAAACCCAGAAGATGGTACACCGTTTGATCGGGAAAGGTTTCCAAAACGCACCTCATTTCTCGTCTCCTTGTGCTCCGGTTCGCCATTCCAGCCGCTATACTAGCAATCTCCCTGCTTGGAGAATCAGCACCTTTATCCTCCTGTTCCATACCGGTTGCAATTTGTCCTGAGGATGAACGGGAAGAGGCGGAACCTAAGAGAGTATCTCTAGGTTTTGGGACAGGCAGAGGTCACTCTATTTTCCCATCAGGAAGAAGAATTAACCACAGGCTCAGCTTGCCGCCCGGAGCCAGAATAGGGCCTGAAGCAATCCTGCGCTTTTACGGCCAGCTCCCAAGAAAGCGAGTTGAAAAATGGAGCTCAGGGGCACTGCAATTCACAAACCTGCAGACTTAGAAATGATAACTCTCATCCACAAATATATTGAGGGAAGGCAACGAAGAGGATTTGAAAGCAAGGCAGAATTGCAGGAAACACATTTCAGGAGGTAGATTCGAATCGCCTTTAAAGCACAGGAAAAGCGGCAAAACCTGGACAATGATGCCCTTGGCCAAAAAGGGCGTATGCGTTTTTTCCTGAATATATTCAGGAAAAAACGCATACGCCCTTTTTGGCCAACCAAGCCACCTGGAAAGGCAAATCAGCGCTACAAAGAAGTCTCGCTTCCCATCGGTCAAAAGGGCCAGGCTGAATAAAGTGTCAAAACCAGAAATGCAGGACAGGCCATGGAAAAATGGGAGCCTTGCTACGCTGATGGGCGGGATGTAAATTGCCAACAGACACTCTGGAGAAGTGTACGGTGTGTCCTGAAACATCTATAAAACTCAGCTTAGAGAGCATAGGGCACTTCCACTCACGGGCGTATGAATTGGGAAAACTAAAAATCAGAAAGACACAGGCACCCCAAAGTTAAAGGCTGCTCTGTTGACAAGAACCTCCACTCCGTTACACCTTAAATATCCCAGGGAAGAGAAAAATGGATAAAGAAATTGTGGTCCTTTTGTACAATGGAATATCACTCAGCCATGAAATCAACGTCATAAGGCTAGTAGCAGCATGATGAGTGGATTTAGGTATGACGATTCTAAGCGAAATAAGTCACACAGAAAAAAACACTTATCATAAGATATCACTTATAGAAGGAATGAAAAAACCACTACCCTTGAACTGAATTACATAACAGGGCTGAGTCACACGTTTAGAAAACACACTATGGCTGCTTAAAGGGAAAGGTGAGGTGGGGTGATGCATAAAACAAGGACTTCAAATTAGCTCAGATACCGTTCCATAAACCCAATATGTAGTAGACAAGACCTACTCCTTGCTCAGTGAACTGGACTCAACACCCCCCATTCACCGCCCAAGGATATATATCTGACTAGTAATAATCTTAACACCTATGTATTGATATCTCTCTGTAAGTGAGTCAAGTGGGTGTAAAGCGGCATAAACACAGCAGTGAAAAGAAGCAAAACCCCATTATAAAAATCCATTACTTTTAAAAACCTGAGAAACAACGACAGTGAGGGAGAGAGAAATTCTTCCAAAATTCGTTCAGAGGCTGTGATGCCACCTGGATTGACCATATCTAGACCCACAGCTGATTGAGACATAAGGGTGGACACTCTTGGGGCTGAGAGGTTTGGTGAGGTTGTGTGAGCAAACGCAGACCCTTTAACGAAATACTGTGTGGTACCCATCCCATGGGTCCCAAACCTCCAGCTTCAAGGGCATCTTCCTACATCGAAAACATGCATGAGAAACCCCGAAGATGGTACACCGTGTGATCGGGAAAGGTTTCTAAAACGCACCTCATTTCTCATCTCCTTGTGCTCCGGTTCGCCATTTCAGCCGCTATCCTAGCAATCTCCCTGCTTGGAGAATCAGCACCTTTAACCTCCTGTTCCGTACAGGTTGCAATTTGTCCTGAGGATGAACGGGAAGAGGGGGAACCAATGAGAGACTAGCTCTAGGTGTTGGGACAGGCACAGGTCCCTCTATTTTCCCATCAGGAAGAAGAATTAACCACAGCCTCAGCCTGCCGCCCGGAGCCAGAATAGGGCCTGAAGCAATCCTGTGCTTTTGCGGCCAGCTCCCAAGAAAGCGAGTTGAAAAATGGAGCTCAGGGGCACTGCAATTCACAAACCTGCAGACTTAGAAATGATAACTCTCATCCACAAATATATTGAGGGAAGGCAACGAAGAGGATTTGAAAGCAAGGCAGAATTAAAGGAAACAGATTTCAGGAGGTAGATTCGAATCGCTTTTAAAGCACAGGAAAAGCGGCAAAACCTCGAAAATGATGCCCTTTTTGGCCAACCAAGCAACCTGGAAAGGCAAATCAGCGCTACAAAGAAGTCTCGCTTCCCATCGGTCAAAAGGGCCATGTTGAATAAAGTGTCAAAACCAGAAATGCAGGACAGGCCATGGAGAAATGGGAGCCTTGCTACGCTGATGGGCGGGATGTAAATTGCCAACATCTACTCTGCGGAAGTGTACGGTGTGTCCTGAAACATCTGAAAAACTCAGCATAGAGAGCATAGGGCACTTCCACTCATTGGCGTATGAGTTGGGATAACTCAAAATCAGCAAGACACAGGCACCCCAAAGTTTAAGGCTGCTCTGTTGACAAGATCCTCCACTTTGTTACACCTAAAATATCCCAGGAAAGAGAAGAATGGATAAAGAAGTTGTGGTCCTTTTGTACAATGGAATATCACTCAGCCATGAAATCAACGTCATAAGGCTAGTAGCAGCATGATGAGTGGATTTGGGTACGACGATTCTAAGTGAAATAAGTCACACAGAAAAAGACACTTATCATAAGATATCACTTATAGAGGGAATGTAAAAACCGCTACCCTTGAACTGAATTACATAGCAGGTCAGAGTCACACGTTTAGAAAACACACTAGGGCTGCTTAACGGGAAAGGTGAGGTGGGGTGATGCATAAAACAAGGGTTTCAAATTAGCTCAGATAGCGTTCCATAAACCCAATATGTAATAGACAAGACCTACTCCTTCCTCAGCGAACTGGACTCAACACCCCCTATTCACCGCCCAAGAATATATCTGACTAGTAAGAATCTTAAAACCTATGTATTGATATCTCTCTGTAAGTGAGTCAAGTGGGTGAAAAGCGGCATAAACACAGCAGTGAAAAGCAGCTAAATCCCATTATACAAATCAAATACTTTTAAAAACCCGTGAAACAAACACAGTGAAAGAGAGAGAAATTCTGACAAAATTCGTTCAGGGGCTGTGATGCAACCTGGATTGACCATATGTAGACCCACAGATGGATGAGACATAAGGGTGGACACTCTTGGGGCTGAGAGGTTTGGTGAGGTTGGGTGAGCAAACGCAGACCCTTTAAAGCAATACTGCGTGGAACCCATCCAATGGGTCCCAAATCTCCAGGTTCAAGGGCATCTTCCTACATCGAAAACATGCATGAGAAACCCAGAAGATGGTACACCGTTTGATCGGGAAAGGTTTCCAAAACGCACCTCATTTCTCGTCTCCTTGTGCTCCGGTTCGCCATTCCAGCCGCTATACTAGCAATCTCCCTGCTTGGAGAATCAGCACCTTTATCCTCCTGTTCCATACCGGTTGCAATTTGTCCTGAGGATGAACGGGAAGAGGCGGAACCTAAGAGAGTATCTCTAGGTTTTGGGACAGGCAGAGGTCACTCTATTTTCCCATCAGGAAGAAGAATTAACCACAGGCTCAGCTTGCCGCCCGGAGCCAGAATAGGGCCTGAAGCAATCCTGCGCTTTTACGGCCAGCTCCCAAGAAAGCGAGTTGAAAAATGGAGCTCAGGGGCACTGCAATTCACAAACCTGCAGACTTAGAAATGATAACTCTCATCCACAAATATATTGAGGGAAGGCAACGAAGAGGATTTGAAAGCAAGGCAGAATTGCAGGAAACACATTTCAGGAGGTAGATTCGAATCGCCTTTAAAGCACAGGAAAAGCGGCAAAACCTGGACAATGATGCCCTTGGCCAAAAAGGGCGTATGCGTTTTTTCCTGAATATATTCAGGAAAAAACGCATACGCCCTTTTTGGCCAACCAAGCCACCTGGAAAGGCAAATCAGCGCTACAAAGAAGTCTCGCTTCCCATCGGTCAAAAGGGCCAGGCTGAATAAAGTGTCAAAACCAGAAATGCAGGACAGGCCATGGAAAAATGGGAGCCTTGCTACGCTGATGGGCGGGATGTAAATTGCCAACAGACACTCTGGAGAAGTGTACGGTGTGTCCTGAAACATCTATAAAACTCAGCTTAGAGAGCATAGGGCACTTCCACTCACGGGCGTATGAATTGGGAAAACTAAAAATCAGAAAGACACAGGCACCCCAAAGTTAAAGGCTGCTCTGTTGACAAGAACCTCCACTCCGTTACACCTTAAATATCCCAGGGAAGAGAAAAATGGATAAAGAAATTGTGGTCCTTTTGTACAATGGAATATCACTCAGCCATGAAATCAACGTCATAAGGCTAGTAGCAGCATGATGAGTGGATTTAGGTATGACGATTCTAAGCGAAATAAGTCACACAGAAAAAAACACTTATCATAAGATATCACTTATAGAAGGAATGAAAAAACCACTACCCTTGAACTGAATTACATAACAGGGCTGAGTCACACGTTTAGAAAACACACTATGGCTGCTTAAAGGGAAAGGTGAGGTGGGGTGATGCATAAAACAAGGACTTCAAATTAGCTCAGATACCGTTCCATAAACCCAATATGTAGTAGACAAGACCTACTCCTTGCTCAGTGAACTGGACTCAACACCCCCCATTCACCGCCCAAGGATATATATCTGACTAGTAATAATCTTAACACCTATGTATTGATATCTCTCTGTAAGTGAGTCAAGTGGGTGTAAAGCGGCATAAACACAGCAGTGAAAAGAAGCAAAACCCCATTATAAAAATCCATTACTTTTAAAAACCTGAGAAACAACGACAGTGAGGGAGAGAGAAATTCTTCCAAAATTCGTTCAGAGGCTGTGATGCCACCTGGATTGACCATATCTAGACCCACAGCTGATTGAGACATAAGGGTGGACACTCTTGGGGCTGAGAGGTTTGGTGAGGTTGTGTGAGCAAACGCAGACCCTTTAACGAAATACTGTGTGGTACCCATCCCATGGGTCCCAAACCTCCAGCTTCAAGGGCATCTTCCTACATCGAAAACATGCATGAGAAACCCCGAAGATGGTACACCGTGTGATCGGGAAAGGTTTCTAAAACGCACCTCATTTCTCATCTCCTTGTGCTCCGGTTCGCCATTTCAGCCGCTATCCTAGCAATCTCCCTGCTTGGAGAATCAGCACCTTTAACCTCCTGTTCCGTACAGGTTGCAATTTGTCCTGAGGATGAACGGGAAGAGGGGGAACCAATGAGAGACTAGCTCTAGGTGTTGGGACAGGCACAGGTCCCTCTATTTTCCCATCAGGAAGAAGAATTAACCACAGCCTCAGCCTGCCGCCCGGAGCCAGAATAGGGCCTGAAGCAATCCTGTGCTTTTGCGGCCAGCTCCCAAGAAAGCGAGTTGAAAAATGGAGCTCAGGGGCACTGCAATTCACAAACCTGCAGACTTAGAAATGATAACTCTCATCCACAAATATATTGAGGGAAGGCAACGAAGAGGATTTGAAAGCAAGGCAGAATTGAAGGAAACAGATTTCAGGAGGTAGATTCGAATCGCTTTTAAAGCACAGGAAAAGCGGCAAAACCTCGAAAATGATGCCCTTTTTGGCCAACCAAGCAACCTGGAAAGGCAAATCAGCGCTACAAAGAAGTCTCGCTTCCCATCGGTCAAAAGGGCCAGGCTGAATAAAGTGTCAAAACCAGAAATGCAGGACAGGCCATGGAGAAATGGGAGCCTTGCTACGCTGATGGGCGGGATGTAAATTGCCAACAGCCACTCTGGAGAAGTGTACGGTGTGTCCTGAAACATCTATAAAACTCAGCTTAGAGAGCATAGGGCACTTCCACTCACGGGCGTATGAATTGGGAAAACTAAAAATCAGCAAGACACAGGCACCCCAAAGTTTAGGGCTGCTCTGTTGACAAAAACCTCCACTTCGTTACACCTTAAATATCCCAGGAAAGACAAGAATGGATAAAGAAGTTGTGGTCCTTATGTACAATGGAATATCACTCAGCCATGAAATCAACGTCATAAGGCTAGGAGCAGCATGATCAGTGGATTTGGGTACGACGATTCTAAGTGAAATATGTCACACAGAAAAAGACACTTATCATAAGATATCACTTATAGAGGGAATGTAAAAACCGCTACGCTTGAACTGAATTACATAACAGGTCAGAGTCACACGTTTAGAAAACACACTATGGCTGCTTAACGGGAAAGGTGAGGTGGGGTGATGCATAAAACAAGGGTTTCAAATTAGCTCAGATAGCGTTCCATAAACCCAATATGTAATAGACAAGACCTACTCCTTCCTCAGCGAACTGGACTCAACACCCCCTATTCACCGCCCAAGAATATATCTGACTAGTAAGAATCTTAAAACCTATGTATTGATATCTCTCTGTAAGTGAGTCAAGTGGGTGAAAAGCGGCATAAACACAGCAGTGAAAAGCAGCTAAATCCCATTATACAAATCAAATACTTTTAAAAACCCGTGAAACAAACACAGTGAAAGAGAGAGAAATTCTGACAAAATTCGTTCAGGGGCTGTGATGCAACCTGGATTGACCATATGTAGACCCACAGATGGATGAGACATAAGGGTGGACACTCTTGGGGCTGAGAGGTTTGGTGAGGTTGGGTGAGCAAACGCAGACCCTTTAAAGTAATACTGCGTGGAACCCATCCAATGGGTCCCAAATCTCCAGGTTCAATGGCATCTTCCTACATCGAAAACATGCATGAGAAACCCAGAAGATGGTACACCGTGTGATCGGGAAAGGTTTCTAAAACGCACCTCATTTCTCATCTCCGTGTGCTCCGGTTCGCCATTCCAGCCGCTATACTAGCAATCTCCCTGCTTGGAGAATCAGCACCTTTAACCTCCTGTTCCATACCGGTTGCAATTTGTCCTGAGGATGAACGGGAAGAGGGGGAAGCTAAGAGAGTATCTCTAGGTGCTGGGACAGGCAGAGGTCACTCTATTTTCCCATCAGGAAGAAGAATTAACCACAGGCTCAGCCTGCCGCCCGGAGCCAGAATACGGCCTGAAGCAATCCTGCGCTTTTGCGGCCAGCTCCCAAGAAAGCGAGTTGAAAAATGGAGCTCAGGGGCACTGCAATTCACAAACCTGCAGACTTAGAAATGATAACTCTCATCCACAAATATATTGAGGGAAGGCAACGAAGAGGATTTGAAAGCAAGGCAGAATTGCAGGAAACAGATTTCAGGAGGTAGATTCGAATCGCCTTTAAAGCACAGGAAAAGCGGCAAAACCTGGACAATGATGCCCTTGGCCAAAAAGGGCGTATGCGTTTTTTCCTGAATATATTCAGGAAAAAACGCATACGCCCTTTTTGGCCAACCAAGCAACCTGGAAAGGCAAATCAGCGCTACAAAGAAGTCTCGCTTCCCATCGGTCAAAAGGGCCAGGCTGAATAAAGTGTCAAAACCAGAAATGCAGGACAGGCCATGGAGAAATGGGAGCCTTGCTACGCTGATGGGCGGGATGTAAATTGCCAACAGCCACTCTGGAGAAGTGTACGGTGTGTCCTGAAACATCTATAAAACTCAGCTTAGAGAGCATAGGGCACTTCCACTCACGGGCGTATGAATTGGGAAAACTAAAAATCAGCAAGACACAGGCACCCCAAAGTTTAAGGCTGCTCTGTTGACAAGAACCTCCACTTTGTTACACCTAATATATCCCAGGAAAGAGAAGAATGGATAAAGAAGTTGTGGTCCTTTTGTACAATGGAATATCACTCAGCCATGAAATCAACGTCATAAGGCTAGTAGCAGCATGATGAGTGGATTTGGGTACGACGATTCTAAGTGAAATAAGTCACACAGAAAAAGACACTTATCATAAGATATCACTTATAGAGGGAATGTAAAAACCGCTACCCTTGAACTGAATTACAAAGCAGGTCAGAGTCACACGTTTAGAAAACACACTAGGGCTGCTTAACGGGAAAGGTGAGGTGGGGTGATGCATAAAACAAGGGTTTCAAATTAGCTCAGATAGCGTTCCATAAACCCAATATGTAATAGACAAGACCTACTCCTTCCTCAGCGAACTGGACTCAACACCCCCTATTCACCGCCCAAGAATATATCTGACTAGTAAGAATCTTAAAACCTATGTATTGATATCTCTCTGTAAGTGAGTCAAGTGGGTGAAAAGCGGCATAAACACAGCAGTGAAAAGCAGCTAAATCCCATTATACAAATCAAATACTTTTAAAAACCCGTGAAACAAACACAGTGAAAGAGAGAGAAATTCTGACAAAATTCGTTCAGGGGCTGTGATGCAACCTGGATTGACCATATGTAGACCCACAGATGGATGAGACATAAGGGTGGACACTCTTGGGGCTGAGAGGTTTGGTGAGGTTGGGTGAGCAAACGCAGACCCTTTAAAGTAATACTGCGTGGAACCCATCCAATGGGTCCCAAATCTCCAGGTTCAATGGCATCTTCCTACATCGAAAACATGCATGAGAAACCCAGAAGATGGTACACCGTGTGATCGGGAAAGGTTTCTAAAACGCACCTCATTTCTCATCTCCGTGTGCTCCGGTTCGCCATTCCAGCCGCTATACTAGCAATCTCCCTGCTTGGAGAATCAGCACCTTTAACCTCCTGTTCCATACCGGTTGCAATTTGTCCTGAGGATGAACGGGAAGAGGGGGAACCTAAGAGAGTATCTCTAGGTGCTGGGACAGGCAGAGGTCACTCTATTTTCCCATCAGGAAGAAGAATTAACCACAGGCTCAGCCTGCCGCCCGGAGCCAGAATACGGCCTGAAGCAATCCTGCGCTTTTGCGGCCAGCTCCCAAGAAAGCGAGTTGAAAAATGGAGCTCAGGGGCACTGCAATTCACAAACCTGCAGACTTAGAAATGATAACTCTCATCCACAAATATATTGAGGGAAGGCAACGAAGAGGATTTGAAAGCAAGGCAGAATTGCAGGAAACAGATTTCAGGAGGTAGGTTCGAATCGCCTTTAAAGCACAGGAAAAGCGGCAAAACCTGGACAATGATGCCCTTGGCCAAAAAGGGCGTATGCGTTTTTTCCTGAATATATTCAGGAAAAAACGCATACGCCCTTTTTGGCCAACCAAGCAACCTGGAAAGGCAAATCAGCGCTACAAAGAAGTCTCGCTTCCCATCGGTCAAAAGGGCCAGGCTGAATAAAGTGTCAAAACCAGAAATGCAGGACAGGCCATGGAGAAATGGGAGCCTTGCTACGCTGATGGGCGGGATGTAAATTGCCAACAGCCACTCTGGAGAAGTGTACGGTGTGTCCTGAAACATCTATAAAACTCAGCTTAGAGAGCATAGGGCACTTCCACTCACGGGCGAATGAATTGGGAAAACTAAAAATCAGCAAGACACAGGCACCCCAAAGTTTAAGGCTGCTCTGTTGACAAGAACCTCCACTTTGTTACACCTAATATATCCCAGGAAAGAGAAGAATGGATAAAGAAGTTGTGGTCCTTTTGTACAATGGAATATCACTCAGCCATGAAATCAACGTCATAAGGCTAGTAGCAGCATGATGAGTGGATTTGGGTACGACGATTCTAAGTGAAATAAGTCACACAGAAAAAGACACTTATCATAAGATATCACTTATAGAGGGAATGTAAAAACCGCTACCCTTGAACTGAATTACAAAGCAGGTCAGAGTCACACGTTTAGAAAACACACTAGGGCTGCTTAACGGGAAAGGTGAGGTGGGGTGATGCATAAAACAAGGGTTTCAAATTAGCTCAGATAGCGTTCCATAAACCCAATATGTAATAGACAAGACCTACTCCTTCCTCAGCGAACTGGACTCAACACCCCCTATTCACCGCCCAAGAATATATCTGACTAGTAAGAATCTTAAAACCTATGTATTGATATCTCTCTGTAAGTGAGTCAAGTGGGTGAAAAGCGGCATAAACACAGCAGTGAAAAGCAGCTAAATCCCATTATACAAATCAAATACTTTTAAAAACCCGTGAAACAAACACAGTGAAAGAGAGAGAAATTCTGACAAAATTCGTTCAGGGGCTGTGATGCAACCTGGATTGACCATATGTAGACCCACAGATGGATGAGACATAAGGGTGGACACTCTTGGGGCTGAGAGGTTTGGTGAGGTTGGGTGAGCAAACGCAGACCCTTTAAAGCAATACTGCGTGGAACCCATCCAATGGGTCCCAAATCTCCAGGTTCAAGGGCATCTTCCTACATCGAAAACATGCATGAGAAACCCAGAAGATGGTACACCGTTTGATCGGGAAAGGTTTCCAAAACGCACCTCATTTCTCGTCTCCTTGTGCTCCGGTTCGCCATTCCAGCCGCTATACTAGCAATCTCCCTGCTTGGAGAATCAGCACCTTTATCCTCCTGTTCCATACCGGTTGCAATTTGTCCTGAGGATGAACGGGAAGAGGCGGAACCTAAGAGAGTATCTCTAGGTTTTGGGACAGGCAGAGGTCACTCTATTTTCCCATCAGGAAGAAGAATTAACCACAGGCTCAGCTTGCCGCCCGGAGCCAGAATAGGGCCTGAAGCAATCCTGCGCTTTTACGGCCAGCTCCCAAGAAAGCGAGTTGAAAAATGGAGCTCAGGGGCACTGCAATTCACAAACCTGCAGACTTAGAAATGATAACTCTCATCCACAAATATATTGAGGGAAGGCAACGAAGAGGATTTGAAAGCAAGGCAGAATTGCAGGAAACAGATTTCAGGAGGTAGATTCGAATCGCCTTTAAAGCACAGGAAAAGCGGCAAAACCTGGACAATGATGCCCTTGGCCAAAAAGGGCGTATGCGTTTTTTCCTGAATATATTCAGGAAAAAACGCATACGCCCTTTTTGGCCAACCAAGCCACCTGGAAAGGCAAATCAGCGCTACAAAGAAGTCTCGCTTCCCATCGGTCAAAAGGGCCAGGCTGAATAAAGTGTCAAAACCAGAAATGCAGGACAGGCCATGGAGAAATGGGAGCCTTGCTACGCTGATGGGCGGGATGTAAATTGCCAACAGCCACTCTGGAGAAGTGTACGGTGTGTCCTGAAACATCTATAAAACTCAGCTTAGAGAGCATAGGGCACTTCCACTCACGGGCGAATGAATTGGGAAAACTAAAAATCAGCAAGACACAGGCACCCCAAAGTTTAAGGCTGCTCTGTTGACAAGAACCTCCACTTTGTTACACCTAATATATCCCAGGAAAGAGAAGAATGGATAAAGAAGTTGTGGTCCTTTTGTACAATGGAATATCACTCAGCCATGAAATCAACGTCATAAGGCTAGTAGCAGCATGATGAGTGGATTTGGGTACGACGATTCTAAGTGAAATAAGTCACACAGAAAAAGACACTTATCATAAGATATCACTTATAGAGGGAATGTAAAAACCGCTACCCTTGAACTGAATTACAAAGCAGGTCAGAGTCACACGTTTAGAAAACACACTAGGGCTGCTTAACGGGAAAGGTGAGGTGGGGTGATGCATAAAACAAGGGTTTCAAATTAGCTCAGATAGCGTTCCATAAACCCAATATGTAATAGACAAGACCTACTCCTTCCTCAGCGAACTGGACTCAACACCCCCTATTCACCGCCCAAGAATATATCTGACTAGTAAGAATCTTAAAACCTATGTATTGATATCTCTCTGTAAGTGAGTCAAGTGGGTGAAAAGCGGCATAAACACAGCAGTGAAAAGCAGCTAAATCCCATTATACAAATCAAATACTTTTAAAAACCCGTGAAACAAACACAGTGAAAGAGAGAGAAATTCTGACAAAATTCGTTCAGGGGCTGTGATGCAACCTGGATTGACCATATGTAGACCCACAGATGGATGAGACATAAGGGTGGACACTCTTGGGGCTGAGAGGTTTGGTGAGGTTGGGTGAGCAAACGCAGACCCTTTAAAGTAATACTGCGTGGAACCCATCCAATGGGTCCCAAATCTCCAGGTTCAATGGCATCTTCCTACATCGAAAACATGCATGAGAAACCCAGAAGATGGTACACCGTGTGATCGGGAAAGGTTTCTAAAACGCACCTCATTTCTCATCTCCGTGTGCTCCGGTTCGCCATTCCAGCCGCTATACTAGCAATCTCCCTGCTTGGAGAATCAGCACCTTTAACCTCCTGTTCCATACCGGTTGCAATTTGTCCTGAGGATGAACGGGAAGAGGGGGAACCTAAGAGAGTATCTCTAGGTGCTGGGACAGGCAGAGGTCACTCTATTTTCCCATCAGGAAGAAGAATTAACCACAGGCTCAGCCTGCCGCCCGGAGCCAGAATACGGCCTGAAGCAATCCTGCGCTTTTGCGGCCAGCTCCCAAGAAAGCGAGTTGAAAAATGGAGCTCAGGGGCACTGCAATTCACAAACCTGCAGACTTAGAAATGATAACTCTCATCCACAAATATATTGAGGGAAGGCAACGAAGAGGATTTGAAAGCAAGGCAGAATTGCAGGAAACAGATTTCAGGAGGTAGGTTCGAATCGCCTTTAAAGCACAGGAAAAGCGGCAAAACCTGGACAATGATGCCCTTGGCCAAAAAGGGCGTATGCGTTTTTTCCTGAATATATTCAGGAAAAAACGCATACGCCCTTTTTGGCCAACCAAGCAACCTGGAAAGGCAAATCAGCGCTACAAAGAAGTCTCGCTTCCCATCGGTCAAAAGGGCCAGGCTGAATAAAGTGTCAAAACCAGAAATGCAGGACAGGCCATGGAGAAATGGGAGCCTTGCTACGCTGATGGGCGGGATGTAAATTGCCAACAGCCACTCTGGAGAAGTGTACGGTGTGTCCTGAAACATCTATAAAACTCAGCTTAGAGAGCATAGGGCACTTCCACTCACGGGCGAATGAATTGGGAAAACTAAAAATCAGCAAGACACAGGCACCCCAAAGTTTAAGGCTGCTCTGTTGACAAGAACCTCCACTTTGTTACACCTAATATATCCCAGGAAAGAGAAGAATGGATAAAGAAGTTGTGGTCCTTTTGTACAATGGAATATCACTCAGCCATGAAATCAACGTCATAAGGCTAGTAGCAGCATGATGAGTGGATTTGGGTACGACGATTCTAAGTGAAATAAGTCACACAGAAAAAGACACTTATCATAAGATATCACTTATAGAGGGAATGTAAAAACCGCTACCCTTGAACTGAATTACAAAGCAGGTCAGAGTCACACGTTTAGAAAACACACTAGGGCTGCTTAACGGGAAAGGTGAGGTGGGGTGATGCATAAAACAAGGGTTTCAAATTAGCTCAGATAGCGTTCCATAAACCCAATATGTAATAGACAAGACCTACTCCTTCCTCAGCGAACTGGACTCAACACCCCCTATTCACCGCCCAAGAATATATCTGACTAGTAAGAATCTTAAAACCTATGTATTGATATCTCTCTGTAAGTGAGTCAAGTGGGTGAAAAGCGGCATAAACACAGCAGTGAAAAGCAGCTAAATCCCATTATACAAATCAAATACTTTTAAAAACCCGTGAAACAAACACAGTGAAAGAGAGAGAAATTCTGACAAAATTCGTTCAGGGGCTGTGATGCAACCTGGATTGACCATATGTAGACCCACAGATGGATGAGACATAAGGGTGGACACTCTTGGGGCTGAGAGGTTTGGTGAGGTTGGGTGAGCAAACGCAGACCCTTTAAAGCAATACTGCGTGGAACCCATCCAATGGGTCCCAAATCTCCAGGTTCAAGGGCATCTTCCTACATCGAAAACATGCATGAGAAACCCAGAAGATGGTACACCGTTTGATCGGGAAAGGTTTCCAAAACGCACCTCATTTCTCGTCTCCTTGTGCTCCGGTTCGCCATTCCAGCCGCTATACTAGCAATCTCCCTGCTTGGAGAATCAGCACCTTTATCCTCCTGTTCCATACCGGTTGCAATTTGTCCTGAGGATGAACGGGAAGAGGCGGAACCTAAGAGAGTATCTCTAGGTTTTGGGACAGGCAGAGGTCACTCTATTTTCCCATCAGGAAGAAGAATTAACCACAGGCTCAGCTTGCCGCCCGGAGCCAGAATAGGGCCTGAAGCAATCCTGCGCTTTTACGGCCAGCTCCCAAGAAAGCGAGTTGAAAAATGGAGCTCAGGGGCACTGCAATTCACAAACCTGCAGACTTAGAAATGATAACTCTCATCCACAAATATATTGAGGGAAGGCAACGAAGAGGATTTGAAAGCAAGGCAGAATTGCAGGAAACACATTTCAGGAGGTAGATTCGAATCGCCTTTAAAGCACAGGAAAAGCGGCAAAACCTGGACAATGATGCCCTTGGCCAAAAAGGGCGTATGCGTTTTTTCCTGAATATATTCAGGAAAAAACGCATACGCCCTTTTTGGCCAACCAAGCCACCTGGAAAGGCAAATCAGCGCTACAAAGAAGTCTCGCTTCCCATCGGTCAAAAGGGCCAGGCTGAATAAAGTGTCAAAACCAGAAATGCAGGACAGGCCATGGAGAAATGGGAGCCTTGCTACGCTGATGGGCGGGATGTAAATTGCCAACAGCCACTCTGGAGAAGTGTACGGTGTGTCCTGAAACATCTATAAAACTCAGCTTAGAGAGCATAGGGCACTTCCACTCACGGGCGAATGAATTGGGAAAACTAAAAATCAGCAAGACACAGGCACCCCAAAGTTTAAGGCTGCTCTGTTGACAAGAACCTCCACTTTGTTACACCTAATATATCCCAGGAAAGAGAAGAATGGATAAAGAAGTTGTGGTCCTTTTGTACAATGGAATATCACTCAGCCATGAAATCAACGTCATAAGGCTAGTAGCAGCATGATGAGTGGATTTGGGTACGACGATTCTAAGTGAAATAAGTCACACAGAAAAAGACACTTATCATAAGATATCACTTATAGAGGGAATGTAAAAACCGCTACCCTTGAACTGAATTACAAAGCAGGTCAGAGTCACACGTTTAGAAAACACACTAGGGCTGCTTAACGGGAAAGGTGAGGTGGGGTGATGCATAAAACAAGGGTTTCAAATTAGCTCAGATAGCGTTCCATAAACCCAATATGTAATAGACAAGACCTACTCCTTCCTCAGCGAACTGGACTCAACACCCCCTATTCACCGCCCAAGAATATATCTGACTAGTAAGAATCTTAAAACCTATGTATTGATATCTCTCTGTAAGTGAGTCAAGTGGGTGAAAAGCGGCATAAACACAGCAGTGAAAAGCAGCTAAATCCCATTATACAAATCAAATACTTTTAAAAACCCGTGAAACAAACACAGTGAAAGAGAGAGAAATTCTGACAAAATTCGTTCAGGGGCTGTGATGCAACCTGGATTGACCATATGTAGACCCACAGATGGATGAGACATAAGGGTGGACACTCTTGGGGCTGAGAGGTTTGGTGAGGTTGGGTGAGCAAACGCAGACCCTTTAAAGTAATACTGCGTGGAACCCATCCAATGGGTCCCAAATCTCCAGGTTCAATGGCATCTTCCTACATCGAAAACATGCATGAGAAACCCAGAAGATGGTACACCGTGTGATCGGGAAAGGTTTCTAAAACGCACCTCATTTCTCATCTCCGTGTGCTCCGGTTCGCCATTCCAGCCGCTATACTAGCAATCTCCCTGCTTGGAGAATCAGCACCTTTAACCTCCTGTTCCATACCGGTTGCAATTTGTCCTGAGGATGAACGGGAAGAGGGGGAACCTAAGAGAGTATCTCTAGGTGCTGGGACAGGCAGAGGTCACTCTATTTTCCCATCAGGAAGAAGAATTAACCACAGGCTCAGCCTGCCGCCCGGAGCCAGAATACGGCCTGAAGCAATCCTGCGCTTTTGCGGCCAGCTCCCAAGAAAGCGAGTTGAAAAATGGAGCTCAGGGGCACTGCAATTCACAAACCTGCAGACTTAGAAATGATAACTCTCATCCACAAATATATTGAGGGAAGGCAACGAAGAGGATTTGAAAGCAAGGCAGAATTGCAGGAAACAGATTTCAGGAGGTAGGTTCGAATCGCCTTTAAAGCACAGGAAAAGCGGCAAAACCTGGACAATGATGCCCTTGGCCAAAAAGGGCGTATGCGTTTTTTCCTGAATATATTCAGGAAAAAACGCATACGCCCTTTTTGGCCAACCAAGCAACCTGGAAAGGCAAATCAGCGCTACAAAGAAGTCTCGCTTCCCATCGGTCAAAAGGGCCAGGCTGAATAAAGTGTCAAAACCAGAAATGCAGGACAGGCCATGGAGAAATGGGAGCCTTGCTACGCTGATGGGCGGGATGTAAATTGCCAACAGCCACTCTGGAGAAGTGTACGGTGTGTCCTGAAACATCTATAAAACTCAGCTTAGAGAGCATAGGGCACTTCCACTCACGGGCGAATGAATTGGGAAAACTAAAAATCAGCAAGACACAGGCACCCCAAAGTTTAAGGCTGCTCTGTTGACAAGAACCTCCACTTTGTTACACCTAATATATCCCAGGAAAGAGAAGAATGGATAAAGAAGTTGTGGTCCTTTTGTACAATGGAATATCACTCAGCCATGAAATCAACGTCATAAGGCTAGTAGCAGCATGATGAGTGGATTTGGGTACGACGATTCTAAGTGAAATAAGTCACACAGAAAAAGACACTTATCATAAGATATCACTTATAGAGGGAATGTAAAAACCGCTACCCTTGAACTGAATTACAAAGCAGGTCAGAGTCACACGTTTAGAAAACACACTAGGGCTGCTTAACGGGAAAGGTGAGGTGGGGTGATGCATAAAACAAGGGTTTCAAATTAGCTCAGATAGCGTTCCATAAACCCAATATGTAATAGACAAGACCTACTCCTTCCTCAGCGAACTGGACTCAACACCCCCTATTCACCGCCCAAGAATATATCTGACTAGTAAGAATCTTAAAACCTATGTATTGATATCTCTCTGTAAGTGAGTCAAGTGGGTGAAAAGCGGCATAAACACAGCAGTGAAAAGCAGCTAAATCCCATTATACAAATCAAATACTTTTAAAAACCCGTGAAACAAACACAGTGAAAGAGAGAGAAATTCTGACAAAATTCGTTCAGGGGCTGTGATGCAACCTGGATTGACCATATGTAGACCCACAGATGGATGAGACATAAGGGTGGACACTCTTGGGGCTGAGAGGTTTGGTGAGGTTGGGTGAGCAAACGCAGACCCTTTAAAGCAATACTGCGTGGAACCCATCCAATGGGTCCCAAATCTCCAGGTTCAAGGGCATCTTCCTACATCGAAAACATGCATGAGAAACCCAGAAGATGGTACACCGTTTGATCGGGAAAGGTTTCCAAAACGCACCTCATTTCTCGTCTCCTTGTGCTCCGGTTCGCCATTCCAGCCGCTATACTAGCAATCTCCCTGCTTGGAGAATCAGCACCTTTATCCTCCTGTTCCATACCGGTTGCAATTTGTCCTGAGGATGAACGGGAAGAGGCGGAACCTAAGAGAGTATCTCTAGGTTTTGGGACAGGCAGAGGTCACTCTATTTTCCCATCAGGAAGAAGAATTAACCACAGGCTCAGCTTGCCGCCCGGAGCCAGAATAGGGCCTGAAGCAATCCTGCGCTTTTACGGCCAGCTCCCAAGAAAGCGAGTTGAAAAATGGAGCTCAGGGGCACTGCAATTCACAAACCTGCAGACTTAGAAATGATAACTCTCATCCACAAATATATTGAGGGAAGGCAACGAAGAGGATTTGAAAGCAAGGCAGAATTGCAGGAAACACATTTCAGGAGGTAGATTCGAATCGCCTTTAAAGCACAGGAAAAGCGGCAAAACCTGGACAATGATGCCCTTGGCCAAAAAGGGCGTATGCGTTTTTTCCTGAATATATTCAGGAAAAAACGCATACGCCCTTTTTGGCCAACCAAGCCACCTGGAAAGGCAAATCAGCGCTACAAAGAAGTCTGGCTTCCCATCGGTCAAAAGGGCCAGGCTGAATAAAGTGTCAAAACCAGAAATGCAGGACAGGCCATGGAGAAATGGGAGCCTTGCTACGCTGATGGGCGGGATGTAAATTGCCAACAGCCACTCTGGAGAAGTGTACGGTGTGTCCTGAAACATCTATAAAACTCAGCTTAGAGAGCATAGGGCACTTCCACTCACGGGCGAATGAATTGGGAAAACTAAAAATCAGCAAGACACAGGCACCCCAAAGTTTAAGGCTGCTCTGTTGACAAGAACCTCCACTTTGTTACACCTAATATATCCCAGGAAAGAGAAGAATGGATAAAGAAGTTGTGGTCCTTTTGTACAATGGAATATCACTCAGCCATGAAATCAACGTCATAAGGCTAGTAGCAGCATGATGAGTGGATTTGGGTACGACGATTCTAAGTGAAATAAGTCACACAGAAAAAGACACTTATCATAAGATATCACTTATAGAGGGAATGTAAAAACCGCTACCCTTGAACTGAATTACAAAGCAGGTCAGAGTCACACGTTTAGAAAACACACTAGGGCTGCTTAACGGGAAAGGTGAGGTGGGGTGATGCATAAAACAAGGGTTTCAAATTAGCTCAGATAGCGTTCCATAAACCCAATATGTAATAGACAAGACCTACTCCTTCCTCAGCGAACTGGACTCAACACCCCCTATTCACCGCCCAAGAATATATCTGACTAGTAAGAATCTTAAAACCTATGTATTGATATCTCTCTGTAAGTGAGTCAAGTGGGTGAAAAGCGGCATAAACACAGCAGTGAAAAGCAGCTAAATCCCATTATACAAATCAAATACTTTTAAAAACCCGTGAAACAAACACAGTGAAAGAGAGAGAAATTCTGACAAAATTCGTTCAGGGGCTGTGATGCAACCTGGATTGACCATATGTAGACCCACAGATGGATGAGACATAAGGGTGGACACTCTTGGGGCTGAGAGGTTTGGTGAGGTTGGGTGAGCAAACGCAGACCCTTTAAAGCAATACTGCGTGGAACCCATCCAATGGGTCCCAAATCTCCAGGTTCAAGGGCATCTTCCTACATCGAAAACATGCATGAGAAACCCAGAAGATGGTACACCGTTTGATCGGGAAAGGTTTCCAAAACGCACCTCATTTCTCGTCTCCTTGTGCTCCGGTTCGCCATTCCAGCCGCTATACTAGCAATCTCCCTGCTTGGAGAATCAGCACCTTTATCCTCCTGTTCCATACCGGTTGCAATTTGTCCTGAGGATGAACGGGAAGAGGCGGAACCTAAGAGAGTATCTCTAGGTTTTGGGACAGGCAGAGGTCACTCTATTTTCCCATCAGGAAGAAGAATTAACCACAGGCTCAGCTTGCCGCCCGGAGCCAGAATAGGGCCTGAAGCAATCCTGCGCTTTTACGGCCAGCTCCCAAGAAAGCGAGTTGAAAAATGGAGCTCAGGGGCACTGCAATTCACAAACCTGCAGACTTAGAAATGATAACTCTCATCCACAAATATATTGAGGGAAGGCAACGAAGAGGATTTGAAAGCAAGGCAGAATTGCAGGAAACACATTTCAGGAGGTAGATTCGAATCGCCTTTAAAGCACAGGAAAAGCGGCAAAACCTGGACAATGATGCCCTTGGCCAAAAAGGGCGTATGCGTTTTTTCCTGAATATATTCAGGAAAAAACGCATACGCCCTTTTTGGCCAACCAAGCCACCTGGAAAGGCAAATCAGCGCTACAAAGAAGTCTCGCTTCCCATCGGTCAAAAGGGCCAGGCTGAATAAAGTGTCAAAACCAGAAATGCAGGACAGGCCATGGAAAAATGGGAGCCTTGCTACGCTGATGGGCGGGATGTAAATTGCCAACAGACACTCTGGAGAAGTGTACGGTGTGTCCTGAAACATCTATAAAACTCAGCTTAGAGAGCATAGGGCACTTCCACTCACGGGCGTATGAATTGGGAAAACTAAAAATCAGAAAGACACAGGCACCCCAAAGTTAAAGGCTGCTCTGTTGACAAGAACCTCCACTCCGTTACACCTTAAATATCCCAGGGAAGAGAAAAATGGATAAAGAAATTGTGGTCCTTTTGTACAATGGAATATCACTCAGCCATGAAATCAACGTCATAAGGCTAGTAGCAGCATGATGAGTGGATTTAGGTATGACGATTCTAAGCGAAATAAGTCACACAGAAAAAAACACTTATCATAAGATATCACTTATAGAAGGAATGAAAAAACCACTACCCTTGAACTGAATTACATAACAGGGCTGAGTCACACGTTTAGAAAACACACTATGGCTGCTTAAAGGGAAAGGTGAGGTGGGGTGATGCATAAAACAAGGACTTCAAATTAGCTCAGATACCGTTCCATAAACCCAATATGTAGTAGACAAGACCTACTCCTTGCTCAGTGAACTGGACTCAACACCCCCCATTCACCGCCCAAGGATATATATCTGACTAGTAATAATCTTAACACCTATGTATTGATATCTCTCTGTAAGTGAGTCAAGTGGGTGTAAAGCGGCATAAACACAGCAGTGAAAAGAAGCAAAACCCCATTATAAAAATCCATTACTTTTAAAAACCTGAGAAACAACGACAGTGAGGGAGAGAGAAATTCTTCCAAAATTCGTTCAGAGGCTGTGATGCCACCTGGATTGACCATATCTAGACCCACAGCTGATTGAGACATAAGGGTGGACACTCTTGGGGCTGAGAGGTTTGGTGAGGTTGTGTGAGCAAACGCAGACCCTTTAACGAAATACTGTGTGGTACCCATCCCATGGGTCCCAAACCTCCAGCTTCAAGGGCATCTTCCTACATCGAAAACATGCATGAGAAACCCCGAAGATGGTACACCGTGTGATCGGGAAAGGTTTCTAAAACGCACCTCATTTCTCATCTCCTTGTGCTCCGGTTCGCCATTTCAGCCGCTATCCTAGCAATCTCCCTGCTTGGAGAATCAGCACCTTTAACCTCCTGTTCCGTACAGGTTGCAATTTGTCCTGAGGATGAACGGGAAGAGGGGGAACCAATGAGAGACTAGCTCTAGGTGTTGGGACAGGCACAGGTCCCTCTATTTTCCCATCAGGAAGAAGAATTAACCACAGCCTCAGCCTGCCGCCCGGAGCCAGAATAGGGCCTGAAGCAATCCTGTGCTTTTGCGGCCAGCTCCCAAGAAAGCGAGTTGAAAAATGGAGCTCAGGGGCACTGCAATTCACAAACCTGCAGACTTAGAAATGATAACTCTCATCCACAAATATATTGAGGGAAGGCAACGAAGAGGATTTGAAAGCAAGGCAGAATTGAAGGAAACAGATTTCAGGAGGTAGATTCGAATCGCTTTTAAAGCACAGGAAAAGCGGCAAAACCTCGAAAATGATGCCCTTTTTGGCCAACCAAGCAACCTGGAAAGGCAAATCAGCGCTACAAAGAAGTCTCGCTTCCCATCGGTCAAAAGGGCCATGTTGAATAAAGTGTCAAAACCAGAAATGCAGGACAGGCCATGGAGAAATGGGAGCCTTGCTACGCTGATGGGCGGGATGTAAATTGCCAACATCTACTCTGCGGAAGTGTACGGTGTGTCCTGAAACATCTGAAAAACTCAGCATAGAGAGCATAGGGCACTTCCACTCATTGGCGTATGAGTTGGGATAACTCAAAATCAGCAAGACACAGGCACCCCAAAGTTTAAGGCTGCTCTGTTGACAAGATCCTCCACTTTGTTACACCTAAAATATCCCAGGAAAGAGAAGAATGGATAAAGAAGTTGTGGTCCTTTTGTACAATGGAATATCACTCAGCCATGAAATCAACGTCATAAGGCTAGTAGCAGCATGATGAGTGGATTTGGGTACGACGATTCTAAGTGAAATAAGTCACACAGAAAAAGACACTTATCATAAGATATCACTTATAGAGGGAATGTAAAAACCGCTACCCTTGAACTGAATTACATAGCAGGTCAGAGTCACACGTTTAGAAAACACACTAGGGCTGCTTAACGGGAAAGGTGAGGTGGGGTGATGCATAAAACAAGGGTTTCAAATTAGCTCAGATAGCGTTCCATAAACCCAATATGTAATAGACAAGACCTACTCCTTCCTCAGCGAACTGGACTCAACACCCCCTATTCACCGCCCAAGAATATATCTGACTAGTAAGAATCTTAAAACCTATGTATTGATATCTCTCTGTAAGTGAGTCAAGTGGGTGAAAAGCGGCATAAACACAGCAGTGAAAAGCAGCTAAATCCCATTATACAAATCAAATACTTTTAAAAACCCGTGAAACAAACACAGTGAAAGAGAGAGAAATTCTGACAAAATTCGTTCAGGGGCTGTGATGCAACCTGGATTGACCATATGTAGACCCACAGATGGATGAGACATAAGGGTGGACACTCTTGGGGCTGAGAGGTTTGGTGAGGTTGGGTGAGCAAACGCAGACCCTTTAAAGCAATACTGCGTGGAACCCATCCAATGGGTCCCAAATCTCCAGGTTCAAGGGCATCTTCCTACATCGAAAACATGCATGAGAAACCCAGAAGATGGTACACCGTTTGATCGGGAAAGGTTTCCAAAACGCACCTCATTTCTCGTCTCCTTGTGCTCCGGTTCGCCATTCCAGCCGCTATACTAGCAATCTCCCTGCTTGGAGAATCAGCACCTTTATCCTCCTGTTCCATACCGGTTGCAATTTGTCCTGAGGATGAACGGGAAGAGGCGGAACCTAAGAGAGTATCTCTAGGATTTGGGACAGGCAGAGGTCACTCTATTTTCCCATCAGGAAGAAGAATTAACCACAGGCTCAGCTTGCCGCCCGGAGCCAGAATAGGGCCTGAAGCAATCCTGCGCTTTTACGGCCAGCTCCCAAGAAAGCGAGTTGAAAAATGGAGCTCAGGGGCACTGCAATTCACAAACCTGCAGACTTAGAAATGATAACTCTCATCCACAAATATATTGAGGGAAGGCAACGAAGAGGATTTGAAAGCAAGGCAGAATTGCAGGAAACACATTTCAGGAGGTAGATTCGAATCGCCTTTAAAGCACAGGAAAAGCGGCAAAACCTGGACAATGATGCCCTTGGCCAAAAAGGGCGTATGCGTTTTTTCCTGAATATATTCAGGAAAAAACGCATACGCCCTTTTTGGCCAACCAAGCCACCTGGAAAGGCAAATCAGCGCTACAAAGAAGTCTCGCTTCCCATCGGTCAAAAGGGCCAGGCTGAATAAAGTGTCAAAACCAGAAATGCAGGACAGGCCATGGAAAAATGGGAGCCTTGCTACGCTGATGGGCGGGATGTAAATTGCCAACAGACACTCTGGAGAAGTGTACGGTGTGTCCTGAAACATCTATAAAACTCAGCTTAGAGAGCATAGGGCACTTCCACTCACGGGCGTATGAATTGGGAAAACTAAAAATCAGAAAGACACAGGCACCCCAAAGTTAAAGGCTGCTCTGTTGACAAGAACCTCCACTCCGTTACACCTTAAATATCCCAGGGAAGAGAAAAATGGATAAAGAAATTGTGGTCCTTTTGTACAATGGAATATCACTCAGCCATGAAATCAACGTCATAAGGCTAGTAGCAGCATGATGAGTGGATTTAGGTATGACGATTCTAAGCGAAATAAGTCACACAGAAAAAAACACTTATCATAAGATATCACTTATAGAAGGAATGAAAAAACCACTACCCTTGAACTGAATTACATAACAGGGCTGAGTCACACGTTTAGAAAACACACTATGGCTGCTTAAAGGGAAAGGTGAGGTGGGGTGATGCATAAAACAAGGACTTCAAATTAGCTCAGATACCGTTCCATAAACCCAATATGTAGTAGACAAGACCTACTCCTTGCTCAGTGAACTGGACTCAACACCCCCCATTCACCGCCCAAGGATATATATCTGACTAGTAATAATCTTAACACCTATGTATTGATATCTCTCTGTAAGTGAGTCAAGTGGGTGTAAAGCGGCATAAACACAGCAGTGAAAAGAAGCAAAACCCCATTATAAAAATCCATTACTTTTAAAAACCTGAGAAACAACGACAGTGAGGGAGAGAGAAATTCTTCCAAAATTCGTTCAGAGGCTGTGATGCCACCTGGATTGACCATATCTAGACCCACAGCTGATTGAGACATAAGGGTGGACACTCTTGGGGCTGAGAGGTTTGGTGAGGTTGTGTGAGCAAACGCAGACCCTTTAACGAAATACTGTGTGGTACCCATCCCATGGGTCCCAAACCTCCAGCTTCAAGGGCATCTTCCTACATCGAAAACATGCATGAGAAACCCCGAAGATGGTACACCGTGTGATCGGGAAAGGTTTCTAAAACGCACCTCATTTCTCATCTCCTTGTGCTCCGGTTCGCCATTTCAGCCACTATCCTAGCAATCTCCCTGCTTGGAGAATCAGCACCTTTAACCTCCTGTTCCGTACAGGTTGCAATTTGTCCTGAGGATGAACGGGAAGAGGGGGAACCAATGAGAGACTAGCTCTAGGTGTTGGGACAGGCACAGGTCCCTCTATTTTCCCATCAGGAAGAAGAATTAACCACAGCCTCAGCCTGCCGCCCGGAGCCAGAATAGGGCCTGAAGCAATCCTGTGCTTTTGCGGCCAGCTCCCAAGAAAGCGAGTTGAAAAATGGAGCTCAGGGGCACTGCAATTCACAAACCTGCAGACTTAGAAATGATAACTCTCATCCACAAATATATTGAGGGAAGGCAACGAAGAGGATTTGAAAGCAAGGCAGAATTGAAGGAAACAGATTTCAGGAGGTAGATTCGAATCGCTTTTAAAGCACAGGAAAAGCGGCAAAACCTCGAAAATGATGCCCTTTTTGGCCAACCAAGCAACCTGGAAAGGCAAATCAGCGCTACAAAGAAGTCTCGCTTCCCATCGGTCAAAAGGGCCATGTTGAATAAAGTGTCAAAACCAGAAATGCAGGACAGGCCATGGAGAAATGGGAGCCTTGCTACGCTGATGGGCGGGATGTAAATTGCCAACATCTACTCTGCGGAAGTGTACGGTGTGTCCTGAAACATCTGAAAAACTCAGCATAGAGAGCATAGGGCACTTCCACTCATTGGCGTATGAGTTGGGATAACTCAAAATCAGCAAGACACAGGCACCCCAAAGTTTAAGGCTGCTCTGTTGACAAGATCCTCCACTTTGTTACACCTAAAATATCCCAGGAAAGAGAAGAATGGATAAAGAAGTTGTGGTCCTTTTGTACAATGGAATATCACTCAGCCATGAAATCAACGTCATAAGGCTAGTAGCAGCATGATGAGTGGATTTGGGTACGACGATTCTAAGTGAAATAAGTCACACAGAAAAAGACACTTATCATAAGATATCACTTATAGAGGGAATGTAAAAACCGCTACCCTTGAACTGAATTACATAGCAGGTCAGAGTCACACGTTTAGAAAACACACTAGGGCTGCTTAACGGGAAAGGTGAGGTGGGGTGATGCATAAAACAAGGGTTTCAAATTAGCTCAGATAGCGTTCCATAAACCCAATATGTAATAGACAAGACCTACTCCTTCCTCAGCGAACTGGACTCAACACCCCCTATTCACCGCCCAAGAATATATCTGACTAGTAAGAATCTTAAAACCTATGTATTGATATCTCTCTGTAAGTGAGTCAAGTGGGTGAAAAGCGGCATAAACACAGCAGTGAAAAGCAGCTAAATCCCTTTTTACAAATCAAATACTTTTAAAAACCCGTGAAACAAACACAGTGAAAGAGAGAGAAATTCTGACAAAATTCGTTCAGGGGCTGTGATGCAACCTGGATTGACCATATGTAGACCCACAGATGGATGAGACATAAGGGTGGACACTCTTGGGGCTGAGAGGTTTGGTGAGGTTGGGTGAGCAAACGCAGACCCTTTAAAGTAATACTGCGTGGAACCCATCCAATGGGTCCCAGATCTCCAGGTTCAATGGCATCTTCCTACATCGAAAACATGCATGAGAAACCCAGAAGATGGTACACCGTGTGATCGGGAAAGGTTTCTAAAACGCACCTCATTTCTCATCTCCGTGTGCTCCGGTTCGCCATTCCAGCCGCTATACTAGCAATCTCCCTGCTTGGAGAATCAGCACCTTTAACCTCCTGTTCCATACCGGTTGCAATTTGTCCTGAGGATGAACGGGAAGAGGGGGAACCTAAGAGAGTATCTCTAGGTGCTGGGACAGGCAGAGGTCACTCTATTTTCCCATCAGGAAGAAGAATTAACCACAGGCTCAGCCTGCCGCCCGGAGCCAGAATACGGCCTGAAGCAATCCTGCGCTTTTGCGGCCAGCTCCCAAGAAAGCGAGTTGAAAAATGGAGCTCAGGGGCACTGCAATTCACAAACCTGCAGACTTAGAAATGATAACTCTCATCCACAAATATATTGAGGGAAGGCAACGAAGAGGATTTGAAAGCAAGGCAGAATTGCAGGAAACAGATTTCAGGAGGTAGGTTCGAATCGCCTTTAAAGCACAGGAAAAGCGGCAAAACCTGGACAATGATGCCCTTGGCCAAAAAGGGCGTATGCGTTTTTTCCTGAATATATTCAGGAAAAAACGCATACGCCCTTTTTGGCCAACCAAGCAACCTGGAAAGGCAAATCAGCGCTACAAAGAAGTCTCGCTTCCCATCGGTCAAAAGGGCCAGGCTGAATAAAGTGTCAAAACCAGAAATGCAGGACAGGCCATGGAGAAATGGGAGCCTTGCTACGCTGATGGGCGGGATGTAAATTGCCAACAGCCACTATGGAGAAGTGTACGGTGTGTCCTGAAACATCTAAAAAACTCAGCTTAGTTTGCATAGGGCACTTCCTCTCATGGGCGTATAAATTGGGAAAACTAAAAATCAGCAAGACACAGGCAACCCAAAGTTTAGGGCTGCTCTGTTGACAAAAACCTCCACTTCGTTACACCTTAAATATCCCAGGAAAGACAAGAATGGATAAAGAAGTTGTGGTCCTTATGTACAATGGAATATCACTCAGCCATGAAATCAACGTCATAAGGCTAGGAGCAGCATGATCAGTGGATTTGGGTACGACGATTCTAAGTGAAATATGTCACACAGAAAAAGACACTTATCATAAGATATCTCTTATAGAGGGAATGTAAAAACCGCTACGCTTGAACTGAATTACATAACAGGTCAGAGTCACACGTTTAGAAAACACACTATGGCTGCTTAACGGGAAAGGTGAGGTGGGGTGATGCATAAAACAAGGGTTTCAAATTAGCTCAGATAGCGTTCCATAAACCCAATATGTAATAGACAAGACCTACTCCTTCCTCAGCGAACTGGACTCAACACCCCCTATTCACCGCCCAAGAATATATCTAACTAGTGAGAATCTTAAAACCTATGTATTGATATCTTTCTGTAAGTGAGTGAAGTGGGTGAAAAGCGGCATAAACACAGCAGTGAAAAGCAGCTAAACCCCATTATACAAATCAATTACTTTTAAAAACCCGTGAAACAAACACAGTGAAAGAGAGAGAAATTCTGACAAAATTCGTTCAGGGGCTGTGATGCAACCTGGATTGACCATATGTAGACCCACAGATGGATGAGACATAAGGGTGGACACTCTTGGGGCTGAGAGGTTTGGTGAGGTTGGGTGAGCAAACGCAGACCCTTTAAAGTAATACTGCGTGGTACCCCACCCATGGGTCCCAAATCTCCAGGTTCAAGGGCATCTTCCTACATCGAAAACATGCATGAGAAACCCAGAAGATGGTACACCGTTTGATCGGGAAAGGTTTCCAAAACGCACCTCATTTCTCATCTCCTTGTGCTCCGGTTCGCCATTCCAGCCGCTATACTAGCAATCTCCCTGCTTGGAGAATCAGCACCTTTATCCTCCTGTTCCATACCGGTTGCAATTTGTCCTGAGGATGAACGGGAAGAGGCGGAACCTAAGAGAGTATCTCTAGGTGTTGGGACAGGCAGAGGTCACTCTATTTTCCCATCAGGAAGAAGAATTAACCACAGGCTCAGCTTGCCGCCCGGAGCCAGAATAGGGCCTGAAGCAATCCTGCGCTTTTACGGCCAGCTCCCAAGAAAGCGAGTTGAGAAATGGAGCTCAGGGGCACTGCAATTCACAAACCTGCAGACTTAGAAATGATAACTCTCATCCACAAATATATTGAAGGAAGGCAACGAAGAGGATTTGAAAGCAAGGCAGAATTGCAGGAAACACATTTCAGGAGGTAGATTCGAATCGCCTTTAAAGCACAGGAAAAGCGGCAAAACCTGGACAATGATGCCCTTGGCCAAAAAGGGCGTATGCGTTTTTTCCTGAATATATTCAGGAAAAAACGCATACG
Source organism: Balaenoptera ricei (assembly GCF_028023285.1). Classification (NCBI taxonomy): domain Eukaryota; kingdom Metazoa; phylum Chordata; class Mammalia; order Artiodactyla; family Balaenopteridae; genus Balaenoptera; species Balaenoptera ricei. Next base: position 84,991,899 of record NC_082640.1, on the reverse strand, counting down.
CCCTTTTTGGCCAACCAAGCCACCTGGAAAGGCAAATCAGCGCTACAAAGAAGTCTCGCTTCCCATCGGTCAAAAGGGCCAGGCTGAATAAAGTGTCAAAACCAGAAATGCAGGACAGGCCATGGAAAAATGGGAGCCTTTCTACGCTGATGGGCGGGATGTAAATTGCCAACAGACACTCTGGAGAAGTGTACGGTGTGTCCTGAAACATCTATAAAACTCAGCTTAGAGAGCATAGGGCACTTCCACTCACGGGCGTATGAATTGGGAAAACTAAAAATCAGCAAGACACAGGCACCCCAAAGTTAAAGGCTGCTCTGTTGACAAGAACCTCCACTCCGTTACACCTTAAATATCCCAGGGAAGAGAAAAATGGATAAAGAAATTGTGGTCCTTTTGTACAATGGAATATCACTCAGCCATGAAATCAACGTCATAAGGCTAGTAGCAGCATGATGAGTGGATTTAGGTATGACGATTCTAAGCGAAATAAGTCACACAGAAAAAAACACTTATCATAAGATATCACTTATAGAAGGAATGAAAAAACCACTACCCTTGAACTGAATTACATAACAGGGCTGAGTCACACGTTTAGAAAACACACTATGGCTGCTTAAAGGGAAAGGTGAGGTGGGGTGATGCATAAAACAAGGACTTCAAATTAGCTCAGATACCGTTCCATAAACCCAATATGTAGTAGACAAGACCTACTCCTTGCTCAGTGAACTGGACTCAACACCCCCCATTCACCGCCCAAGGATATATATCTGACTAGTAATAATCTTAACACCTATGTATTGATATCTCTCTGTAAGTGAGTCAAGTGGGTGTAAAGCGGCATAAACACAGCAGTGAAAAGAAGCAAAACCCCATTATAAAAATCCATTACTTTTAAAAACCTGAGAAACAACGACAGTGAGGGAGAGAGAAATTCTTCCAAAATTCGTTCAGAGGCTGTGATGCCACCTGGATTGACCATATCTAGACCCACAGCTGATTGAGACATAAGGGTGGACACTCTTGGGGCTGAGAGGTTTGGTGAGGTTGTGTGAGCAAACGCAGACCCTTTAACGAAATACTGTGTGGTACCCATCCCATGGGTCCCAAACCTCCAGCTTCAAGGGCATCTTCCTACATCGAAAACATGCATGAGAAACCCCGAAGATGGTACACCGTGTGATCGGGAAAGGTTTCTAAAACGCACCTCATTTCTCATCTCCTTGTGCTCCGGTTCGCCATTTCAGCCGCTATCCTAGCAATCTCCCTGCTTGGAGAATCAGCACCTTTAACCTCCTGTTCCGTACAGGTTGCAATTTGTCCTGAGGATGAACGGGAAGAGGGGGAACCAATGAGAGACTAGCTCTAGGTGTTGGGACAGGCACAGTTCCCTCTATTTTCCCATCAGGAAGAAGAATTAACCACAGCCTCAGCCTGCCGCCCGGAGCCAGAATAGGGCCTGAAGCAATCCTGTGCTTTTGCGGCCAGCTCCCAAGAAAGCGAGTTGAAAAATGGAGCTCAGGGGCACTGCAATTCACAAACCTGCAGAGTTAGAAATGATAACTCTCATCCACAAATATATTGAGGGAAGGCAACGAAGAGGATTTGAAAGCAAGGCAGAATTGAAGGAAGCAGATTTCAGGAGGTAGATTCGAATCGCTTTTAAAGCACAGGAAAAGCGGCAAAACCTCGAAAATGATGCCCTTTTTGGCCAACCAAGCAACCTGGAAAGGCAAATCAGCGCTACAAAGAAGTCTCGCTTCCCATCGGTCAAAAGGGCCATGTTGAATAAAGTGTCAAAACCAGAAATGCAGGACAGGCCATGGAGAAATGGGAGCCTTGCTACGCTGATGGGCGGGATGTAAATTGCCAACATCTACTCTGCGGAAGTGTACGGTGTGTCCTGAAACATCTGAAAAACTCAGCATAGAGAGCATAGGGCACTTCCACTCATTGGCGTATGAGTTGGGATAACTCAAAATCAGCAAGACACAGGCACCCCAAAGTTTAAGGCTGCTCTGTTGACAAGATCCTCCACTTTGTTACACCTAAAATATCCCAGGAAAGAGAAGAATGGATAAAGAAGTTGTGGTCCTTTTGTACAATGGAATATCACTCAGCCATGAAATCAACGTCATAAGGCTAGTAGCAGCATGATGAGTGGATTTGGGTACGACGATTCTAAGTGAAATAAGTCACACAGAAAAAGACACTTATCATAAGATATCACTTATAGAGGGAATGTAAAAACCGCTACCCTTGAACTGAATTACATAGCAGGTCAGAGTCACACGTTTAGAAAACACACTAGGGCTGCTTAACGGGAAAGGTGAGGTGGGGTGATGCATAAAACAAGGGTTTCAAATTAGCTCAGATAGCGTTCCATAAACCCAATATGTAATAGACAAGACCTACTCCTTGCTCAGTGAACTGGACTCAACACCCCCTATTCACCGCCCAAGAATATATCTGACTAGTAAGAATCTTAAAACCTATGTATTGATATCTCTTTCTAAGTGAGTGAAGTGGGTGAAAAGCGGCATAAACACAGCAGTGAAAAGCAGTTAAACCCCATTATACAAATCAATTACTTTTAAAAACCCGTGAAACAAACACAGTGAAAGAGAGAGAAATTCTGACAAAATTCGTTCAGGGGCTGTGATGCAACCTGGATTGACCATATGTAGACCCACAGATGGATGAGACATAAGGGTGGACACTCTTGGGGCTGAGAGGTTTGGTGAGGTTGGGTGAGCAAACGCAGACCCTTTAAAGTAATACTGCGTGGAACCCATCCAATGGGTCCCAGATCTCCAGGTTCAAGGGCATCTTCCTACATCGAAAACATGCATGAGAAACCCAGAAGATGGTACACCGTGTAATCGGGAAAGGTTTCTAAAACGCACCTCATTTCTCATCTCCGTGTGCTCCGGTTCGCCATTCCAGCCGCTATACTAGCAATCTCCCTGCTTGGAGAATCAGCACCTTTAACCTCCTGTTCCATACCGGTTGCAATTTGTCCTGAGGATGAACGGGAAGAGGGGGAACCTAAGAGAGTATCTCTAGGTGCTGGGACAGGCAGAGGTCACTCTATTTTCCCATCAGGAAGAAGAATTAACCACAGGCTCAGCCTGCCGCCCGGAGCCAGAATACGGCCTGAAGCAATCCTGCGCTTTTGCGGCCAGCTCCCAAGAAAGCGAGTTGAAAAATGGAGCTCAGGGGCACTGCAATTCACAAACCTGCAGACTTAGAAATGATAACTCTCATCCACAAATATATTGAGGGAAGGCAACGAAGAGGATTTGAAAGCAAGGCAGAATTGCAGGAAACAGATTTCAGGAGGTAGATTCGAATCGCCTTTAAAGCACAGGAAAAGCGGCAAAACCTGGACAATGATGCCCTTGGCCAAAAAGGGCGTATGCGTTTTTTCCTGAATATATTCAGGAAAAAACGCATACGCCCTTTTTGGCCAACCAAGCAACCTGGAAAGGCAAATCAGCGCTACAAAGAAGTCTCGCTTCCCATCGGTCAAAAGGGCCAGGCTGAATAAAGTGTCAAAACCAGAAATGCAGGACAGGCCATGGAGAAATGGGAGCCTTGCTACGCTGATGGGCGGGATGTAAATTGCCAACAGCCACTCTGGAGAAGTGTACGGTGTGTCCTGAAACATCTATAAAACTCAGCTTAGAGAGCATAGGGCACTTCCACTCACGGGCGTATGAATTGGGAAAACTAAAAATCAGCAAGACACAGGCACCCCAAAGTTTAAGGCTGCTCTGTTGACAAGAACCTCCACTTTGTTACACCTAATATATCCCAGGAAAGAGAAGAATGGATAAAGAAGTTGTGGTCCTTATGTACAATGGAATATCACTCAGCCATGAAATCAACGTCATAAGGCTAGGAGCAGCATGATCAGTGGATTTGGGTACGACGATTCTAAGTGAAATATGTCACACAGAAAAAGACACTTATCATAAGATATCACTTATAGAGGGAATGTGAAAACCGCTACGCTTGAACTGAATTACATAACAGGTCAGAGTCACACGTTTAGAAAACACACTATGGCTGCTTAACGGGAAAGGTGAGGTGGGGTGATGCATAAAACAAGGGTTTCAAATTAGCTCAGATAGCGTTCCATAAACCCAATATGTAATAGACAAGACCTACTCCTTGCTCAGTGAACTGGACTCAACAGGCCCTATTCACCGCCCAAGAATATATCTAACTAGTGAGAATCTTAAAACCTATGTATTGATATCTTTCTGTAAGTGAGTGAAGTGGGTGAAAAGCGGCATAAACACAGCAGTGAAAAGCAGCTAAACCCCATTATACAAATCAATTACTTTTAAAAACCCGTGAAACAAACACAGTGAAAGAGAGAGAAATTCTGACAAAATTCGTTCAGGGGCTGTGATGCAACCTGGATTGACCATATGTAGACCCACAGATGGATGAGACATAAGGGTGGACACTCTTGGGGCTGAGAGGTTTGGTGAGGTTGGGTGAGCAAACGCAGACCCTTTAAAGTAATACTGCGTGGTACCCCACCCATGGGTCCCAAATCTCCAGGTTCAAGGGCATCTTCCTACATCGAAAACATGCATGAGAAACCCAGAAGATGGTACACCGTTTGATCGGGAAAGGTTTCCAAAACGCACCTCATTTCTCATCTCCTTGTGCTCCGGTTCGCCATTCCAGCCGCTATACTAGCAATCTCCCTGCTTGGAGAATCAGCACCTTTATCCTCCTGTTCCATACCGGTTGCAATTTGTCCTGAGGATGAACGGGAAGAGGCGGAACCTAAGAGAGTATCTCTAGGTGTTGGGACAGGCAGAGGTCACTCTATTTTCCCATCAGGAAGAAGAATTAACCACAGGCTCAGCTTGCCGCCCGGAGCCAGAATAGGGCCTGAAGCAATCCTGCGCTTTTACGGCCAGCTCCCAAGAAAGCGAGTTGAGAAATGGAGCTCAGGGGCACTGCAATTCACAAACCTGCAGACTTAGAAATGATAACTGTCATCCACAAATATATTGAGGGAAGGCAACGAAGAGGATTTGAAAGCAAGGCAGAATTGCAGGAAACAGATTTCAGGAGGTAGATTCGAATCGCCTTTAAAGCACAGGAAAAGCGGCAAAACCTGGACAATGATGCCCTTGGCCAAAAAGGGCGTATGCGTTTTTTCCTGAATATATTCAGGAAAAAACGCATACGCCCTTTTTGGCCAACCAAGCCACCTGGAAAGGCAAATCAGCGCTACAAAGAAGTCTCGCTTCCCATTGGTCAAAAGGGCCAGGCTGAATAAAGTGTCAAAACCAGAAATGCAGGACAGGCCATGGAAAAATGGGAGCCTTGCTACGCTGATGGGCGGGATGTAAATTGCCAACAGACACTCTGGAGAAGTGTACGGTGTGTCCTGAAACATCTATAAAACTCAGCTTAGAGAGCATAGGGCACTTCCACTCACGGGCGTATGAATTGGGAAAACTAAAATCAGCAAGACACAGGCACCCCAAAGTTAAAGGCTGCTCTGTTGACAAGAACCTCCACTCCGTTACACCTTAAATATCCCAGGGAAGAGAAAAATGGATAAAGAAATTGTGGTCCTTTTGTACAATGGAATATCACTCAGCCATGAAATCAACGTCATAAGGCTAGTAGCAGCATGATGAGTGGATTTAGGTATGACGATTCTAAGCGAAATAAGTCACACAGAAAAAAACACTTATCATAAGATATCACTTATAGAAGGAATGAAAAAACCACTACCCTTGAACTGAATTACATAACAGGGCTGAGTCACACGTTTAGAAAACACACTATGGCTGCTTAAAGGGAAAGGTGAGGTGGGGTGATGCATAAAACAAGGACTTCAAATTAGCTCAGATACCGTTCCATAAACCCAATATGTAGTAGACAAGACCTACTCCTTGCTCAGTGAACTGGACTCAACACCCCCCATTCACCGCCCAAGGATATATATCTGACTAGTAATAATCTTAACACCTATGTATTGATATCTCTCTGTAAGTGAGTCAAGTGGGTGTAAAGCGGCATAAACACAGCAGTGAAAAGAAGCAAAACCCCATTATAAAAATCCATTACTTTTAAAAACCTGAGAAACAACGACAGTGAGGGAGAGAGAAATTCTTCCAAAATTCGTTCAGAGGCTGTGATGCCACCTGGATTGACCATATCTAGACCCACAGCTGATTGAGACATAAGGGTGGACACTCTTGGGGCTGAGAGGTTTGGTGAGGTTGTGTGAGCAAACGCAGACCCTTTAACGAAATACTGTGTGGTACCCATCCCATGGGTCCCAAACCTCCAGCTTCAAGGGCATCTTCCTACATCGAAAACATGCATGAGAAACCCCGAAGATGGTACACCGTGTGATCGGGAAAGGTTTCTAAAACGCACCTCATTTCTCATCTCCTTGTGCTCCGGTTCGCCATTTCAGCCGCTATCCTAGCAATCTCCCTGCTTGGAGAATCAGCACCTTTAACCTCCTGTTCCGTACAGGTTGCAATTTGTCCTGAGGATGAACGGGAAGAGGGGGAACCAATGAGAGACTAGCTCTAGGTGTTGGGACAGGCACAGGTCCCTCTATTTTCCCATCAGGAAGAAGAATTAACCACAGCCTCAGCCTGCCGCCCGGAGCCAGAATAGGGCCTGAAGCAATCCTGTGCTTTTGCAGCCAGCTCCCAAGAAAGCGAGTTGAAAAATGGAGCTCAGGGGCACTGCAATTCACAAACCTGCAGAGTTAGAAATGATAACTCTCATCCACAAATATATTGAGGGAAGGCAACGAAGAGGATTTGAAAGCAAGGCAGAATTGAAGGAAGCAGATTTCAGGAGGTAGATTCGAATCGCTTTTAAAGCACAGGAAAAGCGGCAAAACCTCGAAAATGATGCCCTTTTTGGCCAACCAAGCAACCTGGAAAGGCAAATCAGCGCTACAAAGAAGTCTCGCTTCCCATCGGTCAAAAGGGCCATGTTGAATAAAGTGTCAAAACCAGAAATGCAGGACAGGCCATGGAGAAATGGGAGCCTTGCTACGCTGATGGGCGGGATGTAAATTGCCAACATCTACTCTGCGGAAGTGTACGGTGTGTCCTGAAACATCTGAAAAACTCAGCATAGAGAGCATAGGGCACTTCCACTCATTGGCGTATGAGTTGGGATAACTCAAAATCAGCAAGACACAGGCACCCCAAAGTTTAAGGCTGCTCTGTTGACAAGATCCTCCACTTTGTTACACCTAAAATATCCCAGGAAAGAGAAGAATGGATAAAGAAGTTGTGGTCCTTTTGTACAATGGAATATCACTCAGCCATGAAATCAACGTCATAAGGCTAGTAGCAGCATGATGAGTGGATTTAGGTACGACGATTCTAAGTGAAATAAGTCACACAGAAAAAGACACTTATCATAAGATATCACTTATAGAGGGAATGTAAAAACCGCTACCCTTGAACTGAATTACATAGCAGGTCAGAGTCACACGTTTAGAAAACACACTAGGGCTGCTTAACGGGAAAGGTGAGGTGGGGTGATGCATAAAACAAGGGTTTCAAATTAGCTCAGATAGCGTTCCATAAACCCAATATGTAATAGACAAGACCTACTCCTTGCTCAGTGAACTGGACTCAACACCCCCTATTCACCGCCCAAGAATATATCTGACTAGTAAGAATCTTAAAACCTATGTATTGATATCTCTCTCTAAGTGAGTGAAGTGGGTGAAAAGCGGCATAAACACAGCAGTGAAAAGCAGCTAAATCCCATTATACAAATCAAATACTTTTAAAAACCCGTGAAACAAACACAGTGAAAGAGAGAGAAATTCTGACAAAATTCGTTCAGGGGCTGTGATGCAACCTGGATTGACCATATGTAGACCCACAGATGGATGAGACATAAGGGTGGACACTCTTGGGGCTGAGAGGTTTGGTGAGGTTGGGTGAGCAAACGCAGACCCTTTAAAGTAATACTGCGTGGAACCCATCCAATGGGTCCCAAATCTCCAGGTTCAATGGCATCTTCCTACATCGAAAACATGCATGAGAAACCCAGAAGATGGTACACCGTGTGATCGGGAAAGGTTTCTAAAACGCACCTCATTTCTCATCTCCGTGTGCTCCGGTTCGCCATTCCAGCCGCTATACTAGCAATCTCCCTGCTTGGAGAATCAGCACCTTTAACCTCCTGTTCCATACCGGTTGCAATTTGTCCTGAGGATGAACGGGAAGAGGGGGAACCTAAGAGAGTATCTCTAGGTGCTGGGACAGGCAGAGGTCACTCTATTTTCCCATCAGGAAGAAGAATTAACCACAGGCTCAGCCTGCCGCCCGGAGCCAGAATACGGCCTGAAGCAATCCTGCGCTTTTGCGGCCAGCTCCCAAGAAAGCGAGTTGAAAAATGGAGCTCAGGGGCACTGCAATTCACAAACCTGCAGACTTAGAAATGATAACTCTCATCCACAAATATATTGAGGGAAGGCAACGAAGAGGATTTGAAAGCAAGGCAGAATTGCAGGAAACAGATTTCAGGAGGTAGATTCGAATCGCCTTTAAAGCACAGGAAAAGCGGCAAAACCTGGACAATGATGCCCTTGGCCAAAAAGGGCGTATGCGTTTTTTCCTGAATATATTCAGGAAAAAACGCATACGCCCTTTTTGGCCAACCAAGCAACCTGGAAAGGCAAATCAGCGCTACAAAGAAGTCTCGCTTCCCATCGGTCAAAAGGGCCAGGCTGAATAAAGTGTCAAAACCAGAAATGCAGGACAGGCCATGGAGAAATGGGAGCCTTGCTACGCTGATGGGCGGGATGTAAATTGCCAACAGCCACTCTGGAGAAGTGTACGGTGTGTCCTGAAACATCTATAAAACTCAGCTTAGAGAGCATAGGGCACTTCCACTCACGGGCGAATGAATTGGGAAAACTAAAAATCAGCAAGACACAGGCACCCCAAAGTTTAAGGCTGCTCTGTTGACAAGAACCTCCACTTTGTTACACCTAATATATCCCAGGAAAGAGAAGAATGGATAAAGAAGTTGTGGTCCTTTTGTACAATGGAATATCACTCAGCCATGAAATCAACGTCATAAGGCTAGTAGCAGCATGATGAGTGGATTTGGGTACGACGATTCTAAGTGAAATAAGTCACACAGAAAAAGACACTTATCATAAGATATCACTTATAGAGGGAATGTAAAAACCGCTACCCTTGAACTGAATTACATAGCAGGTCAGAGTCACACGTTTAGAAAACACACTAGGGCTGCTTAACGGGAAAGGTGAGGTGGGGTGATGCATAAAACAAGGGTTTCAAATTAGCTCAGATAGCGTTCCATAAACCCAATATGTAATAGACAAGACCTACTCCTTCCTCAGCGAACTGGACTCAACACCCCCTATTCACCGCCCAAGAATATATCTGACTAGTAAGAATCTTAAAACCTATGTATTGATATCTCTCTGTAAGTGAGTCAAGTGGGTGAAAAGCGGCATAAACACAGCAGTGAAAAGCAGCTAAATCCCATTATACAAATCAAATACTTTTAAAAACCCGTGAAACAAACACAGTGAAAGAGAGAGAAATTCTGACAAAATTCGTTCAGGGGCTGTGATGCAACCTGGATTGACCATATGTAGACCCACAGATGGATGAGACATAAGGGTGGACACTCTTGGGGCTGAGAGGTTTGGTGAGGTTGGGTGAGCAAACGCAGACCCTTTAAAGTAATACTGCGTGGAACCCATCCAATCGGTCCCAAATCTCCAGGTTCAATGGCATCTTCCTACATCGAAAACATGCATGAGAAACCCAGAAGATGGTACACCGTGTGATCGGGAAAGGTTTCTAAAACGCACCTCATTTCTCATCTCCGTGTGCTCCGGTTCGCCATTCCAGCCGCTATACTAGCAATCTCCCTGCTTGGAGAATCAGCACCTTTAACCTCCTGTTCCATACCGGTTGCAATTTGTCCTGAGGATGAACGGGAAGAGGGGGAACCTAAGAGAGTATCTCTAGGTGCTGGGACAGGCAGAGGTCACTCTATTTTCCCATCAGGAAGAAGAATTAACCACAGGCTCAGCCTGCCGCCCGGAGCCAGAATACGGCCTGAAGCAATCCTGCGCTTTTGCGGCCAGCTCCCAAGAAAGCGAGTTGAAAAATGGAGCTCAGGGGCACTGCAATTCACAAACCTGCAGACTTAGAAATGATAACTCTCATCCACAAATATATTGAGGGAAGGCAACGAAGAGGATTTGAAAGCAAGGCAGAATTGCAGGAAACAGATTTCAGGAGGTAGGTTCGAATCGCCTTTAAAGCACAGGAAAAGCGGCAAAACCTGGACAATGATGCCCTTGGCCAAAAAGGGCGTATGCGTTTTTTCCTGAATATATTCAGGAAAAAACGCATACGCCCTTTTTGGCCAACCAAGCCACCTGGAAAGGCAAATCAGCGCTACAAAGAAGTCTCGCTTCCCATCGGTCAAAAGGGCCAGGCTGAATAAAGTGTCAAAACCAGAAATGCAGGACAGGCCATGGAGAAATGGGAGCCTTGCTACGCTGATGGGCGGGATGTAAATTGCCAACAGCCACTATGGAGAAGTGTACGGTGTGTCCTGAAACATCTAAAAAACTCAGCTTAGTTTGCATAGGGCACTTCCTCTCATGGGCGTATAAATTGGGAAAACTAAAAATCAGCAAGACACAGGCAACCCAAAGTTTAGGGCTGCTCTGTTGACAAAAACCTCCACTTCGTTACACCTTAAATATCCCAGGAAAGACAAGAATGGATAAAGAAGTTGTGGTCCTTATGTACAATGGAATATCACTCAGCCATGAAATCAACGTCATAAGGCTAGGAGCAGCATGATCAGTGGATTTGGGTACGACGATTCTAAGTGAAATATGTCACACAGAAAAAGACACTTATCATAAGATATCACTTATAGAGGGAATGTAAAAACCGCTACGCTTGAACTGAATTACATAACAGGTCAGAGTCACACGTTTAGAAAACACACTATGGCTGCTTAACGGGAAAGGTGAGGTGGGGTGATGCATAAAACAAGGGTTTCAAATTAGCTCAGATAGCGTTCCATAAACCCAATATGTAATAGACAAGACCTACTCCTTCCTCAGCGAACTGGACTCAACACCCCCTATTCACCGCCCAAGAATATATCTGACTAGTAAGAATCTTAAAACCTATGTATTGATATCTCTCTGTAAGTGAGTCAAGTGGGTGAAAAGCGGCATAAACACAGCAGTGAAAAGCAGCTAAATCCCATTATACAAATCAAATACTTTTAAAAACCCGTGAAACAAACACAGTGAAAGAGAGAGAAATTCTGACAAAATTCGTTCAGGGGCTGTGATGCAACCTGGATTGACCATATGTAGACCCACAGATGGATGAGACATAAGGGTGGACACTCTTGGGGCTGAGAGGTTTGGTGAGGTTGGGTGAGCAAACGCAGACCCTTTAAAGTAATACTGCGTGGAACCCATCCAATGGGTCCCAAATCTCCAGGTTCAATGGCATCTTCCTACATCGAAAACATGCATGAGAAACCCAGAAGATGGTACACCGTGTGATCGGGAAAGGTTTCTAAAACGCACCTCATTTCTCATCTCCGTGTGCTCCGGTTCGCCATTCCAGCCGCTATACTAGCAATCTCCCTGCTTGGAGAATCAGCACCTTTAACCTCCTGTTCCATACCGGTTGCAATTTGTCCTGAGGATGAACGGGAAGAGGGGGAACCTAAGAGAGTATCTCTAGGTGCTGGGACAGGCAGAGGTCACTCTATTTTCCCATCAGGAAGAAGAATTAACCACAGGCTCAGCCTGCCGCCCGGAGCCAGAATACGGCCTGAAGCAATCCTGCGCTTTTGCGGCCAGCTCCCAAGAAAGCGAGTTGAAAAATGGAGCTCAGGGGCACTGCAATTCACAAACCTGCAGACTTAGAAATGATAACTCTCATCCACAAATATATTGAGGGAAGGCAACGAAGAGGATTTGAAAGCAAGGCAGAATTGCAGGAAACAGATTTCAGGAGGTAGATTCGAATCGCCTTTAAAGCACAGGAAAAGCGGCAAAACCTGGACAATGATGCCCTTGGCCAAAAAGGGCGTATGCGTTTTTTCCTGAATATATTCAGGAAAAAACGCATACGCCCTTTTTGGCCAACCAAGCAACCTGGAAAGGCAAATCAGCGCTACAAAGAAGTCTCGCTTCCCATCGGTCAAAAGGGCCAGGCTGAATAAAGTGTCAAAACCAGAAATGCAGGACAGGCCATGGAGAAATGGGAGCCTTGCTACGCTGATGGGCGGGATGTAAATTGCCAACAGCCACTCTGGAGAAGTGTACGGTGTGTCCTGAAACATCTATAAAACTCAGCTTAGAGAGCATAGGGCACTTCCACTCACGGGCGTATGAATTGGGAAAACTAAAAATCAGCAAGACACAGGCACCCCAAAGTTTAAGGCTGCTCTGTTGACAAGAACCTCCACTTTGTTACACCTAATATATCCCAGGAAAGAGAAGAATGGATAAAGAAGTTGTGGTCCTTATGTACAATGGAATATCACTCAGCCATGAAATCAACGTCATAAGGCTAGGAGCAGCATGATGAGTGGATTTGGGTACGACGATTCTAAGTGAAATAAGTCACACAGAAAAAGACACTTATCATAAGATATCACTTATAGAGGGAATGTAAAAACCGCTACGCTTGAACTGAATTACATAACAGGTCAGAGTCACACGTTTAGAAAACACACTATGGCTGCTTAACGGGAAAGGTGAGGTGGGGTGATGCATAAAACAAGGGTTTCAAATTAGCTCAGATAGCGTTCCATAAACCCAATATGTAATAGACAAGACCTACTCCTTGCTCAGTGAACTGGACTCAACAGGCCCTATTCACCGCCCAAGAATATATCTAACTAGTGAGAATCTTAAAACCTATGTATTGATATCTTTCTGTAAGTGAGTGAAGTGGGTGAAAAGCGGCATAAACACAGCAGTGAAAAGCAGCTAAACCCCATTATACAAATCAATTACTTTTAAAAACCCGTGAAACAAACACAGTGAAAGAGAGAGAAATTCTGACAAAATTCGTTCAGGGGCTGTGATGCAACCTGGATTGACCATATGTAGACCCACAGATGGATGAGACATAAGGGTGGACACTCTTGGGGCTGAGAGGTTTGGTGAGGTTGGGTGAGCAAACGCAGACCCTTTAAAGTAATACTGCGTGGTACCCCACCCATGGGTCCCAAATCTCCAGGTTCAAGGGCATCTTCCTACATCGAAAACATGCATGAGAAACCCAGAAGATGGTACACCGTTTGATCGGGAAAGGTTTCCAAAACGCACCTCATTTCTCATCTCCTTGTGCTCCGGTTCGCCATTCCAGCCGCTATACTAGCAATCTCCCTGCTTGGAGAATCAGCACCTTTATCCTCCTGTTCCATACCGGTTGCAATTTGTCCTGAGGATGAACGGGAAGAGGCGGAACCTAAGAGAGTATCTCTAGGTGTTGGGACAGGCAGAGGTCACTCTATTTTCCCATCAGGAAGAAGAATTAACCACAGGCTCAGCTTGCCGCCCGGAGCCAGAATAGGGCCTGAAGCAATCCTGCGCTTTTACGGCCAGCTCCCAAGAAAGCGAGTTGAGAAATGGAGCTCAGGGGCACTGCAATTCACAAACCTGCAGACTTAGAAATGATAACTGTCATCCACAAATATATTGAGGGAAGGCAACGAAGAGGATTTGAAAGCAAGGCAGAATTGCAGGAAACAGATTTCAGGAGGTAGATTCGAATCGCCTTTAAAGCACAGGAAAAGCGGCAAAACCTGGACAATGATGCCCTTGGCCAAAAAGGGCGTATGCGTTTTTTCCTGAATATATTCAGGAAAAAACGCGTACGCCCTTTTTGGCCAACCAAGCCACCTGGAAAGGCAAATCAGCGCTACAAAGAAGTCTCGCTTCCCATTGGTCAAAAGGGCCAGGCTGAATAAAGTGTCAAAACCAGAAATGCAGGACAGGCCATGGAAAAATGGGAGCCTTGCTACGCTGATGGGCGGGATGTAAATTGCCAACAGACACTCTGGAGAAGTGTACGGTGTGTCCTGAAACATCTATAAAACTCAGCTTAGAGAGCATAGGGCACTTCCACTCACGGGCGTATGAATTGGGAAAACTAAAATCAGCAAGACACAGGCACCCCAAAGTTAAAGGCTGCTCTGTTGACAAGAACCTCCACTCCGTTACACCTTAAATATCCCAGGGAAGAGAAAAATGGATAAAGAAATTGTGGTCCTTTTGTACAATGGAATATCACTCAGCCATGAAATCAACGTCATAAGGCTAGTAGCAGCATGATGAGTGGATTTAGGTATGACGATTCTAAGCGAAATAAGTCACACAGAAAAAAACACTTATCATAAGATATCACTTATAGAAGGAATGAAAAAACCACTACCCTTGAACTGAATTACATAACAGGGCTGAGTCACACGTTTAGAAAACACACTATGGCTGCTTAAAGGGAAAGGTGAGGTGGGGTGATGCATAAAACAAGGACTTCAAATTAGCTCAGATACCGTTCCATAAACCCAATATGTAGTAGACAAGACCTACTCCTTGCTCAGTGAACTGGACTCAACACCCCCCATTCACCGCCCAAGGATATATATCTGACTAGTAATAATCTTAACACCTATGTATTGATATCTCTCTGTAAGTGAGTCAAGTGGGTGTAAAGCGGCATAAACACAGCAGTGAAAAGAAGCAAAACCCCATTATAAAAATCCATTACTTTTAAAAACCTGAGAAACAACGACAGTGAGGGAGAGAGAAATTCTTCCAAAATTCGTTCAGAGGCTGTGATGCCACCTGGATTGACCATATCTAGACCCACAGCTGATTGAGACATAAGGGTGGACACTCTTGGGGCTGAGAGGTTTGGTGAGGTTGTGTGAGCAAACGCAGACCCTTTAACGAAATACTGTGTGGTACCCATCCCATGGGTCCCAAACCTCCAGCTTCAAGGGCATCTTCCTACATCGAAAACATGCATGAGAAACCCCGAAGATGGTACACCGTGTGATCGGGAAAGGTTTCTAAAACGCACCTCATTTCTCATCTCCTTGTGCTCCGGTTCGCCATTTCAGCCGCTATCCTAGCAATCTCCCTGCTTGGAGAATCAGCACCTTTAACCTCCTGTTCCGTACAGGTTGCAATTTGTCCTGAGGATGAACGGGAAGAGGGGGAACCAATGAGAGACTAGCTCTAGGTGTTGGGACAGGCACAGGTCCCTCTATTTTCCCATCAGGAAGAAGAATTAACCACAGCCTCAGCCTGCCGCCCGGAGCCAGAATAGGGCCTGAAGCAATCCTGTGCTTTTGCGGCCAGCTCCCAAGAAAGCGAGTTGAAAAATGGAGCTCAGGGGCACTGCAATTCACAAACCTGCAGAGTTAGAAATGATAACTCTCATCCACAAATATATTGAGGGAAGGCAACGAAGAGGATTTGAAAGCAAGGCAGAATTGAAGGAAGCAGATTTCAGG
The DNA here is from genome assembly GCF_028023285.1 of Balaenoptera ricei. NCBI lineage: Eukaryota > Metazoa > Chordata > Mammalia > Artiodactyla > Balaenopteridae > Balaenoptera > Balaenoptera ricei. Next base: position 84,976,308 of record NC_082640.1, on the reverse strand, counting down.
AGGTAGATTCGAATCGCTTTTAAAGCACAGGAAAAGCGGCAAAACCTCGAAAATGATGCCCTTTTTGGCCAACCAAGCAACCTGGAAAGGCAAATCAGCGCTACAAAGAAGTCTCGCTTCCCATCGGTCAAAAGGGCCATGTTGAATAAAGTGTCAAAACCAGAAATGCAGGACAGGCCATGGAGAAATGGGAGCCTTGCTACGCTGATGGGCGGGATGTAAATTGCCAACATCTACTCTGCGGAAGTGTACGGTGTGTCCTGAAACATCTGAAAAACTCAGCATAGAGAGCATAGGGCACTTCCACTCATTGGCGTATGAGTTGGGATAACTCAAAATCAGCAAGACACAGGCACCCCAAAGTTTAAGGCTGCTCTGTTGACAAGATCCTCCACTTTGTTACACCTAAAATATCCCAGGAAAGAGAAGAATGGATAAAGAAGTTGTGGTCCTTTTGTACAATGGAATATCACTCAGCCATGAAATCAACGTCATAAGGCTAGTAGCAGCATGATGAGTGGATTTGGGTACGACGATTCTAAGTGAAATAAGTCACACAGAAAAAGACACTTATCATAAGATATCACTTATAGAGGGAATGTAAAAACCGCTACCCTTGAACTGAATTACATAGCAGGTCAGAGTCACACGTTTAGAAAACACACTAGGGCTGCTTAACGGGAAAGGTGAGGTGGGGTGATGCATAAAACAAGGGTTTCAAATTAGCTCAGATAGCGTTCCATAAACCCAATATGTAATAGACAAGACCTACTCCTTGCTCAGTGAACTGGACTCAACACCCCCTATTCACCGCCCAAGAATATATCTGACTAGTAAGAATCTTAAAACCTATGTATTGATATCTCTTTCTAAGTGAGTGAAGTGGGTGAAAAGCGGCATAAACACAGCAGTGAAAAGCAGTTAAACCCCATTATACAAATCAATTACTTTTAAAAACCCGTGAAACAAACACAGTGAAAGAGAGAGAAATTCTGACAAAATTCGTTCAGGGGCTGTGATGCAACCTGGATTGACCATATGTAGACCCACAGATGGATGAGACATAAGGGTGGACACTCTTGGGGCTGAGAGGTTTGGTGAGGTTGGGTGAGCAAACGCAGACCCTTTAAAGTAATACTGCGTGGAACCCATCCAATGGGTCCCAGATCTCCAGGTTCAAGGGCATCTTCCTACATCGAAAACATGCATGAGAAACCCAGAAGATGGTACACCGTGTAATCGGGAAAGGTTTCTAAAACGCACCTCATTTCTCATCTCCGTGTGCTCCGGTTCGCCATTCCAGCCGCTATACTAGCAATCTCCCTGCTTGGAGAATCAGCACCTTTAACCTCCTGTTCCATACCGGTTGCAATTTGTCCTGAGGATGAACGGGAAGAGGGGGAACCTAAGAGAGTATCTCTAGGTGCTGGGACAGGCAGAGGTCACTCTATTTTCCCATCAGGAAGAAGAATTAACCACAGGCTCAGCCTGCCGCCCGGAGCCAGAATACGGCCTGAAGCAATCCTGCGCTTTTGCGGCCAGCTCCCAAGAAAGCGAGTTGAAAAATGGAGCTCAGGGGCACTGCAATTCACAAACCTGCAGACTTAGAAATGATAACTCTCATCCACAAATATATTGAGGGAAGGCAACGAAGAGGATTTGAAAGCAAGGCAGAATTGCAGGAAACAGATTTCAGGAGGTAGATTCGAATCGCCTTTAAAGCACAGGAAAAGCGGCAAAACCTGGACAATGATGCCCTTGGCCAAAAAGGGCGTATGCGTTTTTTCCTGAATATATTCAGGAAAAAACGCATACGCCCTTTTTGGCCAACCAAGCAACCTGGAAAGGCAAATCAGCGCTACAAAGAAGTCTCGCTTCCCATCGGTCAAAAGGGCCAGGCTGAATAAAGTGTCAAAACCAGAAATGCAGGACAGGCCATGGAGAAATGGGAGCCTTGCTACGCTGATGGGCGGGATGTAAATTGCCAACAGCCACTATGGAGAAGTGTACGGTGTGTCCTGAAACATCTAAAAAACTCAGCTTAGTTTGCATAGGGCACTTCCTCTCATGGGCGTATAAATTGGGAAAACTAAAAATCAGCAAGACACAGGCAACCCAAAGTTTAGGGCTGCTCTGTTGACAAAAACCTCCACTTCGTTACACCTTAAATATCCCAGGAAAGACAAGAATGGATAAAGAAGTTGTGGTCCTTATGTACAATGGAATATCACTCAGCCATGAAATCAACGTCATAAGGCTAGGAGCAGCATGATCAGTGGATTTGGGTACGACGATTCTAAGTGAAATATGTCACACAGAAAAAGACACTTATCATAAGATATCACTTATAGAGGGAATGTAAAAACCGCTACGCTTGAACTGAATTACATAACAGGTCAGAGTCACACGTTTAGAAAACACACTATGGCTGCTTAACGGGAAAGGTGAGGTGGGGTGATGCATAAAACAAGGGTTTCAAATTAGCTCAGATAGCGTTCCATAAACCCAATATGTAATAGACAAGACCTACTCCTTCCTCAGCGAACTGGACTCAACACCCCCTATTCACCGCCCAAGAATATATCTGACTAGTAAGAATCTTAAAACCTATGTATTGATATCTCTCTGTAAGTGAGTCAAGTGGGTGAAAAGCGGCATAAACACAGCAGTGAAAAGCAGCTAAATCCCATTATACAAATCAAATACTTTTAAAAACCCGTGAAACAAACACAGTGAAAGAGAGAGAAATTCTGACAAAATTCGTTCAGGGGCTGTGATGCAACCTGGATTGACCATATGTAGACCCACAGATGGATGAGACATAAGGGTGGACACTCTTGGGGCTGAGAGGTTTGGTGAGGTTGGGTGAGCAAACGCAGACCCTTTAAAGTAATACTGCGTGGAACCCATCCAATGGGTCCCAAATCTCCAGGTTCAATGGCATCTTCCTACATCGAAAACATGCATGAGAAACCCAGAAGATGGTACACCGTGTGATCGGGAAAGGTTTCTAAAACGCACCTCATTTCTCATCTCCGTGTGCTCCGGTTCGCCATTCCAGCCGCTATACTAGCAATCTCCCTGCTTGGAGAATCAGCACCTTTAACCTCCTGTTCCATACCGGTTGCAATTTGTCCTGAGGATGAACGGGAAGAGGGGGAACCTAAGAGAGTATCTCTAGGTGCTGGGACAGGCAGAGGTCACTCTATTTTCCCATCAGGAAGAAGAATTAACCACAGGCTCAGCCTGCCGCCCGGAGCCAGAATACGGCCTGAAGCAATCCTGCGCTTTTGCGGCCAGCTCCCAAGAAAGCGAGTTGAAAAATGGAGCTCAGGGGCACTGCAATTCACAAACCTGCAGACTTAGAAATGATAACTCTCATCCACAAATATATTGAGGGAAGGCAACGAAGAGGATTTGAAAGCAAGGCAGAATTGCAGGAAACAGATTTCAGGAGGTAGATTCGAATCGCCTTTAAAGCACAGGAAAAGCGGCAAAACCTGGACAATGATGCCCTTGGCCAAAAAGGGCGTATGCGTTTTTTCCTGAATATATTCAGGAAAAAACGCATACGCCCTTTTTGGCCAACCAAGCAACCTGGAAAGGCAAATCAGCGCTACAAAGAAGTCTCGCTTCCCATCGGTCAAAAGGGCCAGGCTGAATAAAGTGTCAAAACCAGAAATGCAGGACAGGCCATGGAGAAATGGGAGCCTTGCTACGCTGATGGGCGGGATGTAAATTGCCAACAGCCACTCTGGAGAAGTGTACGGTGTGTCCTGAAACATCTATAAAACTCAGCTTAGAGAGCATAGGGCACTTCCACTCACGGGCGTATGAATTGGGAAAACTAAAAATCAGCAAGACACAGGCACCCCAAAGTTTAAGGCTGCTCTGTTGACAAGAACCTCCACTTTGTTACACCTAATATATCCCAGGAAAGAGAAGAATGGATAAAGAAGTTGTGGTCCTTATGTACAATGGAATATCACTCAGCCATGAAATCAACGTCATAAGGCTAGGAGCAGCATGATGAGTGGATTTGGGTACGACGATTCTAAGTGAAATAAGTCACACAGAAAAAGACACTTATCATAAGATATCACTTATAGAGGGAATGTAAAAACCGCTACGCTTGAACTGAATTACATAACAGGTCAGAGTCACACGTTTAGAAAACACACTATGGCTGCTTAACGGGAAAGGTGAGGTGGGGTGATGCATAAAACAAGGGTTTCAAATTAGCTCAGATAGCGTTCCATAAACCCAATATGTAATAGACAAGACCTACTCCTTGCTCAGTGAACTGGACTCAACAGGCCCTATTCACCGCCCAAGAATATATCTAACTAGTGAGAATCTTAAAACCTATGTATTGATATCTTTCTGTAAGTGAGTGAAGTGGGTGAAAAGCGGCATAAACACAGCAGTGAAAAGCAGCTAAACCCCATTATACAAATCAATTACTTTTAAAAACCCGTGAAACAAACACAGTGAAAGAGAGAGAAATTCTGACAAAATTCGTTCAGGGGCTGTGATGCAACCTGGATTGACCATATGTAGACCCACAGATGGATGAGACATAAGGGTGGACACTCTTGGGGCTGAGAGGTTTGGTGAGGTTGGGTGAGCAAACGCAGACCCTTTAAAGTAATACTGCGTGGTACCCCACCCATGGGTCCCAAATCTCCAGGTTCAAGGGCATCTTCCTACATCGAAAACATGCATGAGAAACCCAGAAGATGGTACACCGTTTGATCGGGAAAGGTTTCCAAAACGCACCTCATTTCTCATCTCCTTGTGCTCCGGTTCGCCATTCCAGCCGCTATACTAGCAATCTCCCTGCTTGGAGAATCAGCACCTTTATCCTCCTGTTCCATACCGGTTGCAATTTGTCCTGAGGATGAACGGGAAGAGGCGGAACCTAAGAGAGTATCTCTAGGTGTTGGGACAGGCAGAGGTCACTCTATTTTCCCATCAGGAAGAAGAATTAACCACAGGCTCAGCTTGCCGCCCGGAGCCAGAATAGGGCCTGAAGCAATCCTGCGCTTTTACGGCCAGCTCCCAAGAAAGCGAGTTGAGAAATGGAGCTCAGGGGCACTGCAATTCACAAACCTGCAGACTTAGAAATGATAACTGTCATCCACAAATATATTGAGGGAAGGCAACGAAGAGGATTTGAAAGCAAGGCAGAATTGCAGGAAACAGATTTCAGGAGGTAGATTCGAATCGCCTTTAAAGCACAGGAAAAGCGGCAAAACCTGGACAATGATGCCCTTGGCCAAAAAGGGCGTATGCGTTTTTTCCTGAATATATTCAGGAAAAAACGCATACGCCCTTTTTGGCCAACCAAGCCACCTGGAAAGGCAAATCAGCGCTACAAAGAAGTCTCGCTTCCCATTGGTCAAAAGGGCCAGGCTGAATAAAGTGTCAAAACCAGAAATGCAGGACAGGCCATGGAAAAATGGGAGCCTTGCTACGCTGATGGGCGGGATGTAAATTGCCAACAGACACTCTGGAGAAGTGTACGGTGTGTCCTGAAACATCTATAAAACTCAGCTTAGAGAGCATAGGGCACTTCCACTCACGGGCGTATGAATTGGGAAAACTAAAATCAGCAAGACACAGGCACCCCAAAGTTAAAGGCTGCTCTGTTGACAAGAACCTCCACTCCGTTACACCTTAAATATCCCAGGGAAGAGAAAAATGGATAAAGAAATTGTGGTCCTTTTGTACAATGGAATATCACTCAGCCATGAAATCAACGTCATAAGGCTAGGAGCAGCATGATGAGTGGATTTAGGTATGACGATTCTAAGCGAAATAAGTCACACAGAAAAAAACACTTATCATAAGATATCACTTATAGAAGGAATGAAAAAACCACTACCCTTGAACTGAATTACATAACAGGGCTGAGTCACACGTTTAGAAAACACACTATGGCTGCTTAAAGGGAAAGGTGAGGTGGGGTGATGCATAAAACAAGGACTTCAAATTAGCTCAGATACCGTTCCATAAACCCAATATGTAGTAGACAAGACCTACTCCTTGCTCAGTGAACTGGACTCAACACCCCCCATTCACCGCCCAAGGATATATATCTGACTAGTAATAATCTTAACACCTATGTATTGATATCTCTCTGTAAGTGAGTCAAGTGGGTGTAAAGCGGCATAAACACAGCAGTGAAAAGAAGCAAAACCCCATTATAAAAATCCATTACTTTTAAAAACCTGAGAAACAACGACAGTGAGGGAGAGAGAAATTCTTCCAAAATTCGTTCAGAGGCTGTGATGCCACCTGGATTGACCATATCTAGACCCACAGCTGATTGAGACATAAGGGTGGACACTCTTGGGGCTGAGAGGTTTGGTGAGGTTGTGTGAGCAAACGCAGACCCTTTAACGAAATACTGTGTGGTACCCATCCCATGGGTCCCAAACCTCCAGCTTCAAGGGCATCTTCCTACATCGAAAACATGCATGAGAAACCCCGAAGATGGTACACCGTGTGATCGGGAAAGGTTTCTAAAACGCACCTCATTTCTCATCTCCTTGTGCTCCGGTTCGCCATTTCAGCCGCTATCCTAGCAATCTCCCTGCTTGGAGAATCAGCACCTTTAACCTCCTGTTCCGTACAGGTTGCAATTTGTCCTGAGGATGAACGGGAAGAGGGGGAACCAATGAGAGACTAGCTCTAGGTGTTGGGACAGGCACAGTTCCCTCTATTTTCCCATCAGGAAGAAGAATTAACCACAGCCTCAGCCTGCCGCCCGGAGCCAGAATAGGGCCTGAAGCAATCCTGTGCTTTTGCGGCCAGCTCCCAAGAAAGCGAGTTGAAAAATGGAGCTCAGGGGCACTGCAATTCACAAACCTGCAGAGTTAGAAATGATAACTCTCATCCACAAATATATTGAGGGAAGGCAACGAAGAGGATTTGAAAGCAAGGCAGAATTGAAGGAAGCAGATTTCAGGAGGTAGATTCGAATCGCTTTTAAAGCACAGGAAAAGCGGCAAAACCTCGAAAATGATGCCCTTTTTGGCCAACCAAGCAACCTGGAAAGGCAAATCAGCGCTACAAAGAAGTCTCGCTTCCCATCGGTCAAAAGGGCCATGTTGAATAAAGTGTCAAAACCAGAAATGCAGGACAGGCCATGGAGAAATGGGAGCCTTGCTACGCTGATGGGCGGGATGTAAATTGCCAACATCTACTCTGCGGAAGTGTACGGTGTGTCCTGAAACATCTGAAAAACTCAGCATAGAGAGCATAGGGCACTTCCACTCATTGGCGTATGAGTTGGGATAACTCAAAATCAGCAAGACACAGGCACCCCAAAGTTTAAGGCTGCTCTGTTGACAAGATCCTCCACTTTGTTACACCTAAAATATCCCAGGAAAGAGAAGAATGGATAAAGAAGTTGAGGTCCTTTTGTACAATGGAATATCACTCAGCCATGAAATCAACGTCATAAGGCTAGTAGCAGCATGATGAGTGGATTTGGGTACGACGATTCTAAGTGAAATAAGTCACACAGAAAAAGACACTTATCATAAGATATCACTTATAGAGGGAATGTAAAAACCGCTACCCTTGAACTGAATTACATAGCAGGTCAGAGTCACACGTTTAGAAAACACACTAGGGCTGCTTAACGGGAAAGGTGAGGTGGGGTGATGCATAAAACAAGGGTTTCAAATTAGCTCAGATAGCGTTCCATAAACCCAATATGTAATAGACAAGACCTACTCCTTGCTCAGTGAACTGGACTCAACACCCCCTATTCACCGCCCAAGAATATATCTGACTAGTAAGAATCTTAAAACCTATGTATTGATATCTCTTTCTAAGTGAGTGAAGTGGGTGAAAAGCGGCATAAACACAGCAGTGAAAAGCAGTTAAACCCCATTATACAAATCAATTACTTTTAAAAACCCGTGAAACAAACACAGTGAAAGAGAGAGAAATTCTGACAAAATTCGTTCAGGGGCTGTGATGCAACCTGGATTGACCATATGTAGACCCACAGATGGATGAGACATAAGGGTGGACACTCTTGGGGCTGAGAGGTTTGGTGAGGTTGGGTGAGCAAACGCAGACCCTTTAAAGTAATACTGCGTGGAACCCATCCAATGGGTCCCAGATCTCCAGGTTCAAGGGCATCTTCCTACATCGAAAACATGCATGAGAAACCCAGAAGATGGTACACCGTGTAATCGGGAAAGGTTTCTAAAACGCACCTCATTTCTCATCTCCGTGTGCTCCGGTTCGCCATTCCAGCCGCTATACTAGCAATCTCCCTGCTTGGAGAATCAGCACCTTTAACCTCCTGTTCCATACCGGTTGCAATTTGTCCTGAGGATGAACGGGAAGAGGGGGAACCTAAGAGAGTATCTCTAGGTGCTGGGACAGGCAGAGGTCACTCTATTTTCCCATCAGGAAGAAGAATTAACCACAGGCTCAGCCTGCCGCCCGGAGCCAGAATACGGCCTGAAGCAATCCTGCGCTTTTGCGGCCAGCTCCCAAGAAAGCGAGTTGAAAAATGGAGCTCAGGGGCACTGCAATTCACAAACCTGCAGACTTAGAAATGATAACTCTCATCCACAAATATATTGAGGGAAGGCAACGAAGAGGATTTGAAAGCAAGGCAGAATTGCAGGAAACAGATTTCAGGAGGTAGATTCGAATCGCCTTTAAAGCACAGGAAAAGCGGCAAAACCTGGACAATGATGCCCTTGGCCAAAAAGGGCGTATGCGTTTTTTCCTGAATATATTCAGGAAAAAACGCATACGCCCTTTTTGGCCAACCAAGCAACCTGGAAAGGCAAATCAGCGCTACAAAGAAGTCTCGCTTCCCATCGGTCAAAAGGGCCAGGCTGAATAAAGTGTCAAAACCAGAAATGCAGGACAGGCCATGGAGAAATGGGAGCCTTGCTACGCTGATGGGCGGGATGTAAATTGCCAACAGCCACTATGGAGAAGTGTACGGTGTGTCCTGAAACATCTAAAAAACTCAGCTTAGTTTGCATAGGGCACTTCCTCTCATGGGCGTATAAATTGGGAAAACTAAAAATCAGCAAGACACAGGCAACCCAAAGTTTAGGGCTGCTCTGTTGACAAAAACCTCCACTTCGTTACACCTTAAATATCCCAGGAAAGACAAGAATGGATAAAGAAGTTGTGGTCCTTATGTACAATGGAATATCACTCAGCCATGAAATCAACGTCATAAGGCTAGGAGCAGCATGATCAGTGGATTTGGGTACGACGATTCTAAGTGAAATATGTCACACAGAAAAAGACACTTATCATAAGATATCACTTATAGAGGGAATGTAAAAACCGCTACGCTTGAACTGAATTACATAACAGGTCAGAGTCACACGTTTAGAAAACACACTATGGCTGCTTAACGGGAAAGGTGAGGTGGGGTGATGCATAAAACAAGGGTTTCAAATTAGCTCAGATAGCGTTCCATAAACCCAATATGTAATAGACAAGACCTACTCCTTCCTCAGCGAACTGGACTCAACACCCCCTATTCACCGCCCAAGAATATATCTGACTAGTAAGAATCTTAAAACCTATGTATTGATATCTCTCTGTAAGTGAGTCAAGTGGGTGAAAAGCGGCATAAACACAGCAGTGAAAAGCAGCTAAATCCCATTATACAAATCAAATACTTTTAAAAACCCGTGAAACAAACACAGTGAAAGAGAGAGAAATTCTGACAAAATTCGTTCAGGGGCTGTGATGCAACCTGGATTGACCATATGTAGACCCACAGATGGATGAGACATAAGGGTGGACACTCTTGGGGCTGAGAGGTTTGGTGAGGTTGGGTGAGCAAACGCAGACCCTTTAAAGTAATACTGCGTGGAACCCATCCAATGGGTCCCAAATCTCCAGGTTCAATGGCATCTTCCTACATCGAAAACATGCATGAGAAACCCAGAAGATGGTACACCGTGTGATCGGGAAAGGTTTCTAAAACGCACCTCATTTCTCATCTCCGTGTGCTCCGGTTCGCCATTCCAGCCGCTATACTAGCAATCTCCCTGCTTGGAGAATCAGCACCTTTAACCTCCTGTTCCATACCGGTTGCAATTTGTCCTGAGGATGAACGGGAAGAGGGGGAACCTAAGAGAGTATCTCTAGGTGCTGGGACAGGCAGAGGTCACTCTATTTTCCCATCAGGAAGAAGAATTAACCACAGGCTCAGCCTGCCGCCCGGAGCCAGAATACGGCCTGAAGCAATCCTGCGCTTTTGCGGCCAGCTCCCAAGAAAGCGAGTTGAAAAATGGAGCTCAGGGGCACTGCAATTCACAAACCTGCAGACTTAGAAATGATAACTCTCATCCACAAATATATTGAGGGAAGGCAACGAAGAGGATTTGAAAGCAAGGCAGAATTGCAGGAAACAGATTTCAGGAGGTAGATTCGAATCGCCTTTAAAGCACAGGAAAAGCGGCAAAACCTGGACAATGATGCCCTTGGCCAAAAAGGGCGTATGCGTTTTTTCCTGAATATATTCAGGAAAAAACGCATACGCCCTTTTTGGCCAACCAAGCAACCTGGAAAGGCAAATCAGCGCTACAAAGAAGTCTCGCTTCCCATCGGTCAAAAGGGCCAGGCTGAATAAAGTGTCAAAACCAGAAATGCAGGACAGGCCATGGAGAAATGGGAGCCTTGCTACGCTGATGGGCGGGATGTAAATTGCCAACAGCCACTCTGGAGAAGTGTACGGTGTGTCCTGAAACATCTATAAAACTCAGCTTAGAGAGCATAGGGCACTTCCACTCACGGGCGTATGAATTGGGAAAACTAAAAATCAGCAAGACACAGGCACCCCAAAGTTTAAGGCTGCTCTGTTGACAAGAACCTCCACTTTGTTACACCTAATATATCCCAGGAAAGAGAAGAATGGATAAAGAAGTTGTGGTCCTTATGTACAATGGAATATCACTCAGCCATGAAATCAACGTCATAAGGCTAGGAGCAGCATGATGAGTGGATTTGGGTACGACGATTCTAAGTGAAATAAGTCACACAGAAAAAGACACTTATCATAAGATATCACTTATATAGGGAATGTAAAAACCGCTACGCTTGAACTGAATTACATAACAGGTCAGAGTCACACGTTTAGAAAACACACTATGGCTGCTTAACGGGAAAGGTGAGGTGGGGTGATGCATAAAACAAGGGTTTCAAATTAGCTCAGATAGCGTTCCATAAACCCAATATGTAATAGACAAGACCTACTCCTTGCTCAGTGAACTGGACTCAACAGGCCCTATTCACCGCCCAAGAATATATCTAACTAGTGAGAATCTTAAAACCTATGTATTGATATCTTTCTGTAAGTGAGTGAAGTGGGTGAAAAGCGGCATAAACACAGCAGTGAAAAGCAGCTAAACCCCATTATACAAATCAATTACTTTTAAAAACCCGTGAAACAAACACAGTGAAAGAGAGAGAAATTCTGACAAAATTCGTTCAGGGGCTGTGATGCAACCTGGATTGACCATATGTAGACCCACAGATGGATGAGACATAAGGGTGGACACTCTTGGGGCTGAGAGGTTTGGTGAGGTTGGGTGAGCAAACGCAGACCCTTTAAAGTAATACTGCGTGGTACCCCACCCATGGGTCCCAAATCTCCAGGTTCAAGGGCATCTTCCTACATCGAAAACATGCATGAGAAACCCAGAAGATGGTACACCGTTTGATCGGGAAAGGTTTCCAAAACGCACCTCATTTCTCATCTCCTTGTGCTCCGGTTCGCCATTCCAGCCGCTATACTAGCAATCTCCCTGCTTGGAGAATCAGCACCTTTATCCTCCTGTTCCATACCGGTTGCAATTTGTCCTGAGGATGAACGGGAAGAGGCGGAACCTAAGAGAGTATCTCTAGGTGTTGGGACAGGCAGAGGTCACTCTATTTTCCCATCAGGAAGAAGAATTAACCACAGGCTCAGCTTGCCGCCCGGAGCCAGAATAGGGCCTGAAGCAATCCTGCGCTTTTACGGCCAGCTCCCAAGAAAGCGAGTTGAGAAATGGAGCTCAGGGGCACTGCAATTCACAAACCTGCAGACTTAGAAATGATAACTGTCATCCACAAATATATTGAGGGAAGGCAACGAAGAGGATTTGAAAGCAAGGCAGAATTGCAGGAAACAGATTTCAGGAGGTAGATTCGAATCGCCTTTAAAGCACAGGAAAAGCGGCAAAACCTGGACAATGATGCCCTTGGCCAAAAAGGGCGTATGCGTTTTTTCCTGAATATATTCAGGAAAAAACGCATACGCCCTTTTTGGCCAACCAAGCCACCTGGAAAGGCAAATCAGCGCTACAAAGAAGTCTCGCTTCCCATTGGTCAAAAGGGCCAGGCTGAATAAAGTGTCAAAACCAGAAATGCAGGACAGGCCATGGAAAAATGGGAGCCTTGCTACGCTGATGGGCGGGATGTAAATTGCCAACAGACACTCTGGAGAAGTGTACGGTGTGTCCTGAAACATCTATAAAACTCAGCTTAGAGAGCATAGGGCACTTCCACTCACGGGCGTATGAATTGGGAAAACTAAAATCAGCAAGACACAGGCACCCCAAAGTTAAAGGCTGCTCTGTTGACAAGAACCTCCACTCCGTTACACCTTAAATATCCCAGGGAAGAGAAAAATGGATAAAGAAATTGTGGTCCTTTTGTACAATGGAATATCACTCAGCCATGAAATCAACGTCATAAGGCTAGGAGCAGCATGATGAGTGGATTTAGGTATGACGATTCTAAGCGAAATAAGTCACACAGAAAAAAACACTTATCATAAGATATCACTTATAGAAGGAATGAAAAAACCACTACCCTTGAACTGAATTACATAACAGGGCTGAGTCACACGTTTAGAAAACACACTATGGCTGCTTAAAGGGAAAGGTGAGGTGGGGTGATGCATAAAACAAGGACTTCAAATTAGCTCAGATACCGTTCCATAAACCCAATATGTAGTAGACAAGACCTACTCCTTGCTCAGTGAACTGGACTCAACACCCCCCATTCACCGCCCAAGGATATATATCTGACTAGTAATAATCTTAACACCTATGTATTGATATCTCTCTGTAAGTGAGTCAAGTGGGTGTAAAGCGGCATAAACACAGCAGTGAAAAGAAGCAAAACCCCATTATAAAAATCCATTACTTTTAAAAACCTGAGAAACAACGACAGTGAGGGAGAGAGAAATTCTTCCAAAATTCGTTCAGAGGCTGTGATGCCACCTGGATTGACCATATCTAGACCCACAGCTGATTGAGACATAAGGGTGGACACTCTTGGGGCTGAGAGGTTTGGTGAGGTTGTGTGAGCAAACGCAGACCCTTTAACGAAATACTGTGTGGTACCCATCCCATGGGTCCCAAACCTCCAGCTTCAAGGGCATCTTCCTACATCGAAAACATGCATGAGAAACCCCGAAGATGGTACACCGTGTGATCGGGAAAGGTTTCTAAAACGCACCTCATTTCTCATCTCCTTGTGCTCCGGTTCGCCATTTCAGCCGCTATCCTAGCAATCTCCCTGCTTGGAGAATCAGCACCTTTAACCTCCTGTTCCGTACAGGTTGCAATTTGTCCTGAGGATGAACGGGAAGAGGGGGAACCAATGAGAGACTAGCTCTAGGTGTTGGGACAGGCACAGGTCCCTCTATTTTCCCATCAGGAAGAAGAATTAACCACAGCCTCAGCCTGCCGCCCGGAGCCAGAATAGGGCCTGAAGCAATCCTGTGCTTTTGCAGCCAGCTCCCAAGAAAGCGAGTTGAAAAATGGAGCTCAGGGGCACTGCAATTCACAAACCTGCAGAGTTAGAAATGATAACTCTCATCCACAAATATATTGAGGGAAGGCAACGAAGAGGATTTGAAAGCAAGGCAGAATTGAAGGAAGCAGATTTCAGGAGGTAGATTCGAATCGCTTTTAAAGCACAGGAAAAGCGGCAAAACCTCGAAAATGATGCCCTTTTTGGCCAACCAAGCAACCTGGAAAGGCAAATCAGCGCTACAAAGAAGTCTCGCTTCCCATCGGTCAAAAGGGCCATGTTGAATAAAGTGTCAAAACCAGAAATGCAGGACAGGCCATGGAGAAATGGGAGCCTTGCTACGCTGATGGGCGGGATGTAAATTGCCAACATCTACTCTGCGGAAGTGTACGGTGTGTCCTGAAACATCTGAAAAACTCAGCATAGAGAGCATAGGGCACTTCCACTCATTGGCGTATGAGTTGGGATAACTCAAAATCAGCAAGACACAGGCACCCCAAAGTTTAAGGCTGCTCTGTTGACAAGATCCTCCACTTTGTTACACCTAAAATATCCCAGGAAAGAGAAGAATGGATAAAGAAGTTGTGGTCCTTTTGTACAATGGAATATCACTCAGCCATGAAATCAACGTCATAAGGCTAGTAGCAGCATGATGAGTGGATTTAGGTACGACGATTCTAAGTGAAATAAGTCACACAGAAAAAGACACTTATCATAAGATATCACTTATAGAGGGAATGTAAAAACCGCTACCCTTGAACTGAATTACATAGCAGGTCAGAGTCACACGTTTAGAAAACACACTAGGGCTGCTTAACGGGAAAGGTGAGGTGGGGTGATGCATAAAACAAGGGTTTCAAATTAGCTCAGATAGCGTTCCATAAACCCAATATGTAATAGACAAGACCTACTCCTTGCTCAGTGAACTGGACTCAACACCCCCTATTCACCGCCCAAGAATATATCTGACTAGTAAGAATCTTAAAACCTATGTATTGATATCTCTCTCTAAGTGAGTGAAGTGGGTGAAAAGCGGCATAAACACAGCAGTGAAAAGCAGCTAAATCCCATTATACAAATCAAATACTTTTAAAAACCCGTGAAACAAACACAGTGAAAGAGAGAGAAATTCTGACAAAATTCGTTCAGGGGCTGTGATGCAACCTGGATTGACCATATGTAGACCCACAGATGGATGAGACATAAGGGTGGACACTCTTGGGGCTGAGAGGTTTGGTGAGGTTGGGTGAGCAAACGCAGACCCTTTAAAGTAATACTGCGTGGAACCCATCCAATGGGTCCCAAATCTCCAGGTTCAATGGCATCTTCCTACATCGAAAACATGCATGAGAAACCCAGAAGATGGTACACCGTGTGATCGGGAAAGGTTTCTAAAACGCACCTCATTTCTCATCTCCGTGTGCTCCGGTTCGCCATTCCAGCCGCTATACTAGCAATCTCCCTGCTTGGAGAATCAGCACCTTTAACCTCCTGTTCCATACCGGTTGCAATTTGTCCTGAGGATGAACGGGAAGAGGGGGAACCTAAGAGAGTATCTCTAGGTGCTGGGACAGGCAGAGGTCACTCTATTTTCCCATCAGGAAGAAGAATTAACCACAGGCTCAGCCTGCCGCCCGGAGCCAGAATACGGCCTGAAGCAATCCTGCGCTTTTGCGGCCAGCTCCCAAGAAAGCGAGTTGAAAAATGGAGCTCAGGGGCACTGCAATTCACAAACCTGCAGACTTAGAAATGATAACTCTCATCCACAAATATATTGAGGGAAGGCAACGAAGAGGATTTGAAAGCAAGGCAGAATTGCAGGAAACAGATTTCAGGAGGTAGATTCGAATCGCCTTTAAAGCACAGGAAAAGCGGCAAAACCTGGACAATGATGCCCTTGGCCAAAAAGGGCGTATGCGTTTTTTCCTGAATATATTCAGGAAAAAACGCATACGCCCTTTTTGGCCAACCAAGCAACCTGGAAAGGCAAATCAGCGCTACAAAGAAGTCTCGCTTCCCATCGGTCAAAAGGGCCAGGCTGAATAAAGTGTCAAAACCAGAAATGCAGGACAGGCCATGGAGAAATGGGAGCCTTGCTACGCTGATGGGCGGGATGGAAATTGCCAACAGCCACTCTGGAGAAGTGTACGGTGTGTCCTGAAACATCTATAAAACTCAGCTTAGAGAGCATAGGGCACTTCCACTCACGGGCGAATGAATTGGGAAAACTAAAAATCAGCAAGACACAGGCACCCCAAAGTTTAAGGCTGCTCTGTTGACAAGAACCTCCACTTTGTTACACCTAATATATCCCAGGAAAGAGAAGAATGGATAAAGAAGTTGTGGTCCTTTTGTACAATGGAATATCACTCAGCCATGAAATCAACGTCATAAGGCTAGTAGCAGCATGATGAGTGGATTTGGGTACGACGATTCTAAGTGAAATAAGTCACACAGAAAAAGACACTTATCATAAGATATCACTTATAGAGGGAATGTAAAAACCGCTACCCTTGAACTGAATTACATAGCAGGTCAGAGTCACACGTTTAGAAAACACACTAGGGCTGCTTAACGGGAAAGGTGAGGTGGGGTGATGCATAAAACAAGGGTTTCAAATTAGCTCAGATAGCGTTCCATAAACCCAATATGTAATAGACAAGACCTACTCCTTCCTCAGCGAACTGGACTCAACACCCCCTATTCACCGCCCAAGAATATATCTGACTAGTAAGAATCTTAAAACCTATGTATTGATATCTCTCTGTAAGTGAGTCAAGTGGGTGAAAAGCGGCATAAACACAGCAGTGAAAAGCAGCTAAATCCCATTATACAAATCAAATACTTTTAAAAACCCGTGAAACAAACACAGTGAAAGAGAGAGAAATTCTGACAAAATTCGTTCAGGGGCTGTGATGCAACCTGGATTGACCATATGTAGACCCACAGATGGATGAGACATAAGGGTGGACACTCTTGGGGCTGAGAGGTTTGGTGAGGTTGGGTGAGCAAACGCAGACCCTTTAAAGTAATACTGCGTGGAACCCATCCAATGGGTCCCAAATCTCCAGGTTCAATGGCATCTTCCTACATCGAAAACATGCATGAGAAACCCAGAAGATGGTACACCGTGTGATCGGGAAAGGTTTCTAAAACGCACCTCATTTCTCATCTCCGTGTGCTCCGGTTCGCCATTCCAGCCGCTATACTAGCAATCTCCCTGCTTGGAGAATCAGCACCTTTAACCTCCTGTTCCATACCGGTTGCAATTTGTCCTGAGGATGAACGGGAAGAGGGGGAACCTAAGAGAGTATCTCTAGGTGCTGGGACAGGCAGAGGTCACTCTATTTTCCCATCAGGAAGAAGAATTAACCACAGGCTCAGCCTGCCGCCCGGAGCCAGAATACGGCCTGAAGCAATCCTGCGCTTTTGCGGCCAGCTCCCAAGAAAGCGAGTTGAAAAATGGAGCTCAGGGGCACTGCAATTCACAAACCTGCAGACTTAGAAATGATAACTCTCATCCACAAATATATTGAGGGAAGGCAACGAAGAGGATTTGAAAGCAAGGCAGAATTGCAGGAAACAGATTTCAGGAGGTAGATTCGAATCGCCTTTAAAGCACAGGAAAAGCGGCAAAACCTGGACAATGATGCCCTTGGCCAAAAAGGGCGTATGCGTTTTTTCCTGAATATATTCAGGAAAAAACGCATACGCCCTTTTTGGCCAACCAAGCAACCTGGAAAGGCAAATCAGCGCTACAAAGAAGTCTCGCTTCCCATCGGTCAAAAGGGCCAGGCTGAATAAAGTGTCAAAACCAGAAATGCAGGACAGGCCATGGAGAAATGGGAGCCTTGCTACGCTGATGGGCGGGATGGAAATTGCCAACAGCCACTCTGGAGAAGTGTACGGTGTGTCCTGAAACATCTATAAAACTCAGCTTAGAGAGCATAGGGCACTTCCACTCACGGGCGAATGAATTGGGAAAACTAAAAATCAGCAAGACACAGGCACCCCAAAGTTTAAGGCTGCTCTGTTGACAAGAACCTCCACTTTGTTACACCTAATATATCCCAGGAAAGAGAAGAATGGATAAAGAAGTTGTGGTCCTTTTGTACAATGGAATATCACTCAGCCATGAAATCAACGTCATAAGGCTAGTAGCAGCATGATGAGTGGATTTGGGTACGACGATTCTAAGTGAAATAAGTCACACAGAAAAAGACACTTATCATAAGATATCACTTATAGAGGGAATGTAAAAACCGCTACCCTTGAACTGAATTACATAGCAGGTCAGAGTCACACGTTTAGAAAACACACTAGGGCTGCTTAACGGGAAAGGTGAGGTGGGGTGATGCATAAAACAAGGGTTTCAAATTAGCTCAGATAGCGTTCCATAAACCCAATATGTAATAGACAAGACCTACTCCTTCCTCAGCGAACTGGACTCAACACCCCCTATTCACCGCCCAAGAATATATCTGACTAGTAAGAATCTTAAAACCTATGTATTGATATCTCTCTGTAAGTGAGTCAAGTGGGTGAAAAGCGGCATAAACACAGCAGTGAAAAGCAGCTAAATCCCATTATACAAATCAAATACTTTTAAAAACCCGTGAAACAAACACAGTGAAAGAGAGAGAAATTCTGACAAAATTCGTTCAGGGGCTGTGATGCAACCTGGATTGACCATATGTAGACCCACAGATGGATGAGACATAAGGGTGGACACTCTTGGGGCTGAGAGGTTTGGTGAGGTTGGGTGAGCAAACGCAGACCCTTTAAAGTAATACTGCGTGGAACCCATCCAATCGGTCCCAAATCTCCAGGTTCAATGGCATCTTCCTACATCGAAAACATGCATGAGAAACCCAGAAGATGGTACACCGTGTGATCGGGAAAGGTTTCTAAAACGCACCTCATTTCTCATCTCCGTGTGCTCCGGTTCGCCATTCCAGCCGCTATACTAGCAATCTCCCTGCTTGGAGAATCAGCACCTTTAACCTCCTGTTCCATACCGGTTGCAATTTGTCCTGAGGATGAACGGGAAGAGGGGGAACCTAAGAGAGTATCTCTAGGTGCTGGGACAGGCAGAGGTCACTCTATTTTCCCATCAGGAAGAAGAATTAACCACAGGCTCAGCCTGCCGCCCGGAGCCAGAATACGGCCTGAAGCAATCCTGCGCTTTTGCGGCCAGCTCCCAAGAAAGCGAGTTGAAAAATGGAGCTCAGGGGCACTGCAATTCACAAACCTGCAGACTTAGAAATGATAACTCTCATCCACAAATATATTGAGGGAAGGCAACGAAGAGGATTTGAAAGCAAGGCAGAATTGCAGGAAACAGATTTCAGGAGGTAGATTCGAATCGCCTTTAAAGCACAGGAAAAGCGGCAAAACCTGGACAATGATGCCCTTGGCCAAAAAGGGCGTATGCGTTTTTTCCTGAATATATTCAGGAAAAAACGCATACGCCCTTTTTGGCCAACCAAGCAACCTGGAAAGGCAAATCAGCGCTACAAAGAAGTCTCGCTTCCCATCGGTCAAAAGGGCCAGGCTGAATAAAGTGTCAAAACCAGAAATGCAGGACAGGCCATGGAGAAATGGGAGCCTTGCTACGCTGATGGGCGGGATGTAAATTGCCAACAGCCACTCTGGAGAAGTGTACGGTGTGTCCTGAAACATCTATAAAACTCAGCTTAGAGAGCATAGGGCACTTCCACTCACGGGCGTATGAATTGGGAAAGCTAAAAATCAGCAAGACACAGGCACCCCAAAGTTTAAGGCTGCTCTGTTGACAAGAACCTCCACTTTGTTACACCTAATATATCCCAGGAAAGAGAAGAATGGATAAAGAAGTTGTGGTCCTTTTGTACAATGGAATATCACTCAGCCATGAAATCAACGTCATAAGGCTAGTAGCAGCATGATGAGTGGATTTGGGTACAACGATTCTAAGTGAAATAAGTCACACAGAAAAAGACACTTATCATAAGATATCACTTATAGAGGGAATGTAAAAACCGCTACCCTTGAACTGAATTACATAGCAGGTCAGAGTCACACGTTTAGAAAACACACTAGGGCTGCTTAACGGGAAAGGTGAGGTGGGGTGATGCATAAAACAAGGGTTTCAAATTAGCTCAGATAGCGTTCCATAAACCCAATATGTAATAGACAAGACCTACTCCTTCCTCAGCGAACTGGACTCAACACCCCCTATTCACCGCCCAAGAATATATCTGACTAGTAAGAATCTTAAAACCTATGTATTGATATCTCTCTGTAAGTGAGTCAAGTGGGTGAAAAGCGGCATAAACACAGCAGTGAAAAGCAGCTAAATCCCATTATACAAATCAAATACTTTTAAAAACCCGTGAAACAAACACAGTGAAAGAGAGAGAAATTCTGACAAAATTCGTTCAGGGGCTGTGATGCAACCTGGATTGACCATATGTAGACCCACAGATGGATGAGACATAAGGGTGGACACTCTTGGGGCTGAGAGGTTTGGTGAGGTTGGGTGAGCAAACGCAGACCCTTTAAAGTAATACTGCGTGGAACCCATCCAATGGGTCCCAGATCTCCAGGTTCAATGGCATCTTCCTACATCGAAAACATGCATGAGAAACCCAGAAGATGGTACACCGTGTGATCGGGAAAGGTTTCTAAAACGCACCTCATTTCTCATCTCCGTGTGCTCCGGTTCGCCATTCCAGCCGCTATACTAGCAATCTCCCTGCTTGGAGAATCAGCACCTTTAACCTCCTGTTCCATACCGGTTGCAATTTGTCCTGAGGATGAACGGGAAGAGGGGGAACCTAAGAGAGTATCTCTAGGTGCTGGGACAGGCAGAGGTCACTCTATTTTCCCATCAGGAAGAAGAATTAACCACAGGCTCAGCCTGCCGCCCGGAGCCAGAATACGGCCTGAAGCAATCCTGCGCTTTTGCGGCCAGCTCCCAAGAAAGCGAGTTGAAAAATGGAGCTCAGGGGCACTGCAATTCACAAACCTGCAGACTTAGAAATGATAACTCTCATCCACAAATATATTGAGGGAAGGCAACGAAGAGGATTTGAAAGCAAGGCAGAATTGCAGGAAACAGATTTCAGGAGGTAGGTTCGAATCGCCTTTAAAGCACAGGAAAAGCGGCAAAACCTGGACAATGATGCCCTTGGCCAAAAAGGGCGTATGCGTTTTTTCCTGAATATATTCAGGAAAAAACGCATACGCCCTTTTTGGCCAACCAAGCCACCTGGAAAGGCAAATCAGCGCTACAAAGAAGTCTCGCTTCCCATCGGTCAAAAGGGCCAGGCTGAATAAAGTGTCAAAACCAGAAATGCAGGACAGGCCATGGAGAAATGGGAGCCTTGCTACGCTGATGGGCGGGATGTAAATTGCCAACAGCCACTATGGAGAAGTGTACGGTGTGTCCTGAAACATCTAAAAAACTCAGCTTAGTTTGCATAGGGCACTTCCTCTCATGGGCGTATAAATTGGGAAAACTAAAAATCAGCAAGACACAGGCAACCCAAAGTTTAGGGCTGCTCTGTTGACAAAAACCTCCACTTCGTTACACCTTAAATATCCCAGGAAAGACAAGAATGGATAAAGAAGTTGTGGTCCTTATGTACAATGGAATATCACTCAGCCATGAAATCAACGTCATAAGGCTAGGAGCAGCATGATCAGTGGATTTGGGTACGACGATTCTAAGTGAAATATGTCACACAGAAAAAGACACTTATCATAAGATATCACTTATAGAGGGAATGTAAAAACCGCTACGCTTGAACTGAATTACATAACAGGTCAGAGTCACACGTTTAGAAAACACACTATGGCTGCTTAACGGGAAAGGTGAGGTGGGGTGATGCATAAAACAAGGGTTTCAAATTAGCTCAGATAGCGTTCCATAAACCCAATATGTAATAGACAAGACCTACTCCTTCCTCAGCGAACTGGACTCAACACCCCCTATTCACCGCCCAAGAATATATCTGACTAGTAAGAATCTTAAAACCTATGTATTGATATCTCTCTGTAAGTGAGTCAAGTGGGTGAAAAGCGGCATAAACACAGCAGTGAAAAGCAGCTAAATCCCATTATACAAATCAAATACTTTTAAAAACCCGTGAAACAAACACAGTGAAAGAGAGAGAAATTCTGACAAAATTCGTTCAGGGGCTGTGATGCAACCTGGATTGACCATATGTAGACCCACAGATGGATGAGACATAAGGGTGGACACTCTTGGGGCTGAGAGGTTTGGTGAGGTTGGGTGAGCAAACGCAGACCCTTTAAAGTAATACTGCGTGGAACCCATACAATGGGTCCCAAATCTCCAGGTTCAATGGCATCTTCCTACATCGAAAACATGCATGAGAAACCCAGAAGATGGTACACCGTGTGATCGGGAAAGGTTTCTAAAACGCACCTCATTTCTCATCTCCGTGTGCTCCGGTTCGCCATTCCAGCCGCTATACTAGCAATCTCCCTGCTTGGAGAATCAGCACCTTTAACCTCCTGTTCCATACCGGTTGCAATTTGTCCTGAGGATGAACGGGAAGAGGGGGAACCTAAGAGAGTATCTCTAGGTGCTGGGACAGGCAGAGGTCACTCTATTTTCCCATCAGGAAGAAGAATTAACCACAGGCTCAGCCTGCCGCCCGGAGCCAGAATACGGCCTGAAGCAATCCTGCGCTTTTGCGGCCAGCTCCCAAGAAAGCGAGTTGAAAAATGGAGCTCAGGGGCACTGCAATTCACAAACCTGCAGACTTAGAAATGATAACTCTCATCCACAAATATATTGAGGGAAGGCAACGAAGAGGATTTGAAAGCAAGGCAGAATTGCAGGAAACAGATTTCAGGAGGTAGATTCGAATCGCCTTTAAAGCACAGGAAAAGCGGCAAAACCTGGACAATGATGCCCTTGGCCAAAAAGGGCGTATGCGTTTTTTCCTGAATATATTCAGGAAAAAACGCATACGCCCTTTTTGGCCAACCAAGCAACCTGGAAAGGCAAATCAGCGCTACAAAGAAGTCTCGCTTCCCATCGGTCAAAAGGGCCAGGCTGAATAAAGTGTCAAAACCAGAAATGCAGGACAGGCCATGGAGAAATGGGAGCCTTGCTACGCTGATGGGCGGGATGTAAATTGCCAACAGCCACTCTGGAGAAGTGTACGGTGTGTCCTGAAACATCTATAAAACTCAGCTTAGAGAGCATAGGGCACTTCCACTCACGGGCGTATGAATTGGGAAAACTAAAAATCAGCAAGACACAGGCACCCCAAAGTTTAAGGCTGCTCTGTTGACAAGAACCTCCACTTTGTTACACCTAATATATCCCAGGAAAGAGAAGAATGGATAAAGAAGTTGTGGTCCTTTTGTACAATGGAATATCACTCAGCCATGAAATCAACGTCATAAGGCTAGTAGCAGCATGATGAGTGGATTTGGGTACGACGATTCTAAGTGAAATAAGTCACACAGAAAAAGACACTTATCATAAGATATCACTTATAGAGGGAATGTAAAAACCGCTACCCTTGAACTGAATTACAAAGCAGGTCAGAGTCACACGTTTAGAAAACACACTAGGGCTGCTTAACGGGAAAGGTGAGGTGGGGTGATGCATAAAACAAGGGTTTCAAATTAGCTCAGATAGCGTTCCATAAACCCAATATGTAATAGACAAGACCTACTCCTTCCTCAGCGAACTGGACTCAACACCCCCTATTCACCGCCCAAGAATATATCTGACTAGTAAGAATCTTAAAACCTATGTATTGATATCTCTCTGTAAGTGAGTCAAGTGGGTGAAAAGCGGCATAAACACAGCAGTGAAAAGCAGCTAAATCCCATTATACAAATCAAATACTTTTAAAAACCCGTGAAACAAACACAGTGAAAGAGAGAGAAATTCTGACAAAATTCGTTCAGGGGCTGTGATGCAACCTGGATTGACCATATGTAGACCCACAGATGGATGAGACATAAGGGTGGACACTCTTGGGGCTGAGAGGTTTGGTGAGGTTGGGTGAGCAAACGCAGACCCTTTAAAGTAATACTGCGTGGAACCCATCCAATGGGTCCCAGATCTCCAGGTTCAAGGGCATCTTCCTACATCGAAAACATGCATGAGAAACCCAGAAGATGGTACACCGTGTAATCGGGAAAGGTTTCTAAAACGCACCTCATTTCTCATCTCCGTGTGCTCCGGTTCGCCATTCCAGCCGCTATACTAGCAATCTCCCTGCTTGGAGAATCAGCACCTTTAACCTCCTGTTCCATACCGGTTGCAATTTGTCCTGAGGATGAACGGGAAGAGGGGGAACCTAAGAGAGTATCTCTAGGTGCTGGGACAGGCAGAGGTCACTCTATTTTCCCATCAGGAAGAAGAATTAACCACAGGCTCAGCCTGCCGCCCGGAGCCAGAATACGGCCTGAAGCAATCCTGCGCTTTTGCGGCCAGCTCCCAAGAAAGCGAGTTGAAAAATGGAGCTCAGGGGCACTGCAATTCACAAACCTGCAGACTTAGAAATGATAACTCTCATCCACAAATATATTGAGGGAAGGCAACGAAGAGGATTTGAAAGCAAGGCAGAATTGCAGGAAACAGATTTCAGGAGGTAGATTCGAATCGCCTTTAAAGCACAGGAAAAGCGGCAAAACCTGGACAATGATGCCCTTGGCCAAAAAGGGCGTATGCGTTTTTTCCTGAATATATTCAGGAAAAAACGCATACGCCCTTTTTGGCCAACCAAGCAACCTGGAAAGGCAAATCAGCGCTACAAAGAAGTCTCGCTTCCCATCGGTCAAAAGGGCCAGGCTGAATAAAGTGTCAAAACCAGAAATGCAGGACAGGCCATGGAGAAATGGGAGCCTTGCTACGCTGATGGGCGGGATGTAAATTGCCAACAGCCACTCTGGAGAAGTGTACGGTGTGTCCTGAAACATCTATAAAACTCAGCTTAGAGAGCATAGGGCACTTCCACTCACGGGCGTATGAATTGGGAAAACTAAAAATCAGCAAGACACAGGCACCCCAAAGTTTAAGGCTGCTCTGTTGACAAGAACCTCCACTTTGTTACACCTAATATATCCCAGGAAAGAGAAGAATGGATAAAGAAGTTGTGGTCCTTATGTACAATGGAATATCACTCAGCCATGAAATCAACGTCATAAGGCTAGGAGCAGCATGATCAGTGGATTTGGGTACGACGATTCTAAGTGAAATATGTCACACAGAAAAAGACACTTATCATAAGATATCACTTATAGAGGGAATGTAAAAACCGCTACGCTTGAACTGAATTACATAACAGGTCAGAGTCACACGTTTAGAAAACACACTATGGCTGCTTAACGGGAAAGGTGAGGTGGGGTGATGCATAAAACAAGGGTTTCAAATTAGCTCAGATAGCGTTCCATAAACCCAATATGTAATAGACAAGACCTACTCCTTGCTCAGTGAACTGGACTCAACAGGCCCTATTCACCGCCCAAGAATATATCTAACTAGTGAGAATCTTAAAACCTATGTATTGATATCTTTCTGTAAGTGAGTGAAGTGGGTGAAAAGCGGCATAAACACAGCAGTGAAAAGCAGCTAAACCCCATTATACAAATCAATTACTTTTAAAAACCCGTGAAACAAACACAGTGAAAGAGAGAGAAATTCTGACAAAATTCGTTCAGGGGCTGTGATGCAACCTGGATTGACCATATGTAGACCCACAGATGGATGAGACATAAGGGTGGACACTCTTGGGGCTGAGAGGTTTGGTGAGGTTGGGTGAGCAAACGCAGACCCTTTAAAGTAATACTGCGTGGAACCCATCCAATCGGTCCCAAATCTCCAGGTTCAATGGCATCTTCCTACATCGAAAACATGCATGAGAAACCCAGAAGATGGTACACCGTGTGATCGGGAAAGGTTTCTAAAACGCACCTCATTTCTCATCTCCGTGTGCTCCGGTTCGCCATTCCAGCCGCTATACTAGCAATCTCCCTGCTTGGAGAATCAGCACCTTTAACCTCCTGTTCCATACCGGTTGCAATTTGTCCTGAGGATGAACGGGAAGAGGGGGAACCTAAGAGAGTATCTCTAGGTGCTGGGACAGGCAGAGGTCACTCTATTTTCCCATCAGGAAGAAGAATTAACCACAGGCTCAGCCTGCCGCCCGGAGCCAGAATACGGCCTGAAGCAATCCTGCGCTTTTGCGGCCAGCTCCCAAGAAAGCGAGTTGAAAAATGGAGCTCAGGGGCACTGCAATTCACAAACCTGCAGACTTAGAAATGATAACTCTCATCCACAAATATATTGAGGGAAGGCAACGAAGAGGATTTGAAAGCAAGGCAGAATTGCAGGAAACAGATTTCAGGAGGTAGATTCGAATCGCCTTTAAAGCACAGGAAAAGCGGCAAAACCTGGACAATGATGCCCTTGGCCAAAAAGGGCGTATGCGTTTTTTCCTGAATATATTCAGGAAAAAACGCATACGCCCTTTTTGGCCAACCAAGCAACCTGGAAAGGCAAATCAGCGCTACAAAGAAGTCTCGCTTCCCATCGGTCAAAAGGGCCAGGCTGAATAAAGTGTCAAAACCAGAAATGCAGGACAGGCCATGGAGAAATGGGAGCCTTGCTACGCTGATGGGCGGGATGTAAATTGCCAACAGCCACTCTGGAGAAGTGTACGGTGTGTCCTGAAACATCTATAAAACTCAGCTTAGAGAGCATAGGGCACTTCCACTCACGGGCGTATGAATTGGGAAAACTAAAAATCAGCAAGACACAGGCACCCCAAAGTTTAAGGCTGCTCTGTTGACAAGAACCTCCACTTTGTTACACCTAATATATCCCAGGAAAGAGAAGAATGGATAAAGAAGTTGTGGTCCTTTTGTACAATGGAATATCACTCAGCCATGAAATCAACGTCATAAGGCTAGTAGCAGCATGATGAGTGGATTTGGGTACGACGATTCTAAGTGAAATAAGTCACACAGAAAAAGACACTTATCATAAGATATCACTTATAGAGGGAATGTAAAAACCGCTACCCTTGAACTGAATTACAAAGCAGGTCAGAGTCACACGTTTAGAAAACACACTAGGGCTGCTTAACGGGAAAGGTGAGGTGGGGTGATGCATAAAACAAGGGTTTCAAATTAGCTCAGATAGCGTTCCATAAACCCAATATGTAATAGACAAGACCTACTCCTTCCTCAGCGAACTGGACTCAACACCCCCTATTCACCGCCCAAGAATATATCTGACTAGTAAGAATCTTAAAACCTATGTATTGATATCTCTCTGTAAGTGAGTCAAGTGGGTGAAAAGCGGCATAAACACAGCAGTGAAAAGCAGCTAAATCCCATTATACAAATCAAATACTTTTAAAAACCCGTGAAACAAACACAGTGAAAGAGAGAGAAATTCTGACAAAATTCGTTCAGGGGCTGTGATGCAACCTGGATTGACCATATGTAGACCCACAGATGGATGAGACATAAGGGTGGACACTCTTGGGGCTGAGAGGTTTGGTGAGGTTGGGTGAGCAAACGCAGACCCTTTAAAGTAATACTGCGTGGAACCCATCCAATGGGTCCCAAATCTCCAGGTTCAATGGCATCTTCCTACATCGAAAACATGCATGAGAAACCCAGAAGATGGTACACCGTGTGATCGGGAAAGGTTTCTAAAACGCACCTCATTTCTCATCTCCGTGTGCTCCGGTTCGCCATTCCAGCCGCTATACTAGCAATCTCCCTGCTTGGAGAATCAGCACCTTTAACCTCCTGTTCCATACCGGTTGCAATTTGTCCTGAGGATGAACGGGAAGAGGGGGAACCTAAGAGAGTATCTCTAGGTGCTGGGACAGGCAGAGGTCACTCTATTTTCCCATCAGGAAGAAGAATTAACCACAGGCTCAGCCTGCCGCCCGGAGCCAGAATACGGCCTGAAGCAATCCTGCGCTTTTGCGGCCAGCTCCCAAGAAAGCGAGTTGAAAAATGGAGCTCAGGGGCACTGCAATTCACAAACCTGCAGACTTAGAAATGATAACTCTCATCCACAAATATATTGAGGGAAGGCAACGAAGAGGATTTGAAAGCAAGGCAGAATTGCAGGAAACAGATTTCAGGAGGTAGGTTCGAATCGCCTTTAAAGCACAGGAAAAGCGGCAAAACCTGGACAATGATGCCCTTGGCCAAAAAGGGCGTATGCGTTTTTTCCTGAATATATTCAGGAAAAAACGCATACGCCCTTTTTGGCCAACCAAGCAACCTGGAAAGGCAAATCAGCGCTACAAAGAAGTCTCGCTTCCCATCGGTCAAAAGGGCCAGGCTGAATAAAGTGTCAAAACCAGAAATGCAGGACAGGCCATGGAGAAATGGGAGCCTTGCTACGCTGATGGGCGGGATGTAAATTGCCAACAGCCACTCTGGAGAAGTGTACGGTGTGTCCTGAAACATCTATAAAACTCAGCTTAGAGAGCATAGGGCACTTCCACTCACGGGCGAATGAATTGGGAAAACTAAAAATCAGCAAGACACAGGCACCCCAAAGTTTAAGGCTGCTCTGTTGACAAGAACCTCCACTTTGTTACACCTAATATATCCCAGGAAAGAGAAGAATGGATAAAGAAGTTGTGGTCCTTTTGTACAATGGAATATCACTCAGCCATGAAATCAACGTCATAAGGCTAGTAGCAGCATGATGAGTGGATTTGGGTACGACGATTCTAAGTGAAATAAGTCACACAGAAAAAGACACTTATCATAAGATATCACTTATAGAGGGAATGTAAAAACCGCTACCCTTGAACTGAATTACAAAGCAGGTCAGAGTCACACGTTTAGAAAACACACTAGGGCTGCTTAACGGGAAAGGTGAGGTGGGGTGATGCATAAAACAAGGGTTTCAAATTAGCTCAGATAGCGTTCCATAAACCCAATATGTAATAGACAAGACCTACTCCTTCCTCAGCGAACTGGACTCAACACCCCCTATTCACCGCCCAAGAATATATCTGACTAGTAAGAATCTTAAAACCTATGTATTGATATCTCTCTGTAAGTGAGTCAAGTGGGTGAAAAGCGGCATAAACACAGCAGTGAAAAGCAGCTAAATCCCATTATACAAATCAAATACTTTTAAAAACCCGTGAAACAAACACAGTGAAAGAGAGAGAAATTCTGACAAAATTCGTTCAGGGGCTGTGATGCAACCTGGATTGACCATATGTAGACCCACAGATGGATGAGACATAAGGGTGGACACTCTTGGGGCTGAGAGGTTTGGTGAGGTTGGGTGAGCAAACGCAGACCCTTTAAAGCAATACTGCGTGGAACCCATCCAATGGGTCCCAAATCTCCAGGTTCAAGGGCATCTTCCTACATCGAAAACATGCATGAGAAACCCAGAAGATGGTACACCGTTTGATCGGGAAAGGTTTCCAAAACGCACCTCATTTCTCGTCTCCTTGTGCTCCGGTTCGCCATTCCAGCCGCTATACTAGCAATCTCCCTGCTTGGAGAATCAGCACCTTTATCCTCCTGTTCCATACCGGTTGCAATTTGTCCTGAGGATGAACGGGAAGAGGCGGAACCTAAGAGAGTATCTCTAGGTTTTGGGACAGGCAGAGGTCACTCTATTTTCCCATCAGGAAGAAGAATTAACCACAGGCTCAGCTTGCCGCCCGGAGCCAGAATAGGGCCTGAAGCAATCCTGCGCTTTTACGGCCAGCTCCCAAGAAAGCGAGTTGAAAAATGGAGCTCAGGGGCACTGCAATTCACAAACCTGCAGACTTAGAAATGATAACTCTCATCCACAAATATATTGAGGGAAGGCAACGAAGAGGATTTGAAAGCAAGGCAGAATTGCAGGAAACAGATTTCAGGAGGTAGATTCGAATCGCCTTTAAAGCACAGGAAAAGCGGCAAAACCTGGACAATGATGCCCTTGGCCAAAAAGGGCGTATGCGTTTTTTCCTGAATATATTCAGGAAAAAACGCATACGCCCTTTTTGGCCAACCAAGCCACCTGGAAAGGCAAATCAGCGCTACAAAGAAGTCTCGCTTCCCATCGGTCAAAAGGGCCAGGCTGAATAAAGTGTCAAAACCAGAAATGCAGGACAGGCCATGGAGAAATGGGAGCCTTGCTACGCTGATGGGCGGGATGTAAATTGCCAACAGACACTCTGGAGAAGTGTACGGTGTGTCCTGAAACATCTATAAAACTCAGCTTAGAGAGCATAGGGCACTTCCACTCACGGGCGTATGAATTGGGAAAACTAAAAATCAGCAAGACACAGGCACCCCAAAGTTTAAGGCTGCTCTGTTGACAAGAACCTCCACTTTGTTACACCTAATATATCCCAGGAAAGAGAAGAATGGATAAAGAAGTTGTGGTCCTTTTGTACAATGGAATATCACTCAGCCATGAAATCAACGTCATAAGGCTAGTAGCAGCATGATGAGTGGATTTGGGTACGACGATTCTAAGTGAAATAAGTCACACAGAAAAAGACACTTATCATAAGATATCACTTATAGAGGGAATGTAAAAACCGCTACCCTTGAACTGAATTACAAAGCAGGTCAGAGTCACACGTTTAGAAAACACACTAGGGCTGCTTAACGGGAAAGGTGAGGTGGGGTGATGCATAAAACAAGGGTTTCAAATTAGCTCAGATAGCGTTCCATAAACCCAATATGTAATAGACAAGACCTACTCCTTCCTCAGCGAACTGGACTCAACACCCCCTATTCACCGCCCAAGAATATATCTGACTAGTAAGAATCTTAAAACCTATGTATTGATATCTCTCTGTAAGTGAGTCAAGTGGGTGAAAAGCGGCATAAACACAGCAGTGAAAAGCAGCTAAATCCCATTATACAAATCAAATACTTTTAAAAACCCGTGAAACAAACACAGTGAAAGAGAGAGAAATTCTGACAAAATTCGTTCAGGGGCTGTGATGCAACCTGGATTGACCATATGTAGACCCACAGATGGATGAGACATAAGGGTGGACACTCTTGGGGCTGAGAGGTTTGGTGAGGTTGGGTGAGCAAACGCAGACCCTTTAAAGTAATACTGCGTGGAACCCATCCAATGGGTCCCAAATCTCCAGGTTCAATGGCATCTTCCTACATCGAAAACATGCATGAGAAACCCAGAAGATGGTACACCGTGTGATCGGGAAAGGTTTCTAAAACGCACCTCATTTCTCATCTCCGTGTGCTCCGGTTCGCCATTCCAGCCGCTATACTAGCAATCTCCCTGCTTGGAGAATCAGCACCTTTAACCTCCTGTTCCATACCGGTTGCAATTTGTCCTGAGGATGAACGGGAAGAGGGGGAACCTAAGAGAGTATCTCTAGGTGCTGGGACAGGCAGAGGTCACTCTATTTTCCCATCAGGAAGAAGAATTAACCACAGGCTCAGCCTGCCGCCCGGAGCCAGAATACGGCCTGAAGCAATCCTGCGCTTTTGCGGCCAGCTCCCAAGAAAGCGAGTTGAAAAATGGAGCTCAGGGGCACTGCAATTCACAAACCTGCAGACTTAGAAATGATAACTCTCATCCACAAATATATTGAGGGAAGGCAACGAAGAGGATTTGAAAGCAAGGCAGAATTGCAGGAAACAGATTTCAGGAGGTAGGTTCGAATCGCCTTTAAAGCACAGGAAAAGCGGCAAAACCTGGACAATGATGCCCTTGGCCAAAAAGGGCGTATGCGTTTTTTCCTGAATATATTCAGGAAAAAACGCATACGCCCTTTTTGGCCAACCAAGCAACCTGGAAAGGCAAATCAGCGCTACAAAGAAGTCTCGCTTCCCATCGGTCAAAAGGGCCAGGCTGAATAAAGTGTCAAAACCAGAAATGCAGGACAGGCCATGGAGAAATGGGAGCCTTGCTACGCTGATGGGCGGGATGTAAATTGCCAACAGCCACTCTGGAGAAGTGTACGGTGTGTCCTGAAACATCTATAAAACTCAGCTTAGAGAGCATAGGGCACTTCCACTCACGGGCGAATGAATTGGGAAAACTAAAAATCAGCAAGACACAGGCACCCCAAAGTTTAAGGCTGCTCTGTTGACAAGAACCTCCACTTTGTTACACCTAATATATCCCAGGAAAGAGAAGAATGGATAAAGAAGTTGTGGTCCTTTTGTACAATGGAATATCACTCAGCCATGAAATCAACGTCATAAGGCTAGTAGCAGCATGATGAGTGGATTTGGGTACGACGATTCTAAGTGAAATAAGTCACACAGAAAAAGACACTTATCATAAGATATCACTTATAGAGGGAATGTAAAAACCGCTACCCTTGAACTGAATTACAAAGCAGGTCAGAGTCACACGTTTAGAAAACACACTAGGGCTGCTTAACGGGAAAGGTGAGGTGGGGTGATGCATAAAACAAGGGTTTCAAATTAGCTCAGATAGCGTTCCATAAACCCAATATGTAATAGACAAGACCTACTCCTTCCTCAGCGAACTGGACTCAACACCCCCTATTCACCGCCCAAGAATATATCTGACTAGTAAGAATCTTAAAACCTATGTATTGATATCTCTCTGTAAGTGAGTCAAGTGGGTGAAAAGCGGCATAAACACAGCAGTGAAAAGCAGCTAAATCCCATTATACAAATCAAATACTTTTAAAAACCCGTGAAACAAACACAGTGAAAGAGAGAGAAATTCTGACAAAATTCGTTCAGGGGCTGTGATGCAACCTGGATTGACCATATGTAGACCCACAGATGGATGAGACATAAGGGTGGACACTCTTGGGGCTGAGAGGTTTGGTGAGGTTGGGTGAGCAAACGCAGACCCTTTAAAGCAATACTGCGTGGAACCCATCCAATGGGTCCCAAATCTCCAGGTTCAAGGGCATCTTCCTACATCGAAAACATGCATGAGAAACCCAGAAGATGGTACACCGTTTGATCGGGAAAGGTTTCCAAAACGCACCTCATTTCTCGTCTCCTTGTGCTCCGGTTCGCCATTCCAGCCGCTATACTAGCAATCTCCCTGCTTGGAGAATCAGCACCTTTATCCTCCTGTTCCATACCGGTTGCAATTTGTCCTGAGGATGAACGGGAAGAGGCGGAACCTAAGAGAGTATCTCTAGGTTTTGGGACAGGCAGAGGTCACTCTATTTTCCCATCAGGAAGAAGAATTAACCACAGGCTCAGCTTGCCGCCCGGAGCCAGAATAGGGCCTGAAGCAATCCTGCGCTTTTACGGCCAGCTCCCAAGAAAGCGAGTTGAAAAATGGAGCTCAGGGGCACTGCAATTCACAAACCTGCAGACTTAGAAATGATAACTCTCATCCACAAATATATTGAGGGAAGGCAACGAAGAGGATTTGAAAGCAAGGCAGAATTGCAGGAAACAGATTTCAGGAGGTAGATTCGAATCGCCTTTAAAGCACAGGAAAAGCGGCAAAACCTGGACAATGATGCCCTTGGCCAAAAAGGGCATATGCGTTTTTTCCTGAATATATTCAGGAAAAAACGCATACGCCCTTTTTGGCCAACCAAGCCACCTGGAAAGGCAAATCAGCGCTACAAAGAAGTCTCGCTTCCCATCGGTCAAAAGGGCCAGGCTGAATAAAGTGTCAAAACCAGAAATGCAGGACAGGCCATGGAAAAATGGGAGCCTTGCTACGCTGATGGGCGGGATGTAAATTGCCAACAGACACTCTGGAGAAGTGTACGGTGTGTCCTGAAACATCTATAAAACTCAGCTTAGAGAGCATAGGGCACTTCCACTCACGGGCGTATGAATTGGGAAAACTAAAAATCAGAAAGACACAGGCACCCCAAAGTTAAAGGCTGCTCTGTTGACAAGAACCTCCACTCCGTTACACCTTAAATATCCCAGGGAAGAGAAAAATGGATAAAGAAATTGTGGTCCTTTTGTACAATGGAATATCACTCAGCCATGAAATCAACGTCATAAGGCTAGTAGCAGCATGATGAGTGGATTTAGGTATGACGATTCTAAGCGAAATAAGTCACACAGAAAAAAACACTTATCATAAGATATCACTTATAGAAGGAATGAAAAAACCACTACCCTTGAACTGAATTACATAACAGGGCTGAGTCACACGTTTAGAAAACACACTATGGCTGCTTAAAGGGAAAGGTGAGGTGGGGTGATGCATAAAACAAGGACTTCAAATTAGCTCAGATACCGTTCCATAAACCCAATATGTAGTAGACAAGACCTACTCCTTGCTCAGTGAACTGGACTCAACACCCCCCATTCACCGCCCAAGGATATATATCTGACTAGTAATAATCTTAACACCTATGTATTGATATCTCTCTGTAAGTGAGTCAAGTGGGTGTAAAGCGGCATAAACACAGCAGTGAAAAGAAGCAAAACCCCATTATAAAAATCCATTACTTTTAAAAACCTGAGAAACAACGACAGTGAGGGAGAGAGAAATTCTTCCAAAATTCGTTCAGAGGCTGTGATGCCACCTGGATTGACCATATCTAGACCCACAGCTGATTGAGACATAAGGGTGGACACTCTTGGGGCTGAGAGGTTTGGTGAGGTTGTGTGAGCAAACGCAGACCCTTTAACGAAATACTGTGTGGTACCCATCCCATGGGTCCCAAACCTCCAGCTTCAAGGGCATCTTCCTACATCGAAAACATGCATGAGAAACCCCGAAGATGGTACACCGTGTGATCGGGAAAGGTTTCTAAAACGCACCTCATTTCTCATCTCCTTGTGCTCCGGTTCGCCATTTCAGCCGCTATCCTAGCAATCTCCCTGCTTGGAGAATCAGCACCTTTAACCTCCTGTTCCGTACAGGTTGCAATTTGTCCTGAGGATGAACGGGAAGAGGGGGAACCAATGAGAGACTAGCTCTAGGTGTTGGGACAGGCACAGGTCCCTCTATTTTCCCATCAGGAAGAAGAATTAACCACAGCCTCAGCCTGCCGCCCGGAGCCAGAATAGGGCCTGAAGCAATCCTGTGCTTTTGCGGCCAGCTCCCAAGAAAGCGAGTTGAAAAATGGAGCTCAGGGGCACTGCAATTCACAAACCTGCAGACTTAGAAATGATAACTCTCATCCACAAATATATTGAGGGAAGGCAACGAAGAGGATTTGAAAGCAAGGCAGAATTGAAGGAAACAGATTTCAGGAGGTAGATTCGAATCGCTTTTAAAGCACAGGAAAAGCGGCAAAACCTCGAAAATGATGCCCTTTTTGGCCAACCAAGCAACCTGGAAAGGCAAATCAGCGCTACAAAGAAGTCTCGCTTCCCATCGGTCAAAAGGGCCATGTTGAATAAAGTGTCAAAACCAGAAATGCAGGACAGGCCATGGAGAAATGGGAGCCTTGCTACGCTGATGGGCGGGATGTAAATTGCCAACATCTACTCTGCGGAAGTGTACGGTGTGTCCTGAAACATCTGAAAAACTCAGCATAGAGAGCATAGGGCACTTCCACTCATTGGCGTATGAGTTGGGATAACTCAAAATCAGCAAGACACAGGCACCCCAAAGTTTAAGGCTGCTCTGTTGACAAGATCCTCCACTTTGTTACACCTAAAATATCCCAGGAAAGAGAAGAATGGATAAAGAAGTTGTGGTCCTTTTGTACAATGGAATATCACTCAGCCATGAAATCAACGTCATAAGGCTAGTAGCAGCATGATGAGTGGATTTGGGTACGACGATTCTAAGTGAAATAAGTCACACAGAAAAAGACACTTATCATAAGATATCACTTATAGAGGGAATGTAAAAACCGCTACCCTTGAACTGAATTACATAGCAGGTCAGAGTCACACGTTTAGAAAACACACTAGGGCTGCTTAACGGGAAAGGTGAGGTGGGGTGATGCATAAAACAAGGGTTTCAAATTAGCTCAGATAGCGTTCCATAAACCCAATATGTAATAGACAAGACCTACTCCTTCCTCAGCGAACTGGACTCAACACCCCCTATTCACCGCCCAAGAATATATCTGACTAGTAAGAATCTTAAAACCTATGTATTGATATCTCTCTGTAAGTGAGTCAAGTGGGTGAAAAGCGGCATAAACACAGCAGTGAAAAGCAGCTAAATCCCATTATACAAATCAAATACTTTTAAAAACCCGTGAAACAAACACAGTGAAAGAGAGAGAAATTCTGACAAAATTCGTTCAGGGGCTGTGATGCAACCTGGATTGACCATATGTAGACCCACAGATGGATGAGACATAAGGGTGGACACTCTTGGGGCTGAGAGGTTTGGTGAGGTTGGGTGAGCAAACGCAGACCCTTTAAAGCAATACTGCGTGGAACCCATCCAATGGGTCCCAAATCTCCAGGTTCAAGGGCATCTTCCTACATCGAAAACATGCATGAGAAACCCAGAAGATGGTACACCGTTTGATCGGGAAAGGTTTCCAAAACGCACCTCATTTCTCGTCTCCTTGTGCTCCGGTTCGCCATTCCAGCCGCTATACTAGCAATCTCCCTGCTTGGAGAATCAGCACCTTTATCCTCCTGTTCCATACCGGTTGCAATTTGTCCTGAGGATGAACGGGAAGAGGCGGAACCTAAGAGAGTATCTCTAGGTTTTGGGACAGGCAGAGGTCACTCTATTTTCCCATCAGGAAGAAGAATTAACCACAGGCTCAGCTTGCCGCCCGGAGCCAGAATAGGGCCTGAAGCAATCCTGCGCTTTTACGGCCAGCTCCCAAGAAAGCGAGTTGAAAAATGGAGCTCAGGGGCACTGCAATTCACAAACCTGCAGACTTAGAAATGATAACTCTCATCCACAAATATATTGAGGGAAGGCAACGAAGAGGATTTGAAAGCAAGGCAGAATTGCAGGAAACACATTTCAGGAGGTAGATTCGAATCGCCTTTAAAGCACAGGAAAAGCGGCAAAACCTGGACAATGATGCCCTTGGCCAAAAAGGGCGTATGCGTTTTTTCCTGAATATATTCAGGAAAAAACGCATACGCCCTTTTTGGCCAACCAAGCCACCTGGAAAGGCAAATCAGCGCTACAAAGAAGTCTC
The DNA here is from genome assembly GCF_028023285.1 of Balaenoptera ricei. NCBI lineage: Eukaryota > Metazoa > Chordata > Mammalia > Artiodactyla > Balaenopteridae > Balaenoptera > Balaenoptera ricei. The sequence continues at coordinate 84,939,448 of NC_082640.1, read as the reverse complement.
GCTTCCCATCGGTCAAAAGGGCCAGGCTGAATAAAGTGTCAAAACCAGAAATGCAGGACAGGCCATGGAAAAATGGGAGCCTTGCTACGCTGATGGGCGGGATGTAAATTGCCAACAGACACTCTGGAGAAGTGTACGGTGTGTCCTGAAACATCTATAAAACTCAGCTTAGAGAGCATAGGGCACTTCCACTCACGGGCGTATGAATTGGGAAAACTAAAAATCAGAAAGACACAGGCACCCCAAAGTTAAAGGCTGCTCTGTTGACAAGAACCTCCACTCCGTTACACCTTAAATATCCCAGGGAAGAGAAAAATGGATAAAGAAATTGTGGTCCTTTTGTACAATGGAATATCACTCAGCCATGAAATCAACGTCATAAGGCTAGTAGCAGCATGATGAGTGGATTTAGGTATGACGATTCTAAGCGAAATAAGTCACACAGAAAAAAACACTTATCATAAGATATCACTTATAGAAGGAATGAAAAAACCACTACCCTTGAACTGAATTACATAACAGGGCTGAGTCACACGTTTAGAAAACACACTATGGCTGCTTAAAGGGAAAGGTGAGGTGGGGTGATGCATAAAACAAGGACTTCAAATTAGCTCAGATACCGTTCCATAAACCCAATATGTAGTAGACAAGACCTACTCCTTGCTCAGTGAACTGGACTCAACACCCCCCATTCACCGCCCAAGGATATATATCTGACTAGTAATAATCTTAACACCTATGTATTGATATCTCTCTGTAAGTGAGTCAAGTGGGTGTAAAGCGGCATAAACACAGCAGTGAAAAGAAGCAAAACCCCATTATAAAAATCCATTACTTTTAAAAACCTGAGAAACAACGACAGTGAGGGAGAGAGAAATTCTTCCAAAATTCGTTCAGAGGCTGTGATGCCACCTGGATTGACCATATCTAGACCCACAGCTGATTGAGACATAAGGGTGGACACTCTTGGGGCTGAGAGGTTTGGTGAGGTTGTGTGAGCAAACGCAGACCCTTTAACGAAATACTGTGTGGTACCCATCCCATGGGTCCCAAACCTCCAGCTTCAAGGGCATCTTCCTACATCGAAAACATGCATGAGAAACCCCGAAGATGGTACACCGTGTGATCGGGAAAGGTTTCTAAAACGCACCTCATTTCTCATCTCCTTGTGCTCCGGTTCGCCATTTCAGCCGCTATCCTAGCAATCTCCCTGCTTGGAGAATCAGCACCTTTAACCTCCTGTTCCGTACAGGTTGCAATTTGTCCTGAGGATGAACGGGAAGAGGGGGAACCAATGAGAGACTAGCTCTAGGTGTTGGGACAGGCACAGGTCCCTCTATTTTCCCATCAGGAAGAAGAATTAACCACAGCCTCAGCCTGCCGCCCGGAGCCAGAATAGGGCCTGAAGCAATCCTGTGCTTTTGCGGCCAGCTCCCAAGAAAGCGAGTTGAAAAATGGAGCTCAGGGGCACTGCAATTCACAAACCTGCAGACTTAGAAATGATAACTCTCATCCACAAATATATTGAGGGAAGGCAACGAAGAGGATTTGAAAGCAAGGCAGAATTGAAGGAAACAGATTTCAGGAGGTAGATTCGAATCGCTTTTAAAGCACAGGAAAAGCGGCAAAACCTCGAAAATGATGCCCTTTTTGGCCAACCAAGCAACCTGGAAAGGCAAATCAGCGCTACAAAGAAGTCTCGCTTCCCATCGGTCAAAAGGGCCATGTTGAATAAAGTGTCAAAACCAGAAATGCAGGACAGGCCATGGAGAAATGGGAGCCTTGCTACGCTGATGGGCGGGATGTAAATTGCCAACATCTACTCTGCGGAAGTGTACGGTGTGTCCTGAAACATCTGAAAAACTCAGCATAGAGAGCATAGGGCACTTCCACTCATTGGCGTATGAGTTGGGATAACTCAAAATCAGCAAGACACAGGCACCCCAAAGTTTAAGGCTGCTCTGTTGACAAGATCCTCCACTTTGTTACACCTAAAATATCCCAGGAAAGAGAAGAATGGATAAAGAAGTTGTGGTCCTTTTGTACAATGGAATATCACTCAGCCATGAAATCAACGTCATAAGGCTAGTAGCAGCATGATGAGTGGATTTGGGTACGACGATTCTAAGTGAAATAAGTCACACAGAAAAAGACACTTATCATAAGATATCACTTATAGAGGGAATGTAAAAACCGCTACCCTTGAACTGAATTACATAGCAGGTCAGAGTCACACGTTTAGAAAACACACTAGGGCTGCTTAACGGGAAAGGTGAGGTGGGGTGATGCATAAAACAAGGGTTTCAAATTAGCTCAGATAGCGTTCCATAAACCCAATATGTAATAGACAAGACCTACTCCTTCCTCAGCGAACTGGACTCAACACCCCCTATTCACCGCCCAAGAATATATCTGACTAGTAAGAATCTTAAAACCTATGTATTGATATCTCTCTGTAAGTGAGTCAAGTGGGTGAAAAGCGGCATAACCACAGCAGTGAAAAGCAGCTAAATCCCATTATACAAATCAAATACTTTTAAAAACCCGTGAAACAAACACAGTGAAAGAGAGAGAAATTCTGACAAAATTCGTTCAGGGGCTGTGATGCAACCTGGATTGACCATATGTAGACCCACAGATGGATGAGACATAAGGGTGGACACTCTTGGGGCTGAGAGGTTTGGTGAGGTTGGGTGAGCAAACGCAGACCCTTTAAAGTAATACTGCGTGGAACCCATCCAATGGGTCCCAGATCTCCAGGTTCAAGGGCATCTTCCTACATCGAAAACATGCATGAGAAACCCAGAAGATGGTACACCGTGTAATCGGGAAAGGTTTCTAAAACGCACCTCATTTCTCATCTCCGTGTGCTCCGGTTCGCCATTCCAGCCGCTATACTAGCAATCTCCCTGCTTGGAGAATCAGCACCTTTAACCTCCTGTTCCATACCGGTTGCAATTTGTCCTGAGGATGAACGGGAAGAGGGGGAACCTAAGAGAGTATCTCTAGGTGCTGGGACAGGCAGAGGTCACTCTATTTTCCCATCAGGAAGAAGAATTAACCACAGGCTCAGCCTGCCGCCCGGAGCCAGAATACGGCCTGAAGCAATCCTGCGCTTTTGCGGCCAGCTCCCAAGAAAGCGAGTTGAAAAATGGAGCTCAGGGGCACTGCAATTCACAAACCTGCAGACTTAGAAATGATAACTCTCATCCACAAATATATTGAGGGAAGGCAACGAAGAGGATTTGAAAGCAAGGCAGAATTGCAGGAAACAGATTTCAGGAGGTAGGTTCGAATCGCCTTTAAAGCACAGGAAAAGCGGCAAAACCTGGACAATGATGCCCTTGGCCAAAAAGGGCGTATGCGTTTTTTCCTGAATATATTCAGGAAAAAACGCATACGCCCTTTTTGGCCAACCAAGCAACCTGGAAAGGCAAATCAGCGCTACAAAGAAGTCTCGCTTCCCATCGGTCAAAAGGGCCAGGCTGAATAAAGTGTCAAAACCAGAAATGCAGGACAGGCCATGGAGAAATGGGAGCCTTGCTACGCTGATGGGCGGGATGTAAATTGCCAACAGCCACTATGGAGAAGTGTACGGTGTGTCCTGAAACATCTAAAAAACTCAGCTTAGTTTGCATAGGGCACTTCCTCTCATGGGCGTATAAATTGGGAAAACTAAAAATCAGCAAGACACAGGCAACCCAAAGTTTAGGGCTGCTCTGTTGACAAAAACCTCCACTTCGTTACACCTTAAATATCCCAGGAAAGACAAGAATGGATAAAGAAGTTGTGGTCCTTATGTACAATGGAATATCACTCAGCCATGAAATCAACGTCATAAGGCTAGGAGCAGCATGATCAGTGGATTTGGGTACGACGATTCTAAGTGAAATATGTCACACAGAAAAAGACACTTATCATAAGATATCACTTATAGAGGGAATGTAAAAACCGCTACGCTTGAACTGAATTACATAACAGGTCAGAGTCACACGTTTAGAAAACACACTATGGCTGCTTAACGGGAAAGGTGAGGTGGGGTGATGCATAAAACAAGGGTTTCAAATTAGCTCAGATAGCGTTCCATAAACCCAATATGTAATAGACAAGACCTACTCCTTCCTCAGCGAACTGGACTCAACACCCCCTATTCACCGCCCAAGAATATATCTGACTAGTAAGAATCTTAAAACCTATGTATTGATATCTCTCTGTAAGTGAGTCAAGTGGGTGAAAAGCGGCATAAACACAGCAGTGAAAAGCAGCTAAACCCCATTATACAAATCAATTACTTTTAAAAACCCGTGAAACAAACACAGTGAAAGAGAGAGAAATTCTGACAAAATTCGTTCAGGGGCTGTGATGCAACCTGGATTGACCATATGTAGACCCACAGATGGATGAGACATAAGGGTGGACACTCTTGGGGCTGAGAGGTTTGGTGAGGTTGGGTGAGCAAACGCAGACCCTTTAAAGTAATACTGCGTGGTACCCCACCCATGGGTCCCAAATCTCCAGGTTCAAGGGCATCTTCCTACATCGAAAACATGCATGAGAAACCCAGAAGATGGTACACCGTTTGATCGGGAAAGGTTTCCAAAACGCACCTCATTTCTCATCTCCTTGTGCTCCGGTTCGCCATTCCAGCCGCTATACTAGCAATCTCCCTGCTTGGAGAATCAGCACCTTTAACCTCCTGTTCCATACCGGTTGCAATTTGTCCTGAGGATGAACGGGAAGAGGCGGAACCTAAGAGAGTATCTCTAGGTGTTGGGACAGGCAGAGGTCACTCTATTTTCCCATCAGGAAGAAGAATTAACCACAGGCTCAGCTTGCCGCCCGGAGCCAGAATAGGGCCTGAAGCAATCCTGCGCTTTTACGGCCAGCTCCCAAGAAAGCGAGTTGAAAAATGGAGCTCAGGGGCACTGCAATTCACAAACCTGCAGACTTAGAAATGATAACTCTCATCCACAAATATATTGAGGGAAGGCAACGAAGAGGATTTGAAAGCAAGGCAGAATTGCAGGAAACAGATTTCAGGAGGTAGATTCGAATCGCTTTTAAAGCACAGGAAAAGCGGCAAAACCTGGACAATGATGCCCTTGGCCAAAAAGGGCGTATGCGTTTTTTCCTGAATATATTCAGGAAAAAACGCATACGCCCTTTTTGGCCAACCAAGCCACCTGGAAAGGCAAATCAGCGCTACAAAGAAGTCTCGCTTCCCATCGGTCAAAAGGGCCAGGCTGAATAAAGTGTCAAAACCAGAAATGCAGGACAGGCCATGGAAAAATGGGAGCCTTGCTACGCTGATGGGCGGGATGTAAATTGCCAACAGACACTCTGGAGAAGTGTACGGTGTGTCCTGAAACATCTATAAAACTCAGCTTAGAGAGCATAGGGCACTTCCACTCACGGGCGTATGAATTGGGAAAACTAAAAATCAGAAAGACACAGGCACCCCAAAGTTAAAGGCTGCTCTGTTGACAAGAACCTCCACTCCGTTACACCTTAAATATCCCAGGGAAGAGAAAAATGGATAAAGAAATTGTGGTCCTTTTGTACAATGGAATATCACTCAGCCATGAAATCAACGTCATAAGGCTAGTAGCAGCATGATGAGTGGATTTAGGTATGACGATTCTAAGCGAAATAAGTCACACAGAAAAAAACACTTATCATAAGATATCACTTATAGAAGGAATGAAAAAACCACTACCCTTGAACTGAATTACATAACAGGGCTGAGTCACACGTTTAGAAAACACACTATGGCTGCTTAAAGGGAAAGGTGAGGTGGGGTGATGCATAAAACAAGGACTTCAAATTAGCTCAGATACCGTTCCATAAACCCAATATGTAGTAGACAAGACCTACTCCTTGCTCAGTGAACTGGACTCAACACCCCCCATTCACCGCCCAAGGATATATATCTGACTAGTAATAATCTTAACACCTATGTATTGATATCTCTCTGTAAGTGAGTCAAGTGGGTGTAAAGCGGCATAAACACAGCAGTGAAAAGAAGCAAAACCCCATTATAAAAATCCATTACTTTTAAAAACCTGAGAAACAACGACAGTGAGGGAGAGAGAAATTCTTCCAAAATTCGTTCAGAGGCTGTGATGCCACCTGGATTGACCATATCTAGACCCACAGCTGATTGAGACATAAGGGTGGACACTCTTGGGGCTGAGAGGTTTGGTGAGGTTGTGTGAGCAAACGCAGACCCTTTAACGAAATACTGTGTGGTACCCATCCCATGGGTCCCAAACCTCCAGCTTCAAGGGCATCTTCCTACATCGAAAACATGCATGAGAAACCCCGAAGATGGTACACCGTGTGATCGGGAAAGGTTTCTAAAACGCACCTCATTTCTCATCTCCTTGTGCTCCGGTTCGCCATTTCAGCCGCTATCCTAGCAATCTCCCTGCTTGGAGAATCAGCACCTTTAACCTCCTGTTCCGTACAGGTTGCAATTTGTCCTGAGGATGAACGGGAAGAGGGGGAACCAATGAGAGACTAGCTCTAGGTGTTGGGACAGGCACAGGTCCCTCTATTTTCCCATCAGGAAGAAGAATTAACCACAGCCTCAGCCTGCCGCCCGGAGCCAGAATAGGGCCTGAAGCAATCCTGTGCTTTTGCGGCCAGCTCCCAAGAAAGCGAGTTGAAAAATGGAGCTCAGGGGCACTGCAATTCACAAACCTGCAGAGTTAGAAATGATAACTCTCATCCACAAATATATTGAGGGAAGGCAACGAAGAGGATTTGAAAGCAAGGCAGAATTGAAGGAAGCAGATTTCAGGAGGTAGATTCGAATCGCTTTTAAAGCACAGGAAAAGCGGCAAAACCTCGAAAATGATGCCCTTTTTGGCCAACCAAGCAACCTGGAAAGGCAAATCAGCGCTACAAAGAAGTCTCGCTTCCCATCGGTCAAAAGGGCCATGTTGAATAAAGTGTCAAAACCAGAAATGCAGGACAGGCCATGGAGAAATGGGAGCCTAGCTACGCTGATGGGCGGGATGTAAATTGCCAACATCTACTCTGCGGAAGTGTACGGTGTGTCCTGAAACATCTGAAAAACTCAGCATAGAGAGCATAGGGCACTTCCACTCATTGGCGTATGAGTTGGGATAACTCAAAATCAGCAAGACACAGGCACCCCAAAGTTTAAGGCTGCTCTGTTGACAAGATCCTCCACTTTGTTACACCTAAAATATCCAAGGAAAGAGAAGAATGGATAAAGAAGTTGTGGTCCTTTTGTACAATGGAATATCACTCAGCCATGAAATCAACGTCATAAGGCTAGTAGCAGCATGATGAGTGGATTTGGGTACGACGATTCTAAGTGAAATAAGTCACACAGAAAAAGACACTTATCATAAGATATCACTTATAGAGGGAATGTAAAAACCGCTACCCTTGAACTGAATTACATAGCAGGTCAGAGTCACACGTTTAGAAAACACACTAGGGCTGCTTAACGGGAAAGGTGAGGTGGGGTGATGCATAAAACAAGGGTTTCAAATTAGCTCAGATAGCGTTCCATAAACCCAATATGTAATAGACAAGACCTACTCCTTGCTCAGTGAACTGGACTCAACACCCCCTATTCACCGCCCAAGAATATATCTGACTAGTAAGAATCTTAAAACCTATGTATTGATATCTCTCTGTAAGTGAGTCAAGTGGGTGAAAAGCGGCATAAACACAGCAGTGAAAAGCAGCTAAATCCCATTATACAAATCAAATACTTTTAAAAACCCGTGAAACAAACACAGTGAAAGAGAGAGAAATTCTGACAAAATTCGTTCAGGGGCTGTGATGCAACCTGGATTGACCATATGTAGACCCACAGATGGATGAGACATAAGGGTGGACACTCTTGGGGCTGAGAGGTTTGGTGAGGTTGGGTGAGCAAACGCAGACCCTTTAAAGTAATACTGCGTGGAACCCATCCAATGGGTCCCAGATCTCCAGGTTCAAGGGCATCTTCCTACATCGAAAACATGCATGAGAAACCCAGAAGATGGTACACCGTGTAATCGGGAAAGGTTTCTAAAACGCACCTCATTTCTCATCTCCGTGTGCTCCGGTTCGCCATTCCAGCCGCTATACTAGCAATCTCCCTGCTTGGAGAATCAGCACCTTTAACCTCCTGTTCCATACCGGTTGCAATTTGTCCTGAGGATGAACGGGAAGAGGGGGAACCTAAGAGAGTATCTCTAGGTGCTGGGACAGGCAGAGGTCACTCTATTTTCCCATCAGGAAGAAGAATTAACCACAGGCTCAGCCTGCCGCCCGGAGCCAGAATACGGCCTGAAGCAATCCTGCGCTTTTGCGGCCAGCTCCCAAGAAAGCGAGTTGAAAAATGGAGCTCAGGGGCACTGCAATTCACAAACCTGCAGACTTAGAAATGATAACTCTCATCCACAAATATATTGAGGGAAGGCAACGAAGAGGATTTGAAAGCAAGGCAGAATTGCAGGAAACAGATTTCAGGAGGTAGATTCGAATCGCCTTTAAAGCACAGGAAAAGCGGCAAAACCTGGACAATGATGCCCTTGGCCAAAAAGGGCGTATGCGTTTTTTCCTGAATATATTCAGGAAAAAACGCATACGCCCTTTTTGGCCAACCAAGCAACCTGGAAAGGCAAATCAGCGCTACAAAGAAGTCTCGCTTCCCATCGGTCAAAAGGGCCAGGCTGAATAAAGTGTCAAAACCAGAAATGCAGGACAGGCCATGGAGAAATGGGAGCCTTGCTACGCTGATGGGCGGGATGTAAATTGCCAACAGCCACTCTGGAGAAGTGTACGGTGTGTCCTGAAACATCTATAAAACTCAGCTTAGAGAGCATAGGGCACTTCCACTCACGGGCGTATGAATTGGGAAAACTAAAAATCAGCAAGACACAGGCACCCCAAAGTTTAAGGCTGCTCTGTTGACAAGAACCTCCACTTTGTTACACCTAATATATCCCAGGAAAGAGAAGAATGGATAAAGAAGTTGTGGTCCTTATGTACAATGGAATATCACTCAGCCATGAAATCAACGTCATAAGGCTAGGAGCAGCATGATCAGTGGATTTGGGTACGACGATTCTAAGTGAAATATGTCACACAGAAAAAGACACTTATCATAAGATATCACTTATAGAGGGAATGTAAAAACCGCTACGCTTGAACTGAATTACATAACAGGTCAGAGTCACACGTTTAGAAAACACACTATGGCTGCTTAACGGGAAAGGTGAGGTGGGGTGATGCATAAAACAAGGGTTTCAAATTAGCTCAGATAGCGTTCCATAAACCCAATATGTAATAGACAAGACCTACTCCTTGCTCAGTGAACTGGACTCAACAGGCCCTATTCACCGCCCAAGAATATATCTAACTATTGAGAATCTTAAAAGCTATGTATTGATATCTTTCTGTAAGTGAGTGAAGTGGGTGAAAAGCGGCATAAACACAGCAGTGAAAAGCAGCTAAACCCCATTATACAAATCAATTACTTTTAAAAACCCGTGAAACAAACACAGTGAAAGAGAGAGAAATTCTGACAAAATTCGTTCAGGGGCTGTGATGCAACCTGGATTGACCATATGTAGACCCACAGATGGATGAGTCATAAGGGTGGACACTCTTGGGGCTGAGAGGTTTGGTGAGGTTGGGTGAGCAAACGCAGACCCTTTAAAGTAATACTGCGTGGAACCCATCCAATGGGTCCCAAATCTCCAGGTTCAATGGCATCTTCCTACATCGAAAACATGCATGAGAAACCCAGAAGATGGTACACCGTGTGATCGGGAAAGGTTTCTAAAACGCACCTCATTTCTCATCTCCGTGTGCTCCGGTTCGCCATTCCAGCCGCTATACTAGCAATCTCCCTGCTTGGAGAATCAGCACCTTTAACCTCCTGTTCCATACCGGTTGCAATTTGTCCTGAGGATGAACGGGAAGAGGGGGAACCTAAGAGAGTATCTCTAGGTGCTGGGACAGGCAGAGGTCACTCTATTTTCCCATCAGGAAGAAGAATTAACCACAGGCTCAGCCTGCCGCCCGGAGCCAGAATACGGCCTGAAGCAATCCTGCGCTTTTGCGGCCAGCTCCCAAGAAAGCGAGTTGAAAAATGGAGCTCAGGGGCACTGCAATTCACAAACCTGCAGACTTAGAAATGATAACTCTCATCCACAAATATATTGAGGGAAGGCAACGAAGAGGATTTGAAAGCAAGGCAGAATTGCAGGAAACAGATTTCAGGAGGTAGATTCGAATCGCCTTTAAAGCACAGGAAAAGCGGCAAAACCTGGACAATGATGCCCTTGGCCAAAAAGGGCGTATGCGTTTTTTCCTGAATATATTCAGGAAAAAACGCATACGCCCTTTTTGGCCAACCAAGCAACCTGGAAAGGCAAATCAGCGCTACAAAGAAGTCTCGCTTCCCATCGGTCAAAAGGGCCAGGCTGAATAAAGTGTCAAAACCAGAAATGCAGGACAGGCCATGGAGAAATGGGAGCCTTGCTACGCTGATGGGCGGGATGTAAATTGCCAACAGCCACTCTGGAGAAGTGTACGGTGTGTCCTGAAACATCTATAAAACTCAGCTTAGAGAGCATAGGGCACTTCCACTCACGGGCGTATGAATTGGGAAAACTAAAAATCAGCAAGACACAGGCACCCCAAAGTTTAAGGCTGCTCTGTTGACAAGAACCTCCACTTTGTTACACCTAATATATCCCAGGAAAGAGAAGAATGGATAAAGAAGTTGTGGTCCTTTTGTACAATGGAATATCACTCAGCCATGAAATCAACGTCATAAGGCTAGTAGCAGCATGATGAGTGGATTTGGGTACGACGATTCTAAGTGAAATAAGTCACACAGAAAAAGACACTTATCATAAGATATCACTTATAGAGGGAATGTAAAAACCGCTACCCTTGAACTGAATTACAAAGCAGGTCAGAGTCACACGTTTAGAAAACACACTAGGGCTGCTTAACGGGAAAGGTGAGGTGGGGTGATGCATAAAACAAGGGTTTCAAATTAGCTCAGATAGCGTTCCATAAACCCAATATGTAATAGACAAGACCTACTCCTTCCTCAGCGAACTGGACTCAACACCCCCTATTCACCGCCCAAGAATATATCTGACTAGTAAGAATCTTAAAACCTATGTATTGATATCTCTCTGTAAGTGAGTCAAGTGGGTGAAAAGCGGCATAAACACAGCAGTGAAAAGCAGCTAAATCCCATTATACAAATCAAATACTTTTAAAAACCCGTGAAACAAACACAGTGAAAGAGAGAGAAATTCTGACAAAATTCGTTCAGGGGCTGTGATGCAACCTGGATTGACCATATGTAGACCCACAGATGGATGAGACATAAGGGTGGACACTCTTGGGGCTGAGAGGTTTGGTGAGGTTGGGTGAGCAAACGCAGACCCTTTAAAGTAATACTGCGTGGAACCCATCCAATGGGTCCCAGATCTCCAGTTTCAAGGGCATCTTCCTACATCGAAAACATGCATGAGAAACCCAGAAGATGGTACACCGTGTAATCGGGAAAGGTTTCTAAAACGCACCTCATTTCTCATCTCCGTGTGCTCCGGTTCGCCATTCCAGCCGCTATACTAGCAATCTCCCTGCTTGGAGAATCAGCACCTTTAACCTCCTGTTCCATACCGGTTGCAATTTGTCCTGAGGATGAACGGGAAGAGGGGGAACCTAAGAGAGTATCTCTAGGTGCTGGGACAGGCAGAGGTCACTCTATTTTCCCATCAGGAAGAAGAATTAACCACAGGCTCAGCCTGCCGCCCGGAGCCAGAATACGGCCTGAAGCAATCCTGCGCTTTTGCGGCCAGCTCCCAAGAAAGCGAGTTGAAAAATGGAGCTCAGGGGCACTGCAATTCACAAACCTGCAGACTTAGAAATGATAACTCTCATCCACAAATATATTGAGGGAAGGCAACGAAGAGGATTTGAAAGCAAGGCAGAATTGCAGGAAACAGATTTCAGGAGGTAGATTCGAATCGCCTTTAAAGCACAGGAAAAGCGGCAAAACCTGGACAATGATGCCCTTGGCCAAAAAGGGCGTATGCGTTTTTTCCTGAATATATTCAGGAAAAAACGCATACGCCCTTTTTGGCCAACCAAGCAACCTGGAAAGGCAAATCAGCGCTACAAAGAAGTCTCGCTTCCCATCGGTCAAAAGGGCCAGACTGAATCAAGTGTCAAAACCAGAAATGCAGGACAGGCCATGGAGAAATGGGAGCCTTGCTACGCTGATGGGCGGGATGTAAATTGCCAACAGCCACTCTGGAGAAGTGTACGGTGTGTCCTGAAACATCTATAAAACTCAGCTTAGAGTGCCATAGGGCACTCACGGGCGTATGAATTGGGAAAACTAAAAATCAGCAAGACACAGGCACCCCAAAGTTTAAGGCTGCTCTGTTGACAAGAACCTCCACTTTGTTACACCTAATATATCCCAGGAAAGAGAAGAATGGATAAAGAAGTTGTGGTCCTTATGTACAATGGAATATCACTCAGCCATGAAATCAACGTCATAAGGCTAGGAGCAGCATGATCAGTGGATTTGGGTACGACGATTCTAAGTGAAATATGTCACACAGAAAAAGACACTTATCATAAGATATCACTTATAGAGGGAATGTAAAAACCGCTACGCTTGAACTGAATTACATAACAGGTCAGAGTCACACGTTTAGAAAACACACTATGGCTGCTTAACGGGAAAGGTGAGGTGGGGTGATGCATAAAACAAGGGTTTCAAATTAGCTCAGATAGCGTTCCATAAACCCAATATGTAATAGACAAGACCTACTCCTTCCTCAGCGAACTGGACTCAACACCCCCTATTCACCGCCCAAGAATATATCTGACTAGTAAGAATCTTAAAACCTATGTATTGATATCTCTCTGTAAGTGAGTCAAGTGGGTGAAAAGCGGCATAAACACAGCAGTGAAAAGCAGCTAAACCCCATTATACAAATCAATTACTTTTAAAAACCCGTGAAACAAACACAGTGAAAGAGAGAGAAATTCTGACAAAATTCGTTCAGGGGCTGTGATGCAACCTGGATTGACCATATGTAGACCCACAGATGGATGAGACATAAGGGTGGACACTCTTGGGGCTGAGAGGTTTGGTGAGGTTGGGTGAGCAAACGCAGACCCTTTAAAGTAATACTGCGTGGTACCCCACCCATGGGTCCCAAATCTCCAGGTTCAAGGGCATCTTCCTACATCGAAAACATGCATGAGAAACCCAGAAGATGGTACACCGTTTGATCGGGAAAGGTTTCCAAAACGCACCTCATTTCTCATCTCCTTGTGCTCCGGTTCGCCATTCCAGCCGCTATACTAGCAATCTCCCTGCTTGGAGAATCAGCACCTTTAACCTCCTGTTCCATACCGGTTGCAATTTGTCCTGAGGATGAACGGGAAGAGGCGGAACCTAAGAGAGTATCTCTAGGTGTTGGGACAGGCAGAGGTCACTCTATTTTCCCATCAGGAAGAAGAATTAACCACAGGCTCAGCTTGCCGCCCGGAGCCAGAATAGGGCCTGAAGCAATCCTGCGCTTTTACGGCCAGCTCCCAAGAAAGCGAGTTGAAAAATGGAGCTCAGGGGCACTGCAATTCACAAACCTGCAGACTTAGAAATGATAACTCTCATCCACAAATATATTGAGGGAAGGCAACGAAGAGGATTTGAAAGCAAGGCAGAATTGCAGGAAACAGATTTCAGGAGGTAGATTCGAATCGCTTTTAAAGCACAGGAAAAGCGGCAAAACCTGGACAATGATGCCCTTGGCCAAAAAGGGCGTATGCGTTTTTTCCTGAATATATTCAGGAAAAAACGCATACGCCCTTTTTGGCCAACCAAGCCACCTGGAAAGGCAAATCAGCGCTACAAAGAAGTCTCGCTTCCCATCGGTCAAAAGGGCCAGGCTGAATAAAGTGTCAAAACCAGAAATGCAGGACAGGCCATGGAAAAATGGGAGCCTTGCTACGCTGATGGGCGGGATGTAAATTGCCAACAGACACTCTGGAGAAGTGTACGGTGTGTCCTGAAACATCTATAAAACTCAGCTTAGAGAGCATAGGGCACTTCCACTCACGGGCGTATGAATTGGGAAAACTAAAAATCAGAAAGACACAGGCACCCCAAAGTTAAAGGCTGCTCTGTTGACAAGAACCTCCACTCCGTTACACCTTAAATATCCCAGGGAAGAGAAAAATGGATAAAGAAATTGTGGTCCTTTTGTACAATGGAATATCACTCAGCCATGAAATCAACGTCATAAGGCTAGTAGCAGCATGATGAGTGGATTTAGGTATGACGATTCTAAGCGAAATAAGTCACACAGAAAAAAACACTTATCATAAGATATCACTTATAGAAGGAATGAAAAAACCACTACCCTTGAACTGAATTACATAACAGGGCTGAGTCACACGTTTAGAAAACACACTATGGCTGCTTAAAGGGAAAGGTGAGGTGGGGTGATGCATAAAACAAGGACTTCAAATTAGCTCAGATACCGTTCCATAAACCCAATATGTAGTAGACAAGACCTACTCCTTGCTCAGTGAACTGGACTCAACACCCCCCATTCACCGCCCAAGGATATATATCTGACTAGTAATAATCTTAACACCTATGTATTGATATCTCTCTGTAAGTGAGTCAAGTGGGTGTAAAGCGGCATAAACACAGCAGTGAAAAGAAGCAAAACCCCATTATAAAAATCCATTACTTTTAAAAACCTGAGAAACAACGACAGTGAGGGAGAGAGAAATTCTTCCAAAATTCGTTCAGAGGCTGTGATGCCACCTGGATTGACCATATCTAGACCCACAGCTGATTGAGACATAAGGGTGGACACTCTTGGGGCTGAGAGGTTTGGTGAGGTTGTGTGAGCAAACGCAGACCCTTTAACGAAATACTGTGTGGTACCCATCCCATGGGTCCCAAACCTCCAGCTTCAAGGGCATCTTCCTACATCGAAAACATGCATGAGAAACCCCGAAGATGGTACACCGTGTGATCGGGAAAGGTTTCTAAAACGCACCTCATTTCTCATCTCCTTGTGCTCCGGTTCGCCATTTCAGCCGCTATCCTAGCAATCTCCCTGCTTGGAGAATCAGCACCTTTAACCTCCTGTTCCGTACAGGTTGCAATTTGTCCTGAGGATGAACGGGAAGAGGGGGAACCAATGAGAGACTAGCTCTACGTGTTGGGACAGGCACAGGTCCCTCTATTTTCCCATCAGGAAGAAGAATTAACCACAGCCTCAGCCTGCCGCCCGGAGCCAGAATAGGGCCTGAAGCAATCCTGTGCTTTTGCGGCCAGCTCCCAAGAAAGCGAGTTGAAAAATGGAGCTCAGGGGCACTGCAATTCACAAACCTGCAGAGTTAGAAATGATAACTCTCATCCACAAATATATTGAGGGAAGGCAACGAAGAGGATTTGAAAGCAAGGCAGAATTGAAGGAAACAGATTTCAGGAGGTAGATTCGAATCGCTTTTAAAGCACAGGAAAAGCGGCAAAACCTCGAAAATGATGCCCTTTTTGGCCAACCAAGCAACCTGGAAAGGCAAATCAGCGCTACAAAGAAGTCTCGCTTCCCATCGGTCAAAAGGGCCATGTTGAATAAAGTGTCAAAACCAGAAATGCAGGACAGGCCATGGAGAAATGGGAGCCTTGCTACGCTGATGGGCGGGATGTAAATTGCCAACATCTACTCTGCGGAAGTGTACGGTGTGTCCTGAAACATCTGAAAAACTCAGCATAGAGAGCATAGGGCACTTCCACTCATTGGCGTATGAGTTGGGATAACTCAAAATCAGCAAGACACAGGCACCCCAAAGTTTAAGGCTGCTCTGTTGACAAGATCCTCCACTTTGTTACACCTAAAATATCCCAGGAAAGAGAAGAATGGATAAAGAAGTTGTGGTCCTTTTGTACAATGGAATATCACTCAGCCATGAAATCAACGTCATAAGGCTAGTAGCAGCATGATGAGTGGATTTGGGTACGACGATTCTAAGTGAAATAAGTCACACAGAAAAAGACACTTATCATAAGATACCACTTATAGAGGGAATGTAAAAACCGCTACCCTTGAACTGAATTACATAGCAGGTCAGAGTCACACGTTTAGAAAACACACTAGGGCTGCTTAACGGGAAAGGTGAGGTGGGGTGATGCATAAAACAAGGGTTTCAAATTAGCTCAGATAGCGTTCCATAAACCCAATATGTAATAGACAAGACCTACTCCTTCCTCAGCGAACTGGACTCAACACCCCCTATTCACCGCCCAAGAATATATCTGACTAGTAAGAATCTTAAAACCTATGTATTGATATCTCTCTGTAAGTGAGTCAAGTGGGTGAAAAGCGGCATAAACACAGCAGTGAAAAGCAGCTAAATCCCATTATACAAATCAAATACTTTTAAAAACCCGTGAAACAAACACAGTGAAAGAGAGAGAAATTCTGACAAAATTCGTTCAGGGGCTGTGATGCAACCTGGATTGACCATATGTAGACCCACAGATGGATGAGACATAAGGGTGGACACTCTTGGGGCTGAGAGGTTTGGTGAGGTTGGGTGAGCAAACGCAGACCCTTTAAAGTAATACTGCGTGGAACCCATCCAATGGGTCCCAAATCTCCAGGTTCAAGGGCATCTTCCTACATCGAAAACATGCATGAGAAACCCAGAAGATGGTACACCGTGTGATCGGGAAAGGTTTCTAAAACGCACCTCATTTCTCATCTCTGTGTGCTCCGGTTCGCCATTCCAGCCGCTACACTAGCAATCTCCCTGCTTGGAGAATCAGCACCTTTAACCTCCTGTTCCATACCGGTTGCAATTTGTCCTGAGGATGAACGGGAAGAGGGGGAACCTAAGAGAGTATCTCTAGGTGCTGGGACAGGCAGAGGTCACTCTATTTTCCCATCAGGAAGAAGAATTAACCACAGGCTCAGCCTGCCGCCCGGAGCCAGAATACGGCCTGAAGCAATCCTGCGCTTTTGCGGCCAACTCCCAAGAAAGCGAGTTGAAAAATGGAGCTCAGGGGCACTGCAATTCACAAACCTGCAGACTTAGAAATGATAACTCTCATCCACAAATATATTGAGGGAAGGCAACGAAGAGGATTTGAAAGCAAGGCAGAATTGCAGGAAACAGATTTCAAGAGGTAGGTACGAATCGCCTTTAAAGCACAGGAAAAGCGGCAAAACCTGGACAATGATGCCCTTGGCCAAAAAGGGCGTATGCGTTTTTTCCTGAATATATTCAGGAAAAAACGCATACGCCCTTTTTGGCCAACCAAGCAACCTGGAAAGGCAAATCAGCGCTACAAAGAAGTCTCGCTTCCCATCGGTCAAAAGGGCCAGGCTGAATAAAGTGTCAAAACCAGAAATGCAGGACAGGCCATGGAGAAATGGGAGCCTTGCTACGCTGATGGGCGGGATGTAAATTGCCAACAGCCACTCTGGAGAAGTGTACGGTGTGTCCTGAAACATCTATAAAACTCAGCTTAGAGAGCATAGGGCACTTCCACTCATGGGCGTATGAATTGGGAAAACTAAAAATCAGCAAGACACAGGCACCCCAAAGTTTAAGGCTGCTCTGTTGACAAGAACCTCCACTTTGTTACACCTAATATATCCCAGGAAAGAGAAGAATGGATAAAGAAGTTGTGGTCCTTTTGTACAATGGAATATCACTCAGCCATGAAATCAACGTCATAAGGCTAGTAGCAGCATGATGAGTGGATTTGGGTACGACGATTCTAAGTGAAATAAGTCACACAGAAAAAGACACTTATCATAAGATATCACTTATAGAGGGAATGTAAAAACCGCTACCCTTGAACTGAATTACAAAGCAGGTCAGAGTCACACGTTTAGAAAACACACTAGGGCTGCTTAACGGGAAAGGTGAGGTGGGGTGATGCATAAAACAAGGGTTTCAAATTAGCTCAGATAGCGTTCCATAAACCCAATATGTAATAGACAAGACCTACTCCTTGCTCAGTGAACTGGACTCAACAGGCCCTATTCACCGCCCAAGAATATATCTAACTAGTGAGAATCTTAAAACCTATATATTGATATCTTTCTGTAAGTGAGTGAAGTGGGTGAAAAGCGGCATAAACACAGCAGTGAAAAGCAGCTAAACCCCATTATACAAATCAATTACTTTTAAAAACCCGTGAAACAAACACAGTGAAAGAGAGAGAAATTCTGACAAAATTCGTTCAGGGGCTGTGATGCAACCTGGATTGACCATATGTAGACCCACAGATGGATGAGACATAAGGGTGGACACTCTTGGGGCTGAGAGGTTTGGTGAGGTTGGGTGAGCAAACGCAGACCCTTTAAAGTAATACTGCGTGGTACCCCACCCATGGGTCCCAAATCTCCAGGTTCAAGGGCATCTTCCTACATCGAAAACATGCATGAGAAACCCAGAAGATGGTACACCGTTTGATCGGGAAAGGTTTCCAAAACGCACCTCATTTCTCATCTCCTTGTGCTCCGGTTCGCCATTCCAGCCGCTATACTAGCAATCTCCCTGCTTGGAGAATCAGCACCTTTATCCTCCTGTTCCATACCGGTTGCAATTTGTCCTGAGGATGAACGGGAAGAGGCGGAACCTAAGAGAGTATCTCTAGCTGTTGGGACAGGCAGAGGTCACTCTATTTTCCCATCAGGAAGAAGAATTAACCACAGGCTCAGCTTGCCGCCCGGAGCCAGAATAGGGCCTGAAGCAATCCTGCGCTTTTACGGCCAGCTCCCAAGAAAGCGAGTTGAAAAATGGAGCTCAGGGGCACTGCAATTCACAAACCTGCAGACTTAGAAATGATAACTGTCATCCACAAATATATTGAGGGAAGGCAACGAAGAGGATTTGAAAGCAAGGCAGAATTGCAGGAAACAGATTTCAGGAGGTAGATTCGAATCGCCTTTAAAGCACAGGAAAAGCGGCAAAACCTGGACAATGATGCCCTTGGCCAAAAAGGGCGTATGCGTTTTTTCCTGAATATATTCAGGAAAAAACGCATACGCCCTTTTTGGCCAACCAAGCCACCTGGAAAGGCAAATCAGCGCTACAAAGAAGTCTCGCTTCCCATCGGTCAAAAGGGCCAGGCTGAATAAAGTGTCAAAACCAGAAATGCAGGACAGGCCATGGAAAAATGGGAGCCTTGCTACGCTGATGGGCGGGATGTAAATTGCCAACAGACACTCTGGAGAAGTGTACGGTGTGTCCTGAAACATCTATAAAACTCAGCTTAGAGAGCATAGGGCACTTCCACTCACGGGCGTATGAATTGGGAAAACTAAAAATCAGAAAGACACAGGCACCCCAAAGTTAAAGGCTGCTCTGTTGACAAGAACCTCCACTCCGTTACACCTTAAATATCCCAGGGAAGAGAAAAATGGATAAAGAAATTGTGGTCCTTTTGTACAATGGAATATCACTCAGCCATGAAATCAACGTCATAAGGCTAGTAGCAGCATGATGAGTGGATTTAGGTATGACGATTCTAAGCGAAATAAGTCACACAGAAAAAAACACTTATCATAAGATATCACTTATAGAAGGAATGAAAAAACCACTACCCTTGAACTGAATTACATAACAGGGCTGAGTCACACGTTTAGAAAACACACTATGGCTGCTTAAAGGGAAAGGTGAGGTGGGGTGATGCATAAAACAAGGACTTCAAATTAGCTCAGATACCGTTCCATAAACCCAATATGTAGTAGACAAGACCTACTCCTTGCTCAGTGAACTGGACTCAACACCCCCCATTCACCGCCCAAGGATATATATCTGACTAGTAATAATCTTAACACCTATGTATTGATATCTCTCTGTAAGTGAGTCAAGTGGGTGTAAAGCGGCATAAACACAGCAGTGAAAAGAAGCAAAACCCCATTATAAAAATCCATTACTTTTAAAAACCTGAGAAACAACGACAGTGAGGGAGAGAGAAATTCTTCCAAAATTCGTTCAGAGGCTGTGATGCCACCTGGATTGACCATATCTAGACCCACAGCTGATTGAGACATAAGGGTGGACACTCTTGGGGCTGAGAGGTTTGGTGAGGTTGTGTGAGCAAACGCAGACCCTTTAACGAAATACTGTGTGGTACCCATCCCATGGGTCCCAAACCTCCAGCTTCAAGGGCATCTTCCTACATCGAAAACATGCATGAGAAACCCCGAAGATGGTACACCGTGTGATCGGGAAAGGTTTCTAAAACGCACCTCATTTCTCATCTCCTTGTGCTCCGGTTCGCCATTTCAGCCGCTATCCTAGCAATCTCCCTGCTTGGAGAATCAGCACCTTTAACCTCCTGTTCCGTACAGGTTGCAATTTGTCCTGAGGATGAACGGGAAGAGGGGGAACCAATGAGAGACTAGCTCTAGGTGTTGGGACAGGCACAGGAGCCTCTATTTTCCCATCAGGAAGAAGAATTAACCACAGCCTCAGCCTGCCGCCCGGAGCCAGAATAGGGCCTGAAGCAATCCTGTGCTTTTGCGGCCAGCTCCCAAGAAAGCGAGTTGAAAAATGGAGCTCAGGGGCACTGCAATTCACAAACCTGCAGAGTTAGAAATGATAACTCTCATCCACAAATATATTGAGGGAAGGCAACGAAGAGGATTTGAAAGCAAGGCAGAATTGAAGGAAGCAGATTTCAGGAGGTAGATTCGAATCGCTTTTAAAGCACAGGAAAAGTGGCAAAACCTCGAAAATGATGCCCTTTTTGGCCAACCAAGCAACCTGGAAAGGCAAATCAGCGCTACAAAGAAGTCTCGCTTCCCATCGGTCAAAAGGGCCATGTTGAATAAAGTGTCAAAACCAGAAATGCAGGACAGGCCATGGAGAAATGGGAGCCTTGCTACGCTGATGGGCGGGATGTAAATTGCCAACATCTACTCTGCGGAAGTGTACGGTGTGTCCTGAAACATCTGAAAAACTCAGCATAGAGAGCATAGGGCACTTCCACTCATTGGCGTATGAGTTGGTATAACTCAAAATCAGCAAGACACAGGCACCCCAAAGTTTAAGGCTGCTCTGTTGACAAGATCCTCCACTTTGTTACACCTAAAATATCCCAGGAAAGAGAAGAATGGATAAAGAAGTTGTGGTCCTTTTGTACAATGGAATATCACTCAGCCATGAAATCAACGTCATAAGGCTAGTAGCAGCATGATGAGTGGATTTGGGTACGACGATTCTAAGTGAAATAAGTCACACAGAAAAAGACACTTATCATAAGATATCACTTATAGAGGGAATGTAAAAACCGCTACCCTTGAACTGAATTACATAGCAGGTCAGAGTCACACGTTTAGAAAACACACTAGGGCTGCTTAACGGGAAAGGTGAGGTGGGGTGATGCATAAAACAAGGGTTTCAAATTAGCTCAGATAGCGTTCCATAAACCCAATATGTAATAGACAAGACCTACTCCTTGCTCAGTGAACTGGACTCAACACCCCCTATTCACCGCCCAAGAATATATCTGACTAGTAAGAATCTTAAAACCTATGTATTGATATCTCTCTCTAAGTGAGTGAAGTGGGTGAAAAGCGGCATAAACACAGCAGTGAAAAGCAGTTAAACCCCATTATACAAATCAATTACTTTTAAAAACCCGTGAAACAAACACAGTGAAAGAGAGAGAAATTCTGACAAAATTCGTTCAGGGGCTGTGATGCAACCTGGATTGACCATATGTAGACCCACAGATGGATGAGACATAAGGGTGGACACTCTTGGGGCTGAGAGGTTTGGTGAGGTTGGGTGAGCAAACGCAGACCCTTTAAAGTAATACTGCGTGGTACCCATCCCATGGGTCCCAAATCTCCAGGTTCAAGGGCATCTTCCTACATCGAAAACATGCATGAGAACCCCAGAAGATGGTACACCGTGTGATCGGGAAAGGTTTCTAAAACGCACCTCATTTCTCATCTCCTTGTGCTCCGGTTCGCCATTCCAGCCGCTATACTAGCAATCTCCCTGCTTGGAGAATTAGCACCTTTAACCTCCTGTTCCGTACAGGTTGCAATTTGTCCTGAGGATGAACGGGAAGAGGGGGAACCAATGAGAGACTAGCTCTAGGTGTTGGGACAGGCACAGGTCACTCTATTTTCCCATCAGGAAGAAGAATTAACCACAGGCTCAGCCTGCCGCCTGGAGCCAGAAAAGGGCCTGAAGCAATCCTGCGCTTTTGCGGCCAGCTCCCAAGAAAGCGAGTTGAAAAATGGAGCTCAGGGGCACTGCAATTCACAAACCTGCAGAGTTAGAAATGAAAACTCTCATCCACAAATATATTGAGGGAAGGCAACGAAGAGGATTTGAAAGCAAGGCAGAATTGCAGGAAACAGATTTCAGGAGGTAGATTCGAATCGCTTTTAAAGCACAGGAAAAGCGGCAAAACCTCGACAATGATGCCCTTGGCCAAAAAGGGCGTATGCGTTTTTTCCTGAATATATGGGTTCCATGGGATGGGATGGGTTCCAAGAAACCTGGAAAGGCAAATCAGCGCTACAAAGAAGTCTCGCTTCCCATCGGTCAAAAGGGCCAGGCTGAATAAAGTGTCAAAACCAGAAATGCAGGACAGGCCATGGAGAAATGGGAGCCTTGCTACGCTGATGGGCGGGATGTAAATTGCCAACAGCCACTATGGAGAAGTGTACGGTGTGTCCTGAAACATCTAAAAAACTCAGCTTAGTTTGCATAGGGCACTTCCTCTCATGGGCGTATAAATTGGGAAAACTAAAAATCAGCAAGACACAGGCAACCCAAAGTTTAGGGCTGCTCTGTTGACAAAAACCTCCACTTCGTTACACCTTAAATATCCCAGGAAAGACAAGAATGGATAAAGAAGTTGTGGTCCTTATGTACAATGGAATATCACTCAGCCATGAAATCAACGTCATAAGGCTAGGAGCAGCATGATCAGTGGATTTGGGTACGACGATTCTAAGTGAAATAAGTCACACAGAAAAAGACACTTATCATAAGATATCTCTTATAGAGGGAATGTAAAAACCGCTACGCTTGAACTGAATTACATAACAGGTCAGAGTCACACGTTTAGAAAACACACTATGGCTGCTTAACGGGAAAGGTGAGGTGGGGTGATGCATAAAACAAGGGTTTCAAATTAGCTCAGATAGCGTTCCATAAACCCAATATGTAATAGACAAGACCTACTCCTTGCTCAGTGAACTGGACTCAACACCCCCTATTCACCGCCCAAGAATATATCTGACTAGTAAGAATCTTAAAACCTATGTATTTATATCTCTCTCTAAGTGAGTGAAGTGGGTGAAAAGCGGCATAAACACAGCAGTGAAAAGCAGTTAAACCCCATTATACAAATCAATTACTTTTAAAAACCCGTGAAACAAACACAGTGAAAGAGAGAGAAATTCTGACAAAATTCGTTCAGGGGCTGTGATGCAACCTGGATTGACCATATGTAGACCCACAGATGGATGAGACATAAGGGTGGACACTCTTGGGGCTGAGAGGTTTGGTGAGGTTGGGTGAGCAAACGCAGACCCTTTAAAGTAATACTGCGTGGAACCCATCCAATGGGTCCCAAATCTCCAGGTTCAATGGCATCTTCCTACATCGAAAACATGCATGAGAAACCCAGAAGATGGTACACCGTGTGATCGGGAAAGGTTTCTAAAACGCACCTCATTTCTCATCTCCGTGTGCTCCGGTTCGCCATTCCAGCCGCTATACTAGCAATCTCCCTGCTTGGAGAATCAGCACCTTTAACCTCCTGTTCCATACCGGTTGCAATTTGTCCTGAGGATGAACGGGAAGAGGGGGAACCTAAGAGAGTATCTCTAGGTGCTGGGACAGGCAGAGGTCACTCTATTTTCCCATCAGGAAGAAGAATTAACCACAGGCTCAGCCTGCCGCCCGGAGCCAGAATACGGCCTGAAACAATCCTGTGCTTTTGCGGCCAGCTCCCAAGAAAGCGAGTTGAAAAATGGAGCTCAGGGGCACTGCAATTCACAAACCTGCAGACTTAGAAATGATAACTCTCATCCACAAATATATTGAGGGAAGGCAACGAAGAGGATTTGAAAGCAAGGCAGAATTGCAGGAAACAGATTTCAGGAGGTAGATTCGAATCGCCTTTAAAGCACAGGAAAAGCGGCAAAACCTGGACAATGATGCCCTTGGCCAAAAAGGGCGTATGCGTTTTTTCCTGTTGATGTCTCCTTGCTTTTGTTTGTTTTTAAATGTAATTTATATTTATTATTAGAGTAATATTCCGTTGTGTACGTGGACCACTTCTTCTTGGTGCATTCCTCGGTTGATGGACATTTTCATTGCTTCCAAGTGCTGGCTAAGGTAAATCTTGCTGGCGTACAGGTTTGCCAGCCTGTGACTTTTTGATTCTCATTTTCTCAGGTGATGGGCCAAGCAGTGGTTGTGACTGATTGACTGGTAGCTCAATGTTTCCCTTTTCAAAGCACCTGCACTGTGTTTTCATTAGTGGCTCTTTACATGCCCCCCCCTTACAACCGAGGGTACGCATTTCTCCACACTCCCTTCACCGTTTATTTTTTGCAGCATTTTTCCTAATGGCCATTCTGACAGCTGTGAGCTAATCAGTTTTTGTAATATGGGTATGCATGTCATTAAAATTTTTAAAATTCATCATATTCCTACGCCTTTTTCTTTTCTCTTAAAAGAAAAAACCGTGAGTACGATACAGCTCTTGAAATTGTCTTCTTCGAAGGTTGCCCTCTTCTGAATTTTTTTGTCTATTTTGGACCCCAGAAATTTTCGGGAGGGCAGGTGCCATTTACAAAACTGCAAGTTGGTGAAAATTTAGTGACCTTTTGCAGTGGGTTCAAAGCTGCTGTTGTGGGAAACGTCCACAAGGATGTAGCACTTCTCCAATCCCCAATCTGGGTACTAGGGCAGCAGAGCCTTTCTGGAAGTCATTGTCCTAGGTTGTAAATTAGAATGGAATTGGCCAGGAGAAATCCCCATAAGTTTATGTCTCATTACTTCTTCTTGGTTTTGAAAAGTTTTTTAATCTGGGTAAAGTTTAGAATATTGTTTGTCCTAGGTGTACACAATCTGGTTCATTTGTACATTATGTATGTCTATTAATGTACAGATCCTCTTCCCATGTAAAATATTACAGTGTTCCGTCGACCTCCCTTGCTATATGTTCGGTCTTTTTGATACATGTATATAATATGTATTTGTCTATGTATAGTAACACTAATCTTCATTTCTCAATTTCCAACCCTCGTTTCCTTTTAGATGAGCATAGTTTGTTTTCTAAACCTGTGAGTGTCTTTCTCTTTGAAAATATGTTCATCTGTGTCAGTTCTTAGATAATGCCAGAAGTGATAATACAGGCTAAAGGTCTTTTGCTTTCCGACCTACTTCATGTTTTGTGATTATCTCCAGGCTCATCTATGGTGCCTCAAAGAGCAGTGCTTCAATGTTTTCCATGGCTAATATTCCATTGTGTACATGGACCACTTCTTCTTGGTGCATTCCTCTGTTGATGGACATTTTCGTTGCTTCCAAGTGTTGCCTATGGTAAATATTGCTGGAGTGCAGGATTGCCAGCCTGTGATTTTTGATTTTCCTTTTCTCAGGTGATAGACCCAGCAGTGGGTATGATTGATTGACTGGTATGGTAGCTCAACGTTTCCCTTTTCAAGGCACCTCAATTGTGCTTTCATTCGTGGCTCTTACCACGTCCCCCTTCGAATCGAGGGTACGCATTTCTCCACAATCACGTCAGCATTTCTTGTTTGCAGCATTTTTGTTGATGGCCATTCTGACTGGTGTGAGCTGATAGGTTTTTGTAATTTGGGATTACATGTCTGTAAAAATTCCTACAATTCATCATTTTTCCACGCCTTTTGCTTTTCTGTTAAAAGAAAAAAGAAAAAAAGTGTGAGTATAATATACCTCTTCAAATTTTCTTTTTGGAAAGTTGCACTCTAGAAGTTTTTGTTCGATTTTCGACCTCAGTGTTTTTTGGAGGGCCGGTGTCATTTACAGACCTGCAATTGGTGAATAATTAGTGACCTTTTGCAGTGGGTTCAAAGCTGCTGTTGTGGGAAACGGCCACAAGGATGCAGCATTTCTCCATTCCCAAATCTGGGTACTAGGGCAGCAGAGCCGTTCTGGAAGTTGTTTGCCTAGGTTTTCAATTTGGATGGAATGTGCCAGGAAAACCCCCCATAAGTTTATGTCTCATTACTCCTAGTTCATTGTTTTAATTTTTTCAATTGGGGTAATGGTTAGAATGTTGCTTGTCCAAGGTGTACACACTCTGGTTCATCTACATATTCTATATACCTATTTATGTAGAGATCCACTTCCCGTGTGAATTATTACAGAGTGTTCCGTAAACCTGTCTTGCTATATGGTCGGTCTTTTTGATATATGTATATAATATGTATTTGTATACATATGGTAACGCTAATCTTCATTTATCCATTGCCCCCACCTTTCCTTTTAGATAAGCATAGTTTTTTTTAATAAGTGTGTGATTGACTTTCTCTGTGGAAATATGTTCATTTGTGTCAGTTATTAGATAACGCCTATAAGTGATATCATAGGATATAGGACTTTTGCTTTCCGACTTAGCTCATGTTCTGTGATTATCTCCAAGATCATCTATGGTGCCTCAAAGAGCAGTGCTTCAATGTTTTCCATGGCTAATATTCCATTGTGTACATGGACCACTTCTTCTTGCTGCATTCCTCTGTTGATGGATATTTTCGTTGCTTCCAAGTGTTGCCTATGGTAAATATTGCTGGAGTGCAGGATTGCCAGCCTGTGATTTTTGATTTTCCTTTTCTCAGGTGATAGACCCAGCAGTGGGTATGATTGATTGACTGGTATGGTAGCTCAACGTTTCCCTTTTCAAGGCACCTCAATTGTGCTTTCATTCGTGGCTCTTACCGCGTCCCCCTTAGAATCGAGGGTATGCATTTCTCCACAATCACGTCAGCATTTCTTGTTTGCAGCATTTTTGTTGATGGCCATTCTGACTGGTGTGAGCTGATAGGTTTTTGTAATTTGGGTTTACATGTCTGTAAAAATTCCTACAATTCGTCATTTTTCCACGCCTTTTTCTTTTCTGTTAAAAGAAAAAAGAAAAAAAGTGTGAGTATAATATACCTCTTCAAATTTTCTTTTTTGAAGGTGGCACTCTACAATTTCTTGGTCGATTTTCGACCTCAGTATTTTATGGAGGGCAGGTGTCATTTACAGACCTAAAATTGGTGAATATTTAGTGAACTTTTGCAGTGGGTTTAAAGCTGCTGTTGTGGGAAACGGCCACAAGGATGCAGCATTTCTCCATTCCCAAATCTGGGTACTAGGGCAGCAGAGCCGTTCTGGAAGTTGTTTGCCTTGGTTTTCAATTTGGATGGAATGTGCCAGGAAAACCCCCCATAAGTTTATGTCTCATTATTTCTAGTTGGTTGTTTTAATTTTTTCAATTGGGGTAATGGTTAGAATGTTGCTTGTCCAAGGTGTACACACTCTGATTCATCTACATATTCTATATACCTATTTATGTAGAGATCCTCTTCCCGTGTGTATTATTACAGAGTGTTCCGTAAACCTTCCTTGCTATATGGTCGGTCTTTTTAATATATGTATATAATATGTATTTGTATACATATGTTAACGCTAATCTTCATTTATCCATTCCCCTCACCTTTCCTTTTAGATAAGCATAGTTTTTTTTAATAAGTGTGTGATTGACTTTCTCTGTGGAAATATGTTCATTTGTGTCAGTTATTAGATAACGCCTATAAGTGATATCATAGGATATAGGACTTTTGCTTTCCGACTTAGCTCATGTTCTGTGATTATCTCCAAGATCATCTATGGTGCCTCAAAGAGCAGTGTTTCATTGTTTTCCGTGGCTAGTATTCATTGTGTACATGGACCACTTCTTCTTTATCCTTTCATCTGTTGATGGACATTTTGGTTGCTTCACTGTCTTGTCTACTGTGAATAAGGCTGCAGTGCAGCTTTTGCAGCCCGGGTCTTCTTCATTCTGGTCTTCTCAGGTGAGAGGCCCATTGGTGCGCCTGCTGGATTGAATGGTACCTCAGTTTTTCCTTTTCAACGCAGCTCCTTTCTGTTCTCATTATTAGCGTTTAACCCTTTTACATCTCACCAGCAGCTAGAGGGTACACAGTTCTCTAAAACCTCTTCGGCATTTATTGTTTGTAGAGTTTTTGCCAATGGTCAGTCGACTGGTGTGAGTTGAAAACTTTTTGTAGATTAGATTGCATGAGTCTAATACTTCCTGAGGCTGAGCTTTTATCCATTTTCCTTTCTTTAAAAAGAGAGTGAGTAAAACTTACCTCTTCATACTATCTTCTTGAAATTTTTGCCTGTTTTGAATTATTTTATCCATTCCCTACCTCAGCACAATTTTGAGGGCAGGTGTCCTTTACAGCCCTGAGTCCTTGTGAATGGTAAGTGACCATTAGCTGTGGGTTAAAAGCTGCTCTTGCGGGAATCGGCCACAAGGCGGCAGCATTTATCCTTTACCAAATCTGGTTACTAGGGCAACAGAGCCTTACTGGAAGTGGTGTTCTAGGTTGTAAATTAGAATGGAATGTGCGAGGAAAAAGCCCTTTAAGTTTATTTCTCATTACTTCTTATTGGTATTTTTAACTTAATTTTTATTTTTTATCACAGCAAACTTGATTACAATGTTTTGTTTGTTCTGGGTGTGCAAGATGTGGTTCTTTCACACATATGCATATATCTATTCTTCTTCGGATCTTTTCCCATGTAGGTTATGACACAATGTTCAGTAGTCTTCTCTAGGTATTGAGTAGGTCTTTGGTCATTATATATTTCACAAGTGTGTGTATCTCTCTGTTAACCTCCATATGGTAATGCATCCAATCCTCACACCTTTCCATTTGGTGAACCATAAGTTTTTTAATGAATCTATGAAAGTGTTTCTCTGTGGAAATATCTTTGTTTGTATGATTTTTTAGGTAACACCTATATGTGATATGATAGGATATGTGTCTTTCGATTTCTCACTCCAAGTTGCGTGATTACTTCTAGACTCATCTATGGTGCTGGAAATGGCATTGTTTCATTTTTTTCACTAGCTCCTATTCCATCTGTACAGGTAGCAGTTCTTCTTTGTCCACCCATCTGTCGGTGGACTTTTTGGTTACTTCCATATCTTGGCTATTGTAATACTATGCAATGCAGATTTGCGTGCCTGTGTCCTTCCAATTCTGTCTTCTTAGTTTATAGATCCAGGAATAGTTCTGCTGGATCATACAGTAGCTGAATGTTTACCTTTTAAAGGCACCTCTATTCTGTTCTCCTTAGGGGCTCTTTCCAGGTTACGTCCCACTTAAAGTGGAGGGTATGTATTTCTTCCCAGCACCTTCAGGATTTATTCTTTGTAGTTTTTGCTGTTGGTTATTCTGAGTGGTGTGAGCTGATACCTCTTTGTGGTTGAATTTGCATGTGTCTCATACTGCGTTGAAATTGAGCTTTAAGACATGTCCTTTTTATTTTTCCAGCTGTGATTAGAGCTTATTTCTTCAAAGTGTTTTCTTAAAGTATGTGTCACCTTTTGAAATATTTTGGCCATTATCTCCCTCAAGACACTTTGAGGGCAGGTTTCATTTACAGCCCTGCAGTATTTGTTCATATGAAGTGACCATTAGCTCAGGCTTTAAACCTGCTTTTGCAGGTAACGGCCAGAGAACAGCAGCCTTTCTACGTTCCCCTTGCTGGTACTAGGGAAACAGACCTACCGGCCAGTGGTGTTTTTCATTTAAAAATTAGAGTGCAATGTGCCCGGATAAACCCACAAATGTTGATGTCTCCTTGCTTTTGTTTGTTTTTAAATGTAATTTATATTTATTATTAGAGTAATATTCCATTGTGTACGTGGACCACTTCTTCTTGGTGCATTCCTCGGTTGATGGACATTTTCATTGCTTCCGAGTGCTGGCTAAGGTAAATCTTGCTGGCGTACAAGTTTGCCAGCCTGTGACTTTTTGATTCTCATTTTTTCAGGTGATAGGCCAAGCAGTGGTTGTGATTGATTGACTGGTAGTTCAATATTTTTTACATGCCCCCCCTTACAACCGAGGGTACGCATTTCACCACACTCCCTTCACCATTTATTTTTTGCAGCATTTTTCCTAATGGCCATTCTGACTGCTGTGAGCTAATCGGTTTTTGTAATATGGGTATGCATGTCATTAAAATTTTTAAAATTCATCATATTCCTACGCCTTTTTCTTTTCTCTTAAAAGAAAAAACCGTGAGTACGATACAGCTCTTGAAATTGTCTTCTTCGAAGGTTGCCCTCTTCTGAATTTTTTTGTCTATTTTGGACCCCAGAAATTTTCTGGAGGGCAGGTGCCATTTACAAAACTGCAAGTTGGTGAAAATTTAGTGACCTTTTGCAGTGGGATCAAAGCTGCTGTTGTGGGAAACGTCCACAAGGATGTAGCACTTCTCCATTCCCCAATCTGGGTACTAGGGCAGCAGAGCCTTTCTGGAACCAAAATGTCCATCAACAGATGAAAGGGTAAAGAAGAAGTGGTCCATGTACACAATGAATACTAGCCATGGAAAACAATGAAACACTGCTCTTTGAGGCACCATAGATGATCTTGGAGATAATCACAGAACATGCGCTAAGTCAGTAAGCAAAAGTCCTATATCCTATGATATCACTTATAGGCGTTCTCTAATAACTGACACAAATGAACATATATCCACAGAGAAAGTCAATCACACACTTATTAAAAAAAACTATGCTTATCTAAAAGGAAAGGTGGGGGGAATGGATAAATGAAGATTAGCGTTACCATATGTATACAAATACATATTATATACATATATCAAAAAGACCGACCATATAGCAAGGGAGGTCTGCGGAACCCTCAGTAACATTTTACATGGGAAGAGGATCTGTACTTGAATAGACATATATAATGTACAAATGAACCAGATCGTGTACACCTAGGAGAAACAATATTCTAAGCTTTAACCCAATTAAAAAAAATTTTAAAACCAAGAAGAAATAATGAGACATAATCTTATGGGGGTTTCTCCATGCACATTCCAATGTAATTTACAACCTAGGAACACGACTTCCAGAAAGACTCTGCTGCCCTCGTACCCAGATTTGGGAATGGAGAAATGCTGCCTCCTTGACGCCACTTCCCACAACAGCAGCTTTAAATCCATTGCCAAAGGTCACTAAATATTCACCAAACTTGCAGTTCGGTAAATGACACCTGCTCTCTAAAAAAATTCTGGGGTGGAAAATCGACCAAAAACTTCAAAAGAGGGCAACCTTCCAAGAAGACAATTTCAAGAGTTATATTGTACTCCCAATTGTTTCCTTTTTTTAACAGAAAAGAAAACGGCAGAGAAAAATGATGAGTTTTACGAATTTTCAAAGACATGCAAACCCAAATTACAAACACCTATTAGCTCACAGCAGCCAGAAGGGCCGTTAGCATAAATGCTGCAAACAATAAATGCTGAAGCGATTGTGGAGAAATGCGTACCCTCGATTCTAAGAGGGACGTGGTAAGAGCCACTAATGAAAACACAAAGAAGGTGCTTTGAAAAGGGTAACACGGTGCTACCAGTCAATCAATCCCAACCACTGCTGGGCCTATCACCTGAGAAAATGAGAATTAAAATGTCACAGGCTGGCAATCCTGCACTCCAACAATATTTACCACAGCCAACACTTGGAAGCAATGAAAATGTCCATCAACCGAGGAATGCACAAAGTAGAAGTGGTCCACGTACACAGTGGAAAATTACTCCAATAAAAAATAAAAAGTAAATTTAAAAAACCAACAAAAGTAA
The DNA here is from genome assembly GCF_028023285.1 of Balaenoptera ricei. Lineage (NCBI taxonomy): Eukaryota > Metazoa > Chordata > Mammalia > Artiodactyla > Balaenopteridae > Balaenoptera > Balaenoptera ricei. The sequence continues at coordinate 84,907,486 of NC_082640.1, read as the reverse complement.
GGAGACATCAGCTTGTGTGGGTTTGTCCGGGCACACTCCACTCTAATTTATAACCGAGAAACACGACAGGCCGCAAGGGCTTTTCCCTAGGTACCAGGGTGGGGAACATAGAAACGCTGCCACCCTCTGGCAGTTACCTGCAAAAGCAGCTTTAAAGGCTGTGCTAATGGTCATTTCATAGGAACAAGTACTGCAGAACTGTAAATGAAACCTGCCCTCAAAATGTCTTGAGGGAGGTAATGGCCAAAACATTTCAAAATGTGACACATACTTTAAGAGAACACTTTGAAGAACGAAGGGGTAATCACAGCTTGAAAAATAAAAAGGACATGCCTTAAAGCTCAATTTCAACAGATTATGAGGCACGTGCGAATTCAACCACAAAAAGGTATCAGCTCACACTTGTCAGAATAACCATCTTTAAGAAAACTACAAACAATAAATGCTGAAGGTGTTGTGGAGAAATGCACACCCTCAACTTCAAGTGGGACGTAACTTGGAAAGGGCCACGAATGAGAACAGAATGGATGTGCCTCAAAAAGGTCAACATTGAGCTACCATATGATCCAGCAGGCCCACTCCTCGACCTAAAATCTAAGAAGAGAGAATTGCAAAGACACAGGCAGGCAAATCTGCATGGCACAGTATTACAATAGCCAAGATATGGAAGTAACCAAAAAGTCCACCAACAGATGGGTGGACAAAGAAGAACTCCTCCATGTACAGATGGAATATTCGCTAGTGAAATAAGTGAAACAATGCCATTTGCAGCACCATAGATGAGTCTAGACGTAATCACGCCACGTGTAGTAAGTGAGAAAGCAAAAGACACATATCCTATGATATCACTTTTAGGAGTTACTTAAAAATTGATACCAATGAAGATATTTCCACAGAGAAAGGCAACCACAGATTCATTAAAAAACTTATGGTTCACCAAATTGAAAGGGATGAGGATTGGCTACATTACCATATTGGGGTTAACAGAGATATACAAACCATATGAAATATATAATCACCAAAGACGTACGGAAGACCAGGAGAGAGACTACTCAACATTGTGTCATCACCTACATGGAAAAAGGACGCGACGAAGAATAGATACACGTATATATGTGAAAGAACCACATCTTGCACACCTAGAACAAACAAACCATTGTAATCAAATTTGCTGGGATAAAAAATAAAAAGTAAATTACAAATATGAACAAGAAGTAATGAGACATAAACTTACAGGGCTTTTTCCTGGCACATTCCATTCTACTTTACAACCTACAACACCACTTCCATTAAGGCTCTGTTTCCCCAGTAACCAAATTTGGTAAAGGAGAAATTCTGCCACCTTCTGACCTTTCCCTGCAGGAGCAGCTTTAAACTCAGAGCTAATGGTCACTTAACATTCCCAAGGACGCAGGGCTGTAAAGGACACCTGCCCTAAAAAATTGTGCTGAAGTAGGGAATGGAGAAAAAAATTCAAAACAGGCAAATGTTTCAAGAAGAGAGTATGAAGAGTTAAGTTTTACTCACGCTCTTTTAAAAAAAAAGGAAAATGGATAAAAGCTCAACCTCAGGGAGTGTTAGACCCATGCAATCTAATCTACAAAAAGTTTCAACTTACACCAGTCGACTGACCATTAGCAAAAAGTCTACAGACAATAAATGCTGAAGGGGTTTTAGGGAACTGTGTACCCTCTACCTGCTGGTGAGACGTAAAGGGGTAACAGCCAATAATGAGAACAGAAAGGAGCTGTGTTTAAAAGTAAAAATGGAGGTACCATTCAATCCAGCAGGCGCACCATTGGACCTCTCACCTGAGAAGACAAGAATCGAGAAGACACAGGCCGCAAAAGCTGCAGTGCAGCCTTATTCACAATAGCCAAGAAAGTGAAGCAATCAAAATGTCCAACTAGAGGTGAATGGATAAAGAAGAAGTGGTCCATGTACACAATGGAATATTAGCCATGGAAGAAAATGAACTATTGCTCTCTGAGGCACCACAAATGAGTCTGGAGATAATCACGAAACATGAGGTAAGTCGGAAAGCAAAAGACCTATATTCTATGATATCACTTATAGGCGTTCTCTAATAACTGACACAAATGAACGTATTTCCACAGAGAAAGACACTCACAGACTTAGAAAACAAACTATGCTCATCTAAACGGAAAGGTGGGGGGAATGGATAAATTAAGATTAGTGTTACTATATGTATACAAACACATATTATATATATATATCAAAAAGACCGACCATATAGCAAGGGAGGTCGGCGGAACACTCAGTAACATTTTACATGGGAAGAGGATCTGTACTTGAATAGACATATATAATGTACAAATGAACCAGATCGTGTACACCTAGGAGAAACAATATTCTAAGCTTTACCCCAATTAAAAAAAATTTTAAAACCAAGAAGAAATAATGAGACATAATCTTATGGGGGTTTCTCCATGCACATTCCAATGTAATTTACAACCTAGAAACACGACTTCCAGAAAGACTCTGCTGCCCTCGTACCCAGATTTGGGAATGGAGAAATGCTGCCTCCTTGAGGCCACTTCCCACAACAGCAGCTTTAAATCCATTCCAAAGGTCACTAAATATTCACCAAACTTGCAGTTCGGTAAATGACACCTGCTCTCTAAAAAAATTCTGGGGTGGAAAATCGACCAAAAACTTCAAAAGAGGGCAACCTTCCAAGAAGACAATTTCAAGAGTTATATTGTACTCCCAATTGTTTCCTTTTTTTAACAGAAAAGAACACGGCAGAGAAAAATGATGAGTTTTACGAATTTTCAAAGACATGCAAACCCAAATTACAAACACCTATCAGCTCACAGCAGTCAGAATGGCCATTAGGAAAAATGCTGCAGAAAATAAACGGTGAAGGGAGTGTGGAGCAATGCGTACCCTCGGTTGTAAGGGGGGGCATGTAAAGAGCCACTAATGAGAACACAGTGTAGGTGCTTTGAAAAGGGAAACATTGAGCTACCAGTCAATCAATCACAACCACTGCTTGGCCTATCACCTGAGAAAATGAGAATCAAAAAGTCACCGGCTGGCAAACATGTACGCCAGCAAGATTTACCTTAGCCAGCACTTGGAAGTAATGAAAATGTCCATCAACCGAGGAATGCACCAAGAAGAAGTGGTCCACGTACACAATGGAATATTACTCTAATAATAAGTATAAATTACATTTAAAAACAAACAAAAGCAAGGAGACATCAACATTTGTGGGTTTATCCGGGCACATTGCACTCTAATTTATAAACGAAGAACACCGCTGGCCGGTAGGTCTGTTTCCCTAGTACCAGCAAGGGGAACGTAGAAAGGCTGCCGCTCTCTGGCCGTTACCTGCAAAAGCAGGTTTAAAGCCTGAGCTAATGGTCACTTCATATGAACAAGTACTGCAAGGCTGTAAATGAAACCTGCCCTCAAAGTGTCTTGAGGGAGATAATGGCCAAAATATTTCAAATGGAGACACATACTTTAAGAAAACACTTTGAAGAAATAAGCTCTAATGACAGCTGGAAAAATAAAAAGCACATGTCTTAAAGCTCAATTTCAACGCAGTATGAGACACATGCAAATTCAACCACAAAGAGGTATCAGCTCACACCACTCAGAATAACCATCAGGAAAAACTACAAAGAATAAATCCTGAAGGTGCTGGGAAGAAATACATACCCTCCACTTTAAGTGGGACGTAACCTGGAAAGAGCCACTAATGAGAACAGAATAGAGGTGCCTTTAAAAGGTAAACATTGAGCTACTGTATGATCCAGCAGAACTATTCCTGGATCTATAAACTAAGAAGACAGAATTGGAAGGTCACAGGCACGCAAATCTGCATTGCATAGTATTACAATAGCCAAGATATGGAAGTAACCAAAAAGTCCACCGACAGATGGGTGGACAAAGAAGAACTGCTACCTGTACAGATGGAATAGGAGCTAGTGAAAAAAATGAAACAATGCCATCTCCAGCACCATAGATGAGTCTAGAAGTAATCACGCAACTTGGAGTAAGTGAGAAAGCGAAAAACACATATCCTATCATATCACATATAGGTGTTCCCTAAAAACTGATACAAACAAAAATATTTCCATAGAGAAACACTTTCATAGATTCTTTAAAAAAGTTATGGTTCACCAAATGGAAAGGTGTGAGGATTGGATACATTACCATATTGAGGTTAACAGAGAGATACACACACTTGTGAAATATATAATCACCAAAGACCTACTCAATACCAAGAGAAGACTACTCAACATTGTGTCATAACCTACATGGGAAAAGGATCCAAAGAAGAATAGGTATACGTATATGTGTGAAAGAAGCACATCTTGCACACGTAGAACAAACAAAACATTGTAATCAAGTTTGCTGTGATAAAAAATAAAAATTAAGTTGAAAATACCAACAAAAAGTAATGAGACCTAAACTGAAAGGGCTTTTTCCTCGCACATTCCATTCTAATTTACAACCTAGAACACCACTTCCAGTAAGGTTCTGTTGCCCTAGTAACCAGATTTGGTAAAGGAGAAATGCTGCCGCCTTGTGGCCGATTCACGCAAGAGCAGCTTTTAACCCACAGCTAATGGTCACTTACCATTCACAAGGACTCAGGGCTGTAAAGGACACCTGCCCTCAAAATTGTGCTGAGGTAGGGAATGGATAAAAAAGTTCAAAACAGGCAACATGTTCACGAAGATAGTATGAAGAGGTAAGTTTTACTCACTCTCTTTTTAAAGAAAGGAAAATGGATAAAAGCTCAGCCTCAGGAAGTATTAGACTCATGCAATCTAATCTACAAAAAGTTTTCAACTCACACCAGTCGACTGACCATTGGCAAAAAGTCTACAAACAATAAATGCTGAAGAGGATTTAGAGAACTGTGTACCCTCTAGCTGCTGCTGAGATGTAAAAGGGTTAAACGCTAATAATGAGAAAAGAAAGGAGCTGCGTTGAAAAGGAAAAATTGAGGTACCATTCAATCCAGCAGGCGCACCAATGGGCCTCTCACCTGAGAAGACCAGAATGAAGAAGACCCGGGCTGCAAAAGCTGCACTGCAGCCTTATTCACAGTAGACAAGACAGTGAAGCAACCAAAATGTCCATCAACAGATGAAAGGATAAAGAAGAAGTGGTCCATGTACACAATGAATACTAGCCACGGAAAACAATGAAACACTGCTCTTTGAGACACCATAGATGATCTTGGAGATAATCACAGAACATGAGCTAAGTTGGAAAGCAAAAGTCCTATATCCTATGATATCACTTATAGGCGTTATCTAATAACTGACACAAATGAACATATTTCCACAGAGAAAGTCAATCACACACTTATTTAAAAAAACTATGCGTATCTAAAAGGAAAGGTGGGGGGAATGGATAAATGAAGATTAGCGTTACCATATGTATACAAATACATATTATATACATATATCAAAAAGACCGACCATATAGCAAGGAAGGTTTACGGAACACTCTGTAATAATTCACACGGGAAGAGGATCTCTACATAAATAGGTATATAGAATATGTAGATGAACCAGAGTGTGTACACCTTGGACAAGCAACATTCTAACCATTACCCCAATTGAAAAAATTAAAACAACGAACTAGGAGTAATGAGACATAAGCTTATGGGGGGTTTTCCTGGCAAATTCCATTCTAATTTACAACCTAGGACAATGACTTCCAGAAAGGCTCTGCTGCCCTTGTACCCAGATTGGGGAATGGAGAAGTGCTACATCCTTGTGGACGTTTCCCACAACAGCAGCTTTGAACCCACTGCAAAAGGTCACTAAATTTTCACCAACTTGCAGTTTTGTAAATGGCACCTGCCCTCCAGAAAATTTCTGGGGTCCAAAATAGACAAAAAAATTCAGAAGAGGGCAACCTTCGAAGAAGACAATTTCAAGAGCTATATCGTACTCACGGTTTTTTCTTTTAAGAGAAAAGAAAAAGGCGTAGGAATATGATGAATTTTAAAAATTTTAATGACATGCATACCCATATTACAAAAACCGATTAGCTCACAGCAGTCAGAATGGCCATTAGGAAAAATGCTGCAAAAAATAAATGGTGAAGGGAGTGTGGAGAAATGCGTACCCTCGGTTGTAAGGGGGGGCATGTAAAAAATATTGAACTACCAGTCAATCAATCACAACCACTGCTTGGCCTATCACCTGAAAAAATGAGAATCAAAAAGTCACAGGCTGGCAAACTTGTACGCCAACAAGATTTACCTTAGCCAGCACTCGGAAGCAATGAAAATGTCCATCAACCGAGGAATGCACCAAGAAGAAGTGGTCCACGTACACAATGGAATATTACTCTAAGAATAAATATAAATTAAATTTAAAAACAAACAAAAGCAAGGAGACATCAACATTTGTGGGTTTATCCGGGCACATTGCACTCTAATTTTTAAATGAAAAACACCACTGGCCGGTAGGTCTGTTTCCCTAGTACCAGCAAGGGGAACGTAGAAAGGCTGCTGCTCTCTGGCCGTTACCTGCAAAAGCAGGTTTAAAGCCTGAGCTAATGGTCACTTCATATGAACAAATACTGCAGGGCTGTAAATGAAACCTGCCCTCAAAGTGTCTTGAGGGAGATAATGGCCAAAATATTTCAAATGGTGACACATACTTTAAGAAAACACTTTGAAGAAATAAGCTCTAATCACAGCTGGAAAAATAAAAAGGACATGTCTTAAAGCTCAGTTTCAACGCAGTATGAGACACATGCAAATTCAACCACAAAGAGGTATCAGCTCACACCACTCAGAATAACCATCAGCAAAAACTACAAAGAATAAATTCTGAGGGTGCTGGGAAGAAATACATACCCTCCACTTTAAGTGGGACGTAACCTGGAAAGAGCCACTAAGGAGAAGAGAATAGAGGTGCCTTTAAAAGGTAAACATTGAGCTACTGTATGATCCAGCAGAACTATTCCTGGATCTATAAACTAAGAAGACAGAATTGGAAGGACACAGGCACGCAAATCTGCATTGCATAGTATTACAATAGCCAAGATATGGAAGTAACCAAAAAGTCCACCGACAGATGGGTGAACAAAGAAGAACTGCTACCTGTACAGATGGAATAGGAGCTAGTGAAAAAAATGAAACAATGCCATCTCCAGCACCATAGATGAGTCTAGAAGTAATCACGCAACTTGGAGTAAGTGAGAAAGCGAAAAACACATATCCTATCATATCACATATAGGTGTTCCCTAAAAACTGATACAAACAAAAATATTTCCATAGAGAAACACTTTCATAGATTCATTAAAAAACTTATGGTTCACCAAATGGAAAGGTGTGAGGATTGGATACATTACCATATTGAGGTTAACAGAGAGATACACACACTTGTGAAATATATAATCACCAAAGACCTACGCAATACCAAGAGAAGACTACTCAACATTGTGTCATAACCTACATGGGAAAAGGATCCGAAGAAGAATAGATATATGTATATGTGTGAAAGAACCACATCTTGCACACCCAGAACAAACAAAACATTGTAATCAAGTTTGCTGTGATAAAAAATAAAAATTAAGTTAAAAATACCAACAAAAAGTAATGAGACATAAACTGAAAGGGCTTTTTCCTCGCACATTCCATTCTAATTTACAACCTAGAACACCACTTCCAGTAAGGCTCTGTTGCCCTAGTAACCAGATTTGGTAAAGGAGAAATGCTGCCGCCTTGTGGCCGATTCACGCAAGAGCAAATTTTAACCCACAGCTAATGGTCACTTACCATTCACAAGGACTCAGGGCTGTAAAGGACACCTGCCCTCAAAATTGTGCTGAGGTAGGGAATGGATAAAAAAGTTCAAAACAGGCAACATGTTCACGAAGATAGTATGAAGAGGTGTTTTACTCACTCTCTTTTTAAAGAAAGGAAAATGGATAAAAGCTCAGCCTCAGGAAGTATTAGACTCATGCAATCTAATCTACAAAAAGTTTTCAACTCACACCAGTCGACTGACCATTGGCAAAAAGTCTACAAACAATAAATGCTGAAGAGGATTTTGAGAACTGTGTACCCTCTAGCTGCTGGTGAGATGTAAAAGGGTTAAACGCTAATAATGAGAACAGAAAGGAGCTGCGTTGAAAAGGAAAAATTGAGGTACCATTCAATCCAGCAGGCGCACCAATGGGCCTCTCACCTGAGAAGACCAGAATGAAGAAGACCCGGGCTGCAAAAGCTGCACTGCAGCCTTATTCACAGTAGACAAGACAGTGAAGCAACCAAAATGTCCATCAACAGATGAAAGGATAAAGAAGAAGTGGTCCATGTACACAATGAATACTAGCCATGGAAAACAATGAAACACTGCTCTTTGAGGCACCATAGATGATCTTGGAGATAGTCACAGAACATGAGCTAAGTCGGAAAGCAAAAGTCCTATATCCTATGATATCACTTATAGGCGTTATCTAATAACTTACACAAATGAACATATTTCCACAGAGAAAGTCAATCACACACTTATTTAAAGAAACTATGCTTATCTAAAAGGAAAGGTGGGGGGAATGGATAAATGAAGATTAGCGTTACCATATGTATACAAATACATATTATATACATATATCAAAAAGACCAACCATATAGCAAGGAAGGTTTACGGAACACTCTGTAATAATTCACACGGGAAGAGGATCTCTACATAAATAGGTATATACAATATGTAGATGAACCAGAGTGTGTACACCTTGGACAAGCAACATTCTAACCATTACCCCAATTGAAAAAATGAAAACAACGAACTAGGAGTAATGAGACATAAACTTATGGGGGGTTTTCCTGGCACATTCCATCCAAATTGAAAACCTAGGCAAACAACTTCCAGAACGGCTCTGCTGCCCTAGTACCCAGATTTGGGAATGGAGAAATGCTGCATCCTTGTGGCCGTTTCCCACAACAGCAGCTTTGAACCCACTGCAAAAGGTCACTAATTATTCACCAATTGCAGGTCTGTAAATGACACCGGCCCTCCAAAAAATACTGAGGTCGAAAATCGAACAAAAACTTCTAGAGTGCAACTTTCCAAAAAGAAAATTTGAAGAGGTATATTATACTCACACTTTTTTTCTTTTTTCTTTTAACAGAAAAGCAAAAGGCGTGGAAAAATGATGAATTGTAGGAATTTTTACAGACATGTAAACCCAAATTACAAAAACCTATCAGCTCACACCAGTCAGAATGGCCATCAACAAAAATGCTGCAAACAAGAAATGCTGACGTGATTGTGGAGAAATGCGTACCCTCGATTCGAAGGGGGACGTGGTAAGAGCCACGAATGAAAGCACAATTGAGGTGCCTTGAAAAGGGAAACGTTGAGCTACCATACCAGTCAATCAATCATACCCACTGCTGGGTCTATCACCTGAGAAAAGGAAAATCAAAAATCACAGGCTGGCAATCCTGCACTCCAGCAATATTTACCATAGGCAACACTTGGAAGCAACGAAAATGTCCATCAACAGAGGAATGCACCAAGAAGAAGTGGTCCATGTACACAATGGAATATTAGCCATGGAAAACATTGAAGCACTGCTCTTTGAGGCACCATAGATGAGCCTGGAGATAATCACAAAACATGAAGTAGGTCGGAAAGCAAAAGACCTTTAGCCTATATTATCACTTCTGGCATTATCTAAGAACTGACACAGATGAACATATTTTCAAAGAGAAAGACACTCACAGGTTTAGAAAACAAACTATGCTCATCTAAAAGGAAAGGAGGGTTGGAAATTGAGAAATGAAGATTAGTGTTACTATACATATACAAATACATATTATATACATGTATCAAAAAGACCGAACATATAGCAAGGGAGGTCGACGGAACACTGTAATATTTTACATGGGAAGAGGATCTGTACATTAATAGACATACATAATGTACAAATGAACCAGATTGTGTACACCTAGGACAAACAATATTCTAAACTTTACCCAGATTAAAAAACTTTTAAAAACCAAGAAGAAGTAATGAGACATAAACTTATGGGGGTATCTTCTGGCAAATTCCATTCGAATTTACAACCTAGGACAATGACTTCCAGAAAGGCTCTGCTGCCCTAGTACCCAGATTGGGGAATGGAGAAATGCTACCTCCTTGTGGCCGTTTGCCACAACAGCAGCTTTGAACCCACTGCAAAAGGTCACTAAATTTTCACCAACTTGCAGTTCTGTAAATGACACCTGCCCTCCAGAAAATTTCTGGGGTCAAAAATCGACCAAAAAATTCAAAAGAGGGCAACCTTCGAAGAAGACAATTTCAAGAGCTATATTGTACTCACGGTTTTTTCTTTTAAGAGAAAAGAAAAAGGCGTAGGAATAGGATGAATTTTAAAAAATTTAAGACATGCATACCCATATTACAAAAACCGATCAGCTCACAGCAGTCAGAATGGCCATTAGGAATAATGCTGCAAAAAACAAACGGTGAAGGGAGTGTGGAGAAATGCGTACCCTCGGTTGTAAGGCGGGGCATGTAAAGAGCCACAAATGAAAACACAGTGTAGGTGCTTTGAAAAGGGAAACATTGAGCTACCAGTCAATCAATCACAACCAATGCTTGGCCTATCACCTGAGAAAATGAGAATCAAAAAGTCACAGGCTGGCAAACCTGTACGCCAGCAAGATTTACCATAGCCAGCACTTGGAAGCAATGAAAATGTCCATCAACCGAGGAATGCACCAAGAAGAAGTGGTCCACGTACACAACGGAATATTACTCTAATAATAAATATAAATTAAATTTAAAAACAAACAAAAGCAAGGAGACATCAACATTTGTGGGTTTATCCGGGCACACTGCACTCTAATTTACAAACGAAGAACACCATTGGCCGGTAGTTCTGTTTCCCTACTACCAGCAAGTGGAACGAAGAAAGGCTGCTGCTCTCTGGCCGTTACCTGCAAAAGCAGGTTTAAAGCCTGAGCTAATGGTCACTTCATATGAACAAGTACTGCAAGGCTGTAAATGAAACCTGCCCTCAAAGTGTCTTGAGGGAGATAATGGCCAAAATATTTCAAATGGTGACACATACTTTAAGAAAACACTTTGAAGAAATAAGCTCTAATGACAGCTGGAAAAATAAAAAGGACATGTCTTAAAGCTCAGTTTCAACGCAGTATGAGACACATGCAAATTCAACCACAAAGAGGTATCAGCTCACACCACTCAGAATAACCATCAGCAAAAACTACAAAGAATAAATCCTGAAGGTGCTGGGAAGAAATACATACCCTCCACTTTAAGTGGGACGTAACCTGGAAAGAGCCAGAAAGGAGAACAGAATAGATGTGCCTTTAAAAGGTAAACATTGAGCTACCATATGATCCAGCAGAACTATTCCTGGATCTATAAACTAAGAAGACAGAATTGGAAGGTCACAGGCACGCAAATCTGCATTGCATAGTATTACAATAGCCAAGATATGGAAGTAACCAAAAAGTCCACCGACAGATGGGTGGACAAAGAAGAACTGCTACCTGTACAGATGGAATATGAGCTAGTGAAAAAAATGAAACAATGCCATTTCCAGCACCATAGATGAGTCTAGAAGTAATCACGCAACTTGGACTAAGTGAGAAAGCGAAAGACACATATCCTATCATATCACATATAGGTGTTACCTAAAAAATGATACAAAGAAAGATATTTCCACAGAGAAACACTTTCATAGATTCATTAAAAAACTTATGGTTCACCAAATGGAAAATTGTGAGGATTGGATGCATTACCATATTGAGGTTAACAGAGAGATACACACACTTGTGAAATATATAATCACCAAAGACCTACGCAATACCAAGAGAAGACTTCTCAACATTGTGTCATAACCTACATGGGAAAAGGATCCGAAGAAGAATAGATATATGTATATGTGTGAAAGAACCACATCTTGCACACCCAGAACAAACAAAACATTGTAATCAAGTTTGCTGTGATAAAAAATAAAAATTAAGTTAAAAATTCCAACAAGAAGTAATTAGACCTAAACTGAAAGGGCTTTTTCCTCGCACATTCCATTCTAATTTACAACCTAGAACACCACTTCCAGTAAGGCTCTGTTGCCCTAGTAACCAGACTTGGTAAAGGAGAAATGCTGCCGCCTTGTGGCCGATTCACGCAAGAGCAACTTTTAACCCACAGCTAATGGTCACTTACCATTCACAAGGACTCAGGGCTGTAAAGGACACCTGCCCTCAAAATTGTGCTGAGGTAGGGAATGGATAAAAAAGTTCAAAACAGGCAACATGTTCACGAAGATAGTATGAAGAGGTAAGTTTTACTCACTCTCTTTTTAAAGAAAGGAAAATGGATAAAAGCTCAGCCTCAGGAAGTATTAGACTCATGCAATCTAATCTACAAAAAGTTTTCAACTCACACCAGTCGACTGACCATTGGCAAAAAGTCTACAAACAATAAATGCTGAAGAGGATTTTGGGAACTGTGTACCCTCTAGCTGCTGGTGAGATGTAAAAGGGTTAAACGCTAATAATGAGAACAGAAAGGAGCTGCGTTGAAAAGGAAAAATTGAGGTACCATTCAATCCAGCAGGCGCACCAATGGGCCTCTCACCTGAGAAGACCAGAATGAAGAAGACCCGGGCTGCAAAAGCTGCACTGCAGCCTTATTCACAGTAGACAAGACAGTGAAGCAACCAAAATGTCCATCAACGGATGAAAGGATAAAGAAGAAGTGGTCCATGTACACAATGAATACTAGCCATGGAAAACAATGAAACACTGCTCTTTGAGGCACCATAGATGATCTTGGAGATAGTCACAGAACATGAGCTAAGTCGGAAAGCAAAAGTCCTATATCCTATGATATCACTTATAGGCGTTATCTAATAACTGACACAAATGAACATATTTCCACAGAGAAAGTCAATCACACACTTATTTAAAAAAACTATGCTTATCTAAAAGGAAAGGTGGGGGGAATGGATAAATGAAGATTAGCGTTACCATATGTATACAAATACATATTATATACATATATTAAAAAGACCGACCATATAGCAAGGAAGGTTTACGGAACACTCTGTAATAATTCACACGGGAAGAGGATCTCTACATAAATAGGTATATAGAATATGTAGATGAACCAGAGTGTGTACACCTTGGACAAGCAACATTCTAACCATTACCCCAATTGAAAAAATTAAAACAACGAACTAGGAGTAATGAGACATAAACTTATGGGGGGTTTTCCTGGCACATTCCATCCAAATTGAAAACCTAGGCAAACAACTTCCAGAACGGCTCTGCTGCCCTAGTACCCAGATTTGGGAATGGAGAAATGCTGCATCCTTGTGGCCGTTTCCCACAACAGCAGCTTTGAACCCACTGCAAAAGGTCACTAATTATTCACCAATTGCAGGTCTGTAAATGACACCGGCCCTCCAAAAAATACTGAGGTCGAAAATCGAACAAAAACTTCTAGAGTGCAACTTTCCAAAAAGAAAATTTGAAGAGGTATATTATACTCACACTTTTTTTCTTTTTTCTTTTAACAGAAAAGCAAAAGGCGTGGAAAAATGATGAATTGTAGGAATTTTTACAGACATGTAAACCCAAATTACAAAAACCTATCAGCTCACACCAGTCAGAATGGCCATCAACAAAAATGCTGCAAACAAGAAATGCTGACGTGATTGTGGAGAAATGCGTACCCTCGATTCTAAGGGGGACGTGGTAAGAGCCACGAATGAAAGCACAATTGAGGTGCCTTGAAAAGGGAAACGTTGAGCTACCAGTCAATCAATAGCAGTCAATCAATCATACCCACTGCTGGGTCTATCACCTGAGAAAAGGAAAATCAAAAATCACAGGCTGGCAATCCTGCACTCCAGCAATATTTACCATAGGCAACACTTGGAAGCAACGAAAATGTCCATCAACAGAGGAATGCACCAAGAAGAAGTGGTCCATGTACACAATGGAATATTAGCCATGGAAAACATTGAAGCACTGCTCTTTGAGGCACCATAGATGAGCCTGGAGATAATCACAAAACATGAAGTAGGTCGGAAAGCAAAAGACCTTTAGCCTATATTATCACTTCTGGCATTATCTAAGAACTGACACAGATGAACATATTTTCAAAGAGAAAGACACTCACAGGTTTAGAAAACAAACTATGCTCATCTAAAAGGAAAGGAGGGTTGGAAATTGAGAAATGAAGATTAGTGTTACTATACATATACAAATACATATTATATACATGTATCAAAAAGACCGAACATATAGCAAGGGAGGTCGACGGAACACTGTAATATTTTACATGGGAAGAGGATCTGTACATTAATAGACATACATAATGTACAAATGAACCAGATTGTGTACACCTAGGACAAACAATATTCTAAACTTTACCCAGATTAAAAAACTTTTCAAAACCAAGAAGAAGTAATGAGACATAAACTTATGGGGGTATCTTCTGGCAAATTCCATTCGAATTTACAACCTAGGACAATGACTTCCAGAAAGGCTCTGCTGCCCTAGTACCCAGATTGGGGAATGGAGAAATGCTACCTCCTTGTGGCCGTTTCCCACAACAGCAGCTTTGAACCCACTGCAAAAGGTCACTAAATTTTCACCAACTTGCAGTTCTGTAAATGACACCTGCCCTCCAGAAAATTTCTGGGGTCAAAAATCGACCAAAAAATTCAAAAGAGGGCAACCTTCGAAGAAGACAATTTCAAGAGCTATATTGTACTCACGGTTTTTTCTTTTAAGAGAAAAGAAAAAGGCGTAGGAATAGGATGAATTTTAAAAAATTTAAGACATGCATACCCATATTACAAAAACCGATCAGCTCACAGCAGTCAGAATGGCCATTAGGAATAATGCTGCAAAAAACAAACGGTGAAGGGAGTGTGGAGAAATGCGTACCCTCGGTTGTAAGGCGGGGCATGTAAAGAGCCACAAATGAAAACACAGTGTAGGTGCTTTGAAAAGGGAAACATTGAGCTACCAGTCAATCAATCACAACCAATGCTTGGCCTATCACCTGAGAAAATGAGAATCAAAAAGTCACAGGCTGGCAAACCTGTACGCCAGCAAGATTTACCATAGCCAGCACTTGGAAGCAATGAAAATGTCCATCAACCGAGGAATGCACCAAGAAGAAGTGGTCCACGTACACAACGGAATATTACTCTAATAATAAATATAAATTAAATTTAAAAACAAACAAAAGCAAGGAGACATCAACATTTGTGGGTTTATCCGGGCACACTGCACTCTAATTTACAAACGAAGAACACCATTGGCCGGTAGTTCTGTTTCCCTACTACCAGCAAGTGGAACGAAGAAAGGCTGCTGCTCTCTGGCCGTTACCTGCAAAAGCAGGTTTAAAGCCTGAGCTAATGGTCACTTCATATGAACAAGTACTGCAAGGCTGTAAATGAAACCTGCCCTCAAAGTGTCTTGAGGGAGATAATGGCCAAAATATTTCAAATGGTGACACATACTTTAAGAAAACACTTTGAAGAAATAAGCTCTAATGACAGCTGGAAAAATAAAAAGGACATGTCTTAAAGCTCAGTTTCAACGCAGTATGAGACACATGCAAATTCAACCACAAAGAGGTATCAGCTCACACCACTCAGAATAACCATCAGCAAAAACTACAAAGAATAAATCCTGAAGGTGCTGGGAAGAAATACATACCCTCCACTTTAAGTGGGACGTAACCTGGAAAGAGCCAGAAAGGAGAACAGAATAGATGTGCCTTTAAAAGGTAAACATTGAGCTACCATATGATCCAGCAGAACTATTCCTGGATCTATAAACTAAGAAGACAGAATTGGAAGGTCACAGGCACGCAAATCTGCATTGCATAGTATTACAATAGCCAAGATATGGAAGTAACCAAAAAGTCCACCGACAGATGGGTGGACAAAGAAGAACTGCTACCTGTACAGATGGAATATGAGCTAGTGAAAAAAATGAAACAATGCCATTTCCAGCACCATAGATGAGTCTAGAAGTAATCACGCAACTTGGACTAAGTGAGAAAGCGAAAGACACATATCCTATCATATCACATATAGGTGTTACCTAAAAAATGATACAAAGAAAGATATTTCCACAGAGAAACACTTTCATAGATTCATTAAAAAACTTATGGTTCACCAAATGGAAAATTGTGAGGATTGGATGCATTACCATATTGAGGTTAACAGAGAGATACACACACTTGTGAAATATATAATCACCAAAGACCTACGCAATACCAAGAGAAGACTTCTCAACATTGTGTCATAACCTACATGGGAAAAGGATCCGAAGAAGAATAGATATATGTATATGTGTGAAAGAACCACATCTTGCACACCCAGAACAAACAAAACATTGTAATCAAGTTTGCTGTGATAAAAAATAAAAATTAAGTTAAAAATACCAACAAAAAGTAATTAGACCTAAACTGAAAGGGCTTTTTCCTCGCACATTCCATTCTAATTTACAACCTAGAACACCACTTCCAGTAAGGCTCTGTTGCCCTAGTAACCAGACTTGGTAAAGGAGAAATGCTGCCGCCTTGTGGCCGATTCACGCAAGAGCAAATTTTAACCCACAGCTAATGGTCACTTACCATTCACAAGGACTCAGGGCTGTAAAGGACACCTGCCCTCAAAATTGTGCTGAGGTAGGGAATGGATAAAAAAGTTCAAAACAGGCAACATGTTCACGAAGATAGTATGAAGAGGTAAGTTTTACTCACTCTCTTTTTAAAGAAAGGAAAATGGATAAAAGCTCAGCCTCAGGAAGTATTAGACTCATGCAATCTAATCTACAAAAAGTTTTCAACTCACACCAGTCGACTGACCATTGGCAAAAAGTCTACAAACAATAAATGCTGAAGAGGATTTTGGGAACTGTGTACCCTCTAGCTGCTGGTGAGATGTAAAAGGGTTAAACGCTAATAATGAGAACAGAAAGGAGCTGCGTTGAAAAGGAAAAATTGAGGTACCATTCAATCCAGCAGGCGCACCAATGGGCCTCTCACCTGAGAAGACCAGAATGAAGAAGACCCGGGCTGCAAAAGCTGCACTGCAGCCTTATTCACAGTAGACAAGACAGTGAAGCAACCAAAATGTCCATCAACGGATGAAAGGATAAAGAAGAAGTGGTCCATGTACACAATGAATACTAGCCATGGAAAACAATGAAACACTGCTCTTTGAGGCACCATAGATGATCTTGGAGATAGTCACAGAACATGAGCTAAGTCGGAAAGCAAAAGTCCTATATCCTATGATATCACTTATAGGCGTTATCTAATAACTGACACAAATGAACATATTTCCACAGAGAAAGTCAATCACACACTTATTTAAAAAAACTATGCTTATCTAAAAGGAAAGGTGGGGGGAATGGATAAATGAAGATTAGCGTTACCATATGTATACAAATACATATTATATACATATATTAAAAAGACCGACCATATAGCAAGGAAGGTTTACGGAACACTCTGTAATAATTCACACGGGAAGAGGATCTCTACATAAATAGGTATATAGAATATGTAGATGAACCAGAGTGTGTACACCTTGGACAAGCAACATTCTAACCATTACCCCAATTGAAAAAATTAAAACAACGAACTAGGAGTAATGAGACATAAACTTATGGGGGGTTTTCCTGGCACATTCCATCCAAATTGAAAACCTAGGCAAACAACTTCCAGAACGGCTCTGCTGCCCTAGTACCCAGATTTGGGAATGGAGAAATGCTGCATCCTTGTGGCCGTTTCCCACAACAGCAGCTTTGAACCCACTGCAAAAGGTCACTAATTATTCACCAATTGCAGGTCTGTAAATGACACCGGCCCTCCAAAAAATACTGAGGTCGAAAATCGAACAAAAACTTCTAGAGTGCAACTTTCCAAAAAGAAAATTTGAAGAGGTATATTATACTCACACTTTTTTTCTTTTTTCTTTTAACAGAAAAGCAAAAGGCGTGGAAAAATGATGAATTGTAGGAATTTTTACAGACATGTAAACCCAAATTACAAAAACCTATCAGCTCACACCAGTCAGAATGGCCATCAACAAAAATGCTGCAAACAAGAAATGCTGACGTGATTGTGGAGAAATGCGTACCCTCGATTCGAAGGGGGACGTGGTAAGAGCCACGAATGAAAGCACAATTGAGGTGCCTTGAAAAGGGAAACGTTGAGCTACCATACCAGTCAATCAATCATACCCACTGCTGGGTCTATCACCTGAGAAAAGGAAAATCAAAAATCACAGGCTGGCAATCCTGCACTCCAGCAATATTTACCATAGGCAACACTTGGAAGCAACGAAAATGTCCATCAACAGAGGAATGCACCAAGAAGAAGTGGTCCATGTACACAATGGAATATTAGCCATGGAAAACATTGAAGCACTGCTCTTTGAGGCACCATAGATGAGCCTGGAGATAATCACAAAACATGAAGTAGGTCGGAAAGCAAAAGACCTTTAGCCTATATTATCACTTCTGGCATTATCTAAGAACTGACACAGATGAACATATTTTCAAAGAGAAAGACACTCACAGGTTTAGAAAACAAACTATGCTCATCTAAAAGGAAAGGAGGGTTGGAAATTGAGAAATGAAGATTAGTGTTACTATACATATACAAATACATATTATATACATGTATCAAAAAGACCGAACATATAGCAAGGGAGGTCGACGGAACACTGTAATATTTTACATGGGAAGAGGATCTGTACATTAATAGACATACATAATGTACAAATGAACCAGATTGTGTACACCTAGGACAAACAATATTCTAAACTTTACCCAGATTAAAAAACTTTTAAAAACCAAGAAGAAGTAATGAGACATAAACTTATGGGGGTATCTTCTGGCAAATTCCATTCGAATTTACAACCTAGGACAATGACTTCCAGAAAGGCTCTGCTGCCCTAGTACCCAGATTGGGGAATGGAGAAATGCTACCTCCTTGTGGCCGTTTGCCACAACAGCAGCTTTGAACCCACTGCAAAAGGTCACTAAATTTTCACCAACTTGCAGTTCTGTAAATGACACCTGCCCTCCAGAAAATTTCTGGGGTCAAAAATCGACCAAAAAATTCAAAAGAGGGCAACCTTCGAAGAAGACAATTTCAAGAGCTATGTTGTACTCACGGTTTTTTCTTTTAAGAGAAAAGAAAAAGGCGTAGGAATATGATGAATTTTAAAAAATTTAAGACATGCATACCCATATTACAAAAACCGATCAGCTCACAGCAGTCAGAATGGCCATTAGGAATAATGCTGCAAAAAACAAACGGTGAAGGGAGTGTGGAGAAATGCGTACCCTCGGTTGTAAGGCGGGGCATGTAAAGAGCCACAAATGAAAACACAGTGTAGGTGCTTTGAAAAGGGAAACATTGAGCTACCAGTCAATCAATCACAACCAATGCTTGGCCTATCACCTGAGAAAATGAGAATCAAAAAGTCACAGGCTGGCAAACCTGTACGCCAGCAAGATTTACCATAGCCAGCACTTGGAAGCAATGAAAATGTCCATCAACTGAGGAATGCACCAAGAAGAAGTGGTCCACGTACACAACGGAATATTACTCTAATAATAAATATAAATTAAATTTAAAAACAAACAAAAGCAAGGAGACATCAACATTTGTGGGTTTATCCGGGCACACTGCACTCTAATTTACAAACGAAGAACACCATTGGCCGGTAGTTCTGTTTCCCTACTACCAGCAAGTGGAACGAAGAAAGGCTGCTGCTCTCTGGCCATTACCTGCAAAAGCAGGTTTAAAGCCTGAGCTAATGGTCACTTCATATGAACAAGTACTGCAAGGCTGTAAATGAAACCTGCCCTCAAAGTGTCTTGAGGGAGATAATGGCCAAAATATTTCAAATGGTGACACATACTTTAAGAAAACACTTTGAAGAAATAAGCTCTAATGACAGCTGGAAAAATAAAAAGGACATGTCTTAAAGCTCAGTTTCAACGCAGTATGAGACACATGCAAATTCAACCACAAAGAGGTATCAGCTCACACCACTCAGAATAACCATCAGCAAAAACTACAAAGAATAAATCCTGAAGGTGCTGGGAAGAAATACATACCCTCCACTTTAAGTGGGACGTAACCTGGAAAGAGCCAGAAAGGAGAACAGAATAGATGTGCCTTTAAAAGGTAAACATTGAGCTACCATATGATCCAGCAGAACTATTCCTGGATCTATAAACTAAGAAGACAGAATTGGAAGGTCACAGGCACGCAAATCTGCATTGCATAGTATTACAATAGCCAAGATATGGAAGTAACCAAAAAGTCCACCGACAGATGGGTGGACAAAGAAGAACTGCTACCTGTACAGATGGAATATGAGCTAGTGAAAAAAATGAAACAATGCCATTTCCAGCACCATAGATGAGTCTAGAAGTAATCACGCAACTTGGACTAAGTGAGAAAGCGAAAGACACATATCCTATCATATCACATATAGGTGTTACCTAAAAAATGATACAAAGAAAGATATTTCCACAGAGAAACACTTTCATAGATTCATTAAAAAACTTATGGTTCACCAAATGGAAAATTGTGAGGATTGGATGCATTACCATATTGAGGTTAACAGAGAGATACACACACTTGTGAAATATATAATCACCAAAGACCTACGCAATACCAAGAGAAGACTTCTCAACATTGTGTCATAACCTACATGGGAAAAGGATCCGAAGAAGAATAGATATATGTATATGTGTGAAAGAACCACATCTTGCACACCCAGAACAAACAAAACATTGTAATCAAGTTTGCTGTGATAAAAAATAAAAATTAAGTTAAAAATACCAACAAAAAGTAATTAGACCTAAACTGAAAGGGCTTTTTCCTCGCACATTCCATTCTAATTTACAACCTAGAACACCACTTCCAGTAAGGCTCTGTTGCCCTAGTAACCAGACTTGGTAAAGGAGAAATGCTGCCGCCTTGTGGCCGATTCACGCAAGAGCAAATTTTAACCCACAGCTAATGGTCACTTACCATTCACAAGGACTCAGGGCTGTAAAGGACACCTGCCCTCAAAATTGTGCTGAGGTAGGGAATGGATAAAAAAGTTCAAAACAGGCAACATGTTCACGAAGATAGTATGAAGAGGTAAGTTTTACTCACTCTCTTTTTAAAGAAAGGAAAATGGATAAAAGCTCAGCCTCAGGAAGTATTAGACTCATGCAATCTAATCTACAAAAAGTTTTCAACTCACACCAGTCGACTGACCATTGGCAAAAAGTCTACAAACAATAAATGCTGAAGAGGATTTTGGGAACTGTGTACCCTCTAGCTGCTGGTGAGATGTAAAAGGGTTAAACGCTAATAATGAGAACAGAAAGGAGCTGCGTTGAAAAGGAAAAATTGAGGTACCATTCAATCCAGCAGGCGCACCAATGGGCCTCTCACCTGAGAAGACCAGAATGAAGAAGACCCGGGCTGCAAAAGCTGCACTGCAGCCTTATTCACAGTAGACAAGACAGTGAAGCAACCAAAATGTCCATCAACGGATGAAAGGATAAAGAAGAAGTGGTCCATGTACACAATGAATACTAGCCATGGAAAACAATGAAACACTGCTCTTTGAGGCACCATAGATGATCTTGGAGATAGTCACAGAACATGAGCTAAGTCGGAAAGCAAAAGTCCTATATCCTATGATATCACTTATAGGCGTTATCTAATAACTGACACAAATGAACATATTTCCACAGAGAAAGTCAATCACACACTTATTTAAAAAAACTATGCTTATCTAAAAGGAAAGGTGGGGGGAATGGATAAATGAAGATTAGCGTTACCATATGTATACAAATACATATTATATACATATATTAAAAAGACCGACCATATAGCAAGGAAGGTTTACGGAACACTCTGTAATAATTCACACGGGAAGAGGATCTCTACATAAATAGGTATATAGAATATGTAGATGAACCAGAGTGTGTACACCTTGGACAAGCAACATTCTAACCATTACCCCAATTGAAAAAATTAAAACAACGAACTAGGAGTAATGAGACATAAACTTATGGGGGGTTTTCCTGGCACATTCCATCCAAATTGAAAACCTAGGCAAACAACTTCCAGAACGGCTCTGCTGCCCTAGTACCCAGATTTGGGAATGGAGAAATGCTGCATCCTTGTGGCCGTTTCCCACAACAGCAGCTTTGAACCCACTGCAAAAGGTCACTAATTATTCACCAATTGCAGGTCTGTAAATGACACCGGCCCTCCAAAAAATACTGAGGTCGAAAATCGAACAAAAACTTCTAGAGTGCAACTTTCCAAAAAGAAAATTTGAAGAGGTATATTATACTCACACTTTTTTTCTTTTTTCTTTTAACAGAAAAGCAAAAGGCGTGGAAAAATGATGAATTGTAGGAATTTTTACAGACATGTAAACCCAAATTACAAAAACCTATCAGCTCACACCAGTCAGAATGGCCATCAACAAAAATGCTGCAAACAAGAAATGCTGACGTGATTGTGGAGAAATGCGTACCCTCGATTCGAAGGGGGACGTGGTAAGAGCCACGAATGAAAGCACAATTGAGGTGCCTTGAAAAGGGAAACGTTGAGCTACCATACCAGTCAATCAATCATACCCACTGCTGGGTCTATCACCTGAGAAAAGGAAAATCAAAAATCACAGGCTGGCAATCCTGCACTCCAGCAATATTTACCATAGGCAACACTTGGAAGCAACGAAAATGTCCATCAACAGAGGAATGCACCAAGAAGAAGTGGTCCATGTACACAATGGAATATTAGCCATGGAAAACATTGAAGCACTGCTCTTTGAGGCACCATAGATGAGCCTGGAGATAATCACAAAACATGAAGTAGGTCGGAAAGCAAAAGACCTTTAGCCTATATTATCACTTCTGGCATTATCTAAGAACTGACACAGATGAACATATTTTCAAAGAGAAAGACACTCACAGGTTTAGAAAACAAACTATGCTCATCTAAAAGGAAAGGAGGGTTGGAAATTGAGAAATGAAGATTAGTGTTACTATACATATACAAATACATATTATATACATGTATCAAAAAGACCGAACATATAGCAAGGGAGGTCGACGGAACACTGTAATATTTTACATGGGAAGAGGATCTGTACATTAATAGACATACATAATGTACAAATGAACCAGATTGTGTACACCTAGGACAAACAATATTCTAAACTTTACCCAGATTAAAAAACTTTTCAAAACCAAGAAGAAGTAATGAGACATAAACTTATGGGGATTTCTCCTGGCAAATTCCATTCTAATTTACAACCTAGGACAATGACTTCCAGAAAGGCTCTGCTGCCCTAGTACCCAGATTGGGGAATGGAGAAGTGCTACATCCTTGTGGCCGTTTCCCACAACAGCAGCTTTGAACCCACTGCAAAAGGTCACTAAATTTTCACCAACTTGCAGTTTTGTAAATGGCACCTGCCCTCCAGAAAATTTCTGGGGTCCAAAATAGACAAAAACATTCAGAAGAGGGCAACCTTCGAAGAAGACAATTTCAAGAGCTATATCGTACTCACGGTTTTTTCTTTTAAGAGAAAAGAAAAAGGCGTAGGAATATGATGAATTTTAAAAATTTTAATGACATGCATACCCATATTACAAAAACCGATTAGCTCACAGCAGTCAGAATGGCCATTAGGAAAAATGCTGCAAAAAATAAATGGTGAAGGGAGTGTGGAGAAATGCGTACCCTCGGTTGTAAGGGGGGGCATGTAAAAAATATTGAACTACCAGTCAATCAATCACAACCACTGCTTGGCCTATCACCTGAAAAAATGAGAATCAAAAAGTCACAGGCTGGCAAACTTGTACGCCAGCAAGATTTACCTTAGCCAGCACTCGGAAGCAATGAAAATGTCCATCAACCGAGGAATGCACCAAGAAGAAGTGGTCCACGTACACAATGGAATATTACTCTAATAATAAATATAAATTAAATTTAAAAACAAACAAAAGCAAGGAGACATCAACATTTGTGGGTTTATCCGGGCACATTGCACTCTAATTTTTAAATGAAAAACACCACTGGCCGGTAGGTCTGTTTCCCTAGTACCAGCAAGGGGAACGTAGAAAGGCTGCTGCTCTCTGGCCGTTACCTGCAAAAGCAGGTTTAAAGCCTGAGCTAATGGTCACTTCATATGAACAAATACTGCAAGGCTGTAAATGAAACCTGCCCTCAAAGTGGCTTGAGGGAGATAATGGCCAAAATATTTCAAATGGTGACACATACTTTAAGAAAACACTTTGAAGAAATAAGCTCTAATCACAGCTGGAAAAATAAAAAGGACATGTCTTAAAGCTCAATTTCAACGCAGTATGAGACACATGCAAATTCAACCACAAAGAGGTATCAGCTCACACCACTCAGAATAACCATCAGCAGAAACTACAAAGAATAAATTCTGAGGGTGCTGGGAAGAAATACATACCCTCCACTTTAAGTGGGACGTAACCTGGAAAGAGCCACTAAGGAGAACAGAATAGAGGTGCCTTTCAAAGGTAAACATTGAGCTACCGTATGATCCAGCAGAACTATTCCTGGATCTATAAACTAAGAAGACAGAATTGGAAGGACACAGGCACGCAAATCTGCATTGCATAGTATTACAATAGCCAAGATATGGAAGTAACCAAAAAGTCCACCGACAGATGGGTGGACAAAGAAGAACTGCTACCTGTACAGATGGAATAGGAGCTAGTGAAAAAAATGAAACAATGCCATTTCCAGCACCATAGATGAGTCTAGAAGTAATCACGCAACTTGGACTAAGTGAGAAAGCGAAAGACACATATCCTATCATATCACATATAGGTGTTACCTAAAAAATGATACAAAGAAAGATATTTCCACAGAGAAACACTTTCATAGATTCATTAAAATACTTATGGTTCACCAAATGGAAAATTGTGAGGATTGGATGCATTACCATATTGAGGTTAACAGAGAGATACACACACTTGTGAAATATATAATCACCAAAGACCTACGCAATACCAAGAGAAGACTTCTCAACATTGTGTCATAACCTACATGGGAAAAGGATCCGAAGAAGAATAGATATATGTATATGTGTGAAAGAACCACATCTTGCACACCCAGAACAAACAAAACATTGTAATCAAGTTTGCTGTGATAAAAAATAAAAATTAAGTTAAAAATTCCAACAAGAAGTAATTAGACCTAAACTTAAAGGGCTTTTTCCTCGCACATTCCATTCTAATTTACAACCTAGAACACCACTTCCAGTAAGGCTCTGTTGCCCTAGTAACCAGATTTGGTAAAGGAGAAATGCTGCCGCCTTGTGGCCGATTCACGCAAGAGCAACTTTTAACCCACAGCTAATGGTCACTTACCATTCACAAGGACTCAGGGCTGTAAAGGACACCTGCCCTCAAAATTGTGCTGAGGTAGGGAATGGATAAAAAAGTTCAAAACAGGCAACATGTTCACGAAGATAGTATGAAGAGGTAAGTTTTACTCACTCTCTTTTTAAAGAAAGGAAAATGGATAAAAGCTCAGCCTCAGGAAGTATTAGACTCATGCAATCTAATCTACAAAAAGTTTTCAACTCACACCAGTCGACTGACCATTGGCAAAAAGTCTACAAACAATAAATGCTGAAGAGGATTTTGAGAACTGTGTACCCTCTAGCTGCTGGTGAGATGTAAAAGGGTTAAACGCTAATAATGAGAACAGAAAGGAGCTGCGATGAAAAGGAAAAATTGAGGTACCATTCAATCCAGCAGGCGCACCAATGGGCCTCTCACCTGAGAAGACCAGAATGAAGAAGACCCGGGCTGCAAAAGCTGCACTGCAGCCTTATTCACAGTAGACAAGACAGTGAAGCAACCAAAATGTCCATCAACAGATGAAAGGATAAAGAAGAAGTGGTCCATGTACACAATGAATACTAGCCATGGAAAACAATGAAACACTGCTCTTTGAGGCACCATAGATGATCTTGGAGATAATCACAGAACATGAGCTAAGTCGGAAAGCAAAAGTCCTATATCCTATGATATCACTTATAGGCGTTATCTAATAACTGACACAAATGAACATATTTCCACAGAGAAAGTCAATCACACACTTATTTAAAAAAACTATGCTTATCTAAAAGGAAAGGTGGGGGGAATGGATAAATGAAGATTAGCGTTACCATATGTATACAAATACATATTATATACATATATCAAAAAGACCGACCATATAGCAAGGAAGGTTTACGGAACACTCTGTAATAATTCACACGGGAAGAGGATCTCTACATAAATAGGTATATAGAATATGTAGATGAACCAGAGTGTGTACACCTTGGACAAGCAACATTCTAACCATTACCCCAATTGAAAAAATGAAAACAACGAACTAGGAGTAATGAGACATAAACTTATGGGGGGTTTTCCTGGCACATTCCATCCAAATTGAAAATCTAGGCAAACAACTTCCAGAAAGGCTCTGCTGCCCTAGTACCCAGATTTGGGAATGGAGAAATGCTGCATCCTTGTGGCCGTTTCCCACAACAGCAGCTTTGAACCCACTGCAAAAGGTCACTAATTATTCACCAATTGCAGGTCTGTAAATGACACCGGCCCTCCAAAAAATACTGAGGTCGAAAATCGAACAAAAACTTCTAGAGTGCAACTTTCCAAAAAGAAAATTTGAAGAGGTATATTATACTCACACTTTTTTTCTTTTTTCTTTTAACAGAAAAGCAAAAGGCGTGGAAAAATGATGAATTGTAGGAATTTTTACAGACATGTAAACCCAAATTACAAAAACCTATCAGCTCACACCAGTCAGAATGGCCATCAACAAAAATGCTGCAAACAAGAAATGCTGACGTGATTGTGGAGAAATGCGTACCCTCGATTCGAAGGGGGACGTGGTAAGAGCCACGAATGAAAGCACAATTGAGGTGCCTTGAAAAGGGAAACGTTGAGCTACCATACCAGTCAATCAATCATACCCACTGCTGGGTCTATCACCTGAGAAAAGGAAAATCAAAAATCACAGGCTGGCAATCCTGCACTCCAGCAATATTTACCATAGGCAACACTTGGAAGCAACGAAAATGTCCATCAACAGAGGAATGCACCAAGAAGAAGTGGTCCATGTACACAATGGAATATTAGCCATGGAAAACATTGAAGCACTGCTCTTTGAGGCACCATAGATGAGCCTGGAGATAATCACAAAACATGAAGTAGGTCGGAAAGCAAAAGACCTTTAGCCTATATTATCACTTCTGGCATTATCTAAGAACTGACACAGATGAACATATTTTCAAAGAGAAAGACACTCACAGGTTTAGAAAACAAACTATGCTCATCTAAAAGGAAAGGAGGGTTGGAAATTGAGAAATGAAGATTAGTGTTACTATACATATACAAATACATATTATATACATGTATCAAAAAGACCGAACATATAGCAAGGGAGGTCGACGGAACACTGTAATATTTTACATGGGAAGAGGATCTGTACATTAATAGACATACATAATGTACAAATGAACCAGATTGTGTACACCTAGGACAAACAATATTCTAAACTTTACCCAGATTAAAAAACTTTTAAAAACCAAGAAGAAGTAATGAGACATAAACTTATGGGGATTTCTCCTGGCAAATTCCATTCTAATTTACAACCTAGGACAATGACTTCCAGAAAGGCTCTGCTGCCCTAGTACCCAGATTGGGGAATGGAGAAGTGCTACATCCTTGTGGCCGTTTCCCACAACAGCAGCTTTGAACCCACTGCAAAAGGTCACTAAATTTTCACCAACTTGCAGTTTTGTAAATGGCACCTGCCCTCCAGAAAATTTCTGGGGTCCAAAATAGACAAAAACATTCAGAAGAGGGCAACCTTCGAAGAAGACAATTTCAAGAGCTATATCGTACTCACGGTTTTTTCTTTTAAGAGAAAAGAAAAAGGCGTAGGAATATGATGAATTTTAAAAATTTTAATGACATGCATACCCATATTACAAAAACCGATTAGCTCACAGCAGTCAGAATGGCCATTAGGAAAAATGCTGCAAAAAATAAATGGTGAAGGGAGTGTGGAGAAATGCGTACCCTCGGTTGTAAGGGGGGGCATGTAAAAAATATTGAACTACCAGTCAATCAATCACAACCACTGCTTGGCCTATCACCTGAAAAAATGAGAATCAAAAAGTCACAGGCTGGCAAACTTGTACGCCAGCAAGATTTACCTTAGCCAGCACTCGGAAGCAATGAAAATGTCCATCAACCGAGGAATGCACCAAGAAGAAGTGGTCCACGTACACAATGGAATATTACTCTAATAATAAATATAAATTAAATTTAAAAACAAACAAAAGCAAGGAGACATCAACATTTGTGGGTTTATCCGGGCACATTGCACTCTAATTTTTAAATGAAAAACACCACTGGCCGGTAGGTCTGTTTCCCTAGTACCAGCAAGGGGAACGAAGAAAGGCTGCTGCTCTCTGGCCGTTACCTGCAAAAGCAGGTTTAAAGCCTGAGCTAATGGTCACTTCATATGAACAAATACTGCAAGGCTGTAAATGAAACCTGCCCTCAAAGTGGCTTGAGGGAGATAATGGCCAAAATATTTCAAATGGTGACACATACTTTAAGAAAACACTTTGAAGAAATAAGCTCTAATCACAGCTGGAAAAATAAAAAGGACATGTCTTAAAGCTCAATTTCAACGCAGTATGAGACACATGCAAATTCAACCACAAAGAGGTATCAGCTCACACCACTCAGAATAACCATCAGCAGAAACTACAAAGAATAAATTCTGAGGGTGCTGGGAAGAAATACATACCCTCCACTTTAAGTGGGACGTAACCTGGAAAGAGCCACTAAGGAGAACAGAATAGAGGTGCCTTTCAAAGGTAAACATTGAGCTACCGTATGATCCAGCAGAACTATTCCTGGATCTATAAACTAAGAAGACAGAATTGGAAGGACACAGGCACGCAAATCTGCATTGCATAGTATTACAATAGCCAAGATATGGAAGTAACCAAAAAGTCCACCGACAGATGGGTGGACAAAGAAGAACTGCTACCTGTACAGATGGAATAGGAGCTAGTGAAAAAAATGAAACAATGCCATTTCCAGCACCATAGATGAGTCTAGAAGTAATCACGCAACTTGGACTAAGTGAGAAAGCGAAAGACACATATCCTATCATATCACATATAGGTGTTACCTAAAAAATGATACAAAGAAAGATATTTCCACAGAGAAACACTTTCATAGATTCATTAAAATACTTATGGTTCACCAAATGGAAAATTGTGAGGATTGGATGCATTACCATATTGAGGTTAACAGAGAGATACACACACTTGTGAAATATATAATCACCAAAGACCTACGCAATACCAAGAGAAGACTTCTCAACATTGTGTCATAACCTACATGGGAAAAGGATCCGAAGAAGAATAGATATATGTATATGTGTGAAAGAACCACATCTTGCACACCCAGAACAAACAAAACATTGTAATCAAGTTTGCTGTGATAAAAAATAAAAATTAAGTTAAAAATTCCAACAAGAAGTAATTAGACCTAAACTTAAAGGGCTTTTTCCTCGCACATTCCATTCTAATTTACAACCTAGAACACCACTTCCAGTAAGGCTCTGTTGCCCTAGTAACCAGATTTGGTAAAGGAGAAATGCTGCCGCCTTGTGGCCGATTCACGCAAGAGCAACTTTTAACCCACAGCTAATGGTCACTTACCATTCACAAGGACTCAGGGCTGTAAAGGACACCTGCCCTCAAAATTGTGCTGAGGTAGGGAATGGATAAAAAAGTTCAAAACAGGCAACATGTTCACGAAGATAGTATGAAGAGGTAAGTTTTACTCACTCTCTTTTTAAAGAAAGGAAAATGGATAAAAGCTCAGCCTCAGGAAGTATTAGACTCATGCAATCTAATCTACAAAAAGTTTTCAACTCACACCAGTCGACTGACCATTGGCAAAAAGTCTACAAACAATAAATGCTGAAGAGGATTTTGAGAACTGTGTACCCTCTAGCTGCTGGTGAGATGTAAAAGGGTTAAACGCTAATAATGAGAACAGAAAGGAGCTGCGATGAAAAGGAAAAATTGAGGTACCATTCAATCCAGCAGGCGCACCAATGGGCCTCTCACCTGAGAAGACCAGAATGAAGAAGACCCGGGCTGCAAAAGCTGCACTGCAGCCTTATTCACAGTAGACAAGACAGTGAAGCAACCAAAATGTCCATCAACAGATGAAAGGATAAAGAAGAAGTGGTCCATGTACACAATGAATACTAGCCATGGAAAACAATGAAACACTGCTCTTTGAGGCACCATAGATGATCTTGGAGATAATCACAGAACATGAGCTAAGTCGGAAAGCAAAAGTCCTATATCCTATGATATCACTTATAGGCGTTATCTAATAACTGACACAAATGAACATATTTCCACAGAGAAAGTCAATCACACACTTATTTAAAAAAACTATGCTTATCTAAAAGGAAAGGTGGGGGGAATGGATAAATGAAGATTAGCGTTACCATATGTATACAAATACATATTATATACATATATCAAAAAGACCGACCATATAGCAAGGAAGGTTTACGGAACACTCTGTAATAATTCACACGGGAAGAGGATCTCTACATAAATAGGTATATAGAATATGTAGATGAACCAGAGTGTGTACACCTTGGACAAGCAACATTCTAACCATTACCCCAATTGAAAAAATGAAATCAACGAACTAGGAGTAATGAGACATAAACTTATGGGGGGTTTTCCTGGCACATTCCATCCAAATTGAAAATCTAGGCAAACAACTTCCAGAAAGGCTCTGCTGCCCTAGTACCCAGATTTGGGAATGGAGAAATGCTGCATCCTTGTGGCCGTTTCCCACAACAGCAGCTTTGAACCCACTGCAAAAGGTCACTAATTATTCACCAATTGCAGGTCTGTAAATGACACCGGCCCTCCAAAAAATACTGAGGTCGAAAATCGAACAAAAACTTCTAGAGTGCAACTTTCCAAAAAGAAAATTGGAAGAGGTATATTATACTCACACTTTTTTTCTTTTTTCTTTTAACAGAAAAGCAAAAGGCGTGGAAAAATGATGAATTGTAGGAATTTTTACAGACATGTAAACCCAAATTACAAAAACCTATCAGCTCACACCAGTCAGAATGGCCATCAACAAAAATGCTGCAAACAAGAAATGCTGACGTGATTGTGGAGAAATGCGTACCCTCGATTCGAAGGGGGACGTGGTAAGAGCCACGAATGAAAGCACAATTGAGGTGCCTTGAAAAGGGAAACGTTGAGCTACCATACCAGTCAATCAATCATACCCACTGCTGGGTCTATCACCTGAGAAAAGGAAAATCAAAAATCACAGGCTGGCAATCCTGCACTCCAGCAATATTTATCATAGGCAACACTTGGAAGCAACGAAAATGTCCATCAACAGAGGAATGCACCAAGAAGAAGTGGTCCATGTACACAATGGAATATTAGCCATGGAAAACATTGAAGCACTGCTCTTTGAGGCACCATAGATGAGCCTGGAGATAATCACAAAACATGAAGTAGGTCGGAAAGCAAAAGACCTTTAGCCTATATTATCACTTCTGGCATTATCTAAGAACTGACACAGATGAACATATTTTCAAAGAGAAAGACACTCACAGGTTTAGAAAACAAACTATGCTCATCTAAAAGGAAAGGAGGGTTGGAAATTGAGAAATGAAGATTAGTGTTACTATACATATACAAATACATATTATATACATGTATCAAAAAGACCGAACATATAGCAAGGGAGGTCGACGGAACACTGTAATATTTTACATGGGAAGAGGATCTGTACATTAATAGACATACATAATGTACAAATGAACCAGATTGTGTACACCTAGGACAAACAATATTCTAAACTTTACCCAGATTAAAAAACTTTTCAAAACCAAGAAGAAGTAATGAGACATAAACTTATGGGGGTATCTTCTGGCAAATTCCATTCGAATTTACAACCTAGGACAATGACTTCCAGAAAGGCTCTGCTGCCCTAGTACCCAGATTGGGGAATGGAGAAATGCTACCTCCTTGTGGCCGTTTCCCACAACAGCAGCTTTGAACCCACTGCAAAAGGTCACTAAATTTTCACCAACTTGCAGTTCTGTAAATGACACCTGCCCTCCAGAAAATTTCTGGGGTCAAAAATCGACCAAAAAATTCAAAAGAGGGCAACCTTCGAAGAAGACAATTTCAAGAGCTATATTGTACTCACGGTTTTTTCTTTTAAGAGAAAAGAAAAAGGCATAGGAATATGATGAATTTTAAAAAATTTAAGACATGCATACCCATATTACAAAAACCGATCAGCTCACAGCAGTCAGAATGGCCATTAGGAATAATGCTGCAAAAAACAAACGGTGAAGGGAGTGTGGAGAAATGCGTACCCTCGGTTGTAAGGCGGGGCATGTAAAGAGCCACAAATGAAAACACAGTGTAGGTGCTTTGAAAAGGGAAACATTGAGCTACCAGTCAATCAATCACAACCAATGCTTGGCCTATCACCTGAGAAAATGAGAATCAAAAAGTCACAGGCTGGCAAACCTGTACGCCAGCAAGATTTACCATAGCCAGCACTTGGAAGCAATGAAAATGTCCATCAACCGAGGAATGCACCAAGAAGAAGTGGTCCACGTACACAACGGAATATTACTCTAATAATAAATATAAATTAAATTTAAAAACAAACAAAAGCAAGGAGACATCAACATTTGTGGGTTTATCCGGGCACATTGCACTCTAATTTACAAACGAAGAACACCATTGGCCGGTAGTTCTGTTTCCCTACTACCAGCAAGTGGAACGAAGAAAGGCTGCTGCTCTCTGGCCGTTACCTGCAAAAGCAGGTTTAAAGCCTGAGCTAATGGTCACTTCATATGAACAAGTACTGCAAGGCTGTAAATGAAACCTGCCCTCAAAGTGTCTTGAGGGAGATAATGGCCAAAATATTTCAAATGGTGACACATACTTTAAGAAAACACTTTGAAGAAATAAGCTCTAATCACAGCTGGAAAAATAAAAAGGACATGTCTTAAAGCTCAGTTTCAATGCAGTATGAGACACATGCAAATTCAACCACAAAGAGGTATCAGCTCACACCACTCAGAATAACCATCAGCAAAAACTACAAAGAATAAATCCTGAAGGTGCTGGGAAGAAATACATACCCTCCACTTTAAGTGGGACGTAACCTGGAAAGAGCCAGAAAGGAGAACAGAATAGATGTGCCTTTAAAAGGTAAACATTGAGCTACCATATGATCCAGCAGAACTATTCCTGGATCTATAAACTAAGAAGACAGAATTGGAAGGTCACAGGCACGCAAATCTGCATTGCATAGTATTACAATAGCCAAGATATGGAAGTAACCAAAAAGTCCACCGACAGATGGGTGGACAAAGAAGAAATGCTACCTGTACAGATGGAATAGGAGCTAGTGAAAAAAATGAAACAATGCCATTTCCAGCACCATAGATGAGTCTAGAAGTAATCACGCAACTTGGACTAAGTGAGAAAGCGAAAGACACATATCCTATCATATCACATATAGGTGTTACCTAAAAAATGATACAAAGAAAGATATTTCCACAGAGAAACACTTTCATAGATTCATTAAAAAACTTATTGTTCACCAAATGGAAAATTGTGAGGATTGGATGCATTACCATATTGAGGTTAACAGAGAGATACACACACTTGTGAAATATATAATCACCAAAGACCTACGCAATACCAAGAGAAAACTTCTCAACATTGTGTCATAACCTACATGGGAAAAGGATCCGAAGAAGAATAGATATATGTATATGTGTGAAAGAACCACATCTTGCACACCCAGAACAAACAAAACATTGTAATCAAGTTTGCTGTGATAAAAAATAAAAATTAAGTTAAAAATACCAACAAAAAGTAATTAGACCTAAACTGAAAGGGCTTTTTCCTCGCACATTCCATTCTAATTTACAACCTAGAACACCACTTCCAGTAAGGCTCTGTTGCCCTAGTAACCAGACTTGGTAAAGGAGAAATGCTGCCGCCTTGTGGCCGATTCACGCAAGAGCAACTTTTAACCCACAGCTAATGGTCACTTACCATTCACAAGGACTCAGGGCTGTAAAGGACACCTGCCCTCAAAATTGTGCTGAGGTAGGGAATGGATAAAAAAGTTCAAAACAGGCAACATGTTCACGAAGATAGTATGAAGAGGTAAGTTTTACTCACTCTCTTTTTAAAGAAAGGAAAATGGATAAAAGCTCAGCCTCAGGAAGTATTAGACTCATGCAATCTAATCTACAAAAAGTTTTCAACTCACACCAGTCGACTGACCATTGGCAAAAAGTCTACAAACAATAAATGCTGAAGAGGATTTTGGGAACTGTGTACCCTCTAGCTGCTGGTGAGATGTAAAAGGGTTAAACGCTAATAATGAGAACAGAAAGGAGCTGCGTTGAAAAGGAAAAATTGAGGTACCATTCAATCCAGCAGGCGCACCAATGGGCCTCTCACCTGAGAAGACCAGAATGAAGAAGACCCGGGCTGCAAAAGCTGCACTGCAGCCTTATTCACAGTAGACAAGACAGTGAAGCAACCAAAATGTCCATCAACAGATGAAAGGATAAAGAAGAAGTGGTCCATGTACACAATGAATACTAGCCATGGAAAACAATGAAACACTGCTCTTTGAGGCACCATAGATGATCTTGGAGATAATCACAGAACATGAGCTAAGTCGGAAAGCAAAAGTCCTATATCCTATGATATCACTTATAGGCGTTATCTAATAACTGACACAAATGAACATATTTCCACAGAGAAAGTCAATCACACACTTATTTAAAAAAACTATGCTTATCTAAAAGGAAAGGTGGGGGGAATGGATAAATGAAGATTAGCGTTACCATATGTATACAAATACATATTATATACATATATCAAAAAGACCGACCATATAGCAAGGAAGGTTTACGGAACACTCTGTAATAATTCACACGGGAAGAGGATCTCTACATAAATAGGTATATAGAATATGTAGATGAACCAGAGTGTGTACACCTTGGACAAGCAACATTCTAACCATTACCCCAATTGAAAAAATGAAAACAACGAACTAGGAGTAATGAGACATAAACTTATGGGGGGTTTTCCTGGCACATTCCATCCAAATTGAAAACCTAGGCAAACAACTTCCAGAACGGCTCTGCTGCCCTAGTACCCAGATTTGGGAATGGAGAAATGCTGCATCCTTGTGGCCGTTTCCCACAACAGCAGCTTTGAACCCACTGCAAAAGGTCACTAATTATTCACCAATTGCAGGTCTGTAAATGACACCGGCCCTCCAAAAAATACTGAGGTCGAAAATCGAACAAAAACTTCTAGAGTGCAACTTTCCAAAAAGAAAATTTGAAGAGGTATATTATACTCACACTTTTTTTCTTTTTTCTTTTAACAGAAAAGCAAAAGGCGTGGAAAAATGATGAATTGTAGGAATTTTTACAGACATGTAAACCCAAATTACAAAAACCTATCAGCTCACACCAGTCAGAATGGCCATCAACAAAAATGCTGCAAACAAGAAATGCTGACGTGATTGTGGAGAAATGCGTACCCTCGATTCGAAGGGGGACGTGGTAAGAGCCACGAATGAAAGCACAATTGAGGTGCCTTGAAAAGGGAAACGTTGAGCTACCATACCAGTCAATCAATCATACCCACTGCTGGGTCTATCACCTGAGAAAAGGAAAATCAAAAATCACAGGCTGGCAATCCTGCACTCCAGCAATATTTACCATAGGCAACACTTGGAAGCAACGAAAATGTCCATCAACAGAGGAATGCACCAAGAAGAAGTGGTCCATGTACACAATGGAATATTAGCCATGGAAAACATTGAAGCACTGCTCTTTGAGGCACCATAGATGAGCCTGGAGATAATCACAAAACATGAAGTAGGTCGGAAAGCAAAAGACCTTTAGCCTATATTATCACTTCTGGCATTATCTAAGAACTGACACAGATGAACATATTTTCAAAGAGAAAGACACTCACAGGTTTAGAAAACAAACTATGCTCATCTAAAAGGAAAGGAGGGTTGGAAATTGAGAAATGAAGATTAGTGTTACTATACATATACAAATACATATTATATACATGTATCAAAAAGACCGAACATATAGCAAGGGAGGTCGACGGAACACTGTAATATTTTACATGGGAAGAGGATCTGTACATTAATAGACATACATAATGTACAAATGAACCAGATTGTGTACACCTAGGACAAACAATATTCTAAACTTTACCCAGATTAAAAAACTTTTAAAAACCAAGAAGAAGTAATGAGACATAAACTTATGGGGATTTCTCCTGGCAAATTCCATTCTAATTTACAACCTAGGACAATGACTTCCAGAAAGGCTCTGCTGCCCTAGTACCCAGATTGGGGAATGGAGAAATGCTACCTCCTTGTGGCCGTTTCCCACAACAGCAGCTTTGAACCCACTGCAAAAGGTCACTAAATTTTCACCAACTTGCAGTTTTGTAAATGGCACCTGCCCTCCAGAAAATTTCTGGGGTCCAAAATAGACAAAAACATTCAGAAGAGGGCAACCTTCGAAGAAGACAATTTCAAGAGCTATGTTGTACTCACGGTTTTTTCTTTTAAGAGAAAAGAAAAAGGCGTAGGAATATGATGAATTTTAAAAATTTTAATGACATGCATACCCATATTACAAAAACCGATTAGCTCACAGCAGTCAGAATGGCCATTAGGAAAAATGCTGCAAAAAATAAATGGTGAAGGGAGTGTGGAGAAATGCGTACCCTCGGTTGTAAGGGGGGGCATGTAAAAAATATTGAACTACCAGTCAATCAATCACAACCACTGCTTGGCCTATCACCTGAAAAAATGAGAATCAAAAAGTCACAGGCTGGCAAACTTGTACGCCAGCAAGATTTACCTTAGCCAGCACTCGGAAGCAATGAAAATGTCCATCAACCGAGGAATGCACCAAGAAGAAGTGGTCCACGTACACAATGGAATATTACTCTAATAATAAATATAAATTAAATTTAAAAACAAACAAAAGCAAGGAGACATCAACATTTGTGGGTTTATCCGGGCACATTGCACTCTAATTTTTAAATGAAAAACACCACTGGCCGGTAGGTCTGTTTCCCTAGTACCAGCAAGGGGAACGAAGAAAGGCTGCTGCTCTCTGGCCGTTACCTGCAAAAGCAGGTTTAAAGCCTGAGCTAATGGTCACTTCATATGAACAAATACTGCAAGGCTGTAAATGAAACCTGCCCTCAAAGTGGCTTGAGGGAGATAATGGCCAAAATATTTCAAATGGTGACACATACTTTAAGAAAACACTTTGAAGAAATAAGCTCTAATCACAGCTGGAAAAATAAAAAGGACATGTCTTAAAGCTCAATTTCAACGCAGTATGAGACACATGCAAATTCAACCACAAAGAGGTATCAGCTCACACCACTCAGAATAACCATCAGCAGAAACTACAAAGAATAAATTCTGAGGGTGCTGGGAAGAAATACATACCCTCCACTTTAAGTGGGACGTAACCTGGAAAGAGCCACTAAGGAGAACAGAATAGAGGTGCCTTTCAAAGGTAAACATTGAGCTACCGTATGATCCAGCAGAACTATTCCTGGATCTATAAACTAAGAAGACAGAATTGGAAGGACACAGGCACGCAAATCTGCATTGCATAGTATTACAATAGCCAAGATATGGAAGTAACCAAAAAGTCCACCGACAGATGGGTGGACAAAGAAGAACTGCTACCTGTACAGATGGAATAGGAGCTAGTGAAAAAAATGAAACAATGCCATTTCCAGCACCATAGATGAGTCTAGAAGTAATCACGCAACTTGGACTAAGTGAGAAAGCGAAAGACACATATCCTATCATATCACATATAGGTGTTACCTAAAAAATGATACAAAGAAAGATATTTCCACAGAGAAACACTTTCATAGATTCATTAAAATACTTATGGTTCACCAAATGGAAAATTGTGAGGATTGGATGCATTACCATATTGAGGTTAACAGAGAGATACACACACTTGTGAAATATATAATCACCAAAGACCTACGCAATACCAAGAGAAGACTTCTCAACATTGTGTCATAACCTACATGGGAAAAGGATCCGAAGAAGAATAGATATATGTATATGTGTGAAAGAACCACATCTTGCACACCCAGAACAAACAAAACATTGTAATCAAGTTTGCTGTGATAAAAAATAAAAATTAAGTTAAAAATTCCAACAAGAAGTAATTAGACCTAAACTTAAAGGGCTTTTTCCTCGCACATTCCATTCTAATTTACAACCTAGAACACCACTTCCAGTAAGGCTCTGTTGCCCTAGTAACCAGATTTGGTAAAGGAGAAATGCTGCCGCCTTGTGGCCGATTCACGCAAGAGCAACTTTTAACCCACAGCTAATGGTCACTTACCATTCACAAGGACTCAGGGCTGTAAAGGACACCTGCCCTCAAAATTGTGCTGAGGTAGGGAATGGATAAAAAAGTTCAAAACAGGCAACATGTTCACGAAGATAGTATGAAGAGGTAAGTTTTACTCACTCTCTTTTTAAAGAAAGGAAAATGGATAAAAGCTCAGCCTCAGGAAGTATTAGACTCATGCAATCTAATCTACAAAAAGTTTTCAACTCACACCAGTCGACTGACCATTGGCAAAAAGTCTACAAACAATAAATGCTGAAGAGGATTTTGAGAACTGTGTACCCTCTAGCTGCTGGTGAGATGTAAAAGGGTTAAACGCTAATAATGAGAACAGAAAGGAGCTGCGATGAAAAGGAAAAATTGAGGTACCATTCAATCCAGCAGGCGCACCAATGGGCCTCTCACCTGAGAAGACCAGAATGAAGAAGACCCGGGCTGCAAAAGCT
The DNA here is from genome assembly GCF_028023285.1 of Balaenoptera ricei. Lineage (NCBI taxonomy): Eukaryota > Metazoa > Chordata > Mammalia > Artiodactyla > Balaenopteridae > Balaenoptera > Balaenoptera ricei. The sequence continues at coordinate 84,868,340 of NC_082640.1, read as the reverse complement.
GCACTGCAGCCTTATTCACAGTAGACAAGACAGTGAAGCAACCAAAATGTCCATCAACAGATGAAAGGATAAAGAAGAAGTGGTCCATGTACACAATGAATACTAGCCATGGAAAACAATGAAACACTGCTCTTTGAGGCACCATAGATGATCTTGGAGATAATCACAGAACATGAGCTAAGTCGGAAAGCAAAAGTCCTATATCCTATGATATCACTTATAGGCGTTATCTAATAACTGACACAAATGAACATATTTCCACAGAGAAAGTCAATCACACACTTATTTAAAAAAACTATGCTTATCTAAAAGGAAAGGTGGGGGGAATGGATAAATGAAGATTAGCGTTACCATATGTATACAAATACATATTATATACATATATCAAAAAGACCGACCATATAGCAAGGAAGGTTTACGGAACACTCTGTAATAATTCACACGGGAAGAGGATCTCTACATAAATAGGTATATAGAATATGTAGATGAACCAGAGTGTGTACACCTTGGACAAGCAACATTCTAACCATTACCCCAATTGAAAAAATGAAATCAACGAACTAGGAGTAATGAGACATAAACTTATGGGGGGTTTTCCTGGCACATTCCATCCAAATTGAAAATCTAGGCAAACAACTTCCAGAAAGGCTCTGCTGCCCTAGTACCCAGATTTGGGAATGGAGAAATGCTGCATCCTTGTGGCCGTTTCCCACAACAGCAGCTTTGAACCCACTGCAAAAGGTCACTAATTATTCACCAATTGCAGGTCTGTAAATGACACCGGCCCTCCAAAAAATACTGAGGTCGAAAATCGAACAAAAACTTCTAGAGTGCAACTTTCCAAAAAGAAAATTGGAAGAGGTATATTATACTCACACTTTTTTTCTTTTTTCTTTTAACAGAAAAGCAAAAGGCGTGGAAAAATGATGAATTGTAGGAATTTTTACAGACATGTAAACCCAAATTACAAAAACCTATCAGCTCACACCAGTCAGAATGGCCATCAACAAAAATGCTGCAAACAAGAAATGCTGACGTGATTGTGGAGAAATGCGTACCCTCGATTCGAAGGGGGACGTGGTAAGAGCCACGAATGAAAGCACAATTGAGGTGCCTTGAAAAGGGAAACGTTGAGCTACCATACCAGTCAATCAATCATACCCACTGCTGGGTCTATCACCTGAGAAAAGGAAAATCAAAAATCACAGGCTGGCAATCCTGCACTCCAGCAATATTTACCATAGGCAACACTTGGAAGCAACGAAAATGTCCATCAACAGAGGAATGCACCAAGAAGAAGTGGTCCATGTACACAATGGAATATTAGCCATGGAAAACATTGAAGCACTGCTCTTTGAGGCACCATAGATGAGCCTGGAGATAATCACAAAACATGAAGTAGGTCGGAAAGCAAAAGACCTTTAGCCTATATTATCACTTCTGGCATTATCTAAGAACTGACACAGATGAACATATTTTCAAAGAGAAAGACACTCACAGGTTTAGAAAACAAACTATGCTCATCTAAAAGGAAAGGAGGGTTGGAAATTGAGAAATGAAGATTAGTGTTACTATACATATACAAATACATATTATATACATGTATCAAAAAGACCGAACATATAGCAAGGGAGGTCGACGGAACACTGTAATATTTTACATGGGAAGAGGATCTGTACATTAATAGACATACATAATGTACAAATGAACCAGATTGTGTACACCTAGGACAAACAATATTCTAAACTTTACCCAGATTAAAAAACTTTTCAAAACCAAGAAGAAGTAATGAGACATAAACTTATGGGGGTATCTTCTGGCAAATTCCATTCGAATTTACAACCTAGGACAATGACTTCCAGAAAGGCTCTGCTGCCCTAGTACCCAGATTGGGGAATGGAGAAATGCTACCTCCTTGTGGCCGTTTCCCACAACAGCAGCTTTGAACCCACTGCAAAAGGTCACTAAATTTTCACCAACTTGCAGTTCTGTAAATGACACCTGCCCTCCAGAAAATTTCTGGGGTCAAAAATCGACCAAAAAATTCAAAAGAGGGCAACCTTCGAAGAAGACAATTTCAAGAGCTATATTGTACTCACGGTTTTTTCTTTTAAGAGAAAAGAAAAAGGCATAGGAATATGATGAATTTTAAAAAATTTAAGACATGCATACCCATATTACAAAAACCGATCAGCTCACAGCAGTCAGAATGGCCATTAGGAATAATGCTGCAAAAAACAAACGGTGAAGGGAGTGTGGAGAAATGCGTACCCTCGGTTGTAAGGCGGGGCATGTAAAGAGCCACAAATGAAAACACAGTGTAGGTGCTTTGAAAAGGGAAACATTGAGCTACCAGTCAATCAATCACAACCAATGCTTGGCCTATCACCTGAGAAAATGAGAATCAAAAAGTCACAGGCTGGCAAACCTGTACGCCAGCAAGATTTACCATAGCCAGCACTTGGAAGCAATGAAAATGTCCATCAACCGAGGAATGCACCAAGAAGAAGTGGTCCACGTACACAACGGAATATTACTCTAATAATAAATATAAATTAAATTTAAAAACAAACAAAAGCAAGGAGACATCAACATTTGTGGGTTTATCCGGGCACATTGCACTCTAATTTACAAACGAAGAACACCATTGGCCGGTAGTTCTGTTTCCCTACTACCAGCAAGTGGAACGAAGAAAGGCTGCTGCTCTCTGGCCGTTACCTGCAAAAGCAGGTTTAAAGCCTGAGCTAATGGTCACTTCATATGAACAAGTACTGCAAGGCTGTAAATGAAACCTGCCCTCAAAGTGTCTTGAGGGAGATAATGGCCAAAATATTTCAAATGGTGACACATACTTTAAGAAAACACTTTGAAGAAATAAGCTCTAATCACAGCTGGAAAAATAAAAAGGACATGTCTTAAAGCTCAGTTTCAATGCAGTATGAGACACATGCAAATTCAACCACAAAGAGGTATCAGCTCACACCACTCAGAATAACCATCAGCAAAAACTACAAAGAATAAATCCTGAAGGTGCTGGGAAGAAATACATACCCTCCACTTTAAGTGGGACGTAACCTGGAAAGAGCCAGAAAGGAGAACAGAATAGATGTGCCTTTAAAAGGTAAACATTGAGCTACCATATGATCCAGCAGAACTATTCCTGGATCTATAAACTAAGAAGACAGAATTGGAAGGTCACAGGCACGCAAATCTGCATTGCATAGTATTACAATAGCCAAGATATGGAAGTAACCAAAAAGTCCACCGACAGATGGGTGGACAAAGAAGAAATGCTACCTGTACAGATGGAATAGGAGCTAGTGAAAAAAATGAAACAATGCCATTTCCAGCACCATAGATGAGTCTAGAAGTAATCACGCAACTTGGACTAAGTGAGAAAGCGAAAGACACATATCCTATCATATCACATATAGGTGTTACCTAAAAAATGATACAAAGAAAGATATTTCCACAGAGAAACACTTTCATAGATTCATTAAAAAACTTATTGTTCACCAAATGGAAAATTGTGAGGATTGGATGCATTACCATATTGAGGTTAACAGAGAGATACACACACTTGTGAAATATATAATCACCAAAGACCTACGCAATACCAAGAGAAAACTTCTCAACATTGTGTCATAACCTACATGGGAAAAGGATCCGAAGAAGAATAGATATATGTATATGTGTGAAAGAACCACATCTTGCACACCCAGAACAAACAAAACATTGTAATCAAGTTTGCTGTGATAAAAAATAAAAATTAAGTTAAAAATACCAACAAAAAGTAATTAGACCTAAACTGAAAGGGCTTTTTCCTCGCACATTCCATTCTAATTTACAACCTAGAACACCACTTCCAGTAAGGCTCTGTTGCCCTAGTAACCAGACTTGGTAAAGGAGAAATGCTGCCGCCTTGTGGCCGATTCACGCAAGAGCAACTTTTAACCCACAGCTAATGGTCACTTACCATTCACAAGGACTCAGGGCTGTAAAGGACACCTGCCCTCAAAATTGTGCTGAGGTAGGGAATGGATAAAAAAGTTCAAAACAGGCAACATGTTCACGAAGATAGTATGAAGAGGTAAGTTTTACTCACTCTCTTTTTAAAGAAAGGAAAATGGATAAAAGCTCAGCCTCAGGAAGTATTAGACTCATGCAATCTAATCTACAAAAAGTTTTCAACTCACACCAGTCGACTGACCATTGGCAAAAAGTCTACAAACAATAAATGCTGAAGAGGATTTTGGGAACTGTGTACCCTCTAGCTGCTGGTGAGATGTAAAAGGGTTAAACGCTAATAATGAGAACAGAAAGGAGCTGCGTTGAAAAGGAAAAATTGAGGTACCATTCAATCCAGCAGGCGCACCAATGGGCCTCTCACCTGAGAAGACCAGAATGAAGAAGACCCGGGCTGCAAAAGCTGCACTGCAGCCTTATTCACAGTAGACAAGACAGTGAAGCAACCAAAATGTCCATCAACAGATGAAAGGATAAAGAAGAAGTGGTCCATGTACACAATGAATACTAGCCATGGAAAACAATGAAACACTGCTCTTTGAGGCACCATAGATGATCTTGGAGATAATCACAGAACATGAGCTAAGTCGGAAAGCAAAAGTCCTATATCCTATGATATCACTTATAGGCGTTATCTAATAACTGACACAAATGAACATATTTCCACAGAGAAAGTCAATCACACACTTATTTAAAAAAACTATGCTTATCTAAAAGGAAAGGTGGGGGGAATGGATAAATGAAGATTAGCGTTACCATATGTATACAAATACATATTATATACATATATCAAAAAGACCGACCATATAGCAAGGAAGGTTTACGGAACACTCTGTAATAATTCACACGGGAAGAGGATCTCTACATAAATAGGTATATAGAATATGTAGATGAACCAGAGTGTGTACACCTTGGACAAGCAACATTCTAACCATTACCCCAATTGAAAAAATGAAAACAACGAACTAGGAGTAATGAGACATAAACTTATGGGGGGTTTTCCTGGCACATTCCATCCAAATTGAAAACCTAGGCAAACAACTTCCAGAACGGCTCTGCTGCCCTAGTACCCAGATTTGGGAATGGAGAAATGCTGCATCCTTGTGGCCGTTTCCCACAACAGCAGCTTTGAACCCACTGCAAAAGGTCACTAATTATTCACCAATTGCAGGTCTGTAAATGACACCGGCCCTCCAAAAAATACTGAGGTCGAAAATCGAACAAAAACTTCTAGAGTGCAACTTTCCAAAAAGAAAATTGGAAGAGGTATATTATACTCACACTTTTTTTCTTTTTTCTTTTAACAGAAAAGCAAAAGGCGTGGAAAAATGATGAATTGTAGGAATTTTTACAGACATGTAAACCCAAATTACAAAAACCTATCAGCTCACACCAGTCAGAATGGCCATCAACAAAAATGCTGCAAACAAGAAATGCTGACGTGATTGTGGAGAAATGCGTACCCTCGATTCGAAGGGGGACGTGGTAAGAGCCACGAATGAAAGCACAATTGAGGTGCCTTGAAAAGGGAAACGTTGAGCTACCATACCAGTCAATCAATCATACCCACTGCTGGGTCTATCACCTGAGAAAAGGAAAATCAAAAATCACAGGCTGGCAATCCTGCACTCCAGCAATATTTACCATAGGCAACACTTGGAAGCAACGAAAATGTCCATCAACAGAGGAATGCACCAAGAAGAAGTGGTCCATGTACACAATGGAATATTAGCCATGGAAAACATTGAAGCACTGCTTTTTGAGGCACCATAGATGAGCCTGGAGATAATCACAAAACATGAAGTAGGTCGGAAAGCAAAAGACCTTTAGCCTATATTATCACTTCTGGCATTATCTAAGAACTGACACAGATGAACATATTTTCAAAGAGAAAGACACTCACAGGTTTAGAAAACAAACTATGCTCATCTAAAAGGAAAGGAGGGTTGGAAATTGAGAAATGAAGATTAGTGTTACTATACATATACAAATACATATTATATACATGTATCAAAAAGACCGAACATATAGCAAGGGAGGCCGACGGAACACTGTAATATTTTACATGGGAAGAGGATCTGTACATTAATAGACATACATAATGTACAAATGAACCAGATTGTGTACACCTAGGACAAACAATATTCTAAACTTTACCCAGATTAAAAAACTTTTCAAAACCAAGAAGAAGTAATGAGACATAAACTTATGGGGGTATCTTCTGGCAAATTCCATTCGAATTTACAACCTAGGACAATGACTTCCAGAAAGGCTCTGCTGCCCTAGTACCCAGATTGGGGAATGGAGAAATGCTACCTCCTTGTGGCCGTTTCCCACAACAGCAGCTTTGAACCCACTGCAAAAGGTCACTAAATTTTCACCAACTTGCAGTTCTGTAAATGACACCTGCCCTCCAGAAAATTTCTGGGGTCAAAAATCGACCAAAAAATTCAAAAGAGGGCAACCTTCGAAGAAGACAATTTCAAGAGCTATATTGTACTCACGGTTTTTTCTTTTAAGAGAAAAGAAAAAGGCGTAGGAATATGATGAATTTTAAAAAATTTAAGACATGCATACCCATATTACAAAAACCGATCAGCTCACAGCAGTCAGAACGGCCATTAGGAATAATGCTGCAAAAAACAAACGGTGAAGGGAGTGTGGAGAAATGCGTACCCTCGGTTGTAAGGCGGGGCATGTAAAGAGCCACAAATGAAAACACAGTGTAGGTGCTTTGAAAAGGGAAACATTGAGCTACCAGTCAATCAATCACAACCAATGCTTGGCCTATCACCTGAGAAAATGAGAATCAAAAAGTCACAGGCTGGCAAACCTGTACGCCAGCAAGATTTACAATAGCCAGCACTCGGAAGCAATGAAAATGTCCATCAACCGAGGAATGCACCAAGAAGAAGTGGTCCACGTACGCAACGGAATATTACTCTAATAATAAATATAAATTAAATTTAAAAACAAACAAAAGCAAGGAGACATCAACATTTGTGGGTTTATCCGGGCACATTGCACTCTAATTTACAAACGAAGAACACCATTGGCCGGTAGTTCTGTTTCCCTACTACCAGCAAGTGGAACGAAGAAAGGCTGCTGCTCTCTGGCCGTTACCTGCAAAAGCAGGTTTAAAGCCTGAGCTAATGGTCACTTCATATGAACAAGTACTGCAAGGCTGTAAATGAAACCTGCCCTCAAAGTGTCTTGAGGGAGATAATGGCCAAAATATTTCAAATGGTGACACATACTTTAAGAAAACACTTTGAAGAAATAAGCTCTAATCACAGCTGGAAAAATAAAAAGGACATGTCTTAAAGCTCAGTTTCAATGCAGTATGAGACACATGCAAATTCAACCACAAAGAGGTATCAGCTCACACCACTCAGAATAACCATCAGCAAAAACTACAAAGAATAAATCCTGAAGGTGCTGGGAAGAAATACATACCCTCCACTTTAAGTGGGACGTAACCTGGAAAGAGCCAGAAAGGAGAACAGAATAGATGTGCCTTTAAAAGGTAAACATTGAGCTACCGTATGATCCAGCAGAACTATTCCTGGATCTATAAACTAAGAAGACAGAATTGGAAGGTCACAGGCACGCAAATCTGCATTGCATAGTATTACAATAGCCAAGATATGGAAGTAACCAAAAAGTCCACCGACAGATGGGTGGACAAAGAAGAACTGCTACCTGTACAGATGGAATAGGAGCTAGTGAAAAAAATGAAACAATGCCATTTCCAGCACCATAGATGAGTCTAGAAGTAATCACGCAACTTGGACTAAGTGAGAAAGCGAAAGACACATATCCTATCATATCACATATAGGTGTTACCTAAAAAATGATACAAAGAAAGATATTTCCACAGAGAAACACTTTCATAGATTCATTAAAATACTTATGGTTCACCAAATGGAAAATTGTGAGGATTGGATGCATTACCATATTGAGGTTAACAGAGAGATACACACACTTGTGAAATATATAATCACCAAAGACCTACGCAATACCAAGAGAAGACTTCTCAACATTGTGTCATAACCTACATGGGAAAAGGATCCGAAGAAGAATAGATATATGTATATGTGTGAAAGAACCACATCTTGCACACCCAGAACAAACAAAACATTGTAATCAAGTTTGCTGTGATAAAAAATAAAAATTAAGTTAAAAATTCCAACAAGAAGTAATTAGACCTAAACTTAAAGGGCTTTTTCCTCGCACATTCCATTCTAATTTACAACCTAGAACACCACTTCCAGTAAGGCTCTGTTGCCCTAGTAACCAGATTTGGTAAAGGAGAAATGCTGCCGCCTTGTGGCCGATTCACGCAAGAGCAACTTTTAACCCACAGCTAATGGTCACTTACCATTCACAAGGACTCAGGGCTGTAAAGGACACCTGCCCTCAAAATTGTGCTGAGGTAGGGAATGGATAAAAAAGTTCAAAACAGGCAACATGTTCACGAAGATAGTATGAAGAGGTAAGTTTTACTCACTCTCTTTTTAAAGAAAGGAAAATGGATAAAAGCTCAGCCTCAGGAAGTATTAGACTCATGCAATCTAATCTACAAAAAGTTTTCAACTCACACCAGTCGACTGACCATTGGCAAAAAGTCTACAAACAATAAATGCTGAAGAGGATTTTGAGAACTGTGTACCCTCTAGCTGCTGGTGAGATGTAAAAGGGTTAAACGCTAATAATGAGAACAGAAAGGAGCTGCGATGAAAAGGAAAAATTGAGGTACCATTCAATCCAGCAGGCGCACCAATGGGCCTCTCACCTGAGAAGACCAGAATGAAGAAGACCCGGGCTGCAAAAGCTGCACTGCAGCCTTATTCACAGTAGACAAGACAGTGAAGCAACCAAAATGTCCATCAACAGATGAAAGGATAAAGAAGAAGTGGTCCATGTACACAATGAATACTAGCCATGGAAAACAATGAAACACTGCTCTTTGAGGCACCATAGATGATCTTGGAGATAATCACAGAACATGAGCTAAGTCGGAAAGCAAAAGTCCTATATCCTATGATATCACTTATAGGCGTTATCTAATAACTGACACAAATGAACATATTTCCACAGAGAAAGTCAATCACACACTTATTTAAAAAAACTATGCTTATCTAAAAGGAAAGGTGGGGGGAATGGATAAATGAAGATTAGCGTTACCATATGTATACAAATACATATTATATACATATATCAAAAAGACCGACCATATAGCAAGGAAGGTTTACGGAACACTCTGTAATAATTCACACGGGAAGAGGATCTCTACATAAATAGGTATATAGAATATGTAGATGAACCAGAGTGTGTACACCTTGGACAAGCAACATTCTAACCATTACCCCAATTGAAAAAATGAAAACAACGAACTAGGAGTAATGAGACATAAACTTATGGGGGGTTTTCCTGGCACATTCCATCCAAATTGAAAATCTAGGCAAACAACTTCCAGAAAGGCTCTGCTGCCCTAGTACCCAGATTTGGGAATGGAGAAATGCTGCATCCTTGTGGCCGTTTCCCACAACAGCAGCTTTGAACCCACTGCAAAAGGTCACTAATTATTCACCAATTGCAGGTCTGTAAATGACACCGGCCCTCCAAAAAATACTGAGGTCGAAAATCGAACAAAAACTTCTAGAGTGCAACTTTCCAAAAAGAAAATTTGAAGAGGTATATTATACTCACACTTTTTTTCTTTTTTCTTTTAACAGAAAAGCAAAAGGCGTGGAAAAATGATGAATTGTAGGAATTTTTACAGACATGTAAACCCAAATTACAAAAACCTATCAGCTCACACCAGTCAGAATGGCCATCAACAAAAATGCTGCAAACAAGAAATGCTGACGTGATTGTGGAGAAATGCGTACCCTCGATTCGAAGGGGGACGTGGTAAGAGCCACGAATGAAAGCACAATTGAGGTGCCTTGAAAAGGGAAACGTTGAGCTACCATACCAGTCAATCAATCATACCCACTGCTGGGTCTATCACCTGAGAAAAGGAAAATCAAAAATCACAGGCTGGCAATCCTGCACTCCAGCAATATTTACCATAGGCAACACTTGGAAGCAACGAAAATGTCCATCAACAGAGGAATGCACCAAGAAGAAGTGGTCCATGTACACAATGGAATATTAGCCATGGAAAACATTGAAGCACTGCTCTTTGAGGCACCATAGATGAGCCTGGAGATAATCACAAAACATGAAGTAGGTCGGAAAGCAAAAGACCTTTAGCCTATATTATCACTTCTGGCATTATCTAAGAACTGACACAGATGAACATATTTTCAAAGAGAAAGACACTCACAGGTTTAGAAAACAAACTATGCTCATCTAAAAGGAAAGGAGGGTTGGAAATTGAGAAATGAAGATTAGTGTTACTATACATATACAAATACATATTATATACATGTATCAAAAAGACCGAACATACAGCAAGGGAGGTCGACGGAACACTGTAATATTTTACATGGGAAGAGGATCTGTACATTAATAGACATACATAATGTACAAATGAACCAGATTGTGTACACCTAGGACAAACAATATTCTAAACTTTACCCAGATTAAAAAACTTTTCAAAACCAAGAAGAAGTAATGAGACATAAACTTATGGGGATTTCTCCTGGCAAATTCCATTCTAATTTACAACCTAGGACAATGACTTCCAGAAAGGCTCTGCTGCCCTAGTACCCAGATTGGGGAATGGAGAAGTGCTACATCCTTGTGGCCGTTTCCCACAACAGCAGCTTTGAACCCACTGCAAAAGGTCACTAAATTTTCACCAACTTGCAGTTTTGTAAATGGCACCTGCCCTCCAGAAAATTTCTGGGGTCCAAAATAGACAAAAACATTCAGAAGAGGGCAACCTTCGAAGAAGACAATTTCAAGAGCTATATCGTACTCACGGTTTTTTCTTTTAAGAGAAAAGAAAAAGGCGTAGGAATATGATGAATTTTAAAAATTTTAATGACATGCATACCCATATTACAAAAACCGATTAGCTCACAGCAGTCAGAATGGCCATTAGGAAAAATGCTGCAAAAAATAAATGGTGAAGGGAGTGTGGAGAAATGCGTACCCTCGGTTGTAAGGGGGGGCATGTAAAAAATATTGAACTACCAGTCAATCAATCACAACCACTGCTTGGCCTATCACCTGAAAAAATGAGAATCAAAAAGTCACAGGCTGGCAAACTTGTACGCCAGCAAGATTTACCTTAGCCAGCACTCGGAAGCAATGAAAATGTCCATCAACCGAGGAATGCACCAAGAAGAAGTGGTCCACGTACACAATGGAATATTACTCTAATAATAAATATAAATTAAATTTAAAAACAAACAAAAGCAAGGAGACATCAACATTTGTGGGTTTATCCGGGCACATTGCACTCTAATTTTTAAATGAAAAACACCACTGGCCGGTAGGTCTGTTTCCCTAGTACCAGCAAGGGGAACGTAGAAAGGCTGCTGCTCTCTGGCCGTTACCTGCAAAAGCAGGTTTAAAGCCTGAGCTAATGGTCACTTCATATGAACAAATACTGCAAGGCTGTAAATGAAACCTGCCCTCAAAGTGGCTTGAGGGAGATAATGGCCAAAATATTTCAAATGGTGACACATACTTTAAGAAAACACTTTGAAGAAATAAGCTCTAATCACAGCTGGAAAAATAAAAAGGACATGTCTTAAAGCTCAATTTCAACGCAGTATGAGACACATGCAAATTCAGCCACAAAGAGGTATCAGCTCACACCACTCAGAATAACCATCAGCAGAAACTACAAAGAATAAATTCTGAGGGTGCTGGGAAGAAATACATACCCTCCACTTTAAGTGGGACGTAACCTGGAAAGAGCCACTAAGGAGAACAGAATAGAGGTGCCTTTCAAAGGTAAACATTGAGCTACCGTATGATCCAGCAGAACTATTCCTGGATCTATAAACTAAGAAGACAGAATTGGAAGGACACAGGCACGCAAATCTGCATTGCATAGTATTACAATAGCCAAGATATGGAAGTAACCAAAAAGTCCACCGACAGATGGGTGGACAAAGAAGAACTGCTACCTGTACAGATGGAATAGGAGCTAGTGAAAAAAATGAAACAATGCCATTTCCAGCACCATAGATGAGTCTAGAAGTAATCACGCAACTTGGACTAAGTGAGAAAGCGAAAGACACATATCCTATCATATCACATATAGGTGTTACCTAAAAAATGATACAAAGAAAGATATTTCCACAGAGAAACACTTTCATAGATTCATTAAAATACTTATGGTTCACCAAATGGAAAATTGTGAGGATTGGATGCATTACCATATTGAGGTTAACAGAGAGATACACACACTTGTGAAATATATAATCACCAAAGACCTACGCAATACCAAGAGAAGACTTCTCAACATTGTGTCATAACCTACATGGGAAAAGGATCCGAAGAAGAATAGATATATGTATATGTGTGAAAGAACCACATCTTGCACACCCAGAACAAACAAAACATTGTAATCAAGTTTGCTGTGATAAAAAATAAAAATTAAGTTAAAAATTCCAACAAGAAGTAATTAGACCTAAACTTAAAGGGCTTTTTCCTCGCACATTCCATTCTAATTTACAACCTAGAACACCACTTCCAGTAAGGCTCTGTTGCCCTAGTAACCAGATTTGGTAAAGGAGAAATGCTGCCGCCTTGTGGCCGATTCACGCAAGAGCAACTTTTAACCCACAGCTAATGGTCACTTACCATTCACAAGGACTCAGGGCTGTAAAGGACACCTGCCCTCAAAATTGTGCTGAGGTAGGGAATGGATAAAAAAGTTCAAAACAGGCAACATGTTCACGAAGATAGTATGAAGAGGTAAGTTTTACTCACTCTCTTTTTAAAGAAAGGAAAATGGATAAAAGCTCAGCCTCAGGAAGTATTAGACTCATGCAATCTAATCTACAAAAAGTTTTCAACTCACACCAGTCGACTGACCATTGGCAAAAAGTCTACAAACAATAAATGCTGAAGAGGATTTTGAGAACTGTGTACCCTCTAGCTGCTGGTGAGATGTAAAAGGGTTAAACGCTAATAATGAGAACAGAAAGGAGCTGCGATGAAAAGGAAAAATTGAGGTACCATTCAATCCAGCAGGCGCACCAATGGGCCTCTCACCTGAGAAGACCAGAATGAAGAAGACCCGGGCTGCAAAAGCTGCACTGCAGCCTTATTCACAGTAGACAAGACAGTGAAGCAACCAAAATGTCCATCAACAGATGAAAGGATAAAGAAGAAGTGGTCCATGTACACAATGAATACTAGCCATGGAAAACAATGAAACACTGCTCTTTGAGGCACCATAGATGATCTTGGAGATAATCACAGAACATGAGCTAAGTCGGAAAGCAAAAGTCCTATATCCTATGATATCACTTATAGGCGTTATCTAATAACTGACACAAATGAACATATTTCCACAGAGAAAGTCAATCACACACTTATTTAAAAAAACTATGCTTATCTAAAAGGAAAGGTGGGGGGAATGGATAAATGAAGATTAGCGTTACCATATGTATACAAATACATATTATATACATATATCAAAAAGACCGACCATATAGCAAGGAAGGTTTACGGAACACTCTGTAATAATTCACACGGGAAGAGGATCTCTACATAAATAGGTATATAGAATATGTAGATGAACCAGAGTGTGTACACCTTGGACAAGCAACATTCTAACCATTACCCCAATTGAAAAAATGAAAACAACGAACTAGGAGTAATGAGACATAAACTTATGGGGGGTTTTCCTGGCACATTCCATCCAAATTGAAAACCTAGGCAAACAACTTCCAGAACGGCTCTGCTGCCCTAGTACCCAGATTTGGGAATGGAGAAATGCTGCATCCTTGTGGCCGTTTCCCACAACAGCAGCTTTGAACCCACTGCAAAAGGTCACTAATTATTCACCAATTGCAGGTCTGTAAATGACACCGGCCCTCCAAAAAATACTGAGGTCGAAAATCGAACAAAAACTTCTAGAGTGCAACTTTCCAAAAAGAAAATTTGAAGAGGTATATTATACTCACACTTTTTTTCTTTTTTCTTTTAACAGAAAAGCAAAAGGCGTGGAAAAATGATGAATTGTAGGAATTTTTACAGACATGTAAACCCAAATTACAAAAACCTATCAGCTCACACCAGTCAGAATGGCCATCAACAAAAATGCTGCAAACAAGAAATGCTGACGTGATTGTGGAGAAATGCGTACCCTCGATTCGAAGGGGGACGTGGTAAGAGCCACGAATGAAAGCACAATTGAGGTGCCTTGAAAAGGGAAACGTTGAGCTACCATACCAGTCAATCAATCATACCCACTGCTGGGTCTATCACCTGAGAAAAGGAAAATCAAAAATCACAGGCTGGCAATCCTGCACTCCAGCAATATTTACCATAGGCAACACTTGGAAGCAACGAAAATGTCCATCAACAGAGGAATGCACCAAGAAGAAGTGGTCCATGTACACAATGGAATATTAGCCATGGAAAACATTGAAGCACTGCTCTTTGAGGCACCAGAGATGAGCCTGGAGATAATCACAAAACATGAAGTAGGTCGGAAAGCAAAAGACCTTTAGCCTATATTATCACTTCTGGCATTATCTAAGAACTGACACAGATGAACATATTTTCAAAGAGAAAGACACTCACAGGTTTAGAAAACAAACTATGCTCATCTAAAAGGAAAGGAGGGTTGGAAATTGAGAAATGAAGATTAGTGTTACTATACATATACAAATACATATTATATACATGTATCAAAAAGACCGAACATATAGCAAGGGAGGTCGACGGAACACTGTAATATTTTACATGGGAAGAGGATCTGTACATTAATAGACATACATAATGTACAAATGAACCAGATTGTGTACACCTAGGACAAACAATATTCTAAACTTTACCCAGATTAAAAAACTTTTAAAAACCAAGAAGAAGTAATGAGACATAAACTTATGGGGGTATCTTCTGGCAAATTCCATTCGAATTTACAACCTAGGACAATGACTTCCAGAAAGGCTCTGCTGCCCTAGTACCCAGATTGGGGAATGGAGAAATGCTACCTCCTTGTGGCCGTTTCCCACAACAGCAGCTTTGAACCCACTGCAAAAGGTCACTAAATTTTCACCAACTTGCAGTTCTGTAAATGACACCTGCCCTCCAGAAAATTTCTGGGGTCAAAAATCGACCAAAAAATTCAAAAGAGGGCAACCTTCGAAGAAGACAATTTCAAGAGCTATATTGTACTCACGGTTTTTTCTTTTAAGAGAAAAGAAAAAGGCGTAGGAATAGGATGAATTTTAAAAAATTTAAGACATGCATACCCATATTACAAAAACCGATCAGCTCACAGCAGTCAGAACGGCCATTAGGAATAATGCTGCAAAAAACAAACGGTGAAGGGAGTGTGGAGAAATGCGTACCCTCGGTTGTAAGGCGGGGCATGTAAAGAGCCACAAATGAAAACACAGTGTAGGTGCTTTGAAAAGGGAAACATTGAGCTACCAGTCAATCAATCACAACCAATGCTTGGCCTATCACCTGAGAAAATGAGAATCAAAAAGTCACAGGCTGGCAAACCTGTACGCCAGCAAGATTTACCATAGCCAGCACTCGGAAGCAATGAAAATGTCCATCAACCGAGGAATGCACCAAGAAGAAGTGGTCCACGTACACAACGGAATATTACTCTAATAATAAATATAAATTAAATTTAAAAACAAACAAAAGCAAGGAGACATCAACATTTGTGGGTTTATCCGGGCACATTGCACTCTAATTTACAAACGAAGAACACCATTGGCCGGTAGTTCTGTTTCCCTACTACCAGCAAGTGGAACGAAGAAAGGCTGCTGCTCTCTGGCCGTTACCTGCAAAAGCAGGTTTAAAGCCTGAGCTAATGGTCACTTCATATGAACAAGTACTGCAAGGCTGTAAATGAAACCTGCCCTCAAAGTGTCTTGAGGGAGATAATGGCCAAAATATTTCAAATGGTGACACATACTTTAAGAAAACACTTTGAAGAAATAAGCTCTAATCACAGCTGGAAAAATAAAAAGGACATGTCTTAAAGCTCAGTTTCAATGCAGTATGAGACACATGCAAATTCAACCACAAAGAGGTATCAGCTCACACCACTCAGAATAACCATCAGCAAAAACTACAAAGAATAAATCCTGAAGGTGCTGGGAAGAAATACATACCCTCCACTTTAAGTGGGACGTAACCTGGAAAGAGCCAGAAAGGAGAACAGAATAGATGTGCCTTTAAAAGGTAAACATTGAGCTACCATATGATCCAGCAGAACTATTCCTGGATCTATAAACTAAGAAGACAGAATTGGAAGGTCACAGGCACGCAAATCTGCATTGCATAGTATTACAATAGCCAAGATATGGAAGTAACCAAAAAGTCCACCGACAGATGGGTGGACAAAGAAGAACTGCTACCTGTACAGATGGAATATGAGCTAGTGAAAAAAATGAAACAATGCCATTTCCAGCACCATAGATGAGTCTAGAAGTAATCACGCAACTTGGACTAAGTGAGAAAGCGAAAGACACATATCCTATCATATCACATATAGGTGTTACCTAAAAAATGATACAAAGAAAGATATTTCCACAGAGAAACACTTTCATAGATTCATTAAAAAACTTATTGTTCACCAAATGGAAAATTGTGAGGATTGGATGCATTACCATATTGAGGTTAACAGAGAGATACACACACTTGTGAAATATATAATCACCAAAGACCTACGCAATACCAAGAGAAAACTTCTCAACATTGTGTCATAACCTACATGGGAAAAGGATCCGAAGAAGAATAGATATATGTATATGTGTGAAAGAACCACATCTTGCACACCCAGAACAAACAAAACATTGTAATCAAGTTTGCTGTGATAAAAAATAAAAATTAAGTTAAAAATACCAACAAAAAGTAATTAGACCTAAACTGAAAGGGCTTTTTCCTCGCACATTCCATTCTAATTTACAACCTAGAACACCACTTCCAGTAAGGCTCTGTTGCCCTAGTAACCAGACTTGGTAAAGGAGAAATGCTGCCGCCTTGTGGCCGATTCACGCAAGAGCAAATTTTAACCCACAGCTAATGGTCACTTACCATTCACAAGGACTCAGGGCTGTAAAGGACACCTGCCCTCAAAATTGTGCTGAGGTAGGGAATGGATAAAAAAGTTCAAAACAGGCAACATGTTCACGAAGATAGTATGAAGAGGTAAGTTTTACTCACTCTCTTTTTAAAGAAAGGAAAATGGATAAAAGCTCAGCCTCAGGAAGTATTAGACTCATGCAATCTAATCTACAAAAAGTTTTCAACTCACACCAGTCGACTGACCATTGGCAAAAAGTCTACAAACAATAAATGCTGAAGAGGATTTTGAGAACTGTGTACCCTCTAGCTGCTGGTGAGATGTAAAAGGGTTAAACGCTAATAATGAGAACAGAAAGGAGCTGCGATGAAAAGGAAAAATTGAGGTACCATTCAATCCAGCAGGCGCACCAATGGGCCTCTCACCTGAGAAGACCAGAATGAAGAAGACCCGGGCTGCAAAAGCTGCACTGCAGCCTTATTCACAGTAGACAAGACAGTGAAGCAACCAAAATGTCCATCAACAGATGAAAGGATAAAGAAGAAGTGGTCCATGTACACAATGAATACTAGCCATGGAAAACAATGAAACACTGCTCTTTGAGGCACCATAGATGATCTTGGAGATAATCACAGAACATGAGCTAAGTCGGAAAGCAAAAGTCCTATATCCTATGATATCACTTATAGGTGTTATCTAATAACTGACACAAATGAACATATTTCCACAGAGAAAGTCAATCACACACTTATTTAAAAAAACTATGCTTATCTAAAAGGAAAGGTGGGGGGAATGGATAAATGAAGATTAGCGTTACCATATGTATACAAATACATATTATATACATATATCAAAAAGACCGACCATATAGCAAGGAAGGTTTACGGAACACTCTGTAATAATTCACACGGGAAGAGGATCTCTACATAAATAGGTATATAGAATATGTAGATGAACCAGAGTGTGTACACCTTGGACAAGCAACATTCTAACCATTACCCCAATTGAAAAAATGAAAACAACGAACTAGGAGTAATGAGACATAAACTTATGGGGGGTTTTCCTGGCACATTCCATCCAAATTGAAAACCTAGGCAAACAACTTCCAGAACGGCTCTGCTGCCCTAGTACCCAGATTTGGGAATGGAGAAATGCTGCATCCTTGTGGCCGTTTCCCACAACAGCAGCTTTGAACCCACTGCAAAAGGTCACTAATTATTCACCAATTGCAGGTCTGTAAATGACACCGGCCCTCCAAAAAATACTGAGGTCGAAAATCGAACAAAAACTTCTAGAGTGCAACTTTCCAAAAAGAAAATTTGAAGAGGTATATTATACTCACACTTTTTTTCTTTTTTCTTTTAACAGAAAAGCAAAAGGCGTGGAAAAATGATGAATTGTAGGAATTTTTACAGACATGTAAACCCAAATTACAAAAACCTATCAGCTCACACCAGTCAGAATGGCCATCAACAAAAATGCTGCAAACAAGAAATGCTGACGTGATTGTGGAGAAATGCGTACCCTCGATTCGAAGGGGGACGTGGTAAGAGCCACGAATGAAAGCACAATTGAGGTGCCTTGAAAAGGGAAACGTTGAGCTACCATACCAGTCAATCAATCATACCCACTGCTGGGTCTATCACCTGAGAAAAGGAAAATCAAAAATCACAGGCTGGCAATCCTGCACTCCAGCAATATTTACCATAGGCAACACTTGGAAGCAACGAAAATGTCCATCAACAGAGGAATGCACCAAGAAGAAGTGGTCCATGTACACAATGGAATATTAGCCATGGAAAACATTGAAGCACTGCTCTTTGAGGCACCAGAGATGAGCCTGGAGATAATCACAAAACATGAAGTAGGTCGGAAAGCAAAAGACCTTTAGCCTATATTATCACTTCTGGCATTATCTAAGAACTGACACAGATGAACATATTTTCAAAGAGAAAGACACTCACAGGTTTAGAAAACAAACTATGCTCATCTAAAAGGAAAGGAGGGTTGGAAATTGAGAAATGAAGATTAGTGTTACTATACATATACAAATACATATTATATACATGTATCAAAAAGACCGAACATATAGCAAGGGAGGTCGACGGAACACTGTAATATTTTACATGGGAAGAGGATCTGTACATTAATAGACATACATAATGTACAAATGAACCAGATTGTGTACACCTAGGACAAACAATATTCTAAACTTTACCCAGATTAAAAAACTTTTAAAAACCAAGAAGAAGTAATGAGACATAAACTTATGGGGGTATCTTCTGGCAAATTCCATTCGAATTTACAACCTAGGACAATGACTTCCAGAAAGGCTCTGCTGCCCTAGTACCCAGATTGGGGAATGGAGAAATGCTACCTCCTTGTGGCCGTTTCCCACAACAGCAGCTTTGAACCCACTGCAAAAGGTCACTAAATTTTCACCAACTTGCAGTTCTGTAAATGACACCTGCCCTCCAGAAAATTTCTGGGGTCAAAAATCGACCAAAAAATTCAAAAGAGGGCAACCTTCGAAGAAGACAATTTCAAGAGCTATATTGTACTCACGGTTTTTTCTTTTAAGAGAAAAGAAAAAGGCGTAGGAATAGGATGAATTTTAAAAAATTTAAGACATGCATACCCATATTACAAAAACCGATCAGCTCACAGCAGTCAGAACGGCCATTAGGAATAATGCTGCAAAAAACAAACGGTGAAGGGAGTGTGGAGAAATGCGTACCCTCGGTTGTAAGGCGGGGCATGTAAAGAGCCACAAATGAAAACACAGTGTAGGTGCTTTGAAAAGGGAAACATTGAGCTACCAGTCAATCAATCACAACCAATGCTTGGCCTATCACCTGAGAAAATGAGAATCAAAAAGTCACAGGCTGGCAAACCTGTACGCCAGCAAGATTTACCATAGCCAGCACTCGGAAGCAATGAAAATGTCCATCAACCGAGGAATGCACCAAGAAGAAGTGGTCCACGTACACAACGGAATATTACTCTAATAATAAATATAAATTAAATTTAAAAACAAACAAAAGCAAGGAGACATCAACATTTGTGGGTTTATCCGGGCACATTGCACTCTAATTTACAAACGAAGAACACCATTGGCCGGTAGTTCTGTTTCCCTACTACCAGCAAGTGGAACGAAGAAAGGCTGCTGCTCTCTGGCCGTTACCTGCAAAAGCAGGTTTAAAGCCTGAGCTAATGGTCACTTCATATGAACAAGTACTGCAAGGCTGTAAATGAAACCTGCCCTCAAAGTGTCTTGAGGGAGATAATGGCCAAAATATTTCAAATGGTGACACATACTTTAAGAAAACACTTTGAAGAAATAAGCTCTAATCACAGCTGGAAAAATAAAAAGGACATGTCTTAAAGCTCAGTTTCAATGCAGTATGAGACACATGCAAATTCAACCACAAAGAGGTATCAGCTCACACCACTCAGAATAACCATCAGCAAAAACTACAAAGAATAAATCCTGAAGGTGCTGGGAAGAAATACATACCCTCCACTTTAAGTGGGACGTAACCTGGAAAGAGCCAGAAAGGAGAACAGAATAGATGTGCCTTTAAAAGGTAAACATTGAGCTACCATATGATCCAACAGAACTATTCCTGGATCTATAAACTAAGAAGACAGAATTGGAAGGTCACAGGCACGCAAATCTGCATTGCATAGTATTACAATAGCCAAGATATGGAAGTAACCAAAAAGTCCACCGACAGATGGGTGGACAAAGAAGAACTGCTACCTGTACAGATGGAATAGGAGCTAGTGAAAAAAATGAAACAATGCCATTTCCAGCACCATAGATGAGTCTAGAAGTAATCACGCAACTTGGACTAAGTGAGAAAGCGAAAGACACATATCCTATCATATCACATATAGGTGTTACCTAAAAAATGATACAAAGAAAGATATTTCCACAGAGAAACACTTTCATAGATTCATTAAAAAACTTATTGTTCACCAAATGGAAAATTGTGAGGATTGGATGCATTACCATATTGAGGTTAACAGAGAGATACACACACTTGTGAAATATATAATCACCAAAGACCTACGCAATACCAAGAGAAAACTTCTCAACATTGTGTCATAACCTACATGGGAAAAGGATCCGAAGAAGAATAGATATATGTATATGTGTGAAAGAACCACATCTTGCACACCCAGAACAAACAAAACATTGTAATCAAGTTTGCTGTGATAAAAAATAAAAATTAAGTTAAAAATACCAACAAAAAGTAATTAGACCTAAACTGAAAGGGCTTTTTCCTCGCACATTCCATTCTAATTTACAACCTAGAACACCACTTCCAGTAAGGCTCTGTTGCCCTAGTAACCAGACTTGGTAAAGGAGAAATGCTGCCGCCTTGTGGCCGATTCACGCAAGAGCAAATTTTAACCCACAGCTAATGGTCACTTACCATTCACAAGGACTCAGGGCTGTAAAGGACACCTGCCCTCAAAATTGTGCTGAGGTAGGGAATGGATAAAAAAGTTCAAAACAGGCAACATGTTCACGAAGATAGTATGAAGAGGTAAGTTTTACTCACTCTCTTTTTAAAGAAAGGAAAATGGATAAAAGCTCAGCCTCAGGAAGTATTAGACTCATGCAATCTAATCTACAAAAAGTTTTCAACTCACACCAGTCGACTGACCATTGGCAAAAAGTCTACAAACAATAAATGCTGAAGAGGATTTAGAGAACTGTGTACCCTCTAGCTGCTGGTGAGATGTAAAAGGGTTAAACGCTAATAATGAGAACAGAAAGGAGCTGCGTTGAAAAGGAAAAATTGAGGTACCATTCAATCCAGCAGGCGCACCAATGGGCCTCTCACCTGAGAAGACCAGAATGAAGAAGACCCGGGCTGCAAAAGCTGCACTGCAGCCTTATTCACAGTAGACAAGACAGTGAAGCAACCAAAATGTCCATCAACAGATGAAAGGATAAAGAAGAAGTGGTCCATGTACACAATGAATACTAGCCATGGAAAACAATGAAACACTGCTCTTTGAGGCACCATAGATGATCTTGGAGATAATCACAGAACATGAGCTAAGTCGGAAAGCAAAAGTCCTATATCCTATGATATCACTTATAGGCGTTATCTAATAACTGACACAAATGAACATATTTCCACAGAGAAAGTCAATCACACACTTATTTAAAAAAACTATGCTTATCTAAAAGGAAAGGTGGGGGGAATGGATAAATGAAGATTAGCGTTACCATATGTATACAAATACATATTATATACATATATCAAAAAGACCGACCATATAGCAAGGAAGGTTTACGGAACACTCTGTAATAATTCACACGGGAAGAGGATCTCTACATAAATAGGTATATAGAATATGTAGATGAACCAGAGTGTGTACACCTTGGACAAGCAACATTCTAACCATTACCCCAATTGAAAAAATGAAAACAACGAACTAGGAGTAATGAGACATAAACTTATGGGGGGTTTTCCTGGCACATTCCATCCAAATTGAAAACCTAGGCAAACAACTTCCAGAACGGCTCTGCTGCCCTAGTACCCAGATTTGGGAATGGAGAAATGCTGCATCCTTGTGGCCGTTTCC
The DNA here is from genome assembly GCF_028023285.1 of Balaenoptera ricei. Lineage (NCBI taxonomy): Eukaryota > Metazoa > Chordata > Mammalia > Artiodactyla > Balaenopteridae > Balaenoptera > Balaenoptera ricei. The sequence continues at coordinate 84,845,515 of NC_082640.1, read as the reverse complement.
CACAACAGCAGCTTTGAACCCACTGCAAAAGGTCACTAATTATTCACCAATTGCAGGTCTGTAAATGACACCGGCCCTCCAAAAAATACTGAGGTCGAAAATCGAACAAAAACTTCTAGAGTGCAACTTTCCAAAAAGAAAATTTGAAGAGGTATATTATACTCACACTTTTTTTCTTTTTTCTTTTAACAGAAAAGCAAAAGGCGTGGAAAAATGATGAATTGTAGGAATTTTTACAGACATGTAAACCCAAATTACAAAAACCTATCAGCTCACACCAGTCAGAATGGCCATCAACAAAAATGCTGCAAACAAGAAATGCTGACGTGATTGTGGAGAAATGCGTACCCTCGATTCGAAGGGGGACGTGGTAAGAGCCACGAATGAAAGCACAATTGAGGTGCCTTGAAAAGGGAAACGTTGAGCTACCATACCAGTCAATCAATCATACCCACTGCTGGGTCTATCACCTGAGAAAAGGAAAATCAAAAATCACAGGCTGGCAATCCTGCACTCCAGCAATATTTACCATAGGCAACACTTGGAAGCAACGAAAATGTCCATCAACAGAGGAATGCACCAAGAAGAAGTGGTCCATGTACACAATGGAATATTAGCCATGGAAAACATTGAAGCACTGCTCTTTGAGGCACCATAGATGAGCCTGGAGATAATCACAAAACATGAAGTAGGTCGGAAAGCAAAAGACCTTTAGCCTATATTATCACTTCTGGCATTATCTAAGAACTGACACAGATGAACATATTTTCAAAGAGAAAGACACTCACAGGTTTAGAAAACAAACTATGCTCATCTAAAAGGAAAGGAGGGTTGGAAATTGAGAAATGAAGATTAGTGTTACTATACATATACAAATACATATTATATACATGTATCAAAAAGACCGAACATATAGCAAGGGAGGTCGACGGAACACTGTAATATTTTACATGGGAAGAGGATCTGTACATTAATAGACATACATAATGTACAAATGAACCAGATTGTGTACACCTAGGACAAACAATATTCTAAACTTTACCCAGATTAAAAAACTTTTAAAAACCAAGAAGAAGTAATGAGACATAAACTTATGGGGGTATCTTCTGGCAAATTCCATTCGAATTTACAACCTAGGACAATGACTTCCAGAAAGGCTCTGCTGCCCTAGTACCCAGATTGGGGAATGGAGAAATGCTACCTCCTTGTGGCCGTTTCCCACAACAGCAGCTTTGAACCCACTGCAAAAGGTCACTAAATTTTCACCAACTTGCAGTTCTGTAAATGACACCTGCCCTCCAGAAAATTTCTGGGGTCAAAAATCGACCAAAAAATTCAAAAGAGGGCAACCTTCGAAGAAGACAATTTCAAGAGCTATATTGTACTCACGGTTTTTTCTTTTAAGAGAAAAGAAAAAGGCGTAGGAATAGGATGAATTTTAAAAAATTTAAGACATGCATACCCATATTACAAAAACCGATCAGCTCACAGCAGTCAGAACGGCCATTAGGAATAATGCTGCAAAAAACAAACGGTGAAGGGAGTGTGGAGAAATGCGTACCCTCGGTTGTAAGGCGGGGCATGTAAAGAGCCACAAATGAAAACACAGTGTAGGTGCTTTGAAAAGGGAAACATTGAGCTACCAGTCAATCAATCACAACCAATGCTTGGCCTATCACCTGAGAAAATGAGAATCAAAAAGTCACAGGCTGGCAAACCTGTACGCCAGCAAGATTTACCATAGCCAGCACTCGGAAGCAATGAAAATGTCCATCAACCGAGGAATGCACCAAGAAGAAGTGGTCCACGTACACAACGGAATATTACTCTAATAATAAATATAAATTAAATTTAAAAACAAACAAAAGCAAGGAGACATCAACATTTGTGGGTTTATCCGGGCACATTGCACTCTAATTTACAAACGAAGAACACCATTGGCCGGTAGTTCTGTTTCCCTACTACCAGCAAGTGGAACGAAGAAAGGCTGCTGCTCTCTGGCCGTTACCTGCAAAAGCAGGTTTAAAGCCTGAGCTAATGGTCACTTCATATGAACAAGTACTGCAAGGCTGTAAATGAAACCTGCCCTCAAAGTGTCTTGAGGGAGATAATGGCCAAAATATTTCAAATGGTGACACATACTTTAAGAAAACACTTTGAAGAAATAAGCTCTAATCACAGCTGGAAAAATAAAAAGGACATGTCTTAAAGCTCAGTTTCAATGCAGTATGAGACACATGCAAATTCAACCACAAAGAGGTATCAGCTCACACCACTCAGAATAACCATCAGCAAAAACTACAAAGAATAAATCCTGAAGGTGCTGGGAAGAAATACATACCCTCCACTTTAAGTGGGACGTAACCTGGAAAGAGCCAGAAAGGAGAACAGAATAGATGTGCCTTTAAAAGGTAAACATTGAGCTACCATATGATCCAACAGAACTATTCCTGGATCTATAAACTAAGAAGACAGAATTGGAAGGTCACAGGCACGCAAATCTGCATTGCATAGTATTACAATAGCCAAGATATGGAAGTAACCAAAAAGTCCACCGACAGATGGGTGGACAAAGAAGAACTGCTACCTGTACAGATGGAATATGAGCTAGTGAAAAAAATGAAACAATGCCATTTCCAGCACCATAGATGAGTCTAGAAGTAATCACGCAACTTGGACTAAGTGAGAAAGCGAAAGACACATATCCTATCATATCACATATAGGTGTTACCTAAAAAATGATACAAAGAAAGATATTTCCACAGAGAAACACTTTCATAGATTCATTAAAAAACTTATGGTTCACCAAATGGAAAATTGTGAGGATTGGATGCATTACCATATTGAGGTTAACAGAGAGATACACACACTTGTGAAATATATAATCACCAAAGACCTACGCAATACCAAGAGAAAACTTCTCAACATTGTGTCATAACCTACATGGGAAAAGGATCCGAAGAAGAATAGATATATGTATATGTGTGAAAGAACCACATCTTGCACACCCAGAACAAACAAAACATTGTAATCAAGTTTGCTGTGATAAAAAATAAAAATTAAGTTAAAAATACCAACAAAAAGTAATTAGACCTAAACTGAAAGGGCTTTTTCCTCGCACATTCCATTCTAATTTACAACCTAGAACACCACTTCCAGTAAGGCTCTGTTGCCCTAGTAACCAGACTTGGTAAAGGAGAAATGCTGCCGCCTTGTGGCCGATTCACGCAAGAGCAAATTTTAACCCACAGCTAATGGTCACTTACCATTCACAAGGACTCAGGGCTGTAAAGGACACCTGCCCTCAAAATTGTGCTGAGGTAGGGAATGGATAAAAAAGTTCAAAACAGGCAACATGTTCACGAAGATAGTATGAAGAGGTAAGTTTTACTCACTCTCTTTTTAAAGAAAGGAAAATGGATAAAAGCTCAGCCTCAGGAAGTATTAGACTCATGCAATCTAATCTACAAAAAGTTTTCAACTCACACCAGTCGACTGACCATTGGCAAAAAGTCTACAAACAATAAATGCTGAAGAGGATTTTGGGAACTGTGTACCCTCTAGCTGCTGGTGAGATGTAAAAGGGTTAAACGCTAATAATGAGAACAGAAAGGAGCTGCGTTGAAAAGGAAAAATTGAGGTACCATTCAATCCAGCAGGCGCACCAATGGGCCTCTCACCTGAGAAGACCAGAATGAAGAAGACCCGGGCTGCAAAAGCTGCACTGCAGCCTTATTCACAGTAGACAAGACAGTGAAGCAACCAAAATGTCCATCAACAGATGAAAGGATAAAGAAGAAGTGGTCCATGTACACAATGAATACTAGCCATGGAAAACAATGAAACACTGCTCTTTGAGGCACCATAGATGATCTTGGAGATAATCACAGAACATGAGCTAAGTCGGAAAGCAAAAGTCCTATATCCTATGATATCACTTATAGGCGTTATCTAATAACTGACACAAATGAACATATTTCCACAGAGAAAGTCAATCACACACTTATTTAAAAAAACTATGCTTATCTAAAAGGAAAGGTGGGGGGAATGGATAAATGAAGATTAGCGTTACCATATGTATACAAATACATATTATATACATATATCAAAAAGACCGACCATATAGCAAGGAAGGTTTACGGAACACTCTGTAATAATTCACACGGGAAGAGGATCTCTACATAAATAGGTATATAGAATATGTAGATGAACCAGAGTGTGTACACCTTGGACAAGCAACATTCTAACCATTACCCCAATTGAAAAAATGAAAACAACGAACTAGGAGTAATGAGACATAAACTTATGGGGGGTTTTCCTGGCACATTCCATCCAAATTGAAAACCTAGGCAAACAACTTCCAGAACGGCTCTGCTGCCCTAGTACCCAGATTTGGGAATGGAGAAATGCTGCATCCTTGTGGCCGTTTCCCACAACAGCAGCTTTGAACCCACTGCAAAAGGTCACTAATTATTCACCAATTGCAGGTCTGTAAATGACACCGGCCCTCCAAAAAATACTGAGGTCGAAAATCGAACAAAAACTTCTAGAGTGCAACTTTCCAAAAAGAAAATTTGAAGAGGTATATTATACTCACACTTTTTTTCTTTTTTCTTTTAACAGAAAAGCAAAAGGCGTGGAAAAATGATGAATTGTAGGAATTTTTACAGACATGTAAACCCAAATTACAAAAACCTATCAGCTCACACCAGTCAGAATGGCCATCAACAAAAATGCTGCAAACAAGAAATGCTGACGTGATTGTGGAGAAATGCGTACCCTCGATTCGAAGGGGGACGTGGTAAGAGCCACGAATGAAAGCACAATTGAGGTGCCTTGAAAAGGGAAACGTTGAGCTACCATACCAGTCAATCAATCATACCCACTGCTGGGTCTATCACCTGAGAAAAGGAAAATCAAAAATCACAGGCTGGCAATCCTGCACTCCAGCAATATTTACCATAGGCAACACTTGGAAGCAACGAAAATGTCCATCAACAGAGGAATGCACCAAGAAGAAGTGGTCCATGTACACAATGGAATATTAGCCATGGAAAACATTGAAGCACTGCTTTTTGAGGCACCATAGATGAGCCTGGAGATAATCACAAAACATGAAGTAGGTCGGAAAGCAAAAGACCTTTAGCCTATATTATCACTTCTGGCATTATCTAAGAACTGACACAGATGAACATATTTTCAAAGAGAAAGACACTCACAGGTTTAGAAAACAAACTATGCTCATCTAAAAGGAAAGGAGGGTTGGAAATTGAGAAATGAAGATTAGTGTTACTATACATATACAAATACATATTATATACATGTATCAAAAAGACCGAACATATAGCAAGGGAGGTCGACGGAACACTGTAATATTTTACATGGGAAGAGGATCTGTACATTAATAGACATACATAATGTACAAATGAACCAGATTGTGTACACCTAGGACAAACAATATTCTAAACTTTACCCAGATTAAAAAACTTTTAAAAACCAAGAAGAAGTAATGAGACATAAACTTATGGGGGTATCTTCTGGCAAATTCCATTCGAATTTACAACCTAGGACAATGACTTCCAGAAAGGCTCTGCTGCCCTAGTACCCAGATTGGGGAATGGAGAAATGCTACCTCCTTGTGGCCGTTTCCCACAACAGCAGCTTTGAACCCACTGCAAAAGGTCACTAAATTTTCACCAACTTGCAGTTCTGTAAATGACACCTGCCCTCCAGAAAATTTCTGGGGTCAAAAATCGACCAAAAAATTCAAAAGAGGGCAACCTTCGAAGAAGACAATTTCAAGAGCTATATTGTACTCACGGTTTTTTCTTTTAAGAGAAAAGAAAAAGGCGTAGGAATATGATGAATTTTAAAAAATTTAAGACATGCATACCCATATTACAAAAACCGATCAGCTCACAGCAGTCAGAACGGCCATTAGGAATAATGCTGCAAAAAACAAACGGTGAAGGGAGTGTGGAGAAATGCGTACCCTCGGTTGTAAGGCGGGGCATGTAAAGAGCCACAAATGAAAACACAGTGTAGGTGCTTTGAAAAGGGAAACATTGAGCTACCAGTCAATCAATCACAACCAATGCTTGGCCTATCACCTGAGAAAATGAGAATCAAAAAGTCACAGGCTGGCAAACCTGTACGCCAGCAAGATTTACAATAGCCAGCACTCGGAAGCAATGAAAATGTCCATCAACCGAGGAATGCACCAAGAAGAAGTGGTCCACGTACACAACGGAATATTACTCTAATAATAAATATAAATTAAATTTAAAAACAAACAAAAGCAAGGAGACATCAACATTTGTGGGTTTATCCGGGCACATTGCACTCTAATTTACAAACGAAGAACACCATTGGCCGGTAGTTCTGTTTCCCTACTACCAGCAAGTGGAACGAAGAAAGGCTGCTGCTCTCTGGCCGTTACCTGCAAAAGCAGGTTTAAAGCCTGAGCTAATGGTCACTTCATATGAACAAGTACTGCAAGGCTGTAAATGAAACCTGCCCTCAAAGTGTCTTGAGGGAGATAATGGCCAAAATATTTCAAATGGTGACACATACTTTAAGAAAACACTTTGAAGAAATAAGCTCTAATCACAGCTGGAAAAATAAAAAGGACATGTCTTAAAGCTCAGTTTCAATGCAGTATGAGACACATGCAAATTCAACCACAAAGAGGTATCAGCTCACACCACTCAGAATAACCATCAGCAAAAACTACAAAGAATAAATCCTGAAGGTGCTGGGAAGAAATACATACCCTCCACTTTAAGTGGGACGTAACCTGGAAAGAGCCAGAAAGGAGAACAGAATAGATGTGCCTTTAAAAGGTAAACATTGAGCTACCATATGATCCAGCAGAACTATTCCTGGATCTATAAACTAAGAAGACAGAATTGGAAGGTCACAGGCACGCAAATCTGCATTGCATAGTATTACAATAGCCAAGATATGGAAGTAACCAAAAAGTCCACCGACAGATGGGTGGACAAAGAAGAACTGCTACCTGTACAGATGGAATAGGAGCTAGTGAAAAAAATGAAACAATGCCATTTCCAGCACCATAGATGAGTCTAGAAGTAATCACGCAACTTGGACTAAGTGAGAAAGCGAAAGACACATATCCTATCATATCACATATAGGTGTTACCTAAAAAATGATACAAAGAAAGATATTTCCACAGAGAAACACTTTCATAGATTCATTAAAATACTTATGGTTCACCAAATGGAAAATTGTGAGGATTGGATGCATTACCATATTGAGGTTAACAGAGAGATACACACACTTGTGAAATATATAATCACCAAAGACCTACGCAATACCAAGAGAAGACTTCTCAACATTGTGTCATAACCTACATGGGAAAAGGATCCGAAGAAGAATAGATATATGTATATGTGTGAAAGAACCACATCTTGCACACCCAGAACAAACAAAACATTGTAATCAAGTTTGCTGTGATAAAAAATAAAAATTAAGTTAAAAATACCAACAAAAAGTAATGAGACATAAACTGAAAGGGCTTTTTCCTCGCACATTCCATTCTAATTTACAACCTAGAACACCACTTCCAGTAAGGCTCTGTTGCCCTAGTAACCAGACTTGGTAAAGGAGAAATGCTGCCGCCTTGTGGCCGATTCACGCAAGAGCAGCTTTTAACCCACAGCTAATGGTCACTTACCATTCACAAGGACTCAGGGCTGTAAAGGACACCTGCCCTCAAAATTGTGCTGAGGTAGGGAATGGATAAAAAAGTTCAAAACAGGCAACATGTTCACGAAGATAGTATGAAGAGGTAAGTTTTACTCACTCTCTTTTTAAAGAAAGGATAATGGATAAAAGCTCAGCCTCAGGAAGTATTAGACTCATGCAATCTAATCTACAAAAAGTTTTCAACTCACACCAGTCGACTGACCATTGGCAAAAAGTCTACAAACAATAAATGCTGAAGAGGATTTTGAGAACTGTGTACCCTCTAGCTGCTGGTGAGATGTAAAAGGGTTAAACGCTAATAATGAGAACAGAAAGGAGCTGCGATGAAAAGGAAAAATTGAGGTACCATTCAATCCAGCAGGCGCACCAATGGGCCTCTCACCTGAGAAGACCAGAATGAAGAAGACCCGGGCTGCAAAAGCTGCACTGCAGCCTTATTCACAGTAGACAAGACAGTGAAGCAACCAAAATGTCCATCAACAGATGAAAGGATAAAGAAGAAGTGGTCCATGTACACAATGAATACTAGCCACGGAAAACAATGAAACACTGCTCTTTGAGGCACCATAGATGATCTTGGAGATAATCACAGAACATGAGCTAAGTCGGAAAGCAAAAGTCCTATATCCTATGATATCACTTATAGGCGTTATCTAATAACTGACACAAATGAACATATTTCCACAGAGAAAGTCAATCACACACTTATTTAAAAAAACTATGCTTATCTAAAAGGAAAGGTGGGGGGAATGGATAAATGAAGATTAGCGTTACCATATGTATACAAATACATATTATATACATATATCAAAAAGACCGACCATATAGCAAGGAAGGTTTACGGAACACTCTGTAATAATTCACACGGGAAGAGGATCTCTACATAAATAGGTATATAGAATATGTAGATGAACCAGAGTGTGTACACCTTGGACAAGCAACATTCTAACCATTACCCCAATTGAAAAAATTAAAACAACGAACTAGGAGTAATGAGACATAAACTTATGGGGGGTTTTCCTGGCACATTCCATCCAAATTGAAAACCTAGGCAAACAACTTCCAGAACGGCTCTGCTGCCCTAGTACCCAGATTTGGGAATGGAGAAATGCTGCATCCTTGTGGCCGTTTCCCACAACAGCAGCTTTGAACCCACTGCAAAAGGTCACTAATTATTCACCAATTGCAGGTCTGTAAATGACACCGGCCCTCCAAAAAATACTGAGGTCGAAAATCGAACAAAAACTTCTAGAGTGCAACTTTCCAAAAAGAAAATTTGAAGAGGTATATTATACTCACACTTTTTTTCTTTTTTCTTTTAACAGAAAAGCAAAAGGCGTGGAAAAATGATGAATTGTAGGAATTTTTACAGACATGTAAACCCAAATTACAAAAACCTATCAGCTCACACCAGTCAGAATGGCCATCAACAAAAATGCTGCAAACAAGAAATGCTGACGTGATTGTGGAGAAATGCGTACCCTCGATTCGAAGGGGGACGTGGTAAGAGCCACGAATGAAAGCACAATTGAGGTGCCTTGAAAAGGGAAACGTTGAGCTACCATACCAGTCAATCAATCATACCCACTGCTGGGTCTATCACCTGAGAAAAGGAAAATCAAAAATCACAGGCTGGCAATCCTGCACTCCAGCAATATTTACCATAGGCAACACTTGGAAGCAACGAAAATGTCCATCAACAGAGGAATGCACCAAGAAGAAGTGGTCCATGTACACAATGGAATATTAGCCATGGAAAACATTGAAGCACTGCTCTTTGAGGCACCATAGATGAGCCTGGAGATAATCACAAAACATGAAGTAGGTCGGAAAGCAAAAGACCTTTAGCCTATATTATCACTTCTGGCATTATCTAAGAACTGACACAGATGAACATATTTTCAAAGAGAAAGACACTCACAGGTTTAGAAAACAAACTATGCTCATCTAAAAGGAAAGGAGGGTTGGAAATTGAGAAATGAAGATTAGTGTTACTATACATATACAAATACATATTATATACATGTATCAAAAAGACCGAACATATAGCAAGGGAGGTCGACGGAACACTGTAATATTTTACATGGGAAGAGGATCTGTACATTAATAGACATACATAATGTACAAATGAACCAGATTGTGTACACCTAGGACAAACAATATTCTAAACTTTACCCAGATTAAAAAACTTTTAAAAACCAAGAAGAAGTAATGAGACATAAACTTATGGGGGTATCTTCTGGCAAATTCCATTCGAATTTACAACCTAGGACAATGACTTCCAGAAAGGCTCTGCTGCCCTAGTACCCAGATTGGGGAATGGAGAAATGCTACCTCCTTGTGGCCGTTTCCCACAACAGCAGCTTTGAACCCACTGCAAAAGGTCACTAAATTTTCACCAACTTGCAGTTCTGTAAATGACACCTGCCCTCCAGAAAATTTCTGGGGTCAAAAATCGACCAAAAAATTCAAAAGAGGGCAACCTTCGAAGAAGACAATTTCAAGAGCTATATTGTACTCACGGTTTTTTCTTTTAAGAGAAAAGAAAAAGGCGTAGGAATATGATGAATTTTAAAAAATTTAAGACATGCATACCCATATTACAAAAACCGATCAGCTCACAGCAGTCAGAACGGCCATTAGGAATAATGCTGCAAAAAACAAACGGTGAAGGGAGTGTGGAGAAATGCGTACCCTCGGTTGTAAGGCGGGGCATGTAAAGAGCCACAAATGAAAACACAGTGTAGGTGCTTTGAAAAGGGAAACATTGAGCTACCAGTCAATCAATCACAACCAATGCTTGGCCTATCACCTGAGAAAATGAGAATCAAAAAGTCACAGGCTGGCAAACCTGTACGCCAGCAAGATTTACAATAGCCAGCACTCGGAAGCAATGAAAATGTCCATCAACCGAGGAATGCACCAAGAAGAAGTGGTCCACGTACACAACGGAATATTACTCTAATAATAAATATAAATTAAATTTAAAAACAAACAAAAGCAAGGAGACATCAACATTTGTGGGTTTATCCGGGCACATTGCACTCTAATTTACAAACGAAGAACACCATTGGCCGGTAGTTCTGTTTCCCTACTACCAGCAAGTGGAACGAAGAAAGGCTGCTGCTCTCTGGCCGTTACCTGCAAAAGCAGGTTTAAAGCCTGAGCTAATGGTCACTTCATATGAACAAGTACTGCAAGGCTGTAAATGAAACCTGCCCTCAAAGTGTCTTGAGGGAGATAATGGCCAAAATATTTCAAATGGTGACACATACTTTAAGAAAACACTTTGAAGAAATAAGCTCTAATCACAGCTGGAAAAATAAAAAGGACATGTCTTAAAGCTCAGTTTCAATGCAGTATGAGACACATGCAAATTCAACCACAAAGAGGTATCAGCTCACACCACTCAGAATAACCATCAGCAAAAACTACAAAGAATAAATCCTGAAGGTGCTGGGAAGAAATACATACCCTCCACTTTAAGTGGGACGTAACCTGGAAAGAGCCAGAAAGGAGAACAGAATAGATGTGCCTTTAAAAGGTAAACATTGAGCTACCATATGATCCAGCAGAACTATTCCTGGATCTATAAACTAAGAAGACAGAATTGGAAGGTCACAGGCACGCAAATCTGCATTGCATAGTATTACAATAGCCAAGATATGGAAGTAACCAAAAAGTCCACCGACAGATGGGTGGACAAAGAAGAACTGCTACCTGTACAGATGGAATAGGAGCTAGTGAAAAAAATGAAACAATGCCATTTCCAGCACCATAGATGAGTCTAGAAGTAATCACGCAACTTGGACTAAGTGAGAAAGCGAAAGACACATATCCTATCATATCACATATAGGTGTTACCTAAAAAATGATACAAAGAAAGATATTTCCACAGAGAAACACTTTCATAGATTCATTAAAATACTTATGGTTCACCAAATGGAAAATTGTGAGGATTGGATGCATTACCATATTGAGGTTAACAGAGAGATACACACACTTGTGAAATATATAATCACCAAAGACCTACGCAATACCAAGAGAAGACTTCTCAACATTGTGTCATAACCTACATGGGAAAAGGATCCGAAGAAGAATAGATATATGTATATGTGTGAAAGAACCACATCTTGCACACCCAGAACAAACAAAACATTGTAATCAAGTTTGCTGTGATAAAAAATAAAAATTAAGTTAAAAATACCAACAAAAAGTAATGAGACATAAACTGAAAGGGCTTTTTCCTCGCACATTCCATTCTAATTTACAACCTAGAACACCACTTCCAGTAAGGCTCTGTTGCCCTAGTAACCAGACTTGGTAAAGGAGAAATGCTGCCGCCTTGTGGCCGATTCACGCAAGAGCAGCTTTTAACCCACAGCTAATGGTCACTTACCATTCACAAGGACTCAGGGCTGTAAAGGACACCTGCCCTCAAAATTGTGCTGAGGTAGGGAATGGATAAAAAAGTTCAAAACAGGCAACATGTTCACGAAGATAGTATGAAGAGGTAAGTTTTACTCACTCTCTTTTTAAAGAAAGGATAATGGATAAAAGCTCAGCCTCAGGAAGTATTAGACTCATGCAATCTAATCTACAAAAAGTTTTCAACTCACACCAGTCGACTGACCATTGGCAAAAAGTCTACAAACAATAAATGCTGAAGAGGATTTTGAGAACTGTGTACCCTCTAGCTGCTGGTGAGATGTAAAAGGGTTAAACGCTAATAATGAGAACAGAAAGGAGCTGCGATGAAAAGGAAAAATTGAGGTACCATTCAATCCAGCAGGCGCACCAATGGGCCTCTCACCTGAGAAGACCAGAATGAAGAAGACCCGGGCTGCAAAAGCTGCACTGCAGCCTTATTCACAGTAGACAAGACAGTGAAGCAACCAAAATGTCCATCAACAGATGAAAGGATAAAGAAGAAGTGGTCCATGTACACAATGAATACTAGCCACGGAAAACAATGAAACACTGCTCTTTGAGGCACCATAGATGATCTTGGAGATAATCACAGAACATGAGCTAAGTCGGAAAGCAAAAGTCCTATATCCTATGATATCACTTATAGGCGTTATCTAATAACTGACACAAATGAACATATTTCCACAGAGAAAGTCAATCACACACTTATTTAAAAAAACTATGCTTATCTAAAAGGAAAGGTGGGGGGAATGGATAAATGAAGATTAGCGTTACCATATGTATACAAATACATATTATATACATATATCAAAAAGACCGACCATATAGCAAGGAAGGTTTACGGAACACTCTGTAATAATTCACACGGGAAGAGGATCTCTACATAAATAGGTATATAGAATATGTAGATGAACCAGAGTGTGTACACCTTGGACAAGCAACATTCTAACCATTACCCCAATTGAAAAAATGAAAACAACGAACTAGGAGTAATGAGACATAAACTTATGGGGGGTTTTCCTGGCACATTCCATCCAAATTGAAAACCTAGGCAAACAACTTCCAGAAAGGCTCTGCTGCCCTAGTACCCAGATTTGGGAATGGAGAAATGCTGCATCCTTGTGGCCGTTTCCCACAACAGCAGCTTTGAACCCACTGCAAAAGGTCACTAATTATTCACCAATTGCAGGTCTGTAAATGACACCGGCCCTCCAAAAAATACTGAGGTCGAAAATCGAACAAAAACTTCTAGAGTGCAACTTTCCAAAAAGAAAATTTGAAGAGGTATATTATACTCACACTTTTTTTCTTTTTTCTTTTAACAGAAAAGCAAAAGGCGTGGAAAAATGATGAATTGTAGGAATTTTTACAGACATGTAAACCCAAATTACAAAAACCTATCAGCTCACACCAGTCAGAATGGCCATCAACAAAAATGCTGCAAACAAGAAATGCTGACGTGATTGTGGAGAAATGCGTACCCTCGATTCGAAGGGGGACGTGGTAAGAGCCACGAATGAAAGCACAATTGAGGTGCCTTGAAAAGGGAAACGTTGAGCTACCATACCAGTCAATCAATCATACCCACTGCTGGGTCTATCACCTGAGAAAAGGAAAATCAAAAATCACAGGCTGGCAATCCTGCACTCCAGCAATATTTACCATAGGCAACACTTGGAAGCAACGAAAATGTCCATCAACAGAGGAATGCACCAAGAAGAAGTGGTCCATGTACACAATGGAATATTAGCCATGGAAAACATTGAAGCACTGCTCTTTGAGGCACCATAGATGAGCCTGGAGATAATCACAAAACATGAAGTAGGTCGGAAAGCAAAAGACCTTTAGCCTATATTATCACTTCTGGCATTATCTAAGAACTGACACAGATGAACATATTTTCAAAGAGAAAGACACTCACAGGTTTAGAAAACAAACTATGCTCATCTAAAAGGAAAGGAGGGTTGGAAATTGAGAAATGAAGATTAGTGTTACTATACATATACAAATACATATTATATACATGTATCAAAAAGACCGAACATATAGCAAGGGAGGTCGACGGAACACTGTAATATTTTACATGGGAAGAGGATCTGTACATTAATAGACATACATAATGTACAAATGAACCAGATTGTGTACACCTAGGACAAACAATATTCTAAACTTTACCCAGATTAAAAAACTTTTAAAAACCAAGAAGAAGTAATGAGACATAAACTTATGGGGATTTCTCCTGGCAAATTCCATTCTAATTTACAACCTAGGACAATGACTTCCAGAAAGGCTCTGCTGCCCTAGTACCCAGATTGGGGAATGGAGAAGTGCTACATCCTTGTGGACGTTTCCCACAACAGCAGCTTTGAACCCACTGCAAAAGGTCACTAAATTTTCACCAACTTGCAGTTTTGTAAATGGCACCTGCCCTCCAGAAAATTTCTGGGGTCCAAAATAGACAAAAACATTCAGAAGAGGGCAACCTTCGAAGAAGACAATTTCAAGAGCTATATCGTACTCACGGTTTTTTCTTTTAAGAGAAAAGAAAAAGGCGTAGGAATATGATGAATTTTAAAAATTTTAATGACATGCATACCCATATTACAAAAACCGATTAGCTCACAGCAGTCAGAATGGCCATTAGGAAAAATGCTGCAAAAAATAAATGGTGAAGGGAGTGTGGAGAAATGCGTACCCTCGGTTGTAAGGGGGGGCATGTAAAAAATATTGAACTACCAGTCAATCAATCACAACCACTGCTTGGCCTATCACCTGAAAAAATGAGAATCAAAAAGTCACAGGCTGGCAAACTTGTACGCCAGCAAGATTTACCTTAGCCAGCACTCGGAAGCAATGAAAATGTCCATCAACCGAGGAATGCACCAAGAAGAAGTGGTCCACGTACACAATGGAATATTACTCTAATAATAAATATAAATTAAATTTAAAAACAAACAAAAGCAAGGAGACATCAACATTTGTGGGTTTATCCGGGCACATTGCACTCTAATTTTTAAATGAAAAACACCACTGGCCGGTAGGTCTGTTTCCCTAGTACCAGCAAGGGGAACGTAGAAAGGCTGCTGCTCTCTGGCCGTTACCTGCAAAAGCAGGTTTAAAGCCTGAGCTAATGGTCACTTCATATGAACAAATACTGCAAGGCTGTAAATGAAACCTGCCCTCAAAGTGGCTTGAGGGAGATAATGGCCAAAATATTTCAAATGGTGACACATACTTTAAGAAAACACTTTGAAGAAATAAGCTCTAATCACAGCTGGAAAAATAAAAAGGACATGTCTTAAAGCTCAATTTCAACGCAGTATGAGACACATGCAAATTCAGCCACAAAGAGGTATCAGCTCACACCACTCAGAATAACCATCAGCAGAAACTACAAAGAATAAATTCTGAGGGTGCTGGGAAGAAATACATACCCTCCACTTTAAGTGGGACGTAACCTGGAAAGAGCCACTAAGGAGAACAGAATAGAGGTGCCTTTCAAAGGTAAACATTGAGCTACCGTATGATCCAGCAGAACTATTCCTGGATCTATAAACTAAGAAGACAGAATTGGAAGGACACAGGCACGCAAATCTGCATTGCATAGTATTACAATAGCCAAGATATGGAAGTAACCAAAAAGTCCACCGACAGATGGGTGGACAAAGAAGAACTGCTACCTGTACAGATGGAATAGGAGCTAGTGAAAAAAATGAAACAATGCCATTTCCAGCACCATAGATGAGTCTAGAAGTAATCACGCAACTTGGACTAAGTGAGAAAGCGAAAGACACATATCCTATCATATCACATATAGGTGTTACCTAAAAAATGATACAAAGAAAGATATTTCCACAGAGAAACACTTTCATAGATTCATTAAAATACTTATGGTTCACCAAATGGAAAATTGTGAGGATTGGATGCATTACCATATTGAGGTTAACAGAGAGATACACACACTTGTGAAATATATAATCACCAAAGACCTACGCAATACCAAGAGAAGACTTCTCAACATTGTGTCATAACCTACATGGGAAAAGGATCCGAAGAAGAATAGATATATGTATATGTGTGAAAGAACCACATCTTGCACACCCAGAACAAACAAAACATTGTAATCAAGTTTGCTGTGATAAAAAATAAAAATTAAGTTAAAAATTCCAACAAGAAGTAATTAGACCTAAACTTAAAGGGCTTTTTCCTCGCACATTCCATTCTAATTTACAACCTAGAACACCACTTCCAGTAAGGCTCTGTTGCCCTAGTAACCAGATTTGGTAAAGGAGAAATGCTGCCGCCTTGTGGCCGATTCACGCAAGAGCAACTTTTAACCCACAGCTAATGGTCACTTACCATTCACAAGGACTCAGGGCTGTAAAGGACACCTGCCCTCAAAATTGTGCTGAGGTAGGGAATGGATAAAAAAGTTCAAAACAGGCAACATGTTCACGAAGATAGTATGAAGAGGTAAGTTTTACTCACTCTCTTTTTAAAGAAAGGAAAATGGATAAAAGCTCAGCCTCAGGAAGTATTAGACTCATGCAATCTAATCTACAAAAAGTTTTCAACTCACACCAGTCGACTGACCATTGGCAAAAAGTCTACAAACAATAAATGCTGAAGAGGATTTTGAGAACTGTGTACCCTCTAGCTGCTGGTGAGATGTAAAAGGGTTAAACGCTAATAATGAGAACAGAAAGGAGCTGCGATGAAAAGGAAAAATTGAGGTACCATTCAATCCAGCAGGCGCACCAATGGGCCTCTCACCTGAGAAGACCAGAATGAAGAAGACCCGGGCTGCAAAAGCTGCACTGCAGCCTTATTCACAGTAGACAAGACAGTGAAGCAACCAAAATGTCCATCAACAGATGAAAGGATAAAGAAGAAGTGGTCCATGTACACAATGAATACTAGCCATGGAAAACAATGAAACACTGCTCTTTGAGGCACCATAGATGATCTTGGAGATAATCACAGAACATGAGCTAAGTCGGAAAGCAAAAGTCCTATATCCTATGATATCACTTATAGGCGTTATCTAATAACTGACACAAATGAACATATTTCCACAGAGAAAGTCAATCACACACTTATTTAAAAAAACTATGCTTATCTAAAAGGAAAGGTGGGGGGAATGGATAAATGAAGATTAGCGTTACCATATGTATACAAATACATATTATATACATATATCAAAAAGACCGACCATATAGCAAGGAAGGTTTACGGAACACTCTGTAATAATTCACACGGGAAGAGGATCTCTACATAAATAGGTATATAGAATATGTAGATGAACCAGAGTGTGTACACCTTGGACAAGCAACATTCTAACCATTACCCCAATTGAAAAAATGAAAACAACGAACTAGGAGTAATGAGACATAAACTTATGGGGGGTTTTCCTGGCACATTCCATCCAAATTGAAAACCTAGGCAAACAACTTCCAGAAAGGCTCTGCTGCCCTAGTACCCAGATTTGGGAATGGAGAAATGCTGCATCCTTGTGGCCGTTTCCCACAACAGCAGCTTTGAACCCACTGCAAAAGGTCACTAATTATTCACCAATTGCAGGTCTGTAAATGACACCGGCCCTCCAAAAAATACTGAGGTCGAAAATCGAACAAAAACTTCTAGAGTGCAACTTTCCAAAAAGAAAATTTGAAGAGGTATATTATACTCACACTTTTTTTCTTTTTTCTTTTAACAGAAAAGCAAAAGGCATGGAAAAATGATGAATTGTAGGAATTTTTACAGACATGTAAACCCAAATTACAAAAACCTATCAGCTCACACCAGTCAGAATGGCCATCAACAAAAATGCTGCAAACAAGAAATGCTGACGTGATTGTGGAGAAATGCGTACCCTCGATTCGAAGGGGGACGTGGTAAGAGCCACGAATGAAAGCACAATTGAGGTGCCTTGAAAAGGGAAACGTTGAGCTACCATACCAGTCAATCAATCATACCCACTGCTGGGTCTATCACCTGAGAAAAGGAAAATCAAAAATCACAGGCTGGCAATCCTGCACTCCAGCAATATTTACCATAGGCAACACTTGGAAGCAACGAAAATGTCCATCAACAGAGGAATGCACCAAGAAGAAGTGGTCCATGTACACAATGGAATATTAGCCATGGAAAACATTGAAGCACTGCTCTTTGAGGCACCATAGATGAGCCTGGAGATAATCACAAAACATGAAGTAGGTCGGAAAGCAAAAGACCTTTAGCCTATATTATCACTTCTGGCATTATCTAAGAACTGACACAGATGAACATATTTTCAAAGAGAAAGACACTCACAGGTTTAGAAAACAAACTATGCTCATCTAAAAGGAAAGGAGGGTTGGAAATTGAGAAATGAAGATTAGTGTTACTATACATATACAAATACATATTATATACATGTATCAAAAAGACCGAACATATAGCAAGGGAGGTCGACGGAACACTGTAATATTTTACATGGGAAGAGGATCTGTACATTAATAGACATACATAATGTACAAATGAACCAGATTGTGTACACCTAGGACAAACAATATTCTAAACTTTACCCAGATTAAAAAACTTTTAAAAACCAAGAAGAAGTAATGAGACATAAACTTATGGGGATTTCTCCTGGCAAATTCCATTCTAATTTACAACCTAGGACAATGACTTCCAGAAAGGCTCTGCTGCCCTAGTACCCAGATTGGGGAATGGAGAAGTGCTACATCCTTGTGGACGTTTCCCACAACAGCAGCTTTGAACCCACTGCAAAAGGTCACTAAATTTTCACCAACTTGCAGTTTTGTAAATGGCACCTGCCCTCCAGAAAATTTCTGGGGTCCAAAATAGACAAAAACATTCAGAAGAGGGCAACCTTCGAAGAAGACAATTTCAAGAGCTATATCGTACTCACGGTTTTTTCTTTTAAGAGAAAAGAAAAAGGCGTAGGAATATGATGAATTTTAAAAATTTTAATGACATGCATACCCATATTACAAAAACCGATTAGCTCACAGCAGTCAGAATGGCCATTAGGAAAAATGCTGCAAAAAATAAATGGTGAAGGGAGTGTGGAGAAATGCGTACCCTCGGTTGTAAGGGGGGGCATGTAAAAAATATTGAACTACCAGTCAATCAATCACAACCACTGCTTGGCCTATCACCTGAAAAAATGAGAATCAAAAAGTCACAGGCTGGCAAACTTGTACGCCAGCAAGATTTACCTTAGCCAGCACTCGGAAGCAATGAAAATGTCCATCAACCGAGGAATGCACCAAGAAGAAGTGGTCCACGTACACAATGGAATATTACTCTAATAATAAATATAAATTAAATTTAAAAACAAACAAAAGCAAGGAGACATCAACATTTGTGGGTTTATCCGGGCACATTGCACTCTAATTTTTAAATGAAAAACACCACTGGCCGGTAGGTCTGTTTCCCTAGTACCAGCAAGGGGAACGTAGAAAGGCTGCTGCTCTCTGGCCGTTACCTGCAAAAGCAGGTTTAAAGCCTGAGCTAATGGTCACTTCATATGAACAAATACTGCAAGGCTGTAAATGAAACCTGCCCTCAAAGTGTCTTGAGGGAGATAATGGCCAAAATATTTCAAATGGTGACACATACTTTAAGAAAACACTTTGAAGAAATAAGCTCTAATCACAGCTGGAAAAATAAAAAGGACATGTCTTAAAGCTCAATTTCAACGCAGTATGAGACACATGCAAATTCAGCCACAAAGAGGTATCAGCTCACACCACTCAGAATAACCATCAGCAGAAACTACAAAGAATAAATTCTGAGGGTGCTGGGAAGAAATACATACCCTCCACTTTAAGTGGGACGTAACCTGGAAAGAGCCACTAAGGAGAACAGAATAGAGGTGCCTTTCAAAGGTAAACATTGAGCTACCGTATGATCCAGCAGAACTATTCCTGGATCTATAAACTAAGAAGACAGAATTGGAAGGACACAGGCACGCAAATCTGCATTGCATAGTATTACAATAGCCAAGATATGGAAGTAACCAAAAAGTCCACCGACAGATGGGTGGACAAAGAAGAACTGCTACCTGTACAGATGGAATAGGAGCTAGTGAAAAAAATGAAACAATGCCATTTCCAGCACCATAGATGAGTCTAGAAGTAATCACGCAACTTGGACTAAGTGAGAAAGCGAAAGACACATATCCTATCATATCACATATAGGTGTTACCTAAAAAATGATACAAAGAAAGATATTTCCACAGAGAAACACTTTCATAGATTCATTAAAATACTTATGGTTCACCAAATGGAAAATTGTGAGGATTGGATGCATTACCATATTGAGGTTAACAGAGAGATACACACACTTGTGAAATATATAATCACCAAAGACCTACGCAATACCAAGAGAAGACTTCTCAACATTGTGTCATAACCTACATGGGAAAAGGATCCGAAGAAGAATAGATATATGTATATGTGTGAAAGAACCACATCTTGCACACCCAGAACAAACAAAACATTGTAATCAAGTTTGCTGTGATAAAAAATAAAAATTAAGTTAAAAATTCCAACAAGAAGTAATTAGACCTAAACTTAAAGGGCTTTTTCCTCGCACATTCCATTCTAATTTACAACCTAGAACACCACTTCCAGTAAGGCTCTGTTGCCCTAGTAACCAGATTTGGTAAAGGAGAAATGCTGCCGCCTTGTGGCCGATTCACGCAAGAGCAACTTTTAACCCACAGCTAATGGTCACTTACCATTCACAAGGACTCAGGGCTGTAAAGGACACCTGCCCTCAAAATTGTGCTGAGGTAGGGAATGGATAAAAAAGTTCAAAACAGGCAACATGTTCACGAAGATAGTATGAAGAGGTAAGTTTTACTCACTCTCTTTTTAAAGAAAGGAAAATGGATAAAAGCTCAGCCTCAGGAAGTATTAGACTCATGCAATCTAATCTACAAAAAGTTTTCAACTCACACCAGTCGACTGACCATTGGCAAAAAGTCTACAAACAATAAATGCTGAAGAGGATTTTGAGAACTGTGTACCCTCTAGCTGCTGGTGAGATGTAAAAGGGTTAAACGCTAATAATGAGAACAGAAAGGAGCTGCGATGAAAAGGAAAAATTGAGGTACCATTCAATCCAGCAGGCGCACCAATGGGCCTCTCACCTGAGAAGACCAGAATGAAGAAGACCCGGGCTGCAAAAGCTGCACTGCAGCCTTATTCACAGTAGACAAGACAGTGAAGCAACCAAAATGTCCATCAACAGATGAAAGGATAAAGAAGAAGTGGTCCATGTACACAATGAATACTAGCCATGGAAAACAATGAAACACTGCTCTTTGAGGCACCATAGATGATCTTGGAGATAATCACAGAACATGAGCTAAGTCGGAAAGCAAAAGTCCTATATCCTATGATATCACTTATAGGCGTTATCTAATAACTGACACAAATGAACATATTTCCACAGAGAAAGTCAATCACACACTTATTTAAAAAAACTATGCTTATCTAAAAGGAAAGGTGGGGGGAATGGATAAATGAAGATTAGCGTTACCATATGTATACAAATACATATTATATACATATATCAAAAAGACCGACCATATAGCAAGGAAGGTTTACGGAACACTCTGTAATAATTCACACGGGAAGAGGATCTCTACATAAATAGGTATATAGAATATGTAGATGAACCAGAGTGTGTACACCTTGGACAAGCAACATTCTAACCATTACCCCAATTGAAAAAATGAAAACAACGAACTAGGAGTAATGAGACATAAACTTATGGGGGGTTTTCCTGGCACATTCCATCCAAATTGAAAACCTAGGCAAACAACTTCCAGAACGGCTCTGCTGCCCTAGTACCCAGATTTGGGAATGGAGAAATGCTGCATCCTTGTGGCCGTTTCCCACAACAGCAGCTTTGAACCCACTGCAAAAGGTCACTAATTATTCACCAATTGCAGGTCTGTAAATGACACCGGCCCTCCAAAAAATACTGAGGTCGAAAATCGAACAAAAACTTCTAGAGTGCAACTTTCCAAAAAGAAAATTTGAAGAGGTATATTATACTCACACTTTTTTTCTTTTTTCTTTTAACAGAAAAGCAAAAGGCGTGGAAAAATGATGAATTGTAGGAATTTTTACAGACATGTAAACCCAAATTACAAAAACCTATCAGCTCACACCAGTCAGAATGGCCATCAACAAAAATGCTGCAAACAAGAAATGCTGACGTGATTGTGGAGAAATGCGTACCCTCGATTCGAAGGGGGACGTGGTAAGAGCCACGAATGAAAGCACAATTGAGGTGCCTTGAAAAGGGAAACGTTGAGCTACCATACCAGTCAATCAATCATACCCACTGCTGGGTCTATCACCTGAGAAAAGGAAAATCAAAAATCACAGGCTGGCAATCCTGCACTCCAGCAATATTTACCATAGGCAACACTTGGAAGCAACGAAAATGTCCATCAACAGAGGAATGCACCAAGAAGAAGTGGTCCATGTACACAATGGAATATTAGCCATGGAAAACATTGAAGCACTGCTCTTTGAGGCACCATAGATGAGCCTGGAGATAATCACAAAACATGAAGTAGGTCGGAAAGCAAAAGACCTTTAGCCTATATTATCACTTCTGGCATTATCTAAGAACTGACACAGATGAACATATTTTCAAAGAGAAAGACACTCACAGGTTTAGAAAACAAACTATGCTCATCTAAAAGGAAAGGAGGGTTGGAAATTGAGAAATGAAGATTAGTGTTACTATACATATACAAATACATATTATATACATGTATCAAAAAGACCGAACATATAGCAAGGGAGGTCGACGGAACACTGTAATATTTTACATGGGAAGAGGATCTGTACATTAATAGACATACATAATGTACAAATGAACCAGATTGTGTACACCTAGGACAAACAATATTCTAAACTTTACCCAGATTAAAAAACTTTTCAAAACCAAGAAGAAGTAATGAGACATAAACTTATGGGGGTATCTTCTGGCAAATTCCATTCGAATTTACAACCTAGGACAATGACTTCCAGAAAGGCTCTGCTGCCCTAGTACCCAGATTGGGGAATGGAGAAATGCTACCTCCTTGTGGCCGTTTCCCACAACAGCAGCTTTGAACCCACTGCAAAAGGTCACTAAATTTTCACCAACTTGCAGTTCTGTAAATGACACCTGCCCTCCAGAAAATTTCTGGGGTCAAAAATCGACCAAAAAATTCAAAAGAGGGCAACCTTCGAAGAAGACAATTTCAAGAGCTATATTGTACTCACGGTTTTTTCTTTTAAGAGAAAAGAAAAAGGCGTAGGAATAGGATGAATTTTAAAAAATTTAAGACATGCATACCCATATTACAAAAACCGATCAGCTCACAGCAGTCAGAACGGCCATTAGGAATAATGCTGCAAAAAACAAACGGTGAAGGGAGTGTGGAGAAATGCGTACCCTCGGTTGTAAGGCGGGGCATGTAAAGAGCCACAAATGAAAACACAGTGTAGGTGCTTTGAAAAGGGAAACATTGAGCTACCAGTCAATCAATCACAACCAATGCTTGGCCTATCACCTGAGAAAATGAGAATCAAAAAGTCACAGGCTGGCAAACCTGTACGCCAGCAAGATTTACCATAGCCAGCACTCGGAAGCAATGAAAATGTCCATCAACCGAGGAATGCACCAAGAAGAAGTGGTCCACGTACACAACGGAATATTACTCTAATAATAAATATAAATTAAATTTAAAAACAAACAAAAGCAAGGAGACATCAACATTTGTGGGTTTATCCGGGCACATTGCACTCTAATTTACAAACGAAGAACACCATTGGCCGGTAGTTCTGTTTCCCTACTACCAGCAAGTGGAACGAAGAAAGGCTGCTGCTCTCTGGCCGTTACCTGCAAAAGCAGGTTTAAAGCCTGAGCTAATGGTCACTTCATATGAACAAGTACTGCAAGGCTGTAAATGAAACCTGCCCTCAAAGTGTCTTGAGGGAGATAATGGCCAAAATATTTCAAATGGTGACACATACTTTAAGAAAACACTTTGAAGAAATAAGCTCTAATCACAGCTGGAAAAATAAAAAGGACATGTCTTAAAGCTCAGTTTCAACGCAGTATGAGACACATGCAAATTCAACCACAAAGAGGTATCAGCTCACACCACTCAGAATAACCATCAGCAAAAACTACAAAGAATAAATCCTGAAGGTGCTGGGAAGAAATACATACCCTCCACTTTAAGTGGGACGTAACCTGGAAAGAGCCAGAAAGGAGAACAGAATAGATGTGCCTTTAAAAGGTAAACATTGAGCTACCATATGATCCAGCAGAACTATTCCTGGATCTATAAACTAAGAAGACAGAATTGGAAGGTCACAGGCACGCAAATCTGCATTGCATAGTATTACAATAGCCAAGATATGGAAGTAACCAAAAAGTCCACCGACAGATGGGTGGACAAAGAAGAACTGCTACCTGTACAGATGGAATAGGAGCTAGTGAAAAAAATGAAACAATGCCATTTCCAGCACCATAGATGAGTCTAGAAGTAATCACGCAACTTGGACTAAGTGAGAAAGCGAAAGACACATATCCTATCATATCACATATAGGTGTTACCTAAAAAATGATACAAAGAAAGATATTTCCACAGAGAAACACTTTCATAGATTCATTAAAATACTTATGGTTCACCAAATGGAAAATTGTGAGGATTGGATGCATTACCATATTGAGGTTAACAGAGAGATACACACACTTGTGAAATATATAATCACCAAAGACCTACGCAATACCAAGAGAAGACTTCTCAACATTGTGTCATAACCTACATGGGAAAAGGATCCGAAGAAGAATAGATATATGTATATGTGTGAAAGAACCACATCTTGCACACCCAGAACAAACAAAACATTGTAATCAAGTTTGCTGTGATAAAAAATAAAAATTAAGTTAAAAATTCCAACAAGAAGTAATTAGACCTAAACTTAAAGGGCTTTTTCCTCGCACATTCCATTCTAATTTACAACCTAGAACACCACTTCCAGTAAGGCTCTGTTGCCCTAGTAACCAGATTTGGTAAAGGAGAAATGCTGCCGCCTTGTGGCCGATTCACGCAAGAGCAAATTTTAACCCACAGCTAATGGTCACTTACCATTCACAAGGACTCAGGGCTGTAAAGGACACCTGCCCTCAAAATTGTGCTGAGGTAGGGAATGGATAAAAAAGTTCAAAACAGGCAACATGTTCACGAAGATAGTATGAAGAGGTAAGTTTTACTCACTCTCTTTTTAAAGAAAGGAAAATGGATAAAAGCTCAGCCTCAGGAAGTATTAGACTCATGCAATCTAATCTACAAAAAGTTTTCAACTCACACCAGTCGACTGACCATTGGCAAAAAGTCTACAAACAATAAATGCTGAAGAGGATTTAGAGAACTGTGTACCCTCTAGCTGCTGGTGAGATGTAAAAGGGTTAAACGCTAATAATGAGAACAGAAAGGAGCTGCGTTGAAAAGGAAAAATTGAGGTACCATTCAATCCAGCAGGCGCACCAATGGGCCTCTCACCTGAGAAGACCAGAATGAAGAAGACCCGGGCTGCAAAAGCTGCACTGCAGCCTTATTCACAGTAGACAAGACAGTGAAGCAACCAAAATGTCCATCAACAGATGAAAGGATAAAGAAGAAGTGGTCCATGTACACAATGAATACTAGCCATGGAAAACAATGAAACACTGCTCTTTGAGGCACCATAGATGATCTTGGAGATAATCACAGAACATGAGCTAAGTCGGAAAGCAAAAGTCCTATATCCTATGATATCACTTATAGGCGTTATCTAATAACTGACACAAATGAACATATTTCCACAGAGAAAGTCAATCACACACTTATTTAAAAAAACTATGCTTATCTAAAAGGAAAGGTGGGGGGAATGGATAAATGAAGATTAGCGTTACCATATGTATACAAATACATATTATATACATATATCAAAAAGACCGACCATATAGCAAGGAAGGTTTACGGAACACTCTGTAATAATTCACACGGGAAGAGGATCTCTACATAAATAGGTATATAGAATATGTAGATGAACCAGAGTGTGTACACCTTGGACAAGCAACATTCTAACCATTACCCCAATTGAAAAAATGAAAACAACGGACTAGGAGTAATGAGACATAAACTTATGGGGGGTTTTCCTGGCACATTCCATCCAAATTGAAAACCTAGGCAAACAACTTCCAGAACGGCTCTGCTGCCCTAGTACCCAGATTTGGGAATGGAGAAATGCTGCATCCTTGTGGCCGTTTCCCACAACAGCAGCTTTGAACCCACTGCAAAAGGTCACTAATTATTCACCAATTGCAGGTCTGTAAATGACACCGGCCCTCCAAAAAATACTGAGGTCGAAAATCGAACAAAAACTTCTAGAGTGCAACTTTCCAAAAAGAAAATTTGAAGAGGTATATTATACTCACACTTTTTTTCTTTTTTCTTTTAACAGAAAAGCAAAAGGCGTGGAAAAATGATGAATTGTAGGAATTTTTACAGACATGTAAACCCAAATTACAAAAACCTATCAGCTCACACCAGTCAGAATGGCCATCAACAAAAATGCTGCAAACAAGAAATGCTGACGTGATTGTGGAGAAATGCGTACCCTCGATTCGAAGGGGGACGTGGTAAGAGCCACGAATGAAAGCACAATTGAGGTGCCTTGAAAAGGGAAACGTTGAGCTACCATACCAGTCAATCAATCATACCCACTGCTGGGTCTATCACCTGAGAAAAGGAAAATCAAAAATCACAGGCTGGCAATCCTGCACTCCAGCAATATTTACCATAGGCAACACTTGGAAGCAACGAAAATGTCCATCAACAGAGGAATGCACCAAGAAGAAGTGGTCCATGTACACAATGGAATATTAGCCATGGAAAACATTGAAGCACTGCTCTTTGAGGCACCATAGATGAGCCTGGAGATAATCACAAAACATGAAGTAGGTCGGAAAGCAAAAGACCTTTAGCCTATATTATCACTTCTGGCATTATCTAAGAACTGACACAGATGAACATATTTTCAAAGAGAAAGACACTCACAGGTTTAGAAAACAAACTATGCTCATCTAAAAGGAAAGGAGGGTTGGAAATTGAGAAATGAAGATTAGTGTTACTATACATATACAAATACATATTATATACATGTATCAAAAAGACCGAACATATAGCAAGGGAGGTCGACGGAACACTGTAATATTTTACATGGGAAGAGGATCTGTACATTAATAGACATACATAATGTACAAATGAACCAGATTGTGTACACCTAGGACAAACAATATTCTAAACTTTACCCAGATTAAAAAACTTTTAAAAACCAAGAAGAAGTAATGAGACATAAACTTATGGGGGTATCTTCTGGCAAATTCCATTCGAATTTACAACCTAGGACAATGACTTCCAGAAAGGCTCTGCTGCCCTAGTACCCAGATTGGGGAATGGAGAAATGCTACCTCCTTGTGGCCGTTTCCCACAACAGCAGCTTTGAACCCACTGCAAAAGGTCACTAAATTTTCACCAACTTGCAGTTCTGTAAATGACACCTGCCCTCCAGAAAATTTCTGGGGTCAAAAATCGACCAAAAAATTCAAAAGAGGGCAACCTTCGAAGAAGACAATTTCAAGAGCTATATTGTACTCACGGTTTTTTCTTTTAAGAGAAAAGAAAAAGGCGTAGGAATAGGATGAATTTTAAAAAATTTAAGACATGCATACCCATATTACAAAAACCGATCAGCTCACAGCAGTCAGAACGGCCATTAGGAATAATGCTGCAAAAAACAAACGGTGAAGGGAGTGTGGAGAAATGCGTACCCTCGGTTGTAAGGCGGGGCATGTAAAGAGCCACAAATGAAAACACAGTGTAGGTGCTTTGAAAAGGGAAACATTGAGCTACCAGTCAATCAATCACAACCAATGCTTGGCCTATCACCTGAGAAAATGAGAATCAAAAAGTCACAGGCTGGCAAACCTGTACGCCAGCAAGATTTACCATAGCCAGCACTCGGAAGCAATGAAAATGTCCATCAACCGAGGAATGCACCAAGAAGAAGTGGTCCACGTACACAACGGAATATTACTCTAATAATAAATATAAATTAAATTTAAAAACAAACAAAAGCAAGGAGACATCAACATTTGTGGGTTTATCCGGGCACATTGCACTCTAATTTACAAACGAAGAACACCATTGGCCGGTAGTTCTGTTTCCCTACTACCAGCAAGTGGAACGAAGAAAGGCTGCTGCTCTCTGGCCGTTACCTGCAAAAGCAGGTTTAAAGCCTGAGCTAATGGTCACTTCATATGAACAAGTACTGCAAGGCTGTAAATGAAACCTGCCCTCAAAGTGTCTTGAGGGAGATAATGGCCAAAATATTTCAAATGGTGACACATACTTTAAGAAAACACTTTGAAGAAATAAGCTCTAATCACAGCTGGAAAAATAAAAAGGACATGTCTTAAAGCTCAGTTTCAACGCAGTATGAGACACATGCAAATTCAACCACAAAGAGGTATCAGCTCACACCACTCAGAATAACCATCAGCAAAAACTACAAAGAATAAATCCTGAAGGTGCTGGGAAGAAATACATACCCTCCACTTTAAGTGGGACGTAACCTGGAAAGAGCCAGAAAGGAGAACAGAATAGATGTGCCTTTAAAAGGTAAACATTGAGCTACCATATGATCCAGCAGAACTATTCCTGGATCTATAAACTAAGAAGACAGAATTGGAAGGTCACAGGCACGCAAATCTGCATTGCATAGTATTACAATAGCCAAGATATGGAAGTAACCAAAAAGTCCACCGACAGATGGGTGGACAAAGAAGAACTGCTACCTGTACAGATGGAATAGGAGCTAGTGAAAAAAATGAAACAATGCCATTTCCAGCACCATAGATGAGTCTAGAAGTAATCACGCAACTTGGACTAAGTGAGAAAGCGAAAGACACATATCCTATCATATCACATATAGGTGTTACCTAAAAAATGATACAAAGAAAGATATTTCCACAGAGAAACACTTTCATAGATTCATTAAAATACTTATGGTTCACCAAATGGAAAATTGTGAGGATTGGATGCATTACCATATTGAGGTTAACAGAGAGATACACACACTTGTGAAATATATAATCACCAAAGACCTACGCAATACCAAGAGAAGACTTCTCAACATTGTGTCATAACCTACATGGGAAAAGGATCCGAAGAAGAATAGATATATGTATATGTGTGAAAGAACCACATCTTGCACACCCAGAACAAACAAAACATTGTAATCAAGTTTGCTGTGATAAAAAATAAAAATTAAGTTAAAAATTCCAACAAGAAGTAATTAGACCTAAACTTAAAGGGCTTTTTCCTCGCACATTCCATTCTAATTTACAACCTAGAACACCACTTCCAGTAAGGCTCTGTTGCCCTAGTAACCAGATTTGGTAAAGGAGAAATGCTGCCGCCTTGTGGCCGATTCACGCAAGAGCAAATTTTAACCCACAGCTAATGGTCACTTACCATTCACAAGGACTCAGGGCTGTAAAGGACACCTGCCCTCAAAATTGTGCTGAGGTAGGGAATGGATAAAAAAGTTCAAAACAGGCAACATGTTCACGAAGATAGTATGAAGAGGTAAGTTTTACTCACTCTCTTTTTAAAGAAAGGAAAATGGATAAAAGCTCAGCCTCAGGAAGTATTAGACTCATGCAATCTAATCTACAAAAAGTTTTCAACTCACACCAGTCGACTGACCATTGGCAAAAAGTCTACAAACAATAAATGCTGAAGAGGATTTAGAGAACTGTGTACCCTCTAGCTGCTGGTGAGATGTAAAAGGGTTAAACGCTAATAATGAGAACAGAAAGGAGCTGCGTTGAAAAGGAAAAATTGAGGTACCATTCAATCCAGCAGGCGCACCAATGGGCCTCTCACCTGAGAAGACCAGAATGAAGAAGACCCGGGCTGCAAAAGCTGCACTGCAGCCTTATTCACAGTAGACAAGACAGTGAAGCAACCAAAATGTCCATCAACAGATGAAAGGATAAAGAAGAAGTGGTCCATGTACACAATGAATACTAGCCATGGAAAACAATGAAACACTGCTCTTTGAGGCACCATAGATGATCTTGGAGATAATCACAGAACATGAGCTAAGTCGGAAAGCAAAAGTCCTATATCCTATGATATCACTTATAGGCGTTATCTAATAACTGACACAAATGAACATATTTCCACAGAGAAAGTCAATCACACACTTATTTAAAAAAACTATGCTTATCTAAAAGGAAAGGTGGGGGGAATGGATAAATGAAGATTAGCGTTACCATATGTATACAAATACATATTATATACATATATCAAAAAGACCGACCATATAGCAAGGAAGGTTTACGGAACACTCTGTAATAATTCACACGGGAAGAGGATCTCTACATAAATAGGTATATAGAATATGTAGATGAACCAGAGTGTGTACACCTTGGACAAGCAACATTCTAACCATTACCCCAATTGAAAAAATGAAAACAACGGACTAGGAGTAATGAGACATAAACTTATGGGGGGTTTTCCTGGCACATTCCATCCAAATTGAAAACCTAGGCAAACAACTTCCAGAACGGCTCTGCTGCCCTAGTACCCAGATTTGGGAATGGAGAAATGCTGCATCCTTGTGGCCGTTTCCCACAACAGCAGCTTTGAACCCACTGCAAAAGGTCACTAATTATTCACCAATTGCAGGTCTGTAAATGACACCGGCCCTCCAAAAAATACTGAGGTCGAAAATCGAACAAAAACTTCTAGAGTGCAACTTTCCAAAAAGAAAATTGGAAGAGGTATATTATGCTCACACTTTTTTTCTTTTTTCTTTTAACAGAAAAGCAAAAGGCGTGGAAAAATGATGAATTGTAGGAATTTTTACAGACATGTAAACCCAAATTACAAAAACCTATCAGCTCACACCAGTCAGAATGGCCATCAACAAAAATGCTGCAAACAAGAAATGCTGACGTGATTGTGGAGAAATGCGTACCCTCGATTCGAAGGGGGACGTGGTAAGAGCCACGAATGAAAGCACAATTGAGGTGCCTTGAAAAGGGAAACGTTGAGCTACCATACCAGTCAATCAATCATACCCACTGCTGGGTCTATCACCTGAGAAAAGGAAAATCAAAAATCACAGGCTGGCAATCCTGCACTCCAGCAATATTTACCATAGGCAACACTTGGAAGCAACGAAAATGTCCATCAACAGAGGAATGCACCAAGAAG
This sequence comes from Balaenoptera ricei, assembly GCF_028023285.1. Classification (NCBI taxonomy): domain Eukaryota; kingdom Metazoa; phylum Chordata; class Mammalia; order Artiodactyla; family Balaenopteridae; genus Balaenoptera; species Balaenoptera ricei. Next base: position 84,813,991 of record NC_082640.1, on the reverse strand, counting down.
AAGTGGTCCATGTACACAATGGAATATTAGCCATGGAAAACATTGAAGCACTGCTCTTTGAGGCACCATAGATGAGCCTGGAGATAATCACAAAACATGAAGTAGGTCGGAAAGCAAAAGACCTTTAGCCTATATTATCACTTCTGGCATTATCTAAGAACTGACACAGATGAACATATTTTCAAAGAGAAAGACACTCACAGGTTTAGAAAACAAACTATGCTCATCTAAAAGGAAAGGAGGGTTGGAAATTGAGAAATGAAGATTAGTGTTACTATACATATACAAATACATATTATATACATGTATCAAAAAGACCGAACATATAGCAAGGGAGGTCGACGGAACACTGTAATATTTTACATGGGAAGAGGATCTGTACATTAATAGACATACATAATGTACAAATGAACCAGATTGTGTACACCTAGGACAAACAATATTCTAAACTTTACCCAGATTAAAAAACTTTTAAAAACCAAGAAGAAGTAATGAGACATAAACTTATGGGGGTATCTTCTGGCAAATTCCATTCGAATTTACAACCTAGGACAATGACTTCCAGAAAGGCTCTGCTGCCCTAGTACCCAGATTGGGGAATGGAGAAATGCTACCTCCTTGTGGCCGTTTCCCACAACAGCAGCTTTGAACCCACTGCAAAAGGTCACTAAATTTTCACCAACTTGCAGTTCTGTAAATGACACCTGCCCTCCAGAAAATTTCTGGGGTCAAAAATCGACCAAAAAATTCAAAAGAGGGCAACCTTCGAAGAAGACAATTTCAAGAGCTATATTGTACTCACGGTTTTTTCTTTTAAGAGAAAAGAAAAAGGCGTAGGAATAGGATGAATTTTAAAAAATTTAAGACATGCATACCCATATTACAAAAACCGATCAGCTCACAGCAGTCAGAACGGCCATTAGGAATAATGCTGCAAAAAACAAACGGTGAAGGGAGTGTGGAGAAATGCGTACCCTCGGTTGTAAGGCGGGGCATGTAAAGAGCCACAAATGAAAACACAGTGTAGGTGCTTTGAAAAGGGAAACATTGAGCTACCAGTCAATCAATCACAACCAATGCTTGGCCTATCACCTGAGAAAATGAGAATCAAAAAGTCACAGGCTGGCAAACCTGTACGCCAGCAAGATTTACCATAGCCAGCACTCGGAAGCAATGAAAATGTCCATCAACCGAGGAATGCACCAAGAAGAAGTGGTCCACGTACACAACGGAATATTACTCTAATAATAAATATAAATTAAATTTAAAAACAAACAAAAGCAAGGAGACATCAACATTTGTGGGTTTATCCGGGCACATTGCACTCTAATTTACAAACGAAGAACACCATTGGCCGGTAGTTCTGTTTCCCTACTACCAGCAAGTGGAACGAAGAAAGGCTGCTGCTCTCTGGCCGTTACCTGCAAAAGCAGGTTTAAAGCCTGAGCTAATGGTCACTTCATATGAACAAGTACTGCAAGGCTGTAAATGAAACCTGCCCTCAAAGTGTCTTGAGGGAGATAATGGCCAAAATATTTCAAATGGTGACACATACTTTAAGAAAACACTTTGAAGAAATAAGCTCTAATCACAGCTGGAAAAATAAAAAGGACTTGTCTTAAAGCTCAGTTTCAATGCAGTATGAGACACATGCAAATTCAACCACAAAGAGGTATCAGCTCACACCACTCAGAATAACCATCAGCAAAAACTACAAAGAATAAATCCTGAAGGTGCTGGGAAGAAATACATACCCTCCACTTTAAGTGGGACGTAACCTGGAAAGAGCCAGAAAGGAGAACAGAATAGATGTGCCTTTAAAAGGTAAACATTGAGCTACCATATGATCCAGCAGAACTATTCCTGGATCTATAAACTAAGAAGACAGAATTGGAAGGTCACAGGCACGCAAATCTGCATTGCATAGTATTACAATAGCCAAGATATGGAAGTAACCAAAAAGTCCACCGACAGATGGGTGGACAAAGAAGAACTGCTACCTGTACAGATGGAATAGGAGCTAGTGAAAAAAATGAAACAATGCCATTTCCAGCACCATAGATGAGTCTAGAAGTAATCACGCAACTTGGACTAAGTGAGAAAGCGAAAGACACATATCCTATCATATCACATATAGGTGTTACCTAAAAAATGATACAAAGAAAGATATTTCCACAGAGAAACACTTTCATAGATTCATTAAAATACTTATGGTTCACCAAATGGAAAATTGTGAGGATTGGATGCATTACCATATTGAGGTTAACAGAGAGATACACACACTTGTGAAATATATAATCACCAAAGACCTACGCAATACCAAGAGAAGACTTCTCAACATTGTGTCATAACCTACATGGGAAAAGGATCCGAAGAAGAATAGATATATGTATATGTGTGAAAGAACCACATCTTGCACACCCAGAACAAACAAAACATTGTAATCAAGTTTGCTGTGATAAAAAATAAAAATTAAGTTAAAAATTCCAACAAGAAGTAATTAGACCTAAACTTAAAGGGCTTTTTCCTCGCACATTCCATTCTAATTTACAACCTAGAACACCACTTCCAGTAAGGCTCTGTTGCCCTAGTAACCAGATTTGGTAAAGGAGAAATGCTGCCGCCTTGTGGCCGATTCACGCAAGAGCAACTTTTAACCCACAGCTAATGGTCACTTACCATTCACAAGGACTCAGGGCTGTAAAGGACACCTGCCCTCAAAATTGTGCTGAGGTAGGGAATGGATAAAAAAGTTCAAAACAGGCAACATGTTCACGAAGATAGTATGAAGAGGTAAGTTTTACTCACTCTCTTTTTAAAGAAAGGAAAATGGATAAAAGCTCAGCCTCAGGAAGTATTAGACTCATGCAATCTAATCTACAAAAAGTTTTCAACTCACACCAGTCGACTGACCATTGGCAAAAAGTCTACAAACAATAAATGCTGAAGAGGATTTTGAGAACTGTGTACCCTCTAGCTGCTGGTGAGATGTAAAAGGGTTAAACGCTAATAATGAGAACAGAAAGGAGCTGCGATGAAAAGGAAAAATTGAGGTACCATTCAATCCAGCAGGCGCACCAATGGGCCTCTCACCTGAGAAGACCAGAATGAAGAAGACCCGGGCTGCAAAAGCTGCACTGCAGCCTTATTCACAGTAGACAAGACAGTGAAGCAACCAAAATGTCCATCAACAGATGAAAGGATAAAGAAGAAGTGGTCCATGTACACAATGAATACTAGCCATGGAAAACAATGAAACACTGCTCTTTGAGGCACCATAGATGATCTTGGAGATAATCACAGAACATGAGCTAAGTCGGAAAGCAAAAGTCCTATATCCTATGATATCACTTATAGGCGTTATCTAATAACTGACACAAATGAACATATTTCCACAGAGAAAGTCAATCACACACTTATTTAAAAAAACTATGCTTATCTAAAAGGAAAGGTGGGGGGAATGGATAAATGAAGATTAGCGTTACCATATGTATACAAATACATATTATATACATATATCAAAAAGACCGACCATATAGCAAGGAAGGTTTACGGAACACTCTGTAATAATTCACACGGGAAGAGGATCTCTACATAAATAGGTATATAGAATATGTAGATGAACCAGAGTGTGTACACCTTGGACAAGCAACATTCTAACCATTACCCCAATTGAAAAAATGAAAACAACGAACTAGGAGTAATGAGACATAAACTTATGGGGGGTTTTCCTGGCACATTCCATCCAAATTGAAAACCTAGGCAAACAACTTCCAGAACGGCTCTGCTGCCCTAGTACCCAGATTTGGGAATGGAGAAATGCTGCATCCTTGTGGCCGTTTCCCACAACAGCAGCTTTGAACCCACTGCAAAAGGTCACTAATTATTCACCAATTGCAGGTCTGTAAATGACACCGGCCCTCCAAAAAATACTGAGGTCGAAAATCGAACAAAAACTTCTAGAGTGCAACTTTCCAAAAAGAAAATTTGAAGAGGTATATTATACTCACACTTTTTTTCTTTTTTCTTTTAACAGAAAAGCAAAAGGCGTGGAAAAATGATGAATTGTAGGAATTTTTACAGACATGTAAACCCAAATTACAAAAACCTATCAGCTCACACCAGTCAGAATGGCCATCAACAAAAATGCTGCAAACAAGAAATGCTGACGTGATTGTGGAGAAATGCGTACCCTCGATTCGAAGGGGGACGTGGTAAGAGCCACGAATGAAAGCACAATTGAGGTGCCTTGAAAAGGGAAACGTTGAGCTACCATACCAGTCAATCAATCATACCCACTGCTGGGTCTATCACCTGAGAAAAGGAAAATCAAAAATCACAGGCTGGCAATCCTGCACTCCAGCAATATTTACCATAGGCAACACTTGGAAGCAACGAAAATGTCCATCAACAGAGGAATGCACCAAGAAGAAGTGGTCCATGTACACAATGGAATATTAGCCATGGAAAACATTGAAGCACTGCTCTTTGAGGCACCAGAGATGAGCCTGGAGATAATCACAAAACATGAAGTAGGTCGGAAAGCAAAAGACCTTTAGCCTATATTATCACTTCTGGCATTATCTAAGAACTGACACAGATGAACATATTTTCAAAGAGAAAGACACTCACAGGTTTAGAAAACAAACTATGCTCATCTAAAAGGAAAGGAGGGTTGGAAATTGAGAAATGAAGATTAGTGTTACTATACATATACAAATACATATTATATACATGTATCAAAAAGACCGAACATATAGCAAGGGAGGTCGACGGAACACTGTAATATTTTACATGGGAAGAGGATCTGTACATTAATAGACATACATAATGTACAAATGAACCAGATTGTGTACACCTAGGACAAACAATATTCTAAACTTTACCCAGATTAAAAAACTTTTCAAAACCAAGAAGAAGTAATGAGACATAAACTTATGGGGGTATCTTCTGGCAAATTCCATTCGAATTTACAACCTAGGACAATGACTTCCAGAAAGGCTCTGCTGCCCTAGTACCCAGATTGGGGAATGGAGAAATGCTACCTCCTTGTGGCCGTTTCCCACAACAGCAGCTTTGAACCCACTGCAAAAGGTCACTAAATTTTCACCAACTTGCAGTTCTGTAAATGACACCTGCCCTCCAGAAAATTTCTGGGGTCAAAAATCGACCAAAAAATTCAAAAGAGGGCAACCTTCGAAGAAGACAATTTCAAGAGCTATATTGTACTCACGGTTTTTTCTTTTAAGAGAAAAGAAAAAGGCGTAGGAATAGGATGAATTTTAAAAAATTTAAGACATGCATACCCATATTACAAAAACCGATCAGCTCACAGCAGTCAGAACGGCCATTAGGAATAATGCTGCAAAAAACAAACGGTGAAGGGAGTGTGGAGAAATGCGTACCCTCGGTTGTAAGGCGGGGCATGTAAAGAGCCACAAATGAAAACACAGTGTAGGTGCTTTGAAAAGGGAAACATTGAGCTACCAGTCAATCAATCACAACCAATGCTTGGCCTATCACCTGAGAAAATGAGAATCAAAAAGTCACAGGCTGGCAAACCTGTACGCCAGCAAGATTTACCATAGCCAGCACTCGGAAGCAACGAAAATGTCCATCAACCGAGGAATGCACCAAGAAGAAGTGGTCCACGTACACAACGGAATATTACTCTAATAATAAATATAAATTAAATTTAAAAACAAACAAAAGCAAGGAGACATCAACATTTGTGGGTTTATCCGGGCACATTGCACTCTAATTTACAAACGAAGAACACCATTGGCCGGTAGTTCTGTTTCCCTACTACCAGCAAGTGGAACGAAGAAAGGCTGCTGCTCTCTGGCCGTTACCTGCAAAAGCAGGTTTAAAGCCTGAGCTAATGGTCACTTCATATGAACAAGTACTGCAAGGCTGTAAATGAAACCTGCCCTCAAAGTGTCTTGAGGGAGATAATGGCCAAAATATTTCAAATGGTGACACATACTTTAAGAAAACACTTTGAAGAAATAAGCTCTAATCACAGCTGGAAAAATAAAAAGGACATGTCTTAAAGCTCAGTTTCAACGCAGTATGAGACACATGCAAATTCAACCACAAAGAGGTATCAGCTCACACCACTCAGAATAACCATCAGCAAAAACTACAAAGAATAAATCCTGAAGGTGCTGGGAAGAAATACATACCCTCCACTTTAAGTGGGACGTAACCTGGAAAGAGCCAGAAAGGAGAACAGAATAGATGTGCCTTTAAAAGGTAAACATTGAGCTACCATATGATCCAACAGAACTATTCCTGGATCTATAAACTAAGAAGACAGAATTGGAAGGTCACAGGCACGCAAATCTGCATTGCATAGTATTACAATAGCCAAGATATGGAAGTAACCAAAAAGTCCACCGACAGATGGGTGGACAAAGAAGAACTGCTACCTGTACAGATGGAATAGGAGCTAGTGAAAAAAATGAAACAATGCCATTTCCAGCACCATAGATGAGTCTAGAAGTAATCACGCAACTTGGACTAAGTGAGAAAGCGAAAGACACATATCCTATCATATCACATATAGGTGTTACCTAAAAAATGATACAAAGAAAGATATTTCCACAGAGAAACACTTTCATAGATTCATTAAAATACTTATGGTTCACCAAATGGAAAATTGTGAGGATTGGATGCATTACCATATTGAGGTTAACAGAGAGATACACACACTTGTGAAATATATAATCACCAAAGACCTACGCAATACCAAGAGAAGACTTCTCAACATTGTGTCATAACCTACATGGGAAAAGGATCCGAAGAAGAATAGATATATGTATATGTGTGAAAGAACCACATCTTGCACACCCAGAACAAACAAAACATTGTAATCAAGTTTGCTGTGATAAAAAATAAAAATTAAGTTAAAAATTCCAACAAGAAGTAATTAGACCTAAACTTAAAGGGCTTTTTCCTCGCACATTCCATTCTAATTTACAACCTAGAACACCACTTCCAGTAAGGCTCTGTTGCCCTAGTAACCAGATTTGGTAAAGGAGAAATGCTGCCGCCTTGTGGCCGATTCACGCAAGAGCAAATTTTAACCCACAGCTAATGGTCACTTACCATTCACAAGGACTCAGGGCTGTAAAGGACACCTGCCCTCAAAATTGTGCTGAGGTAGGGAATGGATAAAAAAGTTCAAAACAGGCAACATGTTCACGAAGATAGTATGAAGAGGTAAGTTTTACTCACTCTCTTTTTAAAGAAAGGAAAATGGATAAAAGCTCAGCCTCAGGAAGTATTAGACTCATGCAATCTAATCTACAAAAAGTTTTCAACTCACACCAGTCGACTGACCATCGGCAAAAAGTCTACAAACAATAAATGCTGAAGAGGATTTAGAGAACTGTGTACCCTCTAGCTGCTGGTGAGATGTAAAAGGGTTAAACGCTAATAATGAGAACAGAAAGGAGCTGCGTTGAAAAGGAAAAATTGAGGTACCATTCAATCCAGCAGGCGCACCAATGGGCCTCTCACCTGAGAAGACCAGAATGAAGAAGACCCGGGCTGCAAAAGCTGCACTGCAGCCTTATTCACAGTAGACAAGACAGTGAAGCAACCAAAATGTCCATCAACAGATGAAAGGATAAAGAAGAAGTGGTCCATGTACACAATGAATACTAGCCATGGAAAACAATGAAACACTGCTCTTTGAGGCACCATAGATGATCTTGGAGATAATCACAGAACATGAGCTAAGTCGGAAAGCAAAAGTCCTATATCCTATGATATCACTTATAGGCGTTATCTAATAACTGACACAAATGAACATATTTCCACAGAGAAAGTCAATCACACACTTATTTAAAAAAACTATGCTTATCTAAAAGGAAAGGTGGGGGGAATGGATAAATGAAGATTAGCGTTACCATATGTATACAAATACATATTATATACATATATCAAAAAGACCGACCATATAGCAAGGAAGGTTTACGGAACACTCTGTAATAATTCACACGGGAAGAGGATCTCTACATAAATAGGTATATAGAATATGTAGATGAACCAGAGTGTGTACACCTTGGACAAGCAACATTCTAACCATTACCCCAATTGAAAAAATGAAAACAACGAACTAGGAGTAATGAGACATAAACTTATGGGGGGTTTTCCTGGCACATTCCATCCAAATTGAAAACCTAGGCAAACAACTTCCAGAACGGCTCTGCTGCCCTAGTACCCAGATTTGGGAATGGAGAAATGCTGCATCCTTGTGGCCGTTTCCCACAACAGCAGCTTTGAACCCACTGCAAAAGGTCACTAATTATTCACCAATTGCAGGTCTGTAAATGACACCGGCCCTCCAAAAAATACTGAGGTCGAAAATCGAACAAAAACTTCTAGAGTGCAACTTTCCAAAAAGAAAATTTGAAGAGGTATATTATGCTCACACTTTTTTTCTTTTTTCTTTTAACAGAAAAGCAAAAGGCGTGGAAAAATGATGAATTGTAGGAATTTTTACAGACATGTAAACCCAAATTACAAAAACCTATCAGCTCACACCAGTCAGAATGGCCATCAACAAAAATGCTGCAAACAAGAAATGCTGACGTGATTGTGGAGAAATGCGTACCCTCGATTCGAAGGGGGACGTGGTAAGAGCCACGAATGAAAGCACAATTGAGGTGCCTTGAAAAGGGAAACGTTGAGCTACCATACCAGTCAATCAATCATACCCACTGCTGGGTCTATCACCTGAGAAAAGGAAAATCAAAAATCACAGGCTGGCAATCCTGCACTCCAGCAATATTTACCATAGGCAACACTTGGAAGCAACGAAAATGTCCATCAACAGAGGAATGCACCAAGAAGAAGTGGTCCATGTACACAATGGAATATTAGCCATGGAAAACATTGAAGCACTGCTCTTTGAGGCACCATAGATGAGCCTGGAGATAATCACAAAACATGAAGTAGGTCGGAAAGCAAAAGACCTTTAGCCTATATTATCACTTCTGGCATTATCTAAGAACTGACACAGATGAACATATTTTCAAAGAGAAAGACACTCACAGGTTTAGAAAACAAACTATGCTCATCTAAAAGGAAAGGAGGGTTGGAAATTGAGAAATGAAGATTAGTGTTACTATACATATACAAATACATATTATATACATGTATCAAAAAGACCGAACATATAGCAAGGGAGGTCGACGGAACACTGTAATATTTTACATGGGAAGAGGATCTGTACATTAATAGACATACATAATGTACAAATGAACCAGATTGTGTACACCTAGGACAAACAATATTCTAAACTTTACCCAGATTAAAAAACTTTTCAAAACCAAGAAGAAGTAATGAGACATAAACTTATGGGGGTATCTTCTGGCAAATTCCATTCGAATTTACAACCTAGGACAATGACTTCCAGAAAGGCTCTGCTGCCCTAGTACCCAGATTGGGGAATGGAGAAATGCTACCTCCTTGTGGCCGTTTCCCACAACAGCAGCTTTGAACCCACTGCAAAAGGTCACTAAATTTTCACCAACTTGCAGTTCTGTAAATGACACCTGCCCTCCAGAAAATTTCTGGGGTCAAAAATCGACCAAAAAATTCAAAAGAGGGCAACCTTCGAAGAAGACAATTTCAAGAGCTATATTGTACTCACGGTTTTTTCTTTTAAGAGAAAAGAAAAAGGCGTAGGAATAGGATGAATTTTAAAAAATTTAAGACATGCATACCCATATTACAAAAACCGATCAGCTCACAGCAGTCAGAACGGCCATTAGGAATAATGCTGCAAAAAACAAACGGTGAAGGGAGTGTGGAGAAATGCGTACCCTCGGTTGTAAGGCGGGGCATGTAAAGAGCCACAAATGAAAACACAGTGTAGGTGCTTTGAAAAGGGAAACATTGAGCTACCAGTCAATCAATCACAACCAATGCTTGGCCTATCACCTGAGAAAATGAGAATCAAAAAGTCACAGGCTGGCAAACCTGTACGCCAGCAAGATTTACCATAGCCAGCACTCGGAAGCAACGAAAATGTCCATCAACCGAGGAATGCACCAAGAAGAAGTGGTCCACGTACACAACGGAATATTACTCTAATAATAAATATAAATTAAATTTAAAAACAAACAAAAGCAAGGAGACATCAACATTTGTGGGTTTATCCGGGCACATTGCACTCTAATTTACAAACGAAGAACACCATTGGCCGGTAGTTCTGTTTCCCTACTACCAGCAAGTGGAACGAAGAAAGGCTGCTGCTCTCTGGCCGTTACCTGCAAAAGCAGGTTTAAAGCCTGAGCTAATGGTCACTTCATATGAACAAGTACTGCAAGGCTGTAAATGAAACCTGCCCTCAAAGTGTCTTGAGGGAGATAATGGCCAAAATATTTCAAATGGTGACACATACTTTAAGAAAACACTTTGAAGAAATAAGCTCTAATCACAGCTGGAAAAATAAAAAGGACATGTCTTAAAGCTCAGTTTCAACGCAGTATGAGACACATGCAAATTCAACCACAAAGAGGTATCAGCTCACACCACTCAGAATAACCATCAGCAAAAACTACAAAGAATAAATCCTGAAGGTGCTGGGAAGAAATACATACCCTCCACTTTAAGTGGGACGTAACCTGGAAAGAGCCAGAAAGGAGAACAGAATAGATGTGCCTTTAAAAGGTAAACATTGAGCTACCATATGATCCAGCAGAACTATTCCTGGATCTATAAACTAAGAAGACAGAATTGGAAGGTCACAGGCACGCAAATCTGCATTGCATAGTATTACAATAGCCAAGATATGGAAGTAACCAAAAAGTCCACCGACAGATGGGTGGACAAAGAAGAACTGCTACCTGTACAGATGGAATAGGAGCTAGTGAAAAAAATGAAACAATGCCATTTCCAGCACCATAGATGAGTCTAGAAGTAATCACGCAACTTGGACTAAGTGAGAAAGCGAAAGACACATATCCTATCATATCACATATAGGTGTTACCTAAAAAATGATACAAAGAAAGATATTTCCACAGAGAAACACTTTCATAGATTCATTAAAAAACTTATGGTTCACCAAATGGAAAATTGTGAGGATTGGATGCATTACCATATTGAGGTTAACAGAGAGATACACACACTTGTGAAATATATAATCACCAAAGACCTACGCAATACCAAGAGAAGACTTCTCAACATTGTGTCATAACCTACATGGGAAAAGGATCCGAAGAAGAATAGATATATGTATATGTGTGAAAGAACCACATCTTGCACACCCAGAACAAACAAAACATTGTAATCAAGTTTGCTGTGATAAAAAATAAAAATTAAGTTAAAAATTCCAACAAGAAGTAATTAGACCTAAACTTAAAGGGCTTTTTCCTCGCACATTCCATTCTAATTTACAACCTAGAACACCACTTCCAGTAAGGCTCTGTTGCCCTAGTAACCAGATTTGGTAAAGGAGAAATGCTGCCGCCTTGTGGCCGATTCACGCAAGAGCAAATTTTAACCCACAGCTAATGGTCACTTACCATTCACAAGGACTCAGGGCTGTAAAGGACACCTGCCCTCAAAATTGTGCTGAGGTAGGGAATGGATAAAAAAGTTCAAAACAGGCAACATGTTCACGAAGATAGTATGAAGAGGTAAGTTTTACTCACTCTCTTTTTAAAGAAAGGAAAATGGATAAAAGCTCAGCCTCAGGAAGTATTAGACTCATGCAATCTAATCTACAAAAAGTTTTCAACTCACACCAGTCGACTGACCATTGGCAAAAAGTCTACAAACAATAAATGCTGAAGAGGATTTAGAGAACTGTGTACCCTCTAGCTGCTGGTGAGATGTAAAAGGGTTAAACGCTAATAATGAGAACAGAAAGGAGCTGCGTTGAAAAGGAAAAATTGAGGTACCATTCAATCCAGCAGGCGCACCAATGGGCCTCTCACCTGAGAAGACCAGAATGAAGAAGACCCGGGCTGCAAAAGCTGCACTGCAGCCTTATTCACAGTAGACAAGACAGTGAAGCAACCAAAATGTCCATCAACAGATGAAAGGATAAAGAAGAAGTGGTCCATGTACACAATGAATACTAGCCATGGAAAACAATGAAACACTGCTCTTTGAGGCACCATAGATGATCTTGGAGATAATCACAGAACATGAGCTAAGTCGGAAAGCAAAAGTCCTATATCCTATGATATCACTTATAGGCGTTATCTAATAACTGACACAAATGAACATATTTCCACAGAGAAAGTCAATCACACACTTATTTAAAAAAACTATGCTTATCTAAAAGGAAAGGTGGGGGGAATGGATAAATGAAGATTAGCGTTACCATATGTATACAAATACATATTATATACATATATCAAAAAGACCGACCATATAGCAAGGAAGGTTTACGGAACACTCTGTAATAATTCACACGGGAAGAGGATCTCTACATAAATAGGTATATAGAATATGTAGATGAACCAGAGTGTGTACACCTTGGACAAGCAACATTCTAACCATTACCCCAATTGAAAAAATGAAAACAACGAACTAGGAGTAATGAGACATAAACTTATGGGGGGTTTTCCTGGCACATTCCATCCAAATTGAAAACCTAGGCAAACAACTTCCAGAACGGCTCTGCTGCCCTAGTACCCAGATTTGGGAATGGAGAAATGCTGCATCCTTGTGGCCGTTTCCCACAACAGCAGCTTTGAACCCACTGCAAAAGGTCACTAATTATTCACCAATTGCAGGTCTGTAAATGACACCGGCCCTCCAAAAAATACTGAGGTCGAAAATCGAACAAAAACTTCTAGAGTGCAACTTTCCAAAAAGAAAATTTGAAGAGGTATATTATACTCACACTTTTTTTCTTTTTTCTTTTAACAGAAAAGCAAAAGGCGTGGAAAAATGATGAATTGTAGGAATTTTTACAGACATGTAAACCCAAATTACAAAAACCTATCAGCTCACACCAGTCAGAATGGCCATCAACAAAAATGCTGCAAACAAGAAATGCTGACGTGATTGTGGAGAAATGCGTACCCTCGATTCGAAGGGGGACGTGGTAAGAGCCACGAATGAAAGCACAATTGAGGTGCCTTGAAAAGGGAAACGTTGAGCTACCATACCAGTCAATCAATCATACCCACTGCTGGGTCTATCACCTGAGAAAAGGAAAATCAAAAATCACAGGCTGGCAATCCTGCACTCCAGCAATATTTACCATAGGCAACACTTGGAAGCAACGAAAATGTCCATCAACAGAGGAATGCACCAAGAAGAAGTGGTCCATGTACACAATGGAATATTAGCCATGGAAAACATTGAAGCACTGCTCTTTGAGGCACCATAGATGAGCCTGGAGATAATCACAAAACATGAAGTAGGTCGGAAAGCAAAAGACCTTTAGCCTATATTATCACTTCTGGCATTATCTAAGAACTGACACAGATGAACATATTTTCAAAGAGAAAGACACTCACAGGTTTAGAAAACAAACTATGCTCATCTAAAAGGAAAGGAGGGTTGGAAATTGAGAAATGAAGATTAGTGTTACTATACATATACAAATACATATTATATACATGTATCAAAAAGACCGAACATATAGCAAGGGAGGTCGACGGAACACTGTAATATTTTACATGGGAAGAGGATCTGTACATTAATAGACATACATAATGTACAAATGAACCAGATTGTGTACACCTAGGACAAACAATATTCTAAACTTTACCCAGATTAAAAAACTTTTAAAAACCAAGAAGAAGTAATGAGACATAAACTTATGGGGGTATCTTCTGGCAAATTCCATTCGAATTTACAACCTAGGACAATGACTTCCAGAAAGGCTCTGCTGCCCTAGTACCCAGATTGGGGAATGGAGAAATGCTACCTCCTTGTGGCCGTTTCCCACAACAGCAGCTTTGAACCCACTGCAAAAGGTCACTAAATTTTCACCAACTTGCAGTTCTGTAAATGACACCTGCCCTCCAGAAAATTTCTGGGGTCAAAAATCGACCAAAAAATTCAAAAGAGGGCAACCTTCGAAGAAGACAATTTCAAGAGCTATATTGTACTCACGGTTTTTTCTTTTAAGAGAAAAGAAAAAGGCGTAGGAATAGGATGAATTTTAAAAAATTTAAGACATGCATACCCATATTACAAAAACCGATCAGCTCACAGCAGTCAGAACGGCCATTAGGAATAATGCTGCAAAAAACAAACGGTGAAGGGAGTGTGGAGAAATGCGTACCCTCGGTTGTAAGGCGGGGCATGTAAAGAGCCACAAATGAAAACACAGTGTAGGTGCTTTGAAAAGGGAAACATTGAGCTACCAGTCAATCAATCACAACCAATGCTTGGCCTATCACCTGAGAAAATGAGAATCAAAAAGTCACAGGCTGGCAAACCTGTACGCCAGCAAGATTTACCATAGCCAGCACTCGGAAGCAACGAAAATGTCCATCAACCGAGGAATGCACCAAGAAGAAGTGGTCCACGTACACAACGGAATATTACTCTAATAATAAATATAAATTAAATTTAAAAACAAACAAAAGCAAGGAGACATCAACATTTGTGGGTTTATCCGGGCACATTGCACTCTAATTTACAAACGAAGAACACCATTGGCCGGTAGTTCTGTTTCCCTACTACCAGCAAGTGGAACGAAGAAAGGCTGCTGCTCTCTGGCCGTTACCTGCAAAAGCAGGTTTAAAGCCTGAGCTAATGGTCACTTCATATGAACAAGTACTGCAAGGCTGTAAATGAAACCTGCCCTCAAAGTGTCTTGAGGGAGATAATGGCCAAAATATTTCAAATGGTGACACATACTTTAAGAAAACACTTTGAAGAAATAAGCTCTAATCACAGCTGGAAAAATAAAAAGGACATGTCTTAAAGCTCAGTTTCAACGCAGTATGAGACACATGCAAATTCAACCACAAAGAGGTATCAGCTCACACCACTCAGAATAACCATCAGCAAAAACTACAAAGAATAAATCCTGAAGGTGCTGGGAAGAAATACATACCCTCCACTTTAAGTGGGACGTAACCTGGAAAGAGCCAGAAAGGAGAACAGAATAGATGTGCCTTTAAAAGGTAAACATTGAGCTACCATATGATCCAGCAGAACTATTCCTGGATCTATAAACTAAGAAGACAGAATTGGAAGGTCACAGGCACGCAAATCTGCATTGCATAGTATTACAATAGCCAAGATATGGAAGTAACCAAAAAGTCCACCGACAGATGGGTGGACAAAGAAGAACTGCTACCTGTACAGATGGAATAGGAGCTAGTGAAAAAAATGAAACAATGCCATTTCCAGCACCATAGATGAGTCTAGAAGTAATCACGCAACTTGGACTAAGTGAGAAAGCGAAAGACACATATCCTATCATATCACATATAGGTGTTACCTAAAAAATGATACAAAGAAAGATATTTCCACAGAGAAACACTTTCATAGATTCATTAAAAAACTTATGGTTCACCAAATGGAAAATTGTGAGGATTGGATGCATTACCATATTGAGGTTAACAGAGAGATACACACACTTGTGAAATATATAATCACCAAAGACCTACGCAATACCAAGAGAAGACTTCTCAACATTGTGTCATAACCTACATGGGAAAAGGATCCGAAGAAGAATAGATATATGTATATGTGTGAAAGAACCACATCTTGCACACCCAGAACAAACAAAACATTGTAATCAAGTTTGCTGTGATAAAAAATAAAAATTAAGTTAAAAATTCCAACAAGAAGTAATTAGACCTAAACTTAAAGGGCTTTTTCCTCGCACATTCCATTCTAATTTACAACCTAGAACACCACTTCCAGTAAGGCTCTGTTGCCCTAGTAACCAGATTTGGTAAAGGAGAAATGCTGCCGCCTTGTGGCCGATTCACGCAAGAGCAAATTTTAACCCACAGCTAATGGTCACTTACCATTCACAAGGACTCAGGGCTGTAAAGGACACCTGCCCTCAAAATTGTGCTGAGGTAGGGAATGGATAAAAAAGTTCAAAACAGGCAACATGTTCACGAAGATAGTATGAAGAGGTAAGTTTTACTCACTCTCTTTTTAAAGAAAGGAAAATGGATAAAAGCTCAGCCTCAGGAAGTATTAGACTCATGCAATCTAATCTACAAAAAGTTTTCAACTCACACCAGTCGACTGACCATTGGCAAAAAGTCTACAAACAATAAATGCTGAAGAGGATTTAGAGAACTGTGTACCCTCTAGCTGCTGGTGAGATGTAAAAGGGTTAAACGCTAATAATGAGAACAGAAAGGAGCTGCGTTGAAAAGGAAAAATTGAGGTACCATTCAATCCAGCAGGCGCACCAATGGGCCTCTCACCTGAGAAGACCAGAATGAAGAAGACCCGGGCTGCAAAAGCTGCACTGCAGCCTTATTCACAGTAGACAAGACAGTGAAGCAACCAAAATGTCCATCAACAGATGAAAGGATAAAGAAGAAGTGGTCCATGTACACAATGAATACTAGCCATGGAAAACAATGAAACACTGCTCTTTGAGGCACCATAGATGATCTTGGAGATAATCACAGAACATGAGCTAAGTCGGAAAGCAAAAGTCCTATATCCTATGATATCACTTATAGGCGTTATCTAATAACTGACACAAATGAACATATTTCCACAGAGAAAGTCAATCACACACTTATTTAAAAAAACTATGCTTATCTAAAAGGAAAGGTGGGGGGAATGGATAAATGAAGATTAGCGTTACCATATGTATACAAATACATATTATATACATATATCAAAAAGACCGACCATATAGCAAGGAAGGTTTACGGAACACTCTGTAATAATTCACACGGGAAGAGGATCTCTACATAAATAGGTATATAGAATATGTAGATGAACCAGAGTGTGTACACCTTGGACAAGCAACATTCTAACCATTACCCCAATTGAAAAAATGAAAACAACGAACTAGGAGTAATGAGACATAAACTTATGGGGGGTTTTCCTGGCACATTCCATCCAAATTGAAAACCTAGGCAAACAACTTCCAGAACGGCTCTGCTGCCCTAGTACCCAGATTTGGGAATGGAGAAATGCTGCATCCTTGTGGCCGTTTCCCACAACAGCAGCTTTGAACCCACTGCAAAAGGTCACTAATTATTCACCAATTGCAGGTCTGTAAATGACACCGGCCCTCCAAAAAATACTGAGGTCGAAAATCGAACAAAAACTTCTAGAGTGCAACTTTCCAAAAAGAAAATTTGAAGAGGTATATTATACTCACACTTTTTTTCTTTTTTCTTTTAACAGAAAAGCAAAAGGCGTGGAAAAATGATGAATTGTAGGAATTTTTACAGACATGTAAACCCAAATTACAAAAACCTATCAGCTCACACCAGTCAGAATGGCCATCAACAAAAATGCTGCAAACAAGAAATGCTGACGTGATTGTGGAGAAATGCGTACCCTCGATTCGAAGGGGGACGTGGTAAGAGCCACGAATGAAAGCACAATTGAGGTGCCTTGAAAAGGGAAACGTTGAGCTACCATACCAGTCAATCAATCATACCCACTGCTGGGTCTATCACCTGAGAAAAGGAAAATCAAAAATCACAGGCTGGCAATCCTGCACTCCAGCAATATTTACCATAGGCAACACTTGGAAGCAACGAAAATGTCCATCAACAGAGGAATGCACCAAGAAGAAGTGGTCCATGTACACAATGGAATATTAGCCATGGAAAACATTGAAGCACTGCTCTTTGAGGCACCATAGATGAGCCTGGAGA
This sequence comes from Balaenoptera ricei, assembly GCF_028023285.1. NCBI lineage: Eukaryota > Metazoa > Chordata > Mammalia > Artiodactyla > Balaenopteridae > Balaenoptera > Balaenoptera ricei. The sequence continues at coordinate 84,796,183 of NC_082640.1, read as the reverse complement.
TAATCACAAAACATGAAGTAGGTCGGAAAGCAAAAGACCTTTAGCCTATATTATCACTTCTGGCATTATCTAAGAACTGACACAGATGAACATATTTTCAAAGAGAAAGACACTCACAGGTTTAGAAAACAAACTATGCTCATCTAAAAGGAAAGGAGGGTTGGAAATTGAGAAATGAAGATTAGTGTTACTATACATATACAAATACATATTATATACATGTATCAAAAAGACCGAACATATAGCAAGGGAGGTCGACGGAACACTGTAATATTTTACATGGGAAGAGGATCTGTACATTAATAGACATACATAATGTACAAATGAACCAGATTGTGTACACCTAGGACAAACAATATTCTAAACTTTACCCAGATTAAAAAACTTTTAAAAACCAAGAAGAAGTAATGAGACATAAACTTATGGGGGTATCTTCTGGCAAATTCCATTCGAATTTACAACCTAGGACAATGACTTCCAGAAAGGCTCTGCTGCCCTAGTACCCAGATTGGGGAATGGAGAAATGCTACCTCCTTGTGGCCGTTTCCCACAACAGCAGCTTTGAACCCACTGCAAAAGGTCACTAAATTTTCACCAACTTGCAGTTCTGTAAATGACACCTGCCCTCCAGAAAATTTCTGGGGTCAAAAATCGACCAAAAAATTCAAAAGAGGGCAACCTTCGAAGAAGACAATTTCAAGAGCTATATTGTACTCACGGTTTTTTCTTTTAAGAGAAAAGAAAAAGGCGTAGGAATAGGATGAATTTTAAAAAATTTAAGACATGCATACCCATATTACAAAAACCGATCAGCTCACAGCAGTCAGAACGGCCATTAGGAATAATGCTGCAAAAAACAAACGGTGAAGGGAGTGTGGAGAAATGCGTACCCTCGGTTGTAAGGCGGGGCATGTAAAGAGCCACAAATGAAAACACAGTGTAGGTGCTTTGAAAAGGGAAACATTGAGCTACCAGTCAATCAATCACAACCAATGCTTGGCCTATCACCTGAGAAAATGAGAATCAAAAAGTCACAGGCTGGCAAACCTGTACGCCAGCAAGATTTACCATAGCCAGCACTCGGAAGCAACGAAAATGTCCATCAACCGAGGAATGCACCAAGAAGAAGTGGTCCACGTACACAACGGAATATTACTCTAATAATAAATATAAATTAAATTTAAAAACAAACAAAAGCAAGGAGACATCAACATTTGTGGGTTTATCCGGGCACATTGCACTCTAATTTACAAACGAAGAACACCATTGGCCGGTAGTTCTGTTTCCCTACTACCAGCAAGTGGAACGAAGAAAGGCTGCTGCTCTCTGGCCGTTACCTGCAAAAGCAGGTTTAAAGCCTGAGCTAATGGTCACTTCATATGAACAAGTACTGCAAGGCTGTAAATGAAACCTGCCCTCAAAGTGTCTTGAGGGAGATAATGGCCAAAATATTTCAAATGGTGACACATACTTTAAGAAAACACTTTGAAGAAATAAGCTCTAATCACAGCTGGAAAAATAAAAAGGACATGTCTTAAAGCTCAGTTTCAACGCAGTATGAGACACATGCAAATTCAACCACAAAGAGGTATCAGCTCACACCACTCAGAATAACCATCAGCAAAAACTACAAAGAATAAATCCTGAAGGTGCTGGGAAGAAATACATACCCTCCACTTTAAGTGGGACGTAACCTGGAAAGAGCCAGAAAGGAGAACAGAATAGATGTGCCTTTAAAAGGTAAACATTGAGCTACCATATGATCCAGCAGAACTATTCCTGGATCTATAAACTAAGAAGACAGAATTGGAAGGTCACAGGCACGCAAATCTGCATTGCATAGTATTACAATAGCCAAGATATGGAAGTAACCAAAAAGTCCACCGACAGATGGGTGGACAAAGAAGAACTGCTACCTGTACAGATGGAATAGGAGCTAGTGAAAAAAATGAAACAATGCCATTTCCAGCACCATAGATGAGTCTAGAAGTAATCACGCAACTTGGACTAAGTGAGAAAGCGAAAGACACATATCCTATCATATCACATATAGGTGTTACCTAAAAAATGATACAAAGAAAGATATTTCCACAGAGAAACACTTTCATAGATTCATTAAAAAACTTATGGTTCACCAAATGGAAAATTGTGAGGATTGGATGCATTACCATATTGAGGTTAACAGAGAGATACACAAACTTGTGAAATATATAATCACCAAAGACCTACGCAATACCAAGAGAAGACTTCTCAACATTGTGTCATAACCTACATGGGAAAAGGATCCGAAGAAGAATAGATATATGTATATGTGTGAAAGAACCACATCTTGCACACCCAGAACAAACAAAACATTGTAATCAAGTTTGCTGTGATAAAAAATAAAAATTAAGTTAAAAATTCCAACAAGAAGTAATTAGACCTAAACTTAAAGGGCTTTTTCCTCGCACATTCCATTCTAATTTACAACCTAGAACACCACTTCCAGTAAGGCTCTGTTGCCCTAGTAACCAGATTTGGTAAAGGAGAAATGCTGCCGCCTTGTGGCCGATTCACGCAAGAGCAAATTTTAACCCACAGCTAATGGTCACTTACCATTCACAAGGACTCAGGGCTGTAAAGGACACCTGCCCTCAAAATTGTGCTGAGGTAGGGAATGGATAAAAAAGTTCAAAACAGGCAACATGTTCACGAAGATAGTATGAAGAGGTAAGTTTTACTCACTCTCTTTTTAAAGAAAGGAAAATGGATAAAAGCTCAGCCTCAGGAAGTATTAGACTCATGCAATCTAATCTACAAAAAGTTTTCAACTCACACCAGTCGACTGACCATTGGCAAAAAGTCTACAAACAATAAATGCTGAAGAGGATTTAGAGAACTGTGTACCCTCTAGCTGCTGGTGAGATGTAAAAGGGTTAAACGCTAATAATGAGAACAGAAAGGAGCTGCGTTGAAAAGGAAAAATTGAGGTACCATTCAATCCAGCAGGCGCACCAATGGGCCTCTCACCTGAGAAGACCAGAATGAAGAAGACCCGGGCTGCAAAAGCTGCACTGCAGCCTTATTCACAGTAGACAAGACAGTGAAGCAACCAAAATGTCCATCAACAGATGAAAGGATAAAGAAGAAGTGGTCCATGTACACAATGAATACTAGCCATGGAAAACAATGAAACACTGCTCTTTGAGGCACCATAGATGATCTTGGAGATAATCACAGAACATGAGCTAAGTCGGAAAGCAAAAGTCCTATATCCTATGATATCACTTATAGGCGTTATCTAATAACTGACACAAATGAACATATTTCCACAGAGAAAGTCAATCACACACTTATTTAAAAAAACTATGCTTATCTAAAAGGAAAGGTGGGGGGAATGGATAAATGAAGATTAGCGTTACCATATGTATACAAATACATATTATATACATATATCAAAAAGACCGACCATATAGCAAGGAAGGTTTACGGAACACTCTGTAATAATTCACACGGGAAGAGGATCTCTACATAAATAGGTATATAGAATATGTAGATGAACCAGAGTGTGTACACCTTGGACAAGCAACATTCTAACCATTACCCCAATTGAAAAAATGAAAACAACGAACTAGGAGTAATGAGACATAAACTTATGGGGGGGTTTTCCTGGCACATTCCATCCAAATTGAAAACCTAGGCAAACAACTTCCAGAACGGCTCTGCTGCCCTAGTACCCAGATTTGGGAATGGAGAAATGCTGCATCCTTGTGGCCGTTTCCCACAACAGCAGCTTTGAACCCACTGCAAAAGGTCACTAATTATTCACCAATTGCAGGTCTGTAAATGACACCGGCCCTCCAAAAAATACTGAGGTCGAAAATCGAACAAAAACTTCTAGAGTGCAACTTTCCAAAAAGAAAATTTGAAGAGGTATATTATACTCACACTTTTTTTCTTTTTTCTTTTAACAGAAAAGCAAAAGGCGTGGAAAAATGATGAATTGTAGGAATTTTTACAGACATGTAAACCCAAATTACAAAAACCTATCAGCTCACACCAGTCAGAATGGCCATCAACAAAAATGCTGCAAACAAGAAATGCTGACGTGATTGTGGAGAAATGCGTACCCTCGATTCGAAGGGGGACGTGGTAAGAGCCACGAATGAAAGCACAATTGAGGTGCCTTGAAAAGGGAAACGTTGAGCTACCATACCAGTCAATCAATCATACCCACTGCTGGGTCTATCACCTGAGAAAAGGAAAATCAAAAATCACAGGCTGGCAATCCTGCACTCCAGCAATATTTACCATAGGCAACACTTGGAAGCAACGAAAATGTCCATCAACAGAGGAATGCACCAAGAAGAAGTGGTCCATGTACACAATGGAATATTAGCCATGGAAAACATTGAAGCACTGCTCTTTGAGGCACCATAGATGAGCCTGGAGATAATCACAAAACATGAAGTAGGTCGGAAAGCAAAAGACCTTTAGCCTATATTATCACTTCTGGCATTATCTAAGAACTGACACAGATGAACATATTTTCAAAGAGAAAGACACTCACAGGTTTAGAAAACAAACTATGCTCATCTAAAAGGAAAGGAGGGTTGGAAATTGAGAAATGAAGATTAGTGTTACTATACATATACAAATACATATTATATACATGTATCAAAAAGACCGAACATATAGCAAGGGAGGTCGACGGAACACTGTAATATTTTACATGGGAAGAGGATCTGTACATTAATAGACATACATAATGTACAAATGAACCAGATTGTGTACACCTAGGACAAACAATATTCTAAACTTTACCCAGATTAAAAAACTTTTAAAAACCAAGAAGAAGTAATGAGACATAAACTTATGGGGGTATCTTCTGGCAAATTCCATTCGAATTTACAACCTAGGACAATGACTTCCAGAAAGGCTCTGCTGCCCTAGTACCCAGATTGGGGAATGGAGAAATGCTACCTCCTTGTGGCCGTTTCCCACAACAGCAGCTTTGAACCCACTGCAAAAGGTCACTAAATTTTCACCAACTTGCAGTTCTGTAAATGACACCTGCCCTCCAGAAAATTTCTGGGGTCAAAAATCGACCAAAAAATTCAAAAGAGGGCAACCTTCGAAGAAGACAATTTCAAGAGCTATATTGTACTCACGGTTTTTTCTTTTAAGAGAAAAGAAAAAGGCATAGGAATATGATGAATTTTAAAAAATTTAAGACATGCATACCCATATTACAAAAACCGATCAGCTCACAGCAGTCAGAATGGCCATTAGGAATAATGCTGCAAAAAACAAACGGTGAAGGGAGTGTGGAGAAATGCGTACCCTCGGTTGTAAGGCAGGGCATGTAAAGAGCCACAAATGAAAACACAGTGTAGGTGCTTTGAAAAGGGAAACATTGAGCTACCAGTCAATCAATCACAACCAATGCTTGGCCTATCACCTGAAAAAATGAGAATCAAAAAGTCACTGGCTGGCAAACTTGTACGCCAGCAAGATTTACCATAGCCAGCACTTGGAAGCAATGAAAATGTCCATCAACCGAGGAATGCACCAAGAAGAAGTGGTCCACGTACACAACGGAATATTACTCTAATAATAAATATAAATTAAATTTAAAAACAAACAAAAGCAAGGAGACATCAACATTTGTGGGTTTATCCGGGCACATTGCACTCTAATTTACAAACGAAGAACACCATTGGCCGGTAGTTCTGTTTCCCTACTACCAGCAAGTGGAACGAAGAAAGGCTGCTGCTCTCTGGCCGTTACCTGCAAAAGCAGGTTTAAAGCCTGAGCTAATGGTCACTTCATATGAACAAGTACTGCAAGGCTGTAAATGAAACCTGCCCTCAAAGTGTCTTGAGGGAGATAATGGCCAAAATATTTCAAATGGTGACACATACTTTAAGAAAACACTTTGAAGAAATAAGCTCTAATCACAGCTGGAAAAATAAAAAGGACATGTCTTAAAGCTCAGTTTCAATGCAGTATGAGACACATGCAAATTCAACCACAAAGAGGTATCAGCTCACACCACTCAGAATAACCATCAGCAAAAACTACAAAGAATAAATCCTGAAGGTGCTGGGAAGAAATACATACCCTCCACTTTAAGTGGGACGTAACCTGGAAAGAGCCAGAAAGGAGAACAGAATAGATGTGCCTTTAAAAGGTAAACATTGAGCTACCATATGATCCAACAGAACTATTCCTGGATCTATAAACTAAGAAGACAGAATTGGAAGGTCACAGGCACGCAAATCTGCATTGCATAGTATTACAATAGCCAAGATATGGAAGTAACCAAAAAGTCCACCGACAGATGGGTGGACAAAGAAGAACTGCTACCTGTACAGATGGAATATGAGCTAGTGAAAAAAATGAAACAATGCCATTTCCAGCACCATAGATGAGTCTAGAAGTAATCACGCAACTTGGACTAAGTGAGAAAGCGAAAGACACATATCCTATCATATCACATATAGGTGTTACCTAAAAAATGATACAAAGAAAGATATTTCCACAGAGAAACACTTTCATAGATTCATTAAAAAACTTATTGTTCACCAAATGGAAAATTGTGAGGATTGGATGCATTACCATATTGAGGTTAACAGAGAGATACACACACTTGTGAAATATATAATCACCAAAGACCTACGCAATACCAAGAGAAAACTTCTCAACATTGTGTCATAACCTACATGGGAAAAGGATCCGAAGAAGAATAGATATATGTATATGTGTGAAAGAACCACATCTTGCACACCCAGAACAAACAAAACATTGTAATCAAGTTTGCTGTGATAAAAAATAAAAATTAAGTTAAAAATACCAACAAAAAGTAATTAGACCTAAACTGAAAGGGCTTTTTCCTCGCACATTCCATTCTAATTTACAACCTAGAACACCACTTCCAGTAAGGCTCTGTTGCCCTAGTAACCAGACTTGGTAAAGGAGAAATGCTGCCGCCTTGTGGCCGATTCACGCAAGAGCAACTTTTAACCCACAGCTAATGGTCACTTACCATTCACAAGGACTCAGGGCTGTAAAGGACACCTGCCCTCAAAATTGTGCTGAGGTAGGGAATGGATAAAAAAGTTCAAAACAGGCAACATGTTCACGAAGATAGTATGAAGAGGTAAGTTTTACTCACTCTCTTTTTAAAGAAAGGAAAATGGATAAAAGCTCAGCCTCAGGAAGTATTAGACTCATGCAATCTAATCTACAAAAAGTTTTCAACTCACACCAGTCGACTGACCATTGGCAAAAAGTCTACAAACAATAAATGCTGAAGAGGATTTTGGGAACTGTGTACCCTCTAGCTGCTGGTGAGATGTAAAAGGGTTAAACGCTAATAATGAGAACAGAAAGGAGCTGCGTTGAAAAGGAAAAATTGAGGTACCATTCAATCCAGCAGGCGCACCAATGGGCCTCTCACCTGAGAAGACCAGAATGAAGAAGACCCGGGCTGCAAAAGCTGCACTGCAGCCTTATTCACAGTAGACAAGACAGTGAAGCAACCAAAATGTCCATCAACAGATGAAAGGATAAAGAAGAAGTGGTCCATGTACACAATGAATACTAGCCATGGAAAACAATGAAACACTGCTCTTTGAGGCACCATAGATGATCTTGGAGATAATCACAGAACATGAGCTAAGTCGGAAAGCAAAAGTCCTATATCCTATGATATCACTTATAGGCGTTATCTAATAACTGACACAAATGAACATATTTCCACAGAGAAAGTCAATCACACACTTATTTAAAAAAACTATGCTTATCTAAAAGGAAAGGTGGGGGGAATGGATAAATGAAGATTAGCGTTACCATATGTATACAAATACATATTATATACATATATCAAAAAGACCGACCATATAGCAAGGAAGGTTTACGGAACACTCTGTAATAATTCACACGGGAAGAGGATCTCTACATAAATAGGTATATAGAATATGTAGATGAACCAGAGTGTGTACACCTTGGACAAGCAACATTCTAACCATTACCCCAATTGAAAAAATGAAAACAACGAACTAGGAGTAATGAGACATAAACTTATGGGGGGTTTTCCTGGCACATTCCATCCAAATTGAAAACCTAGGCAAACAACTTCCAGAACGGCTCTGCTGCCCTAGTACCCAGATTTGGGAATGGAGAAATGCTGCATCCTTGTGGCCGTTTCCCACAACAGCAGCTTTGAACCCACTGCAAAAGGTCACTAATTATTCACCAATTGCAGGTCTGTAAATGACACCGGCCCTCCAAAAAATACTGAGGTCGAAAATCGAACAAAAACTTCTAGAGTGCAACTTTCCAAAAAGAAAATTTGAAGAGGTATATTATGCTCACACTTTTTTTCTTTTTTCTTTTAACAGAAAAGCAAAAGGCGTGGAAAAATGATGAATTGTAGGAATTTTTACAGACATGTAAACCCAAATTACAAAAACCTATCAGCTCACACCAGTCAGAATGGCCATCAACAAAAATGCTGCAAACAAGAAATGCTGACGTGATTGTGGAGAAATGCGTACCCTCGATTCGAAGGGGGACGTGGTAAGAGCCACGAATGAAAGCACAATTGAGGTGCCTTGAAAAGGGAAACGTTGAGCTACCATACCAGTCAATCAATCATACCCACTGCTGGGTCTATCACCTGAGAAAAGGAAAATCAAAAATCACAGGCTGGCAATCCTGCACTCCAGCAATATTTACCATAGGCAACACTTGGAAGCAACGAAAATGTCCATCAACAGAGGAATGCACCAAGAAGAAGTGGTCCATGTACACAATGGAATATTAGCCATGGAAAACATTGAAGCACTGCTCTTTGAGGCACCATAGATGAGCCTGGAGATAATCACAAAACATGAAGTAGGTCGGAAAGCAAAAGACCTTTAGCCTATATTATCACTTCTGGCATTATCTAAGAACTGACACAGATGAACATATTTTCAAAGAGAAAGACACTCACAGGTTTAGAAAACAAACTATGCTCATCTAAAAGGAAAGGAGGGTTGGAAATTGAGAAATGAAGATTAGTGTTACTATACATATACAAATACATATTATATACATGTATCAAAAAGACCGAACATATAGCAAGGGAGGTCGACGGAACACTGTAATATTTTACATGGGAAGAGGATCTGTACATTAATAGACATACATAATGTACAAATGAACCAGATTGTGTACACCTAGGACAAACAATATTCTAAACTTTACCCAGATTAAAAAACTTTTAAAAACCAAGAAGAAGTAATGAGACATAAACTTATGGGGGTATCTTCTGGCAAATTCCATTCGAATTTACAACCTAGGACAATGACTTCCAGAAAGGCTCTGCTGCCCTAGTACCCAGATTGGGGAATGGAGAAATGCTACCTCCTTGTGGCCGTTTCCCACAACAGCAGCTTTGAACCCACTGCAAAAGGTCACTAAATTTTCACCAACTTGCAGTTCTGTAAATGACACCTGCCCTCCAGAAAATTTCTGGGGTCAAAAATCGACCAAAAAATTCAAAAGAGGGCAACCTTCGAAGAAGACAATTTCAAGAGCTATATTGTACTCACGGTTTTTTCTTTTAAGAGAAAAGAAAAAGGCGTAGGAATAGGATGAATTTTAAAAAATTTAAGACATGCATACCCATATTACAAAAACCGATCAGCTCACAGCAGTCAGAACGGCCATTAGGAATAATGCTGCAAAAAACAAACGGTGAAGGGAGTGTGGAGAAATGCGTACCCTCGGTTGTAAGGCGGGGCATGTAAAGAGCCACAAATGAAAACACAGTGTAGGTGCTTTGAAAAGGGAAACATTGAGCTACCAGTCAATCAATCACAACCAATGCTTGGCCTATCACCTGAGAAAATGAGAATCAAAAAGTCACAGGCTGGCAAACCTGTACGCCAGCAAGATTTACCATAGCCAGCACTCGGAAGCAATGAAAATGTCCATCAACCGAGGAATGCACCAAGAAGAAGTGGTCCACGTACACAACGGAATATTACTCTAATAATAAATATAAATTAAATTTAAAAACAAACAAAAGCAAGGAGACATCAACATTTGTGGGTTTATCCGGGCACATTGCACTCTAATTTACAAACGAAGAACACCATTGGCCGGTAGTTCTGTTTCCCTACTACCAGCAAGTGGAACGAAGAAAGGCTGCTGCTCTCTGGCCGTTACCTGCAAAAGCAGGTTTAAAGCCTGAGCTAATGGTCACTTCATATGAACAAGTACTGCAAGGCTGTAAATGAAACCTGCCCTCAAAGTGTCTTGAGGGAGATAATGGCCAAAATATTTCAAATGGTGACACATACTTTAAGAAAACACTTTGAAGAAATAAGCTCTAATCACAGCTGGAAAAATAAAAAGGACATGTCTTAAAGCTCAGTTTCAACGCAGTATGAGACACATGCAAATTCAACCACAAAGAGGTATCAGCTCACACCACTCAGAATAACCATCAGCAAAAACTACAAAGAATAAATCCTGAAGGTGCTGGGAAGAAATACATACCCTCCACTTTAAGTGGGACGTAACCTGGAAAGAGCCAGAAAGGAGAACAGAATAGATGTGCCTTTAAAAGGTAAACATTGAGCTACCATATGATCCAGCAGAACTATTCCTGGATCTATAAACTAAGAAGACAGAATTGGAAGGTCACAGGCACGCAAATCTCCATTGCATAGTATTACAATAGCCAAGATATGGAAGTAACCAAAAAGTCCACCGACAGATGGGTGGACAAAGAAGAACTGCTACCTGTACAGATGGAATAGGAGCTAGTGAAAAAAATGAAACAATGCCATCTCCAGCACCATAGATGAGTCTAGAAGTAATCACGCAACTTGGAGTAAGTGAGAAAGCGAAAAACACATATCCTATCATATCACATATAGGTGTTACCTAAAAACTGATACAAACAAAAATATTTCCATAGAGAAACACTTTCATAGATTCATTAAAAAACTTATGGTTCACCAAATGGAAAGGTGTGAGGATTGGATACATTACCATATTGAGGTTAACAGAGAGATACACACACTTGTGAAATATATAATCACCAAAGACCTACGCAATACCAAGAGAAGACTACTCAACATTGTGTCATAACCTACATGGGAAAAGGATCCGAAGAAGAATAGATATATGTATATGTGTGAAAGAACCACATCTTGCACACCCAGAACAAACAAAACATTGTAATCAAGTTTGCTGTGATAAAAAATAAAAATTAAGTTAAAAATACCAACAAAAAGTAATGAGACATAAACTGAAAGGGCTTTTTCCTCGCACATTCCATTCTAATTTACAACCTAGAACACCACTTCCAGTAAGGCTCTGTTGCCCTAGTAACCAGACTTGGTAAAGGAGAAATGCTGCCGCCTTGTGGCCGATTCACGCAAGAGCAGCTTTTAACCCACAGCTAATGGTCACTTACCATTCACAAGGACTCAGGGCTGTAAAGGACACCTGCCCTCAAAATTGTGCTGAGGTAGGGAATGGATAAAAAAGTTCAAAACAGGCAACATGTTCACGAAGATAGTATGAAGAGGTAAGTTTTACTCACTCTCTTTTTAAAGAAAGGAAAATGGATAAAAGCTCAGCCTCAGGAAGTATTAGACTCATGCAATCTAATCTACAAAAAGTTTTCAACTCACACCAGTCGACTGACCATTGGCAAAAAGTCTACAAACAATAAATGCTGAAGAGGATTTTGAGAACTGTGTACCCTCTAGCTGCTGGTGAGATGTAAAAGGGTTAAACGCTAATAATGAGAACAGAAAGGAGCTGCGATGAAAAGGAAAAATTGAGGTACCATTCAATCCAGCAGGCGCACCAATGGGCCTCTCACCTGAGAAGACCAGAATGAAGAAGACCCGGGCTGCAAAAGCTGCACTGCAGCCTTATTCACAGTAGACAAGACAGTGAAGCAACCAAAATGTCCATCAACAGATGAAAGGATAAAGAAGAAGTGGTCCATGTACACAATGAATACTAGCCACGGAAAACAATGAAACACTGCTCTTTGAGGCACCATAGATGATCTTGGAGATAATCACAGAACATGAGCTAAGTCGGAAAGCAAAAGTCCTATATCCTATGATATCACTTATAGGCGTTATCTAATAACTGACACAAATGAACATATTTCCACAGAGAAAGTCAATCACACACTTATTTAAAAAAACTATGCTTATCTAAAAGGAAAGGTGGGGGGAATGGATAAATGAAGATTAGCGTTACCATATGTATACAAATACATATTATATACATATATCAAAAAGACCGACCATATAGCAAGGAAGGTTTACGGAACACTCTGTAATAATTCACACGGGAAGAGGATCTCTACATAAATAGGTATATAGAATATGTAGATGAACCAGAGTGTGTACACCTTGGACAAGCAACATTCTAACCATTACCCCAATTGAAAAAATGAAAACAACGAACTAGGAGTAATGAGACATAAACTTATGGGGGGTTTTCCTGGCACATTCCATCCAAATTGAAAACCTAGGCAAACAACTTCCAGAACGGCTCTGCTGCCCTAGTACCCAGATTTGGGAATGGAGAAATGCTGCATCCTTGTGGCCGTTTCCCACAACAGCAGCTTTGAACCCACTGCAAAAGGTCACTAATTATTCACCAATTGCAGGTCTGTAAATGACACCGGCCCTCCAAAAAATACTGAGGTCGAAAATCGAACAAAAACTTCTAGAGTGCAACTTTCCAAAAAGAAAATTTGAAGAGGTATATTATGCTCACACTTTTTTTCTTTTTTCTTTTAACAGAAAAGCAAAAGGCGTGGAAAAATGATGAATTGTAGGAATTTTTACAGACATGTAAACCCAAATTACAAAAACCTATCAGCTCACACCAGTCAGAATGGCCATCAACAAAAATGCTGCAAACAAGAAATGCTGACGTGATTGTGGAGAAATGCGTACCCTCGATTCGAAGGGGGACGTGGTAAGAGCCACGAATGAAAGCACAATTGAGGTGCCTTGAAAAGGGAAACGTTGAGCTACCATACCAGTCAATCAATCATACCCACTGCTGGGTCTATCACCTGAGAAAAGGAAAATCAAAAATCACAGGCTGGCAATCCTGCACTCCAGCAATATTTACCATAGGCAACACTTGGAAGCAACGAAAATGTCCATCAACAGAGGAATGCACCAAGAAGAAGTGGTCCATGTACACAATGGAATATTAGCCATGGAAAACATTGAAGCACTGCTCTTTGAGGCACCATAGATGAGCCTGGAGATAATCACAAAACATGAAGTAGGTCGGAAAGCAAAAGACCTTTAGCCTATATTATCACTTCTGGCATTATCTAAGAACTGACACAGATGAACATATTTTCAAAGAGAAAGACACTCACAGGTTTAGAAAACAAACTATGCTCATCTAAAAGGAAAGGAGGGCTGGATTTTGAGAAATGAAGATTAGTGTTACTATACATATACAAATACATATTATATACATGTATCAAAAAGACCGAACATATAGCAAGGGAGGTCGACGGAACACTGTAATATTTTACATGGGAAGAGGATCTGTACATTAATAGACATACATAATGTACAAATGAACCAGATGGTGTACACCTAGGACAAACAATATTCTAAACTTTACCCAGATTAAAAAACTTTTAAAAACCAAGAAGAAGTAATGAGACATAAACTTATGGGGGTATCTTCTGGCAAATTCCATTCGAATTTACAACCTAGGACAATGACTTCCAGAAAGGCTCTGCTGCCCTAGTACCCAGATTGGGGAATGGAGAAATGCTACCTCCTTGTGGCCGTTTCCCACAACAGCAGCTTTGAACCCACTGCAAAAGGTCACTAAATTTTCACCAACTTGCAGTTCTGTAAATGACACCTGCCCTCCAGAAAATTTCTGGGGTCAAAAATCGACCAAAAAATTCAAAAGAGGGCAACCTTCGAAGAAGACAATTTCAAGAGCTATATTGTACTCACGGTTTTTTCTTTTAAGAGAAAAGAAAAAGGCGTAGGAATAGGATGAATTTTAAAAAATTTAAGACATGCATACCCATATTACAAAAACCGATCAGCTCACAGCAGTCAGAATGGCCATTAGGAATAATGCTGCAAAAAACAAACGGTGAAGGGAGTGTGGAGAAATGCGTACCCTCGGTTGTAAGGCGGGGCATGTAAAGAGCCACAAATGAAAACACAGTGTAGGTGCTTTGAAAAGGGAAACATTGAGCTACCAGTCAATCAATCACAACCAATGCTTGGCCTATCACCTGAGAAAATGAGAATCAAAAAGTCACAGGCTGGCAAACCTGTACGCCAGCAAGATTTACCATAGCCAGCACTCGGAAGCAATGAAAATGTCCATCAACCGAGGAATGCACCAAGAAGAAGTGGTCCACGTACACAACGGAATATTACTCTAATAATAAATATAAATTAAATTTAAAAACAAACAAAAGCAAGGAGACATCAACATTTGTGGGTTTATCCGGGCACATTGCACTCTAATTTACAAACGAAGAACACCATTGGCCGGTAGTTCTGTTTCCCTACTACCAGCAAGTGGAACGAAGAAAGGCTGCTGCTCTCTGGCCGTTACCTGCAAAAGCAGGTTTAAAGCCTGAGCTAATGGTCACTTCATATGAACAAGTACTGCAAGGCTGTAAATGAAACCTGCCCTCAAAGTGTCTTGAGGGAGATAATGGCCAAAATATTTCAAATGGTGACACATACTTTAAGAAAACACTTTGAAGAAATAAGCTCTAATCACAGCTGGAAAAATAAAAAGGACATGTCTTAAAGCTCAGTTTCAACGCAGTATGAGACACATGCAAATTCAACCACAAAGAGGTATCAGCTCACACCACTCAGAATAACCATCAGCAAAAACTACAAAGAATAAATCCTGAAGGTGCTGGGAAGAAATACATACCCTCCACTTTAAGTGGGACGTAACCTGGAAAGAGCCAGAAAGGAGAACAGAATAGATGTGCCTTTAAAAGGTAAACATTGAGCTACCATATGATCCAACAGAACTATTCCTGGATCTATAAACTAAGAAGACAGAATTGGAAGGTCACAGGCACGCAAATCTGCATTGCATAGTATTACAATAGCCAAGATATGGAAGTAACCAAAAAGTCCACCGACAGATGGGTGGACAAAGAAGAACTGCTACCTGTACAGATGGAATAGGAGCTAGGGAAAAAAATGAAACAATGCCATTTCCAGCACCATAGATGAGTCTAGAAGTAATCACGCAACTTGGACTAAGTGAGAAAGCGAAAGACACATATCCTATCATATCACATATAGGTGTTACCTAAAAAATGATACAAAGAAAGATATTTCCACAGAGAAACACTTTCATAGATTCATTAAAAAACTTATGGTTCACCAAATGGAAAATTGTGAGGATTGGATGCATTACCATATTGAGGTTAACAGAGAGATACACACACTTGTGAAATATATAATCACCAAAGACCTACGCAATACCAAGAGAAGACTTCTCAACATTGTGTCATAACCTACATGGGAAAAGGATCCGAAGAAGAATAGATATATGTATATGTGTGAAAGAACCACATCTTGCACACCCAGAACAAACAAAACATTGTAATCAAGTTTGCTGTGATAAAAAATAAAAATTAAGTTAAAAATTCCAACAAGAAGTAATTAGACCTAAACTTAAAGGGCTTTTTCCTCGCACATTCCATTCTAATTTACAACCTAGAACACCACTTCCAGTAAGGCTCTGTTGCCCTAGTAACCAGATTTGGTAAAGGAGAAATGCTGCCGCCTTGTGGCCGATTCACGCAAGAGCAACTTTTAACCCACAGCTAATGGTCACTTACCATTCACAAGGACTCAGGGCTGTAAAGGACACCTGCCCTCAACATTGTGCTGAGGTAGGGAATGGATAAAAAAGTTCAAAACAGGCAACATGTTCACGAAGATAGTATGAAGAGGTAAGTTTTACTCACTCTCTTTTTAAAGAAAGGAAAATGGATAAAAGCTCAGCCTCAGGAAGTATTAGACTCATGCAATCTAATCTACAAAAAGTTTTCAACTCACACCAGTCGACTGACCATTGGCAAAAAGTCTACAAACAATAAATGCTGAAGAGGATTTAGAGAACTGTGTACCCTCTAGCTGCTGGTGAGATGTAAAAGGGTTAAACGCTAATAATGAGAACAGAAAGGAGCTGCGTTGAAAAGGAAAAATTGAGGTACCATTCAATCCAGCAGGCGCACCAATGGGCCTCTCACCTGAGAAGACCAGAATGAAGAAGACCCGGGCTGCAAAAGCTGCACTGCAGCCTTATTCACAGTAGACAAGACAGTGAAGCAACCAAAATGTCCATCAACAGATGAAAGGATAAAGAAGAAGTGGTCCATGTACACAATGAATACTAGCCACGGAAAACAATGAAACACTGCTCTTTGAGGCACCATAGATGATCTTGGAGATAATCACAGAACATGAGCTAAGTCGGAAAGCAAAAGTCCTATATCCTATGATATCACTTATAGGCGTTATCTAATAACTGACACAAATGAACATATTTCCACAGAGAAAGTCAATCACACACTTATTTAAAAAAACTATGCTTATCTAAAAGGAAAGGTGGGGGGAATGGATAAATGAAGATTAGCGTTACCATATGTATACAAATACATATTATATACATATATCAAAAAGACCGACCATATAGCAAGGAAGGTTTACGGAACACTCTGTAATAATTCACACGGGAAGAGGATCTCTACATAAATAGGTATATAGAATATGTAGATGAACCAGAGTGTGTACACCTTGGACAAGCAACATTCTAACCATTACCCCAATTGAAAAAATGAAAACAACGAACTAGGAGTAATGAGACATAAACTTATGGGGGGTTTTCCTGGCACATTCCATCCAAATTGAAAACCTAGGCAAACAACTTCCAGAAAGGCTCTGCTGCCCTAGTACCCAGATTTGGGAATGGAGAAATGCTGCATCCTTGTGGCCGTTTCCCACAACAGCAGCTTTGAACCCACTGCAAAAGGTCACTAATTATTCACCAATTGCAGGTCTGTAAATGACACCGGCCCTCCAAAAAATACTGAGGTCGAAAATCGAACAAAAACTTCTAGAGTGCAACTTTCCAAAAAGAAAATTTGAAGAGGTATATTATACTCACACTTTTTTTCTTTTTTCTTTTAACAGAAAAGCAAAAGGCGTGGAAAAATGATGAATTGTAGGAATTTTTACAGACATGTAAACCCAAATTACAAAAACCTATCAGCTCACACCAGTCAGAATGGCCATCAACAAAAATGCTGCAAACAAGAAATGCTGACGTGATTGTGGAGAAATGCGTACCCTCGATTCGAAGGGGGACGTGGTAAGAGCCACGAATGAAAGCACAATTGAGGTGCCTTGAAAAGGGAAACGTTGAGCTACCATACCAGTCAATCAATCATACCCACTGCTGGGTCTATCACCTGAGAAAAGGAAAATCAAAAATCACAGGCTGGCAATCCTGCACTCCAGCAATATTTACCATAGGCAACACTTGGAAGCAACGAAAATGTCCATCAACAGAGGAATGCACCAAGAAGAAGTGGTCCATGTACACAATGGAATATTAGCCATGGAAAACATTGAAGCACTGCTCTTTGAGGCACCATAGATGAGCCTGGAGATAATCACAAAACATGAAGTAGGTCGGAAAGCAAAAGACCTTTAGCCTATATTATCACTTCTGGCATTATCTAAGAACTGACACAGATGAACATATTTTCAAAGAGAAAGACACTCACAGGTTTAGAAAACAAACTATGCTCATCTAAAAGGAAAGGAGGGTTGGAAATTGAGAAATGAAGATTAGTGTTACTATACATATACAAATACATATTATATACATGTATCAAAAAGACCGAACATATAGCAAGGGAGGTCGACGGAACACTGTAATATTTTACATGGGAAGAGGATCTGTACATTAATAGACATACATAATGTACAAATGAACCAGATTGTGTACACCTAGGACAAACAATATTCTAAACTTTACCCAGATTAAAAAACTTTTAAAAACCAAGAAGAAGTAATGAGACATAAACTTATGGGGGTATCTTCTGGCAAATTCCATTCGAATTTACAACCTAGGACAATGACTTCCAGAAAGGCTCTGCTGCCCTAGTACCCAGATTGGGGAATGGAGAAATGCTACCTCCTTGTGGCCGTTTCCCACAACAGCAGCTTTGAACCCACTGCAAAAGGTCACTAAATTTTCACCAACTTGCAGTTCTGTAAATGACACCTGCCCTCCAGAAAATTTCTGGGGTCAAAAATAGACAAAAAAAATTCAGAAGAGGGCAACCTTCGAAGAAGACAATTTCAAGAGCTATATCGTACTCACGGTTTTTTCTTTTAAGAGAAAAGAAAAAGGCGTAGGAATATGATGAATTTTAAAAATTTTAATGACATGCATACCCATATTACAAAAACCGATTAGCTCACAGCAGTCAGAATGGCCATTAGGAAAAATGCTGCAAAAAATAAATGGTGAAGGGAGTGTGGAGAAATGCGTACCCTCGGTTGTAAGGGGGGGCATGTAAAAAATATTGAACTACCAGTCAATCAATCACAACCACTGCTTGGCCTATCACCTGAAAAAATGAGAATCAAAAAGTCACTGGCAGGGCTTCCCTGGTGGCGCAGTGGTTGAGAATCTGCCTGCTAATGCAGGAGACACGGGTTCGAGCCCTGGTCTGGGAAGATCCCACATGCCATGGAGTGGCTGGGCCCGTGAGCCACAACTACTGAGCCTGCGCATCTGGAGCCTGTGCCCCGCAACGGGAGGGGCCGCGATAGTGAAAGGCCCGCGCACCGCGATGAAGAGCGGTCCCCGCACCGCGATGAAGAGTGGCCCCCGCTTGCCGCAACTGGAGAAAGCCCTCGCACGAACCGAAGACCCAACACAGCCAAAAATAAATGAATAAATAAATAAAGTAGCTATAAAAAAAAAAAAAAAAAAAAAAAAAAAAAAAAAAGTCACTGGCTGGCAAACTTGTACGCCAGCAAGATTTACCTTAGCCAGCACTCGGAAGCAATGAAAATGTCCATCAACCGAGGAATGCACCAAGAAGAAGTGGTCCACGTACACAATGGAATATTACTCTAATAATAAATATAAATTAAATTTAAAAACAAACAAAAGCAAGGAGACATCAACATTTGTGGGTTTATCCGGGCACATTGCACTCTAATTTTTAAATGAAAAACACCACTGGCCGGTAGGTCTGTTTCCCTAGTACCAGCAAGGGGAACGTAGAAAGGCTGCAGCTCTCCGGCCGTTACCTGCAAAAGCAGGTTTAAAGCCTGAGCTAATGGTCACTTCATATGAACAAATACTGCAAGGCTGTAAATGAAACCTGCCCTCAAAGTGGCTTGAGGGAGATAATGGCCAAAATATTTCAAATGGTGACACATACTTTAAGAAAACACTTTGAAGAAATAAGCTCTAATCACAGCTGGAAAAATAAAAAGGACATGTCTTAAAGCTCAATTTCAACACAGTATGAGACACATGCAAATTCAACCACAAAGAGGTATCAGCTCACACCACTCAGAATAACCATCAGCAAAAACTACAAAGAATAAATTCTGAGGGTGCTGGGAAGAAATACATACCCTCCACTTTAAGTGGGACGTAACCTGGAAAGAGCCACTAAGGAGAACAGAATAGAGGTGCCTTTCAAAGCTAAACATTGAGCTACCGTATGATCCAGCAGAACTATTCCTGGATCTATAAACTAAGAAGACAGAATTGGAAGGTCACAGGCACGCAAATCTGCATTGCATAGTATTACAATAGCCAAGATATGGAAGTAACCAAAAAGTCCACCGACAGATGGGTGGACAAAGAAGAACTGCTACCTGTACAGATGGAATAGGAGCTAGTGAAAAAAATGAAACAATGCCATCTCCAGCACCATAGATGAGTCTAGAAGTAATCACGCAACTTGGAGTAAGTGAGAAAGCGAAAAACACATATCCTATCATATCACATATAGGTGTTACCTAAAAACTGATACAAACAAAAATATTTCCATAGAGAAACACTTTCATAGATTCATTAAAAAACTTATGGTTCACCAAATGGAAAGGTGTGAGGATTGGATACATTACCATATTGAGGTTAACAGAGAGATACACACACTTGTGAAATATATAATCACCAAAGACCTACGCAATACCAAGAGAAGACTACTCAACATTGTGTCATAACCTACATGGGAAAAGGATCCGAAGAAGAATAGATATATGTATATGTGTGAAAGAACCACATCTTGCACACCCAGAACAAACAAAACATTGTAATCAAGTTTGCTGTGATAAAAAATAAAAATTAAGTTAAAAATACCAACAAAAAGTAATGAGACATAAACTGAAAGGGCTTTTTCCTCGCACATTCCATTCTAATTTACAACCTAGAACACCACTTCCAGTAAGGCTCTGTTGCCCTAGTAACCAGACTTGGTAAAGGAGAAATGCTGCCGCCTTGTGGCCGATTCACGCAAGAGCAGCTTTTAACCCACAGCTAATGGTCACTTACCATTCACAAGGACTCAGGGCTGTAAAGGACACCTGCCCTCAACATTGTGCTGAGGTAGGGAATGGATAAAAAAGTTCAAAACAGGCAACATGTTCACGAAGATAGTATGAAGAGGTAAGTTTTACTCACTCTCTTTTTAAAGAAAGGAAAATGGATAAAAGCTCAGCCTCAGGAAGTATTAGACTCATGCAATCTAATCTACAAAAAGTTTTCAACTCACACCAGTCGACTGACCATTGGCAAAAAGTCTACAAACAATAAATGCTGAAGAGGATTTTGAGAACTGTGTACCCTCTAGCTGCTGGTGAGATGTAAAAGGGTTAAACGCTAATAATGAGAACAGAAAGGAGCTGCGATGAAAAGGAAAAATTGAGGTACCATTCAATCCAGCAGGCGCACCAATGGGCCTCTCACCTGAGAAGACCAGAATGAAGAAGACCCGGGCTGCAAAAGCTGCACTGCAGCCTTATTCACAGTAGACAAGACAGTGAAGCAACCAAAATGTCCATCAACAGATGAAAGGATAAAGAAGAAGTGGTCCATGTACACAATGAATACTAGCCACGGAAAACAATGAAACACTGCTCTTTGAGGCACCATAGATGATCTTGGAGATAATCACAGAACATGAGCTAAGTCGGAAAGCAAAAGTCCTATATCCTATGATATCACTTATAGGCGTTATCTAATAACTGACACAAATGAACATATTTCCACAGAGAAAGTCAATCACACACTTATTTAAAAAAACTATGCTTATCTAAAAGGAAAGGTGGGGGGAATGGATAAATGAAGATTAGCGTTACCATATGTATACAAATACATATTATATACATATATCAAAAAGACCGACCATATAGCAAGGAAGGTTTACGGAACACTCTGTAATAATTCACACGGGAAGAGGATCTCTACATAAATAGGTATATAGAATATGTAGATGAACCAGAGTGTGTACACCTTGGACAAGCAACATTCTAACCATTACCCCAATTGAAAAAATGAAAACAACGAACTAGGAGTAATGAGACATAAACTTATGGGGGGTTTTCCTGGCACATTCCATCCAAATTGAAAACCTAGGCAAACAACTTCCAGAACGGCTCTGCTGCCCTAGTACCCAGATTTGGGAATGGAGAAATGCTGCATCCTTGTGGCCGTTTCCCACAACAGCAGCTTTGAACCCACTGCAAAAGGTCACTAATTATTCACCAATTGCAGGTCTGTAAATGACACCGGCCCTCCAAAAAATACTGAGGTCGAAAATCGAACAAAAACTTCTAGAGTGCAACTTTCCAAAAAGAAAATTTGAAGAGGTATATTATACTCACACTTTTTTTCTTTTTTCTTTTAACAGAAAAGCAAAAGGCGTGGAAAAATGATGAATTGTAGGAATTTTTACAGACATGTAAACCCAAATTACAAAAACCTATCAGCTCACACCAGTCAGAATGGCCATCAACAAAAATGCTGCAAACAAGAAATGCTGACGTGATTGTGGAGAAATGCGTACCCTCGATTCGAAGGGGGACGTGGTAAGAGCCACGAATGAAAGCACAATTGAGGTGCCTTGAAAAGGGAAACGTTGAGCTACCATACCAGTCAATCAATCATACCCACTGCTGGGTCTATCACCTGAGAAAAGGAAAATCAAAAATCACAGGCTGGCAATCCTGCACTCCAGCAATATTTACCATAGGCAACACTTGGAAGCAACGAAAATGTCCATCAACAGAGGAATGCACCAAGAAGAAGTGGTCCATGTACACAATGGAATATTAGCCATGGAAAACATTGAAGCACTGCTCTTTGAGGCACCATAGATGAGCCTGGAGATAATCACAAAACATGAAGTAGGTCGGAAAGCAAAAGACCTTTAGCCTATATTATCACTTCTGGCATTATCTAAGAACTGACACAGATGAACATATTTTCAAAGAGAAAGACACTCACAGGTTTAGAAAACAAACTATGCTCATCTAAAAGGAAAGGAGGGTTGGAAATTGAGAAATGAAGATTAGTGTTACTATACATATACAAATACATATTATATACATGTATCAAAAAGACCGAACATATAGCAAGGGAGGTCGACGGAACACTGTAATATTTTACATGGGAAGAGGATCTGTACATTAATAGACATACATAATGTACAAATGAACCAGATTGTGTACACCTAGGACAAACAATATTCTAAACTTTACCCAGATTAAAAAACTTTTAAAAACCAAGAAGAAGTAATGAGACATAAACTTATGGGGGTATCTTCTGGCAAATTCCATTCGAATTTACAACCTAGGACAATGACTTCCAGAAAGGCTCTGCTGCCCTAGTACCCAGATTGGGGAATGGAGAAATGCTACCTCCTTGTGGCCGTTTCCCACAACAGCAGCTTTGAACCCACTGCAAAAGGTCACTAAATTTTCACCAACTTGCAGTTCTGTAAATGACACCTGCCCTCCAGAAAATTTCTGGGGTCAAAAATCGACCAAAAAATTCAAAAGAGGGCAACCTTCGAAGAAGACAATTTCAAGAGCTATATTGTACTCACGGTTTTTTCTTTTAAGAGAAAAGAAAAAGGCGTAGGAATAGGATGAATTTTAAAAAATTTAAGACATGCATACCCATATTACAAAAACCGATCAGCTCACAGCAGTCAGAACGGCCATTAGGAATAATGCTGCAAAAAACAAACGGTGAAGGGAGTGTGGAGAAATGCGTACCCTCGGTTGTAAGGCGGGGCATGTAAAGAGCCACAAATGAAAACACAGTGTAGGTGCTTTGAAAAGGGAAACATTGAGCTACCAGTCAATCAATCACAACCAATGCTTGGCCTATCACCTGAGAAAATGAGAATCAAAAAGTCACAGGCTGGCAAACCTGTACGCCAGCAAGATTTACCATAGCCAGCACTCGGAAGCAACGAAAATGTCCATCAACCGAGGAATGCACCAAGAAGAAGTGGTCCACGTACACAACGGAATATTACTCTAATAATAAATATAAATTAAATTTAAAAACAAACAAAAGCAAGGAGACATCAACATTTGTGGGTTTATCCGGGCACATTGCACTCTAATTTACAAACGAAGAACACCATTGGCCGGTAGTTCTGTTTCCCTACTACCAGCAAGTGGAACGAAGAAAGGCTGCTGCTCTCTGGCCGTTACCTGCAAAAGCAGGTTTAAAGCCTGAGCTAATGGTCACTTCATATGAACAAGTACTGCAAGGCTGTAAATGAAACCTGCCCTCAAAGTGTCTTGAGGGAGATAATGGCCAAAATATTTCAAATGGTGACACATACTTTAAGAAAACACTTTGAAGAAATAAGCTCTAATCACAGCTGGAAAAATAAAAAGGACATGTCTTAAAGCTCAGTTTCAACGCAGTATGAGACACATGCAAATTCAACCACAAAGAGGTATCAGCTCACACCACTCAGAATAACCATCAGCAAAAACTACAAAGAATAAATCCTGAAGGTGCTGGGAAGAAATACATACCCTCCACTTTAAGTGGGACGTAACCTGGAAAGAGCCAGAAAGGAGAACAGAATAGATGTGCCTTTAAAAGGTAAACATTGAGCTACCATATGATCCAGCAGAACTATTCCTGGATCTATAAACTAAGAAGACAGAATTGGAAGGTCACAGGCACGCAAATCTGCATTGCATAGTATTACAATAGCCAAGATATGGAAGTAACCAAAAAGTCCACCGACAGATGGGTGGACAAAGAAGAACTGCTACCTGTACAGATGGAATAGGAGCTAGTGAAAAAAATGAAACAATGCCATTTCCAGCACCATAGATGAGTCTAGAAGTAATCACGCAACTTGGACTAAGTGAGAAAGCGAAAGACACATATCCTATCATATCACATATAGGTGTTACCTAAAAAATGATACAAAGAAAGATATTTCCACAGAGAAACACTTTCATAGATTCATTAAAAAACTTATGGTTCACCAAATGGAAAATTGTGAGGATTGGATGCATTACCATATTGAGGTTAACAGAGAGATACACAAACTTGTGAAATATATAATCACCAAAGACCTACGCAATACCAAGAGAAGACTTCTCAACATTGTGTCATAACCTACATGGGAAAAGGATCCGAAGAAGAATAGATATATGTATATGTGTGAAAGAACCACATCTTGCACACCCAGAACAAACAAAACATTGTAATCAAGTTTGCTGTGATAAAAAATAAAAATTAAGTTAAAAATTCCAACAAGAAGTAATTAGACCTAAACTTAAAGGGCTTTTTCCTCGCACATTCCATTCTAATTTACAACCTAGAACACCACTTCCAGTAAGGCTCTGTTGCCCTAGTAACCAGATTTGGTAAAGGAGAAATGCTGCCGCCTTGTGGCCGATTCACGCAAGAGCAAATTTTAACCCACAGCTAATGGTCACTTACCATTCACAAGGACTCAGGGCTGTAAAGGACACCTGCCCTCAAAATTGTGCTGAGGTAGGGAATGGATAAAAAAGTTCAAAACAGGCAACATGTTCACGAAGATAGTATGAAGAGGTAAGTTTTACTCACTCTCTTTTTAAAGAAAGGAAAATGGATAAAAGCTCAGCCTCAGGAAGTATTAGACTCATGCAATCTAATCTACAAAAAGTTTTCAACTCACACCAGTCGACTGACCATTGGCAAAAAGTCTACAAACAATAAATGCTGAAGAGGATTTAGAGAACTGTGTACCCTCTAGCTGCTGGTGAGATGTAAAAGGGTTAAACGCTAATAATGAGAACAGAAAGGAGCTGCGTTGAAAAGGAAAAATTGAGGTACCATTCAATCCAGCAGGCGCACCAATGGGCCTCTCACCTGAGAAGACCAGAATGAAGAAGACCCGGGCTGCAAAAGCTGCACTGCAGCCTTATTCACAGTAGACAAGACAGTGAAGCAACCAAAATGTCCATCAACAGATGAAAGGATAAAGAAGAAGTGGTCCATGTACACAATGAATACTAGCCATGGAAAACAATGAAACACTGCTCTTTGAGGCACCATAGATGATCTTGGAGATAATCACAGAACATGAGCTAAGTCGGAAAGCAAAAGTCCTATATCCTATGATATCACTTATAGGCGTTATCTAATAACTGACACAAATGAACATATTTCCACAGAGAAAGTCAATCACACACTTATTTAAAAAAACTATGCTTATCTAAAAGGAAAGGTGGGGGGAATGGATAAATGAAGATTAGCGTTACCATATGTATACAAATACATATTATATACATATATCAAAAAGACCGACCATATAGCAAGGAAGGTTTACGGAACACTCTGTAATAATTCACACGGGAAGAGGATCTCTACATAAATAGGTATATAGAATATGTAGATGAACCAGAGTGTGTACACCTTGGACAAGCAACATTCTAACCATTACCCCAATTGAAAAAATGAAAACAACGAACTAGGAGTAATGAGACATAAACTTATGGGGGGGTTTTCCTGGCACATTCCATCCAAATTGAAAACCTAGGCAAACAACTTCCAGAACGGCTCTGCTGCCCTAGTACCCAGATTTGGGAATGGAGAAATGCTGCATCCTTGTGGCCGTTTCCCACAACAGCAGCTTTGAACCCACTGCAAAAGGTCACTAATTATTCACCAATTGCAGGTCTGTAAATGACACCGGCCCTCCAAAAAATACTGAGGTCGAAAATCGAACAAAAACTTCTAGAGTGCAACTTTCCAAAAAGAAAATTTGAAGAGGTATATTATACTCACACTTTTTTTCTTTTTTCTTTTAACAGAAAAGCAAAAGGCGTGGAAAAATGATGAATTGTAGGAATTTTTACAGACATGTAAACCCAAATTACAAAAACCTATCAGCTCACACCAGTCAGAATGGCCATCAACAAAAATGCTGCAAACAAGAAATGCTGACGTGATTGTGGAGAAATGCGTACCCTCGATTCGAAGGGGGACGTGGTAAGAGCCACGAATGAAAGCACAATTGAGGTGCCTTGAAAAGGGAAACGTTGAGCTACCATACCAGTCAATCAATCATACCCACTGCTGGGTCTATCACCTGAGAAAAGGAAAATCAAAAATCACAGGCTGGCAATCCTGCACTCCAGCAATATTTACCATAGGCAACACTTGGAAGCAACGAAAATGTCCATCAACAGAGGAATGCACCAAGAAGAAGTGGTCCATGTACACAATGGAATATTAGCCATGGAAAACATTGAAGCACTGCTCTTTGAGGCACCATAGATGAGCCTGGAGATAATCACAAAACATGAAGTAGGTCGGAAAGCAAAAGACCTTTAGCCTATATTATCACTTCTGGCATTATCTAAGAACTGACACAGATGAACATATTTTCAAAGAGAAAGACACTCACAGGTTTAGAAAACAAACTATGCTCATCTAAAAGGAAAGGAGGGTTGGAAATTGAGAAATGAAGATTAGTGTTACTATACATATACAAATACATATTATATACATGTATCAAAAAGACCGAACATATAGCAAGGGAGGTCGACGGAACACTGTAATATTTTACATGGGAAGAGGATCTGTACATTAATAGACATACATAATGTACAAATGAACCAGATTGTGTACACCTAGGACAAACAATATTCTAAACTTTACCCAGATTAAAAAACTTTTAAAAACCAAGAAGAAGTAATGAGACATAAACTTATGGGGGTATCTTCTGGCAAATTCCATTCGAATTTACAACCTAGGACAATGACTTCCAGAAAGGCTCTGCTGCCCTAGTACCCAGATTGGGGAATGGAGAAATGCTACCTCCTTGTGGCCGTTTCCCACAACAGCAGCTTTGAACCCACTGCAAAAGGTCACTAAATTTTCACCAACTTGCAGTTCTGTAAATGACACCTGCCCTCCAGAAAATTTCTGGGGTCAAAAATCGACCAAAAAATTCAAAAGAGGGCAACCTTCGAAGAAGACAATTTCAAGAGCTATATTGTACTCACGGTTTTTTCTTTTAAGAGAAAAGAAAAAGGCATAGGAATATGATGAATTTTAAAAAATTTAAGACATGCATACCCATATTACAAAAACCGATCAGCTCACAGCAGTCAGAATGGCCATTAGGAATAATGCTGCAAAAAACAAACGGTGAAGGGAGTGTGGAGAAATGCGTACCCTCGGTTGTAAGGCAGGGCATGTAAAGAGCCACAAATGAAAACACAGTGTAGGTGCTTTGAAAAGGGAAACATTGAGCTACCAGTCAATCAATCACAACCAATGCTTGGCCTATCACCTGAAAAAATGAGAATCAAAAAGTCACTGGCTGGCAAACTTGTACGCCAGCAAGATTTACCATAGCCAGCACTTGGAAGCAATGAAAATGTCCATCAACCGAGGAATGCACCAAGAAGAAGTGGTCCACGTACACAACGGAATATTACTCTAATAATAAATATAAATTAAATTTAAAAACAAACAAAAGCAAGGAGACATCAACATTTGTGGGTTTATCCGGGCACATTGCACTCTAATTTACAAACGAAGAACACCATTGGCCGGTAGTTCTGTTTCCCTACTACCAGCAAGTGGAACGAAGAAAGGCTGCTGCTCTCTGGCCGTTACCTGCAAAAGCAGGTTTAAAGCCTGAGCTAATGGTCACTTCATATGAACAAGTACTGCAAGGCTGTAAATGAAACCTGCCCTCAAAGTGTCTTGAGGGAGATAATGGCCAAAATATTTCAAATGGTGACACATACTTTAAGAAAACACTTTGAAGAAATAAGCTCTAATCACAGCTGGAAAAATAAAAAGGACATGTCTTAAAGCTCAGTTTCAATGCAGTATGAGACACATGCAAATTCAACCACAAAGAGGTATCAGCTCACACCACTCAGAATAACCATCAGCAAAAACTACAAAGAATAAATCCTGAAGGTGCTGGGAAGAAATACATACCCTCCACTTTAAGTGGGACGTAACCTGGAAAGAGCCAGAAAGGAGAACAGAATAGATGTGCCTTTAAAAGGTAAACATTGAGCTACCATATGATCCAACAGAACTATTCCTGGATCTATAAACTAAGAAGACAGAATTGGAAGGTCACAGGCACGCAAATCTGCATTGCATAGTATTACAATAGCCAAGATATGGAAGTAACCAAAAAGTCCACCGACAGATGGGTGGACAAAGAAGAACTGCTACCTGTACAGATGGAATATGAGCTAGTGAAAAAAATGAAACAATGCCATTTCCAGCACCATAGATGAGTCTAGAAGTAATCACGCAACTTGGACTAAGTGAGAAAGCGAAAGACACATATCCTATCATATCACATATAGGTGTTACCTAAAAAATGATACAAAGAAAGATATTTCCACAGAGAAACACTTTCATAGATTCATTAAAAAACTTATTGTTCACCAAATGGAAAATTGTGAGGATTGGATGCATTACCATATTGAGGTTAACAGAGAGATACACACACTTGTGAAATATATAATCACCAAAGACCTACGCAATACCAAGAGAAAACTTCTCAACATTGTGTCATAACCTACATGGGAAAAGGATCCGAAGAAGAATAGATATATGTATATGTGTGAAAGAACCACATCTTGCACACCCAGAACAAACAAAACATTGTAATCAAGTTTGCTGTGATAAAAAATAAAAATTAAGTTAAAAATACCAACAAAAAGTAATTAGACCTAAACTGAAAGGGCTTTTTCCTCGCACATTCCATTCTAATTTACAACCTAGAACACCACTTCCAGTAAGGCTCTGTTGCCCTAGTAACCAGACTTGGTAAAGGAGAAATGCTGCCGCCTTGTGGCCGATTCACGCAAGAGCAACTTTTAACCCACAGCTAATGGTCACTTACCATTCACAAGGACTCAGGGCTGTAAAGGACACCTGCCCTCAAAATTGTGCTGAGGTAGGGAATGGATAAAAAAGTTCAAAACAGGCAACATGTTCACGAAGATAGTATGAAGAGGTAAGTTTTACTCACTCTCTTTTTAAAGAAAGGAAAATGGATAAAAGCTCAGCCTCAGGAAGTATTAGACTCATGCAATCTAATCTACAAAAAGTTTTCAACTCACACCAGTCGACTGACCATTGGCAAAAAGTCTACAAACAATAAATGCTGAAGAGGATTTTGGGAACTGTGTACCCTCTAGCTGCTGGTGAGATGTAAAAGGGTTAAACGCTAATAATGAGAACAGAAAGGAGCTGCGTTGAAAAGGAAAAATTGAGGTACCATTCAATCCAGCAGGCGCACCAATGGGCCTCTCACCTGAGAAGACCAGAATGAAGAAGACCCGGGCTGCAAAAGCTGCACTGCAGCCTTATTCACAGTAGACAAGACAGTGAAGCAACCAAAATGTCCATCAACAGATGAAAGGATAAAGAAGAAGTGGTCCATGTACACAATGAATACTAGCCATGGAAAACAATGAAACACTGCTCTTTGAGGCACCATAGATGATCTTGGAGATAATCACAGAACATGAGCTAAGTCGGAAAGCAAAAGTCCTATATCCTATGATATCACTTATAGGCGTTATCTAATAACTGACACAAATGAACATATTTCCACAGAGAAAGTCAATCACACACTTATTTAAAAAAACTATGCTTATCTAAAAGGAAAGGTGGGGGGAATGGATAAATGAAGATTAGCGTTACCATATGTATACAAATACATATTATATACATATATCAAAAAGACCGACCATATAGCAAGGAAGGTTTACGGAACACTCTGTAATAATTCACACGGGAAGAGGATCTCTACATAAATAGGTATATAGAATATGTAGATGAACCAGAGTGTGTACACCTTGGACAAGCAACATTCTAACCATTACCCCAATTGAAAAAATGAAAACAACGAACTAGGAGTAATGAGACATAAACTTATGGGGGGTTTTCCTGGCACATTCCATCCAAATTGAAAACCTAGGCAAACAACTTCCAGAACGGCTCTGCTGCCCTAGTACCCAGATTTGGGAATGGAGAAATGCTGCATCCTTGTGGCCGTTTCCCACAACAGCAGCTTTGAACCCACTGCAAAAGGTCACTAATTATTCACCAATTGCAGGTCTGTAAATGACACCGGCCCTCCAAAAAATACTGAGGTCGAAAATCGAACAAAAACTTCTAGAGTGCAACTTTCCAAAAAGAAAATTTGAAGAGGTATATTATGCTCACACTTTTTTTCTTTTTTCTTTTAACAGAAAAGCAAAAGGCGTGGAAAAATGATGAATTGTAGGAATTTTTACAGACATGTAAACCCAAATTACAAAAACCTATCAGCTCACACCAGTCAGAATGGCCATCAACAAAAATGCTGCAAACAAGAAATGCTGACGTGATTGTGGAGAAATGCGTACCCTCGATTCGAAGGGGGACGTGGTAAGAGCCACGAATGAAAGCACAATTGAGGTGCCTTGAAAAGGGAAACGTTGAGCTACCATACCAGTCAATCAATCATACCCACTGCTGGGTCTATCACCTGAGAAAAGGAAAATCAAAAATCACAGGCTGGCAATCCTGCACTCCAGCAATATTTACCATAGGCAACACTTGGAAGCAACGAAAATGTCCATCAACAGAGGAATGCACCAAGAAGAAGTGGTCCATGTACACAATGGAATATTAGCCATGGAAAACATTGAAGCACTGCTCTTTGAGGCACCATAGATGAGCCTGGAGATAATCACAAAACATGAAGTAGGTCGGAAAGCAAAAGACCTTTAGCCTATATTATCACTTCTGGCATTATCTAAGAACTGACACAGATGAACATATTTTCAAAGAGAAAGACACTCACAGGTTTAGAAAACAAACTATGCTCATCTAAAAGGAAAGGAGGGTTGGAAATTGAGAAATGAAGATTAGTGTTACTATACATATACAAATACATATTATATACATGTATCAAAAAGACCGAACATATAGCAAGGGAGGTCGACGGAACACTGTAATATTTTACATGGGAAGAGGATCTGTACATTAATAGACATACATAATGTACAAATGAACCAGATTGTGTACACCTAGGACAAACAATATTCTAAACTTTACCCAGATTAAAAAACTTTTAAAAACCAAGAAGAAGTAATGAGACATAAACTTATGGGGGTATCTTCTGGCAAATTCCATTCGAATTTACAACCTAGGACAATGACTTCCAGAAAGGCTCTGCTGCCCTAGTACCCAGATTGGGGAATGGAGAAATGCTACCTCCTTGTGGCCGTTTCCCACAACAGCAGCTTTGAACCCACTGCAAAAGGTCACTAAATTTTCACCAACTTGCAGTTCTGTAAATGACACCTGCCCTCCAGAAAATTTCTGGGGTCAAAAATCGACCAAAAAATTCAAAAGAGGGCAACCTTCGAAGAAGACAATTTCAAGAGCTATATTGTACTCACGGTTTTTTCTTTTAAGAGAAAAGAAAAAGGCGTAGGAATAGGATGAATTTTAAAAAATTTAAGACATGCATACCCATATTACAAAAACCGATCAGCTCACAGCAGTCAGAACGGCCATTAGGAATAATGCTGCAAAAAACAAACGGTGAAGGGAGTGTGGAGAAATGCGTACCCTCGGTTGTAAGGCGGGGCATGTAAAGAGCCACAAATGAAAACACAGTGTAGGTGCTTTGAAAAGGGAAACATTGAGCTACCAGTCAATCAATCACAACCAATGCTTGGCCTATCACCTGAGAAAATGAGAATCAAAAAGTCACAGGCTGGCAAACCTGTACGCCAGCAAGATTTACCATAGCCAGCACTCGGAAGCAACGAAAATGTCCATCAACCGAGGAATGCACCAAGAAGAAGTGGTCCACGTACACAACGGAATATTACTCTAATAATAAATATAAATTAAATTTAAAAACAAACAAAAGCAAGGAGACATCAACATTTGTGGGTTTATCCGGGCACATTGCACTCTAATTTACAAACGAAGAACACCATTGGCCGGTAGTTCTGTTTCCCTACTACCAGCAAGTGGAACGAAGAAAGGCTGCTGCTCTCTGGCCGTTACCTGCAAAAGCAGGTTTAAAGCCTGAGCTAATGGTCACTTCATATGAACAAGTACTGCAAGGCTGTAAATGAAACCTGCCCTCAAAGTGTCTTGAGGGAGATAATGGCCAAAATATTTCAAATGGTGACACATACTTTAAGAAAACACTTTGAAGAAATAAGCTCTAATCACAGCTGGAAAAATAAAAAGGACATGTCTTAAAGCTCAGTTTCAACGCAGTATGAGACACATGCAAATTCAACCACAAAGAGGTATCAGCTCACACCACTCAGAATAACCATCAGCAAAAACTACAAAGAATAAATCCTGAAGGTGCTGGGAAGAAATACATACCCTCCACTTTAAGTGGGACGTAACCTGGAAAGAGCCAGAAAGGAGAACAGAATAGATGTGCCTTTAAAAGGTAAACATTGAGCTACCATATGATCCAGCAGAACTATTCCTGGATCTATAAACTAAGAAGACAGAATTGGAAGGTCACAGGCACGCAAATCTCCATTGCATAGTATTACAATAGCCAAGATATGGAAGTAACCAAAAAGTCCACCGACAGATGGGTGGACAAAGAAGAACTGCTACCTGTACAGATGGAATAGGAGCTAGTGAAAAAAATGAAACAATGCCATCTCCAGCACCATAGATGAGTCTAGAAGTAATCACGCAACTTGGAGTAAGTGAGAAAGCGAAAAACACATATCCTATCATATCACATATAGGTGTTACCTAAAAACTGATACAAACAAAAATATTTCCATAGAGAAACACTTTCATAGATTCATTAAAAAACTTATGGTTCACCAAATGGAAAGGTGTGAGGATTGGATACATTACCATATTGAGGTTAACAGAGAGATACACACACTTGTGAAATATATAATCACCAAAGACCTACGCAATACCAAGAGAAGACTACTCAACATTGTGTCATAACCTACATGGGAAAAGGATCCGAAGAAGAATAGATATATGTATATGTGTGAAAGAACCACATCTTGCACACCCAGAACAAACAAAACATTGTAATCAAGTTTGCTGTGATAAAAAATAAAAATTAAGTTAAAAATACCAACAAAAAGTAATGAGACATAAACTGAAAGGGCTTTTTCCTCGCACATTCCATTCTAATTTACAACCTAGAACACCACTTCCAGTAAGGCTCTGTTGCCCTAGTAACCAGACTTGGTAAAGGAGAAATGCTGCCGCCTTGTGGCCGATTCACGCAAGAGCAGCTTTTAACCCACAGCTAATGGTCACTTACCATTCACAAGGACTCAGGGCTGTAAAGGACACCTGCCCTCAAAATTGTGCTGAGGTAGGGAATGGATAAAAAAGTTCAAAACAGGCAACATGTTCACGAAGATAGTATGAAGAGGTAAGTTTTACTCACTCTCTTTTTAAAGAAAGGATAATGGATAAAAGCTCAGCCTCAGGAAGTATTAGACTCATGCAATCTAATCTACAAAAAGTTTTCAACTCACACCAGTCGACTGACCATTGGCAAAAAGTCTACAAACAATAAATGCTGAAGAGGATTTTGAGAACTGTGTACCCTCTAGCTGCTGGTGAGATGTAAAAGGGTTAAACGCTAATAATGAGAACAGAAAGGAGCTGCGATGAAAAGGAAAAATTGAGGTACCATTCAATCCAGCAGGCGCACCAATGGGCCTCTCACCTGAGAAGACCAGAATGAAGAAGACCCGGGCTGCAAAAGCTGCACTGCAGCCTTATTCACAGTAGACAAGACAGTGAAGCAACCAAAATGTCCATCAACAGATGAAAGGATAAAGAAGAAGTGGTCCATGTACACAATGAATACTAGCCACGGAAAACAATGAAACACTGCTCTTTGAGGCACCATAGATGATCTTGGAGATAATCACAGAACATGAGCTAAGTCGGAAAGCAAAAGTCCTATATCCTATGATATCACTTATAGGCGTTATCTAATAACTGACACAAATGAACATATTTCCACAGAGAAAGTCAATCACACACTTATTTAAAAAAACTATGCTTATCTAAAAGGAAAGGTGGGGGGAATGGATAAATGAAGATTAGCGTTACCATATGTATACAAATACATATTATATACATATATCAAAAAGACCGACCATATAGCAAGGAAGGTTTACGGAACACTCTGTAATAATTCACACGGGAAGAGGATCTCTACATAAATAGGTATATAGAATATGTAGATGAACCAGAGTGTGTACACCTTGGACAAGCAACATTCTAACCATTACCCCAATTGAAAAAATGAAAACAACGAACTAGGAGTAATGAGACATAAACTTATGGGGGGTTTTCCTGGCACATTCCATCCAAATTGAAAACCTAGGCAAACAACTTCCAGAAAGGCTCTGCTGCCCTAGTACCCAGATTTGGGAATGGAGAAATGCTGCATCCTTGTGGCCGTTTCCCACAACAGCAGCTTTGAACCCACTGCAAAAGGTCACTAATTATTCACCAATTGCAGGTCTGTAAATGACACCGGCCCTCCAAAAAATACTGAGGTCGAAAATCGAACAAAAACTTCTAGAGTGCAACTTTCCAAAAAGAAAATTTGAAGAGGTATATTATACTCACACTTTTTTTCTTTTTTCTTTTAACAGAAAAGCAAAAGGCGTGGAAAAATGATGAATTGTAGGAATTTTTACAGACATGTAAACCCAAATTACAAAAACCTATCAGCTCACACCAGTCAGAATGGCCATCAACAAAAATGCTGCAAACAAGAAATGCTGACGTGATTGTGGAGAAATGCGTACCCTCGATTCGAAGGGGGACGTGGTAAGAGCCACGAATGAAAGCACAATTGAGGTGCCTTGAAAAGGGAAACGTTGAGCTACCATACCAGTCAATCAATCATACCCACTGCTGGGTCTATCACCTGAGAAAAGGAAAATCAAAAATCACAGGCTGGCAATCCTGCACTCCAGCAATATTTACCATAGGCAACACTTGGAAGCAACGAAAATGTCCATCAACAGAGGAATGCACCAAGAAGAAGTGGTCCATGTACACAATGGAATATTAGCCATGGAAAACATTGAAGCACTGCTCTTTGAGGCACCAGAGATGAGCCTGGAGATAATCACAAAACATGAAGTAGGTCGGAAAGCAAAAGACCTTTAGCCTATATTATCACTTCTGGCATTATCTAAGAACTGACACAGATGAACATATTTTCAAAGAGAAAGACACTCACAGGTTTAGAAAACAAACTATGCTCATCTAAAAGGAAAGGAGGGCTGGATTTTGAGAAATGAAGATTAGTGTTACTATACATATACAAATACATATTATATACATGTATCAAAAAGACCGAACATATAGCAAGGGAGGTCGACGGAACACTGTAATATTTTACATGGGAAGAGGATCTGTACATTAATAGACATACATAATGTACAAATGAACCAGATGGTGTACACCTAGGACAAACAATATTCTAAACTTTACCCAGATTAAAAAACTTTTAAAAACCAAGAAGAAGTAATGAGACATAAACTTATGGGGGTATCTTCTGGCAAATTCCATTCGAATTTACAACCTAGGACAATGACTTCCAGAAAGGCTCTGCTGCCCTAGTACCCAGATTGGGGAATGGAGAAATGCTACCTCCTTGTGGCCGTTTCCCACAACAGCAGCTTTGAACCCACTGCAAAAGGTCACTAAATTTTCACCAACTTGCAGTTCTGTAAATGACACCTGCCCTCCAGAAAATTTCTGGGGTCAAAAATCGACCAAAAAATTCAAAAGAGGGCAACCTTCGAAGAAGACAATTTCAAGAGCTATATTGTACTCACGGTTTTTTCTTTTAAGAGAAAAGAAAAAGGCGTAGGAATAGGATGAATTTTAAAAAATTTAAGACATGCATACCCATATTACAAAAACCGATCAGCTCACAGCAGTCAGAATGGCCATTAGGAATAATGCTGCAAAAAACAAACGGTGAAGGGAGTGTGGAGAAATGCGTACCCTCGGT
This sequence comes from Balaenoptera ricei, assembly GCF_028023285.1. Lineage (NCBI taxonomy): Eukaryota > Metazoa > Chordata > Mammalia > Artiodactyla > Balaenopteridae > Balaenoptera > Balaenoptera ricei. The sequence continues at coordinate 84,759,513 of NC_082640.1, read as the reverse complement.
TGTAAGGCGGGGCATGTAAAGAGCCACAAATGAAAACACAGTGTAGGTGCTTTGAAAAGGGAAACATTGAGCTACCAGTCAATCAATCACAACCAATGCTTGGCCTATCACCTGAGAAAATGAGAATCAAAAAGTCACAGGCTGGCAAACCTGTACGCCAGCAAGATTTACCATAGCCAGCACTTGGAAGCAATGAAAATGTCCATCAACCGAGGAATGCACCAAGAAGAAGTGGTCCACGTACACAACGGAATATTACTCTAATAATAAATATAAATTAAATTTAAAAACAAACAAAAGCAAGGAGACATCAACATTTGTGGGTTTATCCGGGCACATTGCACTCTAATTTACAAACGAAGAACACCATTGGCCGGTAGTTCTGTTTCCCTACTACCAGCAAGTGGAACGAAGAAAGGCTGCTGCTCTCTGGCCGTTACCTGCAAAAGCAGGTTTAAAGCCTGAGCTAATGGTCACTTCATATGAACAAGTACTGCAAGGCTGTAAATGAAACCTGCCCTCAAAGTGTCTTGAGGGAGATAATGGCCAAAATATTTCAAATGGTGACACATACTTTAAGAAAACACTTTGAAGAAATAAGCTCTAATCACAGCTGGAAAAATAAAAAGGACATGTCTTAAAGCTCAGTTTCAACGCAGTATGAGACACATGCAAATTCAACCACAAAGAGGTATCAGCTCACACCACTCAGAATAACCATCAGCAAAAACTACAAAGAATAAATCCTGAAGGTGCTGGGAAGAAATACATACCCTCCACTTTAAGTGGGACGTAACCTGGAAAGAGCCAGAAAGGAGAACAGAATAGATGTGCCTTTAAAAGGTAAACATTGAGCTACCATATGATCCAACAGAACTATTCCTGGATCTATAAACTAAGAAGACAGAATTGGAAGGTCACAGGCACGCAAATCTGCATTGCATAGTATTACAATAGCCAAGATATGGAAGTAACCAAAAAGTCCACCGACAGATGGGTGGACAAAGAAGAACTGCTACCTGTACAGATGGAATAGGAGCTAGGGAAAAAAATGAAACAATGCCATTTCCAGCACCATAGATGAGTCTAGAAGTAATCACGCAACTTGGACTAAGTGAGAAAGCGAAAGACACATATCCTATCATATCACATATAGGTGTTACCTAAAAAATGATACAAAGAAAGATATTTCCACAGAGAAACACTTTCATAGATTCATTAAAAAACTTATGGTTCACCAAATGGAAAATTGTGAGGATTGGATGCATTACCATATTGAGGTTAACAGAGAGATACACACACTTGTGAAATATATAATCACCAAAGACCTACGCAATACCAAGAGAAGACTTCTCAACATTGTGTCATAACCTACATGGGAAAAGGATCTGAAGAAGAATAGATATATGTATATGTGTGAAAGAACCACATCTTGCACACCCAGAACAAACAAAACATTGTAATCAAGTTTGCTGTGATAAAAAATAAAAATTAAGTTAAAAATTCCAACAAGAAGTAATTAGACCTAAACTTAAAGGGCTTTTTCCTCGCACATTCCATTCTAATTTACAACCTAGAACACCACTTCCAGTAAGGCTCTGTTGCCCTAGTAACCAGATTTGGTAAAGGAGAAATGCTGCCGCCTTGTGGCCGATTCACGCAAGAGCAACTTTTAACCCACAGCTAATGGTCACTTACCATTCACAAGGACTCAGGGCTGTAAAGGACACCTGCCCTCAACATTGTGCTGAGGTAGGGAATGGATAAAAAAGTTCAAAACAGGCAACATGTTCACGAAGATAGTATGAAGAGGTAAGTTTTACTCACTCTCTTTTTAAAGAAAGGAAAATGGATAAAAGCTCAGCCTCAGGAAGTATTAGACTCATGCAATCTAATCTACAAAAAGTTTTCAACTCACACCAGTCGACTGACCATTGGCAAAAAGTCTACAAACAATAAATGCTGAAGAGGATTTAGAGAACTGTGTACCCTCTAGCTGCTGGTGAGATGTAAAAGGGTTAAACGCTAATAATGAGAACAGAAAGGAGCTGCGTTGAAAAGGAAAAATTGAGGTACCATTCAATCCAGCAGGCGCACCAATGGGCCTCTCACCTGAGAAGACCAGAATGAAGAAGACCCGGGCTGCAAAAGCTGCACTGCAGCCTTATTCACAGTAGACAAGACAGTGAAGCAACCAAAATGTCCATCAACAGATGAAAGGATAAAGAAGAAGTGGTCCATGTACACAATGAATACTAGCCACGGAAAACAATGAAACACTGCTCTTTGAGGCACCATAGATGATCTTGGAGATAATCACAGAACATGAGCTAAGTCGGAAAGCAAAAGTCCTATATCCTATGATATCACTTATAGGCGTTATCTAATAACTGACACAAATGAACATATTTCCACAGAGAAAGTCAATCACACACTTATTTAAAAAAACTATGCTTATCTAAAAGGAAAGGTGGGGGGAATGGATAAATGAAGATTAGCGTTACCATATGTATACAAATACATATTATATACATATATCAAAAAGACCGACCATATAGCAAGGAAGGTTTACGGAACACTCTGTAATAATTCACACGGGAAGAGGATCTCTACATAAATAGGTATATAGAATATGTAGATGAACCAGAGTGTGTACACCTTGGACAAGCAACATTCTAACCATTACCCCAATTGAAAAAATGAAAACAACGAACTAGGAGTAATGAGACATAAACTTATGGGGGGTTTTCCTGGCACATTCCATCCAAATTGAAAACCTAGGCAAACAACTTCCAGAAAGGCTCTGCTGCCCTAGTACCCAGATTTGGGAATGGAGAAATGCTGCATCCTTGTGGCCGTTTCCCACAACAGCAGCTTTGAACCCACTGCAAAAGGTCACTAATTATTCACCAATTGCAGGTCTGTAAATGACACCGGCCCTCCAAAAAATACTGAGGTCGAAAATCGAACAAAAACTTCTAGAGTGCAACTTTCCAAAAAGAAAATTTGAAGAGGTATATTATACTCACACTTTTTTTCTTTTTTCTTTTAACAGAAAAGCAAAAGGCGTGGAAAAATGATGAATTGTAGGAATTTTTACAGACATGTAAACCCAAATTACAAAAACCTATCAGCTCACACCAGTCAGAATGGCCATCAACAAAAATGCTGCAAACAAGAAATGCTGACGTGATTGTGGAGAAATGCGTACCCTCGATTCGAAGGGGGACGTGGTAAGAGCCACGAATGAAAGCACAATTGAGGTGCCTTGAAAAGGGAAACGTTGAGCTACCATACCAGTCAATCAATCATACCCACTGCTGGGTCTATCACCTGAGAAAAGGAAAATCAAAAATCACAGGCTGGCAATCCTGCACTCCAGCAATATTTACCATAGGCAACACTTGGAAGCAACGAAAATGTCCATCAACAGAGGAATGCACCAAGAAGAAGTGGTCCATGTACACAATGGAATATTAGCCATGGAAAACATTGAAGCACTGCTCTTTGAGGCACCATAGATGAGCCTGGAGATAATCACAAAACATGAAGTAGGTCGGAAAGCAAAAGACCTTTAGCCTATATTATCACTTCTGGCATTATCTAAGAACTGACACAGATGAACATATTTTCAAAGAGAAAGACACTCACAGGTTTAGAAAACAAACTATGCTCATCTAAAAGGAAAGGAGGGTTGGAAATTGAGAAATGAAGATTAGTGTTACTATACATATACAAATACATATTATATACATGTATCAAAAAGACCGAACATATAGCAAGGGAGGTCGACGGAACACTGTAATATTTTACATGGGAAGAGGATCTGTACATTAATAGACATACATAATGTACAAATGAACCAGATTGTGTACACCTAGGACAAACAATATTCTAAACTTTACCCAGATTAAAAAACTTTTAAAAACCAAGAAGAAGTAATGAGACATAAACTTATGGGGGTATCTTCTGGCAAATTCCATTCGAATTTACAACCTAGGACAATGACTTCCAGAAAGGCTCTGCTGCCCTAGTACCCAGATTGGGGAATGGAGAAATGCTACCTCCTTGTGGCCGTTTCCCACAACAGCAGCTTTGAACCCACTGCAAAAGGTCACTAAATTTTCACCAACTTGCAGTTCTGTAAATGACACCTGCCCTCCAGAAAATTTCTGGGGTCAAAAATAGACAAAAAAAATTCAGAAGAGGGCAACCTTCGAAGAAGACAATTTCAAGAGCTATATCGTACTCACGGTTTTTTCTTTTAAGAGAAAAGAAAAAGGCGTAGGAATATGATGAATTTTAAAAATTTTAATGACATGCATACCCATATTACAAAAACCGATTAGCTCACAGCAGTCAGAATGGCCATTAGGAAAAATGCTGCAAAAAATAAATGGTGAAGGGAGTGTGGAGAAATGCGTACCCTCGGTTGTAAGGGGGGGCATGTAAAAAATATTGAACTACCAGTCAATCAATCACAACCACTGCTTGGCCTATCACCTGAAAAAATGAGAATCAAAAAGTCACTGGCAGGGCTTCCCTGGTGGCGCAGTGGTTGAGAATCTGCCTGCTAATGCAGGAGACACGGGTTCGAGCCCTGGTCTGGGAAGATCCCACATGCCATGGAGTGGCTGGGCCCGTGAGCCACAACTACTGAGCCTGCGCATCTGGAGCCTGTGCCCCGCAACGGGAGGGGCCGCGATAGTGAAAGGCCCGCGCACCGCGATGAAGAGCGGTCCCCGCACCGCGATGAAGAGTGGCCCCCGCTTGCCGCAACTGGAGAAAGCCCTCGCACGAACCGAAGACCCAACACAGCCAAAAATAAATGAATAAATAAATAAAGTAGCTATAAAAAAAAAAAAAAAAAAAAAAAAAAAAAAAAAAAAAAAGTCACTGGCTGGCAAACTTGTACGCCAGCAAGATTTACCTTAGCCAGCACTCGGAAGCAATGAAAATGTCCATCAACCGAGGAATGCACCAAGAAGAAGTGGTCCACGTACACAATGGAATATTACTCTAATAATAAATATAAATTAAATTTAAAAACAAACAAAAGCAAGGAGACATCAACATTTGTGGGTTTATCCGGGCACATTGCACTCTAATTTTTAAATGAAAAACACCACTGGCCGGTAGGTCTGTTTCCCTAGTACCAGCAAGGGGAACGTAGAAAGGCTGCAGCTCTCCGGCCGTTACCTGCAAAAGCAGGTTTAAAGCCTGAGCTAATGGTCACTTCATATGAACAAATACTGCAAGGCTGTAAATGAAACCTGCCCTCAAAGTGGCTTGAGGGAGATAATGGCCAAAATATTTCAAATGGTGACACATACTTTAAGAAAACACTTTGAAGAAATAAGCTCTAATCACAGCTGGAAAAATAAAAAGGACATGTCTTAAAGCTCAATTTCAACACAGTATGAGACACATGCAAATTCAACCACAAAGAGGTATCAGCTCACACCACTCAGAATAACCATCAGCAAAAACTACAAAGAATAAATTCTGAGGGTGCTGGGAAGAAATACATACCCTCCACTTTAAGTGGGACGTAACCTGGAAAGAGCCACTAAGGAGAACAGAATAGAGGTGCCTTTCAAAGCTAAACATTGAGCTACCGTATGATCCAGCAGAACTATTCCTGGATCTATAAACTAAGAAGACAGAATTGGAAGGTCACAGGCACGCAAATCTGCATTGCATAGTATTACAATAGCCAAGATATGGAAGTAACCAAAAAGTCCACCGACAGATGGGTGGACAAAGAAGAACTGCTACCTGTACAGATGGAATAGGAGCTAGTGAAAAAAATGAAACAATGCCATCTCCAGCACCATAGATGAGTCTAGAAGTAATCACGCAACTTGGAGTAAGTGAGAAAGCGAAAAACACATATCCTATCATATCACATATAGGTGTTACCTAAAAACTGATACAAACAAAAATATTTCCATAGAGAAACACTTTCATAGATTCATTAAAAAACTTATGGTTCACCAAATGGAAAGGTGTGAGGATTGGATACATTACCATATTGAGGTTAACAGAGAGATACACACACTTGTGAAATATATAATCACCAAAGACCTACGCAATACCAAGAGAAGACTACTCAACATTGTGTCATAACCTACATGGGAAAAGGATCCGAAGAAGAATAGATATATGTATATGTGTGAAAGAACCACATCTTGCACACCCAGAACAAACAAAACATTGTAATCAAGTTTGCTGTGATAAAAAATAAAAATTAAGTTAAAAATACCAACAAAAAGTAATGAGACATAAACTGAAAGGGCTTTTTCCTCGCACATTCCATTCTAATTTACAACCTAGAACACCACTTCCAGTAAGGCTCTGTTGCCCTAGTAACCAGACTTGGTAAAGGAGAAATGCTGCCGCCTTGTGGCCGATTCACGCAAGAGCAGCTTTTAACCCACAGCTAATGGTCACTTACCATTCACAAGGACTCAGGGCTGTAAAGGACACCTGCCCTCAACATTGTGCTGAGGTAGGGAATGGATAAAAAAGTTCAAAACAGGCAACATGTTCACGAAGATAGTATGAAGAGGTAAGTTTTACTCACTCTCTTTTTAAAGAAAGGAAAATGGATAAAAGCTCAGCCTCAGGAAGTATTAGACTCATGCAATCTAATCTACAAAAAGTTTTCAACTCACACCAGTCGACTGACCATTGGCAAAAAGTCTACAAACAATAAATGCTGAAGAGGATTTTGAGAACTGTGTACCCTCTAGCTGCTGGTGAGATGTAAAAGGGTTAAACGCTAATAATGAGAACAGAAAGGAGCTGCGATGAAAAGGAAAAATTGAGGTACCATTCAATCCAGCAGGCGCACCAATGGGCCTCTCACCTGAGAAGACCAGAATGAAGAAGACCCGGGCTGCAAAAGCTGCACTGCAGCCTTATTCACAGTAGACAAGACAGTGAAGCAACCAAAATGTCCATCAACAGATGAAAGGATAAAGAAGAAGTGGTCCATGTACACAATGAATACTAGCCACGGAAAACAATGAAACACTGCTCTTTGAGGCACCATAGATGATCTTGGAGATAATCACAGAACATGAGCTAAGTCGGAAAGCAAAAGTCCTATATCCTATGATATCACTTATAGGCGTTATCTAATAACTGACACAAATGAACATATTTCCACAGAGAAAGTCAATCACACACTTATTTAAAAAAACTATGCTTATCTAAAAGGAAAGGTGGGGGGAATGGATAAATGAAGATTAGCGTTACCATATGTATACAAATACATATTATATACATATATCAAAAAGACCGACCATATAGCAAGGAAGGTTTACGGAACACTCTGTAATAATTCACACGGGAAGAGGATCTCTACATAAATAGGTATATAGAATATGTAGATGAACCAGAGTGTGTACACCTTGGACAAGCAACATTCTAACCATTACCCCAATTGAAAAAATGAAAACAACGAACTAGGAGTAATGAGACATAAACTTATGGGGGGTTTTCCTGGCACATTCCATCCAAATTGAAAACCTAGGCAAACAACTTCCAGAACGGCTCTGCTGCCCTAGTACCCAGATTTGGGAATGGAGAAATGCTGCATCCTTGTGGCCGTTTCCCACAACAGCAGCTTTGAACCCACTGCAAAAGGTCACTAATTATTCACCAATTGCAGGTCTGTAAATGACACCGGCCCTCCAAAAAATACTGAGGTCGAAAATCGAACAAAAACTTCTAGAGTGCAACTTTCCAAAAAGAAAATTTGAAGAGGTATATTATACTCACACTTTTTTTCTTTTTTCTTTTAACAGAAAAGCAAAAGGCGTGGAAAAATGATGAATTGTAGGAATTTTTACAGACATGTAAACCCAAATTACAAAAACCTATCAGCTCACACCAGTCAGAATGGCCATCAACAAAAATGCTGCAAACAAGAAATGCTGACGTGATTGTGGAGAAATGCGTACCCTCGATTCGAAGGGGGACGTGGTAAGAGCCACGAATGAAAGCACAATTGAGGTGCCTTGAAAAGGGAAACGTTGAGCTACCATACCAGTCAATCAATCATACCCACTGCTGGGTCTATCACCTGAGAAAAGGAAAATCAAAAATCACAGGCTGGCAATCCTGCACTCCAGCAATATTTACCATAGGCAACACTTGGAAGCAACGAAAATGTCCATCAACAGAGGAATGCACCAAGAAGAAGTGGTCCATGTACACAATGGAATATTAGCCATGGAAAACATTGAAGCACTGCTCTTTGAGGCACCAGAGATGAGCCTGGAGATAATCACAAAACATGAAGTAGGTCGGAAAGCAAAAGACCTTTAGCCTATATTATCACTTCTGGCATTATCTAAGAACTGACACAGATGAACATATTTTCAAAGAGAAAGACACTCACAGGTTTAGAAAACAAACTATGCTCATCTAAAAGGAAAGGAGGGTTGGAAATTGAGAAATGAAGATTAGTGTTACTATACATATACAAATACATATTATATACATGTATCAAAAAGACCGAACATATAGCAAGGGAGGTCGACGGAACACTGTAATATTTTACATGGGAAGAGGATCTGTACATTAATAGACATACATAATGTACAAATGAACCAGATTGTGTACACCTAGGACAAACAATATTCTAAACTTTACCCAGATTAAAAAACTTTTAAAAACCAAGAAGAAGTAATGAGACATAAACTTATGGGGGTATCTTCTGGCAAATTCCATTCGAATTTACAACCTAGGACAATGACTTCCAGAAAGGCTCTGCTGCCCTAGTACCCAGATTGGGGAATGGAGAAATGCTACCTCCTTGTGGCCGTTTCCCACAACAGCAGCTTTGAACCCACTGCAAAAGGTCACTAAATTTTCACCAACTTGCAGTTCTGTAAATGACACCTGCCCTCCAGAAAATTTCTGGGGTCAAAAATAGACAAAAAAATTCAGAAGAGGGCAACCTTCGAAGAAGACAATTTCAAGAGCTATATCGTACTCACGGTTTTTTCTTTTAAGAGAAAAGAAAAAGGCGTAGGAATATGATGAATTTTAAAAATTTTAATGACATGCATACCCATATTACAAAAACCGATTAGCTCACAGCAGTCAGAATGGCCATTAGGAAAAATGCTGCAAAAAATAAATGGTGAAGGGAGTGTGGAGAAATGCGTACCCTCGGTTGTAAGGGGGGGCATGTAAAAAATATTGAACTACCAGTCAATCAATCACAACCACTGCTTGGCCTATCACCTGAAAAAATGAGAATCAAAAAGTCACTGGCTGGCAAACTTGTACGCCAGCAAGATTTACCTTAGCCAGCACTCGGAAGCAATGAAAATGTCCATCAACCGAGGAATGCACCAAGAAGAAGTGGTCCACGTACACAATGGAATATTACTCTAATAATAAATATAAATTAAATTTAAAAACAAACAAAAGCAAGGAGACATCAACATTTGTGGGTTTATCCGGGCACATTGCACTCTAATTTTTAAATGAAAAACACCACTGGCCGGTAGGTCTGTTTCCCTAGTACCAGCAAGGGGAACGTAGAAAGGCTGCAGCTCTCCGGCCGTTACCTGCAAAAGCAGGTTTAAAGCCTGAGCTAATGGTCACTTCATATGAACAAATACTGCAAGGCTGTAAATGAAACCTGCCCTCAAAGTGGCTTGAGGGAGATAATGGCCAAAATATTTCAAATGGTGACACATACTTTAAGAAAACACTTTGAAGAAATAAGCTCTAATCACAGCTGGAAAAATAAAAAGGACATGTCTTAAAGCTCAATTTCAACACAGTATGAGACACATGCAAATTCAACCACAAAGAGGTATCAGCTCACACCACTCAGAATAACCATCAGCAAAAACTACAAAGAATAAATTCTGAGGGTGCTGGGAAGAAATACATACCCTCCACTTTAAGTGGGACGTAACCTGGAAAGAGCCACTAAGGAGAACAGAATAGAGGTGCCTTTCAAAGGTAAACATTGAGCTACCGTATGATCCAGCAGAACTATTCCTGGATCTATAAACTAAGAAGACAGAATTGGAAGGTCACAGGCACGCAAATCTGCATTGCATAGTATTACAATAGCCAAGATATGGAAGTAACCAAAAAGTCCACCGACAGATGGGTGGACAAAGAAGAACTGCTACCTGTACAGATGGAATAGGAGCTAGTGAAAAAAATGAAACAATGCCATCTCCAGCACCATAGATGAGTCTAGAAGTAATCACGCAACTTGGAGTAAGTGAGAAAGCGAAAAACACATATCCTATCATATCACATATAGGTGTTACCTAAAAACTGATACAAACAAAAATATTTCCATAGAGAAACACTTTCATAGATTCATTAAAAAACTTATGGTTCACCAAATGGAAAGGTGTGAGGATTGGATACATTACCATATTGAGGTTAACAGAGAGATACACACACTTGTGAAATATATAATCACCAAAGACCTACGCAATACCAAGAGAAGACTACTCAACATTGTGTCATAACCTACATGGGAAAAGGATCCGAAGAAGAATAGATATATGTATATGTGTGAAAGAACCACATCTTGCACACCCAGAACAAACAAAACATTGTAATCAAGTTTGCTGTGATAAAAAATAAAAATTAAGTTAAAAATACCAACAAAAAGTAATGAGACATAAACTGAAAGGGCTTTTTCCTCGCACATTCCATTCTAATTTACAACCTAGAACACCACTTCCAGTAAGGCTCTGTTGCCCTAGTAACCAGACTTGGTAAAGGAGAAATGCTGCCGCCTTGTGGCCGATTCACGCAAGAGCAGCTTTTAACCCACAGCTAATGGTCACTTACCATTCACAAGGACTCAGGGCTGTAAAGGACACCTGCCCTCAAAATTGTGCTGAGGTAGGGAATGGATAAAAAAGTTCAAAACAGGCAACATGTTCACGAAGATAGTATGAAGAGGTAAGTTTTACTCACTCTCTTTTTAAAGAAAGGAAAATGGATAAAAGCTCAGCCTCAGGAAGTATTAGACTCATGCAATCTAATCTACAAAAAGTTTTCAACTCACACCAGTCGACTGACCATTGGCAAAAAGTCTACAAACAATAAATGCTGAAGAGGATTTTGAGAACTGTGTACCCTCTAGCTGCTGGTGAGATGTAAAAGGGTTAAACGCTAATAATGAGAACAGAAAGGAGCTGCGATGAAAAGGAAAAATTGAGGTACCATTCAATCCAGCAGGCGCACCAATGGGCCTCTCACCTGAGAAGACCAGAATGAAGAAGACCCGGGCTGCAAAAGCTGCACTGCAGCCTTATTCACAGTAGACAAGACAGTGAAGCAACCAAAATGTCCATCAACAGATGAAAGGATAAAGAAGAAGTGGTCCATGTACACAATGAATACTAGCCACGGAAAACAATGAAACACTGCTCTTTGAGGCACCATAGATGATCTTGGAGATAATCACAGAACATGAGCTAAGTCGGAAAGCAAAAGTCCTATATCCTATGATATCACTTATAGGCGTTATCTAATAACTGACACAAATGAACATATTTCCACAGAGAAAGTCAATCACACACTTATTTAAAAAAACTATGCTTATCTAAAAGGAAAGGTGGGGGGAATGGATAAATGAAGATTAGCGTTACCATATGTATACAAATACATATTATATACATATATCAAAAAGACCGACCATATAGCAAGGAAGGTTTACGGAACACTCTGTAATAATTCACACGGGAAGAGGATCTCTACATAAATAGGTATATAGAATATGTAGATGAACCAGAGTGTGTACACCTTGGACAAGCAACATTCTAACCATTACCCCAATTGAAAAAATGAAAACAACGAACTAGGAGTAATGAGACATAAACTTATGGGGGGTTTTCCTGGCACATTCCATCCAAATTGAAAACCTAGGCAAACAACTTCCAGAACGGCTCTGCTGCCCTAGTACCCAGATTTGGGAATGGAGAAATGCTGCATCCTTGTGGCCGTTTCCCACAACAGCAGCTTTGAACCCACTGCAAAAGGTCACTAATTATTCACCAATTGCAGGTCTGTAAATGACACCGGCCCTCCAAAAAATACTGAGGTCGAAAATCGAACAAAAACTTCTAGAGTGCAACTTTCCAAAAAGAAAATTTGAAGAGGTATATTATACTCACACTTTTTTTCTTTTTTCTTTTAACAGAAAAGCAAAAGGCGTGGAAAAATGATGAATTGTAGGAATTTTTACAGACATGTAAACCCAAATTACAAAAACCTATCAGCTCACACCAGTCAGAATGGCCATCAACAAAAATGCTGCAAACAAGAAATGCTGACGTGATTGTGGAGAAATGCGTACCCTCGATTCGAAGGGGGACGTGGTAAGAGCCACGAATGAAAGCACAATTGAGGTGCCTTGAAAAGGGAAACGTTGAGCTACCATACCAGTCAATCAATCATACCCACTGCTGGGTCTATCACCTGAGAAAAGGAAAATCAAAAATCACAGGCTGGCAATCCTGCACTCCAGCAATATTTACCATAGGCAACACTTGGAAGCAACGAAAATGTCCATCAACAGAGGAATGCACCAAGAAGAAGTGGTCCATGTACACAATGGAATATTAGCCATGGAAAACATTGAAGCACTGCTCTTTGAGGCACCATAGATGAGCCTGGAGATAATCACAAAACATGAAGTAGGTCGGAAAGCAAAAGACCTTTAGCCTATATTATCACTTCTGGCATTATCTAAGAACTGACACAGATGAACATATTTTCAAAGAGAAAGACACTCACAGGTTTAGAAAACAAACTATGCTCATCTAAAAGGAAAGGAGGGTTGGAAATTGAGAAATGAAGATTAGTGTTACTATACATATACAAATACATATTATATACATGTATCAAAAAGACCGAACATATAGCAAGGGAGGTCGACGGAACACTGTAATATTTTACATGGGAAGAGGATCTGTACATTAATAGACATACATAATGTACAAATGAACCAGATTGTGTACACCTAGGACAAACAATATTCTAAACTTTACCCAGATTAAAAAACTTTTAAAAACCAAGAAGAAGTAATGAGACATAAACTTATGGGGGTATCTTCTGGCAAATTCCATTCGAATTTACAACCTAGGACAATGACTTCCAGAAAGGCTCTGCTGCCCTAGTACCCAGATTGGGGAATGGAGAAATGCTACCTCCTTGTGGCCGTTTCCCACAACAGCAGCTTTGAACCCACTGCAAAAGGTCACTAAATTTTCACCAACTTGCAGTTCTGTAAATGACACCTGCCCTCCAGAAAATTTCTGGGGTCAAAAATAGACAAAAAAATTCAGAAGAGGGCAACCTTCGAAGAAGACAATTTCAAGAGCTATATCGTACTCACGGTTTTTTCTTTTAAGAGAAAAGAAAAAGGCGTAGGAATATGATGAATTTTAAAAATTTTAATGACATGCATACCCATATTACAAAAACCGATTAGCTCACAGCAGTCAGAATGGCCATTAGGAAAAATGCTGCAAAAAATAAATGGTGAAGGGAGTGTGGAGAAATGCGTACCCTCGGTTGTAAGGGGGGGCATGTAAAAAATATTGAACTACCAGTCAATCAATCACAACCACTGCTTGGCCTATCACCTGAAAAAATGAGAATCAAAAAGTCACTGGCTGGCAAACTTGTACGCCAGCAAGATTTACCTTAGCCAGCACTCGGAAGCAATGAAAATGTCCATCAACCGAGGAATGCACCAAGAAGAAGTGGTCCACGTACACAATGGAATATTACTCTAATAATAAATATAAATTAAATTTAAAAACAAACAAAAGCAAGGAGACATCAACATTTGTGGGTTTATCCGGGCACATTGCACTCTAATTTTTAAATGAAAAACACCACTGGCCGGTAGGTCTGTTTCCCTAGTACCAGCAAGGGGAACGTAGAAAGGCTGCAGCTCTCCGGCCGTTACCTGCAAAAGCAGGTTTAAAGCCTGAGCTAATGGTCACTTCATATGAACAAATACTGCAAGGCTGTAAATGAAACCTGCCCTCAAAGTGGCTTGAGGGAGATAATGGCCAAAATATTTCAAATGGTGACACATACTTTAAGAAAACACTTTGAAGAAATAAGCTCTAATCACAGCTGGAAAAATAAAAAGGACATGTCTTAAAGCTCAATTTCAACACAGTATGAGACACATGCAAATTCAACCACAAAGAGGTATCAGCTCACACCACTCAGAATAACCATCAGCAAAAACTACAAAGAATAAATTCTGAGGGTGCTGGGAAGAAATACATACCCTCCACTTTAAGTGGGACGTAACCTGGAAAGAGCCACTAAGGAGAACAGAATAGAGGTGCCTTTCAAAGGTAAACATTGAGCTACCGTATGATCCAGCAGAACTATTCCTGGATCTATAAACTAAGAAGACAGAATTGGAAGGTCACAGGCACGCAAATCTGCATTGCATAGTATTACAATAGCCAAGATATGGAAGTAACCAAAAAGTCCACCGACAGATGGGTGGACAAAGAAGAACTGCTACCTGTACAGATGGAATAGGAGCTAGTGAAAAAAATGAAACAATGCCATCTCCAGCACCATAGATGAGTCTAGAAGTAATCACGCAACTTGGAGTAAGTGAGAAAGCGAAAAACACATATCCTATCATATCACATATAGGTGTTACCTAAAAACTGATACAAACAAAAATATTTCCATAGAGAAACACTTTCATAGATTCATTAAAAAACTTATGGTTCACCAAATGGAAAGGTGTGAGGATTGGATACATTACCATATTGAGGTTAACAGAGAGATACACACACTTGTGAAATATATAATCACCAAAGACCTACGCAATACCAAGAGAAGACTACTCAACATTGTGTCATAACCTACATGGGAAAAGGATCCGAAGAAGAATAGATATATGTATATGTGTGAAAGAACCACATCTTGCACACCCAGAACAAACAAAACATTGTAATCAAGTTTGCTGTGATAAAAAATAAAAATTAAGTTAAAAATACCAACAAAAAGTAATGAGACATAAACTGAAAGGGCTTTTTCCTCGCACATTCCATTCTAATTTACAACCTAGAACACCACTTCCAGTAAGGCTCTGTTGCCCTAGTAACCAGACTTGGTAAAGGAGAAATGCTGCCGCCTTGTGGCCGATTCACGCAAGAGCAGCTTTTAACCCACAGCTAATGGTCACTTACCATTCACAAGGACTCAGGGCTGTAAAGGACACCTGCCCTCAAAATTGTGCTGAGGTAGGGAATGGATAAAAAAGTTCAAAACAGGCAACATGTTCACGAAGATAGTATGAAGAGGTAAGTTTTACTCACTCTCTTTTTAAAGAAAGGAAAATGGATAAAAGCTCAGCCTCAGGAAGTATTAGACTCATGCAATCTAATCTACAAAAAGTTTTCAACTCACACCAGTCGACTGACCATTGGCAAAAAGTCTACAAACAATAAATGCTGAAGAGGATTTTGAGAACTGTGTACCCTCTAGCTGCTGGTGAGATGTAAAAGGGTTAAACGCTAATAATGAGAACAGAAAGGAGCTGCGATGAAAAGGAAAAATTGAGGTACCATTCAATCCAGCAGGCGCACCAATGGGCCTCTCACCTGAGAAGACCAGAATGAAGAAGACCCGGGCTGCAAAAGCTGCACTGCAGCCTTATTCACAGTAGACAAGACAGTGAAGCAACCAAAATGTCCATCAACAGATGAAAGGATAAAGAAGAAGTGGTCCATGTACACAATGAATACTAGCCACGGAAAACAATGAAACACTGCTCTTTGAGGCACCATAGATGATCTTGGAGATAATCACAGAACATGAGCTAAGTCGGAAAGCAAAAGTCCTATATCCTATGATATCACTTATAGGCGTTATCTAATAACTGACACAAATGAACATATTTCCACAGAGAAAGTCAATCACACACTTATTTAAAAAAACTATGCTTATCTAAAAGGAAAGGTGGGGGGAATGGATAAATGAAGATTAGCGTTACCATATGTATACAAATACATATTATATACATATATCAAAAAGACCGACCATATAGCAAGGAAGGTTTACGGAACACTCTGTAATAATTCACACGGGAAGAGGATCTCTACATAAATAGGTATATAGAATATGTAGATGAACCAGAGTGTGTACACCTTGGACAAGCAACATTCTAACCATTACCCCAATTGAAAAAATGAAAACAACGAACTAGGAGTAATGAGACATAAACTTATGGGGGGTTTTCCTGGCACATTCCATCCAAATTGAAAACCTAGGCAAACAACTTCCAGAACGGCTCTGCTGCCCTAGTACCCAGATTTGGGAATGGAGAAATGCTGCATCCTTGTGGCCGTTTCCCACAACAGCAGCTTTGAACCCACTGCAAAAGGTCACTAATTATTCACCAATTGCAGGTCTGTAAATGACACCGGCCCTCCAAAAAATACTGAGGTCGAAAATCGAACAAAAACTTCTAGAGTGCAACTTTCCAAAAAGAAAATTTGAAGAGGTATATTATACTCACACTTTTTTTCTTTTTTCTTTTAACAGAAAAGCAAAAGGCGTGGAAAAATGATGAATTGTAGGAATTTTTACAGACATGTAAACCCAAATTACAAAAACCTATCAGCTCACACCAGTCAGAATGGCCATCAACAAAAATGCTGCAAACAAGAAATGCTGACGTGATTGTGGAGAAATGCGTACCCTCGATTCGAAGGGGGACGTGGTAAGAGCCACGAATGAAAGCACAATTGAGGTGCCTTGAAAAGGGAAACGCTGAGCTACCATACCAGTCAATCAATCATACCCACTGCTGGGTCTATCACCTGAGAAAAGGAAAATCAAAAATCACAGGCTGGCAATCCTGCACTCCAGCAATATTTACCATAGGCAACACTTGGAAGCAACGAAAATGTCCATCAACAGAGGAATGCACCAAGAAGAAGTGGTCCATGTACACAATGGAATATTAGCCATGGAAAACATTGAAGCACTGCTCTTTGAGGCACCATAGATGAGCCTGGAGATAATCACAAAACATGAAGTAGGTCGGAAAGCAAAAGACCTTTAGCCTATATTATCACTTCTGGCATTATCTAAGAACTGACACAGATGAACATATTTTCAAAGAGAAAGACACTCACAGGTTTAGAAAACAAACTATGCTCATCTAAAAGGAAAGGAGGGTTGGAAATTGAGAAATGAAGATTAGTGTTACTATACATATACAAATACATATTATATACATGTATCAAAAAGACCGAACATATAGCAAGGGAGGTCGACGGAACACTGTAATATTTTACATGGGAAGAGGATCTGTACATTAATAGACATACATAATGTACAAATGAACCAGATTGTGTACACCTAGGACAAACAATATTCTAAACTTTACCCAGATTAAAAAACTTTTAAAAACCAAGAAGAAGTAATGAGACATAAACTTATGGGGGTATCTTCTGGCAAATTCCATTCGAATTTACAACCTAGGACAATGACTTCCAGAAAGGCTCTGCTGCCCTAGTACCCAGATTGGGGAATGGAGAAGTGCTACATCCTTATGGCCGTTTCCCACAACAGCAGCTTTGAACCCACTGCAAAAGGTCACTAAATTTTCACCAACTTGCAGTTTTGTAAATGGCACCTGCCCTCCAGAAAATTTCTGGGGTCCAAAATAGACAAAAACATTCAGAAGAGGGCAACCTTCGAAGAAGACAATTTCAAGAGCTATATCGTACTCACGGTTTTTTCTTTTAAGAGAAAAGAAAAAGGCGTAGGAATATGATGAATTTTAAAAATTTTAATGACATGCATACCCATATTACAAAAACCGATTAGCTCACAGCAGTCAGAATGGCCATTAGGAAAAATGCTGCAAAAAATAAATGGTGAAGGGAGTGTGGAGAAATGCGTACCCTCGGTTGTAAGGGGGGGCATGTAAAAAATATTGAACTACCAGTCAATCAATCACAACCACTGCTTGGCCTATCACCTGAAAAAATGAGAATCAAAAAGTCACAGGCTGGCAAACTTGTACGCCAGCAAGATTTACCTTAGCCAGCACTCGGAAGCAATGAAAATGTCCATCAACCGAGGAATGCACCAAGAAGAAGTGGTCCACGTACACAATGGAATATTACTCTAATAATAAATATAAATTAAATTTAAAAACAAACAAAAGCAAGGAGACATCAACATTTGTGGGTTTATCCGGGCACATTGCACTCTAATTTTTAAATGAAAAACACCACTGGCCGGTAGGTCTGTTTCCCTAGTACCAGCAAGGGGAACGTAGAAAGGCTGCTGCTCTCTGGCCGTTACCTGCAAAAGCAGGTTTAAAGCCTGAGCTAATGGTCACTTCATATGAACAAATACTGCAAGGCTGTAAATGAAACCTGCCCTCAAAGTGGCTTGAGGGAGATAATGGCCAAAATATTTCAAATGGTGACACATACTTTAAGAAAACACTTTGAAGAAATAAGCTCTAATCACAGCTGGAAAAATAAAAAGGACATGTCTTAAAGCTCAATTTCAACGCAGTATGAGACACATGCAAATTCAGCCACAAAGAGGTATCAGCTCACACCACTCAGAATAACCATCAGCAGAAACTACAAAGAATAAATTCTGAGGGTGCTGGGAAGAAATACATACCCTCCACTTTAAGTGGGACGTAACCTGGAAAGAGCCACTAAGGAGAACAGAATAGAGGTGCCTTTCAAAGGTAAACATTGAGCTACCGTATGATCCAGCAGAACTATTCCTGGATCTATAAACTAAGAAGACAGAATTGGAAGGACACAGGCACGCAAATCTGCATTGCATAGTATTACAATAGCCAAGATATGGAAGTAACCAAAAAGTCCACCGACAGATGGGTGGACAAAGAAGAACTGCTACCTGTACAGATGGAATAGGAGCTAGTGAAAAAAATGAAACAATGCCATTTCCAGCACCATAGATGAGTCTAGAAGTAATCACGCAACTTGGACTAAGTGAGAAAGCGAAAGACACATATCCTATCATATCACATATAGGTGTTACCTAAAAAATGATACAAAGAAAGATATTTCCACAGAGAAACACTTTCATAGATTCATTAAAATACTTATGGTTCACCAAATGGAAAATTGTGAGGATTGGATGCATTACCATATTGAGGTTAACAGAGAGATACACACACTTGTGAAATATATAATCACCAAAGACCTACGCAATACCAAGAGAAGACTTCTCAACATTGTGTCATAACCTACATGGGAAAAGGATCCGAAGAAGAATAGATATATGTATATGTGTGAAAGAACCACATCTTGCACACCCAGAACAAACAAAACATTGTAATCAAGTTTGCTGTGATAAAAAATAAAAATTAAGTTAAAAATTCCAACAAGAAGTAATTAGACCTAAACTTAAAGGGCTTTTTCCTCGCACATTCCATTCTAATTTACAACCTAGAACACCACTTCCAGTAAGGCTCTGTTGCCCTAGTAACCAGATTTGGTAAAGGAGAAATGCTGCCGCCTTGTGGCCGATTCACGCAAGAGCAACTTTTAACCCACAGCTAATGGTCACTTACCATTCACAAGGACTCAGGGCTGTAAAGGACACCTGCCCTCAAAATTGTGCTGAGGTAGGGAATGGATAAAAAAGTTCAAAACAGGCAACATGTTCACGAAGATAGTATGAAGAGGTAAGTTTTACTCACTCTCTTTTTAAAGAAAGGAAAATGGATAAAAGCTCAGCCTCAGGAAGTATTAGACTCATGCAATCTAATCTACAAAAAGTTTTCAACTCACACCAGTCGACTGACCATTGGCAAAAAGTCTACAAACAATAAATGCTGAAGAGGATTTTGAGAACTGTGTACCCTCTAGCTGCTGGTGAGATGTAAAAGGGTTAAACGCTAATAATGAGAACAGAAAGGAGCTGCGATGAAAAGGAAAAATTGAGGTACCATTCAATCCAGCAGGCGCACCAATGGGCCTCTCACCTGAGAAGACCAGAATGAAGAAGACCCGGGCTGCAAAAGCTGCACTGCAGCCTTATTCACAGTAGACAAGACAGTGAAGCAACCAAAATGTCCATCAACAGATGAAAGGATAAAGAAGAAGTGGTCCATGTACACAATGAATACTAGCCATGGAAAACAATGAAACACTGCTCTTTGAGGCACCATAGATGATCTTGGAGATAATCACAGAACATGAGCTAAGTCGGAAAGCAAAAGTCCTATATCCTATGATATCACTTATAGGCGTTATCTAATAACTGACACAAATGAACATATTTCCACAGAGAAAGTCAATCACACACTTATTTAAAAAAACTATGCTTATCTAAAAGGAAAGGTGGGGGGAATGGATAAATGAAGATTAGCGTTACCATATGTATACAAATACATATTATATACATATATCAAAAAGACCGACCATATAGCAAGGAAGGTTTACGGAACACTCTGTAATAATTCACACGGGAAGAGGATCTCTACATAAATAGGTATATAGAATATGTAGATGAACCAGAGTGTGTACACCTTGGACAAGCAACATTCTAACCATTACCCCAATTGAAAAAATGAAAACAACGAACTAGGAGTAATGAGACATAAACTTATGGGGGGTTTTCCTGGCACATTCCATCCAAATTGAAAACCTAGGCAAACAACTTCCAGAACGGCTCTGCTGCCCTAGTACCCAGATTTGGGAATGGAGAAATGCTGCATCCTTGTGGCCGTTTCCCACAACAGCAGCTTTGAACCCACTGCAAAAGGTCACTAATTATTCACCAATTGCAGGTCTGTAAATGACACCGGCCCTCCAAAAAATACTGAGGTCGAAAATCGAACAAAAACTTCTAGAGTGCAACTTTCCAAAAAGAAAATTTGAAGAGGTATATTATACTCACACTTTTTTTCTTTTTTCTTTTAACAGAAAAGCAAAAGGCGTGGAAAAATGATGAATTGTAGGAATTTTTACAGACATGTAAACCCAAATTACAAAAACCTATCAGCTCACACCAGTCAGAATGGCCATCAACAAAAATGCTGCAAACAAGAAATGCTGACGTGATTGTGGAGAAATGCGTACCCTCGATTCGAAGGGGGACGTGGTAAGAGCCACGAATGAAAGCACAATTGAGGTGCCTTGAAAAGGGAAACGTTGAGCTACCATACCAGTCAATCAATCATACCCACTGCTGGGTCTATCACCTGAGAAAAGGAAAATCAAAAATCACAGGCTGGCAATCCTGCACTCCAGCAATATTTACCATAGGCAACACTTGGAAGCAACGAAAATGTCCATCAACAGAGGAATGCACCAAGAAGAAGTGGTCCATGTACACAATGGAATATTAGCCATGGAAAACATTGAAGCACTGCTCTTTGAGGCACCATAGATGAGCCTGGAGATAATCACAAAACATGAAGTAGGTCGGAAAGCAAAAGACCTTTAGCCTATATTATCACTTCTGGCATTATCTAAGAACTGACACAGATGAACATATTTTCAAAGAGAAAGACACTCACAGGTTTAGAAAACAAACTATGCTCATCTAAAAGGAAAGGAGGGTTGGAAATTGAGAAATGAAGATTAGTGTTACTATACATATACAAATACATATTATATACATGTATCAAAAAGACCGAACATATAGCAAGGGAGGTCGACGGAACACTGTAATATTTTACATGGGAAGAGGATCTGTACATTAATAGACATACATAATGTACAAATGAACCAGATTGTGTACACCTAGGACAAACAATATTCTAAACTTTACCCAGATTAAAAAACTTTTAAAAACCAAGAAGAAGTAATGAGACATAAACTTATGGGGGTATCTTCTGGCAAATTCCATTCGAATTTACAACCTAGGACAATGACTTCCAGAAAGGCTCTGCTGCCCTAGTACCCAGATTGGGGAATGGAGAAATGCTACCTCCTTGTGGCCGTTTCCCACAACAGCAGCTTTGAACCCACTGCAAAAGGTCACTAAATTTTCACCAACTTGCAGTTCTGTAAATGACACCTGCCCTCCAGAAAATTTCTGGGGTCAAAAATCGACCAAAAAATTCAAAAGAGGGCAACCTTCGAAGAAGACAATTTCAAGAGCTATATTGTACTCACGGTTTTTTCTTTTAAGAGAAAAGAAAAAGGCGTAGGAATAGGATGAATTTTAAAAAATTTAAGACATGCATACCCATATTACAAAAACCGATCAGCTCACAGCAGTCAGAACGGCCATTAGGAATAATGCTGCAAAAAACAAACGGTGAAGGGAGTGTGGAGAAATGCGTACCCTCGGTTGTAAGGCGGGGCATGTAAAGAGCCACAAATGAAAACACAGTGTAGGTGCTTTGAAAAGGGAAACATTGAGCTACCAGTCAATCAATCACAACCAATGCTTGGCCTATCACCTGAGAAAATGAGAATCAAAAAGTCACAGGCTGGCAAACCTGTACGCCAGCAAGATTTACCATAGCCAGCACTCGGAAGCAATGAAAATGTCCATCAACCGAGGAATGCACCAAGAAGAAGTGGTCCACGTACACAACGGAATATTACTCTAATAATAAATATAAATTAAATTTAAAAACAAACAAAAGCAAGGAGACATCAACATTTGTGGGTTTATCCGGGCACATTGCACTCTAATTTACAAACGAAGAACACCATTGGCCGGTAGTTCTGTTTCCCTACTACCAGCAAGTGGAACGAAGAAAGGCTGCTGCTCTCTGGCCGTTACCTGCAAAAGCAGGTTTAAAGCCTGAGCTAATGGTCACTTCATATGAACAAGTACTGCAAGGCTGTAAATGAAACCTGCCCTCAAAGTGTCTTGAGGGAGATAATGGCCAAAATATTTCAAATGGTGACACATACTTTAAGAAAACACTTTGAAGAAATAAGCTCTAATCACAGCTGGAAAAATAAAAAGGACATGTCTTAAAGCTCAGTTTCAACGCAGTATGAGACACATGCAAATTCAACCACAAAGAGGTATCAGCTCACACCACTCAGAATAACCATCAGCAAAAACTACAAAGAATAAATCCTGAAGGTGCTGGGAAGAAATACATACCCTCCACTTTAAGTGGGACGTAACCTGGAAAGAGCCAGAAAGGAGAACAGAATAGATGTGCCTTTAAAAGGTAAACATTGAGCTACCATATGATCCAGCAGAACTATTCCTGGATCTATAAACTAAGAAGACAGAATTGGAAGGTCACAGGCACGCAAATCTGCATTGCATAGTATTACAATAGCCAAGATATGGAAGTAACCAAAAAGTCCACCGACAGATGGGTGGACAAAGAAGAACTGCTACCTGTACAGATGGAATAGGAGCTAGTGAAAAAAATGAAACAATGCCATTTCCAGCACCATAGATGAGTCTAGAAGTAATCACGCAACTTGGACTAAGTGAGAAAGCGAAAGACACATATCCTATCATATCACATATAGGTGTTACCTAAAAAATGATACAAAGAAAGATATTTCCACAGAGAAACACTTTCATAGATTCATTAAAATACTTATGGTTCACCAAATGGAAAATTGTGAGGATTGGATGCATTACCATATTGAGGTTAACAGAGAGATACACACACTTGTGAAATATATAATCACCAAAGACCTACGCAATACCAAGAGAAGACTTCTCAACATTGTGTCATAACCTACATGGGAAAAGGATCCGAAGAAGAATAGATATATGTATATGTGTGAAAGAACCACATCTTGCACACCCAGAACAAACAAAACATTGTAATCAAGTTTGCTGTGATAAAAAATAAAAATTAAGTTAAAAATTCCAACAAGAAGTAATTAGACCTAAACTTAAAGGGCTTTTTCCTCGCACATTCCATTCTAATTTACAACCTAGAACACCACTTCCAGTAAGGCTCTGTTGCCCTAGTAACCAGATTTGGTAAAGGAGAAATGCTGCCGCCTTGTGGCCGATTCACGCAAGAGCAAATTTTAACCCACAGCTAATGGTCACTTACCATTCACAAGGACTCAGGGCTGTAAAGGACACCTGCCCTCAAAATTGTGCTGAGGTAGGGAATGGATAAAAAAGTTCAAAACAGGCAACATGTTCACGAAGATAGTATGAAGAGGTAAGTTTTACTCACTCTCTTTTTAAAGAAAGGAAAATGGATAAAAGCTCAGCCTCAGGAAGTATTAGACTCATGCAATCTAATCTACAAAAAGTTTTCAACTCACACCAGTCGACTGACCATTGGCAAAAAGTCTACAAACAATAAATGCTGAAGAGGATTTAGAGAACTGTGTACCCTCTAGCTGCTGGTGAGATGTAAAAGGGTTAAACGCTAATAATGAGAACAGAAAGGAGCTGCGTTGAAAAGGAAAAATTGAGGTACCATTCAATCCAGCAGGCGCACCAATGGGCCTCTCACCTGAGAAGACCAGAATGAAGAAGACCCGGGCTGCAAAAGCTGCACTGCAGCCTTATTCACAGTAGACAAGACAGTGAAGCAACCAAAATGTCCATCAACAGATGAAAGGATAAAGAAGAAGTGGTCCATGTACACAATGAATACTAGCCATGGAAAACAATGAAACACTGCTCTTTGAGGCACCATAGATGATCTTGGAGATAATCACAGAACATGAGCTAAGTCGGAAAGCAAAAGTCCTATATCCTATGATATCACTTATAGGCGTTATCTAATAACTGACACAAATGAACATATTTCCACAGAGAAAGTCAATCACACACTTATTTAAAAAAACTATGCTTATCTAAAAGGAAAGGTGGGGGGAATGGATAAATGAAGATTAGCGTTACCATATGTATACAAATACATATTATATACATATATCAAAAAGACCGACCATATAGCAAGGAAGGTTTACGGAACACTCTGTAATAATTCACACGGGAAGAGGATCTCTACATAAATAGGTATATAGAATATGTAGATGAACCAGAGTGTGTACACCTTGGACAAGCAACATTCTAACCATTACCCCAATTGAAAAAATGAAAACAACGGACTAGGAGTAATGAGACATAAACTTATGGGGGGTTTTCCTGGCACATTCCATCCAAATTGAAAACCTAGGCAAACAACTTCCAGAACGGCTCTGCTGCCCTAGTACCCAGATTTGGGAATGGAGAAATGCTGCATCCTTGTGGCCGTTTCCCACAACAGCAGCTTTGAACCCACTGCAAAAGGTCACTAATTATTCACCAATTGCAGGTCTGTAAATGACACCGGCCCTCCAAAAAATACTGAGGTCGAAAATCGAACAAAAACTTCTAGAGTGCAACTTTCCAAAAAGAAAATTGGAAGAGGTATATTATGCTCACACTTTTTTTCTTTTTTCTTTTAACAGAAAAGCAAAAGGCGTGGAAAAATGATGAATTGTAGGAATTTTTACAGACATGTAAACCCAAATTACAAAAACCTATCAGCTCACACCAGTCAGAATGGCCATCAACAAAAATGCTGCAAACAAGAAATGCTGACGTGATTGTGGAGAAATGCGTACCCTCGATTCGAAGGGGGACGTGGTAAGAGCCACGAATGAAAGCACAATTGAGGTGCCTTGAAAAGGGAAACGTTGAGCTACCATACCAGTCAATCAATCATACCCACTGCTGGGTCTATCACCTGAGAAAAGGAAAATCAAAAATCACAGGCTGGCAATCCTGCACTCCAGCAATATTTACCATAGGCAACACTTGGAAGCAACGAAAATGTCCATCAACAGAGGAATGCACCAAGAAGAAGTGGTCCATGTACACAATGGAATATTAGCCATGGAAAACATTGAAGCACTGCTCTTTGAGGCACCATAGATGAGCCTGGAGATAATCACAAAACATGAAGTAGGTCGGAAAGCAAAAGACCTTTAGCCTATATTATCACTTCTGGCATTATCTAAGAACTGACACAGATGAACATATTTTCAAAGAGAAAGACACTCACAGGTTTAGAAAACAAACTATGCTCATCTAAAAGGAAAGGAGGGTTGGAAATTGAGAAATGAAGATTAGTGTTACTATACATATACAAATACATATTATATACATGTATCAAAAAGACCGAACATATAGCAAGGGAGGTCGACGGAACACTGTAATATTTTACATGGGAAGAGGATCTGTACATTAATAGACATACATAATGTACAAATGAACCAGATTGTGTACACCTAGGACAAACAATATTCTAAACTTTACCCAGATTAAAAAACTTTTAAAAACCAAGAAGAAGTAATGAGACATAAACTTATGGGGGTATCTTCTGGCAAATTCCATTCGAATTTACAACCTAGGACAATGACTTCCAGAAAGGCTCTGCTGCCCTAGTACCCAGATTGGGGAATGGAGAAATGCTACCTCCTTGTGGCCGTTTCCCACAACAGCAGCTTTGAACCCACTGCAAAAGGTCACTAAATTTTCACCAACTTGCAGTTCTGTAAATGACACCTGCCCTCCAGAAAATTTCTGGGGTCAAAAATCGACCAAAAAATTCAAAAGAGGGCAACCTTCGAAGAAGACAATTTCAAGAGCTATATTGTACTCACGGTTTTTTCTTTTAAGAGAAAAGAAAAAGGCGTAGGAATATGATGAATTTTAAAAAATTTAAGACATGCATACCCATATTACAAAAACCGATCAGCTCACAGCAGTCAGAACGGCCATTAGGAATAATGCTGCAAAAAACAAACGGTGAAGGGAGTGTGGAGAAATGCGTACCCTCGGTTGTAAGGCGGGGCATGTAAAGAGCCACAAATGAAAACACAGTGTAGGTGCTTTGAAAAGGGAAACATTGAGCTACCAGTCAATCAATCACAACCAATGCTTGGCCTATCACCTGAGAAAATGAGAATCAAAAAGTCACAGGCTGGCAAACCTGTACGCCAGCAAGATTTACAATAGCCAGCACTCGGAAGCAATGAAAATGTCCATCAACCGAGGAATGCACCAAGAAGAAGTGGTCCACGTACACAACGGAATATTACTCTAATAATAAATATAAATTAAATTTAAAAACAAACAAAAGCAAGGAGACATCAACATTTGTGGGTTTATCCGGGCACATTGCACTCTAATTTACAAACGAAGAACACCATTGGCCGGTAGTTCTGTTTCCCTACTACCAGCAAGTGGAACGAAGAAAGGCTGCTGCTCTCTGGCCGTTACCTGCAAAAGCAGGTTTAAAGCCTGAGCTAATGGTCACTTCATATGAACAAGTACTGCAAGGCTGTAAATGAAACCTGCCCTCAAAGTGTCTTGAGGGAGATAATGGCCAAAATATTTCAAATGGTGACACATACTTTAAGAAAACACTTTGAAGAAATAAGCTCTAATCACAGCTGGAAAAATAAAAAGGACATGTCTTAAAGCTCAGTTTCAATGCAGTATGAGACACATGCAAATTCAACCACAAAGAGGTATCAGCTCACACCACTCAGAATAACCATCAGCAAAAACTACAAAGAATAAATCCTGAAGGTGCTGGGAAGAAATACATACCCTCCACTTTAAGTGGGACGTAACCTGGAAAGAGCCAGAAAGGAGAACAGAATAGATGTGCCTTTAAAAGGTAAACATTGAGCTACCATATGATCCAGCAGAACTATTCCTGGATCTATAAACTAAGAAGACAGAATTGGAAGGTCACAGGCACGCAAATCTGCATTGCATAGTATTACAATAGCCAAGATATGGAAGTAACCAAAAAGTCCACCGACAGATGGGTGGACAAAGAAGAACTGCTACCTGTACAGATGGAATAGGAGCTAGTGAAAAAAATGAAACAATGCCATTTCCAGCACCATAGATGAGTCTAGAAGTAATCACGCAACTTGGACTAAGTGAGAAAGCGAAAGACACATATCCTATCATATCACATATAGGTGTTACCTAAAAAATGATACAAAGAAAGATATTTCCACAGAGAAACACTTTCATAGATTCATTAAAATACTTATGGTTCACCAAATGGAAAATTGTGAGGATTGGATGCATTACCATATTGAGGTTAACAGAGAGATACACACACTTGTGAAATATATAATCACCAAAGACCTACGCAATACCAAGAGAAGACTTCTCAACATTGTGTCATAACCTACATGGGAAAAGGATCCGAAGAAGAATAGATATATGTATATGTGTGAAAGAACCACATCTTGCACACCCAGAACAAACAAAACATTGTAATCAAGTTTGCTGTGATAAAAAATAAAAATTAAGTTAAAAATTCCAACAAGAAGTAATTAGACCTAAACTTAAAGGGCTTTTTCCTCGCACATTCCATTCTAATTTACAACCTAGAACACCACTTCCAGTAAGGCTCTGTTGCCCTAGTAACCAGATTTGGTAAAGGAGAAATGCTGCCGCCTTGTGGCCGATTCACGCAAGAGCAACTTTTAACCCACAGCTAATGGTCACTTACCATTCACAAGGACTCAGGGCTGTAAAGGACACCTGCCCTCAAAATTGTGCTGAGGTAGGGAATGGATAAAAAAGTTCAAAACAGGCAACATGTTCACGAAGATAGTATGAAGAGGTAAGTTTTACTCACTCTCTTTTTAAAGAAAGGAAAATGGATAAAAGCTCAGCCTCAGGAAGTATTAGACTCATGCAATCTAATCTACAAAAAGTTTTCAACTCACACCAGTCGACTGACCATTGGCAAAAAGTCTACAAACAATAAATGCTGAAGAGGATTTTGAGAACTGTGTACCCTCTAGCTGCTGGTGAGATGTAAAAGGGTTAAACGCTAATAATGAGAACAGAAAGGAGCTGCGATGAAAAGGAAAAATTGAGGTACCATTCAATCCAGCAGGCGCACCAATGGGCCTCTCACCTGAGAAGACCAGAATGAAGAAGACCCGGGCTGCAAAAGCTGCACTGCAGCCTTATTCACAGTAGACAAGACAGTGAAGCAACCAAAATGTCCATCAACAGATGAAAGGATAAAGAAGAAGTGGTCCATGTACACAATGAATACTAGCCATGGAAAACAATGAAACACTGCTCTTTGAGGCACCATAGATGATCTTGGAGATAATCACAGAACATGAGCTAAGTCGGAAAGCAAAAGTCCTATATCCTATGATATCACTTATAGGCGTTATCTAATAACTGACACAAATGAACATATTTCCACAGAGAAAGTCAATCACACACTTATTTAAAAAAACTATGCTTATCTAAAAGGAAAGGTGGGGGGAATGGATAAATGAAGATTAGCGTTACCATATGTATACAAATACATATTATATACATATATCAAAAAGACCGACCATATAGCAAGGAAGGTTTACGGAACACTCTGTAATAATTCACACGGGAAGAGGATCTCTACATAAATAGGTATATAGAATATGTAGATGAACCAGAGTGTGTACACCTTGGACAAGCAACATTCTAACCATTACCCCAATTGAAAAAATGAAAACAACGAACTAGGAGTAATGAGACATAAACTTATGGGGGGTTTTCCTGGCACATTCCATCCAAATTGAAAACCTAGGCAAACAACTTCCAGAACGGCTCTGCTGCCCTAGTACCCAGATTTGGGAATGGAGAAATGCTGCATCCTTGTGGCCGTTTCCCACAACAGCAGCTTTGAACCCACTGCAAAAGGTCACTAATTATTCACCAATTGCAGGTCTGTAAATGACACCGGCCCTCCAAAAAATACTGAGGTCGAAAATCGAACAAAAACTTCTAGAGTGCAACTTTCCAAAAAGAAAATTTGAAGAGGTATATTATACTCACACTTTTTTTCTTTTTTCTTTTAACAGAAAAGCAAAAGGCGTGGAAAAATGATGAATTGTAGGAATTTTTACAGACATGTAAACCCAAATTACAAAAACCTATCAGCTCACACCAGTCAGAATGGCCATCAACAAAAATGCTGCAAACAAGAAATGCTGACGTGATTGTGGAGAAATGCGTACCCTCGATTCGAAGGGGGACGTGGTAAGAGCCACGAATGAAAGCACAATTGAGGTGCCTTGAAAAGGGAAACGTTGAGCTACCATACCAGTCAATCAATCATACCCACTGCTGGGTCTATCACCTGAGAAAAGGAAAATCAAAAATCACAGGCTGGCAATCCTGCACTCCAGCAATATTTACCATAGGCAACACTTGGAAGCAACGAAAATGTCCATCAACAGAGGAATGCACCAAGAAGAAGTGGTCCATGTACACAATGGAATATTAGCCATGGAAAACATTGAAGCACTGCTCTTTGAGGCACCAGAGATGAGCCTGGAGATAATCACAAAACATGAAGTAGGTCGGAAAGCAAAAGACCTTTAGCCTATATTATCACTTCTGGCATTATCTAAGAACTGACACAGATGAACATATTTTCAAAGAGAAAGACACTCACAGGTTTAGAAAACAAACTATGCTCATCTAAAAGGAAAGGAGGGTTGGAAATTGAGAAATGAAGATTAGTGTTACTATACATATACAAATACATATTATATACATGTATCAAAAAGACCGAACATATAGCAAGGGAGGTCGACGGAACACTGTAATATTTTACATGGGAAGAGGATCTGTACATTAATAGACATACATAATGTACAAATGAACCAGATTGTGTACACCTAGGACAAACAATATTCTAAACTTTACCCAGATTAAAAAAACTTTTAAAAACCAAGAAGAAGTAATGAGACATAAACTTATGGGGGTATCTTCTGGCAAATTCCATTCGAATTTACAACCTAGGACAATGACTTCCAGAAAGGCTCTGCTGCCCTAGTACCCAGATTGGGGAATGGAGAAATGCTACCTCCTTGTGGCCGTTTCCCACAACAGCAGCTTTGAACCCACTGCAAAAGGTCACTAAATTTTCACCAACTTGCAGTTCTGTAAATGACACCTGCCCTCCAGAAAATTTCTGGGGTCAAAAATCGACCAAAAAATTCAAAAGAGGGCAACCTTCGAAGAAGACAATTTCAAGAGCTATATTGTACTCACGGTTTTTTCTTTTAAGAGAAAAGAAAAAGGCGTAGGAATAGGATGAATTTTAAAAAATTTAAGACATGCATACCCATATTACAAAAACCGATCAGCTCACAGCAGTCAGAACGGCCATTAGGAATAATGCTGCAAAAAACAAACGGTGAAGGGAGTGTGGAGAAATGCGTACCCTCGGTTGTAAGGCGGGGCATGTAAAGAGCCACAAATGAAAACACAGTGTAGGTGCTTTGAAAAGGGAAACATTGAGCTACCAGTCAATCAATCACAACCAATGCTTGGCCTATCACCTGAGAAAATGAGAATCAAAAAGTCACAGGCTGGCAAACCTGTACGCCAGCAAGATTTACCATAGCCAGCACTCGGAAGCAACGAAAATGTCCATCAACCGAGGAATGCACCAAGAAGAAGTGGTCCACGTACACAACGGAATATTACTCTAATAATAAATATAAATTAAATTTAAAAACAAACAAAAGCAAGGAGACATCAACATTTGTGGGTTTATCCGGGCACATTGCACTCTAATTTACAAACGAAGAACACCATTGGCCGGTAGTTCTGTTTCCCTACTACCAGCAAGTGGAACGAAGAAAGGCTGCTGCTCTCTGGCCGTTACCTGCAAAAGCAGGTTTAAAGCCTGAGCTAATGGTCACTTCATATGAACAAGTACTGCAAGGCTGTAAATGAAACCTGCCCTCAAAGTGTCTTGAGGGAGATAATGGCCAAAATATTTCAAATGGTGACACATACTTTAAGAAAACACTTTGAAGAAATAAGCTCTAATCACAGCTGGAAAAATAAAAAGGACATGTCTTAAAGCTCAGTTTCAACGCAGTATGAGACACATGCAAATTCAACCACAAAGAGGTATCAGCTCACACCACTCAGAATAACCATCAGCAAAAACTACAAAGAATAAATCCTGAAGGTGCTGGGAAGAAATACATACCCTCCACTTTAAGTGGGACGTAACCTGGAAAGAGCCAGAAAGGAGAACAGAATAGATGTGCCTTTAAAAGGTAAACATTGAGCTACCATATGATCCAACAGAACTATTCCTGGATCTATAAACTAAGAAGACAGAATTGGAAGGTCACAGGCACGCAAATCTGCATTGCATAGTATTACAATAGCCAAGATATGGAAGTAACCAAAAAGTCCACCGACAGATGGGTGGACAAAGAAGAACTGCTACCTGTACAGATGGAATAGGAGCTAGTGAAAAAAATGAAACAATGCCATTTCCAGCACCATAGATGAGTCTAGAAGTAATCACGCAACTTGGACTAAGTGAGAAAGCGAAAGACACATATCCTATCATATCACATATAGGTGTTACCTAAAAAATGATACAAAGAAAGATATTTCCACAGAGAAACACTTTCATAGATTCATTAAAATACTTATGGTTCACCAAATGGAAAATTGTGAGGATTGGATGCATTACCATATTGAGGTTAACAGAGAGATACACACACTTGTGAAATATATAATCACCAAAGACCTACGCAATACCAAGAGAAGACTTCTCAACATTGTGTCATAACCTACATGGGAAAAGGATCCGAAGAAGAATAGATATATGTATATGTGTGAA
This sequence comes from Balaenoptera ricei, assembly GCF_028023285.1. NCBI lineage: Eukaryota > Metazoa > Chordata > Mammalia > Artiodactyla > Balaenopteridae > Balaenoptera > Balaenoptera ricei. Next base: position 84,726,866 of record NC_082640.1, on the reverse strand, counting down.
AGAACCACATCTTGCACACCCAGAACAAACAAAACATTGTAATCAAGTTTGCTGTGATAAAAAATAAAAATTAAGTTAAAAATTCCAACAAGAAGTAATTAGACCTAAACTTAAAGGGCTTTTTCCTCGCACATTCCATTCTAATTTACAACCTAGAACACCACTTCCAGTAAGGCTCTGTTGCCCTAGTAACCAGATTTGGTAAAGGAGAAATGCTGCCGCCTTGTGGCCGATTCACGCAAGAGCAAATTTTAACCCACAGCTAATGGTCACTTACCATTCACAAGGACTCAGGGCTGTAAAGGACACCTGCCCTCAAAATTGTGCTGAGGTAGGGAATGGATAAAAAAGTTCAAAACAGGCAACATGTTCACGAAGATAGTATGAAGAGGTAAGTTTTACTCACTCTCTTTTTAAAGAAAGGAAAATGGATAAAAGCTCAGCCTCAGGAAGTATTAGACTCATGCAATCTAATCTACAAAAAGTTTTCAACTCACACCAGTCGACTGACCATCGGCAAAAAGTCTACAAACAATAAATGCTGAAGAGGATTTAGAGAACTGTGTACCCTCTAGCTGCTGGTGAGATGTAAAAGGGTTAAACGCTAATAATGAGAACAGAAAGGAGCTGCGTTGAAAAGGAAAAATTGAGGTACCATTCAATCCAGCAGGCGCACCAATGGGCCTCTCACCTGAGAAGACCAGAATGAAGAAGACCCGGGCTGCAAAAGCTGCACTGCAGCCTTATTCACAGTAGACAAGACAGTGAAGCAACCAAAATGTCCATCAACAGATGAAAGGATAAAGAAGAAGTGGTCCATGTACACAATGAATACTAGCCATGGAAAACAATGAAACACTGCTCTTTGAGGCACCATAGATGATCTTGGAGATAATCACAGAACATGAGCTAAGTCGGAAAGCAAAAGTCCTATATCCTATGATATCACTTATAGGCGTTATCTAATAACTGACACAAATGAACATATTTCCACAGAGAAAGTCAATCACACACTTATTTAAAAAAACTATGCTTATCTAAAAGGAAAGGTGGGGGGAATGGATAAATGAAGATTAGCGTTACCATATGTATACAAATACATATTATATACATATATCAAAAAGACCGACCATATAGCAAGGAAGGTTTACGGAACACTCTGTAATAATTCACACGGGAAGAGGATCTCTACATAAATAGGTATATAGAATATGTAGATGAACCAGAGTGTGTACACCTTGGACAAGCAACATTCTAACCATTACCCCAATTGAAAAAATGAAAACAACGAACTAGGAGTAATGAGACATAAACTTATGGGGGGTTTTCCTGGCACATTCCATCCAAATTGAAAACCTAGGCAAACAACTTCCAGAACGGCTCTGCTGCCCTAGTACCCAGATTTGGGAATGGAGAAATGCTGCATCCTTGTGGCCGTTTCCCACAACAGCAGCTTTGAACCCACTGCAAAAGGTCACTAATTATTCACCAATTGCAGGTCTGTAAATGACACCGGCCCTCCAAAAAATACTGAGGTCGAAAATCGAACAAAAACTTCTAGAGTGCAACTTTCCAAAAAGAAAATTTGAAGAGGTATATTATACTCACACTTTTTTTCTTTTTTCTTTTAACAGAAAAGCAAAAGGCGTGGAAAAATGATGAATTGTAGGAATTTTTACAGACATGTAAACCCAAATTACAAAAACCTATCAGCTCACACCAGTCAGAATGGCCATCAACAAAAATGCTGCAAACAAGAAATGCTGACGTGATTGTGGAGAAATGCGTACCCTCGATTCGAAGGGGGACGTGGTAAGAGCCACGAATGAAAGCACAATTGAGGTGCCTTGAAAAGGGAAACGTTGAGCTACCATACCAGTCAATCAATCATACCCACTGCTGGGTCTATCACCTGAGAAAAGGAAAATCAAAAATCACAGGCTGGCAATCCTGCACTCCAGCAATATTTACCATAGGCAACACTTGGAAGCAACGAAAATGTCCATCAACAGAGGAATGCACCAAGAAGAAGTGGTCCATGTACACAATGGAATATTAGCCATGGAAAACATTGAAGCACTGCTCTTTGAGGCACCATAGATGAGCCTGGAGATAATCACAAAACATGAAGTAGGTCGGAAAGCAAAAGACCTTTAGCCTATATTATCACTTCTGGCATTATCTAAGAACTGACACAGATGAACATATTTTCAAAGAGAAAGACACTCACAGGTTTAGAAAACAAACTATGCTCATCTAAAAGGAAAGGAGGGTTGGAAATTGAGAAATGAAGATTAGTGTTACTATACATATACAAATACATATTATATACATGTATCAAAAAGACCGAACATATAGCAAGGGAGGTCGACGGAACACTGTAATATTTTACATGGGAAGAGGATCTGTACATTAATAGACATACATAATGTACAAATGAACCAGATTGTGTACACCTAGGACAAACAATATTCTAAACTTTACCCAGATTAAAAAACTTTTAAAAACCAAGAAGAAGTAATGAGACATAAACTTATGGGGGTATCTTCTGGCAAATTCCATTCGAATTTACAACCTAGGACAATGACTTCCAGAAAGGCTCTGCTGCCCTAGTACCCAGATTGGGGAATGGAGAAATGCTACCTCCTTGTGGCCGTTTCCCACAACAGCAGCTTTGAACCCACTGCAAAAGGTCACTAAATTTTCACCAACTTGCAGTTCTGTAAATGACACCTGCCCTCCAGAAAATTTCTGGGGTCAAAAATCGACCAAAAAATTCAAAAGAGGGCAACCTTCGAAGAAGACAATTTCAAGAGCTATATTGTACTCACGGTTTTTTCTTTTAAGAGAAAAGAAAAAGGCGTAGGAATAGGATGAATTTTAAAAAATTTAAGACATGCATACCCATATTACAAAAACCGATCAGCTCACAGCAGTCAGAACGGCCATTAGGAATAATGCTGCAAAAAACAAACGGTGAAGGGAGTGTGGAGAAATGCGTACCCTCGGTTGTAAGGCGGGGCATGTAAAGAGCCACAAATGAAAACACAGTGTAGGTGCTTTGAAAAGGGAAACATTGAGCTACCAGTCAATCAATCACAACCAATGCTTGGCCTATCACCTGAGAAAATGAGAATCAAAAAGTCACAGGCTGGCAAACCTGTACGCCAGCAAGATTTACCATAGCCAGCACTCGGAAGCAACGAAAATGTCCATCAACCGAGGAATGCACCAAGAAGAAGTGGTCCACGTACACAACGGAATATTACTCTAATAATAAATATAAATTAAATTTAAAAACAAACAAAAGCAAGGAGACATCAACATTTGTGGGTTTATCCGGGCACATTGCACTCTAATTTACAAACGAAGAACACCATTGGCCGGTAGTTCTGTTTCCCTACTACCAGCAAGTGGAACGAAGAAAGGCTGCTGCTCTCTGGCCGTTACCTGCAAAAGCAGGTTTAAAGCCTGAGCTAATGGTCACTTCATATGAACAAGTACTGCAAGGCTGTAAATGAAACCTGCCCTCAAAGTGTCTTGAGGGAGATAATGGCCAAAATATTTCAAATGGTGACACATACTTTAAGAAAACACTTTGAAGAAATAAGCTCTAATCACAGCTGGAAAAATAAAAAGGACATGTCTTAAAGCTCAGTTTCAACGCAGTATGAGACACATGCAAATTCAACCACAAAGAGGTATCAGCTCACACCACTCAGAATAACCATCAGCAAAAACTACAAAGAATAAATCCTGAAGGTGCTGGGAAGAAATACATACCCTCCACTTTAAGTGGGACGTAACCTGGAAAGAGCCAGAAAGGAGAACAGAATAGATGTGCCTTTAAAAGGTAAACATTGAGCTACCATATGATCCAGCAGAACTATTCCTGGATCTATAAACTAAGAAGACAGAATTGGAAGGTCACAGGCACGCAAATCTGCATTGCATAGTATTACAATAGCCAAGATATGGAAGTAACCAAAAAGTCCACCGACAGATGGGTGGACAAAGAAGAACTGCTACCTGTACAGATGGAATAGGAGCTAGTGAAAAAAATGAAACAATGCCATTTCCAGCACCATAGATGAGTCTAGAAGTAATCACGCAACTTGGACTAAGTGAGAAAGCGAAAGACACATATCCTATCATATCACATATAGGTGTTACCTAAAAAATGATACAAAGAAAGATATTTCCACAGAGAAACACTTTCATAGATTCATTAAAAAACTTATGGTTCACCAAATGGAAAATTGTGAGGATTGGATGCATTACCATATTGAGGTTAACAGAGAGATACACACACTTGTGAAATATATAATCACCAAAGACCTACGCAATACCAAGAGAAGACTTCTCAACATTGTGTCATAACCTACATGGGAAAAGGATCCGAAGAAGAATAGATATATGTATATGTGTGAAAGAACCACATCTTGCACACCCAGAACAAACAAAACATTGTAATCAAGTTTGCTGTGATAAAAAATAAAAATTAAGTTAAAAATTCCAACAAGAAGTAATTAGACCTAAACTTAAAGGGCTTTTTCCTCGCACATTCCATTCTAATTTACAACCTAGAACACCACTTCCAGTAAGGCTCTGTTGCCCTAGTAACCAGATTTGGTAAAGGAGAAATGCTGCCGCCTTGTGGCCGATTCACGCAAGAGCAAATTTTAACCCACAGCTAATGGTCACTTACCATTCACAAGGACTCAGGGCTGTAAAGGACACCTGCCCTCAAAATTGTGCTGAGGTAGGGAATGGATAAAAAAGTTCAAAACAGGCAACATGTTCACGAAGATAGTATGAAGAGGTAAGTTTTACTCACTCTCTTTTTAAAGAAAGGAAAATGGATAAAAGCTCAGCCTCAGGAAGTATTAGACTCATGCAATCTAATCTACAAAAAGTTTTCAACTCACACCAGTCGACTGACCATTGGCAAAAAGTCTACAAACAATAAATGCTGAAGAGGATTTAGAGAACTGTGTACCCTCTAGCTGCTGGTGAGATGTAAAAGGGTTAAACGCTAATAATGAGAACAGAAAGGAGCTGCGTTGAAAAGGAAAAATTGAGGTACCATTCAATCCAGCAGGCGCACCAATGGGCCTCTCACCTGAGAAGACCAGAATGAAGAAGACCCGGGCTGCAAAAGCTGCACTGCAGCCTTATTCACAGTAGACAAGACAGTGAAGCAACCAAAATGTCCATCAACAGATGAAAGGATAAAGAAGAAGTGGTCCATGTACACAATGAATACTAGCCATGGAAAACAATGAAACACTGCTCTTTGAGGCACCATAGATGATCTTGGAGATAATCACAGAACATGAGCTAAGTCGGAAAGCAAAAGTCCTATATCCTATGATATCACTTATAGGCGTTATCTAATAACTGACACAAATGAACATATTTCCACAGAGAAAGTCAATCACACACTTATTTAAAAAAACTATGCTTATCTAAAAGGAAAGGTGGGGGGAATGGATAAATGAAGATTAGCGTTACCATATGTATACAAATACATATTATATACATATATCAAAAAGACCGACCATATAGCAAGGAAGGTTTACGGAACACTCTGTAATAATTCACACGGGAAGAGGATCTCTACATAAATAGGTATATAGAATATGTAGATGAACCAGAGTGTGTACACCTTGGACAAGCAACATTCTAACCATTACCCCAATTGAAAAAATGAAAACAACGAACTAGGAGTAATGAGACATAAACTTATGGGGGGTTTTCCTGGCACATTCCATCCAAATTGAAAACCTAGGCAAACAACTTCCAGAACGGCTCTGCTGCCCTAGTACCCAGATTTGGGAATGGAGAAATGCTGCATCCTTGTGGCCGTTTCCCACAACAGCAGCTTTGAACCCACTGCAAAAGGTCACTAATTATTCACCAATTGCAGGTCTGTAAATGACACCGGCCCTCCAAAAAATACTGAGGTCGAAAATCGAACAAAAACTTCTAGAGTGCAACTTTCCAAAAAGAAAATTTGAAGAGGTATATTATACTCACACTTTTTTTCTTTTTTCTTTTAACAGAAAAGCAAAAGGCGTGGAAAAATGATGAATTGTAGGAATTTTTACAGACATGTAAACCCAAATTACAAAAACCTATCAGCTCACACCAGTCAGAATGGCCATCAACAAAAATGCTGCAAACAAGAAATGCTGACGTGATTGTGGAGAAATGCGTACCCTCGATTCGAAGGGGGACGTGGTAAGAGCCACGAATGAAAGCACAATTGAGGTGCCTTGAAAAGGGAAACGTTGAGCTACCATACCAGTCAATCAATCATACCCACTGCTGGGTCTATCACCTGAGAAAAGGAAAATCAAAAATCACAGGCTGGCAATCCTGCACTCCAGCAATATTTACCATAGGCAACACTTGGAAGCAACGAAAATGTCCATCAACAGAGGAATGCACCAAGAAGAAGTGGTCCATGTACACAATGGAATATTAGCCATGGAAAACATTGAAGCACTGCTCTTTGAGGCACCATAGATGAGCCTGGAGATAATCACAAAACATGAAGTAGGTCGGAAAGCAAAAGACCTTTAGCCTATATTATCACTTCTGGCATTATCTAAGAACTGACACAGATGAACATATTTTCAAAGAGAAAGACACTCACAGGTTTAGAAAACAAACTATGCTCATCTAAAAGGAAAGGAGGGTTGGAAATTGAGAAATGAAGATTAGTGTTACTATACATATACAAATACATATTATATACATGTATCAAAAAGACCGAACATATAGCAAGGGAGGTCGACGGAACACTGTAATATTTTACATGGGAAGAGGATCTGTACATTAATAGACATACATAATGTACAAATGAACCAGATTGTGTACACCTAGGACAAACAATATTCTAAACTTTACCCAGATTAAAAAACTTTTAAAAACCAAGAAGAAGTAATGAGACATAAACTTATGGGGGTATCTTCTGGCAAATTCCATTCGAATTTACAACCTAGGACAATGACTTCCAGAAAGGCTCTGCTGCCCTAGTACCCAGATTGGGGAATGGAGAAATGCTACCTCCTTGTGGCCGTTTCCCACAACAGCAGCTTTGAACCCACTGCAAAAGGTCACTAAATTTTCACCAACTTGCAGTTCTGTAAATGACACCTGCCCTCCAGAAAATTTCTGGGGTCAAAAATCGACCAAAAAATTCAAAAGAGGGCAACCTTCGAAGAAGACAATTTCAAGAGCTATATTGTACTCACGGTTTTTTCTTTTAAGAGAAAAGAAAAAGGCGTAGGAATAGGATGAATTTTAAAAAATTTAAGACATGCATACCCATATTACAAAAACCGATCAGCTCACAGCAGTCAGAACGGCCATTAGGAATAATGCTGCAAAAAACAAACGGTGAAGGGAGTGTGGAGAAATGCGTACCCTCGGTTGTAAGGCGGGGCATGTAAAGAGCCACAAATGAAAACACAGTGTAGGTGCTTTGAAAAGGGAAACATTGAGCTACCAGTCAATCAATCACAACCAATGCTTGGCCTATCACCTGAGAAAATGAGAATCAAAAAGTCACAGGCTGGCAAACCTGTACGCCAGCAAGATTTACCATAGCCAGCACTCGGAAGCAACGAAAATGTCCATCAACCGAGGAATGCACCAAGAAGAAGTGGTCCACGTACACAACGGAATATTACTCTAATAATAAATATAAATTAAATTTAAAAACAAACAAAAGCAAGGAGACATCAACATTTGTGGGTTTATCCGGGCACATTGCACTCTAATTTACAAACGAAGAACACCATTGGCCGGTAGTTCTGTTTCCCTACTACCAGCAAGTGGAACGAAGAAAGGCTGCTGCTCTCTGGCCGTTACCTGCAAAAGCAGGTTTAAAGCCTGAGCTAATGGTCACTTCATATGAACAAGTACTGCAAGGCTGTAAATGAAACCTGCCCTCAAAGTGTCTTGAGGGAGATAATGGCCAAAATATTTCAAATGGTGACACATACTTTAAGAAAACACTTTGAAGAAATAAGCTCTAATCACAGCTGGAAAAATAAAAAGGACATGTCTTAAAGCTCAGTTTCAACGCAGTATGAGACACATGCAAATTCAACCACAAAGAGGTATCAGCTCACACCACTCAGAATAACCATCAGCAAAAACTACAAAGAATAAATCCTGAAGGTGCTGGGAAGAAATACATACCCTCCACTTTAAGTGGGACGTAACCTGGAAAGAGCCAGAAAGGAGAACAGAATAGATGTGCCTTTAAAAGGTAAACATTGAGCTACCATATGATCCAGCAGAACTATTCCTGGATCTATAAACTAAGAAGACAGAATTGGAAGGTCACAGGCACGCAAATCTGCATTGCATAGTATTACAATAGCCAAGATATGGAAGTAACCAAAAAGTCCACCGACAGATGGGTGGACAAAGAAGAACTGCTACCTGTACAGATGGAATAGGAGCTAGTGAAAAAAATGAAACAATGCCATTTCCAGCACCATAGATGAGTCTAGAAGTAATCACGCAACTTGGACTAAGTGAGAAAGCGAAAGACACATATCCTATCATATCACATATAGGTGTTACCTAAAAAATGATACAAAGAAAGATATTTCCACAGAGAAACACTTTCATAGATTCATTAAAATACTTATGGTTCACCAAATGGAAAATTGTGAGGATTGGATGCATTACCATATTGAGGTTAACAGAGAGATACACACACTTGTGAAATATATAATCACCAAAGACCTACGCAATACCAAGAGAAGACTTCTCAACATTGTGTCATAACCTACATGGGAAAAGGATCCGAAGAAGAATAGATATATGTATATGTGTGAAAGAACCACATCTTGCACACCCAGAACAAACAAAACATTGTAATCAAGTTTGCTGTGATAAAAAATAAAAATTAAGTTAAAAATTCCAACAAGAAGTAATTAGACCTAAACTTAAAGGGCTTTTTCCTCGCACATTCCATTCTAATTTACAACCTAGAACACCACTTCCAGTAAGGCTCTGTTGCCCTAGTAACCAGATTTGGTAAAGGAGAAATGCTGCCGCCTTGTGGCCGATTCACGCAAGAGCAAATTTTAACCCACAGCTAATGGTCACTTACCATTCACAAGGACTCAGGGCTGTAAAGGACACCTGCCCTCAAAATTGTGCTGAGGTAGGGAATGGATAAAAAAGTTCAAAACAGGCAACATGTTCACGAAGATAGTATGAAGAGGTAAGTTTTACTCACTCTCTTTTTAAAGAAAGGAAAATGGATAAAAGCTCAGCCTCAGGAAGTATTAGACTCATGCAATCTAATCTACAAAAAGTTTTCAACTCACACCAGTCGACTGACCATTGGCAAAAAGTCTACAAACAATAAATGCTGAAGAGGATTTAGAGAACTGTGTACCCTCTAGCTGCTGGTGAGATGTAAAAGGGTTAAACGCTAATAATGAGAACAGAAAGGAGCTGCGTTGAAAAGGAAAAATTGAGGTACCATTCAATCCAGCAGGCGCACCAATGGGCCTCTCACCTGAGAAGACCAGAATGAAGAAGACCCGGGCTGCAAAAGCTGCACTGCAGCCTTATTCACAGTAGACAAGACAGTGAAGCAACCAAAATGTCCATCAACAGATGAAAGGATAAAGAAGAAGTGGTCCATGTACACAATGAATACTAGCCATGGAAAACAATGAAACACTGCTCTTTGAGGCACCATAGATGATCTTGGAGATAATCACAGAACATGAGCTAAGTCGGAAAGCAAAAGTCCTATATCCTATGATATCACTTATAGGCGTTATCTAATAACTGACACAAATGAACATATTTCCACAGAGAAAGTCAATCACACACTTATTTAAAAAAACTATGCTTATCTAAAAGGAAAGGTGGGGGGAATGGATAAATGAAGATTAGCGTTACCATATGTATACAAATACATATTATATACATATATCAAAAAGACCGACCATATAGCAAGGAAGGTTTACGGAACACTCTGTAATAATTCACACGGGAAGAGGATCTCTACATAAATAGGTATATAGAATATGTAGATGAACCAGAGTGTGTACACCTTGGACAAGCAACATTCTAACCATTACCCCAATTGAAAAAATGAAAACAACGAACTAGGAGTAATGAGACATAAACTTATGGGGGGTTTTCCTGGCACATTCCATCCAAATTGAAAACCTAGGCAAACAACTTCCAGAACGGCTCTGCTGCCCTAGTACCCAGATTTGGGAATGGAGAAATGCTGCATCCTTGTGGCCGTTTCCCACAACAGCAGCTTTGAACCCACTGCAAAAGGTCACTAATTATTCACCAATTGCAGGTCTGTAAATGACACCGGCCCTCCAAAAAATACTGAGGTCGAAAATCGAACAAAAACTTCTAGAGTGCAACTTTCCAAAAAGAAAATTTGAAGAGGTATATTATACTCACACTTTTTTTCTTTTTTCTTTTAACAGAAAAGCAAAAGGCGTGGAAAAATGATGAATTGTAGGAATTTTTACAGACATGTAAACCCAAATTACAAAAACCTATCAGCTCACACCAGTCAGAATGGCCATCAACAAAAATGCTGCAAACAAGAAATGCTGACGTGATTGTGGAGAAATGCGTACCCTCGATTCGAAGGGGGACGTGGTAAGAGCCACGAATGAAAGCACAATTGAGGTGCCTTGAAAAGGGAAACGTTGAGCTACCATACCAGTCAATCAATCATACCCACTGCTGGGTCTATCACCTGAGAAAAGGAAAATCAAAAATCACAGGCTGGCAATCCTGCACTCCAGCAATATTTACCATAGGCAACACTTGGAAGCAACGAAAATGTCCATCAACAGAGGAATGCACCAAGAAGAAGTGGTCCATGTACACAATGGAATATTAGCCATGGAAAACATTGAAGCACTGCTCTTTGAGGCACCATAGATGAGCCTGGAGATAATCACAAAACATGAAGTAGGTCGGAAAGCAAAAGACCTTTAGCCTATATTATCACTTCTGGCATTATCTAAGAACTGACACAGATGAACATATTTTCAAAGAGAAAGACACTCACAGGTTTAGAAAACAAACTATGCTCATCTAAAAGGAAAGGAGGGTTGGAAATTGAGAAATGAAGATTAGTGTTACTATACATATACAAATACATATTATATACATGTATCAAAAAGACCGAACATATAGCAAGGGAGGTCGACGGAACACTGTAATATTTTACATGGGAAGAGGATCTGTACATTAATAGACATACATAATGTACAAATGAACCAGATTGTGTACACCTAGGACAAACAATATTCTAAACTTTACCCAGATTAAAAAACTTTTAAAAACCAAGAAGAAGTAATGAGACATAAACTTATGGGGGTATCTTCTGGCAAATTCCATTCGAATTTACAACCTAGGACAATGACTTCCAGAAAGGCTCTGCTGCCCTAGTACCCAGATTGGGGAATGGAGAAATGCTACCTCCTTGTGGCCGTTTCCCACAACAGCAGCTTTGAACCCACTGCAAAAGGTCACTAAATTTTCACCAACTTGCAGTTCTGTAAATGACACCTGCCCTCCAGAAAATTTCTGGGGTCAAAAATCGACCAAAAAATTCAAAAGAGGGCAACCTTCGAAGAAGACAATTTCAAGAGCTATATTGTACTCACGGTTTTTTCTTTTAAGAGAAAAGAAAAAGGCGTAGGAATAGGATGAATTTTAAAAAATTTAAGACATGCATACCCATATTACAAAAACCGATCAGCTCACAGCAGTCAGAACGGCCATTAGGAATAATGCTGCAAAAAACAAACGGTGAAGGGAGTGTGGAGAAATGCGTACCCTCGGTTGTAAGGCGGGGCATGTAAAGAGCCACAAATGAAAACACAGTGTAGGTGCTTTGAAAAGGGAAACATTGAGCTACCAGTCAATCAATCACAACCAATGCTTGGCCTATCACCTGAGAAAATGAGAATCAAAAAGTCACAGGCTGGCAAACCTGTACGCCAGCAAGATTTACCATAGCCAGCACTCGGAAGCAACGAAAATGTCCATCAACCGAGGAATGCACCAAGAAGAAGTGGTCCACGTACACAACGGAATATTACTCTAATAATAAATATAAATTAAATTTAAAAACAAACAAAAGCAAGGAGACATCAACATTTGTGGGTTTATCCGGGCACATTGCACTCTAATTTACAAACGAAGAACACCATTGGCCGGTAGTTCTGTTTCCCTACTACCAGCAAGTGGAACGAAGAAAGGCTGCTGCTCTCTGGCCGTTACCTGCAAAAGCAGGTTTAAAGCCTGAGCTAATGGTCACTTCATATGAACAAGTACTGCAAGGCTGTAAATGAAACCTGCCCTCAAAGTGTCTTGAGGGAGATAATGGCCAAAATATTTCAAATGGTGACACATACTTTAAGAAAACACTTTGAAGAAATAAGCTCTAATCACAGCTGGAAAAATAAAAAGGACATGTCTTAAAGCTCAGTTTCAACGCAGTATGAGACACATGCAAATTCAACCACAAAGAGGTATCAGCTCACACCACTCAGAATAACCATCAGCAAAAACTACAAAGAATAAATCCTGAAGGTGCTGGGAAGAAATACATACCCTCCACTTTAAGTGGGACGTAACCTGGAAAGAGCCAGAAAGGAGAACAGAATAGATGTGCCTTTAAAAGGTAAACATTGAGCTACCATATGATCCAGCAGAACTATTCCTGGATCTATAAACTAAGAAGACAGAATTGGAAGGTCACAGGCACGCAAATCTGCATTGCATAGTATTACAATAGCCAAGATATGGAAGTAACCAAAAAGTCCACCGACAGATGGGTGGACAAAGAAGAACTGCTACCTGTACAGATGGAATAGGAGCTAGTGAAAAAAATGAAACAATGCCATTTCCAGCACCATAGATGAGTCTAGAAGTAATCACGCAACTTGGACTAAGTGAGAAAGCGAAAGACACATATCCTATCATATCACATATAGGTGTTACCTAAAAAATGATACAAAGAAAGATATTTCCACAGAGAAACACTTTCATAGATTCATTAAAAAACTTATGGTTCACCAAATGGAAAATTGTGAGGATTGGATGCATTACCATATTGAGGTTAACAGAGAGATACACACACTTGTGAAATATATAATCACCAAAGACCTACGCAATACCAAGAGAAGACTTCTCAACATTGTGTCATAACCTACATGGGAAAAGGATCCGAAGAAGAATAGATATATGTATATGTGTGAAAGAACCACATCTTGCACACCCAGAACAAACAAAACATTGTAATCAAGTTTGCTGTGATAAAAAATAAAAATTAAGTTAAAAATTCCAACAAGAAGTAATTAGACCTAAACTTAAAGGGCTTTTTCCTCGCACATTCCATTCTAATTTACAACCTAGAACACCACTTCCAGTAAGGCTCTGTTGCCCTAGTAACCAGATTTGGTAAAGGAGAAATGCTGCCGCCTTGTGGCCGATTCACGCAAGAGCAAATTTTAACCCACAGCTAATGGTCACTTACCATTCACAAGGACTCAGGGCTGTAAAGGACACCTGCCCTCAAAATTGTGCTGAGGTAGGGAATGGATAAAAAAGTTCAAAACAGGCAACATGTTCACGAAGATAGTATGAAGAGGTAAGTTTTACTCACTCTCTTTTTAAAGAAAGGAAAATGGATAAAAGCTCAGCCTCAGGAAGTATTAGACTCATGCAATCTAATCTACAAAAAGTTTTCAACTCACACCAGTCGACTGACCATTGGCAAAAAGTCTACAAACAATAAATGCTGAAGAGGATTTAGAGAACTGTGTACCCTCTAGCTGCTGGTGAGATGTAAAAGGGTTAAACGCTAATAATGAGAACAGAAAGGAGCTGCGTTGAAAAGGAAAAATTGAGGTACCATTCAATCCAGCAGGCGCACCAATGGGCCTCTCACCTGAGAAGACCAGAATGAAGAAGACCCGGGCTGCAAAAGCTGCACTGCAGCCTTATTCACAGTAGACAAGACAGTGAAGCAACCAAAATGTCCATCAACAGATGAAAGGATAAAGAAGAAGTGGTCCATGTACACAATGAATACTAGCCATGGAAAACAATGAAACACTGCTCTTTGAGGCACCATAGATGATCTTGGAGATAATCACAGAACATGAGCTAAGTCGGAAAGCAAAAGTCCTATATCCTATGATATCACTTATAGGCGTTATCTAATAACTGACACAAATGAACATATTTCCACAGAGAAAGTCAATCACACACTTATTTAAAAAAACTATGCTTATCTAAAAGGAAAGGTGGGGGGAATGGATAAATGAAGATTAGCGTTACCATATGTATACAAATACATATTATATACATATATCAAAAAGACCGACCATATAGCAAGGAAGGTTTACGGAACACTCTGTAATAATTCACACGGGAAGAGGATCTCTACATAAATAGGTATATAGAATATGTAGATGAACCAGAGTGTGTACACCTTGGACAAGCAACATTCTAACCATTACCCCAATTGAAAAAATGAAAACAACGAACTAGGAGTAATGAGACATAAACTTATGGGGGGTTTTCCTGGCACATTCCATCCAAATTGAAAACCTAGGCAAACAACTTCCAGAACGGCTCTGCTGCCCTAGTACCCAGATTTGGGAATGGAGAAATGCTGCATCCTTGTGGCCGTTTCCCACAACAGCAGCTTTGAACCCACTGCAAAAGGTCACTAATTATTCACCAATTGCAGGTCTGTAAATGACACCGGCCCTCCAAAAAATACTGAGGTCGAAAATCGAACAAAAACTTCTAGAGTGCAACTTTCCAAAAAGAAAATTTGAAGAGGTATATTATACTCACACTTTTTTTCTTTTTTCTTTTAACAGAAAAGCAAAAGGCGTGGAAAAATGATGAATTGTAGGAATTTTTACAGACATGTAAACCCAAATTACAAAAACCTATCAGCTCACACCAGTCAGAATGGCCATCAACAAAAATGCTGCAAACAAGAAATGCTGACGTGATTGTGGAGAAATGCGTACCCTCGATTCGAAGGGGGACGTGGTAAGAGCCACGAATGAAAGCACAATTGAGGTGCCTTGAAAAGGGAAACGTTGAGCTACCATACCAGTCAATCAATCATACCCACTGCTGGGTCTATCACCTGAGAAAAGGAAAATCAAAAATCACAGGCTGGCAATCCTGCACTCCAGCAATATTTACCATAGGCAACACTTGGAAGCAACGAAAATGTCCATCAACAGAGGAATGCACCAAGAAGAAGTGGTCCATGTACACAATGGAATATTAGCCATGGAAAACATTGAAGCACTGCTCTTTGAGGCACCATAGATGAGCCTGGAGATAATCACAAAACATGAAGTAGGTCGGAAAGCAAAAGACCTTTAGCCTATATTATCACTTCTGGCATTATCTAAGAACTGACACAGATGAACATATTTTCAAAGAGAAAGACACTCACAGGTTTAGAAAACAAACTATGCTCATCTAAAAGGAAAGGAGGGTTGGAAATTGAGAAATGAAGATTAGTGTTACTATACATATACAAATACATATTATATACATGTATCAAAAAGACCGAACATATAGCAAGGGAGGTCGACGGAACACTGTAATATTTTACATGGGAAGAGGATCTGTACATTAATAGACATACATAATGTACAAATGAACCAGATTGTGTACACCTAGGACAAACAATATTCTAAACTTTACCCAGATTAAAAAACTTTTAAAAACCAAGAAGAAGTAATGAGACATAAACTTATGGGGGTATCTTCTGGCAAATTCCATTCGAATTTACAACCTAGGACAATGACTTCCAGAAAGGCTCTGCTGCCCTAGTACCCAGATTGGGGAATGGAGAAATGCTACCTCCTTGTGGCCGTTTCCCACAACAGCAGCTTTGAACCCACTGCAAAAGGTCACTAAATTTTCACCAACTTGCAGTTCTGTAAATGACACCTGCCCTCCAGAAAATTTCTGGGGTCAAAAATCGACCAAAAAATTCAAAAGAGGGCAACCTTCGAAGAAGACAATTTCAAGAGCTATATTGTACTCACGGTTTTTTCTTTTAAGAGAAAAGAAAAAGGCATAGGAATATGATGAATTTTAAAAAATTTAAGACATGCATACCCATATTACAAAAACCGATCAGCTCACAGCAGTCAGAATGGCCATTAGGAATAATGCTGCAAAAAACAAACGGTGAAGGGAGTGTGGAGAAATGCGTACCCTCGGTTGTAAGGCAGGGCATGTAAAGAGCCACAAATGAAAACACAGTGTAGGTGCTTTGAAAAGGGAAACATTGAGCTACCAGTCAATCAATCACAACCAATGCTTGGCCTATCACCTGAAAAAATGAGAATCAAAAAGTCACTGGCTGGCAAACTTGTACGCCAGCAAGATTTACCATAGCCAGCACTTGGAAGCAATGAAAATGTCCATCAACCGAGGAATGCACCAAGAAGAAGTGGTCCACGTACACAACGGAATATTACTCTAATAATAAATATAAATTAAATTTAAAAACAAACAAAAGCAAGGAGACATCAACATTTGTGGGTTTATCCGGGCACATTGCACTCTAATTTACAAACGAAGAACACCATTGGCCGGTAGTTCTGTTTCCCTACTACCAGCAAGTGGAACGAAGAAAGGCTGCTGCTCTCTGGCCGTTACCTGCAAAAGCAGGTTTAAAGCCTGAGCTAATGGTCACTTCATATGAACAAGTACTGCAAGGCTGTAAATGAAACCTGCCCTCAAAGTGTCTTGAGGGAGATAATGGCCAAAATATTTCAAATGGTGACACATACTTTAAGAAAACACTTTGAAGAAATAAGCTCTAATCACAGCTGGAAAAATAAAAAGGACATGTCTTAAAGCTCAGTTTCAATGCAGTATGAGACACATGCAAATTCAACCACAAAGAGGTATCAGCTCACACCACTCAGAATAACCATCAGCAAAAACTACAAAGAATAAATCCTGAAGGTGCTGGGAAGAAATACATACCCTCCACTTTAAGTGGGACGTAACCTGGAAAGAGCCAGAAAGGAGAACAGAATAGATGTGCCTTTAAAAGGTAAACATTGAGCTACCATATGATCCAACAGAACTATTCCTGGATCTATAAACTAAGAAGACAGAATTGGAAGGTCACAGGCACGCAAATCTGCATTGCATAGTATTACAATAGCCAAGATATGGAAGTAACCAAAAAGTCCACCGACAGATGGGTGGACAAAGAAGAACTGCTACCTGTACAGATGGAATATGAGCTAGTGAAAAAAATGAAACAATGCCATTTCCAGCACCATAGATGAGTCTAGAAGTAATCACGCAACTTGGACTAAGTGAGAAAGCGAAAGACACATATCCTATCATATCACATATAGGTGTTACCTAAAAAATGATACAAAGAAAGATATTTCCACAGAGAAACACTTTCATAGATTCATTAAAAAACTTATTGTTCACCAAATGGAAAATTGTGAGGATTGGATGCATTACCATATTGAGGTTAACAGAGAGATACACACACTTGTGAAATATATAATCACCAAAGACCTACGCAATACCAAGAGAAAACTTCTCAACATTGTGTCATAACCTACATGGGAAAAGGATCCGAAGAAGAATAGATATATGTATATGTGTGAAAGAACCACATCTTGCACACCCAGAACAAACAAAACATTGTAATCAAGTTTGCTGTGATAAAAAATAAAAATTAAGTTAAAAATACCAACAAAAAGTAATTAGACCTAAACTGAAAGGGCTTTTTCCTCGCACATTCCATTCTAATTTACAACCTAGAACACCACTTCCAGTAAGGCTCTGTTGCCCTAGTAACCAGACTTGGTAAAGGAGAAATGCTGCCGCCTTGTGGCCGATTCACGCAAGAGCAACTTTTAACCCACAGCTAATGGTCACTTACCATTCACAAGGACTCAGGGCTGTAAAGGACACCTGCCCTCAAAATTGTGCTGAGGTAGGGAATGGATAAAAAAGTTCAAAACAGGCAACATGTTCACGAAGATAGTATGAAGAGGTAAGTTTTACTCACTCTCTTTTTAAAGAAAGGAAAATGGATAAAAGCTCAGCCTCAGGAAGTATTAGACTCATGCAATCTAATCTACAAAAAGTTTTCAACTCACACCAGTCGACTGACCATTGGCAAAAAGTCTACAAACAATAAATGCTGAAGAGGATTTTGGGAACTGTGTACCCTCTAGCTGCTGGTGAGATGTAAAAGGGTTAAACGCTAATAATGAGAACAGAAAGGAGCTGCGTTGAAAAGGAAAAATTGAGGTACCATTCAATCCAGCAGGCGCACCAATGGGCCTCTCACCTGAGAAGACCAGAATGAAGAAGACCCGGGCTGCAAAAGCTGCACTGCAGCCTTATTCACAGTAGACAAGACAGTGAAGCAACCAAAATGTCCATCAACAGATGAAAGGATAAAGAAGAAGTGGTCCATGTACACAATGAATACTAGCCATGGAAAACAATGAAACACTGCTCTTTGAGGCACCATAGATGATCTTGGAGATAATCACAGAACATGAGCTAAGTCGGAAAGCAAAAGTCCTATATCCTATGATATCACTTATAGGCGTTATCTAATAACTGACACAAATGAACATATTTCCACAGAGAAAGTCAATCACACACTTATTTAAAAAAACTATGCTTATCTAAAAGGAAAGGTGGGGGGAATGGATAAATGAAGATTAGCGTTACCATATGTATACAAATACATATTATATACATATATCAAAAAGACCGACCATATAGCAAGGAAGGTTTACGGAACACTCTGTAATAATTCACACGGGAAGAGGATCTCTACATAAATAGGTATATAGAATATGTAGATGAACCAGAGTGTGTACACCTTGGACAAGCAACATTCTAACCATTACCCCAATTGAAAAAATGAAAACAACGAACTAGGAGTAATGAGACATAAACTTATGGGGGGTTTTCCTGGCACATTCCATCCAAATTGAAAACCTAGGCAAACAACTTCCAGAACGGCTCTGCTGCCCTAGTACCCAGATTTGGGAATGGAGAAATGCTGCATCCTTGTGGCCGTTTCCCACAACAGCAGCTTTGAACCCACTGCAAAAGGTCACTAATTATTCACCAATTGCAGGTCTGTAAATGACACCGGCCCTCCAAAAAATACTGAGGTCGAAAATCGAACAAAAACTTCTAGAGTGCAACTTTCCAAAAAGAAAATTTGAAGAGGTATATTATGCTCACACTTTTTTTCTTTTTTCTTTTAACAGAAAAGCAAAAGGCGTGGAAAAATGATGAATTGTAGGAATTTTTACAGACATGTAAACCCAAATTACAAAAACCTATCAGCTCACACCAGTCAGAATGGCCATCAACAAAAATGCTGCAAACAAGAAATGCTGACGTGATTGTGGAGAAATGCGTACCCTCGATTCGAAGGGGGACGTGGTAAGAGCCACGAATGAAAGCACAATTGAGGTGCCTTGAAAAGGGAAACGTTGAGCTACCATACCAGTCAATCAATCATACCCACTGCTGGGTCTATCACCTGAGAAAAGGAAAATCAAAAATCACAGGCTGGCAATCCTGCACTCCAGCAATATTTACCATAGGCAACACTTGGAAGCAACGAAAATGTCCATCAACAGAGGAATGCACCAAGAAGAAGTGGTCCATGTACACAATGGAATATTAGCCATGGAAAACATTGAAGCACTGCTCTTTGAGGCACCATAGATGAGCCTGGAGATAATCACAAAACATGAAGTAGGTCGGAAAGCAAAAGACCTTTAGCCTATATTATCACTTCTGGCATTATCTAAGAACTGACACAGATGAACATATTTTCAAAGAGAAAGACACTCACAGGTTTAGAAAACAAACTATGCTCATCTAAAAGGAAAGGAGGGTTGGAAATTGAGAAATGAAGATTAGTGTTACTATACATATACAAATACATATTATATACATGTATCAAAAAGACCGAACATATAGCAAGGGAGGTCGACGGAACACTGTAATATTTTACATGGGAAGAGGATCTGTACATTAATAGACATACATAATGTACAAATGAACCAGATTGTGTACACCTAGGACAAACAATATTCTAAACTTTACCCAGATTAAAAAACTTTTAAAAACCAAGAAGAAGTAATGAGACATAAACTTATGGGGGTATCTTCTGGCAAATTCCATTCGAATTTACAACCTAGGACAATGACTTCCAGAAAGGCTCTGCTGCCCTAGTACCCAGATTGGGGAATGGAGAAATGCTACCTCCTTGTGGCCGTTTCCCACAACAGCAGCTTTGAACCCACTGCAAAAGGTCACTAAATTTTCACCAACTTGCAGTTCTGTAAATGACACCTGCCCTCCAGAAAATTTCTGGGGTCAAAAATCGACCAAAAAATTCAAAAGAGGGCAACCTTCGAAGAAGACAATTTCAAGAGCTATATTGTACTCACGGTTTTTTCTTTTAAGAGAAAAGAAAAAGGCGTAGGAATAGGATGAATTTTAAAAAATTTAAGACATGCATACCCATATTACAAAAACCGATCAGCTCACAGCAGTCAGAACGGCCATTAGGAATAATGCTGCAAAAAACAAACGGTGAAGGGAGTGTGGAGAAATGCGTACCCTCGGTTGTAAGGCGGGGCATGTAAAGAGCCACAAATGAAAACACAGTGTAGGTGCTTTGAAAAGGGAAACATTGAGCTACTAGTCAATCAATCACAACCAATGCTTGGCCTATCACCTGAGAAAATGAGAATCAAAAAGTCACAGGCTGGCAAACCTGTACGCCAGCAAGATTTACCATAGCCAGCACTCGGAAGCAACGAAAATGTCCATCAACCGAGGAATGCACCAAGAAGAAGTGGTCCACGTACACAACGGAATATTACTCTAATAATAAATATAAATTAAATTTAAAAACAAACAAAAGCAAGGAGACATCAACATTTGTGGGTTTATCCGGGCACATTGCACTCTAATTTACAAACGAAGAACACCATTGGCCGGTAGTTCTGTTTCCCTACTACCAGCAAGTGGAACGAAGAAAGGCTGCTGCTCTCTGGCCGTTACCTGCAAAAGCAGGTTTAAAGCCTGAGCTAATGGTCACTTCATATGAACAAGTACTGCAAGGCTGTAAATGAAACCTGCCCTCAAAGTGTCTTGAGGGAGATAATGGCCAAAATATTTCAAATGGTGACACATACTTTAAGAAAACACTTTGAAGAAATAAGCTCTAATCACAGCTGGAAAAATAAAAAGGACATGTCTTA
Source organism: Balaenoptera ricei (assembly GCF_028023285.1). Classification (NCBI taxonomy): domain Eukaryota; kingdom Metazoa; phylum Chordata; class Mammalia; order Artiodactyla; family Balaenopteridae; genus Balaenoptera; species Balaenoptera ricei. Next base: position 84,705,492 of record NC_082640.1, on the reverse strand, counting down.
AAGCTCAGTTTCAACGCAGTATGAGACACATGCAAATTCAACCACAAAGAGGTATCAGCTCACACCACTCAGAATAACCATCAGCAAAAACTACAAAGAATAAATCCTGAAGGTGCTGGGAAGAAATACATACCCTCCACTTTAAGTGGGACGTAACCTGGAAAGAGCCAGAAAGGAGAACAGAATAGATGTGCCTTTAAAAGGTAAACATTGAGCTACCATATGATCCAGCAGAACTATTCCTGGATCTATAAACTAAGAAGACAGAATTGGAAGGTCACAGGCACGCAAATCTCCATTGCATAGTATTACAATAGCCAAGATATGGAAGTAACCAAAAAGTCCACCGACAGATGGGTGGACAAAGAAGAACTGCTACCTGTACAGATGGAATAGGAGCTAGTGAAAAAAATGAAACAATGCCATCTCCAGCACCATAGATGAGTCTAGAAGTAATCACGCAACTTGGACTAAGTGAGAAAGCGAAAAACACATATCCTATCATATCACATATAGGTGTTACCTAAAAACTGATACAAACAAAAATATTTCCATAGAGAAACACTTTCATAGATTCATTAAAAAACTTATGGTTCACCAAATGGAAAGGTGTGAGGATTGGATACATTACCATATTGAGGTTAACAGAGAGATACACACACTTGTGAAATATATAATCACCAAAGACCTACGCAATACCAAGAGAAGACTACTCAACATTGTGTCATAACCTACATGGGAAAAGGATCCGAAGAAGAATAGATATATGTATATGTGTGAAAGAACCACATCTTGCACACCCAGAACAAACAAAACATTGTAATCAAGTTTGCTGTGATAAAAAATAAAAATTAAGTTAAAAATACCAACAAAAAGTAATGAGACATAAACTGAAAGGGCTTTTTCCTCGCACATTCCATTCTAATTTACAACCTAGAACACCACTTCCAGTAAGGCTCTGTTGCCCTAGTAACCAGACTTGGTAAAGGAGAAATGCTGCCGCCTTGTGGCCGATTCACGCAAGAGCAGCTTTTAACCCACAGCTAATGGTCACTTACCATTCACAAGGACTCAGGGCTGTAAAGGACACCTGCCCTCAAAATTGTGCTGAGGTAGGGAATGGATAAAAAAGTTCAAAACAGGCAACATGTTCACGAAGATAGTATGAAGAGGTAAGTTTTACTCACTCTCTTTTTAAAGAAAGGATAATGGATAAAAGCTCAGCCTCAGGAAGTATTAGACTCATGCAATCTAATCTACAAAAAGTTTTCAACTCACACCAGTCGACTGACCATTGGCAAAAAGTCTACAAACAATAAATGCTGAAGAGGATTTTGAGAACTGTGTACCCTCTAGCTGCTGGTGAGATGTAAAAGGGTTAAACGCTAATAATGAGAACAGAAAGGAGCTGCGATGAAAAGGAAAAATTGAGGTACCATTCAATCCAGCAGGCGCACCAATGGGCCTCTCACCTGAGAAGACCAGAATGAAGAAGACCCGGGCTGCAAAAGCTGCACTGCAGCCTTATTCACAGTAGACAAGACAGTGAAGCAACCAAAATGTCCATCAACAGATGAAAGGATAAAGAAGAAGTGGTCCATGTACACAATGAATACTAGCCACGGAAAACAATGAAACACTGCTCTTTGAGGCACCATAGATGATCTTGGAGATAATCACAGAACATGAGCTAAGTCGGAAAGCAAAAGTCCTATATCCTATGATATCACTTATAGGCGTTATCTAATAACTGACACAAATGAACATATTTCCACAGAGAAAGTCAATCACACACTTATTTAAAAAAACTATGCTTATCTAAAAGGAAAGGTGGGGGGAATGGATAAATGAAGATTAGCGTTACCATATGTATACAAATACATATTATATACATATATCAAAAAGACCGACCATATAGCAAGGAAGGTTTACGGAACACTCTGTAATAATTCACACGGGAAGAGGATCTCTACATAAATAGGTATATAGAATATGTAGATGAACCAGAGTGTGTACACCTTGGACAAGCAACATTCTAACCATTACCCCAATTGAAAAAATGAAAACAACGAACTAGGAGTAATGAGACATAAACTTATGGGGGGTTTTCCTGGCACATTCCATCCAAATTGAAAACCTAGGCAAACAACTTCCAGAAAGGCTCTGCTGCCCTAGTACCCAGATTTGGGAATGGAGAAATGCTGCATCCTTGTGGCCGTTTCCCACAACAGCAGCTTTGAACCCACTGCAAAAGGTCACTAATTATTCACCAATTGCAGGTCTGTAAATGACACCGGCCCTCCAAAAAATACTGAGGTCGAAAATCGAACAAAAACTTCTAGAGTGCAACTTTCCAAAAAGAAAATTTGAAGAGGTATATTATACTCACACTTTTTTTCTTTTTTCTTTTAACAGAAAAGCAAAAGGCGTGGAAAAATGATGAATTGTAGGAATTTTTACAGACATGTAAACCCAAATTACAAAAACCTATCAGCTCACACCAGTCAGAATGGCCATCAACAAAAATGCTGCAAACAAGAAATGCTGACGTGATTGTGGAGAAATGCGTACCCTCGATTCGAAGGGGGACGTGGTAAGAGCCACGAATGAAAGCACAATTGAGGTGCCTTGAAAAGGGAAACGTTGAGCTACCATACCAGTCAATCAATCATACCCACTGCTGGGTCTATCACCTGAGAAAAGGAAAATCAAAAATCACAGGCTGGCAATCCTGCACTCCAGCAATATTTACCATAGGCAACACTTGGAAGCAACGAAAATGTCCATCAACAGAGGAATGCACCAAGAAGAAGTGGTCCATGTACACAATGGAATATTAGCCATGGAAAACATTGAAGCACTGCTCTTTGAGGCACCAGAGATGAGCCTGGAGATAATCACAAAACATGAAGTAGGTCGGAAAGCAAAAGACCTTTAGCCTATATTATCACTTCTGGCATTATCTAAGAACTGACACAGATGAACATATTTTCAAAGAGAAAGACACTCACAGGTTTAGAAAACAAACTATGCTCATCTAAAAGGAAAGGAGGGCTGGATTTTGAGAAATGAAGATTAGTGTTACTATACATATACAAATACATATTATATACATGTATCAAAAAGACCGAACATATAGCAAGGGAGGTCGACGGAACACTGTAATATTTTACATGGGAAGAGGATCTGTACATTAATAGACATACATAATGTACAAATGAACCAGATGGTGTACACCTAGGACAAACAATATTCTAAACTTTACCCAGATTAAAAAACTTTTAAAAACCAAGAAGAAGTAATGAGACATAAACTTATGGGGGTATCTTCTGGCAAATTCCATTCGAATTTACAACCTAGGACAATGACTTCCAGAAAGGCTCTGCTGCCCTAGTACCCAGATTGGGGAATGGAGAAATGCTACCTCCTTGTGGCCGTTTCCCACAACAGCAGCTTTGAACCCACTGCAAAAGGTCACTAAATTTTCACCAACTTGCAGTTCTGTAAATGACACCTGCCCTCCAGAAAATTTCTGGGGTCAAAAATCGACCAAAAAATTCAAAAGAGGGCAACCTTCGAAGAAGACAATTTCAAGAGCTATATTGTACTCACGGTTTTTTCTTTTAAGAGAAAAGAAAAAGGCGTAGGAATAGGATGAATTTTAAAAAATTTAAGACATGCATACCCATATTACAAAAACCGATCAGCTCACAGCAGTCAGAATGGCCATTAGGAATAATGCTGCAAAAAACAAACGGTGAAGGGAGTGTGGAGAAATGCGTACCCTCGGTTGTAAGGCGGGGCATGTAAAGAGCCACAAATGAAAACACAGTGTAGGTGCTTTGAAAAGGGAAACATTGAGCTACCAGTCAATCAATCACAACCAATGCTTGGCCTATCACCTGAGAAAATGAGAATCAAAAAGTCACAGGCTGGCAAACCTGTACGCCAGCAAGATTTACCATAGCCAGCACTTGGAAGCAATGAAAATGTCCATCAACCGAGGAATGCACCAAGAAGAAGTGGTCCACGTACACAACGGAATATTACTCTAATAATAAATATAAATTAAATTTAAAAACAAACAAAAGCAAGGAGACATCAACATTTGTGGGTTTATCCGGGCACATTGCACTCTAATTTACAAACGAAGAACACCATTGGCCGGTAGTTCTGTTTCCCTACTACCAGCAAGTGGAACGAAGAAAGGCTGCTGCTCTCTGGCCGTTACCTGCAAAAGCAGGTTTAAAGCCTGAGCTAATGGTCACTTCATATGAACAAGTACTGCAAGGCTGTAAATGAAACCTGCCCTCAAAGTGTCTTGAGGGAGATAATGGCCAAAATATTTCAAATGGTGACACATACTTTAAGAAAACACTTTGAAGAAATAAGCTCTAATCACAGCTGGAAAAATAAAAAGGACATGTCTTAAAGCTCAGTTTCAACGCAGTATGAGACACATGCAAATTCAACCACAAAGAGGTATCAGCTCACACCACTCAGAATAACCATCAGCAAAAACTACAAAGAATAAATCCTGAAGGTGCTGGGAAGAAATACATACCCTCCACTTTAAGTGGGACGTAACCTGGAAAGAGCCAGAAAGGAGAACAGAATAGATGTGCCTTTAAAAGGTAAACATTGAGCTACCATATGATCCAACAGAACTATTCCTGGATCTATAAACTAAGAAGACAGAATTGGAAGGTCACAGGCACGCAAATCTGCATTGCATAGTATTACAATAGCCAAGATATGGAAGTAACCAAAAAGTCCACCGACAGATGGGTGGACAAAGAAGAACTGCTACCTGTACAGATGGAATAGGAGCTAGGGAAAAAAATGAAACAATGCCATTTCCAGCACCATAGATGAGTCTAGAAGTAATCACGCAACTTGGACTAAGTGAGAAAGCGAAAGACACATATCCTATCATATCACATATAGGTGTTACCTAAAAAATGATACAAAGAAAGATATTTCCACAGAGAAACACTTTCATAGATTCATTAAAAAACTTATGGTTCACCAAATGGAAAATTGTGAGGATTGGATGCATTACCATATTGAGGTTAACAGAGAGATACACACACTTGTGAAATATATAATCACCAAAGACCTACGCAATACCAAGAGAAGACTTCTCAACATTGTGTCATAACCTACATGGGAAAAGGATCTGAAGAAGAATAGATATATGTATATGTGTGAAAGAACCACATCTTGCACACCCAGAACAAACAAAACATTGTAATCAAGTTTGCTGTGATAAAAAATAAAAATTAAGTTAAAAATTCCAACAAGAAGTAATTAGACCTAAACTTAAAGGGCTTTTTCCTCGCACATTCCATTCTAATTTACAACCTAGAACACCACTTCCAGTAAGGCTCTGTTGCCCTAGTAACCAGATTTGGTAAAGGAGAAATGCTGCCGCCTTGTGGCCGATTCACGCAAGAGCAACTTTTAACCCACAGCTAATGGTCACTTACCATTCACAAGGACTCAGGGCTGTAAAGGACACCTGCCCTCAACATTGTGCTGAGGTAGGGAATGGATAAAAAAGTTCAAAACAGGCAACATGTTCACGAAGATAGTATGAAGAGGTAAGTTTTACTCACTCTCTTTTTAAAGAAAGGAAAATGGATAAAAGCTCAGCCTCAGGAAGTATTAGACTCATGCAATCTAATCTACAAAAAGTTTTCAACTCACACCAGTCGACTGACCATTGGCAAAAAGTCTACAAACAATAAATGCTGAAGAGGATTTAGAGAACTGTGTACCCTCTAGCTGCTGGTGAGATGTAAAAGGGTTAAACGCTAATAATGAGAACAGAAAGGAGCTGCGTTGAAAAGGAAAAATTGAGGTACCATTCAATCCAGCAGGCGCACCAATGGGCCTCTCACCTGAGAAGACCAGAATGAAGAAGACCCGGGCTGCAAAAGCTGCACTGCAGCCTTATTCACAGTAGACAAGACAGTGAAGCAACCAAAATGTCCATCAACAGATGAAAGGATAAAGAAGAAGTGGTCCATGTACACAATGAATACTAGCCACGGAAAACAATGAAACACTGCTCTTTGAGGCACCATAGATGATCTTGGAGATAATCACAGAACATGAGCTAAGTCGGAAAGCAAAAGTCCTATATCCTATGATATCACTTATAGGCGTTATCTAATAACTGACACAAATGAACATATTTCCACAGAGAAAGTCAATCACACACTTATTTAAAAAAACTATGCTTATCTAAAAGGAAAGGTGGGGGGAATGGATAAATGAAGATTAGCGTTACCATATGTATACAAATACATATTATATACATATATCAAAAAGACCGACCATATAGCAAGGAAGGTTTACGGAACACTCTGTAATAATTCACACGGGAAGAGGATCTCTACATAAATAGGTATATAGAATATGTAGATGAACCAGAGTGTGTACACCTTGGACAAGCAACATTCTAACCATTACCCCAATTGAAAAAATGAAAACAACGAACTAGGAGTAATGAGACATAAACTTATGGGGGGTTTTCCTGGCACATTCCATCCAAATTGAAAACCTAGGCAAACAACTTCCAGAACGGCTCTGCTGCCCTAGTACCCAGATTTGGGAATGGAGAAATGCTGCATCCTTGTGGCCGTTTCCCACAACAGCAGCTTTGAACCCACTGCAAAAGGTCACTAATTATTCACCAATTGCAGGTCTGTAAATGACACCGGCCCTCCAAAAAATACTGAGGTCGAAAATCGAACAAAAACTTCTAGAGTGCAACTTTCCAAAAAGAAAATTTGAAGAGGTATATTATACTCACACTTTTTTTCTTTTTTCTTTTAACAGAAAAGCAAAAGGCGTGGAAAAATGATGAATTGTAGGAATTTTTACAGACATGTAAACCCAAATTACAAAAACCTATCAGCTCACACCAGTCAGAATGGCCATCAACAAAAATGCTGCAAACAAGAAATGCTGACGTGATTGTGGAGAAATGCGTACCCTCGATTCGAAGGGGGACGTGGTAAGAGCCACGAATGAAAGCACAATTGAGGTGCCTTGAAAAGGGAAACGTTGAGCTACCATACCAGTCAATCAATCATACCCACTGCTGGGTCTATCACCTGAGAAAAGGAAAATCAAAAATCACAGGCTGGCAATCCTGCACTCCAGCAATATTTACCATAGGCAACACTTGGAAGCAACGAAAATGTCCATCAACAGAGGAATGCACCAAGAAGAAGTGGTCCATGTACACAATGGAATATTAGCCATGGAAAACATTGAAGCACTGCTCTTTGAGGCACCATAGATGAGCCTGGAGATAATCACAAAACATGAAGTAGGTCGGAAAGCAAAAGACCTTTAGCCTATATTATCACTTCTGGCATTATCTAAGAACTGACACAGATGAACATATTTTCAAAGAGAAAGACACTCACAGGTTTAGAAAACAAACTATGCTCATCTAAAAGGAAAGGAGGGTTGGAAATTGAGAAATGAAGATTAGTGTTACTATACATATACAAATACATATTATATACATGTATCAAAAAGACCGAACATATAGCAAGGGAGGTCGACGGAACACTGTAATATTTTACATGGGAAGAGGATCTGTACATTAATAGACATACATAATGTACAAATGAACCAGATTGTGTACACCTAGGACAAACAATATTCTAAACTTTACCCAGATTAAAAAACTTTTAAAAACCAAGAAGAAGTAATGAGACATAAACTTATGGGGGTATCTTCTGGCAAATTCCATTCGAATTTACAACCTAGGACAATGACTTCCAGAAAGGCTCTGCTGCCCTAGTACCCAGATTGGGGAATGGAGAAATGCTACCTCCTTGTGGCCGTTTCCCACAACAGCAGCTTTGAACCCACTGCAAAAGGTCACTAAATTTTCACCAACTTGCAGTTCTGTAAATGACACCTGCCCTCCAGAAAATTTCTGGGGTCAAAAATAGACAAAAAAATTCAGAAGAGGGCAACCTTCGAAGAAGACAATTTCAAGAGCTATATCGTACTCACGGTTTTTTCTTTTAAGAGAAAAGAAAAAGGCGTAGGAATATGATGAATTTTAAAAATTTTAATGACATGCATACCCATATTACAAAAACCGATTAGCTCACAGCAGTCAGAATGGCCATTAGGAAAAATGCTGCAAAAAATAAATGGTGAAGGGAGTGTGGAGAAATGCGTACCCTCGGTTGTAAGGGGGGGCATGTAAAAAATATTGAACTACCAGTCAATCAATCACAACCACTGCTTGGCCTATCACCTGAAAAAATGAGAATCAAAAAGTCACTGGCTGGCAAACTTGTACGCCAGCAAGATTTACCTTAGCCAGCACTCGGAAGCAATGAAAATGTCCATCAACCGAGGAATGCACCAAGAAGAAGTGGTCCACGTACACAATGGAATATTACTCTAATAATAAATATAAATTAAATTTAAAAACAAACAAAAGCAAGGAGACATCAACATTTGTGGGTTTATCCGGGCACATTGCACTCTAATTTTTAAATGAAAAACACCACTGGCCGGTAGGTCTGTTTCCCTAGTACCAGCAAGGGGAACGTAGAAAGGCTGCAGCTCTCCGGCCGTTACCTGCAAAAGCAGGTTTAAAGCCTGAGCTAATGGTCACTTCATATGAACAAATACTGCAAGGCTGTAAATGAAACCTGCCCTCAAAGTGGCTTGAGGGAGATAATGGCCAAAATATTTCAAATGGTGACACATACTTTAAGAAAACACTTTGAAGAAATAAGCTCTAATCACAGCTGGAAAAATAAAAAGGACATGTCTTAAAGCTCAATTTCAACACAGTATGAGACACATGCAAATTCAACCACAAAGAGGTATCAGCTCACACCACTCAGAATAACCATCAGCAAAAACTACAAAGAATAAATTCTGAGGGTGCTGGGAAGAAATACATACCCTCCACTTTAAGTGGGACGTAACCTGGAAAGAGCCACTAAGGAGAACAGAATAGAGGTGCCTTTCAAAGGTAAACATTGAGCTACCGTATGATCCAGCAGAACTATTCCTGGATCTATAAACTAAGAAGACAGAATTGGAAGGTCACAGGCACGCAAATCTGCATTGCATAGTATTACAATAGCCAAGATATGGAAGTAACCAAAAAGTCCACCGACAGATGGGTGGACAAAGAAGAACTGCTACCTGTACAGATGGAATAGGAGCTAGTGAAAAAAATGAAACAATGCCATCTCCAGCACCATAGATGAGTCTAGAAGTAATCACGCAACTTGGAGTAAGTGAGAAAGCGAAAAACACATATCCTATCATATCACATATAGGTGTTACCTAAAAACTGATACAAACAAAAATATTTCCATAGAGAAACACTTTCATAGATTCATTAAAAAACTTATGGTTCACCAAATGGAAAGGTGTGAGGATTGGATACATTACCATATTGAGGTTAACAGAGAGATACACACACTTGTGAAATATATAATCACCAAAGACCTACGCAATACCAAGAGAAGACTACTCAACATTGTGTCATAACCTACATGGGAAAAGGATCCGAAGAAGAATAGATATATGTATATGTGTGAAAGAACCACATCTTGCACACCCAGAACAAACAAAACATTGTAATCAAGTTTGCTGTGATAAAAAATAAAAATTAAGTTAAAAATACCAACAAAAAGTAATGAGACATAAACTGAAAGGGCTTTTTCCTCGCACATTCCATTCTAATTTACAACCTAGAACACCACTTCCAGTAAGGCTCTGTTGCCCTAGTAACCAGACTTGGTAAAGGAGAAATGCTGCCGCCTTGTGGCCGATTCACGCAAGAGCAGCTTTTAACCCACAGCTAATGGTCACTTACCATTCACAAGGACTCAGGGCTGTAAAGGACACCTGCCCTCAAAATTGTGCTGAGGTAGGGAATGGATAAAAAAGTTCAAAACAGGCAACATGTTCACGAAGATAGTATGAAGAGGTAAGTTTTACTCACTCTCTTTTTAAAGAAAGGAAAATGGATAAAAGCTCAGCCTCAGGAAGTATTAGACTCATGCAATCTAATCTACAAAAAGTTTTCAACTCACACCAGTCGACTGACCATTGGCAAAAAGTCTACAAACAATAAATGCTGAAGAGGATTTTGAGAACTGTGTACCCTCTAGCTGCTGGTGAGATGTAAAAGGGTTAAACGCTAATAATGAGAACAGAAAGGAGCTGCGATGAAAAGGAAAAATTGAGGTACCATTCAATCCAGCAGGCGCACCAATGGGCCTCTCACCTGAGAAGACCAGAATGAAGAAGACCCGGGCTGCAAAAGCTGCACTGCAGCCTTATTCACAGTAGACAAGACAGTGAAGCAACCAAAATGTCCATCAACAGATGAAAGGATAAAGAAGAAGTGGTCCATGTACACAATGAATACTAGCCACGGAAAACAATGAAACACTGCTCTTTGAGGCACCATAGATGATCTTGGAGATAATCACAGAACATGAGCTAAGTCGGAAAGCAAAAGTCCTATATCCTATGATATCACTTATAGGCGTTATCTAATAACTGACACAAATGAACATATTTCCACAGAGAAAGTCAATCACACACTTATTTAAAAAAACTATGCTTATCTAAAAGGAAAGGTGGGGGGAATGGATAAATGAAGATTAGCGTTACCATATGTATACAAATACATATTATATACATATATCAAAAAGACCGACCATATAGCAAGGAAGGTTTACGGAACACTCTGTAATAATTCACACGGGAAGAGGATCTCTACATAAATAGGTATATAGAATATGTAGATGAACCAGAGTGTGTACACCTTGGACAAGCAACATTCTAACCATTACCCCAATTGAAAAAATGAAAACAACGAACTAGGAGTAATGAGACATAAACTTATGGGGGGTTTTCCTGGCACATTCCATCCAAATTGAAAACCTAGGCAAACAACTTCCAGAACGGCTCTGCTGCCCTAGTACCCAGATTTGGGAATGGAGAAATGCTGCATCCTTGTGGCCGTTTCCCACAACAGCAGCTTTGAACCCACTGCAAAAGGTCACTAATTATTCACCAATTGCAGGTCTGTAAATGACACCGGCCCTCCAAAAAATACTGAGGTCGAAAATCGAACAAAAACTTCTAGAGTGCAACTTTCCAAAAAGAAAATTTGAAGAGGTATATTATACTCACACTTTTTTTCTTTTTTCTTTTAACAGAAAAGCAAAAGGCGTGGAAAAATGATGAATTGTAGGAATTTTTACAGACATGTAAACCCAAATTACAAAAACCTATCAGCTCACACCAGTCAGAATGGCCATCAACAAAAATGCTGCAAACAAGAAATGCTGACGTGATTGTGGAGAAATGCGTACCCTCGATTCGAAGGGGGACGTGGTAAGAGCCACGAATGAAAGCACAATTGAGGTGCCTTGAAAAGGGAAACGTTGAGCTACCATACCAGTCAATCAATCATACCCACTGCTGGGTCTATCACCTGAGAAAAGGAAAATCAAAAATCACAGGCTGGCAATCCTGCACTCCAGCAATATTTACCATAGGCAACACTTGGAAGCAACGAAAATGTCCATCAACAGAGGAATGCACCAAGAAGAAGTGGTCCATGTACACAATGGAATATTAGCCATGGAAAACATTGAAGCACTGCTCTTTGAGGCACCATAGATGAGCCTGGAGATAATCACAAAACATGAAGTAGGTCGGAAAGCAAAAGACCTTTAGCCTATATTATCACTTCTGGCATTATCTAAGAACTGACACAGATGAACATATTTTCAAAGAGAAAGACACTCACAGGTTTAGAAAACAAACTATGCTCATCTAAAAGGAAAGGAGGGTTGGAAATTGAGAAATGAAGATTAGTGTTACTATACATATACAAATACATATTATATACATGTATCAAAAAGACCGAACATATAGCAAGGGAGGTCGACGGAACACTGTAATATTTTACATGGGAAGAGGATCTGTACATTAATAGACATACATAATGTACAAATGAACCAGATTGTGTACACCTAGGACAAACAATATTCTAAACTTTACCCAGATTAAAAAACTTTTAAAAACCAAGAAGAAGTAATGAGACATAAACTTATGGGGGTATCTTCTGGCAAATTCCATTCGAATTTACAACCTAGGACAATGACTTCCAGAAAGGCTCTGCTGCCCTAGTACCCAGATTGGGGAATGGAGAAATGCTACCTCCTTGTGGCCGTTTCCCACAACAGCAGCTTTGAACCCACTGCAAAAGGTCACTAAATTTTCACCAACTTGCAGTTCTGTAAATGACACCTGCCCTCCAGAAAATTTCTGGGGTCAAAAATAGACAAAAAAATTCAGAAGAGGGCAACCTTCGAAGAAGACAATTTCAAGAGCTATATCGTACTCACGGTTTTTTCTTTTAAGAGAAAAGAAAAAGGCGTAGGAATATGATGAATTTTAAAAATTTTAATGACATGCATACCCATATTACAAAAACCGATTAGCTCACAGCAGTCAGAATGGCCATTAGGAAAAATGCTGCAAAAAATAAATGGTGAAGGGAGTGTGGAGAAATGCGTACCCTCGGTTGTAAGGGGGGGCATGTAAAAAATATTGAACTACCAGTCAATCAATCACAACCACTGCTTGGCCTATCACCTGAAAAAATGAGAATCAAAAAGTCACTGGCTGGCAAACTTGTACGCCAGCAAGATTTACCTTAGCCAGCACTCGGAAGCAATGAAAATGTCCATCAACCGAGGAATGCACCAAGAAGAAGTGGTCCACGTACACAATGGAATATTACTCTAATAATAAATATAAATTAAATTTAAAAACAAACAAAAGCAAGGAGACATCAACATTTGTGGGTTTATCCGGGCACATTGCACTCTAATTTTTAAATGAAAAACACCACTGGCCGGTAGGTCTGTTTCCCTAGTACCAGCAAGGGGAACGTAGAAAGGCTGCAGCTCTCCGGCCGTTACCTGCAAAAGCAGGTTTAAAGCCTGAGCTAATGGTCACTTCATATGAACAAATACTGCAAGGCTGTAAATGAAACCTGCCCTCAAAGTGGCTTGAGGGAGATAATGGCCAAAATATTTCAAATGGTGACACATACTTTAAGAAAACACTTTGAAGAAATAAGCTCTAATCACAGCTGGAAAAATAAAAAGGACATGTCTTAAAGCTCAATTTCAACACAGTATGAGACACATGCAAATTCAACCACAAAGAGGTATCAGCTCACACCACTCAGAATAACCATCAGCAAAAACTACAAAGAATAAATTCTGAGGGTGCTGGGAAGAAATACATACCCTCCACTTTAAGTGGGACGTAACCTGGAAAGAGCCACTAAGGAGAACAGAATAGAGGTGCCTTTCAAAGGTAAACATTGAGCTACCGTATGATCCAGCAGAACTATTCCTGGATCTATAAACTAAGAAGACAGAATTGGAAGGTCACAGGCACGCAAATCTGCATTGCATAGTATTACAATAGCCAAGATATGGAAGTAACCAAAAAGTCCACCGACAGATGGGTGGACAAAGAAGAACTGCTACCTGTACAGATGGAATAGGAGCTAGTGAAAAAAATGAAACAATGCCATCTCCAGCACCATAGATGAGTCTAGAAGTAATCACGCAACTTGGAGTAAGTGAGAAAGCGAAAAACACATATCCTATCATATCACATATAGGTGTTACCTAAAAACTGATACAAACAAAAATATTTCCATAGAGAAACACTTTCATAGATTCATTAAAAAACTTATGGTTCACCAAATGGAAAGGTGTGAGGATTGGATACATTACCATATTGAGGTTAACAGAGAGATACACACACTTGTGAAATATATAATCACCAAAGACCTACGCAATACCAAGAGAAGACTACTCAACATTGTGTCATAACCTACATGGGAAAAGGATCCGAAGAAGAATAGATATATGTATATGTGTGAAAGAACCACATCTTGCACACCCAGAACAAACAAAACATTGTAATCAAGTTTGCTGTGATAAAAAATAAAAATTAAGTTAAAAATACCAACAAAAAGTAATGAGACATAAACTGAAAGGGCTTTTTCCTCGCACATTCCATTCTAATTTACAACCTAGAACACCACTTCCAGTAAGGCTCTGTTGCCCTAGTAACCAGACTTGGTAAAGGAGAAATGCTGCCGCCTTGTGGCCGATTCACGCAAGAGCAGCTTTTAACCCACAGCTAATGGTCACTTACCATTCACAAGGACTCAGGGCTGTAAAGGACACCTGCCCTCAAAATTGTGCTGAGGTAGGGAATGGATAAAAAAGTTCAAAACAGGCAACATGTTCACGAAGATAGTATGAAGAGGTAAGTTTTACTCACTCTCTTTTTAAAGAAAGGAAAATGGATAAAAGCTCAGCCTCAGGAAGTATTAGACTCATGCAATCTAATCTACAAAAAGTTTTCAACTCACACCAGTCGACTGACCATTGGCAAAAAGTCTACAAACAATAAATGCTGAAGAGGATTTTGAGAACTGTGTACCCTCTAGCTGCTGGTGAGATGTAAAAGGGTTAAACGCTAATAATGAGAACAGAAAGGAGCTGCGATGAAAAGGAAAAATTGAGGTACCATTCAATCCAGCAGGCGCACCAATGGGCCTCTCACCTGAGAAGACCAGAATGAAGAAGACCCGGGCTGCAAAAGCTGCACTGCAGCCTTATTCACAGTAGACAAGACAGTGAAGCAACCAAAATGTCCATCAACAGATGAAAGGATAAAGAAGAAGTGGTCCATGTACACAATGAATACTAGCCACGGAAAACAATGAAACACTGCTCTTTGAGGCACCATAGATGATCTTGGAGATAATCACAGAACATGAGCTAAGTCGGAAAGCAAAAGTCCTATATCCTATGATATCACTTATAGGCGTTATCTAATAACTGACACAAATGAACATATTTCCACAGAGAAAGTCAATCACACACTTATTTAAAAAAACTATGCTTATCTAAAAGGAAAGGTGGGGGGAATGGATAAATGAAGATTAGCGTTACCATATGTATACAAATACATATTATATACATATATCAAAAAGACCGACCATATAGCAAGGAAGGTTTACGGAACACTCTGTAATAATTCACACGGGAAGAGGATCTCTACATAAATAGGTATATAGAATATGTAGATGAACCAGAGTGTGTACACCTTGGACAAGCAACATTCTAACCATTACCCCAATTGAAAAAATGAAAACAACGAACTAGGAGTAATGAGACATAAACTTATGGGGGGTTTTCCTGGCACATTCCATCCAAATTGAAAACCTAGGCAAACAACTTCCAGAACGGCTCTGCTGCCCTAGTACCCAGATTTGGGAATGGAGAAATGCTGCATCCTTGTGGCCGTTTCCCACAACAGCAGCTTTGAACCCACTGCAAAAGGTCACTAATTATTCACCAATTGCAGGTCTGTAAATGACACCGGCCCTCCAAAAAATACTGAGGTCGAAAATCGAACAAAAACTTCTAGAGTGCAACTTTCCAAAAAGAAAATTTGAAGAGGTATATTATACTCACACTTTTTTTCTTTTTTCTTTTAACAGAAAAGCAAAAGGCGTGGAAAAATGATGAATTGTAGGAATTTTTACAGACATGTAAACCCAAATTACAAAAACCTATCAGCTCACACCAGTCAGAATGGCCATCAACAAAAATGCTGCAAACAAGAAATGCTGACGTGATTGTGGAGAAATGCGTACCCTCGATTCGAAGGGGGACGTGGTAAGAGCCACGAATGAAAGCACAATTGAGGTGCCTTGAAAAGGGAAACGTTGAGCTACCATACCAGTCAATCAATCATACCCACTGCTGGGTCTATCACCTGAGAAAAGGAAAATCAAAAATCACAGGCTGGCAATCCTGCACTCCAGCAATATTTACCATAGGCAACACTTGGAAGCAACGAAAATGTCCATCAACAGAGGAATGCACCAAGAAGAAGTGGTCCATGTACACAATGGAATATTAGCCATGGAAAACATTGAAGCACTGCTCTTTGAGGCACCATAGATGAGCCTGGAGATAATCACAAAACATGAAGTAGGTCGGAAAGCAAAAGACCTTTAGCCTATATTATCACTTCTGGCATTATCTAAGAACTGACACAGATGAACATATTTTCAAAGAGAAAGACACTCACAGGTTTAGAAAACAAACTATGCTCATCTAAAAGGAAAGGAGGGTTGGAAATTGAGAAATGAAGATTAGTGTTACTATACATATACAAATACATATTATATACATGTATCAAAAAGACCGAACATATAGCAAGGGAGGTCGACGGAACACTGTAATATTTTACATGGGAAGAGGATCTGTACATTAATAGACATACATAATGTACAAATGAACCAGATTGTGTACACCTAGGACAAACAATATTCTAAACTTTACCCAGATTAAAAAACTTTTAAAAACCAAGAAGAAGTAATGAGACATAAACTTATGGGGGTATCTTCTGGCAAATTCCATTCGAATTTACAACCTAGGACAATGACTTCCAGAAAGGCTCTGCTGCCCTAGTACCCAGATTGGGGAATGGAGAAATGCTACCTCCTTGTGGCCGTTTCCCACAACAGCAGCTTTGAACCCACTGCAAAAGGTCACTAAATTTTCACCAACTTGCAGTTCTGTAAATGACACCTGCCCTCCAGAAAATTTCTGGGGTCAAAAATAGACAAAAAAATTCAGAAGAGGGCAACCTTCGAAGAAGACAATTTCAAGAGCTATATCGTACTCACGGTTTTTTCTTTTAAGAGAAAAGAAAAAGGCGTAGGAATATGATGAATTTTAAAAATTTTAATGACATGCATACCCATATTACAAAAACCGATTAGCTCACAGCAGTCAGAATGGCCATTAGGAAAAATGCTGCAAAAAATAAATGGTGAAGGGAGTGTGGAGAAATGCGTACCCTCGGTTGTAAGGGGGGGCATGTAAAAAATATTGAACTACCAGTCAATCAATCACAACCACTGCTTGGCCTATCACCTGAAAAAATGAGAATCAAAAAGTCACTGGCTGGCAAACTTGTACGCCAGCAAGATTTACCTTAGCCAGCACTCGGAAGCAATGAAAATGTCCATCAACCGAGGAATGCACCAAGAAGAAGTGGTCCACGTACACAATGGAATATTACTCTAATAATAAATATAAATTAAATTTAAAAACAAACAAAAGCAAGGAGACATCAACATTTGTGGGTTTATCCGGGCACATTGCACTCTAATTTTTAAATGAAAAACACCACTGGCCGGTAGGTCTGTTTCCCTAGTACCAGCAAGGGGAACGTAGAAAGGCTGCAGCTCTCCGGCCGTTACCTGCAAAAGCAGGTTTAAAGCCTGAGCTAATGGTCACTTCATATGAACAAATACTGCAAGGCTGTAAATGAAACCTGCCCTCAAAGTGGCTTGAGGGAGATAATGGCCAAAATATTTCAAATGGTGACACATACTTTAAGAAAACACTTTGAAGAAATAAGCTCTAATCACAGCTGGAAAAATAAAAAGGACATGTCTTAAAGCTCAATTTCAACACAGTATGAGACACATGCAAATTCAACCACAAAGAGGTATCAGCTCACACCACTCAGAATAACCATCAGCAAAAACTACAAAGAATAAATTCTGAGGGTGCTGGGAAGAAATACATACCCTCCACTTTAAGTGGGACGTAACCTGGAAAGAGCCACTAAGGAGAACAGAATAGAGGTGCCTTTCAAAGGTAAACATTGAGCTACCGTATGATCCAGCAGAACTATTCCTGGATCTATAAACTAAGAAGACAGAATTGGAAGGTCACAGGCACGCAAATCTGCATTGCATAGTATTACAATAGCCAAGATATGGAAGTAACCAAAAAGTCCACCGACAGATGGGTGGACAAAGAAGAACTGCTACCTGTACAGATGGAATAGGAGCTAGTGAAAAAAATGAAACAATGCCATCTCCAGCACCATAGATGAGTCTAGAAGTAATCACGCAACTTGGAGTAAGTGAGAAAGCGAAAAACACATATCCTATCATATCACATATAGGTGTTACCTAAAAACTGATACAAACAAAAATATTTCCATAGAGAAACACTTTCATAGATTCATTAAAAAACTTATGGTTCACCAAATGGAAAGGTGTGAGGATTGGATACATTACCATATTGAGGTTAACAGAGAGATACACACACTTGTGAAATATATAATCACCAAAGACCTACGCAATACCAAGAGAAGACTACTCAACATTGTGTCATAACCTACATGGGAAAAGGATCCGAAGAAGAATAGATATATGTATATGTGTGAAAGAACCACATCTTGCACACCCAGAACAAACAAAACATTGTAATCAAGTTTGCTGTGATAAAAAATAAAAATTAAGTTAAAAATACCAACAAAAAGTAATGAGACATAAACTGAAAGGGCTTTTTCCTCGCACATTCCATTCTAATTTACAACCTAGAACACCACTTCCAGTAAGGCTCTGTTGCCCTAGTAACCAGACTTGGTAAAGGAGAAATGCTGCCGCCTTGTGGCCGATTCACGCAAGAGCAGCTTTTAACCCACAGCTAATGGTCACTTACCATTCACAAGGACTCAGGGCTGTAAAGGACACCTGCCCTCAAAATTGTGCTGAGGTAGGGAATGGATAAAAAAGTTCAAAACAGGCAACATGTTCACGAAGATAGTATGAAGAGGTAAGTTTTACTCACTCTCTTTTTAAAGAAAGGAAAATGGATAAAAGCTCAGCCTCAGGAAGTATTAGACTCATGCAATCTAATCTACAAAAAGTTTTCAACTCACACCAGTCGACTGACCATTGGCAAAAAGTCTACAAACAATAAATGCTGAAGAGGATTTTGAGAACTGTGTACCCTCTAGCTGCTGGTGAGATGTAAAAGGGTTAAACGCTAATAATGAGAACAGAAAGGAGCTGCGATGAAAAGGAAAAATTGAGGTACCATTCAATCCAGCAGGCGCACCAATGGGCCTCTCACCTGAGAAGACCAGAATGAAGAAGACCCGGGCTGCAAAAGCTGCACTGCAGCCTTATTCACAGTAGACAAGACAGTGAAGCAACCAAAATGTCCATCAACAGATGAAAGGATAAAGAAGAAGTGGTCCATGTACACAATGAATACTAGCCACGGAAAACAATGAAACACTGCTCTTTGAGGCACCATAGATGATCTTGGAGATAATCACAGAACATGAGCTAAGTCGGAAAGCAAAAGTCCTATATCCTATGATATCACTTATAGGCGTTATCTAATAACTGACACAAATGAACATATTTCCACAGAGAAAGTCAATCACACACTTATTTAAAAAAACTATGCTTATCTAAAAGGAAAGGTGGGGGGAATGGATAAATGAAGATTAGCGTTACCATATGTATACAAATACATATTATATACATATATCAAAAAGACCGACCATATAGCAAGGAAGGTTTACGGAACACTCTGTAATAATTCACACGGGAAGAGGATCTCTACATAAATAGGTATATAGAATATGTAGATGAACCAGAGTGTGTACACCTTGGACAAGCAACATTCTAACCATTACCCCAATTGAAAAAATGAAAACAACGAACTAGGAGTAATGAGACATAAACTTATGGGGGGTTTTCCTGGCACATTCCATCCAAATTGAAAACCTAGGCAAACAACTTCCAGAACGGCTCTGCTGCCCTAGTACCCAGATTTGGGAATGGAGAAATGCTGCATCCTTGTGGCCGTTTCCCACAACAGCAGCTTTGAACCCACTGCAAAAGGTCACTAATTATTCACCAATTGCAGGTCTGTAAATGACACCGGCCCTCCAAAAAATACTGAGGTCGAAAATCGAACAAAAACTTCTAGAGTGCAACTTTCCAAAAAGAAAATTTGAAGAGGTATATTATACTCACACTTTTTTTCTTTTTTCTTTTAACAGAAAAGCAAAAGGCGTGGAAAAATGATGAATTGTAGGAATTTTTACAGACATGTAAACCCAAATTACAAAAACCTATCAGCTCACACCAGTCAGAATGGCCATCAACAAAAATGCTGCAAACAAGAAATGCTGACGTGATTGTGGAGAAATGCGTACCCTCGATTCGAAGGGGGACGTGGTAAGAGCCACGAATGAAAGCACAATTGAGGTGCCTTGAAAAGGGAAACGTTGAGCTACCATACCAGTCAATCAATCATACCCACTGCTGGGTCTATCACCTGAGAAAAGGAAAATCAAAAATCACAGGCTGGCAATCCTGCACTCCAGCAATATTTACCATAGGCAACACTTGGAAGCAACGAAAATGTCCATCAACAGAGGAATGCACCAAGAAGAAGTGGTCCATGTACACAATGGAATATTAGCCATGGAAAACATTGAAGCACTGCTCTTTGAGGCACCATAGATGAGCCTGGAGATAATCACAAAACATGAAGTAGGTCGGAAAGCAAAAGACCTTTAGCCTATATTATCACTTCTGGCATTATCTAAGAACTGACACAGATGAACATATTTTCAAAGAGAAAGACACTCACAGGTTTAGAAAACAAACTATGCTCATCTAAAAGGAAAGGAGGGTTGGAAATTGAGAAATGAAGATTAGTGTTACTATACATATACAAATACATATTATATACATGTATCAAAAAGACCGAACATATAGCAAGGGAGGTCGACGGAACACTGTAATATTTTACATGGGAAGAGGATCTGTACATTAATAGACATACATAATGTACAAATGAACCAGATTGTGTACACCTAGGACAAACAATATTCTAAACTTTACCCAGATTAAAAAACTTTTAAAAACCAAGAAGAAGTAATGAGACATAAACTTATGGGGGTATCTTCTGGCAAATTCCATTCGAATTTACAACCTAGGACAATGACTTCCAGAAAGGCTCTGCTGCCCTAGTACCCAGATTGGGGAATGGAGAAATGCTACCTCCTTGTGGCCGTTTCCCACAACAGCAGCTTTGAACCCACTGCAAAAGGTCACTAAATTTTCACCAACTTGCAGTTCTGTAAATGACACCTGCCCTCCAGAAAATTTCTGGGGTCAAAAATAGACAAAAAAATTCAGAAGAGGGCAACCTTCGAAGAAGACAATTTCAAGAGCTATATCGTACTCACGGTTTTTTCTTTTAAGAGAAAAGAAAAAGGCGTAGGAATATGATGAATTTTAAAAATTTTAATGACATGCATACCCATATTACAAAAACCGATTAGCTCACAGCAGTCAGAATGGCCATTAGGAAAAATGCTGCAAAAAATAAATGGTGAAGGGAGTGTGGAGAAATGCGTACCCTCGGTTGTAAGGGGGGGCATGTAAAAAATATTGAACTACCAGTCAATCAATCACAACCACTGCTTGGCCTATCACCTGAAAAAATGAGAATCAAAAAGTCACTGGCTGGCAAACTTGTACGCCAGCAAGATTTACCTTAGCCAGCACTCGGAAGCAATGAAAATGTCCATCAACCGAGGAATGCACCAAGAAGAAGTGGTCCACGTACACAATGGAATATTACTCTAATAATAAATATAAATTAAATTTAAAAACAAACAAAAGCAAGGAGACATCAACATTTGTGGGTTTATCCGGGCACATTGCACTCTAATTTTTAAATGAAAAACACCACTGGCCGGTAGGTCTGTTTCCCTAGTACCAGCAAGGGGAACGTAGAAAGGCTGCAGCTCTCCGGCCGTTACCTGCAAAAGCAGGTTTAAAGCCTGAGCTAATGGTCACTTCATATGAACAAATACTGCAAGGCTGTAAATGAAACCTGCCCTCAAAGTGGCTTGAGGGAGATAATGGCCAAAATATTTCAAATGGTGACACATACTTTAAGAAAACACTTTGAAGAAATAAGCTCTAATCACAGCTGGAAAAATAAAAAGGACATGTCTTAAAGCTCAATTTCAACACAGTATGAGACACATGCAAATTCAACCACAAAGAGGTATCAGCTCACACCACTCAGAATAACCATCAGCAAAAACTACAAAGAATAAATTCTGAGGGTGCTGGGAAGAAATACATACCCTCCACTTTAAGTGGGACGTAACCTGGAAAGAGCCACTAAGGAGAACAGAATAGAGGTGCCTTTCAAAGGTAAACATTGAGCTACCGTATGATCCAGCAGAACTATTCCTGGATCTATAAACTAAGAAGACAGAATTGGAAGGTCACAGGCACGCAAATCTGCATTGCATAGTATTACAATAGCCAAGATATGGAAGTAACCAAAAAGTCCACCGACAGATGGGTGGACAAAGAAGAACTGCTACCTGTACAGATGGAATAGGAGCTAGTGAAAAAAATGAAACAATGCCATCTCCAGCACCATAGATGAGTCTAGAAGTAATCACGAAACTTGGAGTAAGTGAGAAAGCGAAAAACACATATCCTATCATATCACATATAGGTGTTACCTAAAAACTGATACAAACAAAAATATTTCCATAGAGAAACACTTTCATAGATTCATTAAAAAACTTATGGTTCACCAAATGGAAAGGTGTGAGGATTGGATACATTACCATATTGAGGTTAACAGAGAGATACACACACTTGTGAAATATATAATCACCAAAGACCTACGCAATACCAAGAGAAGACTACTCAACATTGTGTCATAACCTACATGGGAAAAGGATCCGAAGAAGAATAGATATATGTATATGTGTGAAAGAACCACATCTTGCACACCCAGAACAAACAAAACATTGTAATCAAGTTTGCTGTGATAAAAAATAAAAATTAAGTTAAAAATACCAACAAAAAGTAATGAGACATAAACTGAAAGGGCTTTTTCCTCGCACATTCCATTCTAATTTACAACCTAGAACACCACTTCCAGTAAGGCTCTGTTGCCCTAGTAACCAGACTTGGTAAAGGAGAAATGCTGCCGCCTTGTGGCCGATTCACGCAAGAGCAGCTTTTAACCCACAGCTAATGGTCACTTACCATTCACAAGGACTCAGGGCTGTAAAGGACACCTGCCCTCAAAATTGTGCTGAGGTAGGGAATGGATAAAAAAGTTCAAAACAGGCAACATGTTCACGAAGATAGTATGAAGAGGTAAGTTTTACTCACTCTCTTTTTAAAGAAAGGAAAATGGATAAAAGCTCAGCCTCAGGAAGTATTAGACTCATGCAATCTAATCTACAAAAAGTTTTCAACTCACACCAGTCGACTGACCATTGGCAAAAAGTCTACAAACAATAAATGCTGAAGAGGATTTTGAGAACTGTGTACCCTCTAGCTGCTGGTGAGATGTAAAAGGGTTAAACGCTAATAATGAGAACAGAAAGGAGCTGCGATGAAAAGGAAAAATTGAGGTACCATTCAATCCAGCAGGCGCACCAATGGGCCTCTCACCTGAGAAGACCAGAATGAAGAAGACCCGGGCTGCAAAAGCTGCACTGCAGCCTTATT
This sequence comes from Balaenoptera ricei, assembly GCF_028023285.1. Classification (NCBI taxonomy): domain Eukaryota; kingdom Metazoa; phylum Chordata; class Mammalia; order Artiodactyla; family Balaenopteridae; genus Balaenoptera; species Balaenoptera ricei. Next base: position 84,681,968 of record NC_082640.1, on the reverse strand, counting down.
CACAGTAGACAAGACAGTGAAGCAACCAAAATGTCCATCAACAGATGAAAGGATAAAGAAGAAGTGGTCCATGTACACAATGAATACTAGCCACGGAAAACAATGAAACACTGCTCTTTGAGGCACCATAGATGATCTTGGAGATAATCACAGAACATGAGCTAAGTCGGAAAGCAAAAGTCCTATATCCTATGATATCACTTATAGGCGTTATCTAATAACTGACACAAATGAACATATTTCCACAGAGAAAGTCAATCACACACTTATTTAAAAAAACTATGCTTATCTAAAAGGAAAGGTGGGGGGAATGGATAAATGAAGATTAGCGTTACCATATGTATACAAATACATATTATATACATATATCAAAAAGACCGACCATATAGCAAGGAAGGTTTACGGAACACTCTGTAATAATTCACACGGGAAGAGGATCTCTACATAAATAGGTATATAGAATATGTAGATGAACCAGAGTGTGTACACCTTGGACAAGCAACATTCTAACCATTACCCCAATTGAAAAAATGAAAACAACGAACTAGGAGTAATGAGACATAAACTTATGGGGGGTTTTCCTGGCACATTCCATCCAAATTGAAAACCTAGGCAAACAACTTCCAGAACGGCTCTGCTGCCCTAGTACCCAGATTTGGGAATGGAGAAATGCTGCATCCTTGTGGCCGTTTCCCACAACAGCAGCTTTGAACCCACTGCAAAAGGTCACTAATTATTCACCAATTGCAGGTCTGTAAATGACACCGGCCCTCCAAAAAATACTGAGGTCGAAAATCGAACAAAAACTTCTAGAGTGCAACTTTCCAAAAAGAAAATTTGAAGAGGTATATTATGCTCACACTTTTTTTCTTTTTTCTTTTAACAGAAAAGCAAAAGGCGTGGAAAAATGATGAATTGTAGGAATTTTTACAGACATGTAAACCCAAATTACAAAAACCTATCAGCTCACACCAGTCAGAATGGCCATCAACAAAAATGCTGCAAACAAGAAATGCTGACGTGATTGTGGAGAAATGCGTACCCTCGATTCGAAGGGGGACGTGGTAAGAGCCACGAATGAAAGCACAATTGAGGTGCCTTGAAAAGGGAAACGTTGAGCTACCATACCAGTCAATCAATCATACCCACTGCTGGGTCTATCACCTGAGAAAAGGAAAATCAAAAATCACAGGCTGGCAATCCTGCACTCCAGCAATATTTACCATAGGCAACACTTGGAAGCAACGAAAATGTCCATCAACAGAGGAATGCACCAAGAAGAAGTGGTCCATGTACACAATGGAATATTAGCCATGGAAAACATTGAAGCACTGCTCTTTGAGGCACCATAGATGAGCCTGGAGATAATCACAAAACATGAAGTAGGTCGGAAAGCAAAAGACCTTTAGCCTATATTATCACTTCTGGCATTATCTAAGAACTGACACAGATGAACATATTTTCAAAGAGAAAGACACTCACAGGTTTAGAAAACAAACTATGCTCATCTAAAAGGAAAGGAGGGTTGGAAATTGAGAAATGAAGATTAGTGTTACTATACATATACAAATACATATTATATACATGTATCAAAAAGACCGAACATATAGCAAGGGAGGTCGACGGAACACTGTAATATTTTACATGGGAAGAGGATCTGTACATTAATAGACATACATAATGTACAAATGAACCAGATTGTGTACACCTAGGACAAACAATATTCTAAACTTTACCCAGATTAAAAAACTTTTAAAAACCAAGAAGAAGTAATGAGACATAAACTTATGGGGGTATCTTCTGGCAAATTCCATTCGAATTTACAACCTAGGACAATGACTTCCAGAAAGGCTCTGCTGCCCTAGTACCCAGATTGGGGAATGGAGAAATGCTACCTCCTTGTGGCCGTTTCCCACAACAGCAGCTTTGAACCCACTGCAAAAGGTCACTAAATTTTCACCAACTTGCAGTTCTGTAAATGACACCTGCCCTCCAGAAAATTTCTGGGGTCAAAAATCGACCAAAAAATTCAAAAGAGGGCAACCTTCGAAGAAGACAATTTCAAGAGCTATATTGTACTCACGGTTTTTTCTTTTAAGAGAAAAGAAAAAGGCGTAGGAATAGGATGAATTTTAAAAAATTTAAGACATGCATACCCATATTACAAAAACCGATCAGCTCACAGCAGTCAGAACGGCCATTAGGAATAATGCTGCAAAAAACAAACGGTGAAGGGAGTGTGGAGAAATGCGTACCCTCGGTTGTAAGGCGGGGCATGTAAAGAGCCACAAATGAAAACACAGTGTAGGTGCTTTGAAAAGGGAAACATTGAGCTACCAGTCAATCAATCACAACCAATGCTTGGCCTATCACCTGAGAAAATGAGAATCAAAAAGTCACAGGCTGGCAAACCTGTACGCCAGCAAGATTTACCATAGCCAGCACTCGGAAGCAACGAAAATGTCCATCAACCGAGGAATGCACCAAGAAGAAGTGGTCCACGTACACAACGGAATATTACTCTAATAATAAATATAAATTAAATTTAAAAACAAACAAAAGCAAGGAGACATCAACATTTGTGGGTTTATCCGGGCACATTGCACTCTAATTTACAAACGAAGAACACCATTGGCCGGTAGTTCTGTTTCCCTACTACCAGCAAGTGGAACGAAGAAAGGCTGCTGCTCTCTGGCCGTTACCTGCAAAAGCAGGTTTAAAGCCTGAGCTAATGGTCACTTCATATGAACAAGTACTGCAAGGCTGTAAATGAAACCTGCCCTCAAAGTGTCTTGAGGGAGATAATGGCCAAAATATTTCAAATGGTGACACATACTTTAAGAAAACACTTTGAAGAAATAAGCTCTAATCACAGCTGGAAAAATAAAAAGGACATGTCTTAAAGCTCAGTTTCAACGCAGTATGAGACACATGCAAATTCAACCACAAAGAGGTATCAGCTCACACCACTCAGAATAACCATCAGCAAAAACTACAAAGAATAAATCCTGAAGGTGCTGGGAAGAAATACATACCCTCCACTTTAAGTGGGACGTAACCTGGAAAGAGCCAGAAAGGAGAACAGAATAGATGTGCCTTTAAAAGGTAAACATTGAGCTACCATATGATCCAGCAGAACTATTCCTGGATCTATAAACTAAGAAGACAGAATTGGAAGGTCACAGGCACGCAAATCTCCATTGCATAGTATTACAATAGCCAAGATATGGAAGTAACCAAAAAGTCCACCGACAGATGGGTGGACAAAGAAGAACTGCTACCTGTACAGATGGAATAGGAGCTAGTGAAAAAAATGAAACAATGCCATCTCCAGCACCATAGATGAGTCTAGAAGTAATCACGCAACTTGGAGTAAGTGAGAAAGCGAAAAACACATATCCTATCATATCACATATAGGTGTTACCTAAAAACTGATACAAACAAAAATATTTCCATAGAGAAACACTTTCATAGATTCATTAAAAAACTTATGGTTCACCAAATGGAAAGGTGTGAGGATTGGATACATTACCATATTGAGGTTAACAGAGAGATACACACACTTGTGAAATATATAATCACCAAAGACCTACGCAATACCAAGAGAAGACTACTCAACATTGTGTCATAACCTACATGGGAAAAGGATCCGAAGAAGAATAGATATATGTATATGTGTGAAAGAACCACATCTTGCACACCCAGAACAAACAAAACATTGTAATCAAGTTTGCTGTGATAAAAAATAAAAATTAAGTTAAAAATACCAACAAAAAGTAATGAGACATAAACTGAAAGGGCTTTTTCCTCGCACATTCCATTCTAATTTACAACCTAGAACACCACTTCCAGTAAGGCTCTGTTGCCCTAGTAACCAGACTTGGTAAAGGAGAAATGCTGCCGCCTTGTGGCCGATTCACGCAAGAGCAGCTTTTAACCCACAGCTAATGGTCACTTACCATTCACAAGGACTCAGGGCTGTAAAGGACACCTGCCCTCAAAATTGTGCTGAGGTAGGGAATGGATAAAAAAGTTCAAAACAGGCAACATGTTCACGAAGATAGTATGAAGAGGTAAGTTTTACTCACTCTCTTTTTAAAGAAAGGATAATGGATAAAAGCTCAGCCTCAGGAAGTATTAGACTCATGCAATCTAATCTACAAAAAGTTTTCAACTCACACCAGTCGACTGACCATTGGCAAAAAGTCTACAAACAATAAATGCTGAAGAGGATTTTGAGAACTGTGTACCCTCTAGCTGCTGGTGAGATGTAAAAGGGTTAAACGCTAATAATGAGAACAGAAAGGAGCTGCGATGAAAAGGAAAAATTGAGGTACCATTCAATCCAGCAGGCGCACCAATGGGCCTCTCACCTGAGAAGACCAGAATGAAGAAGACCCGGGCTGCAAAAGCTGCACTGCAGCCTTATTCACAGTAGACAAGACAGTGAAGCAACCAAAATGTCCATCAACAGATGAAAGGATAAAGAAGAAGTGGTCCATGTACACAATGAATACTAGCCACGGAAAACAATGAAACACTGCTCTTTGAGGCACCATAGATGATCTTGGAGATAATCACAGAACATGAGCTAAGTCGGAAAGCAAAAGTCCTATATCCTATGATATCACTTATAGGCGTTATCTAATAACTGACACAAATGAACATATTTCCACAGAGAAAGTCAATCACACACTTATTTAAAAAAACTATGCTTATCTAAAAGGAAAGGTGGGGGGAATGGATAAATGAAGATTAGCGTTACCATATGTATACAAATACATATTATATACATATATCAAAAAGACCGACCATATAGCAAGGAAGGTTTACGGAACACTCTGTAATAATTCACACGGGAAGAGGATCTCTACATAAATAGGTATATAGAATATGTAGATGAACCAGAGTGTGTACACCTTGGACAAGCAACATTCTAACCATTACCCCAATTGAAAAAATGAAAACAACGAACTAGGAGTAATGAGACATAAACTTATGGGAGGTTTTCCTGGCACATTCCATCCAAATTGAAAACCTAGGCAAACAACTTCCAGAAAGGCTCTGCTGCCCTAGTACCCAGATTTGGGAATGGAGAAATGCTGCATCCTTGTGGCCGTTTCCCACAACAGCAGCTTTGAACCCACTGCAAAAGGTCACTAATTATTCACCAATTGCAGGTCTGTAAATGACACCGGCCCTCCAAAAAATACTGAGGTCGAAAATCGAACAAAAACTTCTAGAGTGCAACTTTCCAAAAAGAAAATTTGAAGAGGTATATTATACTCACACTTTTTTTCTTTTTTCTTTTAACAGAAAAGCAAAAGGCGTGGAAAAATGATGAATTGTAGGAATTTTTACAGACATGTAAACCCAAATTACAAAAACCTATCAGCTCACACCAGTCAGAATGGCCATCAACAAAAATGCTGCAAACAAGAAATGCTGACGTGATTGTGGAGAAATGCGTACCCTCGATTCGAAGGGGGACGTGGTAAGAGCCACGAATGAAAGCACAATTGAGGTGCCTTGAAAAGGGAAACGTTGAGCTACCATACCAGTCAATCAATCATACCCACTGCTGGGTCTATCACCTGAGAAAAGGAAAATCAAAAATCACAGGCTGGCAATCCTGCACTCCAGCAATATTTACCATAGGCAACACTTGGAAGCAACGAAAATGTCCATCAACAGAGGAATGCACCAAGAAGAAGTGGTCCATGTACACAATGGAATATTAGCCATGGAAAACATTGAAGCACTGCTCTTTGAGGCACCAGAGATGAGCCTGGAGATAATCACAAAACATGAAGTAGGTCGGAAAGCAAAAGACCTTTAGCCTATATTATCACTTCTGGCATTATCTAAGAACTGACACAGATGAACATATTTTCAAAGAGAAAGACACTCACAGGTTTAGAAAACAAACTATGCTCATCTAAAAGGAAAGGAGGGCTGGATTTTGAGAAATGAAGATTAGTGTTACTATACATATACAAATACATATTATATACATGTATCAAAAAGACCGAACATATAGCAAGGGAGGTCGACGGAACACTGTAATATTTTACATGGGAAGAGGATCTGTACATTAATAGACATACATAATGTACAAATGAACCAGATGGTGTACACCTAGGACAAACAATATTCTAAACTTTACCCAGATTAAAAAACTTTTAAAAACCAAGAAGAAGTAATGAGACATAAACTTATGGGGGTATCTTCTGGCAAATTCCATTCGAATTTACAACCTAGGACAATGACTTCCAGAAAGGCTCTGCTGCCCTAGTACCCAGATTGGGGAATGGAGAAATGCTACCTCCTTGTGGCCGTTTCCCACAACAGCAGCTTTGAACCCACTGCAAAAGGTCACTAAATTTTCACCAACTTGCAGTTCTGTAAATGACACCTGCCCTCCAGAAAATTTCTGGGGTCAAAAATCGACCAAAAAATTCAAAAGAGGGCAACCTTCGAAGAAGACAATTTCAAGAGCTATATTGTACTCACGGTTTTTTCTTTTAAGAGAAAAGAAAAAGGCGTAGGAATAGGATGAATTTTAAAAAATTTAAGACATGCATACCCGTATTACAAAAACCGATCAGCTCACAGCAGTCAGAATGGCCATTAGGAATAATGCTGCAAAAAACAAACGGTGAAGGGAGTGTGGAGAAATGCGTACCCTCGGTTGTAAGGCGGGGCATGTAAAGAGCCACAAATGAAAACACAGTGTAGGTGCTTTGAAAAGGGAAACATTGAGCTACCAGTCAATCAATCACAACCAATGCTTGGCCTATCACCTGAGAAAATGAGAATCAAAAAGTCACAGGCTGGCAAACCTGTACGCCAGCAAGATTTACCATAGCCAGCACTTGGAAGCAATGAAAATGTCCATCAACCGAGGAATGCACCAAGAAGAAGTGGTCCACGTACACAACGGAATATTACTCTAATAATAAATATAAATTAAATTTAAAAACAAACAAAAGCAAGGAGACATCAACATTTGTGGGTTTATCCGGGCACATTGCACTCTAATTTACAAACGAAGAACACCATTGGCCGGTAGTTCTGTTTCCCTACTACCAGCAAGTGGAACGAAGAAAGGCTGCTGCTCTCTGGCCGTTACCTGCAAAAGCAGGTTTAAAGCCTGAGCTAATGGTCACTTCATATGAACAAGTACTGCAAGGCTGTAAATGAAACCTGCCCTCAAAGTGTCTTGAGGGAGATAATGGCCAAAATATTTCAAATGGTGACACATACTTTAAGAAAACACTTTGAAGAAATAAGCTCTAATCACAGCTGGAAAAATAAAAAGGACATGTCTTAAAGCTCAGTTTCAACGCAGTATGAGACACATGCAAATTCAACCACAAAGAGGTATCAGCTCACACCACTCAGAATAACCATCAGCAAAAACTACAAAGAATAAATCCTGAAGGTGCTGGGAAGAAATACATACCCTCCACTTTAAGTGGGACGTAACCTGGAAAGAGCCAGAAAGGAGAACAGAATAGATGTGCCTTTAAAAGGTAAACATTGAGCTACCATATGATCCAACAGAACTATTCCTGGATCTATAAACTAAGAAGACAGAATTGGAAGGTCACAGGCACGCAAATCTGCATTGCATAGTATTACAATAGCCAAGATATGGAAGTAACCAAAAAGTCCACCGACAGATGGGTGGACAAAGAAGAACTGCTACCTGTACAGATGGAATAGGAGCTAGGGAAAAAAATGAAACAATGCCATTTCCAGCACCATAGATGAGTCTAGAAGTAATCACGCAACTTGGACTAAGTGAGAAAGCGAAAGACACATATCCTATCATATCACATATAGGTGTTACCTAAAAAATGATACAAAGAAAGATATTTCCACAGAGAAACACTTTCATAGATTCATTAAAAAACTTATGGTTCACCAAATGGAAAATTGTGAGGATTGGATGCATTACCATATTGAGGTTAACAGAGAGATACACACACTTGTGAAATATATAATCACCAAAGACCTACGCAATACCAAGAGAAGACTTCTCAACATTGTGTCATAACCTACATGGGAAAAGGATCTGAAGAAGAATAGATATATGTATATGTGTGAAAGAACCACATCTTGCACACCCAGAACAAACAAAACATTGTAATCAAGTTTGCTGTGATAAAAAATAAAAATTAAGTTAAAAATTCCAACAAGAAGTAATTAGACCTAAACTTAAAGGGCTTTTTCCTCGCACATTCCATTCTAATTTACAACCTAGAACACCACTTCCAGTAAGGCTCTGTTGCCCTAGTAACCAGATTTGGTAAAGGAGAAATGCTGCCGCCTTGTGGCCGATTCACGCAAGAGCAACTTTTAACCCACAGCTAATGGTCACTTACCATTCACAAGGACTCAGGGCTGTAAAGGACACCTGCCCTCAACATTGTGCTGAGGTAGGGAATGGATAAAAAAGTTCAAAACAGGCAACATGTTCACGAAGATAGTATGAAGAGGTAAGTTTTACTCACTCTCTTTTTAAAGAAAGGAAAATGGATAAAAGCTCAGCCTCAGGAAGTATTAGACTCATGCAATCTAATCTACAAAAAGTTTTCAACTCACACCAGTCGACTGACCATTGGCAAAAAGTCTACAAACAATAAATGCTGAAGAGGATTTAGAGAACTGTGTACCCTCTAGCTGCTGGTGAGATGTAAAAGGGTTAAACGCTAATAATGAGAACAGAAAGGAGCTGCGTTGAAAAGGAAAAATTGAGGTACCATTCAATCCAGCAGGCGCACCAATGGGCCTCTCACCTGAGAAGACCAGAATGAAGAAGACCCGGGCTGCAAAAGCTGCACTGCAGCCTTATTCACAGTAGACAAGACAGTGAAGCAACCAAAATGTCCATCAACAGATGAAAGGATAAAGAAGAAGTGGTCCATGTACACAATGAATACTAGCCACGGAAAACAATGAAACACTGCTCTTTGAGGCACCATAGATGATCTTGGAGATAATCACAGAACATGAGCTAAGTCGGAAAGCAAAAGTCCTATATCCTATGATATCACTTATAGGCGTTATCTAATAACTGACACAAATGAACATATTTCCACAGAGAAAGTCAATCACACACTTATTTAAAAAAACTATGCTTATCTAAAAGGAAAGGTGGGGGGAATGGATAAATGAAGATTAGCGTTACCATATGTATACAAATACATATTATATACATATATCAAAAAGACCGACCATATAGCAAGGAAGGTTTACGGAACACTCTGTAATAATTCACACGGGAAGAGGATCTCTACATAAATAGGTATATAGAATATGTAGATGAACCAGAGTGTGTACACCTTGGACAAGCAACATTCTAACCATTACCCCAATTGAAAAAATGAAAACAACGAACTAGGAGTAATGAGACATAAACTTATGGGGGGTTTTCCTGGCACATTCCATCCAAATTGAAAACCTAGGCAAACAACTTCCAGAACGGCTCTGCTGCCCTAGTACCCAGATTTGGGAATGGAGAAATGCTGCATCCTTGTGGCCGTTTCCCACAACAGCAGCTTTGAACCCACTGCAAAAGGTCACTAATTATTCACCAATTGCAGGTCTGTAAATGACACCGGCCCTCCAAAAAATACTGAGGTCGAAAATCGAACAAAAACTTCTAGAGTGCAACTTTCCAAAAAGAAAATTTGAAGAGGTATATTATACTCACACTTTTTTTCTTTTTTCTTTTAACAGAAAAGCAAAAGGCGTGGAAAAATGATGAATTGTAGGAATTTTTACAGACATGTAAACCCAAATTACAAAAACCTATCAGCTCACACCAGTCAGAATGGCCATCAACAAAAATGCTGCAAACAAGAAATGCTGACGTGATTGTGGAGAAATGCGTACCCTCGATTCGAAGGGGGACGTGGTAAGAGCCACGAATGAAAGCACAATTGAGGTGCCTTGAAAAGGGAAACGTTGAGCTACCATACCAGTCAATCAATCATACCCACTGCTGGGTCTATCACCTGAGAAAAGGAAAATCAAAAATCACAGGCTGGCAATCCTGCACTCCAGCAATATTTACCATAGGCAACACTTGGAAGCAACGAAAATGTCCATCAACAGAGGAATGCACCAAGAAGAAGTGGTCCATGTACACAATGGAATATTAGCCATGGAAAACATTGAAGCACTGCTCTTTGAGGCACCATAGATGAGCCTGGAGATAATCACAAAACATGAAGTAGGTCGGAAAGCAAAAGACCTTTAGCCTATATTATCACTTCTGGCATTATCTAAGAACTGACACAGATGAACATATTTTCAAAGAGAAAGACACTCACAGGTTTAGAAAACAAACTATGCTCATCTAAAAGGAAAGGAGGGTTGGAAATTGAGAAATGAAGATTAGTGTTACTATACATATACAAATACATATTATATACATGTATCAAAAAGACCGAACATATAGCAAGGGAGGTCGACGGAACACTGTAATATTTTACATGGGAAGAGGATCTGTACATTAATAGACATACATAATGTACAAATGAACCAGATTGTGTACACCTAGGACAAACAATATTCTAAACTTTACCCAGATTAAAAAACTTTTAAAAACCAAGAAGAAGTAATGAGACATAAACTTATGGGGGTATCTTCTGGCAAATTCCATTCGAATTTACAACCTAGGACAATGACTTCCAGAAAGGCTCTGCTGCCCTAGTACCCAGATTGGGGAATGGAGAAATGCTACCTCCTTGTGGCCGTTTCCCACAACAGCAGCTTTGAACCCACTGCAAAAGGTCACTAAATTTTCACCAACTTGCAGTTCTGTAAATGACACCTGCCCTCCAGAAAATTTCTGGGGTCAAAAATAGACAAAAAAATTCAGAAGAGGGCAACCTTCGAAGAAGACAATTTCAAGAGCTATATCGTACTCACGGTTTTTTCTTTTAAGAGAAAAGAAAAAGGCGTAGGAATATGATGAATTTTAAAAATTTTAATGACATGCATACCCATATTACAAAAACCGATTAGCTCACAGCAGTCAGAATGGCCATTAGGAAAAATGCTGCAAAAAATAAATGGTGAAGGGAGTGTGGAGAAATGCGTACCCTCGGTTGTAAGGGGGGGCATGTAAAAAATATTGAACTACCAGTCAATCAATCACAACCACTGCTTGGCCTATCACCTGAAAAAATGAGAATCAAAAAGTCACTGGCTGGCAAACTTGTACGCCAGCAAGATTTACCTTAGCCAGCACTCGGAAGCAATGAAAATGTCCATCAACCGAGGAATGCACCAAGAAGAAGTGGTCCACGTACACAATGGAATATTACTCTAATAATAAATATAAATTAAATTTAAAAACAAACAAAAGCAAGGAGACATCAACATTTGTGGGTTTATCCGGGCACATTGCACTCTAATTTTTAAATGAAAAACACCACTGGCCGGTAGGTCTGTTTCCCTAGTACCAGCAAGGGGAACGTAGAAAGGCTGCAGCTCTCCGGCCGTTACCTGCAAAAGCAGGTTTAAAGCCTGAGCTAATGGTCACTTCATATGAACAAATACTGCAAGGCTGTAAATGAAACCTGCCCTCAAAGTGGCTTGAGGGAGATAATGGCCAAAATATTTCAAATGGTGACACATACTTTAAGAAAACACTTTGAAGAAATAAGCTCTAATCACAGCTGGAAAAATAAAAAGGACATGTCTTAAAGCTCAATTTCAACACAGTATGAGACACATGCAAATTCAACCACAAAGAGGTATCAGCTCACACCACTCAGAATAACCATCAGCAAAAACTACAAAGAATAAATTCTGAGGGTGCTGGGAAGAAATACATACCCTCCACTTTAAGTGGGACGTAACCTGGAAAGAGCCACTAAGGAGAACAGAATAGAGGTGCCTTTCAAAGGTAAACATTGAGCTACCGTATGATCCAGCAGAACTATTCCTGGATCTATAAACTAAGAAGACAGAATTGGAAGGACACAGGCACGCAAATCTGCATTGCATAGTATTACAATAGCCAAGATATGGAAGTAACCAAAAAGTCCACCGACAGATGGGTGGACAAAGAAGAACTGCTACCTGTACAGATGGAATAGGAGCTAGTGAAAAAAATGAAACAATGCCATCTCCAGCACCATAGATGAGTCTAGAAGTAATCACGCAACTTGGAGTAAGTGAGAAAGCGAAAAACACATATCCTATCATATCACATATAGGTGTTACCTAAAAACTGATACAAACAAAAATATTTCCATAGAGAAACACTTTCATAGATTCATTAAAAAACTTATGGTTCACCAAATGGAAAGGTGTGAGGATTGGATACATTACCATATTGAGGTTAACAGAGAGATACACACACTTGTGAAATATATAATCACCAAAGACCTACGCAATACCAAGAGAAGACTACTCAACATTGTGTCATAACCTACATGGGAAAAGGATCCGAAGAAGAATAGATATATGTATATGTGTGAAAGAACCACATCTTGCACACCCAGAACAAACAAAACATTGTAATCAAGTTTGCTGTGATAAAAAATAAAAATTAAGTTAAAAATACCAACAAAAAGTAATGAGACATAAACTGAAAGGGCTTTTTCCTCGCACATTCCATTCTAATTTACAACCTAGAACACCACTTCCAGTAAGGCTCTGTTGCCCTAGTAACCAGACTTGGTAAAGGAGAAATGCTGCCGCCTTGTGGCCGATTCACGCAAGAGCAGCTTTTAACCCACAGCTAATGGTCACTTACCATTCACAAGGACTCAGGGCTGTAAAGGACACCTGCCCTCAAAATTGTGCTGAGGTAGGGAATGGATAAAAAAGTTCAAAACAGGCAACATGTTCACGAAGATAGTATGAAGAGGTAAGTTTTACTCACTCTCTTTTTAAAGAAAGGAAAATGGATAAAAGCTCAGCCTCAGGAAGTATTAGACTCATGCAATCTAATCTACAAAAAGTTTTCAACTCACACCAGTCGACTGACCATTGGCAAAAAGTCTACAAACAATAAATGCTGAAGAGGATTTTGAGAACTGTGTACCCTCTAGCTGCTGGTGAGATGTAAAAGGGTTAAACGCTAATAATGAGAACAGAAAGGAGCTGCGATGAAAAGGAAAAATTGAGGTACCATTCAATCCAGCAGGCGCACCAATGGGCCTCTCACCTGAGAAGACCAGAATGAAGAAGACCCGGGCTGCAAAAGCTGCACTGCAGCCTTATTCACAGTAGACAAGACAGTGAAGCAACCAAAATGTCCATCAACAGATGAAAGGATAAAGAAGAAGTGGTCCATGTACACAATGAATACTAGCCACGGAAAACAATGAAACACTGCTCTTTGAGGCACCATAGATGATCTTGGAGATAATCACAGAACATGAGCTAAGTCGGAAAGCAAAAGTCCTATATCCTATGATATCACTTATAGGCGTTATCTAATAACTGACACAAATGAACATATTTCCACAGAGAAAGTCAATCACACACTTATTTAAAAAAACTATGCTTATCTAAAAGGAAAGGTGGGGGGAATGGATAAATGAAGATTAGCGTTACCATATGTATACAAATACATATTATATACATATATCAAAAAGACCGACCATATAGCAAGGAAGGTTTACGGAACACTCTGTAATAATTCACACGGGAAGAGGATCTCTACATAAATAGGTATATAGAATATGTAGATGAACCAGAGTGTGTACACCTTGGACAAGCAACATTCTAACCATTACCCCAATTGAAAAAATGAAAACAACGAACTAGGAGTAATGAGACATAAACTTATGGGGGGTTTTCCTGGCACATTCCATCCAAATTGAAAACCTAGGCAAACAACTTCCAGAACGGCTCTGCTGCCCTAGTACCCAGATTTGGGAATGGAGAAATGCTGCATCCTTGTGGCCGTTTCCCACAACAGCAGCTTTGAACCCACTGCAAAAGGTCACTAATTATTCACCAATTGCAGGTCTGTAAATGACACCGGCCCTCCAAAAAATACTGAGGTCGAAAATCGAACAAAAACTTCTAGAGTGCAACTTTCCAAAAAGAAAATTTGAAGAGGTATATTATACTCACACTTTTTTTCTTTTTTCTTTTAACAGAAAAGCAAAAGGCGTGGAAAAATGATGAATTGTAGGAATTTTTACAGACATGTAAACCCAAATTACAAAAACCTATCAGCTCACACCAGTCAGAATGGCCATCAACAAAAATGCTGCAAACAAGAAATGCTGACGTGATTGTGGAGAAATGCGTACCCTCGATTCTAAGGGGGACGTGGTAAGAGCCACGAATGAAAGCACAATTGAGGTGCCTTGAAAAGGGAAACGTTGAGCTACCATACCAGTCAATCAATCATACCCACTGCTGGGTCTATCACCTGAGAAAAGGAAAATCAAAAATCACAGGCTGGCAATCCTGCACTCCAGCAATATTTACCATAGGCAACACTTGGAAGCAACGAAAATGTCCATCAACAGAGGAATGCACCAAGAAGAAGTGGTCCATGTACACAATGGAATATTAGCCATGGAAAACATTGAAGCACTGCTCTTTGAGGCACCATAGATGAGCCTGGAGATAATCACAAAACATGAAGTAGGTCGGAAAGCAAAAGACCTTTAGCCTATATTATCACTTCTGGCATTATCTAAGAACTGACACAGATGAACATATTTTCAAAGAGAAAGACACTCACAGGTTTAGAAAACAAACTATGCTCATCTAAAAGGAAAGGAGGGTTGGAAATTGAGAAATGAAGATTAGTGTTACTATACATATACAAATACATATTATATACATGTATCAAAAAGACCGAACATATAGCAAGGGAGGTCGACGGAACACTGTAATATTTTACATGGGAAGAGGATCTGTACATTAATAGACATACATAATGTACAAATGAACCAGATTGTGTACACCTAGGACAAACAATATTCTAAACTTTACCCAGATTAAAAAACTTTTAAAAACCAAGAAGAAGTAATGAGACATAAACTTATGGGGGTATCTTCTGGCAAATTCCATTCGAATTTACAACCTAGGACAATGACTTCCAGAAAGGCTCTGCTGCCCTAGTACCCAGATTGGGGAATGGAGAAATGCTACCTCCTTGTGGCCGTTTCCCACAACAGCAGCTTTGAACCCACTGCAAAAGGTCACTAAATTTTCACCAACTTGCAGTTCTGTAAATGACACCTGCCCTCCAGAAAATTTCTGGGGTCAAAAATAGACAAAAAAATTCAGAAGAGGGCAACCTTCGAAGAAGACAATTTCAAGAGCTATATCGTACTCACGGTTTTTTCTTTTAAGAGAAAAGAAAAAGGCGTAGGAATATGATGAATTTTAAAAATTTTAATGACATGCATACCCATATTACAAAAACCGATTAGCTCACAGCAGTCAGAATGGCCATTAGGAAAAATGCTGCAAAAAATAAATGGTGAAGGGAGTGTGGAGAAATGCGTACCCTCGGTTGTAAGGGGGGGCATGTAAAAAATATTGAACTACCAGTCAATCAATCACAACCACTGCTTGGCCTATCACCTGAAAAAATGAGAATCAAAAAGTCACTGGCTGGCAAACTTGTACGCCAGCAAGATTTACCTTAGCCAGCACTCGGAAGCAATGAAAATGTCCATCAACCGAGGAATGCACCAAGAAGAAGTGGTCCACGTACACAATGGAATATTACTCTAATAATAAATATAAATTAAATTTAAAAACAAACAAAAGCAAGGAGACATCAACATTTGTGGGTTTATCCGGGCACATTGCACTCTAATTTTTAAATGAAAAACACCACTGGCCGGTAGGTCTGTTTCCCTAGTACCAGCAAGGGGAACGTAGAAAGGCTGCAGCTCTCCGGCCGTTACCTGCAAAAGCAGGTTTAAAGCCTGAGCTAATGGTCACTTCATATGAACAAATACTGCAAGGCTGTAAATGAAACCTGCCCTCAAAGTGGCTTGAGGGAGATAATGGCCAAAATATTTCAAATGGTGACACATACTTTAAGAAAACACTTTGAAGAAATAAGCTCTAATCACAGCTGGAAAAATAAAAAGGACATGTCTTAAAGCTCAATTTCAACACAGTATGAGACACATGCAAATTCAACCACAAAGAGGTATCAGCTCACACCACTCAGAATAACCATCAGCAAAAACTACAAAGAATAAATTCTGAGGGTGCTGGGAAGAAATACATACCCTCCACTTTAAGTGGGACGTAACCTGGAAAGAGCCACTAAGGAGAACAGAATAGAGGTGCCTTTCAAAGGTAAACATTGAGCTACCGTATGATCCAGCAGAACTATTCCTGGATCTATAAACTAAGAAGACAGAATTGGAAGGTCACAGGCACGCAAATCTGCATTGCATAGTATTACAATAGCCAAGATATGGAAGTAACCAAAAAGTCCACCGACAGATGGGTGGACAAAGAAGAACTGCTACCTGTACAGATGGAATAGGAGCTAGTGAAAAAAATGAAACAATGCCATCTCCAGCACCATAGATGAGTCTAGAAGTAATCACGCAACTTGGAGTAAGTGAGAAAGCGAAAAACACATATCCTATCATATCACATATAGGTGTTACCTAAAAACTGATACAAACAAAAATATTTCCATAGAGAAACACTTTCATAGATTCATTAAAAAACTTATGGTTCACCAAATGGAAAGGTGTGAGGATTGGATACATTACCATATTGAGGTTAACAGAGAGATACACACACTTGTGAAATATATAATCACCAAAGACCTACGCAATACCAAGAGAAGACTACTCAACATTGTGTCATAACCTACATGGGAAAAGGATCCGAAGAAGAATAGATATATGTATATGTGTGAAAGAACCACATCTTGCACACCCAGAACAAACAAAACATTGTAATCAAGTTTGCTGTGATAAAAAATAAAAATTAAGTTAAAAATACCAACAAAAAGTAATGAGACATAAACTGAAAGGGCTTTTTCCTCGCACATTCCATTCTAATTTACAACCTAGAACACCACTTCCAGTAAGGCTCTGTTGCCCTAGTAACCAGACTTGGTAAAGGAGAAATGCTGCCGCCTTGTGGCCGATTCACGCAAGAGCAGCTTTTAACCCACAGCTAATGGTCACTTACCATTCACAAGGACTCAGGGCTGTAAAGGACACCTGCCCTCAAAATTGTGCTGAGGTAGGGAATGGATAAAAAAGTTCAAAACAGGCAACATGTTCACGAAGATAGTATGAAGAGGTAAGTTTTACTCACTCTCTTTTTAAAGAAAGGAAAATGGATAAAAGCTCAGCCTCAGGAAGTATTAGACTCATGCAATCTAATCTACAAAAAGTTTTCAACTCACACCAGTCGACTGACCATTGGCAAAAAGTCTACAAACAATAAATGCTGAAGAGGATTTTGAGAACTGTGTACCCTCTAGCTGCTGGTGAGATGTAAAAGGGTTAAACGCTAATAATGAGAACAGAAAGGAGCTGCGATGAAAAGGAAAAATTGAGGTACCATTCAATCCAGCAGGCGCACCAATGGGCCTCTCACCTGAGAAGACCAGAATGAAGAAGACCCGGGCTGCAAAAGCTGCACTGCAGCCTTATTCACAGTAGACAAGACAGTGAAGCAACCAAAATGTCCATCAACAGATGAAAGGATAAAGAAGAAGTGGTCCATGTACACAATGAATACTAGCCACGGAAAACAATGAAACACTGCTCTTTGAGGCACCATAGATGATCTTGGAGATAATCACAGAACATGAGCTAAGTCGGAAAGCAAAAGTCCTATATCCTATGATATCACTTATAGGCGTTATCTAATAACTGACACAAATGAACATATTTCCACAGAGAAAGTCAATCACACACTTATTTAAAAAAACTATGCTTATCTAAAAGGAAAGGTGGGGGGAATGGATAAATGAAGATTAGCGTTACCATATGTATACAAATACATATTATATACATATATCAAAAAGACCGACCATATAGCAAGGAAGGTTTACGGAACACTCTGTAATAATTCACACGGGAAGAGGATCTCTACATAAATAGGTATATAGAATATGTAGATGAACCAGAGTGTGTACACCTTGGACAAGCAACATTCTAACCATTACCCCAATTGAAAAAATGAAAACAACGAACTAGGAGTAATGAGACATAAACTTATGGGGGGTTTTCCTGGCACATTCCATCCAAATTGAAAACCTAGGCAAACAACTTCCAGAACGGCTCTGCTGCCCTAGTACCCAGATTTGGGAATGGAGAAATGCTGCATCCTTGTGGCCGTTTCCCACAACAGCAGCTTTGAACCCACTGCAAAAGGTCACTAATTATTCACCAATTGCAGGTCTGTAAATGACACCGGCCCTCCAAAAAATACTGAGGTCGAAAATCGAACAAAAACTTCTAGAGTGCAACTTTCCAAAAAGAAAATTTGAAGAGGTATATTATACTCACACTTTTTTTCTTTTTTCTTTTAACAGAAAAGCAAAAGGCGTGGAAAAATGATGAATTGTAGGAATTTTTACAGACATGTAAACCCAAATTACAAAAACCTATCAGCTCACACCAGTCAGAATGGCCATCAACAAAAATGCTGCAAACAAGAAATGCTGACGTGATTGTGGAGAAATGCGTACCCTCGATTCGAAGGGGGACGTGGTAAGAGCCACGAATGAAAGCACAATTGAGGTGCCTTGAAAAGGGAAACGTTGAGCTACCATACCAGTCAATCAATCATACCCACTGCTGGGTCTATCACCTGAGAAAAGGAAAATCAAAAATCACAGGCTGGCAATCCTGCACTCCAGCAATATTTACCATAGGCAACACTTGGAAGCAACGAAAATGTCCATCAACAGAGGAATGCACCAAGAAGAAGTGGTCCATGTACACAATGGAATATTAGCCATGGAAAACATTGAAGCACTGCTCTTTGAGGCACCATAGATGAGCCTGGAGATAATCACAAAACATGAAGTAGGTCGGAAAGCAAAAGACCTTTAGCCTATATTATCACTTCTGGCATTATCTAAGAACTGACACAGATGAACATATTTTCAAAGAGAAAGACACTCACAGGTTTAGAAAACAAACTATGCTCATCTAAAAGGAAAGGAGGGTTGGAAATTGAGAAATGAAGATTAGTGTTACTATACATATACAAATACATATTATATACATGTATCAAAAAGACCGAACATATAGCAAGGGAGGTCGACGGAACACTGTAATATTTTACATGGGAAGAGGATCTGTACATTAATAGACATACATAATGTACAAATGAACCAGATTGTGTACACCTAGGACAAACAATATTCTAAACTTTACCCAGATTAAAAAACTTTTAAAAACCAAGAAGAAGTAATGAGACATAAACTTATGGGGGTATCTTCTGGCAAATTCCATTCGAATTTACAACCTAGGACAATGACTTCCAGAAAGGCTCTGCTGCCCTAGTACCCAGATTGGGGAATGGAGAAATGCTACCTCCTTGTGGCCGTTTCCCACAACAGCAGCTTTGAACCCACTGCAAAAGGTCACTAAATTTTCACCAACTTGCAGTTCTGTAAATGACACCTGCCCTCCAGAAAATTTCTGGGGTCAAAAATAGACAAAAAAATTCAGAAGAGGGCAACCTTCGAAGAAGACAATTTCAAGAGCTATATCGTACTCACGGTTTTTTCTTTTAAGAGAAAAGAAAAAGGCGTAGGAATATGATGAATTTTAAAAATTTTAATGACATGCATACCCATATTACAAAAACCGATTAGCTCACAGCAGTCAGAATGGCCATTAGGAAAAATGCTGCAAAAAATAAATGGTGAAGGGAGTGTGGAGAAATGCGTACCCTCGGTTGTAAGGGGGGGCATGTAAAAAATATTGAACTACCAGTCAATCAATCACAACCACTGCTTGGCCTATCACCTGAAAAAATGAGAATCAAAAAGTCACTGGCTGGCAAACTTGTACGCCAGCAAGATTTACCTTAGCCAGCACTCGGAAGCAATGAAAATGTCCATCAACCGAGGAATGCACCAAGAAGAAGTGGTCCACGTACACAATGGAATATTACTCTAATAATAAATATAAATTAAATTTAAAAACAAACAAAAGCAAGGAGACATCAACATTTGTGGGTTTATCCGGGCACATTGCACTCTAATTTTTAAATGAAAAACACCACTGGCCGGTAGGTCTGTTTCCCTAGTACCAGCAAGGGGAACGTAGAAAGGCTGCAGCTCTCCGGCCGTTACCTGCAAAAGCAGGTTTAAAGCCTGAGCTAATGGTCACTTCATATGAACAAATACTGCAAGGCTGTAAATGAAACCTGCCCTCAAAGTGGCTTGAGGGAGATAATGGCCAAAATATTTCAAATGGTGACACATACTTTAAGAAAACACTTTGAAGAAATAAGCTCTAATCACAGCTGGAAAAATAAAAAGGACATGTCTTAAAGCTCAATTTCAACACAGTATGAGACACATGCAAATTCAACCACAAAGAGGTATCAGCTCACACCACTCAGAATAACCATCAGCAAAAACTACAAAGAATAAATTCTGAGGGTGCTGGGAAGAAATACATACCCTCCACTTTAAGTGGGACGTAACCTGGAAAGAGCCACTAAGGAGAACAGAATAGAGGTGCCTTTCAAAGGTAAACATTGAGCTACCGTATGATCCAGCAGAACTATTCCTGGATCTATAAACTAAGAAGACAGAATTGGAAGGTCACAGGCACGCAAATCTGCATTGCATAGTATTACAATAGCCAAGATATGGAAGTAACCAAAAAGTCCACCGACAGATGGGTGGACAAAGAAGAACTGCTACCTGTACAGATGGAATAGGAGCTAGTGAAAAAAATGAAACAATGCCATCTCCAGCACCATAGATGAGTCTAGAAGTAATCACGAAACTTGGAGTAAGTGAGAAAGCGAAAAACACATATCCTATCATATCACATATAGGTGTTACCTAAAAACTGATACAAACAAAAATATTTCCATAGAGAAACACTTTCATAGATTCATTAAAAAACTTATGGTTCACCAAATGGAAAGGTGTGAGGATTGGATACATTACCATATTGAGGTTAACAGAGAGATACACACACTTGTGAAATATATAATCACCAAAGACCTACGCAATACCAAGAGAAGACTACTCAACATTGTGTCATAACCTACATGGGAAAAGGATCCGAAGAAGAATAGATATATGTATATGTGTGAAAGAACCACATCTTGCACACCCAGAACAAACAAAACATTGTAATCAAGTTTGCTGTGATAAAAAATAAAAATTAAGTTAAAAATACCAACAAAAAGTAATGAGACATAAACTGAAAGGGCTTTTTCCTCGCACATTCCATTCTAATTTACAACCTAGAACACCACTTCCAGTAAGGCTCTGTTGCCCTAGTAACCAGACTTGGTAAAGGAGAAATGCTGCCGCCTTGTGGCCGATTCACGCAAGAGCAGCTTTTAACCCACAGCTAATGGTCACTTACCATTCACAAGGACTCAGGGCTGTAAAGGACACCTGCCCTCAAAATTGTGCTGAGGTAGGGAATGGATAAAAAAGTTCAAAACAGGCAACATGTTCACGAAGATAGTATGAAGAGGTAAGTTTTACTCACTCTCTTTTTAAAGAAAGGAAAATGGATAAAAGCTCAGCCTCAGGAAGTATTAGACTCATGCAATCTAATCTACAAAAAGTTTTCAACTCACACCAGTCGACTGACCATTGGCAAAAAGTCTACAAACAATAAATGCTGAAGAGGATTTTGAGAACTGTGTACCCTCTAGCTGCTGGTGAGATGTAAAAGGGTTAAACGCTAATAATGAGAACAGAAAGGAGCTGCGATGAAAAGGAAAAATTGAGGTACCATTCAATCCAGCAGGCGCACCAATGGGCCTCTCACCTGAGAAGACCAGAATGAAGAAGACCCGGGCTGCAAAAGCTGCACTGCAGCCTTATTCACAGTAGACAAGACAGTGAAGCAACCAAAATGTCCATCAACAGATGAAAGGATAAAGAAGAAGTGGTCCATGTACACAATGAATACTAGCCACGGAAAACAATGAAACACTGCTCTTTGAGGCACCATAGATGATCTTGGAGATAATCACAGAACATGAGCTAAGTCGGAAAGCAAAAGTCCTATATCCTATGATATCACTTATAGGCGTTATCTAATAACTGACACAAATGAACATATTTCCACAGAGAAAGTCAATCACACACTTATTTAAAAAAACTATGCTTATCTAAAAGGAAAGGTGGGGGGAATGGATAAATGAAGATTAGCGTTACCATATGTATACAAATACATATTATATACATATATCAAAAAGACCGACCATATAGCAAGGAAGGTTTACGGAACACTCTGTAATAATTCACACGGGAAGAGGATCTCTACATAAATAGGTATATAGAATATGTAGATGAACCAGAGTGTGTACACCTTGGACAAGCAACATTCTAACCATTACCCCAATTGAAAAAATGAAAACAACGAACTAGGAGTAATGAGACATAAACTTATGGGGGGTTTTCCTGGCACATTCCATCCAAATTGAAAACCTAGGCAAACAACTTCCAGAACGGCTCTGCTGCCCTAGTACCCAGATTTGGGAATGGAGAAATGCTGCATCCTTGTGGCCGTTTCCCACAACAGCAGCTTTGAACCCACTGCAAAAGGTCACTAATTATTCACCAATTGCAGGTCTGTAAATGACACCGGCCCTCCAAAAAATACTGAGGTCGAAAATCGAACAAAAACTTCTAGAGTGCAACTTTCCAAAAAGAAAATTTGAAGAGGTATATTATACTCACACTTTTTTTCTTTTTTCTTTTAACAGAAAAGCAAAAGGCGTGGAAAAATGATGAATTGTAGGAATTTTTACAGACATGTAAACCCAAATTACAAAAACCTATCAGCTCACACCAGTCAGAATGGCCATCAACAAAAATGCTGCAAACAAGAAATGCTGACGTGATTGTGGAGAAATGCGTACCCTCGATTCGAAGGGGGACGTGGTAAGAGCCACGAATGAAAGCACAATTGAGGTGCCTTGAAAAGGGAAACGCTGAGCTACCATACCAGTCAATCAATCATACCCACTGCTGGGTCTATCACCTGAGAAAAGGAAAATCAAAAATCACAGGCTGGCAATCCTGCACTCCAGCAATATTTACCATAGGCAACACTTGGAAGCAACGAAAATGTCCATCAACAGAGGAATGCACCAAGAAGAAGTGGTCCATGTACACAATGGAATATTAGCCATGGAAAACATTGAAGCACTGCTCTTTGAGGCACCATAGATGAGCCTGGAGATAATCACAAAACATGAAGTAGGTCGGAAAGCAAAAGACCTTTAGCCTATATTATCACTTCTGGCATTATCTAAGAACTGACACAGATGAACATATTTTCAAAGAGAAAGACACTCACAGGTTTAGAAAACAAACTATGCTCATCTAAAAGGAAAGGAGGGTTGGAAATTGAGAAATGAAGATTAGTGTTACTATACATATACAAATACATATTATATACATGTATCAAAAAGACCGAACATATAGCAAGGGAGGTCGACGGAACACTGTAATATTTTACATGGGAAGAGGATCTGTACATTAATAGACATACATAATGTACAAATGAACCAGATTGTGTACACCTAGGACAAACAATATTCTAAACTTTACCCAGATTAAAAAACTTTTAAAAACCAAGAAGAAGTAATGAGACATAAACTTATGGGGGTATCTTCTGGCAAATTCCATTCGAATTTACAACCTAGGACAATGACTTCCAGAAAGGCTCTGCTGCCCTAGTACCCAGATTGGGGAATGGAGAAATGCTACCTCCTTGTGGCCGTTTCCCACAACAGCAGCTTTGAACCCACTGCAAAAGGTCACTAAATTTTCACCAACTTGCAGTTCTGTAAATGACACCTGCCCTCCAGAAAATTTCTGGGGTCAAAAATCGACCAAAAAATTCAAAAGAGGGCAACCTTCGAAGAAGACAATTTCAAGAGCTATATTGTACTCACGGTTTTTTCTTTTAAGAGAAAAGAAAAAGGCGTAGGAATATGATGAATTTTAAAAAATTTAAGACATGCATACCCATATTACAAAAACCGATCAGCTCACAGCAGTCAGAATGGCCATTAGGAATAATGCTGCAAAAAACAAACGGTGAAGGGAGTGTGGAGAAATGCGTACCCTCGGTTGTAAGGCGGGGCATGTAAAGAGCCACAAATGAAAACACAGTGTAGGTGCTTTGAAAAGGGAAACATTGAGCTACCAGTCAATCAATCACAACCAATGCTTGGCCTATCACCTGAGAAAATGAGAATCAAAAAGTCACAGGCTGGCAAACCTGTACGCCAGCAAGATTTACCATAGCCAGCACTTGGAAGCAATGAAAATGTCCATCAACCGAGGAATGCACCAAGAAGAAGTGGTCCACGTACACAACGGAATATTACTCTAATAATAAATATAAATTAAATTTAAAAACAAACAAAAGCAAGGAGACATCAACATTTGTGGGTTTATCCGGGCACATTGCACTCTAATTTACAAACGAAGAACACCATTGGCCGGTAGTTCTGTTTCCCTACTACCAGCAAGTGGAACGAAGAAAGGCTGCTGCTCTCTGGCCGTTACCTGCAAAAGCAGGTTTAAAGCCTGAGCTAATGGTCACTTCATATGAACAAGTACTGCAAGGCTGTAAATGAAACCTGCCCTCAAAGTGTCTTGAGGGAGATAATGGCCAAAATATTTCAAATGGTGACACATACTTTAAGAAAACACTTTGAAGAAATAAGCTCTAATCACAGCTGGAAAAATAAAAAGGACATGTCTTAAAGCTCAGTTTCAACGCAGTATGAGACACATGCAAATTCAACCACAAAGAGGTATCAGCTCACACCACTCAGAATAACCATCAGCAAAAACTACAAAGAATAAATCCTGAAGGTGCTGGGAAGAAATACATACCCTCCACTTTAAGTGGGACGTAACCTGGAAAGAGCCAGAAAGGAGAACAGAATAGATGTGCCTTTAAAAGGTAAACATTGAGCTACCATATGATCCAACAGAACTATTCCTGGATCTATAAACTAAGAAGACAGAATTGGAAGGTCACAGGCACGCAAATCTGCATTGCATAGTATTACAATAGCCAAGATATGGAAGTAACCAAAAAGTCCACCGACAGATGGGTGGACAAAGAAGAACTGCTACCTGTACAGATGGAATAGGAGCTAGGGAAAAAAATGAAACAATGCCATTTCCAGCACCATAGATGAGTCTAGAAGTAATCACGCAACTTGGACTAAGTGAGAAAGCGAAAGACACATATCCTATCATATCACATATAGGTGTTACCTAAAAAATGATACAAAGAAAGATATTTCCACAGAGAAACACTTTCATAGATTCATTAAAAAACTTATGGTTCACCAAATGGAAAATTGTGAGGATTGGATGCATTACCATATTGAGGTTAACAGAGAGATACACACACTTGTGAAATATATAATCACCAAAGACCTACGCAATACCAAGAGAAGACTTCTCAACATTGTGTCATAACCTACATGGGAAAAGGATCCGAAGAAGAATAGATATATGTATATGTGTGAAAGAACCACATCTTGCACACCCAGAACAAACAAAACATTGTAATCAAGTTTGCTGTGATAAAAAATAAAAATTAAGTTAAAAATTCCAACAAGAAGTAATTAGACCTAAACTTAAAGGGCTTTTTCCTCGCACATTCCATTCTAATTTACAACCTAGAACACCACTTCCAGTAAGGCTCTGTTGCCCTAGTAACCAGATTTGGTAAAGGAGAAATGCTGCCGCCTTGTGGCCGATTCACGCAAGAGCAACTTTTAACCCACAGCTAATGGTCACTTACCATTCACAAGGACTCAGGGCTGTAAAGGACACCTGCCCTCAAAATTGTGCTGAGGTAGGGAATGGATAAAAAAGTTCAAAACAGGCAACATGTTCACGAAGATAGTATGAAGAGGTAAGTTTTACTCACTCTCTTTTTAAAGAAAGGAAAATGGATAAAAGCTCAGCCTCAGGAAGTATTAGACTCATGCAATCTAATCTACAAAAAGTTTTCAACTCACACCAGTCGACTGACCATTGGCAAAAAGTCTACAAACAATAAATGCTGAAGAGGATTTTGAGAACTGTGTACCCTCTAGCTGCTGGTGAGATGTAAAAGGGTTAAACGCTAATAATGAGAACAGAAAGGAGCTGCGTTGAAAAGGAAAAATTGAGGTACCATTCAATCCAGCAGGCGCACCAATGGGCCTCTCACCTGAGAAGACCAGAATGAAGAAGACCCGGGCTGCAAAAGCTGCACTGCAGCCTTATTCACAGTAGACAAGACAGTGAAGCAACCAAAATGTCCATCAACAGACGAAAGGATAAAGAAGAAGTGGTCCATGTACACAATGAATACTAGCCACGGAAAACAATGAAACACTGCTCTTTGAGGCACCATAGATGATCTTGGAGATAATCACAGAACATGAGCTAAGTCGGAAAGCAAAAGTCCTATATCCTATGATATCACTTATAGGCGTTATCTAATAACTGACACAAATGAACATATTTCCACAGAGAAAGTCAATCACACACTTATTTAAAAAAACTATGCTTATCTAAAAGGAAAGGTGGGGGGAATGGATAAATGAAGATTAGCGTTACCATATGTATACAAATACATATTATATACATATATCAAAAAGACCGACCATATAGCAAGGAAGGTTTACGGAACACTCTGTAATAATTCACACGGGAAGAGGATCTCTACATAAATAGGTATATAGAATATGTAGATGAACCAGAGTGTGTACACCTTGGACAAGCAACATTCTAACCATTACCCCAATTGAAAAAATGAAAACAACGAACTAGGAGTAATGAGACATAAACTTATGGGGGGTTTTCCTGGCACATTCCATCCAAATTGAAAACCTAGGCAAACAACTTCCAGAAAGGCTCTGCTGCCCTAGTACCCAGATTTGGGAATGGAGAAATGCTGCATCCTTGTGGCCGTTTCCCACAACAGCAGCTTTGAACCCACTGCAAAAGGTCACTAATTATTCACCAATTGCAGGTCTGTAAATGACACCGGCCCTCCAAAAAATACTGAGGTCGAAAATCGAACAAAAACTTCTAGAGTGCAACTTTCCAAAAAGAAAATTTGAAGAGGTATATTATACTCACACTTTTTTTCTTTTTTCTTTTAACAGAAAAGCAAAAGGCGTGGAAAAATGATGAATTGTAGGAATTTTTACAGACATGTAAACCCAAATTACAAAAACCTATCAGCTCACACCAGTCAGAATGGCCATCAACAAAAATGCTGCAAACAAGAAATGCTGACGTGATTGTGGAGAAATGCGTACCCTCGATTCGAAGGGGGACGTGGTAAGAGCCACGAATGAAAGCACAATTGAGGTGCCTTGAAAAGGGAAACGCTGAGCTACCATACCAGTCAATCAATCATACCCACTGCTGGGTCTATCACCTGAGAAAAGGAAAATCAAAAATCACAGGCTGGCAATCCTGCACTCCAGCAATATTTACCATAGGCAACACTTGGAAGCAACGAAAATGTCCATCAACAGAGGAATGCACCAAGAAGAAGTGGTCCATGTACACAATGGAATATTAGCCATGGAAAACATTGAAGCACTGCTCTTTGAGGCACCATAGATGAGCCTGGAGATAATCACAAAACATGAAGTAGGTCGGAAAGCAAAAGACCTTTAGCCTATATTATCACTTCTGGCATTATCTAAGAACTGACACAGATGAACATATTTTCAAAGAGAAAGACACTCACAGGTTTAGAAAACAAACTATGCTCATCTAAAAGGAAAGGAGGGTTGGAAATTGAGAAATGAAGATTAGTGTTACTATACATATACAAATACATATTATATACATGTATCAAAAAGACCGAACATATAGCAAGGGAGGTCGACGGAACACTGTAATATTTTACATGGGAAGAGGATCTGTACATTAATAGACATACATAATGTACAAATGAACCAGATTGTGTACACCTAGGACAAACAATATTCTAAACTTTACCCAGATTAAAAAACTTTTAAAAACCAAGAAGAAGTAATGAGACATAAACTTATGGGGGTATCTTCTGGCAAATTCCATTCGAATTTACAACCTAGGACAATGACTTCCAGAAAGGCTCTGCTGCCCTAGTACCCAGATTGGGGAATGGAGAAATGCTACCTCCTTGTGGCCGTTTCCCACAACAGCAGCTTTGAACCCACTGCAAAAGGTCACTAAATTTTCACCAACTTGCAGTTCTGTAAATGACACCTGCCCTCCAGAAAATTTCTGGGGTCAAAAATCGACCAAAAAATTCAAAAGAGGGCAACCTTCGAAGAAGACAATTTCAAGAGCTATATTGTACTCACGGTTTTTTCTTTTAAGAGAAAAGAAAAAGGCGTAGGAATAGGATGAATTTTAAAAAATTTAAGACATGCATACCCGTATTACAAAAACCGATCAGCTCACAGCAGTCAGAATGGCCATTAGGAATAATGCTGCAAAAAACAAACGGTGAAGGGAGTGTGGAGAAATGCGTACCCTCGGTTGTAAGGCGGGGCATGTAAAGAGCCACAAATGAAAACACAGTGTAGGTGCTTTGAAAAGGGAAACATTGAGCTACCAGTCAATCAATCACAACCAATGCTTGGCCTATCACCTGAGAAAATGAGAATCAAAAAGTCACAGGCTGGCAAACCTGTACGCCAGCAAGATTTACCATAGCCAGCACTTGGAAGCAATGAAAATGTCCATCAACCGAGGAATGCACCAAGAAGAAGTGGTCCACGTACACAACGGAATATTACTCTAATAATAAATATAAATTAAATTTAAAAACAAACAAAAGCAAGGAGACATCAACATTTGTGGGTTTATCCGGGCACATTGCACTCTAATTTACAAACGAAGAACACCATTGGCCGGTAGTTCTGTTTCCCTACTACCAGCAAGTGGAACGAAGAAAGGCTGCTGCTCTCTGGCCGTTACCTGCAAAAGCAGGTTTAAAGCCTGAGCTAATGGTCACTTCATATGAACAAGTACTGCAAGGCTGTAAATGAAACCTGCCCTCAAAGTGTCTTGAGGGAGATAATGGCCAAAATATTTCAAATGGTGACACATACTTTAAGAAAACACTTTGAAGAAATAAGCTCTAATCACAGCTGGAAAAATAAAAAGGACATGTCTTAAAGCTCAGTTTCAACGCAGTATGAGACACATGCAAATTCAACCACAAAGAGGTATCAGCTCACACCACTCAGAATAACCATCAGCAAAAACTACAAAGAATAAATCCTGAAGGTGCTGGGAAGAAATACATACCCTCCACTTTAAGTGGGACGTAACCTGGAAAGAGCCAGAAAGGAGAACAGAATAGATGTGCCTTTAAAAGGTAAACATTGAGCTACCATATGATCCAACAGAACTATTCCTGGATCTATAAACTAAGAAGACAGAATTGGAAGGTCACAGGCACACAAATCTGCATTGCATAGTATTACAATAGCCAAGAGATATGGAAGTAACCAAAAAGTCCACCGACAGATGGGTGGACAAAGAAGAACTGCTACCTGTACAGATGGAATAGGAGCTAGGGAAAAAAATGAAACAATGCCATTTCCAGCACCATAGATGAGTCTAGAAGTAATCACGCAACTTGGACTAAGTGAGAAAGCGAAAGACACATATCCTATCATATCACATATAGGTGTTACCTAAAAAATGATACAAAGAAAGATATTTCCACAGAGAAACACTTTCATAGATTCATTAAAAAACTTATGGTTCACCAAATGGAAAATTGTGAGGATTGGATGCATTACCATATTGAGGTTAACAGAGAGATACACACACTTGTGAAATATATAATCACCAAAGACCTACGCAATACCAAGAGAAGACTTCTCAACATTGTGTCATAACCTACATGGGAAAAGGATCCGAAGAAGAATAGATATATGTATATGTGTGAAAGAACCACATCTTGCACACCCAGAACAAACAAAACATTGTAATCAAGTTTGCTGTGATAAAAAATAAAAATTAAGTTAAAAATTCCAACAAGAAGTAATTAGACCTAAACTTAAAGGGCTTTTTCCTCGCACATTCCATTCTAATTTACAACCTAGAACACCACTTCCAGTAAGGCTCTGTTGCCCTAGTAACCAGATTTGGTAAAGGAGAAATGCTGCCGCCTTGTGGCCGATTCACGCAAGAGCAACTTTTAACCCACAGCTAATGGTCACTTACCATTCACAAGGACTCAGGGCTGTAAAGGACACCTGCCCTCAAAATTGTGCTGAGGTAGGGAATGGATAAAAAAGTTCAAAACAGGCAACATGTTCACGAAGATAGTATGAAGAGGTAAGTTTTACTCACTCTCTTTTTAAAGAAAGGAAAATGGATAAAAGCTCAGCCTCAGGAAGTATTAGACTCATGCAATCTAATCTACAAAAAGTTTTCAACTCACACCAGTCGACTGACCATTGGCAAAAAGTCTACAAACAATAAATGCTGAAGAGGATTTTGAGAACTGTGTACCCTCTAGCTGCTGGTGAGATGTAAAAGGGTTAAACGCTAATAATGAGAACAGAAAGGAGCTGCGTTGAAAAGGAAAAATTGAGGTACCATTCAATCCAGCAGGCGCACCAATGGGCCTCTCACCTGAGAAGACCAGAATGAAGAAGACCCGGGCTGCAAAAGCTGCACTGCAGCCTTATTCACAGTAGACAAGACAGTGAAGCAACCAAAATGTCCATCAACAGACGAAAGGATAAAGAAGAAGTGGTCCATGTACACAATGAATACTAGCCACGGAAAACAATGAAACACTGCTCTTTGAGGCACCATAGATGATCTTGGAGATAATCACAGAACATGAGCTAAGTCGGAAAGCAAAAGTCCTATATCCTATGATATCACTTATAGGCGTTATCTAATAACTGACACAAATGAACATATTTCCACAGAGAAAGTCAATCACACACTTATTTAAAAAAACTATGCTTATCTAAAAGGAAAGGTGGGGGGAATGGATAAATGAAGATTAGCGTTACCATATGTATACAAATACATATTATATACATATATCAAAAAGACCGACCATATAGCAAGGAAGGTTTACGGAACACTCTGTAATAATTCACACGGGAAGAGGATCTCTACATAAATAGGTATATAGAATATGTAGATGAACCAGAGTGTGTACACCTTGGACAAGCAACATTCTAACCATTACCCCAATTGAAAAAATGAAAACAACGAACTAGGAGTAATGAGACATAAACTTATGGGGGGTTTTCCTGGCACATTCCATCCAAATTGAAAACCTAGGCAAACAACTTCCAGAAAGGCTCTGCTGCCCTAGTACCCAGATTTGGGAATGGAGAAATGCTGCATCCTTGTGGCCGTTTCCCACAACAGCAGCTTTGAACCCACTGCAAAAGGTCACTAATTATTCACCAATTGCAGGTCTGTAAATGACACCGGCCCTCCAAAAAATACTGAGGTCGAAAATCGAACAAAAACTTCTAGAGTGCAACTTTCCAAAAAGAAAATTTGAAGAGGTATATTATACTCACACTTTTTTTCTTTTTTCTTTTAACAGAAAAGCAAAAGGCGTGGAAAAATGATGAATTGTAGGAATTTTTACAGACATGTAAACCCAAATTACAAAAACCTATCAGCTCACACCAGTCAGAATGGCCATCAACAAAAATGCTGCAAACAAGAAATGCTGACGTGATTGTGGAGAAATGCGTACCCTCGATTCGAAGGGGGACGTGGTAAGAGCCACGAATGAAAGCACAATTGAGGTGCCTTGAAAAGGGAAACGTTGAGCTACCATACCAGTCAATCAATCATACCCACTGCTGGGTCTATCACCTGAGAAAAGGAAAATCAAAAATCACAGGCTGGCAATCCTGCACTCCAGCAATATTTACCATAGGCAACACTTGGAAGCAACGAAAATGTCCATCAACAGAGGAATGCACCAAGAAGAAGTGGTCCATGTACACAATGGAATATTAGCCATGGAAAACATTGAAGCACTGCTCTTTGAGGCACCATAGATGAGCCTGGAGATAATCACAAAACATGAAGTAGGTCGGAAAGCAAAAGACCTTTAGCCTATATTATCACTTCTGGCATTATCTAAGAACTGACACAGATGAACATATTTTCAAAGAGAAAGACACTCACAGGTTTAGAAAACAAACTATGCTCATCTAAAAGGAAAGGAGGGTTGGAAATTGAGAAATGAAGATTAGTGTTACTATACATATACAAATACATATTATATACATGTATCAAAAAGACCGAACATATAGCAAGGGAGGTCGACGGAACACTGTAATATTTTACATGGGAAGAGGATCTGTACATTAATAGACATACATAATGTACAAATGAACCAGATTGTGTACACCTAGGACAAACAATATTCTAAACTTTACCCAGATTAAAAAACTTTTAAAAACCAAGAAGAAGTAATGAGACATAAACTTATGGGGGTATCTTCTGGCAAATTCCATTCGAATTTACAACCTAGGACAATGACTTCCAGAAAGGCTCTGCTGCCCTAGTACCCAGATTGGGGAATGGAGAAATGCTACCTCCTTGTGGCCGTTTCCCACAACAGCAGCTTTGAACCCACTGCAAAAGGTCACTAAATTTTCACCAACTTGCAGTTCTGTAAATGACACCTGCCCTCCAGAAAATTTCTGGGGTCAAAAATCGACCAAAAAATTCAAAAGAGGGCAACCTTCGAAGAAGACAATTTCAAGAGCTATATTGTACTCACGGTTTTTTCTTTTAAGAGAAAAGAAAAAGGCGTAGGAATAGGATGAATTTTAAAAAATTTAAGACATGCATACCCGTATTACAAAAACCGATCAGCTCACAGCAGTCAGAATGGCCATTAGGAATAATGCTGCAAAAAACAAACGGTGAAGGGAGTGTGGAGAAATGCGTACCCTCGGTTGTAAGGCGGGGCATGTAAAGAGCCACAAATGAAAACACAGTGTAGGTGCTTTGAAAAGGGAAACATTGAGCTACCAGTCAATCAATCACAACCAATGCTTGGCCTATCACCTGAGAAAATGAGAATCAAAAAGTCACAGGCTGGCAAACCTGTACGCCAGCAAGATTTACCATAGCCAGCACTTGGAAGCAATGAAAATGTCCATCAACCGAGGAATGCACCAAGAAGAAGTGGTCCACGTACACAACGGAATATTACTCTAATAATAAATATAAATTAAATTTAAAAACAAACAAAAGCAAGGAGACATCAACATTTGTGGGTTTATCCGGGCACATTGCACTCTAATTTACAAACGAAGAACACCATTGGCCGGTAGTTCTGTTTCCCTACTACCAGCAAGTGGAACGAAGAAAGGCTGCTGCTCTCTGGCCGTTACCTGCAAAAGCAGGTTTAAAGCCTGAGCTAATGGTCACTTCATATGAACAAGTACTGCAAGGCTGTAAATGAAACCTGCCCTCAAAGTGTCTTGAGGGAGATAATGGCCAAAATATTTCAAATGGTGACACATACTTTAAGAAAACACTTTGAAGAAATAAGCTCTAATCACAGCTGGAAAAATAAAAAGGACATGTCTTAAAGCTCAGTTTCAACGCAGTATGAGACACATGCAAATTCAACCACAAAGAGGTATCAGCTCACACCACTCAGAATAACCATCAGCAAAAACTACAAAGAATAAATCCTGAAGGTGCTGGGAAGAAATACATACCCTCCACTTTAAGTGGGACGTAACCTGGAAAGAGCCAGAAAGGAGAACAGAATAGATGTGCCTTTAAAAGGTAAACATTGAGCTACCATATGATCCAACAGAACTATTCCTGGATCTATAAACTAAGAAGACAGAATTGGAAGGTCACAGGCACACAAATCTGCATTGCATAGTATTACAATAGCCAAGAGATATGGAAGTAACCAAAAAGTCCACCGACAGATGGGTGGACAAAGAAGAACTGCTACCTGTACAGATGGAATAGGAGCTAGGGAAAAAAATGAAACAATGCCATTTCCAGCACCATAGATGAGTCTAGAAGTAATCACGCAACTTGGACTAAGTGAGAAAGCGAAAGACACATATCCTATCATATCACATATAGGTGTTACCTAAAAAATGATACAAAGAAAGATATTTCCACAGAGAAACACTTTCATAGATTCATTAAAAAACTTATGGTTCACCAAATGGAAAATTGTGAGGATTGGATGCATTACCATATTGAGGTTAACAGAGAGATACACACACTTGTGAAATATATAATCACCAAAGACCTACGCAATACCAAGAGAAGACTTCTCAACATTGTGTCATAACCTACATGGGAAAAGGATCCGAAGAAGAATAGATATATGTATATGTGTGAAAGAACCACATCTTGCACACCCAGAACAAACAAAACATTGTAATCAAGTTTGCTGTGATAAAAAATAAAAATTAAGTTAAAAATTCCAACAAGAAGTAATTAGACCTAAACTTAAAGGGCTTTTTCCTCGCACATTCCATTCTAATTTACAACCTAGAACACCACTTCCAGTAAGGCTCTGTTGCCCTAGTAACCAGATTTGGTAAAGGAGAAATGCTGCCGCCTTGTGGCCGATTCACGCAAGAGCAAATTTTAACCCACAGCTAATGGTCACTTACCATTCACAAGGACTCAGGGCTGTAAAGGACACCTGCCCTCAAAATTGTGCTGAGGTAGGGAATGGATAAAAAAGTTCAAAACAGGCAACATGTTCACGAAGATAGTATGAAGAGGTAAGTTTTACTCACTCTCTTTTTAAAGAAAGGAAAATGGATAAAAGCTCAGCCTCAGGAAGTATTAGACTCATGCAATCTAATCTACAAAAAGTTTTCAACTCACACCAGTCGACTGACCATTGGCAAAAAGTCTACAAACAATAAATGCTGAAGAGGATTTTGAGAACTGTGTACCCTCTAGCTGCTGGTGAGATGTAAAAGGGTTAAACGCTAATAATGAGAACAGAAAGGAGCTGCGTTGAAAAGGAAAAATTGAGGTACCATTCAATCCAGCAGGCGCACCAATGGGCCTCTCACCTGAGAAGACCAGAATGAAGAAGACCCGGGCTGCAAAAGCTGCACTGCAGCCTTATTCACAGTAGACAAGACAGTGAAGCAACCAAAATGTCCATCAACAGACGAAAGGATAAAGAAGAAGTGGTCCATGTACACAATGAATACTAGCCACGGAAAACAATGAAACACTGCTCTTTGAGGCACCATAGATGATCTTGGAGATAATCACAGAACATGAGCTAAGTCGGAAAGCAAAAGTCCTATATCCTATGATATCACTTATAGGCGTTATCTAATAACTGACACAAATGAACATATTTCCACAGAGAAAGTCAATCACACACTTATTTAAAAAAACTATGCTTATCTAAAAGGAAAGGTGGGGGGAATGGATAAATGAAGATTAGCGTTACCATATGTATACAAATACATATTATATACATATATCAAAAAGACCGACCATATAGCAAGGAAGGTTTACGGAACACTCTGTAATAATTCACACGGGAAGAGGATCTCTACATAAATAGGTATATAGAATATGTAGATGAACCAGAGTGTGTACACCTTGGACAAGCAACATTCTAACCATTACCCCAATTGAAAAAATGAAAACAACGAACTAGGAGTAATGAGACATAAACTTATGGGGGGTTTTCCTGGCACATTCCATCCAAATTGAAAACCTAGGCAAACAACTTCCAGAAAGGCTCTGCTGCCCTAGTACCCAGATTTGGGAATGGAGAAATGCTGCATCCTTGTGGCCGTTTCCCACAACAGCAGCTTTGAACCCACTGCAAAAGGTCACTAATTATTCACCAATTGCAGGTCTGTAAATGACACCGGCCCTCCAAAAAATACTGAGGTCGAAAATCGAACAAAAACTTCTAGAGTGCAACTTTCCAAAAAGAAAATTTGAAGAGGTATATTATACTCACACTTTTTTTCTTTTTTCTTTTAACAGAAAAGCAAAAGGCGTGGAAAAATGATGAATTGTAGGAATTTTTACAGACATGTAAACCCAAATTACAAAAACCTATCAGCTCACACCAGTCAGAATGGCCATCAACAAAAATGCTGCAAACAAGAAATGCTGACGTGATTGTGGAGAAATGCGTACCCTCGATTCGAAGGGGGACGTGGTAAGAGCCACGAATGAAAGCACAATTGAGGTGCCTTGAAAAGGGAAACGCTGAGCTACCATACCAGTCAATCAATCATACCCACTGCTGGGTCTATCACCTGAGAAAAGGAAAATCAAAAATCACAGGCTGGCAATCCTGCACTCCAGCAATATTTACCATAGGCAACACTTGGAAGCAACGAAAATGTCCATCAACAGAGGAATGCACCAAGAAGAAGTGGTCCATGTACACAATGGAATATTAGCCATGGAAAACATTGAAGCACTGCTCTTTGAGGCACCAGAGATGAGCCTGGAGATAATCACAAAACATGAAGTAGGTCGGAAAGCAAAAGACCTTTAGCCTATATTATCACTTCTGGCATTATCTAAGAACTGACACAGATGAACATATTTTCAAAGAGAAAGACACTCACAGGTTTAGAAAACAAACTATGCTCATCTAAAAGGAAAGGAGGGTTGGAAATTGAGAAATGAAGATTAGTGTTACTATACATATACAAATACATATTATATACATGTATCAAAAAGACCGAACATATAGCAAGGGAGGTCGACGGAACACTGTAATATTTTACATGGGAAGAGGATCTGTACATTAATAGACATACATAATGTACAAATGAACCAGATTGTGTACACCTAGGACAAACAATATTCTAAACTTTACCCAGATTAAAAAACTTTTAAAAACCAAGAAGAAGTAATGAGACATAAACTTATGGGGGTATCTTCTGGCAAATTCCATTCGAATTTACAACCTAGGACAATGACTTCCAGAAAGGCTCTGCTGCCCTAGTACCCAGATTGGGGAATGGAGAAATGCTACCTCCTTGTGGCCGTTTCCCACAACAGCAGCTTTGAACCCACTGCAAAAGGTCACTAAATTTTCACCAACTTGCAGTTCTGTAAATGACACCTGCCCTCCAGAAAATTTCTGGGGTCAAAAATCGACCAAAAAATTCAAAAGAGGGCAACCTTCGAAGAAGACAATTTCAAGAGCTATATTGTACTCACGGTTTTTTCTTTTAAGAGAAAAGAAAAAGGCGTAGGAATATGATGAATTTTAAAAAATTTAAGACATGCATACCCATATTACAAAAACCGATCAGCTCACAGCAGTCAGAATGGCCATTAGGAATAATGCTGCAAAAAACAAACGGTGAAGGGAGTGTGGAGAAATGCGTACCCTCGGTTGTAAGGCGGGGCATGTAAAGAGCCACAAATGAAAACACAGTGTAGGTGCTTTGAAAAGGGAAACATTGAGCTACCAGTCAATCAATCACAACCAATGCTTGGCCTATCACCTGAGAAAATGAGAATCAAAAAGTCACAGGCTGGCAAACCTGTACGCCAGCAAGATTTACCATAGCCAGCACTTGGAAGCAATGAAAATGTCCATCAACCGAGGAATGCACCAAGAAGAAGTGGTCCACGTACACAACGGAATATTACTCTAATAATAAATATAAATTAAATTTAAAAACAAACAAAAGCAAGGAGACATCAACATTTGTGGGTTTATCCGGGCACATTGCACTCTAATTTACAAACGAAGAACACCATTGGCCGGTAGTTCTGTTTCCCTACTACCAGCAAGTGGAACGAAGAAAGGCTGCTGCTCTCTGGCCGTTACCTGCAAAAGCAGGTTTAAAGCCTGAGCTAATGGTCACTTCATATGAACAAGTACTGCAAGGCTGTAAATGAAACCTGCCCTCAAAGTGTCTTGAGGGAGATAATGGCCAAAATATTTCAAATGGTGACACATACTTTAAGAAAACACTTTGAAGAAATAAGCTCTAATCACAGCTGGAAAAATAAAAAGGACATGTCTTAAAGCTCAGTTTCAACGCAGTATGAGACACATGCAAATTCAACCACAAAGAGGTATCAGCTCACACCACTCAGAATAACCATCAGCAAAAACTACAAAGAATAAATCCTGAAGGTGCTGGGAAGAAATACATACCCTCCACTTTAAGTGGGACGTAACCTGGAAAGAGCCAGAAAGGAGAACAGAATAGATGTGCCTTTAAAAGGTAAACATTGAGCTACCATATGATCCAACAGAACTATTCCTGGATCTATAAACTAAGAAGACAGAATTGGAAGGTCACAGGCACGCAAATCTGCATTGCATAGTATTACAATAGCCAAGATATGGAAGTAACCAAAAAGTCCACCGACAGATGGGTGGACAAAGAAGAACTGCTACCTGTACAGATGGAATAGGAGCTAGGGAAAAAAATGAAACAATGCCATTTCCAGCACCATAGATGAGTCTAGAAGTAATCACGCAACTTGGACTAAGTGAGAAAGCGAAAGACACATATCCTATCATATCACATATAGGTGTTACCTAAAAAATGATACAAAGAAAGATATTTCCACAGAGAAACACTTTCATAGATTCATTAAAAAACTTATGGTTCACCAAATGGAAAATTGTGAGGATTGGATGCATTACCATATTGAGGTTAACAGAGAGATACACACACTTGTGAAATATATAATCACCAAAGACCTACGCAATACCAAGAGAAGACTTCTCAACATTGTGTCATAACCTACATGGGAAAAGGATCCGAAGAAGAATAGATATATGTATATGTGTGAAAGAACCACATCTTGCACACCCAGAACAAACAAAACATTGTAATCAAGTTTGCTGTGATAAAAAATAAAAATTAAGTTAAAAATTCCAACAAGAAGTAATTAGACCTAAACTTAAAGGGCTTTTTCCTCGCACATTCCATTCTAATTTACAACCTAGAACACCACTTCCAGTAAGGCTCTGTTGCCCTAGTAACCAGATTTGGTAAAGGAGAAATGCTGCCGCCTTGTGGCCGATTCACGCAAGAGCAACTTTTAACCCACAGCTAATGGTCACTTACCATTCACAAGGACTCAGGGCTGTAAAGGACACCTGCCCTCAAAATTGTGCTGAGGTAGGGAATGGATAAAAAAGTTCAAAACAGGCAACATGTTCACGAAGATAGTATGAAGAGGTAAGTTTTACTCACTCTCTTTTTAAAGAAAGGAAAATGGATAAAAGCTCAGCCTCAGGAAGTATTAGACTCATGCAATCTAATCTACAAAAAGTTTTCAACTCACACCAGTCGACTGACCATTGGCAAAAAGTCTACAAACAATAAATGCTGAAGAGGATTTTGAGAACTGTGTACCCTCTAGCTGCTGGTGAGATGTAAAAGGGTTAAACGCTAATAATGAGAACAGAAAGGAGCTGCGTTGAAAAGGAAAAATTGAGGTACCATTCAATCCAGCAGGCGCACCAATGGGCCTCTCACCTGAGAAGACCAGAATGAAGAAGACCCGGGCTGCAAAAGCTGCACTGCAGCCTTATTCACAGTAGACAAGACAGTGAAGCAACCAAAATGTCCATCAACAGACGAAAGGATAAAGAAGAAGTGGTCCATGTACACAATGAATACTAGCCACGGAAAACAATGAAACACTGCTCTTTGAGGCACCATAGATGATCTTGGAGATAATCACAGAACATGAGCTAAGTCGGAAAGCAAAAGTCCTATATCCTATGATATCACTTATAGGCGTTATCTAATAACTGACACAAATGAACATATTTCCACAGAGAAAGTCAATCACACACTTATTTAAAAAAACTATGCTTATCTAAAAGGAAAGGTGGGGGGAATGGATAAATGAAGATTAGCGTTACCATATGTATACAAATACATATTATATACATATATCAAAAAGACCGACCATATAGCAAGGAAGGTTTACGGAACACTCTGTAATAATTCACACGGGAAGAGGATCTCTACATAAATAGGTATATAGAATATGTAGATGAACCAGAGTGTGTACACCTTGGACAAGCAACATTCTAAACATTACCCCAATTGAAAAAATGAAAACAACGAACTAGGAGTAATGAGACATAAACTTATGGGGGGTTTTCCTGGCACATTCCATCCAAATTGAAAACCTAGGCAAACAACTTCCAGAAAGGCTCTGCTGCCCTAGTACCCAGATTTGGGAATGGAGAAATGCTGCATCCTTGT
Organism: Balaenoptera ricei; assembly: GCF_028023285.1. Classification (NCBI taxonomy): domain Eukaryota; kingdom Metazoa; phylum Chordata; class Mammalia; order Artiodactyla; family Balaenopteridae; genus Balaenoptera; species Balaenoptera ricei. The sequence goes on along the minus strand of NC_082640.1, from coordinate 84,641,521 downwards.
GGCCGTTTCCCACAACAGCAGCTTTGAACCCACTGCAAAAGGTCACTAATTATTCACCAATTGCAGGTCTGTAAATGACACCGGCCCTCCAAAAAATACTGAGGTCGAAAATCGAACAAAAACTTCTAGAGTGCAACTTTCCAAAAAGAAAATTTGAAGAGGTATATTATACTCACACTTTTTTTCTTTTTTCTTTTAACAGAAAAGCAAAAGGCGTGGAAAAATGATGAATTGTAGGAATTTTTACAGACATGTAAACCCAAATTACAAAAACCTATCAGCTCACACCAGTCAGAATGGCCATCAACAAAAATGCTGCAAACAAGAAATGCTGACGTGATTGTGGAGAAATGCGTACCCTCGATTCGAAGGGGGACGTGGTAAGAGCCACGAATGAAAGCACAATTGAGGTGCCTTGAAAAGGGAAACGCTGAGCTACCATACCAGTCAATCAATCATACCCACTGCTGGGTCTATCACCTGAGAAAAGGAAAATCAAAAATCACAGGCTGGCAATCCTGCACTCCAGCAATATTTACCATAGGCAACACTTGGAAGCAACGAAAATGTCCATCAACAGAGGAATGCACCAAGAAGAAGTGGTCCATGTACACAATGGAATATTAGCCATGGAAAACATTGAAGCACTGCTCTTTGAGGCACCATAGATGAGCCTGGAGATAATCACAAAACATGAAGTAGGTCGGAAAGCAAAAGACCTTTAGCCTATATTATCACTTCTGGCATTATCTAAGAACTGACACAGATGAACATATTTTCAAAGAGAAAGACACTCACAGGTTTAGAAAACAAACTATGCTCATCTAAAAGGAAAGGAGGGTTGGAAATTGAGAAATGAAGATTAGTGTTACTATACATATACAAATACATATTATATACATGTATCAAAAAGACCGAACATATAGCAAGGGAGGTCGACGGAACACTGTAATATTTTACATGGGAAGAGGATCTGTACATTAATAGACATACATAATGTACAAATGAACCAGATTGTGTACACCTAGGACAAACAATATTCTAAACTTTACCCAGATTAAAAAACTTTTAAAAACCAAGAAGAAGTAATGAGACATAAACTTATGGGGGTATCTTCTGGCAAATTCCATTCGAATTTACAACCTAGGACAATGACTTCCAGAAAGGCTCTGCTGCCCTAGTACCCAGATTGGGGAATGGAGAAATGCTACCTCCTTGTGGCCGTTTCCCACAACAGCAGCTTTGAACCCACTGCAAAAGGTCACTAAATTTTCACCAACTTGCAGTTCTGTAAATGACACCTGCCCTCCAGAAAATTTCTGGGGTCAAAAATCGACCAAAAAATTCAAAAGAGGGCAACCTTCGAAGAAGACAATTTCAAGAGCTATATTGTACTCACGGTTTTTTCTTTTAAGAGAAAAGAAAAAGGCGTAGGAATATGATGAATTTTAAAAAATTTAAGACATGCATACCCATATTACAAAAACCGATCAGCTCACAGCAGTCAGAATGGCCATTAGGAATAATGCTGCAAAAAACAAACGGTGAAGGGAGTGTGGAGAAATGCGTACCCTCGGTTGTAAGGCGGGGCATGTAAAGAGCCACAAATGAAAACACAGTGTAGGTGCTTTGAAAAGGGAAACATTGAGCTACCAGTCAATCAATCACAACCAATGCTTGGCCTATCACCTGAGAAAATGAGAATCAAAAAGTCACAGGCTGGCAAACCTGTACGCCAGCAAGATTTACCATAGCCAGCACTTGGAAGCAATGAAAATGTCCATCAACCGAGGAATGCACCAAGAAGAAGTGGTCCACGTACACAACGGAATATTACTCTAATAATAAATATAAATTAAATTTAAAAACAAACAAAAGCAAGGAGACATCAACATTTGTGGGTTTATCCGGGCACATTGCACTCTAATTTACAAACGAAGAACACCATTGGCCGGTAGTTCTGTTTCCCTACTACCAGCAAGTGGAACGAAGAAAGGCTGCTGCTCTCTGGCCGTTACCTGCAAAAGCAGGTTTAAAGCCTGAGCTAATGGTCACTTCATATGAACAAGTACTGCAAGGCTGTAAATGAAACCTGCCCTCAAAGTGTCTTGAGGGAGATAATGGCCAAAATATTTCAAATGGTGACACATACTTTAAGAAAACACTTTGAAGAAATAAGCTCTAATCACAGCTGGAAAAATAAAAAGGACATGTCTTAAAGCTCAGTTTCAACGCAGTATGAGACACATGCAAATTCAACCACAAAGAGGTATCAGCTCACACCACTCAGAATAACCATCAGCAAAAACTACAAAGAATAAATCCTGAAGGTGCTGGGAAGAAATACATACCCTCCACTTTAAGTGGGACGTAACCTGGAAAGAGCCAGAAAGGAGAACAGAATAGATGTGCCTTTAAAAGGTAAACATTGAGCTACCATATGATCCAACAGAACTATTCCTGGATCTATAAACTAAGAAGACAGAATTGGAAGGTCACAGGCACGCAAATCTGCATTGCATAGTATTACAATAGCCAAGATATGGAAGTAACCAAAAAGTCCACCGACAGATGGGTGGACAAAGAAGAACTGCTACCTGTACAGATGGAATAGGAGCTAGGGAAAAAAATGAAACAATGCCATTTCCAGCACCATAGATGAGTCTAGAAGTAATCACGCAACTTGGACTAAGTGAGAAAGCGAAAGACACATATCCTATCATATCACATATAGGTGTTACCTAAAAAATGATACAAAGAAAGATATTTCCACAGAGAAACACTTTCATAGATTCATTAAAAAACTTATGGTTCACCAAATGGAAAATTGTGAGGATTGGATGCATTACCATATTGAGGTTAACAGAGAGATACACACACTTGTGAAATATATAATCACCAAAGACCTACGCAATACCAAGAGAAGACTACTCAACATTGTGTCATAACCTACATGGGAAAAGGATCCGAAGAAGAATAGATATATGTATATGTGTGAAAGAACCACATCTTGCACACCCAGAACAAACAAAACATTGTAATCAAGTTTGCTGTGATAAAAAATAAAACTTAAGTTAAAAATTCCAACAAGAAGTAATTAGACCTAAACTTAAAGGGCTTTTTCCTCGCACATTCCATTCTAATTTACAACCTAGAACACCACTTCCAGTAAGGCTCTGTTGCCCTAGTAACCAGATTTGGTAAAGGAGAAATGCTGCCGCCTTGTGGCCGATTCACGCAAGAGCAAATTTTAACCCACAGCTAATGGTCACTTACCATTCACAAGGACTCAGGGCTGTAAAGGACACCTGCCCTCAAAATTGTGCTGAGGTAGGGAATGGATAAAAAAGTTCAAAACAGGCAACATGTTCACGAAGATAGTATGAAGAGGTAAGTTTTACTCACTCTCTTTTTAAAGAAAGGAAAATGGATAAAAGCTCAGCCTCAGGAAGTATTAGACTCATGCAATCTAATCTACAAAAAGTTTTCAACTCACACCAGTCGACTGACCATTGGCAAAAAGTCTACAAACAATAAATGCTGAAGAGGATTTTGAGAACTGTGTACCCTCTAGCTGCTGGTGAGATGTAAAAGGGTTAAACGCTAATAATGAGAACAGAAAGGAGCTGCGTTGAAAAGGAAAAATTGAGGTACCATTCAATCCAGCAGGCGCACCAATGGGCCTCTCACCTGAGAAGACCAGAATGAAGAAGACCCGGGCTGCAAAAGCTGCACTGCAGCCTTATTCACAGTAGACAAGACAGTGAAGCAACCAAAATGTCCATCAACAGACGAAAGGATAAAGAAGAAGTGGTCCATGTACACAATGAATACTAGCCACGGAAAACAATGAAACACTGCTCTTTGAGGCACCATAGATGATCTTGGAGATAATCACAGAACATGAGCTAAGTCGGAAAGCAAAAGTCCTATATCCTATGATATCACTTATAGGCGTTATCTAATAACTGACACAAATGAACATATTTCCACAGAGAAAGTCAATCACACACTTATTTAAAAAAACTATGCTTATCTAAAAGGAAAGGTGGGGGGAATGGATAAATGAAGATTAGCGTTACCATATGTATACAAATACATATTATATACATATATCAAAAAGACCGACCATATAGCAAGGAAGGTTTACGGAACACTCTGTAATAATTCACACGGGAAGAGGATCTCTACATAAATAGGTATATAGAATATGTAGATGAACCAGAGTGTGTACACCTTGGACAAGCAACATTCTAACCATTACCCCAATTGAAAAAATGAAAACAACGAACTAGGAGTAATGAGACATAAACTTATGGGGGGTTTTCCTGGCACATTCCATCCAAATTGAAAACCTAGGCAAACAACTTCCAGAAAGGCTCTGCTGCCCTAGTACCCAGATTTGGGAATGGAGAAATGCTGCATCCTTGTGGCCGTTTCCCACAACAGCAGCTTTGAACCCACTGCAAAAGGTCACTAATTATTCACCAATTGCAGGTCTGTAAATGACACCGGCCCTCCAAAAAATACTGAGGTCGAAAATCGAACAAAAACTTCTAGAGTGCAACTTTCCAAAAAGAAAATTTGAAGAGGTATATTATACTCACACTTTTTTTCTTTTTTCTTTTAACAGAAAAGCAAAAGGCGTGGAAAAATGATGAATTGTAGGAATTTTTACAGACATGTAAACCCAAATTACAAAAACCTATCAGCTCACACCAGTCAGAATGGCCATCAACAAAAATGCTGCAAACAAGAAATGCTGACGTGATTGTGGAGAAATGCGTACCCTCGATTCGAAGGGGGACGTGGTAAGAGCCACGAATGAAAGCACAATTGAGGTGCCTTGAAAAGGGAAACGCTGAGCTACCATACCAGTCAATCAATCATACCCACTGCTGGGTCTATCACCTGAGAAAAGGAAAATCAAAAATCACAGGCTGGCAATCCTGCACTCCAGCAATATTTACCATAGGCAACACTTGGAAGCAACGAAAATGTCCATCAACAGAGGAATGCACCAAGAAGAAGTGGTCCATGTACACAATGGAATATTAGCCATGGAAAACATTGAAGCACTGCTCTTTGAGGCACCATAGATGAGCCTGGAGATAATCACAAAACATGAAGTAGGTCGGAAAGCAAAAGACCTTTAGCCTATATTATCACTTCTGGCATTATCTAAGAACTGACACAGATGAACATATTTTCAAAGAGAAAGACACTCACAGGTTTAGAAAACAAACTATGCTCATCTAAAAGGAAAGGAGGGTTGGAAATTGAGAAATGAAGATTAGTGTTACTATACATATACAAATACATATTATATACATGTATCAAAAAGACCGAACATATAGCAAGGGAGGTCGACGGAACACTGTAATATTTTACATGGGAAGAGGATCTGTACATTAATAGACATACATAATGTACAAATGAACCAGATTGTGTACACCTAGGACAAACAATATTCTAAACTTTACCCAGATTAAAAAACTTTTAAAAACCAAGAAGAAGTAATGAGACATAAACTTATGGGGGTATCTTCTGGCAAATTCCATTCGAATTTACAACCTAGGACAATGACTTCCAGAAAGGCTCTGCTGCCCTAGTACCCAGATTGGGGAATGGAGAAATGCTACCTCCTTGTGGCCGTTTCCCACAACAGCAGCTTTGAACCCACTGCAAAAGGTCACTAAATTTTCACCAACTTGCAGTTCTGTAAATGACACCTGCCCTCCAGAAAATTTCTGGGGTCAAAAATCGACCAAAAAATTCAAAAGAGGGCAACCTTCGAAGAAGACAATTTCAAGAGCTATATTGTACTCACGGTTTTTTCTTTTAAGAGAAAAGAAAAAGGCGTAGGAATATGATGAATTTTAAAAAATTTAAGACATGCATACCCATATTACAAAAACCGATCAGCTCACAGCAGTCAGAATGGCCATTAGGAATAATGCTGCAAAAAACAAACGGTGAAGGGAGTGTGGAGAAATGCGTACCCTCGGTTGTAAGGCGGGGCATGTAAAGAGCCACAAATGAAAACACAGTGTAGGTGCTTTGAAAAGGGAAACATTGAGCTACCAGTCAATCAATCACAACCAATGCTTGGCCTATCACCTGAGAAAATGAGAATCAAAAAGTCACAGGCTGGCAAACCTGTACGCCAGCAAGATTTACCATAGCCAGCACTTGGAAGCAATGAAAATGTCCATCAACCGAGGAATGCACCAAGAAGAAGTGGTCCACGTACACAACGGAATATTACTCTAATAATAAATATAAATTAAATTTAAAAACAAACAAAAGCAAGGAGACATCAACATTTGTGGGTTTATCCGGGCACATTGCACTCTAATTTACAAACGAAGAACACCATTGGCCGGTAGTTCTGTTTCCCTACTACCAGCAAGTGGAACGAAGAAAGGCTGCTGCTCTCTGGCCGTTACCTGCAAAAGCAGGTTTAAAGCCTGAGCTAATGGTCACTTCATATGAACAAGTACTGCAAGGCTGTAAATGAAACCTGCCCTCAAAGTGTCTTGAGGGAGATAATGGCCAAAATATTTCAAATGGTGACACATACTTTAAGAAAACACTTTGAAGAAATAAGCTCTAATCACAGCTGGAAAAATAAAAAGGACATGTCTTAAAGCTCAGTTTCAACGCAGTATGAGACACATGCAAATTCAACCACAAAGAGGTATCAGCTCACACCACTCAGAATAACCATCAGCAAAAACTACAAAGAATAAATCCTGAAGGTGCTGGGAAGAAATACATACCCTCCACTTTAAGTGGGACGTAACCTGGAAAGAGCCAGAAAGGAGAACAGAATAGATGTGCCTTTAAAAGGTAAACATTGAGCTACCATATGATCCAACAGAACTATTCCTGGATCTATAAACTAAGAAGACAGAATTGGAAGGTCACAGGCACGCAAATCTGCATTGCATAGTATTACAATAGCCAAGATATGGAAGTAACCAAAAAGTCCACCGACAGATGGGTGGACAAAGAAGAACTGCTACCTGTACAGATGGAATAGGAGCTAGGGAAAAAAATGAAACAATGCCATTTCCAGCACCATAGATGAGTCTAGAAGTAATCACGCAACTTGGACTAAGTGAGAAAGCGAAAGACACATATCCTATCATATCACATATAGGTGTTACCTAAAAAATGATACAAAGAAAGATATTTCCACAGAGAAACACTTTCATAGATTCATTAAAAAACTTATGGTTCACCAAATGGAAAATTGTGAGGATTGGATGCATTACCATATTGAGGTTAACAGAGAGATACACACACTTGTGAAATATATAATCACCAAAGACCTACGCAATACCAAGAGAAGACTACTCAACATTGTGTCATAACCTACATGGGAAAAGGATCCGAAGAAGAATAGATATATGTATATGTGTGAAAGAACCACATCTTGCACACCCAGAACAAACAAAACATTGTAATCAAGTTTGCTGTGATAAAAAATAAAACTTAAGTTAAAAATTCCAACAAGAAGTAATTAGACCTAAACTTAAAGGGCTTTTTCCTCGCACATTCCATTCTAATTTACAACCTAGAACACCACTTCCAGTAAGGCTCTGTTGCCCTAGTAACCAGATTTGGTAAAGGAGAAATGCTGCCGCCTTGTGGCCGATTCACGCAAGAGCAAATTTTAACCCACAGCTAATGGTCACTTACCATTCACAAGGACTCAGGGCTGTAAAGGACACCTGCCCTCAAAATTGTGCTGAGGTAGGGAATGGATAAAAAAGTTCAAAACAGGCAACATGTTCACGAAGATAGTATGAAGAGGTAAGTTTTACTCACTCTCTTTTTAAAGAAAGGAAAATGGATAAAAGCTCAGCCTCAGGAAGTATTAGACTCATGCAATCTAATCTACAAAAAGTTTTCAACTCACACCAGTCGACTGACCATTGGCAAAAAGTCTACAAACAATAAATGCTGAAGAGGATTTTGAGAACTGTGTACCCTCTAGCTGCTGGTGAGATGTAAAAGGGTTAAACGCTAATAATGAGAACAGAAAGGAGCTGCGTTGAAAAGGAAAAATTGAGGTACCATTCAATCCAGCAGGCGCACCAATGGGCCTCTCACCTGAGAAGACCAGAATGAAGAAGACCCGGGCTGCAAAAGCTGCACTGCAGCCTTATTCACAGTAGACAAGACAGTGAAGCAACCAAAATGTCCATCAACAGACGAAAGGATAAAGAAGAAGTGGTCCATGTACACAATGAATACTAGCCACGGAAAACAATGAAACACTGCTCTTTGAGGCACCATAGATGATCTTGGAGATAATCACAGAACATGAGCTAAGTCGGAAAGCAAAAGTCCTATATCCTATGATATCACTTATAGGCGTTATCTAATAACTGACACAAATGAACATATTTCCACAGAGAAAGTCAATCACACACTTATTTAAAAAAACTATGCTTATCTAAAAGGAAAGGTGGGGGGAATGGATAAATGAAGATTAGCGTTACCATATGTATACAAATACATATTATATACATATATCAAAAAGACCGACCATATAGCAAGGAAGGTTTACGGAACACTCTGTAATAATTCACACGGGAAGAGGATCTCTACATAAATAGGTATATAGAATATGTAGATGAACCAGAGTGTGTACACCTTGGACAAGCAACATTCTAACCATTACCCCAATTGAAAAAATGAAAACAACGAACTAGGAGTAATGAGACATAAACTTATGGGGGGTTTTCCTGGCACATTCCATCCAAATTGAAAACCTAGGCAAACAACTTCCAGAAAGGCTCTGCTGCCCTAGTACCCAGATTTGGGAATGGAGAAATGCTGCATCCTTGTGGCCGTTTCCCACAACAGCAGCTTTGAACCCACTGCAAAAGGTCACTAATTATTCACCAATTGCAGGTCTGTAAATGACACCGGCCCTCCAAAAAATACTGAGGTCGAAAATCGAACAAAAACTTCTAGAGTGCAACTTTCCAAAAAGAAAATTTGAAGAGGTATATTATACTCACACTTTTTTTCTTTTTTCTTTTAACAGAAAAGCAAAAGGCGTGGAAAAATGATGAATTGTAGGAATTTTTACAGACATGTAAACCCAAATTACAAAAACCTATCAGCTCACACCAGTCAGAATGGCCATCAACAAAAATGCTGCAAACAAGAAATGCTGACGTGATTGTGGAGAAATGCGTACCCTCGATTCGAAGGGGGACGTGGTAAGAGCCACGAATGAAAGCACAATTGAGGTGCCTTGAAAAGGGAAACGCTGAGCTACCATACCAGTCAATCAATCATACCCACTGCTGGGTCTATCACCTGAGAAAAGGAAAATCAAAAATCACAGGCTGGCAATCCTGCACTCCAGCAATATTTACCATAGGCAACACTTGGAAGCAACGAAAATGTCCATCAACAGAGGAATGCACCAAGAAGAAGTGGTCCATGTACACAATGGAATATTAGCCATGGAAAACATTGAAGCACTGCTCTTTGAGGCACCATAGATGAGCCTGGAGATAATCACAAAACATGAAGTAGGTCGGAAAGCAAAAGACCTTTAGCCTATATTATCACTTCTGGCATTATCTAAGAACTGACACAGATGAACATATTTTCAAAGAGAAAGACACTCACAGGTTTAGAAAACAAACTATGCTCATCTAAAAGGAAAGGAGGGTTGGAAATTGAGAAATGAAGATTAGTGTTACTATACATATACAAATACATATTATATACATGTATCAAAAAGACCGAACATATAGCAAGGGAGGTCGACGGAACACTGTAATATTTTACATGGGAAGAGGATCTGTACATTAATAGACATACATAATGTACAAATGAACCAGATTGTGTACACCTAGGACAAACAATATTCTAAACTTTACCCAGATTAAAAAACTTTTAAAAACCAAGAAGAAGTAATGAGACATAAACTTATGGGGGTATCTTCTGGCAAATTCCATTCGAATTTACAACCTAGGACAATGACTTCCAGAAAGGCTCTGCTGCCCTAGTACCCAGATTGGGGAATGGAGAAATGCTACCTCCTTGTGGCCGTTTCCCACAACAGCAGCTTTGAACCCACTGCAAAAGGTCACTAAATTTTCACCAACTTGCAGTTCTGTAAATGACACCTGCCCTCCAGAAAATTTCTGGGGTCAAAAATCGACCAAAAAATTCAAAAGAGGGCAACCTTCGAAGAAGACAATTTCAAGAGCTATATTGTACTCACGGTTTTTTCTTTTAAGAGAAAAGAAAAAGGCGTAGGAATATGATGAATTTTAAAAAATTTAAGACATGCATACCCATATTACAAAAACCGATCAGCTCACAGCAGTCAGAATGGCCATTAGGAATAATGCTGCAAAAAACAAACGGTGAAGGGAGTGTGGAGAAATGCGTACCCTCGGTTGTAAGGCGGGGCATGTAAAGAGCCACAAATGAAAACACAGTGTAGGTGCTTTGAAAAGGGAAACATTGAGCTACCAGTCAATCAATCACAACCAATGCTTGGCCTATCACCTGAGAAAATGAGAATCAAAAAGTCACAGGCTGGCAAACCTGTACGCCAGCAAGATTTACCATAGCCAGCACTTGGAAGCAATGAAAATGTCCATCAACCGAGGAATGCACCAAGAAGAAGTGGTCCACGTACACAACGGAATATTACTCTAATAATAAATATAAATTAAATTTAAAAACAAACAAAAGCAAGGAGACATCAACATTTGTGGGTTTATCCGGGCACATTGCACTCTAATTTACAAACGAAGAACACCATTGGCCGGTAGTTCTGTTTCCCTACTACCAGCAAGTGGAACGAAGAAAGGCTGCTGCTCTCTGGCCGTTACCTGCAAAAGCAGGTTTAAAGCCTGAGCTAATGGTCACTTCATATGAACAAGTACTGCAAGGCTGTAAATGAAACCTGCCCTCAAAGTGTCTTGAGGGAGATAATGGCCAAAATATTTCAAATGGTGACACATACTTTAAGAAAACACTTTGAAGAAATAAGCTCTAATCACAGCTGGAAAAATAAAAAGGACATGTCTTAAAGCTCAGTTTCAACGCAGTATGAGACACATGCAAATTCAACCACAAAGAGGTATCAGCTCACACCACTCAGAATAACCATCAGCAAAAACTACAAAGAATAAATCCTGAAGGTGCTGGGAAGAAATACATACCCTCCACTTTAAGTGGGACGTAACCTGGAAAGAGCCAGAAAGGAGAACAGAATAGATGTGCCTTTAAAAGGTAAACATTGAGCTACCATATGATCCAACAGAACTATTCCTGGATCTATAAACTAAGAAGACAGAATTGGAAGGTCACAGGCACGCAAATCTGCATTGCATAGTATTACAATAGCCAAGATATGGAAGTAACCAAAAAGTCCACCGACAGATGGGTGGACAAAGAAGAACTGCTACCTGTACAGATGGAATAGGAGCTAGGGAAAAAAATGAAACAATGCCATTTCCAGCACCATAGATGAGTCTAGAAGTAATCACGCAACTTGGACTAAGTGAGAAAGCGAAAGACACATATCCTATCATATCACATATAGGTGTTACCTAAAAAATGATACAAAGAAAGATATTTCCACAGAGAAACACTTTCATAGATTCATTAAAAAACTTATGGTTCACCAAATGGAAAAATGTGAGGATTGGATGCATTACCATATTGAGGTTAACAGAGAGATACACACACTTGTGAAATATATAATCACCAAAGACCTACGCAATACCAAGAGAAGACTTCTCAACATTGTGTCATAACCTACATGGGAAAAGGATCCGAAGAAGAATAGATATATGTATATGTGTGAAAGAACCACATCTTGCACACCCAGAACAAACAAAACATTGTAATCAAGTTTGCTGTGATAAAAAATAAAAATTAAGTTAAAAATTCCAACAAGAAGTAATTAGACCTAAACTTAAAGGGCTTTTTCCTCGCACATTCCATTCTAATTTACAACCTAGAACACCACTTCCAGTAAGGCTCTGTTGCCCTAGTAACCAGATTTGGTAAAGGAGAAATGCTGCCGCCTTGTGGCCGATTCACGCAAGAGCAACTTTTAACCCACAGCTAATGGTCACTTACCATTCACAAGGACTCAGGGCTGTAAAGGACACCTGCCCTCAAAATTGTGCTGAGGTAGGGAATGGATAAAAAAGTTCAAAACAGGCAACATGTTCACGAAGATAGTATGAAGAGGTAAGTTTTACTCACTCTCTTTTTAAAGAAAGGAAAATGGATAAAAGCTCAGCCTCAGGAAGTATTAGACTCATGCAATCTAATCTACAAAAAGTTTTCAACTCACACCAGTCGACTGACCATTGGCAAAAAGTCTACAAACAATAAATGCTGAAGAGGATTTAGAGAACTGTGTACCCTCTAGCTGCTGGTGAGATGTAAAAGGGTTAAACGCTAATAATGAGAACAGAAAGGAGCTGCGTTGAAAAGGAAAAATTGAGGTACCATACAATCCAGCAGGCGCACCAATGGGCCTCTCACCTGAGAAGACCAGAATGAAGAAGACCCGGGCTGCAAAAGCTGCACTGCAGCCTTATTCACAGTAGACAAGACAGTGAAGCAACCAAAATGTCCATCAACAGATGAAAGGATAAAGAAGAAGTGGTCCATGTACACAATGAATACTAGCCACGGAAAACAATGAAACACTGCTCTTTGAGGCACCATAGATGATCTTGGAGATAATCACAGAACATGAGCTAAGTCGGAAAGCAAAAGTCCTATATCCTATGATATCACTTATAGGCGTTATCTAATAACTGACACAAATGAACATATTTCCACAGAGAAAGTCAATCACACACTTATTTAAAAAAACTATGCTTATCTAAAAGGAAAGGTGGGGGGAATGGATAAATGAAGATTAGCGTTACCATATGTATACAAATACATATTATATACATATATCAAAAAGAGCGACCATATAGCAAGGAAGGTTTACGGAACACTCTGTAATAATTCACACGGGAAGAGGATCTCTACATAAATAGGTATATAGAATATGTAGATGAACCAGAGTGTGTACACCTTGGACAAGCAACATTCTAACCATTACCCCAATTGAAAAAATGAAAACAACGAACTAGGAGTAATGAGACATAAACTTATGGGGGGTTTTCCTGGCACATTCCATCCAAATTGAAAACCTAGGCAAACAACTTCCAGAAAGGCTCTGCTGCCCTAGTACCCAGATTTGGGAATGGAGAAATGCTGCATCCTTGTGGCCGTTTCCCACAACAGCAGCTTTGAACCCACTGCAAAAGGTCACTAATTATTCACCAATTGCAGGTCTGTAAATGACACCGGCCCTCCAAAAAATACTGAGGTCGAAAATCGAACAAAAACTTCTAGAGTGCAACTTTCCAAAAAGAAAATTTGAAGAGGTATATTATACTCACACTTTTTTTCTTTTTTCTTTTAACAGAAAAGCAAAAGGCGTGGAAAAATGATGAATTGTAGGAATTTTTACAGACATGTAAACCCAAATTACAAAAACCTATCAGCTCACACCAGTCAGAATGGCCATCAACAAAAATGCTGCAAACAAGAAATGCTGACGTGATTGTGGAGAAATGCGTACCCTCGATTCGAAGGGGGACGTGGTAAGAGCCACGAATGAAAGCACAATTGAGGTGCCTTGAAAAGGGAAACGTTGAGCTACCATACCAGTCAATCAATCATACCCACTGCTGGGTCTATCACCTGAGAAAAGGAAAATCAAAAATCACAGGCTGGCAATCCTGCACTCCAGCAATATTTACCATAGGCAACACTTGGAAGCAACGAAAATGTCCATCAACAGAGGAATGCAGCAAGAAGAAGTGGTCCATGTACACAATGGAATATTAGCCATGGAAAACATTGAAGCACTGCTCTTTGAGGCGCCAGAGATGAGCCTGGAGATAATCACAAAACATGAAGTAGGTCGGAAAGCAAAAGACCTATAGCCTATATTATCACTTCTGGCATTATCTAAGAACTGACACAGATGAACATATTTTCAAAGAGAAAGACACTCACAGGTTTAGAAAACAAACTATGCTCATCTAAAAGGAAAGGAGGGTTGGAAATTGAGAAATGAAGATTAGTGTTACTATACATATACAAATACATATTATATACATGTATCAAAAAGACCGAACATATAGCAAGGGAGGTCGACGGAACACTGTAATATTTTACATGGGAAGAGGATCTGTACATTAATAGACATACATAATGTACAAATGAACCAGATTGTGTACACCTAGGACAAACAATATTCTAAACTTTACCCAGATTAAAAAACTTTTCAAAACCAAGAAGAAGTAATGAGACATAAACTTATGGGGATTTCTCCTGGCAAATTCCATTCTAATTTACAACCTAGGACAATGACTTCCAGAAAGGCTCTGCTGCCCTAGTACCCAGATTGGGGAATGGAGAAGTGCTACATCCTTGTGGACGTTTCCCACAACAGCAGCTTTGAACCCACTGCAAAAGGTCACTAAATTTTCACCAACTTGCAGTTTTGTAAATGGCACCTGCCCTCCAGAAAATTTCTGGGGTCCAAAATAGACAAAAAAATTCAGAAGAGGGCAAGCTTCGAAGAAGACAATTTCAAGAGCTGTATCGTACTCACGGTTTTTTCTTTTAAGAGAAAAGAAAAAGGCGTAGGAATAGGATGAATTTTAAAAATTTTAATGACATGCATACCTATATTACAAAAACCGATTAGCTCACAGCAGTCAGAATGGCCATTAGGAAAAATGCTGCAAAAAATAAATGGTGAAGGGAGTGTGGAGAAATGCGTACCCTCGGTTGTAAGGGGGGGCATGTAAAGAGCCACTAATGAAAACACAGTGTAGGTGCTCTGAAAAGGGAAACATTGAGCTACCAGTCAATCAATCACAACCAATGCTTGGCCTATCACCTGAGAAAATGAGAATCAAAAAGTCACAGGCTGGCAAACCTGTACGCCAGCAAGATTTACCATAGCCAGCACTTGGAAGCAATGAAAATGTCCATCAACCGAGGAATGCACCAAGAAGAAGTGGTCCACGTACACAACGGAATATTACTCTAATAATAAATATAAATTAAATTTAAAAACAAACAAAAGCAAGGAGACATCAACATTTGTGGGTTTATCCGGGCACATTGCACTCTAATTTACAAACGAAGAACACCACTGGCCGGTAGTTCTGTTTCCCTACTACCAGCAAATGGAACGAAGAAAGGCTGCTGCTCTCTGGCCGTTACCTGCAAAAGCAGGTTTAAAGCCTGAGCTAATGGTCACTTCATATGAACAAGTACTGCAAGGCTGTAAATGAAACCTGCCCTCAAAGTGTCTTGAGGGAGATAATGGCCAAAATATTTCAAATGGTGACACATACTTTAAGAAAACACTTTGAAGAAATAAGCTCTAATCACAGCTGGAAAAATAAAAAGGACATGTCTTAAAGCTCAATTTCAACGCAGTATGAGACACATGCAAATTCAACCACAAAGAGGTATCAGCTCACACCACTCAGAATAACCATCAGCAAAAACTACAAAGAATAAATTCTGAGGGTGCTGGGAAGAAATGCATACCCTCCACTTTAAGTGGGACGTAACCTGGAAAGAGCCACTAAGGAGAACAGAATAGAGGTGCCTTTCAAAGGTAAACATTGAGCTACCGTATGATCCAGCAGAACTATTCCTGGATCTATAAACTAAGAAGACAGAATTGGAAGGACACAGGCACGCAAATCTGCATTGCATAGTATTACAATAGCCAAGATATGGAAGTAACCAAAAAGTCCACCGACAGATGGGTGGACAAAGAAGAACTGCTACCTGTACAGATGGAATAGGAGCTAGTGACAAAAATGAAACAATGCCATCTCCAGCACCATAGATGAGTCTAGAAGTAATCACGCAACTTGGACTAAGTGAGAAAGCGAAAAACACATATCCTATCATATCACATATAGGTGTTACCTAAAAAATGATACAAACAAGGATATTTCCATAGAGAAACAGTATCATAGATTCATTAAAAAACTTATGGTTCACCAAATGGAAAGGTGTGAGGATTGGATGCATTACCATATGGAGGTTAACAGAGAGATACACACACTTGTGAAATATATAATGACCAAAGACCTACTCAATACCTAGAGAAGACTACTCAACATTGTGTCATAACCTACATGGGAAAAGGATCCGAAGAAGAATAGATATATGCATATGTGTGAAAGAACCACATCTTGCACACCCAGAACAAACAAAACATTGTAATCAAGTTTGCTGTGATAAAAAATAAAAATTAAGTTAAAAATACCAATAAGAAGTAATGAGACATAAACTGAAAGGGCTTTTTCCTCGCACATTCCATTCTAATTTACAACCTAGAACACCACTTCCAGTAAGGCTCTGTTGCCCTAGTAACCAGATTTGGTAAAGGAGAAATGCTGCCGCCTTGTGGCCGATTCACGCAAGAGCAGCTTTTAACCCACAGCTAATGGTCACTTACCATTCACAAGGACTCAGGGCTGTAAAGGACACCTGCCCTCAAAATTGTGCTGAGGTAGGGAATGGATAAAAAAAATTCAAAACAGGCAAAAATTTCAAGAAGGTAGTATGAAGAGGTAAGTTTTACTCACTCTCTTTTTAAAGAAAGGAAAATGGATAAAAGCTCCACCTCAGGAAGTATTAGCCTCATGCAATCTAGTCTACGAAAAGTTTTCAACTCACACCAGTCGACTGACCATTGGCAAAAAGTCTACAAACAATAAATGCTGAAGAGGTTTTAGAGAACTGTGTACCCTCTAGCTGCTGGTGAGATGCAAAAGGGTTAAACACTAATAATGAGAACAGAAAGGAGCTGCGTTGAAAAGGAAAAATTGAGGTACCATTCAATCCAGCAGGCGCACCAATGGGCCTCTCACCTGAGAAGACCAGAATGAAGAAGACCCGGGCTGCAAAACTGCACTGCAGCCTTATTCACAATAGACAAGACAGTGAAGCAACCAAAATGTCCATCAACAGATGAAAGGATAAAGAAGAAGTGGTCCATGTACACAATGGAATATAAGCCATGGAAAACAATGAAGCACTGCTCTTTGAGGCACCATAGATGAGCCTGGATTTAATCACAAAACATAAGGTCGATCGGAAAGCAAAAGACCTATCCTCTCTGATATCACTTATGGTGTTATCTAATATCTGACAGAAATGAACATATTTCCAAAGAGAAAGACACTCACGTGCTTAGAAATCAAACTCTGCTCATGTATAAAGAAAGGTGGGGGCAATGGATAAATGAAGATTAGTGTTACTATACCTATATAAATACATATTATATATATTTATCAAAAAGCCAGACCATATATTAAGGGGGGTCTACGGAACACTCTGTAATATTTTACATGGGAGAGGATCTGTACATGAATAGACGTATATAATGTATAAATGAACCAGACTGTGTACACTTAGGACTAACAATATTCTAATCTTAACACCGATTTTAAAAATTTAAAAAACCAAGAAGATGTAATGAGACATAATCATATGGGGCTATATCCTGGCACATTCCATTCTTATTTACAACCTAAGAACATGACTTCCAGAAAGGCTCTTGCCCTAGTACCCAGATTTGGGAATGGAGAAATGCTACCCCATTGTAGCCGTTTCCCACAACAGAAGCTTTAAACCCATTGCTTAAGGTCACTAAGTATTCATATAACCGCAGGCCTGTAAATGACACCTACCCTCCAAAACAATCCTGGGGTTGAAAATTGACCAAAAAATTCAAATGAGGGCAACGTTCCAAGAAGACACTTTCAAGAGGTATATTGTACTCACACTTTTTTCTTTTTTTTTTAAACAGAAAAAAAAGGTGTGGAAAACTGATGAATTTTAGAAATTTTAATGACATGAATACCCATATTACAAAAACCTATCAGCTCACAGCAGTCAGAATGGCCATTAGGAAAAATGCTGCAAAAAATAAACGGTGAAGGGAGTGTGGAGAAATGCGTACCCTCGGTTGTAAGGGGGGGCATGTAAAGAGCCACTAATTAAAACACAATGTAGGTGCTTTGAACAGGGAAACATTGAGCTACCAGTCAATCAGTCACAACCACTGCTGGGCCTATCACCTGAGAAAATGAAAATCATAAAGTCACAGGCTGGCAATCCCGCACTCCAGCACTATTTACCATAGCCAACACTTGGAAGCAACAAAAATGTCCATCAACCGAGGAATGCACCAAGACGAAGTGTTCCATGTACACAATGGAATATTACTCCAATAATAAATATAAATTAAATCTAAAAAACAAAGCAAAAGTAAGGAGGCATCAGCATTTGTGGGTTTATCCGGGCACATTGCACTCTAATTTATAACCGAGGGCCACCAGTGGCCGGAAGGTGTGTTTCCCTAGTTACCAGAGTGGGGAACATAGAAAGGCTGCCGCCTTCTGGCCGTTACCTGCAAAAGCAGCTTTAAAGCCTGTGCTAATGGTCACTTCATATGAACAAGTACTGCAGGGCTGTAAATGAAACCTGCCCTCAAAATGTCTTGAGGGAGGTAATGGCCAAAAAATTTCAAAATGTGACACATACTTTAAGTAAACACTTTGAAGAACTAAGCTGTAATCACAGTTTGATAAATAAAAAGGACATGCTTTAAAGCTCAATTTCAACAGATTATGGAACACATGCAAGTTCAACCACAAAGAGGTCTCAGCTCGTTCCTGTCAGAATAACCATCATCAATAAAACTACAAACAATAAATACTGAAGGTGTTTTGGAGAAATGCATACCCTCAACTTTAAGTTGGACGTAACCTGGAAAGAGCCACTAATGAGAATTGAATGGTGGTGCCTTTAAAACGTACACACTGAGCTACCATATGATACAGCAAGCCCACTCCTTGGCCTATAACATAGGAAGATAGATCTGGAAAGACACAGGCAAGCAAATGTGCATTGCAGCAGTATTACAATAGCCAAGACATGGATGCAACCAAAAAGTCCATCAAGAGTTGCGTTGCCAAAGAAGAACTGGTTCATGTACAGATGGAATATTAACCAGGGAAAAAAATGAAACAAGGCCATTTGCAGCACCATGTATGATTCTTGAGGTAATCAGGCAAATTGTACTAAGTCAGAAAACAAAAGACACATATCCTATAATATCACTTATAGGTCTTAGCTAAAAATTGACACCAATGAAGATATTTCCACAGAGAAATGCAATCACAGATTCATTAAAGAAACTTATGTTTCACCAAATGGAAAGGTGTGAGGATTGGATACATTAGGATATTGGGGTTAACATAGATATAGAAACACATGTGAAATATGTAATCACCAAAGACCTACGTAATACCAAGAGAAGATTACTCAACATTGTGTCATAATCTACATGGGAAAATGATCCAAAGAAGAATAGATATATGTATATATTTAAAAGAACCACATCTTGCACACCTAGAAGAAACAAAACATTTTAATCAAATTTGCTCTGATAAAAAATAAAAATTAAATTAAAAAAAGAACAAGAAGTAATGAGACATAAACTTAAGGGGCTTTTTGCTGGCACATTGCATTCTACTTTACAACCAGAACATGACTTCCATTAAGGCTTTGTCATCACTAATAAAGCAGCTTTATTAGCAATGTTGAAGATAGCTTAAAAGAAGTCTCACTAATTATTGATAGTAGCAAGAAAACAAAGTAAAGTATAAATCTCACTGCAAAAAGTATACATAGAGTGAGGATAGTAGATCAAACACTTATTACACTTCTGTAAAGAATAAAAGACAACAATAGTATGGTTTTTTTTTAAAAAGAAAGGGCCCAAATAAATCTGAAATGAAAGAGATGATGTTACAACAGACACCACAGAAATACAAAGTATCCTAAGATACACACAGGGTAACTCAGGGCTCAGACTGGACAGAGCCCACTCTCCAGTCCCCTTTACATGACTTACAGGAGCCTCAGGAACTGAGGAGGGGGTCCCTGAGGAGAGGCTCAAGATAGAATATGGTAGGCATTAACATGGCTCCATTCATCTTAAACATGCCTGAACTACATTCACACGAGATGATTTTGTCCTGTATGTACATCGGCACCTCTAGTTGGAACTGCAGATCTTTGGCTTCATCACCTCTACTGAGAGCATTAGCTTCACCTGCTGTGGACCGTCTCCTATAGGATTTCTAGAACCACAAAACATCGAAGCTTCACAGGACCCAGAGTCTGTGCGACTCCACGCAGAGTCTCAGAATCTCAACTCCACTCAGATACTCCACTCTTGGAGGGCACACACAAAGTAATGTGCACATCAGGGCCCAGGGGAAAGAGCAGTGACCCTGTAGGAGAATGACCAGAACTACCTGATAGTTTTAGAGGGTCTCCTGCAGAGGCAGGTGGTGGCTGTGGCTGTGGCTCACCGTGAGGACAACGACACTGGCAGCAGAAGTTCTGGGAAATACTCCTTGGTGTGAGACCTCCCAGAGTCCGCCATTAGCCCCACCAAGAGCAAGGTAGGCTCCAGTTCTGGGTTGCCTCAGGCCAAACAACCAACAGGGAGGGAACCCAGCCCCATGGATCAGCAGACAAGCAGATTAAACTTTTTATTAAAGTTTTATTTAATCTGCAGACAAGTGGATTAAAGCTCTGCCCACCAAAGCAACACCCAGCTCTACCCACCACCAGTCCCTCCCATCAGGAAGCTTGCACAAGCCTCTAAGATAGACTCAACCACTGGAGAGCAGACAGCAGAAGGAAGAAGAACTACAATTCTGAAGCCTGTGGAAGGAAAACCACATTCACAGAAAGATAGACAAAATGAAAAGGCAGAAGACTTTATACCAGATCAAGGAACAAGATAAAACCCCAGAAAAAAAACGAAATGAGGTGGAGATAGGGAACCTTCCAGAAAAAGAATCAGAATAAAGATAGTGAAGATGATCCAAGACCTTGGCAAAAGAATGGAGGCAAAAACAAAAAGAATAAAATATCTAGGAATAAACCTACCTAAGGAGACAAAAGACCTGTATGCAGAAAATTATAGGACACTGATGAAAGAAATTAAAGATGATACAAATAGATGGAGAGAGATACCATGTTCTTGGATTGGAAGAATCAACATTGTGAAAATGACTCTACTACACAAAGCAATCTACAGATTCAATGCAATCCCTATCAAATTACCACTGGCATTTTTCACAGAACTAGAACAAAAAATTTCACAATTTGTATGGAGACACAAAAGACCCCGAATAGCCAAAGCAATCTTGAGAATGAAAAATGGAGCTGGTGGAATCAGGCTCCCTGACTTCAGACTATATTACAAAGCTAGAGTAATCAAGACAGTTTGGTACTGGCACAAAAACAAAAATATAGATCAATGGAACAGGATAGAAAGCCCAGAGATAAACCCACACACATATGGTCACCTTATCTTTGATAAAGGAGGCAAGCATATACAGTGGAGAAAAGACAGCCTCTTCAATAAGTGGTGCTGGGAAAATTGGACAGGTACATGTAAAAGTATGAAATTAGAACACTTCCTGACACCATACACGAAAATAAACTCAAAATGGATTAAAGACCTAAGTGTAAAGTCAGACACTATCAAACTCTTAGAGGAAAAGATAGGCAGAACACTCTATGACATACATCACAGCAAGATCCTTTTTGACCCAGCTCCTAGAGAAATGGAAATAAACACACAAATAAACAAATGAGACCTAATGAAACTTAAAAGCTTTTGCACAGCAAAGGAAACCATAAACAAGAGCAAAAGACAACCCTCATAATGGGAGAAAATATTTGCAAATGAAGCAAATAACAAAGGATTATTCTCCAAGATTTACAAGCAGCTCATGCAGCTCAATAACAAAAAAACAAACAACCCAATCCAAAAATGGGCAGAAGACCTAAATAGACATTTCTCCAAAGAAGATATACAGATGGCCAACAGACACATGAAAGAATGCTCAACATCATTAATCATTAGAGAAATGCAAATCAAAACTACAATGAGGTATCATCTCACACCGGTCAGAATGGCCATCATCAAAAAAATCTAGAAACAATAAATGCTGGAGAGGGTGTGGAGAAAAGGGAACCCTCTTGCACTGTTGATGGGAATGTAAATTGATACAGCCACTATGGAGAACAGTATGGAGGTTCCTTAAAAAACTAAAAATAGAACTACCATACGACCCAGCAATCCCACTACTGGGCATATACCCTGAGAAAACCATAATTCAAAAAGAGTCATGTACCAAAATGTTCATTGCAGCTCTATTTACAATAGCCAGGACATGGAAGCAACCTAAGTGTCCATCATCGGATGAATGGATAAAGAAGATGTGGCACATATATACAATGGACTATTACTCGGCCATAAAAAGAAATGAAATGGAGGTATTTGTAATGAAGTGGATGGAGTTAGAGTCTGTCATACAGAGTGAAGTAAGTCAGAAAGAGAAAAACAAATACAGTATGCTAACACATATATATGGAATCTAAGGGGAAAAAAAGGTCATGAAGAACCTAGTGGCAAGATGGGAATAAAGACACAGACCTACTAAAGAATGGACTTGAGGATATGGGGAGGGGGAGGGGTGAGATGTGACAGGGTGACAGAGTGTCATGGACATATATACCCTACCAAATGTAAAATAGATGGCTAATGGGAAGCAGCCGCATAGCACAGGGAGATCAGCTCGGTGCTTTGTGACCGCCTAGGGGGGTGGGATGGGGAGGGTGGGAGGGAGGGAGATGCGGGAGGGAGGAGATATGGGAACGTGTGTATATGTGTAGCTGATTCACTTTGTTATAAAGCAGAAACTAACACACCATTGTGAAGCAATTATACTTCAATAAAGATGTTTTTAAAAAAAACGTAAAAAAAAAATTTAAAAAAAAAAGAATGGAGGCAAAGATCGAGAAGATGCAAGAAATGCTTAACAAAGACCTAGAAGAATTAAGGAACAAACACCTAGAAGAATTAAAGAACAAACAAACAGAGGTGAATAATATAATAACTGAAATGAAAAATACACTAGAAGGAATCAGTAGCAGAATAACTGTGGCAGAAGAACGGATAAGTGATCTGGAAGACAGAAAGGTGGAAATCACTGCCATGGAACAGAATAAAGAAAAAGAATGAAAATAAATGAAGACACCCTAAGAGTCCTCTGGGACAACATTAAATGCAACAACATTCACATTATAGGGGTCCCAGAAGGAGAAGAGAGAGAGAAAGGACGCAAGAATATATTTGAAGAGATTATAGTCCAAAACTTCCCTAGCATGGGAAAAGAAATAGCCACCCAAGTCCAGGAAGCGCAGAGAGTCCCAGGCAGGATAAATCAAAGGAGAAAAATGCCAAGACACATAGTAACCAAATTGACAAAAATTAAAGACAAAGAAAAATTATTGAAAGCAACAAGGGAAAAATGACAAATAACATAAAAGGGAACTCCCATAACAGCTGATTTCTCAGCAGAAAATCTACAAGCCAGAAGGGAGTGGCATGATAAATTTAAAGTGATGAAAGGGAAGAACCGACAACCAAGAGTACTCCAGCCAGCAAGGATCTCTTTCAGATTTCACAGAGAAATCAAAAGTCCTAAGACAAGCAAAAGCTAAGAGAATTCAGCACCATGAAACCAGCTCTACACCAAATGCTAAAGGAAATTCTCTAAGTGGGAAACACAAGAGAAGAAAAGGACCCAACAAGACAAACCCGTAACAATTAAGAAAATAGTAATATACATATCAATAATTACCTTAAACATGAATGGACTAAATGTTCCAACCAAAAGACACAGCCTCTCTGAATGGATACAAAAACAAGACCTATATATATGCTGTCTACAAGAGACCCATTTCAGACCTAGGGACACATACAGACTGAAAGTGAGGCGATGGAAAAATATATTCTATGCAAATGAAAATCAAAAGAAAGCTGGAGTAGCAATACTCATATCAGATAAAATAGACTTTAAAATAAAGAATGTTACAAAAGACAAGGAAAGACACTACATAACGGTCAAGGGATCCATCCAAGAAGAAGATATAACAATTATAAATATATATGTACCCAACATAGGAGCACCTCAATATATAAGGCAACTGCTAACAGCTATAAAAGAAGAAATCGACAGTAACACAATAATAGCGGGGGACTTTAACAGCTCACTTACACCAGTGGAGATCATCCAGAAAGAAAATTAATAAGGAAACACAAGCTTTAAATGACACAATAGACCAGATAGAGTTAACTGATATTTATAGGACATTCCATCCAAAAACAGCAGATTACACGTTCTTCTCAACTGCACACGGAACATTCTCCAGGATAGATCACATCTCGGGTCACAAAAAAGCCTCAGTAAATTAAAGAAAACTGAAATCATATCAAGCAGCTGTTCCGACCACAATGCTATGAGATTAAAAATCAATTACAGGGAAAAATCCGTAAAAAACAAAAAACATGGAGGCTAAACAATACGTTACTAAATAACCCAGAGATCACTGAAGAAATAAAAGAGGAAATCAAAAACTACCTAGAGACAAATGACAACAAAAACACGATGATCCAAAACCTATGGGATGCAGCAAAAGCAGTTCTAAGAGGGAAGGTTATAGCAATACAAGCCTACCTCAAGAAACAAGAAAAATCTCAGATAAACAATCTAACCTTACACCTAGAGGAACTAGAGAAAGAAGAACAAAACTCAACGTTAGTAGAAGGAAAGGAATCATAAAGATCAGAGCAGAAATAAATGGAATAGAAACAAAGAAAATGAAAGCAAAGATCAATAAAACTAAAAGCTGGTTCTTTGAGAAGATAAACAAAAATGATAAGCCTTTAGCCAGACCCAAGAAAAAGAGGGAGAGGACTCAAATCAACAAAATTAGAAGTGAAAAAGGAGAAGTTACAACAGACACCACAGGCATACAAAACATCCTAAGAGACTACTACAAGCAACTCTATGCCAATAAAATGGACAACCTGGAAGAAATGGACACATTCTTAGAAAGGGATAACTTTCCAAGACTGAATCAGGAAGAAATAGAGAATATGAACAAACCTATCACAAGCAATGAAATTGAAACTGTGATTAAAAATCTTCCAACAAACAAAAGTCCAGAACCAGATGGCATCACAGGTGAATTCTATCAAATATTTAGAGAAGAGCTAGTGCCCAACCTTCTCAAATTCTTCAAAACAATTGCAGGGGAAGGAACACTCCCAAACTCATTCTATGAGACCACCATCACCCTGATACCAAAACCAGACAAAGATACTACAAGGAAAGTAAATTATAGACCAATATCACTGATGAATATAGATGTAAAAATCCTCAACAAAATACTAGCAAACAGAATCGAACAACACGTTAAAAGGATCATACACCATGATCAAGTGGGGTTTATCCCAGGGATGCAAGGATTCTTCAATATACACAAATCAATGTGATACACCATATTAACAAATTGTAGAATAAAACCATATGATCATCTCAATAGATGCAGGAAAAGATTTTGAGAAAATTCAACATCCATTTATGATAAAAACTCTGCAGAGTGTGGGCATAGAGGGAAACTACCTCAACCTTATAAAGGCCATATATGACAAACCCACAGCAAACAGCATTCTCAATGGTGAAAAACTGAAAGCGTTTCCTCTAAGATCAGGAACAAGACGAGGATGTCCACTCTCACCACTACTATTCAACATAGTTTTGGAAGTCCTAGCCATGGCAATCAGAGAAGAAAAAGAAATAAAAGGAATACAAAAAGGAAAAGAAGAAGTAAAATTGTCACTGTTTGCAGATGACATCATATCGTAGATAGAGAATCCTAAAGATGCCACCAGAAAACCACTGGAGCTAATCAATGAATTTGGTAAAGTTGCAGGATACAAAATTAATGCACAGAAATTGCTTGCATTCCTATACACTAACAATGAAAGAACAGAAAGAGAAATTAAGGAAACAATCCCATTACCACTGCAACAAAAAGAATAAAATACCTAGGAATAAACCTACCTAAGGAAGTAAAAGACCTGTACTCAGAAAACTATAAGACACTGATGAAAGAAATCAAAGATGATATAAACAGATGGAGACATATACCATGTTCTAGGATTAGAAGAATCAATATTGTGAAAATGACTATACTACCCAAAGCAATCTACAGATTCAATGCAATCCCTATCAAAATACCTTTGGCATTTTCTACAGAACTAGAAAAAAAAATCTTAAAACTTGTAGGGAGACACAAAAGACCCCGGATAGCCAAAGCAGCCTTGAGGGGAAAAAAAAAAAGAGCTGGAGGAATCAGACTTCCAGACTTCAGACTATATTACAAAGCTACAGTAATCAAGATGATATGGTACTGACACAAAAACAGAAATATAGATCAATAGAACAGGATAGAAAGCACAGAGATAAACCCACGTACCTATGGTTAACTAATCTATGACAAAGGAGGCAAGGGTATACAATGGAGAAAAGACAGTGTCTTCAGTAGGTGGTGCTGGGAAAACTGGACAGCTACATGTAAAAGAATGAAATTAGAACACTCCCTAACACCATACACAAAAATAAACTCAAAATGGATTAGAGACCTAAATGTAAGACCAGCCACTATAAAACTCTTAGAGGAAAACATAAGCAGAACAGTCTATGACATAAATCACAGCAAGATCCTTTTTGACCCACCTCCTAGGGAAATGGAAATAAAAACAAAAATAAAAAAAATGGGACCTAATGAAACTTAAAATCTTTTGCACAGCAAAGGAAAACATAAGCAAGATGAAAAGACAACCATCAGAATGGGAGAAAATATTTTCAAATGAAGCAAATGGCAAAGGATTAATCTCCAAAAAGCAGCTCCTGTAGCTCAATATCACAAAACCAAACAACCCAATCCAAAAATGGGCAGAAGACCTAAATAGACATTTCTCCAAAGAAGATATACAGTTTGCCAACAAACACAGGAAAGGATGCTGAACATCACTAATCATTAGAGAAATGCAAATCAAAACTACAGTGAGATATCACCTCACACCAGTCAGAATGGCCATCGTCAAAAAATCTACAAACAATAAATGCTGGAGAGGCATTTATTGGAAAAAAGGGAACCCTCTTGCACTGTTGGTGGGAATGTAAATTGATATAGCTACTAGGGAGAACGGTATGGGGGTTCCTTAAAAACTAAAAATAGAACAACCGTACAACCCAGCAATCCCACTACTGGACATTTACCCTGAGAAAACCATAATTCAAAAAGAGTCATGGACCACAATGTTCATTGTAGCTCTATTTACAATAGCCAGGACATGGAAGCAACCTAAGTGTCCATCAACAGATAACTGGATAAAGAAGATGTGGCACATATATACAATGGAACATTATTCAGCCATAAAAAGAAACGAAATTGAGTTATTTGTAGTGAGGTGGATGGATCTAGAGTCTGTCCTACAGAGTGAAGTAAGTCAGAAAGAGAAAAACAAATACCGTATGCTAACACATATATATGGAATCTAAAAGAAAAAAGTTTATGAAGAACCTAGGGGCAGGAAAGGATTAAGGACACAGATGTAGAGAAAGGACTTGAGGACACGGGGAGGGGGAAGGGTAAGCTGGGACAAAGTGAGAGAGTGGTATGGACATATATACACTACCAAATGTAAAATTGATAGCTACTGGGAAGCAGCCACATAGCACAGGGAGATCAGCTCGGTGCTTTGTGACCACCTAAAGGGGTGGGATAAGGGAGTGAGAGGGAAGTGCAAGAGGGAGGGGATATGGTGTTATATGTATACGTATAGCTGATTCACTTTTTCATACAGCAGAAACTAACACACAATTGTAAAACAATTATACTCCAATAAAGATGTAAAAGAAAAAAAAAAGAAAGCCCAGAGACAAACCTACACACCTATGGTCCACTAATCTATGACAAAGGAGGCAAGGATATACAATGGAGAAAAGACAGTCTCTTCAATAAGTGGTGCTGGGAAAAATGGACAGCTACATGTAAAAGAATGAAATTAGAACACTCCCTAACACCGTACACAAAAAATAAACTCAAAATGGATTAGAGACCGAAATGTTAGACTGGACACTATAAAACTCTTAGAGGAAAACATAGGAAGAATACTCTTTGACATAAATCACAGCAAGATCTTTTTTGATCCACCTCCTAGAGTAATGGAATAAAAAACAAAAATAAACAAATGGGAGCAAATGAAACCTAAAAGCTTTTGGAAAGCAAAGGAAACTACAAAGACGACGAAAAGACAACCCTCAGAATGGGAGAAAATATTTGCAAACGAATCAATGGACAAAGGATTAATCTCCAATATATATAAACAGCTCATGCAGCTCAACAGTAAAAAAACAAACAACCCAATCCAAAAATGGGCAGATGACATAAATAGACATTTGTCCCAAGAAGACATACAGATGGCCAAGAAGCACATGAAAAGCTGCTCAACATCACTAATTATTAGAGAAATATAAACCAAAACTGTAATGAGGTATCACCTCACACAAGTTAGAATGGGCATCATCAGAAAATCTACAAACAACAAATGCTGGAGAGGGTGTGGAGAAAAGGGAACCCTCTTACACTATTTGTGGGAATGTAAATTGATACAGTCACTATGGAGAACAGTATGGAGGTTCCTTAAAAAACTAAAAATAGAATTACCATATGACCCAGCAATCCCACTACTGGGCATATACCCAGAGAAAACCATAATTCAAAAAGACACATTCACCACAATGTTCATTGCAGCACTATTTACAATAACCAGGTCATGGAAGCAACCTAAATGCCCATAGATAGACAAATGGAAAATATGTGGTACATATATAAAATGGAATATTACTCAGCCATAAAAAGGAATGAAATTGGGTCATTTGTAGAGACGTGGATAGATCTAGAGACTGTCATACAGAGTGAAGTAAGTCAGAAAAATAAAACATATATCGTATATTAACGCATACATGTGGAACCTAGAAAAATGGTACAGATGAACTGGTTTGCAAGGCAGAAATAGAGACACAGATGTAGAGAACAAATGTATGGTCACCAAGGGGGGAAAGTGGCAGGGTGGTGGTGGTGGGATGAATTGCGAGCCTGGGATTGACATATATACACTTATATGTATAAAATAGATAACCAATAAGAACCTGCTGTATAAAAAAATGAATAAAATAAAATTTAAATATTTAAAAATATTTAAAAACATAAAACAGAAAAAAAAGTTCTGTCCTTCCCATAGACGTATTTATATGAATGAATTATTTCCATGCTTATATCTATAAATACAAAAAGAGGAATAAAACCTACCTTGAACCAAAAAAGAAAAAAAAAAACAGAACCCACTGGTCATACAGAGGAAATCCCTATCAGGCACTTGCTCCAGTGGTAAACAATTCTGAAGTTGGTCAGAGGTGGGGAATCGTCTCCCATGCAGCCAGCAGCTCCCCCGCAAGGAGCGTCCTCATTGCAAAGCTGGGGGACCGTGAGGAGGCGTCTCTGAGTAAACGTGAGCTGAGCCCCAGGCCAGCTGCTGCTGAACTTTTCCCACCCTTCCCAGGTAAAACACCTGAATGTGTGCAAAGACTTTAAAGCCTAGAGGAAAGGGCTTGGAGTCACACCAGCGACAGCACGCAGGCCGACTTGGTGCCTGCAGGCCAGCCAGGACGGTCCTGGCCCCGGGCGCTCTTCTGGAATCTTTCCATTTCCCTGCCTGAGGTACCCCTCCTGTCCCGGTCCCCACTGCTTTTTTCCTTCCTCACCTCTGCCCGGGGAGAAATTCCAGCAGCAGGTATGGGTGACACATCCTCTTCTTTAGCAGGTGGCAGCACGGCAACTCCTGCAGAAAGTCCAGCAGAGCCCCACTCACACGGGGCGACTCATAAAGCCCTGGGCGCTACTCCCTCCCACCAGCACAACCCCGAGACTGCTGACGGGGCAGAGAATATGGCGTCAGGCACAGCTGCAGAGGCTTTTGCTGCCTGGAGGGGTGTTTATATTGACCTCAACCCAGGCACACCTGGGAAGGGCTGGCCGGCCAGGTCAGGCTGCCCAGGTCAGCCAATCCTCGCCCCTCAGGGGCTCAGAGTTGCAGATAATGGGCCTTGATGCACCGGCCAGATCCAAGGAACAGGTGTAGGGTCCCGAGAGTCAGGATAGACAAGGGGCGGCAGCCCTGGCTTGTTTTCTAATCATTTTATCTGGTCCATGAGTGGGAGACAACTTCAAGAAGACCCTCTCCTAATGAGAGGAACCCAGGAGTCAGGGAGAGGAGGGTTGGTGGGTGGAGACAGAGGCCTTGTGCCCCGGCTGCAGTGGAAGCCCCTAGAAGACCAGGCGGAGGGAGGCCGCACAGAGTGAAGCCTAGGGTCACAGACCTGTCGGAGCTGCTGTTTGTTAGTTGAAGCCCTGCTCTGAGGTGCTCTGTGTCAGCTCTGAGCGACAGGTGTGCTGGGGGTGCTCTGGAATGAGGGCTATGTGCACGGTTCCTGTGTGCCCAGCCCTGCCGGGGTACCTGTCCAAGGGAGCTCCATATCCAGGGAGAAGCCTGCCCATGAGAGCCCCGTGAGCTGCTGGGTACCTGCCCAGGTGAGCTCCATATCCTGGTAGGGGCCTGCCCACGAGAGCCCCATGGGCTGCTGGGTACCTGCACAGTTGAGCTCCATATCCTGGGAGGGGCCTGACAATGAGAGCCCCGTGGGCTGCTGGCTACCTGCACAGGTGAGCTCCATATCCTGGGAGGGGCCTGACCATGAGAGCCCCGTGGGCTGCTGGGGACCTGGTAAAGGACGCCAGGACAGTCAGTGAAGCCACAGAGGATATACATCCAGTAGTTCCTAATTCCTACACCCTGCTGGTCATTCTACCATCCACCAGGACATGGTATTCTGTATTAGACTTCAATGATGCCTTCTTCTGTATTCCATTAGTCCCAGAGTCACAAGAAATTTTGGCTGTGAGTGGCAGGACTCAACATACAACAAAAACAATACTGCTTGGCCGTCCTGCCCCAGGGGTTCAAAAATTCCCACACCATCTTTGGGAAAACGTTAGCTAAAACCCTAAAAGATCTACCTCTGGAGAAGTGAACCCTCCTTCAATATGCAGATGACATTCTGGGCTTTCCTGGTGGCGCAGTGGTTGAGAATCTGCCTACCAATGCAGGGGACACAGGTTCGAGCCCTGGTCTGAGAAGATCCCATATGCCGCGGAGCAACTAGGCCCGTGAGCCACAATTACTGAGCCTGCGCGTCTGGAGCCTGTGCTCCACAATAAGAGAGGCTGCGATAGTGAGTGGCCCACGCACCGTGATGAAGAGTGGCCCCCGCTTGCCACAACTAGAGAAAGCCCTCGCACAGAAACGAAGACCCAACACAGCCATAAATAATAAATAAATAAATTTAAAAAAAATGCAGACGACATTCTGATCGCCAGCCCTACTAAGGAGGCCTCTGGACTACCTAGCCAATAAAAGATAGAAGGTGTCCAAGAAAAAGGCTCAAATATCACAGACTAAGGTGACCTGCCTGGGCTTCATTCTCACAGAAGATCGGAGAAGCCCATCCCAGGAAAGGGAAGAAGCCATTTGCAGCCTCACCCTTCCTAAAACTAGAAGACAGCTTAGGGGTTCCTGGGGAAACCGGGGTTTGCTGCATCTGGATCCCTAACTACAGTCTAATACCTGGGCCTCTATCTGAAACACTGAAAGGAAAAGATGATGATCCTTTTGAATAGAATCCAGAAGCGGCCTTTCAAGAAAGGAAAGAGCAGTCAATTCAGACCCTTGCCCTGGACCTCCCTAATTTAGCTAAACCCTTTGACCTTTATATTCCTGGTCGAAGGCGAATCGCCCTTGGAGTTTTAGTGCAAAAACTGGGACCACTTGAAATGGAACAACGCAAGAATGCCCTCCAGGCATTGGCCAGCCACCCCATCCGACCAGGATACTGGGGGTATCTAAAAACCTGGAAATGAGCAGCCCGCAAGGCCAGATCCCTCCTAAGGGTAAAGGACGCCACTTGGTGATCCTAACCACCCACCATGCCCTGAAGTTGCAGGGATCGCTCCGTGGGCACAATGACCTCGAGTGAGGAGGCCCTCCAACTTCAACCTCCAGAGAGACAACCTGGGGCAACAGGCCCCCATGACGACTCGTGTGACCATCACTTGACCTGGAGCTTCTCTCAGAAAACCACAAGAGTGTGCCCCAAAAGAACAGACTATTGCTTGCAGGACTTACTGCACCCAGAGCGGAGCTAATAAACTTGGCAGGGGAACCCTAAATAACGCTGCCACCATAGAAAAGCCTACAGACACCACGGTGACGGTGGCCAATGAGACCAGATGTACTCCTGGTTACTTCAAAAGGGCAGTGACTGAGTGGCCGTCATGGTCCTGGATCACCACCGGCCCTGGACTGTCTGGGAGTTGAGCAGGCAGGGCTCTGACACCTGGTGCTGTTTGTACGTTGATTCAGTGGCCTAACTGAAGAAAGCACAGACTACTGGTCAGAGCATCTAGGCTGGCAGAAACCGTCAGCCTAAGGGGGCCGAACCAATGTGGAGCAGGGTAAAACCGGCCCCCCCAGCGTCCCTGCACATCTCTTTCCTGGACCCTTAAAGGTCATTAGAATCTATAAAACTTCCAACGCTGGTGCTCAGGCAGACGAGCAGTGAGGGAGGAGGCCTGGGGACAATCAACCTCACCTGGAGGCTGCTGGGGAGAAGTCCTGCCCCTCCCCCCGGGTATGAGGACACCCAACTCAGCACGAAGCATTTACAGAAGAGGTGTCTGCACCCTCAGCTCCCCAAGAATGTGGAATGGGACAAGAGGCAGAGGAGGGGTTTGTCACCGGCAAAGCCCATTAAAAATTCCTGGGAGATAAAAATAGAATCTGGGCAATAAAATAAAGTCTAACCTTTTTTTCTTTGTGCTTTTTCTAATTTCACTTGTTCCTAGGTTTCCACAGGCAGAGGTCCCACACCTGGCACTTCAGACCCGATTTCCTAGTGCAAAATGGCTGGGCCGACAACTCAGCTCTCCGGGCCCCGTGCAGACTCCGCCACATAGAGCCTGAGCTCCAGCCAACCCGGCCCTCGAGAGCTCCGCCCCGTCCCTCCCGCTGACGCTGACGGGATCCCTACACAGCAGCCCGGCCCACAGCCCGCGGGGGAGCGCACGCTCTCACCTCTCCATTCTCTGATCAAAATATAAAGTTTTCCTTTGCTTCTGAACCAAACTCAGTCTCGATCTGTTGGCTCCAATGACACTGGGCAGGGGGACCCTTGTTGGGGCCGACTCTGCAGGATCAGTAACAGAATTTGAGAACATTGTACCTTCAATGAACAGATGTTTGAGCCAAATATTGTAACTTCAATGAACAGATGTGTGAGCCAAACTGTAATTAACATAGAGCAGTGTATAAGGCTCGTGTAAAATAAGGTATTTCTAACACTTCCATGTGATATTTCCATCACTTTATTATAAGCAAGTTCAGTGGCGGGGTTTGTCGTATTTGTCAGGTCAACAGTAGAGAAATGCAGTAATTTCTTTCCAAGGATGTGGATCTACTAATCTTGGCTGAAGTTTCAATCTTGTTTTGAATGATTTTCCATTGAAAATGATACCTCTCTTTCAGCTCCTAGATTTCTGAGAAGTATAAAATCTTGTATTTTTTTATTACCCAAGGGGAAAGGTGGGAGGAGGGATAAATTAAGTTTCGGATTAACATATACACACTGCTATGTATAAAATATATCATCAACAAGGAACTGCTGTATAGCACAGGGAACTATACTCAATATTTTGTAATAACCCCTAAGGGGAAATAATCTGAAAAACAATAGATATCTATATCGATATCATCTAACAACTACAGATAAAATGGTACCTAAAGGAGGCCGATGGTGAGCGTTTCTGACCATGAAGACTTCAATCCTCTAAAGTTCGGACTCTGCCTACAGCCCAGTCCCTTAATGAACATACATGTACCAGTAGCATAAAAATTCCCCAGATTGGGGTTCGGGGAGACACTGATTTGAAAAAATCCCTGGTGTTCTCCTTATATACATGGGACCTTTCCTACAGCTAAAACAT
Organism: Balaenoptera ricei; assembly: GCF_028023285.1. Lineage (NCBI taxonomy): Eukaryota > Metazoa > Chordata > Mammalia > Artiodactyla > Balaenopteridae > Balaenoptera > Balaenoptera ricei. The sequence continues at coordinate 84,607,297 of NC_082640.1, read as the reverse complement.
GCCTGTGACACCCAGAAGATGGTACACGGTTGGATCAGGAAGATTTTGGAAAAGGCACCTCATCTCCTAATCCCCTGGTTGTCGGATTCACCCCTCCAGCCTCTTTCTTAACATTCTCCAAACTTGAGGATGTCAGCACCTTCAACATCCTGTTGCACAGAGTTTGGAATTTGTCCAGAGGAAAAGGGGAAGGAGGAGAAACAATGAGAGACAAGCCCTAGATGTTCGGACAGGCACACGTAACTCTAATTTCCCATCAAGAAGAAGAATTAACCACAGGCTCGGCCTGCCCCACGGAACTAGTATAGGGCCTAAAGCAATCCTGCGGTTTTGCAGCCAGCTCAAGAAAAAGCGAGTTGAAAAATGGAGCTCAGGGGCACTGCAATTCACAAACATGCAGAGTTTTAAATGATCACTCTCGTCCAAAAATATATTGAGGGAAGGCAACGAAGAGGATTTGAAAGCAAGGCAGAATTGCAGGAAACAGATTTCAGGAGGTAGATTCGAATCGCCTTTAAAGCACATGAAAAGCGGCAAAACTCGAAAATGATGCACGTGGCCAATGAGGGCGTATGCGTGTTTTCCTTCAGGAAAACACGCATACGCCCTCTTTGGCCAACCAAGGAACCTGGAAAGGCAAATCAGCGCTACAAAGAAGTCTCGCTTCCCATCGGTCAAAAGGGCCCTGCTGAATAAAGTGTCAAAACCAGAAATGCAGGATAGGCCATGGAGAAATGGGAGCCTTGCTACGCTGATGGGCGGGATGTAAATTGCCAACAGCCACTCTGGAGAAGTGTACGGTGTGTCCTGAAACATCTAAAAAACTCAGATTAGAGAGCATAGGGCACTTCCACTCATGGGCGTATGAATTGGGAAAACTAAAAAAAAGCAAGACACAGGCAACCCAAAGTTAAAGGCTGTTCTGTTGACAAGAAGCTCCACTCCGTTACACCTTAAATATCCCAGGAAAGAGAAAAATGGATAAAGAAGTTGTGGTCCTTATGTACAATGGAATATCACTCAGCCATGAAATCAACGTCATAAGGCTAGTAGCAGCATGATGAGTGGATTTAGGTACGACGATTCTAAGTGAAATAAGTCACACAGAAAAAGACACTTATCATAAGATATCACTTATAGAGGGAATGTAAAAACCACTACCCTTGAACTGAATTACATAACAGGTCAGAGTCACACGTTTAGAAAACACACTATGGCTGCTTAAAGGGAAAGGTGAGGTTGGGTGACGCATAAAAAAAGGGCTTCAAATTAGCTCAGATACCGTTCCATAAACCCAATATGTAATAGACAAGACCTACTCTTTGCTCAGTGAACTCGACTCAACACCCCCTATTCACCGCCCAAGAATATATCTGACTAGTAAGAATCTTAAAACCTATGTATTGATATCTCTCTGTTAGTGAGTCAAGTGGGTGTAAAGCGGCATAAACACAGCAGTGAAAAGCAGCTAAACCCCATTATACAAATCAATTACTTTTAAAAACCCGTGAAACAAAGACAGTGAAAGAGAGAGAAATTCTGACAAAATTCTTTCCGGGGCTGTGATGCAACCTGGATTGACCATATGTAGACCCACAGATGGATGAGACATAAGGGTGGACACTCTTGGGGCTGAGAGGTTTGGTGAGGTTAGGTGAGCAAATGCAGACCCTTTAAAGTAATACCGCGTGGTACCCATCCCATGGGTCCCAAATCTCCAGGTTCAAGGGCATCTTCCTACATCGAAAACATGCATGAGAAACCCAGAAGATGGTACACCGTGTGATCAGGAAAGGTTTCTAAAACGCACCTCATTTCTCATCTCCTTGTGCTCCGGTTCGCCATTCCAGCCGCTATACTAGCAATCTCCCTGCTTGGAGAATCAACACCTTTAATCTGCTGTTCCGAACAGGTTGCAATTTGTCCTGAGGATGAACGGGAAGAGGGGGAACCAATGAGAGACTAGCTCTAGGTGTTGGGACAGGCACAGGTCACTCTATTTTCCCATCAGGAAGAAGAATTAACCACAGGCTCAGCCTGCCGCCCGGAGCCAGAATAGGGCCTGAAGCAATCCTGCGATTTTGCGGCCAGCTCCAAAGAAAGCGAGTTGAAAAATGGAGCTCAAGGGGCACTGCAATTCACAAACCTACAGAGTTAGAAATGATAACTCTCGTCCGCAAATATATTGAGGGAAGGCAACGAAGAGGATTTGAAAGCAAGGCAGAATTGCAGGAAACAGATTTCAGGAGGTAGATTCGAATCGCCTTTAAAGCACAGGAAAAACGGCAAAACCTCGACAATGATGCCCTTGGCCAAAAAGGGCGTATGCGTTTTTTCCTGAATATATTCAGGAAAAAACGCATACGCCCATTTTGGCCAACCAAGCAACCTGGAAAGGCAAATCAGCGCTACAAAGAAGTCTCGCTTCCCATCGGTCAAAAGGGCCATGCTGAATAAAGTGTCAAAACCACAAATGCAGGATAGGCCATGGAGAAATGGGAGCCTTGCTACGCTGATGGGCGGGATGTAAATTGCCAACAGCCACTCTGGAGAAGTGTACGGTGTGTCCTGAAACACCTAAAAAACGCAGCTTAGAGAGCCTAGGGCACTTCCACTCATGGGCGTATAAATTGGGAAAACTAAAAATCAGCAAGACACAGGCACCCCAAAGTTTAGGGCTGCTCTGTTGACAAGAACCTCCACATCGTTAAACCTTAAATATCCCAGGAAAGACAAGAATGGATAAAGAAGTTGTGGTCCTTATGTACAATGGAATATCACTCAGCCATGAAATCAACGTCATAAGGCTAGTAGCAGCATGATGAGTGGATTTGGGTACGACGATTCTAACTGAAATAAGTCACACAGAAAAAGACACTTATCACAAGATATCACTTATAGAGGGAAATGTACAAACCGCTCCGCTTGAACTGAATTACAAAACAGAATAGAGTCACACGTTTAGAAAACACACTATGGCTGCTTAACGGGAAAATTGAGGTGGGGTGATGCATAAAACAAGGGTTTCAAATTAGCTCACACAGCGTTCCATAAACCCAATATGTAATAGACAAGACCTACTCCTTGCTCAGTGAACTGGACCCAACACCCCCTATTCACCGCCCAAGAATATATCTGACTAGTAAGAATCTTAAAACGTATGTATTTATATCTCTCTGTAAGTGAGTGAAGTGGGTGAAAAGCAGCATAAACACAGCAGTGAAAAGCAGCTAAACCCCATTATACAAATCAATTACTTTTAAAAACCCGTGAAACAAAGACAGTGAAAGAGAGAGAAATTCTGACAAAATTCGTTCAGGGGCTGTGATGCCACCTGGATTGACCATATCTAGACCCACAGCTGATTGAGACATAAGGGTGGACACTCTTGGGGCTGAGAGGTTTGGTGAGGTTGGGTGAGCAAACGCAGACCCTTTAAAGTAATACTGCGTGGTACCCATCCCATGGGTCCCAAATCTCCAGGTTCAAGGGCATCTTCCTACATCGAAAACATGCCTGAGAAACCCAGAAGATGGTACACCGTGTGATCGGGAAAGGTTTCTAAAACGCACCTCATTTCTCATCTCCTTGTGCTCCGGTTCGCCATTCCAGCCGCTATACTAGCAATCTCCCTGCTTGGAGAATCAGCACCTTTAACCTCCTGTTCCGTACAGGTTGCAATTTGTCCTGAGGATGAACGGGAAGAGGGGGAACCAATGAGAGACTAGCTCTAGGTGTTGGGACAGGCACAGGTCACTCTATTTTCCCATCAGGAAGAAGAATTAACCACAGGCTCAGCCTGCCGCCCGGAGCCAGGATAGGGCCTGAAGCAATCCTGCGCTTTTGCGGCCAGCTCCCAAGAAAGCGAGTTGAAAAATGGAGCTCAGGGGCACTGCAATTCACAAACGTGCAGAGTTAGAAATGATAACTCTCGTCCACAAATATATTGAGGGAAGGCAACGAAGAGGATTTGAAAGCAAGGCAGAATTGCAAGAAACAGATTTCAGGAGGTAGATTCGAATCGCCTTTAAAGCACAGGAAAAGCGGCAAAACCTCGACAATGATGCCCTTGGTCAAAAAGGGCGTATGCGTTTTTTCCTGAATATATTCAAGAAAAACCGCATACGCCCTTTTTGGCCAACCAAGCAACCTGGAAAGAAAATCAGCGCTACAAAGAAGTCTCGCTTCCCATCGGTCAAAAGGGCCAGGCTGAATAAAGTGTCAAAACCAGAAATGCAGGACAGGCCATGGAGAAATGGGAGCCTTGCTACGCTGATGGGCGGGATGTAAATTGCCAACAGCCACTCTGGAGAAGTGTATGGTGTGTCCTGAAACATCTAAAAAACTCAGCTTAGAGAGCATAGGGCACTTCCACTCATGGGCGTATAAATTGGGAAAACTAAAAATCAGCAAGACACAGGCACCCCAAAGTTTAGGGCTGCTCTGTTGACAAGAAACTCCACTTTGTTACACCTTAAATATCCCAGGAAAGACAAGAATGGATAAAGGAGTTGTGGTCCTTATGTACAATGGAATATCACTCAGCCATGAAATCAACGTCATAAGGCTAGGAGCAGCATGATGAGTGGATTTGGGTACGACGATTCTAAGTGAAATAAGTCACACAGAAAAAGACACTTATCATAAGATATCACTTATAGAGGTCATGTAAAAAAGGCTACCCTTGAACTGAATTACATAACAGGTCAGAGTCACACGTTTAGAAAACACAGTAGGGCTGCTTAACGGGAAAGGTGAGGTAGGGGGATGCATAAAACCAGGGTTTCAAATTAGCTCAGATAGCGTTCCATAAACCCAATATGTAATAGACAAGACCTACTCCTTCCTCAGAGAACTGGACTCAACACCCCCTATTCACCTCCCAAGAATATATCTGACTAGTAAGAATCTTAAAACCTATGTATTGATATCTCTCTGTAAGTGAGTGAAGTGGGTGAAAAGCGGCATAAACACAGCAGTGAAAAGCAGCTAAACCCCATTATACAAATCAATTACTTTTAAAAACCCGTGAAACAACGACAGTGAAAGAGAGAGAAATTCTGACAAAATTCGTTCAGGGGCTGTGATGCAACCTGGATTGACCATATGTAGACCCACAGATGGATGAGACATAAGGGTGGACACTCTTGGGGCTGAGAGGTTTGGTGAGGTTGGGTGAGCAAACGCAGACCCTTTAAAGTAATACTGCGTGGAACCCATCCCATGGGTCCCAAATCTCCAGGTTCAAGGGCATCTTCCTACATCGAAAACATGCATGAGAAACCCTGAAGATGGTACACCGTGTGATCGGGAAAGGTTTCTAAAACGCACCTCATTTCTCATCTCCTTGTGCTCCGGTTCGCCATTCCAGCCGCTATACTAGCAATCTCCCTGCTTGGAGAATCAGCACCTTTAACCTCCTGTTCCGTACAGGTTGCAATTTGTCCTGAGGATGAACGGGAAGAGGGGGAACCAATGAGAGACTAGCTCTAGGTGTTGGGACAGGCACAGGTCACTCTATTTTCCCATCAGGAAGAAGAATTAACCACAGGCTCAGCCTGCCGCCCGGAGCCAGAATAGGGCCTGAAGCAATCCTGCGCTTTTGCGGCCAGCTCCCAAGAAAGCGAGTTGAAAAATGGAGCTCAGGGGCACTGCAATTCACAAACCTGCAGATTTATAAATGATAACTCTCGTCCACAAATATATTGAGGGAAGGCAACGAAGAGGATTTGAAAGCAAGGCAGAATTGCAAGAAACAGATTTCAGGAGGTAGATTCGAATCGCCTTTAAAGCACAGGAAAAGCGGCAAAACCTCGACAATGATGTCCTTGGCCAAAAAGGGCGTATGCGTTTTTTCCTGAATATATTCAGGAAAAAACGCATACGCCCTTTTTGGCCAACCAAGCAACCTGGAAAGGAAAATCAGCGCTACAAAGAAGTCTCGCTTCCCATCGGTCAAAAGGGCCATGCTGAATAAAGTGTCAAAACCAGAAATGCAGGACAGGCCATGAAGAAATGGGAGCCTTGCTACGCTGATGTGCGGGATGTAAATTGCCAACAGCCACTCTGGAGAAGTGTACGGTGTGTCCTGAAACATCTAAAAAACTCAGCTTAGAGAGCATAGGGCACTTCCACTCACGGGCATATGAATTGGGTAAATTAAAAATCAGCAAGACACAGGCACCACAAAGTTTAAGGCTGCTCTGTTGATAAGAACCTCCACTTTGTTACACCTAATATATCCCAGGAAATAGAAGAATGGATAAAGAAGTTGTGGTCCTTTTGTACAATGGAATATCACTCAGCCATCAAATCAACGTCATAAGGCTAGTAGCAGCATGATGAGTGGATTTGGGTACGACGATTCTAAGTGAAATAACTCACACAGAAAAAGACACTTATCATAAGATATCACTTATAGAGGGAATGTAAAAACCGCTACCCTTGAACTGAATTACAAAACAGAATACAGTCACACGTTTAGAAAACACGCTATGGCTGCTTAACGGGAAAGGTGAGGTGGGGTGATGCATAAAACAAGGGTTTCAAATTAGTTCACATAGCGTTCCATAAACCCAATATGTAATAGACAAGACCTACTCCTTGTTCAGTGAACTGGACTCAACACCCCCTATTCACCGCCCAAGAATATATCTGACTAGTAAGAATCTTAAAACCTATGTATTTATATCTCTCTGTAAGTGAGTGAAGTGGGTGAAAAGCAGCATAAACACAGCAGTGAAAAGCAGCTAAACCCCATTATACAAATCAATTACTTTTAAAAACCCGTGAAACAAAGACAGTGAAAGAGAGAGAAATTCTGACAAAATTCGTTCAGGGGCTGTGATGCCACCTGGATTGACCATATGTAGACCCACAGATGGATGAGACATAAGGGTGGACACTCTTGGGGCTGAGAGGTTTGGTGAGGTTGGGTGAGCAAACGCAGACCCTTTAAAGTAATACTGCGTGGAACCCATCCCATGGGTCCCAAATCTCCAGGTTCAAGGGCATCTTCCTACATCGAAAACATGCACGAGAAACCCCGAAGATGGTACACCGTGTGATCGGGAAAGGTTTCTAAAACGCACCTCATTTCTCATCTCCTTGTGCTCCGGTTCGCCATTCCAGCCGCTATACTAGCAATCTCCCTGCTTGGAGAATCAGCACCTTTAACCTCCTGTTCCGTACAGGTTGCAATTTGTCCTGAGGATGAACGGGAAGAGGGGGAACCAATGAGAGACTAGCTCTAGGTGTTGGGACAGGCACAGGTCACTCTATTTTCCCATCAGGAAGAAGAATTAACCACAGGCTCAGCCTGCCGCCCGGAGCCAGGATAGGGCCTGAAGCAATCCTGCGCTTTTGCAGTCAGCTCCCAAGAAAGCGAGTTGAAAAATGGAGCTCACTGGCACTGCAATTCACAAACGTGCAGAGTTAGAAATGATAACTCTCGTCCACAAATATATTAAGGGAAGGCAACGAAGAGGATTTGAAAGCAAGGCAGAATTGCAAGAAACAGATTTCAGGAGGTAGATTCGAATCGCCTTTAAAGCACAGGAAAAGCGGCAAAACCTCGACAATGATGCCCTTGGCCAAAAAGGGCGTATGCGTTTTTTCCTAAATATATTCAGGAAAAACCGCATACGCCCTTTTTGGCCAACCAAGCAACCTGGAAAGGCAAATCAGCGCTACAAAGAAGTCTCGCTTCCCATCGGTCAAAAGGGCCAGGCTGAATAAAGTGTCAAAACCAGAAATGCAGGACAGGCCATGGAGAAATGGGAGCCTTGCTACGCTGATGGGCGGGATGTAAATTGCCAACAGCCACTCTGGAGAAGTGTATGGTGTGTCCTGAAACATCTAAAAAATGCAGCTTAGAGAGCATAGGGCACTTCCACTCATGGGCGTATAAAGTGGGAAAACTAAAAATCAGCAAGACACAGGCACCCCAAAGTTTAGGGCTGCTCTGTTGACAAGAAACTCCACTTTGTTACACCTTAAATATCCCAGGAAAGACAAGAATGGATAAAGAAGTTGTGGTCCTTATGTACAATGGAATATCACTCAGCCATGAAATCAACGTCATAAGGCTAGGAGCAGCATGATGAGTGGATTTGGGTACGATGATTCTAAGTGAAATAAGTCACACAGAAAAAGACACTTATCATAAGATATCACTTATAGAGGGAATGTAAAAAAGGCTACCCTTGAACTGAATTACATAACAGGTCAGAGTCACACGTTTAGAAAACACAGTAGGGCTGCCAAACGGGAAAGGTGAGGTAGGGTGATGCATAAAACAAGGGTTTCAAATTAGCTCAGATAGCGTTCCATAAACCCAATATGTAATAGACAAGACCTACTCCTTCCTCAGCGAACTGGACTCAACACCCCCTATTCACCACCCAAGAATATATCTGACTAGTAAGAATCCTAAAACCTATGTATTTATATCTCTCTGTAAGTGAGTCAAGTGGGTGAAAAGCGGCATAAACACAGCAGTGAAAAGCAGCTAAACCCCATTATACAAATCAATTACTTTTAAAAACCCGTGAAACAACGACAGTGAAAGAGAGAGAAATTCTTACAAAATTCGTTCAGGGGCTGTGATGCAACCTGGATTGGCCATATCTAGACCCACAGCTGATTGAGACATAAGGGTGGACACTCTTGGGGCTGAGAGGTTTGGTGAGGTTGGGTGAGCAAACGCAGACCCTTTAAAGTAATACTGCGTGGAACCCATCCCATGGGTCCCAAATCTCCAGGTTCAAGGGCATCTTCCTACATCGAAATCATTCATGAGAAACCCAGACGATGGTACACCGTGTGATCGGGAAAGGTTTCTAAAACGCACCTCATTTCTCATCTCATTGTGCTCCGGTTCGCTATTCCAGCCGCTATACTAGCAATCTCCCTGCTTTGAGAAGCAGCACCTTTAAGCTCCTGTTCCGTACAGGTTGCAATTTGTCCTGAGGATGATCGGGAAGAGGGGGAACCAATGAGAGACTAGCTCTAGGTGTTGGGACAGGCACAGGTCACTCTATTTTCCCATCAGGAAGAAGAATTAACCACAGGCTCAGCCTGCCGCCCGGAGCCAGGATAGGGCCGGAAGCAATCCTGCGCTTTTGCGGCCAGCTCCCAAGAAAGCGAGTTGAAAAATGGAGCTCAGGGGCACTGCAATTCACAAACCTGCAGATTTATAAATGATAACTCTCGTCCACAAATATATTGAGGGAAGGCAACGAAGAGGATTTGAAAGCAAGGCAGAATTGCAAGAAACAGATTTCAGGAGGTAGATTCGAATCGCCTTTAAAGCACAGGAAAAGCGGCAAAACCTCGACAATGATGTCCTTGGCCAAAAAGGGCGTATGCGTTTTTTCCTGAATATATTCAGGAAAAAACGCATACGCCCTTTTTGGCCAACCAAGCAACCTGGAAAGGAAAATCAGCGCTACAAAGAAGTCTCGCTTCCCATCGGTCAAAAGGGCCATGCTGAATAAAGTGTCAAAACCAGAAATGCAGGACAGGCCATGAAGAAATGGGAGCCTTGCTACGCTGATGGGCGGGATGTAAATTGCCAACAGCCACTCTGGAGAAGTGTACGGTGTGTCCTGAAACATCTAAAAAACTCAGCTTAGAGAGCATAGGGCACTTCCACTCACGGGCGTATGAATTGGGAAAATTAAAAATCAGCAAGACACAGGCACCACAAAGTTTAAGGCTGCTCTGTTGATAAGAACCTCCACTTTGTTACACCTAATATATCCCAGGAAATAGAAGAATGGATAAAGAAGTTGTGGTCCTTTTGTACAATGGAATATCACTCAGCCATCAAATCAACGTCATAAGGCTAGTAGCAGCATGATGAGTGGATTTGGGTACGACGATTCTAAGTGAAATAACTCACACAGAAAAAGACACTTATCATAAGATATCACTTATAGAGGGAATGTAAAAAACCGCTACCCTTGAACTGAATTACAAAACAGAATACAGTCACACGTTTAGAAAACACGCTATGGCTGCTTAACGGGAAAGGTGAGGTGGGGTGATGCATAAAACAAGGGTTTCAAATTAGTTCACATAGCGTTCCATAAACCCAATATGTAATAGACAAGACCTACTCCTTGCTCAGTGAACTGGACTCAACACCCCCTATTCACCGCCCAAGAATATATCTGACTAGTAAGAATCTTAAAACCTATGTATTTATATGTCTCTGTAAGTGAGTGAAGTGGGTGAAAAGCGGCATAAACACAGCAGTGAAAAGCAGCTAAACCCCATTATACAAATCAATTACTTTTAAAAACCCGTGAAACAAAGACAGTGAAAGAGAGAGAAATTCTGACAAAATTCGTTCAGGGGCTGTGATGCCACCTGGATTGACCATATGTAGACCCACAGATGGATGAGACATAAGGGTGGACACTCTTGGGGCTGAGAGGTTTGGTGAGGTTGGGTGAGCAAACGCAGACCCTTTAAAGTAATACTGCGTGGAACCCATCCCATGGGTCCCAAATCTCCAGGTTCAAGGGCATCTTCCTACATCGAAAACATGCATGAGAAACCCCGAAGATGGTACACCGTGTGATCGGGAAAGGTTTCTAAAACGCACCTCATTTCTCATCTCCTTGTGCTCCGGTTCGCCATTCCAGCCGCTATACTAGCAATCTCCCTGCTTGGAGAATCAGCACCTTTAACCTCCTGTTCCGTACAGGTTGCAATTTGTCCTGAGGATGAACGGGAAGAGGGGGAGCCAATGAGAGACTAGCTCTAGGTGTTGGGACAGGCACAGGTCACTCTATTTTCCCATCAGGAAGAAGAATTAACCACAGGCTCAGCCTGCCGCCCGGAGCCAGGATAGGGCCTGAAGCAATCCTGCGCTTTTGCGGCCAGCTCCCAAGAAAGCGAGTTGAAAAATGGAGCTCAGGGGCACTGCAATTCACAAACGTGCAGAGTTAGAAATGATAACTGTCGTCCACAAATATATTGAGGGAAGGCAACGAAGAGGATTTGAAAGCAAGGCAGAATTGCAAGAAACAGATTTCAGGAGGTAGATTCGAATCGCCTTTAAAGCACAGGAAAAGCGGCAAAACCTCGACAATGATGCCCTTGGCCAAAAAGGGCGTATGCGTTTTTTCCTGAATATATTCAGGAAAAAACGCATACGCCCTTTTTGGCCAACCAAGCAACCTGGAAAGGCAAATCAGCGCTACAAAGAAGTCTCGCTTCCCATCGGTCAAAAGGGCCATGCTGAATAAAGTGTCAAAACCAGAAATGCAGGACAGGCCATGGAGAAATGGGAGCCTTGCTACGCTGATGGGCGGGATGTAAATTGCCAACAGCCACTCTGGAGAAGTGTACGGTGTGTCCTGAAACATCTAAAAAACTCAGCTTAGAGAGCATAGGGCACTTCCACTCCTGGGCATATGAATTGGGAAAACTAAAAAAAAGCAAGACACAGGCACCCCAAAGTTAAAGGCTGCTCTGTTGACAAGAACCTCCACTCCGTTACACCTTAAATATCCCAGGAAAGAGAAAAATGGATAAAGAAGTAGTGGTCCTTATGTACAATGGAATATCACTCAGCCATGAAATCAACGTCATAAGGCTAGTGGCAGCATGATGAGTGGATTTAGGTACGACGATTCTAAGTGAAATAAGTCACACAGAAAAAGACACTTATCATAAGATATCACTTATAGAGGGAATGTAAAAACCACTACCCTTGAACTGAATTACATAACAGGTCAGAGTCACACGTTTAGAAAACACACTATGGCTGCTTAAAGGGAAAGGTGAGGTGGGGTGACGCATAAAACAAGGGCCTCAAATTAGCTCAGATACCGTTCCATAAACCCAATATGTAATAGACAAGACCTACTCCTTGCTCAGTGAACTCGACTCAACACCCCCTATTCACCGCCCAAGAATATATCTGACTAGTAAGAATCTTAAAACCTATGTATTGATATCACTCTGTAAGTGAGTCAAGTGGGTGTAAAGCGGCATAAACACAGCAGTGTAAAGCAGCTAAACCCCATTATAAAAATCAATTACTTTTAAAAACCCGTGAAACAACGACAGTGAAAGAGAGAGAAATTCTTACAAAATTCGTTCAGGGGCTGTGATGCCACCTGGATTGACCATATCTAGACCCACAGCTGATTGAGACATAAGGGTGGACACTCTTGGGGCTGAGAGGTTTGGTGAGGTTGGGTGAGCAAACGCAGACCCTTTAAAGTAATACTGCGTGGAACCCATCCCATGGGTCCCAAATCTCCAGGTTCAAGGGCATTTTCCTACATCGAAAACATGCATGAGTAACCCAGAAGATGGTACACCGTGTGATGGGGAAAGGTTTCGAAAACGCACCACATTTCTCATCTCCTTGTGCTCCGGTTCGCCATTCCAGCCGCTATACTAGCAATCTCCCTGCTTGGAGAATCAACACCTTTAATCTGCTGTTCCGAACAGGTTGCAATTTGTCCTGAGGATGAACGGGAAGAGGGGGAACCAATGAGAGACTAGCTCTAGGTGTTGGGACAGGCACAGGTCACTCTATTTTCCCATCAGGAAGAAGAATTAACCACAGGCTCAGCCTGCCGCCCGGAGCCAGAATAGGGCCTGAAGCAATCCTGCGATTTTGCAGACAGCTCCAAAGAAAGCGAGTTGAAAAATGGAGCTCAAGGGGCACTGCAATTCACAAACCTGCAGAGTTAGAAATGATAACTCTCGTCCACAAATATATTGAGGGAAGGCAACGAAGAGGATTTGAAAGCAAGGCAGAATTGCAGGAAACAGATTTCAGGAGGTAGATTCGAATCGCCTTTAAAGCACAGGAAAAGCGGCAAAACCTCGACAATGATGCCCTTGGCCAAAAAGGGCGTACGCGTTTTTTCCTGAATATATTCAGGAAAAAACGCGTACGCCCTTTTTGGCCAACCAAGCAACCTGGAAAGGCAAATCAGCGCTACAAAGAAGTCTCGCTTCCCATCGGTCAAAAGGGCCAGGCTGAATAAAGTGTCAAAACCAGAAATGCAGGATAGGCCATGGAGAAATGGGAGCCTTGCTAGCTGATGGGCGGGATGTAAATTGCCAACAGCCACTCTGGAGAAGTGTACGGTGTGTCCTGAAACATCTAAAAAACGCAGCTTAGAGAGCATAGGGCACTTCCACTCATGGGCGTATAAATTGGGAAAACTAAAAATCAGCAAGACACAGGCACCCCAAAGTTTAGGGCTACTCTGTTGACAAGAACCTCCACTTCGTTACACCTTAAATATCCCAGGAAAGACAAGAATGGATAAAGAAGTTGTGGTCCTTTTGTACAATGGAATATCACTCAGCCATGAAATCAACGTCATAAGACTAGTAACAGCATGATGAGTGGATTTAGGTACGACGATTCTAAGTGAAATAAGTCACACAGAAAAAGAAACATATTATAAGATATCACTTATACAGGGAATGTAAAAACCGCTTCCCTTGAACTGAATTACAAAACAGAATAGAGTCACACGTTTACAAAACACACTATGGCTGCTTAACGGGAAAGGTGAGGTGGGGTGATGCATAAAACAAGGGTTTCTAATTAGCTCAGATAGCGTTCCATAAACCCAATATGTAATAGACAAGACCTACTCCTTGCTCAGTGAACTGGACAAAACAACCCCTATTCACCGCCCAAGAATATATCTGACTAGTAAGAATCTGAAAACCTATGTATTTATATATCTCTGTAAGTGAGAGAAGTGGGTGAAAAGCGGCATAAACACAGCAGTGAAAAGCAGCTAAACCCCATTATACAAATCAATTACTTTTAAAAACCCGTGAAACAAAGACAGTGAAAGAGAGAGAAATTCTGACAAAATTCCTTCAGGGGCTGTGATGCAACCTGGATTGACCATATGTAGACCCACGGATGGATGAGACATAAGGGTGGACACTCTTGGGACTGAGAGGTTTGGTGAGGTTGGGTGAGCAAACGCAGACCCTTTAAAGTAATACTGCGTGGTACCCATCCCATTGGTCCCAAATCTCCAGGTTCAAGGGCATCTTCCTACATCGAAAATATGCATGAGAAACCCAGAAAATGGTACACCGTGTGATCGGGAATGGTTTCTAAAACGCACCTCATTTCTCATCTCCTTGTGCTCCGGTTCGCCATTCCAGCCGCTATACTAGCAATCTCCCTGCTTGGAGAATCAGCACCTTTAACCTCCTGTTCCGTACAGGTTGCAATTTGTCCTGAGGATGAACGGGAAGAGGGGGAACCAATGAGAGACTAGCTCTAGGTGTTGGGACAGGAACAGGTCACTCTATTTTCCCATCAGGAAGAAGAATTAACCACAGGCTCAGCCTGCCGCCCGGAGCCAGAATAGGGCCTGAAGCAATCCTGTGCTTTTGCGGCCAGCTCCCAAGAAAGCGAGTTGAAAAATGGAGCTCAGGGGCACTGCAATTCACAAACCTGCAGAGTTAGAAACGATAACTCTCGTCCACAAATATATTGAGGGAAGGCAACGAAGAGGATTTGAAAGCAAGGCAGAATTGCAAGAGACAGATTTCAGGAGGTAGATTCGAATCGCCTTTAAAGCACAGGAAAAGCGGCAAAACCTCGACAATGATGCCCTTGGCCAAAAAGGGCGTATGCGTTTTTTCCTGAATATATTCAGGAAAAAACGCATACGCCCTTTTTGGCCAACCAAGCAACCTGGAAAGGCAAATCAGCGCTACAAAGAAGTCTCGCTTCCCATCGGTCAAAAGGGCCAGGCTGAATAAAGTGTCAAAACCAGAAATGCAGGACAGGCCATGGAGAAATGGGAGCCTTGCTACGCTGATGGGCCGGATGTAAATTGCCAACAGCCACTCTGGAGAAGTGTACGGTGTGTCCTGAAACATCTAAAAAATGCAGCTTAGAGAGCATAGGGCACTTCCACTCATGGGCGTATAAAGTGGGAAAACTAAAAATCAGCAAGACACAGGCACCCCAAAGTTTAGGGCTGCTCTGTTGACAAGAACCTCCACTCCGTTACACCTTAAATATCCTAGGAAAGACAAGAATGGATAAAGAAGTTGTGCTCCTTATGTACAATGGAATATCACTCAGCCATGAAATCAACGTCATAAGGCTATTAGCAGCATGATGCGTGGATTTGGGTACGACGATTCTAAGTGAAATAAGTCACACAGAAAAAGACACTTATCATAAGATATCACTTATAGAGGGAATGTAAAAACCGCTACCCTTGAACTGAATTACATAACAGGTCAGAGTCACACGTTTAGAAAACACACTAAGGCTGCTTAACGGGAAAGGTGAGGTGGGGTGATGCATAAAACAAGGGTTTAAAATTAACTCAGATAGCATTCCATAAATCCTATATGTAATAGACAAGACCTACTCCTTGCTCAGTGAACTGGACTCAACACGCCCTATTCACCACCCAAGAATATATCTCACTAGTAAGAATCTTAAAACGTATGTATTTATATATCTCTGAAAGTGAGTGAAGTGGGTGAAAAGTGGCATAAACACAGCAGTGAAATGCAGCTAAACCCCATTATACAAATCAATTACTTTTAAAAACCCGTGAAACAACGACAATGAAAGAGAGAGAAATTCTGACAAAATTCGTTCAGGGGCTGTGATGCAACCTGGAATGACCATATGTAGACCCACAGATGGATGAGACATAAGGGTGGACACTCTTGGGGCTGAGAGGTTTGGTGAGGTTGGGTGAGCAAACGCAGACCCTTTAAAGTAATACTGCGTGGTACCCATCCCATGGGTCCCAAATCTCCAGGTTCAAGGGCATCTTCCTACATCGAAAACATGCATGAGAAACCCAGAAGATGGTACACCGTGTGATCGGGAAAGGTTTCTAAAACACACCTCATTTCTCATCTCCTTGTGCTCCGGTTCGCCATTCCAGCCGCTATACTAGCAATCTGCCGGCTTGGAGAATCAACACCTTTAACCTCCTGTTCCGTACAGGTTGCAATTTGTCCTGAGGATGAACGGGAAGAGGGGGAACCTAAGAGAGTAGCTCTAGGTGTTGGGACAGGCACAGGTCACTCTATTTTCCCATCAGGAAGAAGAATTAACCACAGGCTCAGCCTGCCGCCCGGAGCCAAAATAGGGCCTGAAGCAATCCTGCGCTTTTGCGGCCAGCTCCCAAGAAAGCGAGTTGAAAAATGGAGCTCAGGGGCACTGCAATTCACAAACCTGCAGACTTAGAAATGATAACTCTCGTCCACAAATATATTGAGGGAAGGCAACGAAGAGGATTTGAAAGCAAGGCAGAATTGCAGGAAACAGATTTCAGGAGGTAGATTCGAATCGCCTTTAAAGCACAGGAAAAGCGGCAAAAACTCGACAATGATGCCCTTGGCCAAAAAGGGCGTATGCGTTTTTTCCTGAATATATTCAGGAAAAAACGCATACGCCCTTTTTGGCCAACCAAGCAACCTGGAAAGGCAAATCAGCGCTACAAAGAAGGCTCGCTACCCATCGGTCAAAAGGGCCAGACTGAATAAAGTGTCAAAACCAGAAATGCAGGACAGGCCATGGAGAAATGGGAGCCTTGCTACGCTGATGGGCGGGATGTAAATTGCCAACAGCCACTCTGAAGAAGTGTACGGTGTGTCCTGAAACATCTAAAAAACTCAGCTTAGAGAGCATAGGGCACTTCCACTCATGGGCGTATAAATTGGGAAAACTAAAAATCAGCAAGACACAGGCACCCCAAAGTTTAGGGCTGCTCTGTTGACAAAAACCTCCACTTCGTTACACCTTAAATATCCCAGGAAAGACAAGAATGGATAAAGAAGTTGTGGTCCTTATGTACAATGGAATATCACTCAGCCATGAAATCAACGTCATAAGGCTAGTAGCAGCATGATGAGTGGATTTGGGTACGACGATTCTAAGTGAAATAACTCACACAGAAAAAGACACTTATCATAAGATATCACTTATAGAGGGAATGTAAAAACCGCTACCCTTGAACTGAATTACAAAACAGAATACAGTCACACGTTTAGAAAACACGCTATGGCTGCTTAACGGGAAAGGTGAGGTGGGGTGATGCATAAAACAAGGGTTTCAAATTAGTTCACATAGCGTTCCATAAACCCAATATGTAATAGACAAGACCTACTCCTTGTTCAGTGAACTGGACTCAACACCCCCTATTCACCGCCCAAGAATATATCTGACTAGTAAGAATCTTAAAACCTATGTATTGATATCTCTCTGTAAGTGAGTGAAGTGGGTGAAAAGCGGCATAAACACAGCAGTGAAAAGCAGCTAAACCCCATTATACAAATCAATTACTTTTAAAAACCCGTGAAACAAAGACAGTGAAAGAGAGAGAAATTCTGACAAAATTCGTTCAGGGGCTGTGATGCAACCTGGATTGACCATATGTAGACCCACAGATGGATGAGACATAAGGGTGGACACTCTTGGGGCTGAGAGGTTTGGTGAGGTTGGGTGAGCAAACGCAGACCCTTTAAAGTAATACTGCGTGGAACCCATCCCATGGGTCCCAAATCTCCAGGTTCAAGGGCATCTTCCTACATCGAAAACATGCATGAGAAACCCTGAAGATGGTACACCGTGTGATCGGGAAAGGTTTCTAAAACGCACCTCATTTCTCATCTCCTTGTGCTCCGGTTCGCCATTCCAGCCGCTATACTAGCAATCTCCCTGCTTGGAGAATCAGCACCTTTAACCTCCTGTTCCGTACAGGTTGCAATTTGTCCTGAGGATGAACGGGAAGAGGGGGAACCAATGAGAGACTAGCTCTAGGTGTTGGGACAGGCACAGGTCACTCTATTTTCCCATCAGGAAGAAGAATTAACCACAGGCTCAGCCTGCCGCCCGGAGCCAGAATAGGGCCTGAAGCAATCCTGCGCTTTTGCGGCCAGCTCCCAAGAAAGCGAGTTGAAAAATGGAGCTCAGGGGCACTGCAATTCACAAACCTGCAGATTTATAAATGATAACTCTCGTCCACAAATATATTGAGGGAAGGCAACGAAGAGGATTTGAAAGCAAGGCAGAATTGCAAGAAACAGATTTCAGGAGGTAGATTCGAATCGCCTTTAAAGCACAGGAAAAGCGGCAAAACCTCGACAATGATGTCCTTGGCCAAAAAGGGCGTATGCGTTTTTTCCTGAATATATTCAGGAAAAAACGCATACGCCCTTTTTGGCCAACCAAGCAACCTGGAAAGGAAAATCAGCGCTACAAAGAAGTCTCGCTTCCCATCGGTCAAAAGGGCCATGCTGAATAAAGTGTCAAAACCAGAAATGCAGGACAGGCCATGAAGAAATGGGAGCCTTGCTACGCTGATGTGCGGGATGTAAATTGCCAACAGCCACTCTGGAGAAGTGTACGGTGTGTCCTGAAACATCTAAAAAACTCAGCTTAGAGAGCATAGGGCACTTCCACTCACGGGCATATGAATTGGGAAAATTAAAAATCAGCAAGACACAGGCACCACAAAGTTTAAGGCTGCTCTGTTGATAAGAACCTCCACTTTGTTACACCTAATATATCCCAGGAAATAGAAGAATGGATAAAGAAGTTGTGGTCCTTTTGTACAATGGAATATCACTCAGCCATCAAATCAACGTCATAAGGCTAGTAGCAGCATGATGAGTGGATTTGGGTACGACGATTCTAAGTGAAATAACTCACACAGAAAAAGACACTTATCATAAGATATCACTTATAGAGGGAATGTAAAAACCGCTACCCTTGAACTGAATTACAAAACAGAATACAGTCACAGGTTTAGAAAACACGCTATGGCTGCTTAACGGGAAAGGTGAGGTGGGGTGATGCATAAAACAAGGGTTTCAAATTAGTTCACATAGCGTTCCATAAACCCAATATGTAATAGACAAGACCTACTCCTTGTTCAGTGAACTGGACTCAACACCCCCTATTCACCGCCCAAGA
This sequence comes from Balaenoptera ricei, assembly GCF_028023285.1. Classification (NCBI taxonomy): domain Eukaryota; kingdom Metazoa; phylum Chordata; class Mammalia; order Artiodactyla; family Balaenopteridae; genus Balaenoptera; species Balaenoptera ricei. The sequence continues at coordinate 84,588,330 of NC_082640.1, read as the reverse complement.
ATATATCTGACTAGTAAGAATCTTAAAACCTATGTATTTATATCTCTCTGTAAGTGAGTGAAGTGGGTGAAAAGCAGCATAAACACAGCAGTGAAAAGCAGCTAAACCCCATTATACAAATCAATTACTTTTAAAAACCCGTGAAACAAAGACAGTGAAAGAGAGAGAAATTCTGACAAAATTCGTTCAGGGGCTGTGATGCCACCTGGATTGACCATATGTAGACCCACAGATGGATGAGACATAAGGGTGGACACTCTTGGGGCTGAGAGGTTTGGTGAGGTTGGGTGAGCAAACGCAGACCCTTTAAAGTAATACTGCGTGGAACCCATCCCATGGGTCCCAAATCTCCAGGTTCAAGGGCATCTTCCTACATCGAAAACATGCACGAGAAACCCCGAAGATGGTACACCGTGTGATCGGGAAAGGTTTCTAAAACGCACCTCATTTCTCATCTCCTTGTGCTCCGGTTCGCCATTCCAGCCGCTATACTAGCAATCTCCCTGCTTGGAGAATCAGCACCTTTAACCTCCTGTTCCGTACAGGTTGCAATTTGTCCTGAGGATGAACGGGAAGAGGGGGAACCAATGAGAGACTAGCTCTAGGTGTTGGGACAGGCACAGGTCACTCTATTTTCCCATCAGGAAGAAGAATTAACCACAGGCTCAGCCTGCCGCCCGGAGCCAGGATAGGGCCTGAAGCAATCCTGCGCTTTTGCAGTCAGCTCCCAAGAAAGCGAGTTGAAAAATGGAGCTCACTGGCACTGCAATTCACAAACGTGCAGAGTTAGAAATGATAACTCTCGTCCACAAATATATTAAGGGAAGGCAACGAAGAGGATTTGAAAGCAAGGCAGAATTGCAAGAAACAGATTTCAGGAGGTAGATTCGAATCGCCTTTAAAGCACAGGAAAAGCGGCAAAACCTCGACAATGATGCCCTTGGCCAAAAAGGGCGTATGCGTTTTTTCCTAAATATATTCAGGAAAAACCGCATACGCCCTTTTTGGCCAACCAAGCAACCTGGAAAGGCAAATCAGCGCTACAAAGAAGTCTCGCTTCCCATCGGTCAAAAGGGCCAGGCTGAATAAAGTGTCAAAACCAGAAATGCAGGACAGGCCATGGAGAAATGGGAGCCTTGCTACGCTGATGGGCGGGATGTAAATTGCCAACAGCCACTCTGGAGAAGTGTATGGTGTGTCCTGAAACATCTAAAAAATGCAGCTTAGAGAGCATAGGGCACTTCCACTCATGGGCGTATAAAGTGGGAAAACTAAAAATCAGCAAGACACAGGCACCCCAAAGTTTAGGGCTGCTCTGTTGACAAGAAACTCCACTTTGTTACACCTTAAATATCCCAGGAAAGACAAGAATGGATAAAGAAGTTGTGGTCCTTATGTACAATGGAATATCACTCAGCCATGAAATCAACGTCATAAGGCTAGGAGCAGCATGATGAGTGGATTTGGGTACGATGATTCTAAGTGAAATAAGTCACACAGAAAAAGACACTTATCATAAGATATCACATATAGAGGTCATGTAAAAAAGGCTACCCTTGAACTGAATTACATAACAGGTCAGAGTCACACGTTTAGAAAACACAGTAGGGCTGCCAAACGGGAAAGGTGAGGTAGGGTGATGCATAAAACAAGGGTTTCAAATTAGCTCAGATAGCGTTCCATAAACCCAATATGTAATAGACAAGACCTACTCCTTCCTCAGCGAACTGGACTCAACACCCCCTATTCACCACCCAAGAATATATCTGACTAGTAAGAATCCTAAAACCTATGTATTTATATCTCTCTGTAAGTGAGTCAAGTGGGTGAAAAGCGGCATAAACACAGCAGTGAAAAGCAGCTAAACCCCATTATACAAATCAATTACTTTTAAAAACCCGTGAAACAACGACAGTGAAAGAGAGAGAAATTCTTACAAAATTCGTTCAGGGGCTGTGATGCAACCTGGATTGGCCATATCTAGACCCACAGCTGATTGAGACATAAGGGTGGACACTCTTGGGGCTGAGAGGTTTGGTGAGGTTGGGTGAGCAAACGCAGACCCTTTAAAGTAATACTGCGTGGAACCCATCCCATGGGTCCCAAATCTCCAGGTTCAAGGGCATCTTCCTACATCGAAATCATTCATGAGAAACCCAGACGATGGTACACCGTGTGATCGGGAAAGGTTTCTAAAACGCACCTCATTTCTCATCTCATTGTGCTCCGGTTCGCTATTCCAGCCGCTATACTAGCAATCTCCCTGCTTTGAGAAGCAGCACCTTTAAGCTCCTGTTCCGTACAGGTTGCAATTTGTCCTGAGGATGATCGGGAAGAGGGGGAACCAATGAGAGACTAGCTCTAGGTGTTGGGACAGGCACAGGTCACTCTATTTTCCCATCAGGAAGAAGAATTAACCACAGGCTCAGCCTGCCGCCCGGAGCCAGGATAGGGCCGGAAGCAATCCTGCGCTTTTGCGGCCAGCTCCCAAGAAAGCGAGTTGAAAAATGGAGCTCAGGGGCACTGCAATTCACAAACCTGCAGATTTATAAATGATAACTCTCGTCCACAAATATATTGAGGGAAGGCAACGAAGAGGATTTGAAAGCAAGGCAGAATTGCAAGAAACAGATTTCAGGAGGTAGATTCGAATCGCCTTTAAAGCACAGGAAAAGCGGCAAAACCTCGACAATGATGTCCTTGGCCAAAAAGGGCGTATGCGTTTTTTCCTGAATATATTCAGGAAAAAACGCATACGCCCTTTTTGGCCAACCAAGCAACCTGGAAAGGAAAATCAGCGCTACAAAGAAGTCTCGCTTCCCATCGGTCAAAAGGGCCATGCTGAATAAAGTGTCAAAACCAGAAATGCAGGACAGGCCATGAAGAAATGGGAGCCTTGCTACGCTGATGGGCGGGATGTAAATTGCCAACAGCCACTCTGGAGAAGTGTACGGTGTGTCCTGAAACATCTAAAAAACTCAGCTTAGAGAGCATAGGGCACTTCCACTCACGGGCGTATGAATTGGGAAAATTAAAAATCAGCAAGACACAGGCACCACAAAGTTTAAGGCTGCTCTGTTGATAAGAACCTCCACTTTGTTACACCTAATATATCCCAGGAAATAGAAGAATGGATAAAGAAGTTGTGGTCCTTTTGTACAATGGAATATCACTCAGCCATCAAATCAACGTCATAAGGCTAGTAGCAGCATGATGAGTGGATTTGGGTACGACGATTCTAAGTGAAATAACTCACACAGAAAAAGACACTTATCATAAGATATCACTTATAGAGGGAATGTAAAAAACCGCTACCCTTGAACTGAATTACAAAACAGAATACAGTCACACGTTTAGAAAACACGCTATGGCTGCTTAACGGGAAAGGTGAGGTGGGGTGATGCATAAAACAAGGGTTTCAAATTAGTTCACATAGCGTTCCATAAACCCAATATGTAATAGACAAGACCTACTCCTTGCTCAGTGAACTGGACTCAACACCCCCTATTCACCGCCCAAGAATATATCTGACTAGTAAGAATCTTAAAACCTATGTATTTATATGTCTCTGTAAGTGAGTGAAGTGGGTGAAAAGCGGCATAAACACAGCAGTGAAAAGCAGCTAAACCCCATTATACAAATCAATTACTTTTAAAAACCCGTGAAACAAAGACAGTGAAAGAGAGAGAAATTCTGACAAAATTCGTTCAGGGGCTGTGATGCCACCTGGATTGACCATATGTAGACCCACAGATGGATGAGACATAAGGGTGGACACTCTTGGGGCTGAGAGGTTTGGTGAGGTTGGGTGAGCAAACGCAGACCCTTTAAAGTAATACTGCGTGGAACCCATCCCATGGGTCCCAAATCTCCAGGTTCAAGGGCATCTTCCTACATCGAAAACATGCATGAGAAACCCCGAAGATGGTACACCGTGTGATCGGGAAAGGTTTCTAAAACGCACCTCATTTCTCATCTCCTTGTGCTCCGGTTCGCCATTCCAGCCGCTATACTAGCAATCTCCCTGCTTGGAGAATCAGCACCTTTAACCTCCTGTTCCGTACAGGTTGCAATTTGTCCTGAGGATGAACGGGAAGAGGGGGAGCCAATGAGAGACTAGCTCTAGGTGTTGGGACAGGCACAGGTCACTCTATTTTCCCATCAGGAAGAAGAATTAACCACAGGCTCAGCCTGCCGCCCGGAGCCAGGATAGGGCCTGAAGCAATCCTGCGCTTTTGCGGCCAGCTCCCAAGAAAGCGAGTTGAAAAATGGAGCTCAGGGGCACTGCAATTCACAAACGTGCAGAGTTAGAAATGATAACTCTCGTCCACAAATATATTGAGGGAAGGCAACGAAGAGGATTTGAAAGCAAGGCAGAATTGCAAGAAACAGATTTCAGGAGGTAGATTCGAATCGCCTTTAAAGCACAGGAAAAGCGGCAAAACCTCGACAATGATGCCCTTGGCCAAAAAGGGCGTATGCGTTTTTTCCTGAATATATTCAGGAAAAAACGCATACGCCCTTTTTGGCCAACCAAGCAACCTGGAAAGGCAAATCAGCGCTACAAAGAAGTCTCGCTTCCCATCGGTCAAAAGGGCCATGCTGAATAAAGTGTCAAAACCAGAAATGCAGGACAGGCCATGGAGAAATGGGAGCCTTGCTACGCTGATGGGCCGGATGTAAATTGCCAACAGCCACTCTGGAGAAGTGTACGGTGTGTCCTGAAACATCTAAAAAACTCAGCTTAGAGAGCATAGGGCACTTCCACTCCTGGGCATATGAATTGGGAAAACTAAAAAAAAGCAAGACACAGGCACCCCAAAGTTAAAGGCTGCTCTGTTGACAAGAACCTCCACTCCGTTACACCTTAAATATCCCAGGAAAGAGAAAAATGGATAAAGAAGTAGTGGTCCTTATGTACAATGGAATATCACTCAGCCATGAAATCAACGTCATAAGGCTAGTGGCAGCATGATGAGTGGATTTAGGTACGACGATTCTAAGTGAAATAAGTCACACAGAAAAAGACACTTATCATAAGATATCACTTATAGAGGGAATGTAAAAACCACTACCCTTGAACTGAATTACATAACAGGTCAGAGTCACACGTTTAGAAAACACACTATGGCTGCTTAAAGGGAAAGGTGAGGTGGGGTGACGCATAAAACAAGGGCCTCAAATTAGCTCAGATACCGTTCCATAAACCCAATATGTAATAGACAAGACCTACTCCTTGCTCAGTGAACTCGACTCAACACCCCCTATTCACCGCCCAAGAATATATCTGACTAGTAAGAATCTTAAAACCTATGTATTGATATCTCTCTGTAAGTGAGTCAAGTGGGTGTAAAGCGGCATAAACACAGCAGTGTAAAGCAGCTAAACCCCATTATAAAAATCAATTACTTTTAAAAACCCGTGAAACAACGACAGTGAAAGAGAGAGAAATTCTTACAAAATTCGTTCAGGGGCTGTGATGCCACCTGGATTGACCATATCTAGACCCACAGCTGATTGAGACATAAGGGTGGACACTCTTGGGGCTGAGAGGTTTGGTGAGGTTGGGTGAGCAAACGCAGACCCTTTAAAGTAATACTGCGTGGAACCCATCCCATGGGTCCCAAATCTCCAGGTTCAAGGGCATTTTCCTACATCGAAAACATGCATGAGTAACCCAGAAGATGGTACACCGTGTGATGGGGAAAGGTTTCGAAAACGCACCACATTTCTCATCTCCTTGTGCTCCGGTTCGCCATTCCAGCCGCTATACTAGCAATCTCCCTGCTTGGAGAATCAACACCTTTAATCTGCTGTTCCGAACAGGTTGCAATTTGTCCTGAGGATGAACGGGAAGAGGGGGAACCAATGAGAGACTAGCTCTAGGTGTTGGGACAGGCACAGGTCACTCTATTTTCCCATCAGGAAGAAGAATTAACCACAGGCTCAGCCTGCCGCCCGGAGCCAGAATAGGGCCTGAAGCAATCCTGCGATTTTGCAGACAGCTCCAAAGAAAGCGAGTTGAAAAATGGAGCTCAAGGGGCACTGCAATTCACAAACCTGCAGAGTTAGAAATGATAACTCTCGTCCACAAATATATTGAGGGAAGGCAACGAAGAGGATTTGAAAGCAAGGCAGAATTGCAGGAAACAGATTTCAGGAGGTAGATTCGAATCGCCTTTAAAGCAGAGGAAAAGCGGCAAAACCTCGACAATGATGCCCTTGGCCAAAAAGGGCGTACGCGTTTTTTCCTGAATATATTCAGGAAAAAACGCGTACGCCCTTTTTGGCCAACCAAGCAACCTGGAAAGGCAAATCAGCGCTACAAAGAAGTCTCGCTTCCCATCGGTCAAAAGGGCCAGGCTGAATAAAGTGTCAAAACCAGAAATGCAGGATAGGCCATGGAGAAATGGGAGCCTTGCTAGCTGATGGGCGGGATGTAAATTGCCAACAGCCACTCTGGAGAAGTGTACGGTGTGTCCTGAAACATCTAAAAAACGCAGCTTAGAGAGCATAGGGCACTTCCACTCATGGGCGTATAAATTGGGAAAACTAAAAATCAGCAAGACACAGGCACCCCAAAGTTTAGGGCTACTCTGTTGACAAGAACCTCCACTTCGTTACACCTTAAATATCCCAGGAAAGACAAGAATGGATAAAGAAGTTGTGGTCCTTTTGTACAATGGAATATCACTCAGCCATGAAATCAACGTCATAAGACTAGTAACAGCATGATGAGTGGATTTAGGTACGACGATTCTAAGTGAAATAAGTCACACAGAAAAAGAAACATATTATAAGATATCACTTATACAGGGAATGTAAAAACCGCTTCCCTTGAACTGAATTACAAAACAGAATAGAGTCACACGTTTACAAAACACACTATGGCTGCTTAACGGGAAAGGTGAGGTGGGGTGATGCATAAAACAAGGGTTTCTAATTAGCTCAGATAGCGTTCCATAAACCCAATATGTAATAGACAAGACCTACTCCTTGCTCAGTGAACTGGACAAAACAACCCCTATTCACCGCCCAAGAATATATCTGACTAGTAAGAATCTGAAAACCTATGTATTTATATATCTCTGTAAGTGAGAGAAGTGGGTGAAAAGCGGCATAAACACAGCAGTGAAAAGCAGCTAAACCCCATTATACAAATCAATTACTTTTAAAAACCCGTGAAACAAAGACAGTGAAAGAGAGAGAAATTCTGACAAAATTCCTTCAGGGGCTGTGATGCAACCTGGATTGACCATATGTAGACCCACGGCTGGATGAGACATAAGGGTGGACACTCTTGGGACTGAGAGGTTTGGTGAGGTTGGGTGAGCAAACGCAGACCCTTTAAAGTAATACTGCGTGGTACCCATCCCATTGGTCCCAAATCTCCAGGTTCAAGGGCATCTTCCTACATCGAAAATATGCATGAGAAACCCAGAAAATGGTACACCGTGTGATCGGGAATGGTTTCTAAAACGCACCTCATTTCTCATCTCCTTGTGCTCCGGTTCGCCATTCCAGCCGCTATACTAGCAATCTCCCTGCTTGGAGAATCAGCACCTTTAACCTCCTGTTCCGTACAGGTTGCAATTTGTCCTGAGGATGAACGGGAAGAGGGGGAACCAATGAGAGACTAGCTCTAGGTGTTGGGACAGGAACAGGTCACTCTATTTTCCCATCAGGAAGAAGAATTAACCACAGGCTCAGCCTGCCGCCCGGAGCCAGAATAGGGCCTGAAGCAATCCTGTGCTTTTGCGGCCAGCTCCCAAGAAAGCGAGTTGAAAAATGGAGCTCAGGGGCACTGCAATTCACAAACCTGCAGAGTTAGAAACGATAACTCTCGTCCACAAATATATTGAGGGAAGGCAACGAAGAGGATTTGAAAGCAAGGCAGAATTGCAAGAGACAGATTTCAGGAGGTAGATTCGAATCGCCTTTAAAGCACAGGAAAAGCGGCAAAACCTCGACAATGATGCCCTTGGCCAAAAAGGGCGTATGCGTTTTTTCCTGAATATATTCAGGAAAAAACGCATACGCCCTTTTTAGCCAACCAAGCAACCTGGAAAGGCAAATCAGCGCTACAAAGAAGTCTCGCTTCCCATCGGTCAAAAGGGCCAGGCTGAATAAAGTGTCAAAACCAGAAATGCAGGACAGGCCATGGAGAAATGGGAGCCTTGCTACGCTGATGGGCCGGATGTAAATTGCCAACAGCCACTCTGGAGAAGTGTACGGTGTGTCCTGAAACATCTAGAAAACGCAGCTTAGAGAGCCTAGGGCACTTCCACTCATGGGCGTATAAATTGGGACAACTAAAAATCAGCAAGACACAGGCACCCCAAAGTTTAGGGCTGCTCTGTTGACAAGAACCTCCACTCCGTTACACCTTAAATATCCTAGGAAAGACAAGAATGGATAAAGAAGTTGTGCTCCTTATGTACAATGGAATATCACTCAGCCATGAAATCAACGTCATAAGGCTATTAGCAGCATGATGCGTGGATTTGGGTACGACGATTCTAAGTGAAATAAGTCACACAGAAAAAGACACTTATCATAAGATATCACTTATAGAGGGAATGTAAAAACCGCTACCCTTGAACTGAATTACATAACAGGTCAGAGTCACACGTTTAGAAAACACACTAAGGCTGCTTAACGGGAAAGGTGAGGTGGGGTGATGCATAAAACAAGGGTTTAAAATTAACTCAGATAGCATTCCATAAATCCTATATGTAATAGACAAGACCTACTCCTTGCTCAGTGAACTGGACTCAACACGCCCTATTCACCACCCAAGAATATATCTCACTAGTAAGAATCTTAAAACGTATGTATTTATATATCTCTGAAAGTGAGTGAAGTGGGTGAAAAGTGGCATAAACACAGCAGTGAAATGCAGCTAAACCCCATTATACAAATCAATTACTTTTAAAAACCCGTGAAACAACGACAATGAAAGAGAGAGAAATTCTGACAAAATTCGTTCAGGGGCTGTGATGCAACCTGGAATGACCATATGTAGACCCACAGATGGATGAGACATAAGGGTGGACACTCTTGGGGCTGAGAGGTTTGGTGAGGTTGGGTGAGCAAACGCAGACCCTTTAAAGTAATACTGCGTGGTACCCATCCCATGGGTCCCAAATCTCCAGGTTCAAGGGCATCTTCCTACATCGAAAACATGCATGAGAAACCCAGAAGATGGTACACCGTGTGATCGGGAAAGGTTTCTAAAACACACCTCATTTCTCATCTCCTTGTGCTCCGGTTCGCCATTCCAGCCGCTATACTAGCAATCTGCCGGCTTGGAGAATCAACACCTTTAACCTCCTGTTCCGTACAGGTTGCAATTTGTCCTGAGGATGAACGGGAAGAGGGGGAACCTAAGAGAGTAGCTCTAGGTGTTGGGACAGGCACAGGTCACTCTATTTTCCCATCAGGAAGAAGAATTAACCACAGGCTCAGCCTGCCGCCCGGAGCCAGAATAGGGCCTGAAGCAATCCTGCGCTTTTGCGGCCAGCTCCCAAGAAAGCGAGTTGAAAAATGGAGCTCAGGGGCACTGCAATTCACAAACCTGCAGACTTAGAAATGATAACTCTCGTCCACAAATATATTGAGGGAAGGCAACGAAGAGGATTTGAAAGCAAGGCAGAATTGCAAGAAACAGATTTCAGGAGGTAGATTCGAATCGCCTTTAAAGCACAGGAAAAGCGGCAAAAACTCGACAATGATGCCCTTGGCCAAAAAGGGCGTATGCGTTTTTTCCTGAATATATTCAGGAAAAAACGCATACGCCCTTTTTGGCCAACCAAGCAACCTGGAAAGGCAAATCAGCGCTACAAAGAAGGCTCGCTACCCATCGGTCAAAAGGGCCAGACTGAATAAAGTGTCAAAACCAGAAATGCAGGACAGGCCATGGAGAAATGGGAGCCTTGCTACGCTGATGGGCGGGATGTAAATTGCCAACAGCCACTCTGAAGAAGTGTACGGTGTGTCCTGAAACATCTAAAAAACTCAGCTTAGAGAGCATAGGGCACTTCCACTCATGGGCGTATAAATTGGGAAAACTAAAAATCAGCAAGACACAGGCACCCCAAAGTTTAGGGCTGCTCTGTTGACAAAAACCTCCACTTCGTTACACCTTAAATATCCCAGGAAAGACAAGAATGGATAAAGAAGTTGTGGTCCTTATGTACAATGGAATATCACTCAGCCATGAAATCAACGTCATAAGGCTAGTAGCAGCATGATGAGTGGATTTGGGTACGACGATTCTAAGTGAAATAACTCACACAGAAAAAGACACTTATCATAAGATATCACTTATAGAGGGAATGTAAAAACCGCTACCCTTGAACTGAATTACAAAACAGAATACAGTCACACGTTTAGAAAACACGCTATGGCTGCTTAACGGGAAAGGTGAGGTGGGGTGATGCATAAAACAAGGGTTTCAAATTAGTTCACATAGCGTTCCATAAACCCAATATGTAATAGACAAGACCTACTCCTTGTTCAGTGAACTGGACTCAACACCCCCTATTCACCGCCCAAGAATATATCTGACTAGTAAGAATCTTAAAACCTATGTATTTATATCTCTCTGTAAGTGAGTGAAGTGGGTGAAAAGCTGCATAAACACAGCAGTGAAAAGCAGCTAAACCCCATTATACAAATCAATTACTTTTAAAAACCCGTGAAACAAAGACAGTGAAAGAGAGAGAAATTCTGACAAAATTCGTTCAGGGGCTGTGATGCCACCTGGATTGACCATATGTAGACCCACAGATGGATGAGACATAAGGGTGGACACTCTTGGGGCTGAGAGGTTTGGTGAGGTTGGGTGAGCAAACGCAGACCCTTTAAAGTAATACTGCGTGGAACCCATCCCATGGGTCCCAAATCTCCAGGTTCAAGGGCATCTTCCTACATCGAAAACATGCATGAGAAACCCCGAAGATGGTACACCGTGTGATCGGGAAAGGTTTCTAAAACGCACCTCATTTCTCATCTCCTTGTGCTCCGGTTCGCCATTCCAGCCGCTATACTAGCAATCTCCCTGCTTGGAGAATCAGCACCTTTAACCTCCTGTTCCGTACAGGTTGCAATTTGTCCTGAGGATGAACGGGAAGAGGGGGAGCCAATGAGAGACTAGGTCTAGGTGTTGGGACAGGCACAGGTCACTCTATTTTCCCATCAGGAAGAAGAATTAACCACAGGCTCAGCCTGCCGCCCGGAGCCAGGATAGGGCCTGAAGCAATCCTGCGCTTTTGCAGCCAGCTCCCAAGAAAGCGAGTTGAAAAATGGAGCTCAGTGGCACTGCAATTCACAAACGTGCAGAGTTAGAAATGATAACTCTCGTCCACAAATATATTGAGGGAAGGCAACGAAGAGGATTTGAAAGCAAGGCAGAATTGCAAGAAACAGATTTCAGGAGGTAGATTCGAATCGCCTTTAAAGCACAGGAAAAGCGGCAAAACCTCGACAATGATGCCCTTGGCCAAAAAGGGCGTATGCGTTTTTTCCTGAATATATTCAGGAAAAAACGCATACGCCCTTTTTGGCCAACCAAGCAACGTGGAAAGGCAAATCAGCGCTACAAAGAAGTCTCGTTTCCCATTGGTCAAAAGAGCCAGGCTGAATAAAGTGTCAAAACCAGAAATGCAGGATAGGCCATGGAGAAATGGGAGCCTTGCTACGCTGATGGGCGGGATGTAAATTGCCAACAGCCACTCTGGAGAAGTGTACGGTGTGTCCTGAAACATCTAAAAAACTCAGCTTAGAGAGCATAGGGCACTTCCACTCCTGGGCATATGAATTGGGAAAACTAAAAAAAAGCAAGACACAGGCACCCCAAAGTTAAAGGCTGCTCTGTTGACAAGAACCTCCACTCCGTTACACCTTAAATATCCCAGGAAAGAGAAAAATGGATAAAGAAGTAGTGGTCCTTATGTACAATGGAATATCACTCAGCCATGAAATCAACGTCATAAGGCTAGTGGCAGCATGATGAGTGGATTTAGGTACGACGATTCTAAGTGAAATAAGTCACACAGAAAAAGACACTTATCATAAGATATCACTTATAGAGGGAATGTAAAAACCACTACCCTTGAACTGAATTACATAACAGGTCAGAGTCACACGTTTAGAAAACACACTATGGCTGCTTAAAGGGAAAGGTGAGGTGGGGTGACGCATAAAACAAGGGCTTCAAATTAGCTCAGATACCGTTCCATAAACCCAATATGTAATAGACAAGACCTACTCCTTGCTCAGTGAACTCGACTCAACACCCCCTATTCACCGCCCAAGAATATATCTGACTAGTAAGAATCTTAAAACCTATGTATTGATATCTCTCTGTAAGTGAGTGAACTGGCTGAAAAGCGGCATAAACACAGCAGTGAAAAGCAGCTAAACCCCATTATACAAATCAATTACTTTTAAAAACCCGTGAAACAAAGACAGTGAAAGAGAGAGAAATTCTGACAAAATTCGTTCAGGGGCTGTGATGCAACCTGGATTGACCATATGTAGACCCACAGATGGATGAGACATAAGGGTGGACACTCTTGGGGCTGAGAGGTTTGGTGAGGTTGGGTGAGCAAACGCAGACCCTTTAAAGTAATACTGCGTGGAACCCATCCCATGGGTCCCAAATCTCCAGGTTCAAGGGCATCTTCCTACATCGAAAACATGCATGAGAAACCCCGAAGATGGTACACCGTGTGATCGGGAAAGGTTTCTAAAACGCACCTCATTTCTCATCTCCTTGTGCTCCGGTTCGCCATTCCAGCCGCTATACTAGCAATCTCCCTGCTTGGAGAATCAGCACCTTTAAGCTCCTGTTCCGTACAGGTTGCAATTTGTCCTGAGGATGAACGGGAAGAGGGGGAGCCAATGAGAGACTAGCTCTAGGTGTTGGGACAGGCACAGGTCACTCTATTTTCCCATCAGGAAGAAGAATTAACCACAGGCTCAGCCTGCCGCCCGGAGCCAGGATAGGGCCTGAAGCAATCCTGCGCTTTTGCGGCCAGCTCCCAAGAAAGCGAGTTGAAAAATGGAGCTCAGGGGCACTGCAATTCACAAACGTGCAGAGTTAGAAATGATAACTCTCGTCCACAAATATATTGAGGGAAGGCAACGAAGAGGATTTGAAAGCAAGGCAGAATTGCAAGAAACAGATTTCAGGAGGTAGATTCGAATCGCCTTTAAAGCACAGGAAAAGCGGCAAAACCTCGACAATGATGCCCTTGGCCAAAAAGGGCGTATGCGTTTTTTCCTGAATATATTCAGGAAAAAACGCATACGCCCTTTTTGGCCAACCAAGCAACCTGGAAAGGCAAATCAGCGCTACAAAGAAGTCTCGCTTCCCATTGGTCAAAAGGGCCATGCTGAATAAACTGTCAAAACCAGAAATGCAGGACAGGCCATGGAGAAATGGGAGCCTTGCTACGCTGATGGGCGGGATGTAAATTGCCAACAGCCACTCTGGAGAAGTGTACGGTGTGTCCTGAAACATCTAAAAAACTCAGCTTAGAGAGCATAGGGCACTTCCACTCCTGGGCATATGAATTGGGAAAACTAAAAAAAAGCAAGACACAGGCACCCCAAAGTTAAAGGCTGCTCTGTTGACAAGAACCTCCACTCCGTTACACCTTAAATATCCCAGGAAAGAGAAAAATGGATAAAGAAGTAGTGGTCCTTATGTACAATGGAATATCACTCAGCCATGAAATCAACGTCATAAGGCTAGTGGCAGCATGATGAGTGGATTTAGGTACGACGATTCTAAGTGAAATAAGTCACACAGAAAAAGACACTTATCATAAGATATCACTTATAGACGGAATGTAAAAACCACTACCCTTGAACTGAATTACATAACAGGTCAGAGTCACACGTTTAGAAAACACACTATGGCTGCTTAAAGGGAAAGGTGAGGTGGGGTGACGCATAAAACAAGGGCCTCAAATTAGCTCAGATACCGTTCCATAAACCCAATATGTAATAGACAAGACCTACTCCTTGCTTAGTGAACTCGACTCAACACCCCCTATTCACCGCCCAAGAATATATCTGAATAGTAAGAATCTTAAAACCTATGTATTGATATCTCTCTGTAAGTGAGTCAAGTGGGTGTAAAGCGGCATAAACACAGCAGTGTAAAGCAACTAAACCCCATTATAAAAATCAATTACTTTTAAAAACCCGTGAAACAACGACAGTGAAAGAGAGAGAAATTCTTACAAAATTCGTTCAGGGGCTGTGATGCCACCTGGATTGACCATATCTAGACCCACAGCTGATTGAGACATAAGGGTGGACACTCTTGGGGCTGAGAGGTTTGGTGAGGTTGGGTGAGCAAACGCAGACCCTTTAAAGTAATACTGCGTGGAACCCATCCCATGGGTCCCAAATCTCCAGGTTCAAGGGCATTTTCCTACATCGAAAACATGCATGAGTAACCCAGAAGATGGTACACCGTGTGATGGGGAAAGGTTTCGAAAACGCACCACATTTCTCATCTCCTTGTGCTCCGGTTCGCCATTCCAGCCGCTATACTAGCAATCTGCCGGCTTGGAGAATCAACACCTTTAATCTGCTGTTCCGAACAGGTTGCAATTTGTCCTGAGGATGAACGGGAAGAGGGGGAACCAATGAGAGACTAGCTCTAGGTGTTGGGACAGGCACAGGTCACTCTATTTTCCCATCAGGAAGAAGAATTAACCACAGGCTCAGCCTGCCGCCCGGAGCCAGAATAGGGCCTGAAGCAATCCTGCGATTTTGCAGACAGCTCCAAAGAAAGCGAGTTGAAAAATGGAGCTCAAGGGGCACTGCAATTCACAAACCTGCAGAGTTAGAAATGATAACTCTCGTCCACAAATATATTGAGGGAAGGCAACGAAGAGGATTTGAAAGCAAGGCAGAATTGCAGGAAACAGATTTCAGGAGGTAGATTCGAATCGCCTTTAAAGCAGAGGAAAAGCGGCAAAACCTCGACAATGATGCCCTTGGCCAAAAAGGGCGTACGCGTTTTTTCCTGAATATATTCAGGAAAAAACGCGTACGCCCTTTTTGGCCAACCAAGAAACCTGGAAAGGCAAATCAGCGCTACAAAGAAGTCTCGCTTCCCATCGGTCAAAAGGGCCAGGCTGAATAAAGTGTCAAAACCAGAAATGCAGGATAGGCCATGGAGAAATGGGAGCCTTGCTAGCTGATGGGCGGGATGTAAATTGCCAACAGCCACTCTGGAGAAGTGTACGGTGTGTCCTGAAACATCTAAAAAACGCAGCTTAGAGAGCATAGGGCACTTCCACTCATGGGCGTATAAATTGGGAAAACTAAAAATCAGCAAGACACAGGCACCCCAAAGTTTAGGGCTACTCTGTTGACAAGAACCTCCACTTCGTTACACCTTAAATATCCCAGGAAAGACAAGAATGGATAAAGAAGTTGTGGTCCTTTTGTACAATGGAATATCACTCAGCCATGAAATCAACGTCATAAGACTAGTAACAGCATGATGAGTGGATTTAGGTACGACGATTCTAAGTGAAATAAGTCACACAGAAAAAGAAACATATTATAAGATATCACTTATACAGGGAATGTAAAAACCGCTTCCCTTGAACTGAATTACAAAACAGAATAGAGTCACACGTTTACAAAACACACTATGGCTGCTTAACGGGAAAGGTGAGGTGGGGTGATGCATAAAACAAGGGTTTCTAATTAGCTCAGATAGCGTTCCATAAACCCAATATGTAATAGACAAGACCTACTCCTTGCTCAGTGAACTGGACAAAACAACCCCTATTCACCGCCCAAGAATATATCTGACTAGTAAGAATCTGAAAACCTATGTATTTATATATCTCTGTAAGTGAGAGAAGTGGGTGAAAAGCGGCAAAAACACAGCAGTGAAAAGCAGCTAAACCCCATTATACAAATCAATTACTTTTAAAAACCCGTGAAACAAAGACAGTGAAAGAGAGAGAAATTCTGACAAAATTCGTTCAGGGGCTGTGATGCAACCTGGATTGACCATATGTAGACCCACGGATGGATGAGACATAAGGGTGGACACTCTTGGGACTGAGAGGTTTGGTGAGGTTGGGTGAGCAAACGCAGACCCTTTAAAGTAATACTGCGTGGTACCCATCCCATTGGTCCCAAATCTCCAGGTTCAAGGGCATCTTCCTACATCGAAAATATGCATGAGAAACCCAGAAAATGGTACACCGTGTGATCGGGAATGGTTTCTAAAACGCACCTCATTTCTCATCTCCTTGTGCTCCGGTTCGCCATTCCAGCCGCTATACTAGCAATCTCCCTGCTTGGAGAATCAGCACCTTTAACCTCCTGTTCCGTACAGGTTGCAATTTGTCCTGAGGATGAACGGGAAGAGGGGGAACCAATGAGAGACTAGCTCTAGGTGTTGGGACAGGAACAGGTCACTCTATTTTCCCATCAGGAAGAAGAATTAACCACAGGCTCAGCCTGCCGCCCGGAGCCAGAATAGGGCCTGAAGCAATCCTGTGCTTTTGCGGCCAGCTCCCAAGAAAGCGAGTTGAAAAATGGAGCTCAGGGGCACTGCAATTCACAAACCTGCAGAGTTAGAAACGATAACTCTCGTCCACAAATATATTGAGGGAAGGCAACGAAGAGGATTTGAAAGCAAGGCAGAATTGCAAGAGACAGATTTCAGGAGGTAGATTCGAATCGCCTTTAAAGCACAGGAAAAGCGGCAAAACCTCGACAATGATGCCCTTGGCCAAAAAGGGCGAATGCGTTTTTTCCTGAATATATTCAGGAAAAAACGCATACGCCCTTTTTGGCCAACCAAGCAACCTGGAAAGGCAAATCAGCGCTACAAAGAAGTCTCGCTTCCCATCGGTCAAAAGGGCCAGGCTGAATAAAGTGTCAAAACCAGAAATGCAGGACAGGCCATGGAGAAATGGGAGCCTTGCTACGCTGATGGACCGGATGTAAATTGCCAACAGCCACTCTGGAGAAGTGTACGGTGTGTCCTGAAACATCTAGAAAACGCAGCTTAGAGAGCCTAGGGCACTTCCACTCATGGGCGTATAAATTGGGACAACTAAAAATCAGCAAGACACAGGCACCCCAAAGTTTAGGGCTGCTCTGTTGACAAGAACCTCCACTCCGTTACACCTTAAATATCCTAGGAAAGACAAGAATGGATAAAGAAGTTGTGCTCCTTATGTACAATGGAATATCACTCAGCCATGAAATCAACGTCATAAGGCTATTAGCAGCATGATGCGTGGATTTGGGTACGACGATTCTAAGTGAAATAAGTCACACAGAAAAAGACACTTATCATAAGATATCACTTATAGAGGGAATGTAAAAACCGCTACCCTTGAACTGAATTACATAACAGGTCAGAGTCACACGTTTAGAAAACACACTAAGGCTGCTTAACGGGAAAGGTGAGGTGGGGTGATGCATAAAACAAGGGTTTAAAATTAACTCAGATAGCATTCCATAAATCCTATATGTAATAGACAAGACCTACTCCTTGCTCAGTGAACTGGACTCAACACGCCCTATTCACCACCCAAGAATATATCTCACTAGTAAGAATCTTAAAACGTATGTATTTATATATCTCTGAAAGTGAGTGAAGTGGGTGAAAAGTGGCATAAACACAGCAGTGAAATGCAGCTAAACCCCATTATACAAATCAATTACTTTTAAAAACCCGTGAAACAACGACAATGAAAGAGAGAGAAATTCTGACAAAATTCGTTCAGGGGCTGTGATGCAACCTGGAATGACCATATGTAGACCCACAGATGGATGAGACATAAGGGTGGACACTCTTGGGGCTGAGAGGTTTGGTGAGGTTGGGTGAGCAAACGCAGACCCTTTAAAGTAATACTGCGTGGTACCCATCCCATGGGTCCCAAATCTCCAGGTTCAAGGGCATCTTCCTACATCGAAAACATGCATGAGAAACCCAGAAGATGGTACACCGTGTGATCGGGAAAGGTTTCTAAAACACACCTCATTTCTCATCTCCTTGTGCTCCGGTTCGCCATTCCAGCCGCTATACTAGCAATCTGCCGGCTTGGAGAATCAACACCTTTAACCTCCTGTTCCGTACAGGTTGCAATTTGTCCTGAGGATGAACGGGAAGAGGGGGAACCTAAGAGAGTAGCTCTAGGTGTTGGGACAGGCACAGGTCACTCTATTTTCCCATCAGGAAGAAGAATTAACCACAGGCTCAGCCTGCCGCCCGGAGCCAGAATAGGGCCTGAAGCAATCCTGCGCTTTTGCGGCCAGCTCCCAAGAAAGCGAGTTGAAAAATGGAGCTCAGGGGCACTGCAATTCACAAACCTGCAGACTTAGAAATGATAACTCTCGTCCACAAATATATTGAGGGAAGGCAACGAAGAGGATTTGAAAGCAAGGCAGAATTGCAGGAAACAGATTTCAGGAGGTAGATTCGAATCGCCTTTAAAGCACAGGAAAAGCGGCAAAAACTCGACAATGATGCCCTTGGCCAAAAAGGGCGTATGCGTTTTTTCCTGAATATATTCAGGAAAAAACGCATACGCCCTTTTTGGCCAACCAAGCAACCTGGAAAGGCAAATCAGCGCTACAAAGAAGGCTCGCTACCCATCGGTCAAAAGGGCCAGACTGAATAAAGTGTCAAAACCAGAAATGCAGGACAGGCCATGGAGAAATGGGAGCCTTGCTACGCTGATGGGCGGGATGTAAATTGCCAACAGCCACTCTGAAGAAGTGTACGGTGTGTCCTGAAACATCTAAAAAACTCAGCTTAGAGAGCATAGGGCACTTCCACTCATGGGCGTATAAATTGGGAAAACTAAAAATCAGCAAGACACAGGCACCCCAAAGTTTAGGGCTGCTCTGTTGACAAAAACCTCCACTTCGTTACACCTTAAATATCCCAGGAAAGACAAGAATGGATAAAGAAGTTGTGGTCCTTATGTACAATGGAATATCACTCAGCCATGAAATCAACGTCATAAGGCTAGTAGCAGCATGATGAGTGGATTTGGGTACGACGATTCTAAGTGAAATAACTCACACAGAAAAAGACACTTATCATAAGATATCACTTATAGAGGGAATGTAAAAACCGCTACCCTTGAACTGAATTACAAAACAGAATACAGTCACACGTTTAGAAAACACGCTATGGCTGCTTAACGGGAAAGGTGAGGTGGGGTGATGCATAAAACAAGGGTTTCAAATTAGTTCACATAGCGTTCCATAAACCCAATATGTAATAGACAAGACCTACTCCTTGTTCAGTGAACTGGACTCAACACCCCCTATTCACCGCCCAAGAATATATCTGACTAGTAAGAATCTTAAAACCTATGTATTTATATCTCTCTGTAAGTGAGTGAAGTGGGTGAAAAGCTGCATAAACACAGCAGTGAAAAGCAGCTAAACCCCATTATACAAATCAATTACTTTTAAAAACCCGTGAAACAAAGACAGTGAAAGAGAGAGAAATTCTGACAAAATTCGTTCAGGGGCTGTGATGCCACCTGGATTGACCATATGTAGACCCACAGATGGATGAGACATAAGGGTGGACACTCTTGGGGCTGAGAGGTTTGGTGAGGTTGGGTGAGCAAACGCAGACCCTTTAAAGTAATACTGCGTGGAACCCATCCCATGGGTCCCAAATCTCCAGGTTCAAGGGCATCTTCCTACATCGAAAACATGCATGAGAAACCCCGAAGATGGTACACCGTGTGATCGGGAAAGGTTTCTAAAACGCACCTCATTTCTCATCTCCTTGTGCTCCGGTTCGCCATTCCAGCCGCTATACTAGCAATCTCCCTGCTTGGAGAATCAGCACCTTTAACCTCCTGTTCCGTACAGGTTGCAATTTGTCCTGAGGATGAACGGGAAGAGGGGGAGCCAATGAGAGACTAGCTCTAGGTGTTGGGACAGGCACAGGTCACTCTATTTTCCCATCAGGAAGAAGAATTAACCACAGGCTCAGCCTGCCGCCCGGAGCCAGGATAGGGCCTGAAGCAATCCTGCGCTTTTGCAGCCAGCTCCCAAGAAAGCGAGTTGAAAAATGGAGCTCAGTGGCACTGCAATTCACAAACGTGCAGAGTTAGAAATGATAACTCTCGTCCACAAATATATTGAGGGAAGGCAACGAAGAGGATTTGAAAGCAAGGCAGAATTGCAAGAAACAGATTTCAGGAGGTAGATTCGAATCGCCTTTAAAGCACAGGAAAAGCGGCAAAACCTCGACAATGATGCCCTTGGCCAAAAAGGGCGTATGCGTTTTTTCCTGAATATATTCAGGAAAAAACGCATACGCCCTTTTTGGCCAACCAAGCAACGTGGAAAGGCAAATCAGCGCTACAAAGAAGTCTCGCTTCCCATCGGTCAAAAGGGCCAGGCTGAATAAAGTGTCAAAACCAGAAATGCAGGACAGGCCATGGAGAAATGGGAGCCTTGCTACGCTGATGGGCGGGATGTAAATTGCCAACAGCCACTCTGGAGAAGTGTACGGTGTGTCCTGAAACATCTAAAAAATGCAGCTTAGAGAGCATAGGGCACTTCCACTCATGGGCGTATAAAGTGGGAAAACTAAAAATCAGCAAGACACAGGCACCCCAAAGTTTAGGGCTGCTCTGTTGACAAGAAACTCCACTTTGTTACACCTTAAATATCCCAGGAAAGACAAGAATGGATAAAGAAGTTGTGGTCCTTATGTACAATGGAATATCACTCAGCCATGAAATCAACGTCATAAGGCTAGGAGCAGCATGATGAGTGGATTTGGGTACGACGATTCTAAGTGAAATAAGTCACACAGAAAAAGACACTTATCATAAGATATCACTTATAGAGGGAATGTAAAAAAGGCTACCCTTGAACTGAATTACATAACAGGTCAGAGTCACACGTTTAGAAAACACAGTAGGGCTGCCAAACGGGAAAGGTGAGGTAGGGTGATGCATAAAACAAGGGTTTCAAATTAGCTCAGATAGCGTTCCATAAACCCAATATGTAATAGACAAGACCTACTCCTTCCTCAGCGAACTGGACTCAACACCCCCTATTCACCGCCCAAGAATATATCTGACTAGTAAGAATCCTAAAACCTATGTATTTATATATCTCTGTAAGTGAGAGAAGTGGGTGAAAAGCGGCATAAACACAGCAGTGAAAAGCAGCTAAACCCCATTATACAAATCAATTACTTTTAAAAACCCGTGAAACAAAGACAGTGAAAGAGAGAGAAATTCTTACAAAATTCGTTCAGGGGCTGTGATGCAACCTGGATTGACCATATGTAGACCCACAGATGGATGAGACATAAGGGTGGACACTCTTGGGGCTGAGAGGTTTGGTGAGGTTGGGTGAGCAAACGCAGACCCTTTAAAGTAATACTGCGTGGAACCCATCCCATGGGTCCCAAATCTCCAGGTTCAAGGGCATCTTCCTACATCGAAAACATGCATGAGAAACCCCGAAGATGGTACACCGTGTGATCGGGAAAGGTTTCTAAAACGCACCTCATTTCTCATCTCCTTGTGCTCCGGTTCGCCATTCCAGCCGCTATACTAGCAATCTCCCTGCTTGGAGAATCAGCACCTTTAACCTCCTGTTCCGTACAGGTTGCAATTTGTCCTGAGGATGAACGGGAAGAGGGGGAGCCAATGAGAGACTAGCTCTAGGTGTTGGGACAGGCACAGGTCACTCTATTTTCCCATCAGGAAGAAGAATTAACCACAGGCTCAGCCTGCCGCCCGGAGCCAGGATAGGGCCTGAAGCAATCCTGCACTTTTGCGGCCAGCTCCCAAGAAAGCGAGTTGAAAAATGGAGCTCAGGGGCACTGCAATTCACAAACGTGCAGAGTTAGAAATGATAACTGTCGTCCACAAATATATTGAGGGAAGGCAACGAAGAGGATTTGAAAGCAAGGCAGAATTGCAAGAAACAGATTTCAGGAGGTAGATTCGAATCGCCTTTAAAGCACAGGAAAAGCGGCAAAACCTCGACAATGATGCCCTTGGCCAAAAAGGGCGTATGCGTTTTTTCCTGAATATATTCAAGAAAAACCGCATACGCCCTTTTTGGCCAACCAAGCAACCTGGAAAGGCAAATCAGCGCTACAAAGAAGTCTCGCTTCCCATCGGTCAAAAGGGCCATGCTGAATAAAGTGTCAAAACCAGAAATGCAGGACAGGCCATGGAGAAATGGGAGCCTTGCTACGCTGATGGGCGGGATGTAAATTGCCAACAGCCACTCTGGAGAAGTGTACGGTGTGTCCTGAAACATCTAAAAAACTCAGCTTAGAGAGCATAGGGCACTTCCACTCCTGGGCATATGAATTGGGAAAACTAAAAAAAAGCAAGACACAGGCACCCCAAAGTTAAAGGCTGCTCTGTTGACAAGAACCTCCACTCCGTTACACCTTAAATATCCCAGGAAAGAGAAAAATGGATAAAGAAGTAGTGGTCCTTATGTACAATGGAATATCACTCAGCCATGAAATCAACGTCATAAGGCTAGTGGCAGCATGATGAGTGGATTTAGGTACGACGATTCTAAGTGAAATAAGTCACACAGAAAAAGACACTTATCATAAGATATCACTTATAGAGGGAATGTAAAAACCACTACCCTTGAACTGAATTACATAACAGGTCAGAGTCACACGTTTAGAAAACACACTATGGCTGCTTAAAGGGAAAGGTGAGGTGGGGTGACGCATAAAACAAGGGCCTCAAATTAGCTCAGATACCGTTCCATAAACCCAATATGTAATAGACAAGACCTACTCCTTGCTCAGTGAACTCGACTCAACACCCCCTATTCACCGCCCAAGAATATATCTGACTAGTAAGAATCTTAAAACCTATGTATTGATATCTCTCTGTAAGTGAGTCAAGTGGGTGTAAAGCGGCATAAACACAGCAGTGTAAAGCAGCTAAACCCCATTATAAAAATCAATTACTTTTAAAAACCCGTGAAACAACGACAGTGAAAGAGAGAGAAATTCTTACAAAATTCGTTCAGGGGCTGTGATGCCACCTGGATTGACCATATCTAGACCCACAGCTGATTGAGACATAAGGGTGGACACTCTTGGGGCTGAGAGGTTTGGTGAGGTTGGGTGAGCAAACGCAGACCCTTTAAAGTAATACTGCGTGGAACCCATCCCATGGGTCCCAAATCTCCAGGTTCAAGGGCATTTTCCTACATCGAAAACATGCATGAGTAACCCAGAAGATGGTACACCGTGTGATGGGGAAAGGTTTCGAAAACGCACCACATTTCTCATCTCCTTGTGCTCCGGTTCGCCATTCCAGCCGCTATACTAGCAATCTCCCTGCTTGGAGAATCAACACCTTTAATCTGCTGTTCCGAACAGGTTGCAATTTGTCCTGAGGATGAACGGGAAGAGGGGGAACCAATGAGAGACTAGCTCTAGGTGTTGGGACAGGCACAGGTCACTCTATTTTCCCATCAGGAAGAAGAATTAACCACAGGCTCAGCCTGCCGCCCGGAGCCAGAATAGGGCCTGAAGCAATCCTGCGATTTTGCAGACAGCTCCAAAGAAAGCGAGTTGAAAAATGGAGCTCAAGGGGCACTGCAATTCACAAACCTGCAGAGTTAGAAATGATAACTCTCGTCCACAAATATATTGAGGGAAGGCAACGAAGAGGATTTGAAAGCAAGGCAGAATTGCAGGAAACAGATTTCAGGAGGTAGATTCGAATCGCCTTTAAAGCAGAGGAAAAGCGGCAAAACCTCGACAATGATGCCCTTGGCCAAAAAGGGCGTACGCGTTTTTTCCTGAATATATTCAGGAAAAAACGCGTACGCCCTTTTTGGCCAACCAAGCAACCTGGAAAGGCAAATCAGCGCTACAAAGAAGTCTCGCTTCCCATCGGTCAAAAGGGCCAGGCTGAATAAAGTGTCAAAACCAGAAATGCAGGATAGGCCATGGAGAAATGGGAGCCTTGCTAGCTGATGGGCGGGATGTAAATTGCCAACAGCCACTCTGGAGAAGTGTACGGTGTGTCCTGAAACATCTAAAAAACGCAGCTTAGAGAGCATAGGGCACTTCCACTCATGGGCGTATAAATTGGGAAAACTAAAAATCAGCAAGACACAGGCACCCCAAAGTTTAGGGCTACTCTGTTGACAAGAACCTCCACTTTGTTACACCTTAAATATCCCAGGAAAGACAAGAATGGATAAAGAAGTTGTGGTCCTTATGTACAATGGAATATCACTCAGCCATGAAATCAACGTCATAAGGCTAGGAGCAGCATGATGAGTGGATTTGGGTACGACGATTCTAAGTGAAATAAGTCACACAGAAAAAGACACTTATCATAAGATATCACTTATAGAGGGAATGTAAAAACCGCTACCCTTGAACTGAATTACATAACAGGTCAGAGTCACACGTTTAGAAAACACACTAGGGCTGCTTAACGGGAAAGGTGAGGTGGGGTGATGCATAAAACAAGGGTTTCAAATTAGCTCAGATAGCGTTCCATAAACCCAATATGTAATAGACAAGACCTACTCTTTCCTCAGTGAACTGGACTCAACACGCCCTATTCACCGCCCAAGAATATATCTGACTAGTAAGAATGTTAAAACCTATGTATTTATATCTCTCTGTAAGTGAGTGAAGTGGGTGAAAAGCGGCATAAACACAGCACTGAAAAGCAGCTAAACCCCATTATACAAATCAATTACTTTTAAAAACCCGTGAAACAAAGACAGTGAAAGAGAGAGAAATTCTTACAAAATTCGTTCAGGGGCTGTGATGCAACCTGGATTGACCATATCTAGACCCACAGATGGATGAGACATAAGGGTGGACACTCTTGGGGCTGAGAGGTTTGGTGAGGTTGGGTGAGCAAACGCAGACCCTTTAAAGTAATACTGCGTGGTACCCATCCCATGGGTCCCAAATCTCCAGGTTCAAGGGCATCTTCCTACATCGAAATCATTCATGAGAAACCCAGACGATGGTACACCGTGTGATCGGGAAAGGTTTCTAAAACGCACCTCATTTCTCATCTCATTGTGCTCCGGTTCGCTATTCCAGCCGCTATACTAGCAATCTCCCTGCTTTGAGAATCAGCACCTTTAAGCTCCTGTTCCGTACAGGTTGCAATTTGTCCTGAGGATGATCGGGAAGAGGTGGAACCAATGAGAGACTAGCTCTAGGTGTTGGGACAGGCACAGGTCACTCTATTTTCCCATCAGGAAGAAGAATTAACCACAGGCTCAGCCTGCCGCCCAGAGCCAGGATAGGGCCGGAAGCAATCCTGCGCTTTTGCGGCCAGCTCCCAAGAAAGCGAGTTGAAAAATGGAGCTCAGGGGCACTGCAATTCACAAACCTGCAGATTTATAAATGATAACTCTCGTCCACAAATATATTGAGGGAAGGCAACGAAGAGGATTTGAAAGCAAGGCAGAATTGCAGGAAACAGATTTCAGGAGGTAGATTCGAATTGCCTTTAAAGCACAGGAAAAACGGCAAAACCTCGACAATGATGCCCTTGGCCAAAAAGGGCGTATGCGTTTTTTCCTGAATATATTCAGGAAAAAACGCATACGCCCTTTTTGGCCAACCAAGCAACGTGGAAAGGCAAATCAGCGCTACAAAGAAGTCTCGCTTCCCATTGGTCAAAAGAGCCAGGCTGAATAAAGTGTCAAAACCAGAAATGCAGGATAGGCCATGGAGAAATGGGAGCCTTGCTACGCTGATGGGCGGGATGTAAATTGCCAACAGCCACTCTGGAGAAGTGTACGGTGTGTCCTGAAACATCTAAAAA
This sequence comes from Balaenoptera ricei, assembly GCF_028023285.1. Classification (NCBI taxonomy): domain Eukaryota; kingdom Metazoa; phylum Chordata; class Mammalia; order Artiodactyla; family Balaenopteridae; genus Balaenoptera; species Balaenoptera ricei. The sequence continues at coordinate 84,562,477 of NC_082640.1, read as the reverse complement.
ACTCAGCTTAGAGAGCATAGGGCACTTCCACTCCTGGGCATATGAATTGGGAAAACTAAAAAAAAGCAAGACACAGGCACCCCAAAGTTAAAGGCTGCTCTGTTGACAAGAACCTCCACTCCGTTACACCTTAAATATCCCAGGAAAGAGAAAAATGGATAAAGAAGTAGTGGTCCTTATGTACAATGGAATATCACTCAGCCATGAAATCAACGTCATAAGGCTAGTGGCAGCATGATGAGTGGATTTAGGTACGACGATTCTAAGTGAAATAAGTCACACAGAAAAAGACACTTATCATAAGATATCACTTATAGAGGGAATGTAAAAACCACTACCCTTGAACTGAATTACATAACAGGTCAGAGTCACACGTTTAGAAAACACACTATGGCTGCTTAAAGGGAAAGGTGAGGTGGGGTGACGCATAAAACAAGGGCTTCAAATTAGCTCAGATACCGTTCCATAAACCCAATATGTAATAGACAAGACCTACTCCTTGCTCAGTGAACTCGACTCAACACCCCCTATTCACCGCCCAAGAATATATCTGACTAGTAAGAATCTTAAAACCTATGTATTGATATCTCTCTGTAAGTGAGTGAACTGGCTGAAAAGCGGCATAAACACAGCAGTGAAAAGCAGCTAAACCCCATTATACAAATCAATTACTTTTAAAAACCCGTGAAACAAAGACAGTGAAAGAGAGAGAAATTCTGACAAAATTCGTTCAGGGGCTGTGATGCAACCTGGATTGACCATATGTAGACCCACAGATGGATGAGACATAAGGGTGGACACTCTTGGGGCTGAGAGGTTTGGTGAGGTTGGGTGAGCAAACGCAGACCCTTTAAAGTAATACTGCGTGGAACCCATCCCATGGGTCCCAAATCTCCAGGTTCAAGGGCATCTTCCTACATCGAAAACATGCATGAGAAACCCCGAAGATGGTACACCGTGTGATCGGGAAAGGTTTCTAAAACGCACCTCATTTCTCATCTCCTTGTGCTCCGGTTCGCCATTCCAGCCGCTATACTAGCAATCTCCCTGCTTGGAGAATCAGCACCTTTAAGCTCCTGTTCCGTACAGGTTGCAATTTGTCCTGAGGATGAACGGGAAGAGGGGGAGCCAATGAGAGACTAGCTCTAGGTGTTGGGACAGGCACAGGTCACTCTATTTTCCCATCAGGAAGAAGAATTAACCACAGGCTCAGCCTGCCGCCCAGAGCCAGGATAGGGCCGGAAGCAATCCTGCGCTTTTGCGGCCAGCTCCCAAGAAAGCGAGTTGAAAAATGGAGCTCAGGGGCACTGCAATTCACAAACCTGCAGATTTATAAATGATAACTCTCGTCCACAAATATATTGAGGGAAGGCAACGAAGAGGATTTGAAAGCAAGGCAGAATTGCAGGAAACAGATTTCAGGAGGTAGATTCGAATTGCCTTTAAAGCACAGGAAAAACGGCAAAACCTCGACAATGATGCCCTTGGCCAAAAAGGGCGTATGCGTTTTTTCCTGAATATATTCAGGAAAAAACGCATACGCCCTTTTTGGCCAACCAAGCAACCTGGAAAGGCAAATCAGCGCTACAAAGAAGTCTCGCTTCCCATCGGTCAAAAGGGCCATGCTGAATAAAGTGTCAAAACCAGAAATGCAGGACAGGCCATGGAGAAATGGGAGCCTTGCTACGCTGATGGGCGGGATGTAAATTGCCAACAGCCACTCTGGAGAAGTGTACGGTGTGTCCTGAAACATCTAAAAAACTCAGCTTAGAGAGCATAGGGCACTTCCACTCCTGGGCATATGAATTGGGAAAACTAAAAAAAAGCAAGACACAGGCACCCCAAAGTTAAAGGCTGCTCTGTTGACAAGAACCTCCACTCCGTTACACCTTAAATATCCCAGGAAAGAGAAAAATGGATAAAGAAGTAGTGGTCCTTATGTACAATGGAATATCACTCAGCCATGAAATCAACGTCATAAGGCTAGTGGCAGCATGATGAGTGGATTTAGGTACGACGATTCTAAGTGAAATAAGTCACACAGAAAAAGACACTTATCATAAGATATCACTTATAGAGGGAATGTAAAAACCACTACCCTTGAACTGAATTACATAACAGGTCAGAGTCACACGTTTAGAAAACACACTATGGCTGCTTAAAGGGAAAGGTGAGGTGGGGTGACGCATAAAACAAGGGCCTCAAATTAGCTCAGATACCGTTCCATAAACCCAATATGTAATAGACAAGACCTACTCCTTGCTCAGTGAACTCGACTCAACACCCCCTATTCACCGCCCAAGAATATATCTGACTAGTAAGAATCTTAAAACCTATGTATTGATATCTCTCTGTAAGTGAGTCAAGTGGGTGTAAAGCAGCATAAACACAGCAGTGTAAAGCAGCTAAACCCCATTATAAAAATCAATTACTTTTAAAAACCCGTGAAACAACGACAGTGAAAGAGAGAGAAATTCTGACAAAATTCGTTCAGGGGCTGTGATGCAACCTGGATTGACCATATGTAGACCCACGGATGGATGAGACATAAGGGTGGACACTCTTGGGACTGAGAGGTTTGGTGAGGTTGGGTGAGCAAACGCAGACCCTTTAAAGTAATACTGCGTGGTACCCATCCCATTGGTCCCAAATCTCCAGGTTCAAGGGCATCTTCCTACATCGAAAATATGCATGAGAAACCCAGAAAATGGTACACCGTGTGATCGGGAATGGTTTCTAAAACGCACCTCATTTCTCATCTCCTTGTGCTCCGGTTCGCCATTCCAGCCGCTATACTAGCAATCTCCCTGCTTGGAGAATCAGCACCTTTAACCTCCTGTTCCGTACAGGTTGCAATTTGTCCTGAGGATGAACGGGAAGAGGGGGAACCAATGAGAGACTAGCTCTAGGTGTTGGGACAGGAACAGGTCACTCTATTTTCCCATCAGGAAGAAGAATTAACCACAGGCTCAGCCTGCCGCCCGGAGCCAGGATAGGGCCTGAAGCAATCCTGCGCTTTTGCAGCCAGCTCCCAAGAAAGCGAGTTGAAAAATGGAGCTCAGTGGCACTGCAATTCACAAACGTGCAGAGTTAGAAATGATAACTCTCGTCCACAAATATATTGAGGGAAGGCAACGAAGAGGATTTGAAAGCAAGGCAGAATTGCAAGAAACAGATTTCAGGAGGTAGATTCGAATCGCCTTTAAAGCACAGGAAAAGCGGCAAAACCTCGACAATGATGCCCTTGGCCAAAAAGGGCGTATGCGTTTTTTCCTGAATATATTCAAGAAAAACCGCATACGCCCTTTTTGGCCAACCAAGCAACCTGGAAAGGCAAATCAGCGCTACAAAGAAGTCTCGCTTCCCATCGGTCAAAAGGGCCATGCTGAATAAAGTGTCAAAACCAGAAATGCAGGACAGGCCATGGAGAAATGGGAGCCTTGCTACGCTGATGGGCGGGATGTAAATTGCCAACAGCCACTCTGGAGAAGTGTACGGTGTGTCCTGAAACATCTAAAAAACTCAGCTTAGAGAGCATAGGGCACTTCCACTCCTGGGCATATGAATTGGGAAAACTAAAAAAAAGCAAGACACAGGCACCCCAAAGTTAAAGGCTGCTCTGTTGACAAGAACCTCCACTCCGTTACACCTTAAATATCCCAGGAAAGAGAAAAATGGATAAAGAAGTAGTGGTCCTTATGTACAATGGAATATCACTCAGCCATGAAATCAACGTCATAAGGCTAGTGGCAGCATGATGAGTGGATTTAGGTACGACGATTCTAAGTGAAATAAGTCACACAGAAAAAGACACTTATCATAAGATATCACTTATAGAGGGAATGTAAAAACCACTACCCTTGAACTGAATTACATAACAGGTCAGAGTCACACGTTTAGAAAACACACTATGGCTGCTTAAAGGGAAAGGTGAGGTGGGGTGACGCATAAAACAAGGGCCTCAAATTAGCTCAGATACCGTTCCATAAACCCAATATGTAATAGACAAGACCTACTCCTTGCTCAGTGAACTCGACTCAACACCCCCTATTCACCGCCCAAGAATATATCTGACTAGTAAGAATCTTAAAACCTATGTATTGATATCTCTCTGTAAGTGAGTCAAGTGGGTGTAAAGCGGCATAAACACAGCAGTGTAAAGCAGCTAAACCCCATTATAAAAATCAATTACTTTTAAAAACCCGTGAAACAACGACAGTGAAAGAGAGAGAAATTCTTACAAAATTCGTTCAGGGGCTGTGATGCCACCTGGATTGACCATATCTAGACCCACAGCTGATTGAGACATAAGGGTGGACACTCTTGGGGCTGAGAGGTTTGGTGAGGTTGGGTGAGCAAACGCAGACCCTTTAAAGTAATACTGCGTGGAACCCATCCCATGGGTCCCAAATCTCCAGGTTCAAGGGCATTTTCCTACATCGAAAACATGCATGAGTAACCCAGAAGATGGTACACCGTGTGATGGGGAAAGGTTTCGAAAACGCACCACATTTCTCATCTCCTTGTGCTCCGGTTCGCCATTCCAGCCGCTATACTAGCAATCTCCCTGCTTGGAGAATCAACACCTTTAATCTGCTGTTCCGAACAGGTTGCAATTTGTCCTGAGGATGAACGGGAAGAGGGGGAACCAATGAGAGACTAGCTCTAGGTGTTGGGACAGGCACAGGTCACTCTATTTTCCCATCAGGAAGAAGAATTAACCACAGGCTCAGCCTGCCGCCCGGAGCCAGAATAGGGCCTGAAGCAATCCTGCGATTTTGCAGACAGCTCCAAAGAAAGCGAGTTGAAAAATGGAGCTCAAGGGGCACTGCAATTCACAAACCTGCAGAGTTAGAAATGATAACTCTCGTCCACAAATATATTGAGGGAAGGCAACGAAGAGGATTTGAAAGCAAGGCAGAATTGCAGGAAACAGATTTCAGGAGGTAGATTCGAATCGCCTTTAAAGCAGAGGAAAAGCGGCAAAACCTCGACAATGATGCCCTTGGCCAAAAAGGGCGTACGCGTTTTTTCCTGAATATATTCAGGAAAAAACGCGTACGCCCTTTTTGGCCAACCAAGCAACCTGGAAAGGCAAATCAGCGCTACAAAGAAGTCTCGCTTCCCATCGGTCAAAAGGGCCAGGCTGAATAAAGTGTCAAAACCAGAAATGCAGGATAGGCCATGGAGAAATGGGAGCCTTGCTAGCTGATGGGCGGGATGTAAATTGCCAACAGCCACTCTGGAGAAGTGTACGGTGTGTCCTGAAACATCTAAAAAACGCAGCTTAGAGAGCATAGGGCACTTCCACTCATGGGCGTATAAATTGGGAAAACTAAAAATCAGCAAGACACAGGCACCCCAAAGTTTAGGGCTACTCTGTTGACAAGAACCTCCACTTTGTTACACCTTAAATATCCCAGGAAAGACAAGAATGGATAAAGAAGTTGTGGTCCTTATGTACAATGGAATATCACTCAGCCATGAAATCAACGTCATAAGGCTAGGAGCAGCATGATGAGTGGATTTGGGTACGACGATTCTAAGTGAAATAAGTCACACAGAAAAAGACACTTATCATAAGATATCACTTATAGAGGGAATGTAAAAACCGCTACCCTTGAACTGAATTACATAACAGGTCAGAGTCACACGTTTAGAAAACACACTAGGGCTGCTTAACGGGAAAGGTGAGGTGGGGTGATGCATAAAACAAGGGTTTCAAATTAGCTCAGATAGCGTTCCATAAACCCAATATGTAATAGACAAGACCTACTCTTTCCTCAGTGAACTGGACTCAACACGCCCTATTCACCGCCCAAGAATATATCTGACTAGTAAGAATGTTAAAACCTATGTATTTATATCTCTCTGTAAGTGAGTGAAGTGGGTGAAAAGCGGCATAAACACAGCACTGAAAAGCAGCTAAACCCCATTATACAAATCAATTACTTTTAAAAACCCGTGAAACAAAGACAGTGAAAGAGAGAGAAATTCTTACAAAATTCGTTCAGGGGCTGTGATGCAACCTGGATTGACCATATCTAGACCCACAGATGGATGAGACATAAGGGTGGACACTCTTGGGGCTGAGAGGTTTGGTGAGGTTGGGTGAGCAAACGCAGACCCTTTAAAGTAATACTGCGTGGTACCCATCCCATGGGTCCCAAATCTCCAGGTTCAAGGGCATCTTCCTACATCGAAATCATTCATGAGAAACCCAGACGATGGTACACCGTGTGATCGGGAAAGGTTTCTAAAACGCACCTCATTTCTCATCTCATTGTGCTCCGGTTCGCTATTCCAGCCGCTATACTAGCAATCTCCCTGCTTTGAGAATCAGCACCTTTAAGCTCCTGTTCCGTACAGGTTGCAATTTGTCCTGAGGATGATCGGGAAGAGGTGGAACCAATGAGAGACTAGCTCTAGGTGTTGGGACAGGCACAGGTCACTCTATTTTCCCATCAGGAAGAAGAATTAACCACAGGCTCAGCCTGCCGCCCAGAGCCAGGATAGGGCCGGAAGCAATCCTGCGCTTTTGCGGCCAGCTCCCAAGAAAGCGAGTTGAAAAATGGAGCTCAGGGGCACTGCAATTCACAAACCTGCAGATTTATAAATGATAACTCTCGTCCACAAATATATTGAGGGAAGGCAACGAAGAGGATTTGAAAGCAAGGCAGAATTGCAGGAAACAGATTTCAGGAGGTAGATTCGAATTGCCTTTAAAGCACAGGAAAAACGGCAAAACCTCGACAATGATGCCCTTGGCCAAAAAGGGCGTATGCGTTTTTTCCTGAATATATTCAGGAAAAAACGCATACGCCCTTTTTGGCCAACCAAGCAACGTGGAAAGGCAAATCAGCGCTACAAAGAAGTCTCGCTTCCCATTGGTCAAAAGAGCCAGGCTGAATAAAGTGTCAAAACCAGAAATGCAGGATAGGCCATGGAGAAATGGGAGCCTTGCTACGCTGATGGGCGGGATGTAAATTGCCAACAGCCACTCTGGAGAAGTGTACGGTGTGTCCTGAAACATCTAAAAAACTCAGCTTAGAGAGCATAGGGCACTTCCACTCCTGGGCATATGAATTGGGAAAACTAAAAAAAAGCAAGACACAGGCACCCCAAAGTTAAAGGCTGCTCTGTTGACAAGAACCTCCACTCCGTTACACCTTAAATATCCCAGGAAAGAGAAAAATGGATAAAGAAGTAGTGGTCCTTATGTACAATGGAATATCACTCAGCCATGAAATCAACGTCATAAGGCTAGTGGCAGCATGATGAGTGGATTTAGGTACGACGATTCTAAGTGAAATAAGTCACACAGAAAAAGACACTTATCATAAGATATCACTTATAGAGGGAATGTAAAAACCACTACCCTTGAACTGAATTACATAACAGGTCAGAGTCACACGTTTAGAAAACACACTATGGCTGCTTAAAGGGAAAGGTGAGGTGGGGTGACGCATAAAACAAGGGCTTCAAATTAGCTCAGATACCGTTCCATAAACCCAATATGTAATAGACAAGACCTACTCCTTGCTCAGTGAACTCGACTCAACACCCCCTATTCACCGCCCAAGAATATATCTGACTAGTAAGAATCTTAAAACCTATGTATTGATATCTCTCTGTAAGTGAGTGAACTGGCTGAAAAGCGGCATAAACACAGCAGTGAAAAGCAGCTAAACCCCATTATACAAATCAATTACTTTTAAAAACCCGTGAAACAAAGACAGTGAAAGAGAGAGAAATTCTGACAAAATTCGTTCAGGGGCTGTGATGCAACCTGGATTGACCATATGTAGACCCACAGATGGATGAGACATAAGGGTGGACACTCTTGGGGCTGAGAGGTTTGGTGAGGTTGGGTGAGCAAACGCAGACCCTTTAAAGTAATACTGCGTGGAACCCATCCCATGGGTCCCAAATCTCCAGGTTCAAGGGCATCTTCCTACATCGAAAACATGCATGAGAAACCCCGAAGATGGTACACCGTGTGATCGGGAAAGGTTTCTAAAACGCACCTCATTTCTCATCTCCTTGTGCTCCGGTTCGCCATTCCAGCCGCTATACTAGCAATCTCCCTGCTTGGAGAATCAGCACCTTTAAGCTCCTGTTCCGTACAGGTTGCAATTTGTCCTGAGGATGAACGGGAAGAGGGGGAGCCAATGAGAGACTAGCTCTAGGTGTTGGGACAGGCACAGGTCACTCTATTTTCCCATCAGGAAGAAGAATTAACCACAGGCTCAGCCTGCCGCCCAGAGCCAGGATAGGGCCGGAAGCAATCCTGCGCTTTTGCGGCCAGCTCCCAAGAAAGCGAGTTGAAAAATGGAGCTCAGGGGCACTGCAATTCACAAACCTGCAGATTTATAAATGATAACTCTCGTCCACAAATATATTGAGGGAAGGCAACGAAGAGGATTTGAAAGCAAGGCAGAATTGCAGGAAACAGATTTCAGGAGGTAGATTCGAATTGCCTTTAAAGCACAGGAAAAACGGCAAAACCTCGACAATGATGCCCTTGGCCAAAAAGGGCGTATGCGTTTTTTCCTGAATATATTCAGGAAAAAACGCATACGCCCTTTTTGGCCAACCAAGCAACCTGGAAAGGCAAATCAGCGCTACAAAGAAGTCTCGCTTCCCATCGGTCAAAAGGGCCATGCTGAATAAAGTGTCAAAACCAGAAATGCAGGACAGGCCATGGAGAAATGGGAGCCTTGCTACGCTGATGGGCGGGATGTAAATTGCCAACAGCCACTCTGGAGAAGTGTACGGTGTGTCCTGAAACATCTAAAAAACTCAGCTTAGAGAGCATAGGGCACTTCCACTCCTGGGCATATGAATTGGGAAAACTAAAAAAAAGCAAGACACAGGCACCCCAAAGTTAAAGGCTGCTCTGTTGACAAGAACCTCCACTCCGTTACACCTTAAATATCCCAGGAAAGAGAAAAATGGATAAAGAAGTAGTGGTCCTTATGTACAATGGAATATCACTCAGCCATGAAATCAACGTCATAAGGCTAGTGGCAGCATGATGAGTGGATTTAGGTACGACGATTCTAAGTGAAATAAGTCACACAGAAAAAGACACTTATCATAAGATATCACTTATAGAGGGAATGTAAAAACCACTACCCTTGAACTGAATTACATAACAGGTCAGAGTCACACGTTTAGAAAACACACTATGGCTGCTTAAAGGGAAAGGTGAGGTGGGGTGACGCATAAAACAAGGGCCTCAAATTAGCTCAGATACCGTTCCATAAACCCAATATGTAATAGACAAGACCTACTCCTTGCTCAGTGAACTCGACTCAACACCCCCTATTCACCGCCCAAGAATATATCTGACTAGTAAGAATCTTAAAACCTATGTATTGATATCTCTCTGTAAGTGAGTCAAGTGGGTGTAAAGCAGCATAAACACAGCAGTGTAAAGCAGCTAAACCCCATTATAAAAATCAATTACTTTTAAAAACCCGTGAAACAACGACAGTGAAAGAGAGAGAAATTCTGACAAAATTCGTTCAGGGGCTGTGATGCAACCTGGATTGACCATATGTAGACCCACGGATGGATGAGACATAAGGGTGGACACTCTTGGGACTGAGAGGTTTGGTGAGGTTGGGTGAGCAAACGCAGACCCTTTAAAGTAATACTGCGTGGAACCCATCCCATGGGTCCCAAATCTCCAGGTTCAAGGGCATCTTCCTACATCGAAAATATGCATGAGAAACCCAGAAAATGGTACACCGTGTGATCGGGAATGGTTTCTAAAACGCACCTCATTTCTCATCTCCTTGTGCTCCGGTTCGCCATTCCAGCCGCTATACTAGCAATCTCCCTGCTTGGAGAATCAGCACCTTTAACCTCCTGTTCCGTACAGGTTGCAATTTGTCCTGAGGATGAACGGGAAGAGGGGGAACCAATGAGAGACTAGCTCTAGGTGTTGGGACAGGAACAGGTCACTCTATTTTCCCATCAGGAAGAAGAATTAACCACAGGCTCAGCCTGCCGCCCGGAGCCAGGATAGGGCCTGAAGCAATCCTGCGCTTTTGCAGCCAGCTCCCAAGAAAGCGAGTTGAAAAATGGAGCTCAGTGGCACTGCAATTCACAAACGTGCAGAGTTAGAAATGATAACTCTCGTCCACAAATATATTGAGGGAAGGCAACGAAGAGGATTTGAAAGCAAGGCAGAATTGCAAGAAACAGATTTCAGGAGGTAGATTCGAATCGCCTTTAAAGCACAGGAAAAGCGGCAAAACCTCGACAATGATGCCCTTGGCCAAAAAGGGCGTATGCGTTTTTTCCTGAATATATTCAAGAAAAACCGCATACGCCCTTTTTGGCCAACCAAGCAACCTGGAAAGGCAAATCAGCGCTACAAAGAAGTCTCGCTTCCCATCGGTCAAAAGGGCCATGCTGAATAAAGTGTCAAAACCAGAAATGCAGGACAGGCCATGGAGAAATGGGAGCCTTGCTACGCTGATGGGCGGGATGTAAATTGCCAACAGCCACTCTGGAGAAGTGTACGGTGTGTCCTGAAACATCTAAAAAACTCAGCTTAGAGAGCATAGGGCACTTCCACTCCTGGGCATATGAATTGGGAAAACTAAAAAAAAGCAAGACACAGGCACCCCAAAGTTAAAGGCTGCTCTGTTGACAAGAACCTCCACTCCGTTACACCTTAAATATCCCAGGAAAGAGAAAAATGGATAAAGAAGTAGTGGTCCTTATGTACAATGGAATATCACTCAGCCATGAAATCAACGTCATAAGGCTAGTGGCAGCATGATGAGTGGATTTAGGTACGACGATTCTAAGTGAAATAAGTCACACAGAAAAAGACACTTATCATAAGATATCACTTATAGAGGGAATGTAAAAACCACTACCCTTGAACTGAATTACATAACAGGTCAGAGTCACACGTTTAGAAAACACACTATGGCTGCTTAAAGGGAAAGGTGAGGTGGGGTGACGCATAAAACAAGGGCCTCAAATTAGCTCAGATACCGTTCCATAAACCCAATATGTAATAGACAAGACCTACTCCTTGCTCAGTGAACTCGACTCAACACCCCCTATTCACCGCCCAAGAATATATCTGACTAGTAAGAATCTTAAAACCTATGTATTGATATCTCTCTGTAAGTGAGTCAAGTGGGTGTAAAGCGGCATAAACACAGCAGTGTAAAGCAGCTAAACCCCATTATAAAAATCAATTACTTTTAAAAACCCGTGAAACAACGACAGTGAAAGAGAGAGAAATTCTTACAAAATTCGTTCAGGGGCTGTGATGCCACCTGGATTGACCATATCTAGACCCACAGCTGATTGAGACATAAGGGTGGACACTCTTGGGGCTGAGAGGTTTGGTGAGGTTGGGTGAGCAAACGCAGACCCTTTAAAGTAATACTGCGTGGAACCCATCCCATGGGTCCCAAATCTCCAGGTTCAAGGGCATCTTCCTACATCGAAAACATGCATGAGAAACCCCGAAGATGGTACACCGTGTGATCGGGAAAGGTTTCTAAAACGCACCTCATTTCTCATCTCCTTGTGCTCCGGTTCGCCATTCCAGCCGCTATACTAGCAATCTCCCTGCTTGGAGAATCAGCACCTTTAAGCTCCTGTTCCGTACAGGTTGCAATTTGTCCTGAGGATGAACGGGAAGAGGGGGAGCCAATGAGAGACTAGCTCTAGGTGTTGGGACAGGCACAGGTCACTCTATTTTCCCATCAGGAAGAAGAATTAACCACAGGCTCAGCCTGCCGCCCAGAGCCAGGATAGGGCCGGAAGCAATCCTGCGCTTTTGCGGCCAGCTCCCAAGAAAGCGAGTTGAAAAATGGAGCTCAGGGGCACTGCAATTCACAAACCTGCAGATTTATAAATGATAACTCTCGTCCACAAATATATTGAGGGAAGGCAACGAAGAGGATTTGAAAGCAAGGCAGAATTGCAGGAAACAGATTTCAGGAGGTAGATTCGAATTGCCTTTAAAGCACAGGAAAAACGGCAAAACCTCGACAATGATGCCCTTGGCCAAAAAGGGCGTATGCGTTTTTTCCTGAATATATTCAGGAAAAAACGCATACGCCCTTTTTGGCCAACCAAGCAACCTGGAAAGGCAAATCAGCGCTACAAAGAAGTCTCGCTTCCCATCGGTCAAAAGGGCCATGCTGAATAAAGTGTCAAAACCAGAAATGCAGGACAGGCCATGGAGAAATGGGAGCCTTGCTACGCTGATGGGCGGGATGTAAATTGCCAACAGCCACTCTGGAGAAGTGTACGGTGTGTCCTGAAACATCTAAAAAACTCAGCTTAGAGAGCATAGGGCACTTCCACTCCTGGGCATATGAATTGGGAAAACTAAAAAAAAGCAAGACACAGGCACCCCAAAGTTAAAGGCTGCTCTGTTGACAAGAACCTCCACTCCGTTACACCTTAAATATCCCAGGAAAGAGAAAAATGGATAAAGAAGTAGTGGTCCTTATGTACAATGGAATATCACTCAGCCATGAAATCAACGTCATAAGGCTAGTGGCAGCATGATGAGTGGATTTAGGTACGACGATTCTAAGTGAAATAAGTCACACAGAAAAAGACACTTATCATAAGATATCACTTATAGAGGGAATGTAAAAACCACTACCCTTGAACTGAATTACATAACAGGTCAGAGTCACACGTTTAGAAAACACACTATGGCTGCTTAAAGGGAAAGGTGAGGTGGGGTGACGCATAAAACAAGGGCCTCAAATTAGCTCAGATACCGTTCCATAAACCCAATATGTAATAGACAAGACCTACTCCTTGCTCAGTGAACTCGACTCAACACCCCCTATTCACCGCCCAAGAATATATCTGACTAGTAAGAATCTTAAAACCTATGTATTGATATCTCTCTGTAAGTGAGTCAAGTGGGTGTAAAGCAGCATAAACACAGCAGTGTAAAGCAGCTAAACCCCATTATAAAAATCAATTACTTTTAAAAACCCGTGAAACAACGACAGTGAAAGAGAGAGAAATTCTGACAAAATTCGTTCAGGGGCTGTGATGCAACCTGGATTGACCATATGTAGACCCACGGATGGATGAGACATAAGGGTGGACACTCTTGGGACTGAGAGGTTTGGTGAGGTTGGGTGAGCAAACGCAGACCCTTTAAAGTAATACTGCGTGGTACCCATCCCATTGGTCCCAAATCTCCAGGTTCAAGGGCATCTTCCTACATCGAAAATATGCATGAGAAACCCAGAAAATGGTACACCGTGTGATCGGGAATGGTTTCTAAAACGCACCTCATTTCTCATCTCCTTGTGCTCCGGTTCGCCATTCCAGCCGCTATACTAGCAATCTCCCTGCTTGGAGAATCAGCACCTTTAACCTCCTGTTCCGTACAGGTTGCAATTTGTCCTGAGGATGAACGGGAAGAGGGGGAACCAATGAGAGACTAGCTCTAGGTGTTGGGACAGGAACAGGTCACTCTATTTTCCCATCAGGAAGAAGAATTAACCACAGGCTCAGCCTGCCGCCCGGAGCCAGAATAGGGCCTGAAGCAATCCTGTGCTTTTGCGGCCAGCTCCCAAGAAAGCGAGTTGAAAAATGGAGCTCAGGGGCACTGCAATTCACAAACCTGCAGAGTTAGAAACGATAACTCTCGTCCACAAATATATTGAGGGAAGGCAACGAAGAGGATTTGAAAGCAAGGCAGAATTGCAAGAGACAGATTTCAGGAGGTAGATTCGAATCGCCTTTAAAGCACAGGAAAAGCGGCAAAACCTCGACAATGATGCCCTTGGCCAAAAAGGGCGAATGCGTTTTTTCCTGAATATATTCAGGAAAAAACGCATACGCCCTTTTTGGCCAACCAAGCAACCTGGAAAGGCAAATCAGCGCTACAAAGAAGTCTCGCTTCCCATCGGTCAAAAGGGCCAGGCTGAATAAAGTGTCAAAACCAGAAATGCAGGACAGGCCATGGAGAAATGGGAGCCTTGCTACGCTGATGGGCCGGATGTAAATTGCCAACAGCCACTCTGGAGAAGTGTACGGTGTGTCCTGAAACATCTAGAAAACGCAGCTTAGAGAGCCTAGGGCACTTCCACTCATGGGCGTATAAATTGGGACAACTAAAAATCAGCAAGACACAGGCACCCCAAAGTTTAGGGCTGCTCTGTTGACAAGAACCTCCACTCCGTTACACCTTAAATATCCTAGGAAAGACAAGAATGGATAAAGAAGTTGTGCTCCTTATGTACAATGGAATATCACTCAGCCATGAAATCAACGTCATAAGGCTATTAGCAGCATGATGCGTGGATTTGGGTACGACGATTCTAAGTGAAATAAGTCACACAGAAAAAGACACTTATCATAAGATATCACTTATAGAGGGAATGTAAAAACCGCTACCCTTGAACTGAATTACATAACAGGTCAGAGTCACACGTTTAGAAAACACACTAAGGCTGCTTAACGGGAAAGGTGAGGTGGGGTGATGCATAAAACAAGGGTTTAAAATTAACTCAGATAGCATTCCATAAATCCTATATGTAATAGACAAGACCTACTCCTTGCTCAGTGAACTGGACTCAACACGCCCTATTCACCACCCAAGAATATATCTCACTAGTAAGAATCTTAAAACGTATGTATTTATATATCTCTGAAAGTGAGTGAAGTGGGTGAAAAGTGGCATAAACACAGCAGTGAAATGCAGCTAAACCCCATTATACAAATCAATTACTTTTAAAAACCCGTGAAACAACGACAAGGAAAGAGAGAGAAATTCTGACAAAATTCGTTCAGGGGCTGTGATGCAACCTGGAATGACCATATGTAGACCCACAGATGGATGAGACATAAGGGTGGACACTCTTGGGGCTGAGAGGTTTGGTGAGGTTGGGTGAGCAAACGCAGACCCTTTAAAGTAATACTGCGTGGTACCCATCCCATGGGTCCCAAATCTCCAGGTTCAAGGGCATCTTCCTACATCGAAAACATGCATGAGAAACCCAGAAGATGGTACACCGTGTGATCGGGAAAGGTTTCTAAAACACACCTCATTTCTCATCTCCTTGTGCTCCGGTTCGCCATTCCAGCCGCTATACTAGCAATCTGCCGGCTTGGATAATCAACACCTTTAACCTCCTGTTCCGTACAGGTTGCAATTTGTCCTGAGGATGAACGGGAAGAGGGGGAACCTAAGAGAGTAGCTCTAGGTGTTGGGACAGGCACAGGTCACTCTATTTTCCCATCAGGAAGAAGAATTAACCACAGGCTCAGCCTGCCGCCCGGAGCCAGGATAGGGCCTGAAGCAATCCTGCGCTTTTGCGGCCAGCTCCCAAGAAAGCGAGTTGAAAAATGGAGCTCAGGGGCACTGCAATTCACAAACCTGCAGACTTAGAAATGATAACTCTCGTCCACAAATATATTGAGGGAAGGCAACGAAGAGGATTTGAAAGCAAGGCAGAATTGCAGGAAACAGATTTCAGGAGGTAGATTCGAATCGCCTTTAAAGCACAGGAAAAGCGGCAAAAACTCGACAATGATGCCCTTGGCCAAAAAGGGCGTATGCGTTTTTTCCTGAATATATTCAGGAAAAAACGCATACGCCCTTTTTGGCCAACCAAGCAACCTGGAAAGGCAAATCAGCGCTACAAAGAAGGCTCGCTACCCATCGGTCAAAAGGGCCAGACTGAATAAAGTGTCAAAACCAGAAATGCAGGACAGGCCATGGAGAAATGGGAGCCTTGCTACGCTGATGGGCGGGATGTAAATTGCCAACAGCCACTCTGAAGAAGTGTACGGTGTGTCCTGAAACATCTAAAAAACTCAGCTTAGAGAGCATAGGGCACTTCCACTCATGGGCGTATAAATTGGGAAAACTAAAAATCAGCAAGACACAGGCACCCCAAAGTTTAGGGCTGCTCTGTTGACAAAAACCTCCACTTCGTTACACCTTAAATATCCCAGGAAAGACAAGAATGGATAAAGAAGTTGTGGTCCTTATGTACAATGGAATATCACTCAGCCATGAAATCAACGTCATAAGGCTAGTAGCAGCATGATGAGTGGATTTGGGTACGACGATTCTAAGTGAAATAACTCACACAGAAAAAGACACTTATCATAAGATATCACTTATAGAGGGAATGTAAAAACCGCTACCCTTGAACTGAATTACAAAACAGAATACAGTCACACGTTTAGAAAACACGCTATGGCTGCTTAACGGGAAAGGTGAGGTGGGGTGATGCATAAAACAAGGGTTTCAAATTAGTTCACATAGCGTTCCATAAACCCAATATGTAATAGACAAGACCTACTCCTTGTTCAGTGAACTGGACTCAACACCCCCTATTCACCGCCCAAGAATATATCTGACTAGTAAGAATCTTAAAACCTATGTATTTATATCTCTCTGTAAGTGAGTGAAGTGGGTGAAAAGCTGCATAAACACAGCAGTGAAAAGCAGCTAAACCCCATTATACAAATCAATTACTTTTAAAAACCCGTGAAACAAAGACAGTGAAAGAGAGAGAAATTCTGACAAAATTCGTTCAGGGGCTGTGATGCCACCTGGATTGACCATATGTAGACCCACAGATGGATGAGACATAAGGGTGGACACTCTTGGGGCTGAGAGGTTTGGTGAGGTTGGGTGAGCAAACGCAGACCCTTTAAAGTAATACTGCGTGGAACCCATCCCATGGGTCCCAAATCTCCAGGTTCAAGGGCATCTTCCTACATCGAAAACATGCATGAGAAACCCCGAAGATGGTACACCGTGTGATCGGGAAAGGTTTCTAAAACGCACCTCATTTCTCATCTCCTTGTGCTCCGGTTCGCCATTCCAGCCGCTATACTAGCAATCTCCCTGCTTGGAGAATCAGCACCTTTAACCTCCTGTTCCGTACAGGTTGCAATTTGTCCTGAGGATGAACGGGAAGAGGGGGAGCCAATGAGAGACTAGCTCTAGGTGTTGGGACAGGCACAGGTCACTCTATTTTCCCATCAGGAAGAAGAATTAACCACAGGCTCAGCCTGCCGCCCGGAGCCAGGATAGGGCCTGAAGCAATCCTGCGCTTTTGCAGCCAGCTCCCAAGAAAGCGAGTTGAAAAATGGAGCTCAGTGGCACTGCAATTCACAAACGTGCAGAGTTAGAAATGATAACTCTCGTCCACAAATATATTGAGGGAAGGCAACGAAGAGGATTTGAAAGCAAGGCAGAATTGCAAGAAACAGATTTCAGGAGGTAGATTCGAATCGCCTTTAAAGCACAGGAAAAGCGGCAAAACCTCGACAATGATGCCCTTGGCCAAAAAGGGCGTATGCGTTTTTTCCTGAATATATTCAAGAAAAACCGCATACGCCCTTTTTGGCCAACCAAGCAACCTGGAAAGGCAAATCAGCGCTACAAAGAAGTCTCGCTTCCCATCGGTCAAAAGGGCCATGCTGAATAAAGTGTCAAAACCAGAAATGCAGGACAGGCCATGGAGAAATGGGAGCCTTGCTACGCTGATGGGCGGGATGTAAATTGCCAACAGCCACTCTGGAGAAGTGTACGGTGTGTCCTGAAACATCTAAAAAACTCAGCTTAGAGAGCATAGGGCACTTCCACTCCTGGGCATATGAATTGGGAAAACTAAAAAAAAGCAAGACACAGGCACCCCAAAGTTAAAGGCTGCTCTGTTGACAAGAACCTCCACTCCGTTACACCTTAAATATCCCAGGAAAGAGAAAAATGGATAAAGAAGTAGTGGTCCTTATGTACAATGGAATATCACTCAGCCATGAAATCAACGTCATAAGGCTAGTGGCAGCATGATGAGTGGATTTAGGTACGACGATTCTAAGTGAAATAAGTCACACAGAAAAAGACACTTATCATAAGATATCACTTATAGAGGGAATGTAAAAACCACTACCCTTGAACTGAATTACATAACAGGTCAGAGTCACACGTTTAGAAAACACACTATGGCTGCTTAAAGGGAAAGGTGAGGTGGGGTGACGCATAAAACAAGGGCCTCAAATTAGCTCAGATACCGTTCCATAAACCCAATATGTAATAGACAAGACCTACTCCTTGCTCAGTGAACTCGACTCAACACCCCCTATTCACCGCCCAAGAATATATCTGACTAGTAAGAATCTTAAAACCTATGTATTGATATCTCTCTGTAAGTGAGTCAAGTGGGTGTAAAGCGGCATAAACACAGCAGTGTAAAGCAGCTAAACCCCATTATAAAAATCAATTACTTTTAAAAACCCGTGAAACAACGACAGTGAAAGAGAGAGAAATTCTTACAAAATTCGTTCAGGGGCTGTGATGCCACCTGGATTGACCATATCTAGACCCACAGCTGATTGAGACATAAGGGTGGACACTCTTGGGGCTGAGAGGTTTGGTGAGGTTGGGTGAGCAAACGCAGACCCTTTAAAGTAATACTGCGTGGAACCCATCCCATGGGTCCCAAATCTCCAGGTTCAAGGGCATTTTCCTACATCGAAAACATGCATGAGTAACCCAGAAGATGGTACACCGTGTGATGGGGAAAGGTTTCGAAAACGCACCACATTTCTCATCTCCTTGTGCTCCGGTTCGCCATTCCAGCCGCTATACTAGCAATCTCCCTGCTTGGAGAATCAACACCTTTAATCTGCTGTTCCGAACAGGTTGCAATTTGTCCTGAGGATGAACGGGAAGAGGGGGAACCAATGAGAGACTAGCTCTAGGTGTTGGGACAGGCACAGGTCACTCTATTTTCCCATCAGGAAGAAGAATTAACCACAGGCTCAGCCTGCCGCCCGGAGCCAGAATAGGGCCTGAAGCAATCCTGCGATTTTGCAGACAGCTCCAAAGAAAGCGAGTTGAAAAATGGAGCTCAAGGGGCACTGCAATTCACAAACCTGCAGAGTTAGAAATGATAACTCTCGTCCACAAATATATTGAGGGAAGGCAACGAAGAGGATTTGAAAGCAAGGCAGAATTGCAGGAAACAGATTTCAGGAGGTAGATTCGAATCGCCTTTAAAGCAGAGGAAAAGCGGCAAAACCTCGACAATGATGCCCTTGGCCAAAAAGGGCGTACGCGTTTTTTCCTGAATATATTCAGGAAAAAACGCGTACGCCCTTTTTGGCCAACCAAGCAACCTGGAAAGGCAAATCAGCGCTACAAAGAAGTCTCGCTTCCCATCGGTCAAAAGGGCCAGGCTGAATAAAGTGTCAAAACCAGAAATGCAGGATAGGCCATGGAGAAATGGGAGCCTTGCTAGCTGATGGGCGGGATGTAAATTGCCAACAGCCACTCTGGAGAAGTGTACGGTGTGTCCTGAAACATCTAAAAAACGCAGCTTAGAGAGCATAGGGCACTTCCACTCATGGGCGTATAAATTGGGAAAACTAAAAATCAGCAAGACACAGGCACCCCAAAGTTTAGGGCTACTCTGTTGACAAGAACCTCCACTTTGTTACACCTTAAATATCCCAGGAAAGACAAGAATGGATAAAGAAGTTGTGGTCCTTATGTACAATGGAATATCACTCAGCCATGAAATCAACGTCATAAGGCTAGGAGCAGCATGATGAGTGGATTTGGGTACGACGATTCTAAGTGAAATAAGTCACACAGAAAAAGACACTTATCATAAGATATCACTTATAGAGGGAATGTAAAAACCGCTACCCTTGAACTGAATTACATAACAGGTCAGAGTCACACGTTTAGAAAACACACTAGGGCTGCTTAACGGGAAAGGTGAGGTGGGGTGATGCATAAAACAAGGGTTTCAAATTAGCTCAGATAGCGTTCCATAAACCCAATATGTAATAGACAAGACCTACTCTTTCCTCAGTGAACTGGACTCAACACGCCCTATTCACCGCCCAAGAATATATCTGACTAGTAAGAATGTTAAAACCTATGTATTTATATCTCTCTGTAAGTGAGTGAAGTGGGTGAAAAGCGGCATAAACACAGCACTGAAAAGCAGCTAAACCCCATTATACAAATCAATTACTTTTAAAAACCCGTGAAACAAAGACAGTGAAAGAGAGAGAAATTCTTACAAAATTCGTTCAGGGGCTGTGATGCAACCTGGATTGACCATATCTAGACCCACAGATGGATGAGACATAAGGGTGGACACTCTTGGGGCTGAGAGGTTTGGTGAGGTTGGGTGAGCAAACGCAGACCCTTTAAAGTAATACTGCGTGGTACCCATCCCATGGGTCCCAAATCTCCAGGTTCAAGGGCATCTTCCTACATCGAAATCATTCATGAGAAACCCAGACGATGGTACACCGTGTGATCGGGAAAGGTTTCTAAAACGCACCTCATTTCTCATCTCATTGTGCTCCGGTTCGCTATTCCAGCCGCTATACTAGCAATCTCCCTGCTTTGAGAATCAGCACCTTTAAGCTCCTGTTCCGTACAGGTTGCAATTTGTCCTGAGGATGATCGGGAAGAGGTGGAACCAATGAGAGACTAGCTCTAGGTGTTGGGACAGGCACAGGTCACTCTATTTTCCCATCAGGAAGAAGAATTAACCACAGGCTCAGCCTGCCGCCCAGAGCCAGGATAGGGCCGGAAGCAATCCTGCGCTTTTGCGGCCAGCTCCCAAGAAAGCGAGTTGAAAAATGGAGCTCAGGGGCACTGCAATTCACAAACCTGCAGATTTATAAATGATAACTCTCGTCCACAAATATATTGAGGGAAGGCAACGAAGAGGATTTGAAAGCAAGGCAGAATTGCAGGAAACAGATTTCAGGAGGTAGATTCGAATTGCCTTTAAAGCACAGGAAAAACGGCAAAACCTCGACAATGATGCCCTTGGCCAAAAAGGGCGTATGCGTTTTTTCCTGAATATATTCAGGAAAAAACGCATACGCCCTTTTTGGCCAACCAAGCAACGTGGAAAGGCAAATCAGCGCTACAAAGAAGTCTCGCTTCCCATTGGTCAAAAGAGCCAGGCTGAATAAAGTGTCAAAACCAGAAATGCAGGATAGGCCATGGAGAAATGGGAGCCTTGCTACGCTGATGGGCGGGATGTAAATTGCCAACAGCCACTCTGGAGAAGTGTACGGTGTGTCCTGAAACATCTAAAAAACTCAGCTTAGAGAGCATAGGGCACTTCCACTCCTGGGCATATGAATTGGGAAAACTAAAAAAAAGCAAGACACAGGCACCCCAAAGTTAAAGGCTGCTCTGTTGACAAGAACCTCCACTCCGTTACACCTTAAATATCCCAGGAAAGAGAAAAATGGATAAAGAAGTAGTGGTCCTTATGTACAATGGAATATCACTCAGCCATGAAATCAACGTCATAAGGCTAGTGGCAGCATGATGAGTGGATTTAGGTACGACGATTCTAAGTGAAATAAGTCACACAGAAAAAGACACTTATCATAAGATATCACTTATAGAGGGAATGTAAAAACCACTACCCTTGAACTGAATTACATAACAGGTCAGAGTCACACGTTTAGAAAACACACTATGGCTGCTTAAAGGGAAAGGTGAGGTGGGGTGACGCATAAAACAAGGGCTTCAAATTAGCTCAGATACCGTTCCATAAACCCAATATGTAATAGACAAGACCTACTCCTTGCTCAGTGAACTCGACTCAACACCCCCTATTCACCGCCCAAGAATATATCTGACTAGTAAGAATCTTAAAACCTATGTATTGATATCTCTCTGTAAGTGAGTGAACTGGCTGAAAAGCGGCATAAACACAGCAGTGAAAAGCAGCTAAACCCCATTATACAAATCAATTACTTTTAAAAACCCGTGAAACAAAGACAGTGAAAGAGAGAGAAATTCTGACAAAATTCGTTCAGGGGCTGTGATGCAACCTGGATTGACCATATGTAGACCCACAGATGGATGAGACATAAGGGTGGACACTCTTGGGGCTGAGAGGTTTGGTGAGGTTGGGTGAGCAAACGCAGACCCTTTAAAGTAATACTGCGTGGAACCCATCCCATGGGTCCCAAATCTCCAGGTTCAAGGGCATCTTCCTACATCGAAAACATGCATGAGAAACCCCGAAGATGGTACACCGTGTGATCGGGAAAGGTTTCTAAAACGCACCTCATTTCTCATCTCCTTGTGCTCCGGTTCGCCATTCCAGCCGCTATACTAGCAATCTCCCTGCTTGGAGAATCAGCACCTTTAAGCTCCTGTTCCGTACAGGTTGCAATTTGTCCTGAGGATGAACGGGAAGAGGGGGAGCCAATGAGAGACTAGCTCTAGGTGTTGGGACAGGCACAGGTCACTCTATTTTCCCATCAGGAAGAAGAATTAACCACAGGCTCAGCCTGCCGCCCAGAGCCAGGATAGGGCCGGAAGCAATCCTGCGCTTTTGCGGCCAGCTCCCAAGAAAGCGAGTTGAAAAATGGAGCTCAGGGGCACTGCAATTCACAAACCTGCAGATTTATAAATGATAACTCTCGTCCACAAATATATTGAGGGAAGGCAACGAAGAGGATTTGAAAGCAAGGCAGAATTGCAGGAAACAGATTTCAGGAGGTAGATTCGAATTGCCTTTAAAGCACAGGAAAAACGGCAAAACCTCGACAATGATGCCCTTGGCCAAAAAGGGCGTATGCGTTTTTTCCTGAATATATTCAGGAAAAAACGCATACGCCCTTTTTGGCCAACCAAGCAACCTGGAAAGGCAAATCAGCGCTACAAAGAAGTCTCGCTTCCCATCGGTCAAAAGGGCCATGCTGAATAAAGTGTCAAAACCAGAAATGCAGGACAGGCCATGGAGAAATGGGAGCCTTGCTACGCTGATGGGCGGGATGTAAATTGCCAACAGCCACTCTGGAGAAGTGTACGGTGTGTCCTGAAACATCTAAAAAACTCAGCTTAGAGAGCATAGGGCACTTCCACTCCTGGGCATATGAATTGGGAAAACTAAAAAAAAGCAAGACACAGGCACCCCAAAGTTAAAGGCTGCTCTGTTGACAAGAACCTCCACTCCGTTACACCTTAAATATCCCAGGAAAGAGAAAAATGGATAAAGAAGTAGTGGTCCTTATGTACAATGGAATATCACTCAGCCATGAAATCAACGTCATAAGGCTAGTGGCAGCATGATGAGTGGATTTAGGTACGACGATTCTAAGTGAAATAAGTCACACAGAAAAAGACACTTATCATAAGATATCACTTATAGAGGGAATGTAAAAACCACTACCCTTGAACTGAATTACATAACAGGTCAGAGTCACACGTTTAGAAAACACACTATGGCTGCTTAAAGGGAAAGGTGAGGTGGGGTGACGCATAAAACAAGGGCCTCAAATTAGCTCAGATACCGTTCCATAAACCCAATATGTAATAGACAAGACCTACTCCTTGCTCAGTGAACTCGACTCAACACCCCCTATTCACCGCCCAAGAATATATCTGACTAGTAAGAATCTTAAAACCTATGTATTGATATCTCTCTGTAAGTGAGTCAAGTGGGTGTAAAGCAGCATAAACACAGCAGTGTAAAGCAGCTAAACCCCATTATAAAAATCAATTACTTTTAAAAACCCGTGAAACAACGACAGTGAAAGAGAGAGAAATTCTGACAAAATTCGTTCAGGGGCTGTGATGCAACCTGGATTGACCATATGTAGACCCACGGATGGATGAGACATAAGGGTGGACACTCTTGGGACTGAGAGGTTTGGTGAGGTTGGGTGAGCAAACGCAGACCCTTTAAAGTAATACTGCGTGGTACCCATCCCATTGGTCCCAAATCTCCAGGTTCAAGGGCATCTTCCTACATCGAAAATATGCATGAGAAACCCAGAAAATGGTACACCGTGTGATCGGGAATGGTTTCTAAAACGCACCTCATTTCTCATCTCCTTGTGCTCCGGTTCGCCATTCCAGCCGCTATACTAGCAATCTCCCTGCTTGGAGAATCAGCACCTTTAACCTCCTGTTCCGTACAGGTTGCAATTTGTCCTGAGGATGAACGGGAAGAGGGGGAACCAATGAGAGACTAGCTCTAGGTGTTGGGACAGGAACAGGTCACTCTATTTTCCCATCAGGAAGAAGAATTAACCACAGGCTCAGCCTGCCGCCCGGAGCCAGAATAGGGCCTGAAGCAATCCTGTGCTTTTGCGGCCAGCTCCCAAGAAAGCGAGTTGAAAAATGGAGCTCAGGGGCACTGCAATTCACAAACCTGCAGAGTTAGAAACGATAACTCTCGTCCACAAATATATTGAGGGAAGGCAACGAAGAGGATTTGAAAGCAAGGCAGAATTGCAAGAGACAGATTTCAGGAGGTAGATTCGAATCGCCTTTAAAGCACAGGAAAAGCGGCAAAACCTCGACAATGATGCCCTTGGCCAAAAAGGGCGAATGCGTTTTTTCCTGAATATATTCAGGAAAAAACGCATACGCCCTTTTTGGCCAACCAAGCAACCTGGAAAGGCAAATCAGCGCTACAAAGAAGTCTCGCTTCCCATCGGTCAAAAGGGCCAGGCTGAATAAAGTGTCAAAACCAGAAATGCAGGACAGGCCATGGAGAAATGGGAGCCTTGCTACGCTGATGGGCCGGATGTAAATTGCCAACAGCCACTCTGGAGAAGTGTACGGTGTGTCCTGAAACATCTAGAAAACGCAGCTTAGAGAGCCTAGGGCACTTCCACTCATGGGCGTATAAATTGGGACAACTAAAAATCAGCAAGACACAGGCACCCCAAAGTTTAGGGCTGCTCTGTTGACAAGAACCTCCACTCCGTTACACCTTAAATATCCTAGGAAAGACAAGAATGGATAAAGAAGTTGTGCTCCTTATGTACAATGGAATATCACTCAGCCATGAAATCAACGTCATAAGGCTATTAGCAGCATGATGCGTGGATTTGGGTACGACGATTCTAAGTGAAATAAGTCACACAGAAAAAGACACTTATCATAAGATATCACTTATAGAGGGAATGTAAAAACCGCTACCCTTGAACTGAATTACATAACAGGTCAGAGTCACACGTTTAGAAAACACACTAAGGCTGCTTAACGGGAAAGGTGAGGTGGGGTGATGCATAAAACAAGGGTTTAAAATTAACTCAGATAGCATTCCATAAATCCTATATGTAATAGACAAGACCTACTCCTTGCTCAGTGAACTGGACTCAACACGCCCTATTCACCACCCAAGAATATATCTCACTAGTAAGAATCTTAAAACGTATGTATTTATATATCTCTGAAAGTGAGTGAAGTGGGTGAAAAGTGGCATAAACACAGCAGTG
This sequence comes from Balaenoptera ricei, assembly GCF_028023285.1. Classification (NCBI taxonomy): domain Eukaryota; kingdom Metazoa; phylum Chordata; class Mammalia; order Artiodactyla; family Balaenopteridae; genus Balaenoptera; species Balaenoptera ricei. Next base: position 84,537,202 of record NC_082640.1, on the reverse strand, counting down.
AAATGCAGCTAAACCCCATTATACAAATCAATTACTTTTAAAAACCCGTGAAACAACGACAAGGAAAGAGAGAGAAATTCTGACAAAATTCGTTCAGGGGCTGTGATGCAACCTGGAATGACCATATGTAGACCCACAGATGGATGAGACATAAGGGTGGACACTCTTGGGGCTGAGAGGTTTGGTGAGGTTGGGTGAGCAAACGCAGACCCTTTAAAGTAATACTGCGTGGTACCCATCCCATGGGTCCCAAATCTCCAGGTTCAAGGGCATCTTCCTACATCGAAAACATGCATGAGAAACCCAGAAGATGGTACACCGTGTGATCGGGAAAGGTTTCTAAAACACACCTCATTTCTCATCTCCTTGTGCTCCGGTTCGCCATTCCAGCCGCTATACTAGCAATCTGCCGGCTTGGATAATCAACACCTTTAACCTCCTGTTCCGTACAGGTTGCAATTTGTCCTGAGGATGAACGGGAAGAGGGGGAACCTAAGAGAGTAGCTCTAGGTGTTGGGACAGGCACAGGTCACTCTATTTTCCCATCAGGAAGAAGAATTAACCACAGGCTCAGCCTGCCGCCCGGAGCCAGGATAGGGCCTGAAGCAATCCTGCGCTTTTGCGGCCAGCTCCCAAGAAAGCGAGTTGAAAAATGGAGCTCAGGGGCACTGCAATTCACAAACCTGCAGACTTAGAAATGATAACTCTCGTCCACAAATATATTGAGGGAAGGCAACGAAGAGGATTTGAAAGCAAGGCAGAATTGCAGGAAACAGATTTCAGGAGGTAGATTCGAATCGCCTTTAAAGCACAGGAAAAGCGGCAAAAACTCGACAATGATGCCCTTGGCCAAAAAGGGCGTATGCGTTTTTTCCTGAATATATTCAGGAAAAAACGCATACGCCCTTTTTGGCCAACCAAGCAACCTGGAAAGGCAAATCAGCGCTACAAAGAAGGCTCGCTACCCATCGGTCAAAAGGGCCAGACTGAATAAAGTGTCAAAACCAGAAATGCAGGACAGGCCATGGAGAAATGGGAGCCTTGCTACGCTGATGGGCGGGATGTAAATTGCCAACAGCCACTCTGAAGAAGTGTACGGTGTGTCCTGAAACATCTAAAAAACTCAGCTTAGAGAGCATAGGGCACTTCCACTCATGGGCGTATAAATTGGGAAAACTAAAAATCAGCAAGACACAGGCACCCCAAAGTTTAGGGCTGCTCTGTTGACAAAAACCTCCACTTCGTTACACCTTAAATATCCCAGGAAAGACAAGAATGGATAAAGAAGTTGTGGTCCTTATGTACAATGGAATATCACTCAGCCATGAAATCAACGTCATAAGGCTAGTAGCAGCATGATGAGTGGATTTGGGTACGACGATTCTAAGTGAAATAACTCACACAGAAAAAGACACTTATCATAAGATATCACTTATAGAGGGAATGTAAAAACCGCTACCCTTGAACTGAATTACAAAACAGAATACAGTCACACGTTTAGAAAACACGCTATGGCTGCTTAACGGGAAAGGTGAGGTGGGGTGATGCATAAAACAAGGGTTTCAAATTAGTTCACATAGCGTTCCATAAACCCAATATGTAATAGACAAGACCTACTCCTTGTTCAGTGAACTGGACTCAACACCCCCTATTCACCGCCCAAGAATATATCTGACTAGTAAGAATCTTAAAACCTATGTATTTATATCTCTCTGTAAGTGAGTGAAGTGGGTGAAAAGCTGCATAAACACAGCAGTGAAAAGCAGCTAAACCCCATTATACAAATCAATTACTTTTAAAAACCCGTGAAACAAAGACAGTGAAAGAGAGAGAAATTCTGACAAAATTCGTTCAGGGGCTGTGATGCCACCTGGATTGACCATATGTAGACCCACAGATGGATGAGACATAAGGGTGGACACTCTTGGGGCTGAGAGGTTTGGTGAGGTTGGGTGAGCAAACGCAGACCCTTTAAAGTAATACTGCGTGGAACCCATCCCATGGGTCCCAAATCTCCAGGTTCAAGGGCATCTTCCTACATCGAAAACATGCATGAGAAACCCCGAAGATGGTACACCGTGTGATCGGGAAAGGTTTCTAAAACGCACCTCATTTCTCATCTCCTTGTGCTCCGGTTCGCCATTCCAGCCGCTATACTAGCAATCTCCCTGCTTGGAGAATCAGCACCTTTAACCTCCTGTTCCGTACAGGTTGCAATTTGTCCTGAGGATGAACGGGAAGAGGGGGAGCCAATGAGAGACTAGCTCTAGGTGTTGGGACAGGCACAGGTCACTCTATTTTCCCATCAGGAAGAAGAATTAACCACAGGCTCAGCCTGCCGCCCGGAGCCAGGATAGGGCCTGAAGCAATCCTGCGCTTTTGCAGCCAGCTCCCAAGAAAGCGAGTTGAAAAATGGAGCTCAGTGGCACTGCAATTCACAAACGTGCAGAGTTAGAAATGATAACTCTCGTCCACAAATATATTGAGGGAAGGCAACGAAGAGGATTTGAAAGCAAGGCAGAATTGCAAGAAACAGATTTCAGGAGGTAGATTCGAATCGCCTTTAAAGCACAGGAAAAGCGGCAAAACCTCGACAATGATGCCCTTGGCCAAAAAGGGCGTATGCGTTTTTTCCTGAATATATTCAAGAAAAACCGCATACGCCCTTTTTGGCCAACCAAGCAACCTGGAAAGGCAAATCAGCGCTACAAAGAAGTCTCGCTTCCCATCGGTCAAAAGGGCCATGCTGAATAAAGTGTCAAAACCAGAAATGCAGGACAGGCCATGGAGAAATGGGAGCCTTGCTACGCTGATGGGCGGGATGTAAATTGCCAACAGCCACTCTGGAGAAGTGTACGGTGTGTCCTGAAACATCTAAAAAACTCAGCTTAGAGAGCATAGGGCACTTCCACTCCTGGGCATATGAATTGGGAAAACTAAAAAAAAGCAAGACACAGGCACCCCAAAGTTAAAGGCTGCTCTGTTGACAAGAACCTCCACTCCGTTACACCTTAAATATCCCAGGAAAGAGAAAAATGGATAAAGAAGTAGTGGTCCTTATGTACAATGGAATATCACTCAGCCATGAAATCAACGTCATAAGGCTAGTGGCAGCATGATGAGTGGATTTAGGTACGACGATTCTAAGTGAAATAAGTCACACAGAAAAAGACACTTATCATAAGATATCACTTATAGAGGGAATGTAAAAACCACTACCCTTGAACTGAATTACATAACAGGTCAGAGTCACACGTTTAGAAAACACACTATGGCTGCTTAAAGGGAAAGGTGAGGTGGGGTGACGCATAAAACAAGGGCCTCAAATTAGCTCAGATACCGTTCCATAAACCCAATATGTAATAGACAAGACCTACTCCTTGCTCAGTGAACTCGACTCAACACCCCCTATTCACCGCCCAAGAATATATCTGACTAGTAAGAATCTTAAAACCTATGTATTGATATCTCTCTGTAAGTGAGTCAAGTGGGTGTAAAGCGGCATAAACACAGCAGTGTAAAGCAGCTAAACCCCATTATAAAAATCAATTACTTTTAAAAACCCGTGAAACAACGACAGTGAAAGAGAGAGAAATTCTTACAAAATTCGTTCAGGGGCTGTGATGCCACCTGGATTGACCATATCTAGACCCACAGCTGATTGAGACATAAGGGTGGACACTCTTGGGGCTGAGAGGTTTGGTGAGGTTGGGTGAGCAAACGCAGACCCTTTAAAGTAATACTGCGTGGAACCCATCCCATGGGTCCCAAATCTCCAGGTTCAAGGGCATTTTCCTACATCGAAAACATGCATGAGTAACCCAGAAGATGGTACACCGTGTGATGGGGAAAGGTTTCGAAAACGCACCACATTTCTCATCTCCTTGTGCTCCGGTTCGCCATTCCAGCCGCTATACTAGCAATCTCCCTGCTTGGAGAATCAACACCTTTAATCTGCTGTTCCGAACAGGTTGCAATTTGTCCTGAGGATGAACGGGAAGAGGGGGAACCAATGAGAGACTAGCTCTAGGTGTTGGGACAGGCACAGGTCACTCTATTTTCCCATCAGGAAGAAGAATTAACCACAGGCTCAGCCTGCCGCCCGGAGCCAGAATAGGGCCTGAAGCAATCCTGCGATTTTGCAGACAGCTCCAAAGAAAGCGAGTTGAAAAATGGAGCTCAAGGGGCACTGCAATTCACAAACCTGCAGAGTTAGAAATGATAACTCTCGTCCACAAATATATTGAGGGAAGGCAACGAAGAGGATTTGAAAGCAAGGCAGAATTGCAGGAAACAGATTTCAGGAGGTAGATTCGAATCGCCTTTAAAGCAGAGGAAAAGCGGCAAAACCTCGACAATGATGCCCTTGGCCAAAAAGGGCGTACGCGTTTTTTCCTGAATATATTCAGGAAAAAACGCGTACGCCCTTTTTGGCCAACCAAGCAACCTGGAAAGGCAAATCAGCGCTACAAAGAAGTCTCGCTTCCCATCGGTCAAAAGGGCCAGGCTGAATAAAGTGTCAAAACCAGAAATGCAGGATAGGCCATGGAGAAATGGGAGCCTTGCTAGCTGATGGGCGGGATGTAAATTGCCAACAGCCACTCTGGAGAAGTGTACGGTGTGTCCTGAAACATCTAAAAAACGCAGCTTAGAGAGCATAGGGCACTTCCACTCATGGGCGTATAAATTGGGAAAACTAAAAATCAGCAAGACACAGGCACCCCAAAGTTTAGGGCTACTCTGTTGACAAGAACCTCCACTTTGTTACACCTTAAATATCCCAGGAAAGACAAGAATGGATAAAGAAGTTGTGGTCCTTATGTACAATGGAATATCACTCAGCCATGAAATCAACGTCATAAGGCTAGGAGCAGCATGATGAGTGGATTTGGGTACGACGATTCTAAGTGAAATAAGTCACACAGAAAAAGACACTTATCATAAGATATCACTTATAGAGGGAATGTAAAAACCGCTACCCTTGAACTGAATTACATAACAGGTCAGAGTCACACGTTTAGAAAACACACTAGGGCTGCTTAACGGGAAAGGTGAGGTGGGGTGATGCATAAAACAAGGGTTTCAAATTAGCTCAGATAGCGTTCCATAAACCCAATATGTAATAGACAAGACCTACTCTTTCCTCAGTGAACTGGACTCAACACGCCCTATTCACCGCCCAAGAATATATCTGACTAGTAAGAATGTTAAAACCTATGTATTTATATCTCTCTGTAAGTGAGTGAAGTGGGTGAAAAGCGGCATAAACACAGCACTGAAAAGCAGCTAAACCCCATTATACAAATCAATTACTTTTAAAAACCCGTGAAACAAAGACAGTGAAAGAGAGAGAAATTCTTACAAAATTCGTTCAGGGGCTGTGATGCAACCTGGATTGACCATATCTAGACCCACAGATGGATGAGACATAAGGGTGGACACTCTTGGGGCTGAGAGGTTTGGTGAGGTTGGGTGAGCAAACGCAGACCCTTTAAAGTAATACTGCGTGGTACCCATCCCATGGGTCCCAAATCTCCAGGTTCAAGGGCATCTTCCTACATCGAAATCATTCATGAGAAACCCAGACGATGGTACACCGTGTGATCGGGAAAGGTTTCTAAAACGCACCTCATTTCTCATCTCATTGTGCTCCGGTTCGCTATTCCAGCCGCTATACTAGCAATCTCCCTGCTTTGAGAATCAGCACCTTTAAGCTCCTGTTCCGTACAGGTTGCAATTTGTCCTGAGGATGATCGGGAAGAGGTGGAACCAATGAGAGACTAGCTCTAGGTGTTGGGACAGGCACAGGTCACTCTATTTTCCCATCAGGAAGAAGAATTAACCACAGGCTCAGCCTGCCGCCCAGAGCCAGGATAGGGCCGGAAGCAATCCTGCGCTTTTGCGGCCAGCTCCCAAGAAAGCGAGTTGAAAAATGGAGCTCAGGGGCACTGCAATTCACAAACCTGCAGATTTATAAATGATAACTCTCGTCCACAAATATATTGAGGGAAGGCAACGAAGAGGATTTGAAAGCAAGGCAGAATTGCAGGAAACAGATTTCAGGAGGTAGATTCGAATTGCCTTTAAAGCACAGGAAAAACGGCAAAACCTCGACAATGATGCCCTTGGCCAAAAAGGGCGTATGCGTTTTTTCCTGAATATATTCAGGAAAAAACGCATACGCCCTTTTTGGCCAACCAAGCAACGTGGAAAGGCAAATCAGCGCTACAAAGAAGTCTCGCTTCCCATTGGTCAAAAGAGCCAGGCTGAATAAAGTGTCAAAACCAGAAATGCAGGATAGGCCATGGAGAAATGGGAGCCTTGCTACGCTGATGGGCGGGATGTAAATTGCCAACAGCCACTCTGGAGAAGTGTACGGTGTGTCCTGAAACATCTAAAAAACTCAGCTTAGAGAGCATAGGGCACTTCCACTCCTGGGCATATGAATTGGGAAAACTAAAAAAAAGCAAGACACAGGCACCCCAAAGTTAAAGGCTGCTCTGTTGACAAGAACCTCCACTCCGTTACACCTTAAATATCCCAGGAAAGAGAAAAATGGATAAAGAAGTAGTGGTCCTTATGTACAATGGAATATCACTCAGCCATGAAATCAACGTCATAAGGCTAGTGGCAGCATGATGAGTGGATTTAGGTACGACGATTCTAAGTGAAATAAGTCACACAGAAAAAGACACTTATCATAAGATATCACTTATAGAGGGAATGTAAAAACCACTACCCTTGAACTGAATTACATAACAGGTCAGAGTCACACGTTTAGAAAACACACTATGGCTGCTTAAAGGGAAAGGTGAGGTGGGGTGACGCATAAAACAAGGGCTTCAAATTAGCTCAGATACCGTTCCATAAACCCAATATGTAATAGACAAGACCTACTCCTTGCTCAGTGAACTCGACTCAACACCCCCTATTCACCGCCCAAGAATATATCTGACTAGTAAGAATCTTAAAACCTATGTATTGATATCTCTCTGTAAGTGAGTGAACTGGCTGAAAAGCGGCATAAACACAGCAGTGAAAAGCAGCTAAACCCCATTATACAAATCAATTACTTTTAAAAACCCGTGAAACAAAGACAGTGAAAGAGAGAGAAATTCTGACAAAATTCGTTCAGGGGCTGTGATGCCACCTGGATTGACCATATGTAGACCCACAGATGGATGAGACATAAGGGTGGACACTCTTGGGGCTGAGAGGTTTGGTGAGGTTGGGTGAGCAAACGCAGACCCTTTAAAGTAATACTGCGTGGAACCCATCCCATGGGTCCCAAATCTCCAGGTTCAAGGGCATCTTCCTACATCGAAAACATGCATGAGAAACCCCGAAGATGGTACACCGTGTGATCGGGAAAGGTTTCTAAAACGCACCTCATTTCTCATCTCCTTGTGCTCCGGTTCGCCATTCCAGCCGCTATACTAGCAATCTCCCTGCTTGGAGAATCAGCACCTTTAAGCTCCTGTTCCGTACAGGTTGCAATTTGTCCTGAGGATGAACGGGAAGAGGGGGAGCCAATGAGAGACTAGCTCTAGGTGTTGGGACAGGCACAGGTCACTCTATTTTCCCATCAGGAAGAAGAATTAACCACAGGCTCAGCCTGCCGCCCGGAGCCAGGATAGGGCCTGAAGCAATCCTGCGCTTTTGCGGCCAGCTCCCAAGAAAGCGAGTTGAAAAATGGAGCTCAGGGGCACTGCAATTCACAAACGTGCAGAGTTAGAAATGATAACTGTCGTCCACAAATATATTGAGGGAAGGCAACGAAGAGGATTTGAAAGCAAGGCAGAATTGCAAGAAACAGATTTCAGGAGGTAGATTCGAATCGCCTTTAAAGCACAGGAAAAGCGGCAAAACCTCGACAATGATGCCCTTGGCCAAAAAGGGCGTATGCGTTTTTTCCTGAATATATTCAAGAAAAAACGCATACGCCCTTTTTGGCCAACCAAGCAACCTGGAAAGGCAAATCAGCGCTACAAAGAAGTCTCGCTTCCCATCGGTCAAAAGGGCCATGCTGAATAAAGTGTCAAAACCAGAAATGCAGGACAGGCCATGGAGAAATGGGAGCCTTGCTACGCTGATGGGCGGGATGTAAATTGCCAACAGCCACTCTGGAGAAGTGTACGGTGTGTCCTGAAACATCTAAAAAACTCAGCTTAGAGAGCATAGGGCACTTCCACTCCTGGGCATATGAATTGGGAAAACTAAAAAAAAGCAAGACACAGGCACCCCAAAGTTAAAGGCTGCTCTGTTGACAAGAACCTCCACTCCGTTACACCTTAAATATCCCAGGAAAGAGAAAAATGGATAAAGAAGTAGTGGTCCTTATGTACAATGGAATATCACTCAGCCATGAAATCAACGTCATAAGGCTAGTGGCAGCATGATGAGTGGATTTAGGTACGACGATTCTAAGTGAAATAAGTCACACAGAAAAAGACACTTATCATAAGATATCACTTATAGAGGGAATGTAAAAACCACTACCCTTGAACTGAATTACATAACAGGTCAGAGTCACACGTTTAGAAAACACACTATGGCTGCTTAAAGGGAAAGGTGAGGTGGGGTGACGCATAAAACAAGGGCCTCAAATTAGCTCAGATACCGTTCCATAAACCCAATATGTAATAGACAAGACCTACTCCTTGCTCAGTGAACTCGACTCAACACCCCCTATTCACCGCCCAAGAATATATCTGACTAGTAAGAATCTTAAAACCTATGTATTGATATCTCTCTGTAAGTGAGTCAAGTGGGTGTAAAGCAGCATAAACACAGCAGTGTAAAGCAGCTAAACCCCATTATAAAAATCAATTACTTTTAAAAACCCGTGAAACAACGACAGTGAAAGAGAGAGAAATTCTTACAAAATTCGTTCAGGGGCTGTGATGCAACCTGGATTGACCATATGTAGACCCACGGATGGATGAGACATAAGGGTGGACACTCTTGGGACTGAGAGGTTTGGTGAGGTTGGGTGAGCAAACGCAGACCCTTTAAAGTAATACTGCGTGGTACCCATCCCATTGGTCCCAAATCTCCAGGTTCAAGGGCATCTTCCTACATCGAAAATATGCATGAGTAACCCAGAAAATGGTACACCGTGTGATCGGGAATGGTTTCTAAAACGCACCTCATTTCTCATCTCCTTGTGCTCCGGTTCGCCATTCCAGCCGCTATACTAGCAATCTCCCTGCTTGGAGAATCAGCACCTTTAACCTCCTGTTCCGTACAGGTTGCAATTTGTCCTGAGGATGAACGGGAAGAGGGGGAACCAATGAGAGACTAGCTCTAGGTGTTGGGACAGGAACAGGTCACTCTATTTTCCCATCAGGAAGAAGAATTAACCACAGGCTCAGCCTGCCGCCCGGAGCCAGAATAGGGCCTGAAGCAATCCTGTGCTTTTGCGGCCAGCTCCCAAGAAAGCGAGTTGAAAAATGGAGCTCAGGGGCACTGCAATTCACAAACCTGCAGAGTTAGAAACGATAACTCTCGTCTACAAATATATTGAGGGAAGGCAACGAAGAGGATTTGAAAGCAAGGCAGAATTGCAAGAGACAGATTTCAGGAGGTAGATTCGAATCGCCTTTAAAGCACAGGAAAAGCGGCAAAACCTCGACAATGATGCCCTTGGCCAAAAAGGGCGTATGCGTTTTTTCCTGAATATATTCAGGAAAAAACGCGTACGCCCTTTTTGGCCAACCAAGCAACCTGGAAAGGCAAATCAGCGCTACAAAGAAGTCTCGCTTCCCATCGGTCAAAAGGGCCAGGCTGAATAAAGTGTCAAAACCAGAAATGCAGGACAGGCCATGGAGAAATGGGAGCCTTGCTACGCTGATGGGCCGGATGTAAATTGCCAACAGCCACTCTGGAGAAGTGTACGGTGTGTCCTGAAACATCTAGAAAACGCAGCTTAGAGAGCCTAGGGCACTTCCACTCATGGGCGTATAAATTGGGACAACTAAAAATCAGCAAGACACAGGCACCCCAAAGTTTAGGGCTGCTCTGTTGACAAGAACCTCCACTCCGTTACACCTTAAATATCCTAGGAAAGACAAGAATGGATAAAGAAGTTGTGCTCCTTATGTACAATGGAATATCACTCAGCCATGAAATCAACGTCATAAGGCTATTAGCAGCATGATGCGTGGATTTGGGTACGACGATTCTAAGTGAAATAAGTCACACAGAAAAAGACACTTATCATAAGATATCACTTATAGAGGGAATGTAAAAACCGCTACCCTTGAACTGAATTACATAACAGGTCAGAGTCACACGTTTAGAAAACACACTAAGGCTGCTTAACGGGAAAGGTGAGGTGGGGTGATGCATAAAACAAGGGTTTAAAATTAACTCAGATAGCATTCCATAAATCCTATATGTAATAGACAAGACCTACTCCTTGCTCAGTGAACTGGACTCAACACGCCCTATTCACCACCCAAGAATATATCTCACTAGTAAGAATCTTAAAACGTATGTATTTATATATCTCTGAAAGTGAGTGAAGTGGGTGAAAAGTGGCATAAACACAGCAGTGAAATGCAGCTAAACCCCATTATACAAATCAATTACTTTTAAAAACCCGTGAAACAACGACAAGGAAAGAGAGAGAAATTCTGACAAAATTCGTTCAGGGGCTGTGATGCAACCTGGAATGACCATATGTAGACCCACAGATGGATGAGACATAAGGGTGGACACTCTTGGGGCTGAGAGGTTTGGTGAGGTTGGGTGAGCAAACGCAGACCCTTTAAAGTAATACTGCGTGGTACCCATCCCATGGGTCCCAAATCTCCAGGTTCAAGGGCATCTTCCTACATCGAAAACATGCATGAGAAACCCAGAAGATGGTACACCGTGTGATCGGGAAAGGTTTCTAAAACACACCTCATTTCTCATCTCCTTGTGCTCCGGTTCGCCATTCCAGCCGCTATACTAGCAATCTGCCGGCTTGGAGAATCAACACCTTTAACCTCCTGTTCCGTACAGGTTGCAATTTGTCCTGAGGATGAACGGGAAGAGGGGGAACCTAAGAGAGTAGCTCTAGGTGTTGGGACAGGCACAGGTCACTCTATTTTCCCATCAGGAAGAAGAATTAACCACAGGCTCAGCCTGCCGCCCGGAGCCAGGATAGGGCCTGAAGCAATCCTGCGCTTTTGCGGCCAGCTCCCAAGAAAGCGAGTTGAAAAATGGAGCTCAGGGGCACTGCAATTCACAAACCTGCAGACTTAGAAATGATAACTCTCGTCCACAAATATATTGAGGGAAGGCAACGAAGAGGATTTGAAAGCAAGGCAGAATTGCAGGAAACAGATTTCAGGAGGTAGATTCGAATCGCCTTTAAAGCACAGGAAAAGCGGCAAAAACTCGACAATGATGCCCTTGGCCAAAAAGGGCGTATGCGTTTTTTCCTGAATATATTCAGGAAAAAACGCATACGCCCTTTTTGGCCAACCAAGCAACCTGGAAAGGCAAATCAGCGCTACAAAGAAGGCTCGCTACCCATCGGTCAAAAGGGCCAGACTGAATAAAGTGTCAAAACCAGAAATGCAGGACAGGCCATGGAGAAATGGGAGCCTTGCTACGCTGATGGGCGGGATGTAAATTGCCAACAGCCACTCTGAAGAAGTGTACGGTGTGTCCTGAAACATCTAAAAAACTCAGCTTAGAGAGCATAGGGCACTTCCACTCATGGGCGTATAAATTGGGAAAACTAAAAATCAGCAAGACACAGGCACCCCAAAGTTTAGGGCTGCTCTGTTGACAAAAACCTCCACTTCGTTACACCTTAAATATCCCAGGAAAGACAAGAATGGATAAAGAAGTTGTGGTCCTTATGTACAATGGAATATCACTCAGCCATGAAATCAACGTCATAAGGCTAGTAGCAGCATGATGAGTGGATTTGGGTACGACGATTCTAAGTGAAATAACTCACACAGAAAAAGACACTTATCATAAGATATCACTTATAGAGGGAATGTAAAAACCGCTACCCTTGAACTGAATTACAAAACAGAATACAGTCACACGTTTAGAAAACACGCTATGGCTGCTTAACGGGAAAGGTGAGGTGGGGTGATGCATAAAACAAGGGTTTCAAATTAGTTCACATAGCGTTCCATAAACCCAATATGTAATAGACAAGACCTACTCCTTGTTCAGTGAACTGGACTCAACACCCCCTATTCACCGCCCAAGAATATATCTGACTAGTAAGAATCTTAAAACCTATGTATTTATATCTCTCTGTAAGTGAGTGAAGTGGGTGAAAAGCTGCATAAACACAGCAGTGAAAAGCAGCTAAACCCCATTATACAAATCAATTACTTTTAAAAACCCGTGAAACAAAGACAGTGAAAGAGAGAGAAATTCTGACAAAATTCGTTCAGGGGCTGTGATGCCACCTGGATTGACCATATGTAGACCCACAGATGGATGAGACATAAGGGTGGACACTCTTGGGGCTGAGAGGTTTGGTGAGGTTGGGTGAGCAAACGCAGACCCTTTAAAGTAATACTGCGTGGAACCCATCCCATGGGTCCCAAATCTCCAGGTTCAAGGGCATCTTCCTACATCGAAAACATGCATGAGAAACCCCGAAGATGGTACACCGTGTGATCGGGAAAGGTTTCTAAAACGCACCTCATTTCTCATCTCCTTGTGCTCCGGTTCGCCATTCCAGCCGCTATACTAGCAATCTCCCTGCTTGGAGAATCAGCACCTTTAACCTCCTGTGCCGTACAGGTTGCAATTTGTCCTGAGGATGAACGGGAAGAGGGGGAGCCAATGAGAGACTAGCTCTAGGTGTTGGGACAGGCACAGGTCACTCTATTTTCCCATCAGGAAGAAGAATTAACCACAGGCTCAGCCTGCCGCCCGGAGCCAGGATAGGGCCTGAAGCAATCCTGCGCTTTTGCAGCCAGCTCCCAAGAAAGCGAGTTGAAAAATGGAGCTCAGTGGCACTGCAATTCACAAACGTGCAGAGTTAGAAATGATAACTCTCGTCCACAAATATATTGAGGGAAGGCAACGAAGAGGATTTGAAAGCAAGGCAGAATTGCAAGAAACAGATTTCAGGAGGTAGATTCGAATCGCCTTTAAAGCACAGGAAAAGCGGCAAAACCTCGACAATGATGCCCTTGGCCAAAAAGGGCGTATGCGTTTTTTCCTGAATATATTCAGGAAAAAACGCATACGCCCTTTTTGGCCAACCAAGCAACGTGGAAAGGCAAATCAGCGCTACAAAGAAGTCTCGCTTCCCATCGGTCAAAAGGGCCAGGCTGAATAAAGTGTCAAAACCAGAAATGCAGGACAGGCCATGGAGAAATGGGAGCCTTGCTACGCTGATGGGCGGGATGTAAATTGCCAACAGCCACTCTGGAGAAGTGTACGGTGTGTCCTGAAACATCTAAAAAATGCAGCTTAGAGAGCATAGGGCACTTCCACTCATGGGCGTATAAAGTGGGAAAACTAAAAATCAGCAAGACACAGGCACCCCAAAGTTTAGGGCTGCTCTGTTGACAAGAAACTCCACTTTGTTACACCTTAAATATCCCAGGAAAGACAAGAATGGATAAAGAAGTTGTGGTCCTTATGTACAATGGAATATCACTCAGCCATGAAATCAACGTCATAAGGCTAGGAGCAGCATGATGAGTGGATTTGGGTACGACGATTCTAAGTGAAATAAGTCACACAGAAAAAGACACTTATCATAAGATATCACTTATAGAGGGAATGTAAAAAAGGCTACCCTTGAACTGAATTACATAACAGGTCAGAGTCACACGTTTAGAAAACACAGTAGGGCTGCCAAACGGGAAAGGTGAGGTAGGGTGATGCATAAAACAAGGGTTTCAAATTAGCTCAGATAGCGTTCCATAAACCCAATATGTAATAGACAAGACCTACTCCTTCCTCAGCGAACTGGACTCAACACCCCCTATTCACCGCCCAAGAATATATCTGACTAGTAAGAATCCTAAAACCTATGTATTTATATCTCTCTGTAAGTGAGTCAAGTGGGTGAAAAGCGGCATAAACACAGCAGTGAAAAGCAGCTAAACCCCATTATACAAATCAATTACTTTTAAAAACCCGTGAAACAACGACAGTGAAAGAGAGAGAAATTCTTACAAAATTCGTTCAGGGGCTGTGATGCAACCTGGATTGACCATATCTAGACCCACAGATGGATGAGACATAAGGGTGGACACTCTTGGGGCTGAGAGGTTTGGTGAGGTTGGGTGAGCAAACGCAGACCCTTTAAAGTAATACTGCGTGGAACCCATCCCATGGGTCCCAAATCTCCAGGTTCAAGGGCATCTTCCTACATCGAAATCATTCATGAGAAACCCAGACGATGGTACACCGTGTGATCGGGAAAGGTTTCTAAAACGCACCTCATTTCTCATCTCATTGTGCTCCGGTTCGCTATTCCAGCCGCTATACTAGCAATCTCCCTGCTTTGAGAATCAGCACCTTTAAGCTCCTGTTCCGTACAGGTTGCAATTTGTCCTGAGGATGATCGGGAAGAGGGGGAACCAATGAGAGACTAGCTCTAGGTGTTGGGACAGGCACAGGTCACTCTATTTTCCCATCAGGAAGAAGAATTAACCACAGGCTCAGCCTGCCGCCCGGAGCCAGAATAGGGCCTGAAGCAATCCTGTGCTTTTGCGGCCAGCTCCCAAGAAAGCGAGTTGAAAAATGGAGCTCAGGGGCACTGCAATTCACGAACCTGCAGAGTTAGAAACGATAACTCTCGTCCACAAATATATTGAGGGAAGGCAACGAAGAGGATTTGAAAGCAAGGCAGAATTGCAAGAGACAGATTTCAGGAGGTAGATTCGAATCGCCTTTAAAGCACAGGAAAAGCGGCAAAACCTCGACAATGATGCCCTTGGCCAAAAAGGGCGTATGCGTTTTTTCCTGAATATATTCAGCAAAAAACGCATATGCCCTTTTTGGCCAACCAAGCAACGTGGAAAGGCAAATCAGCGCTACAAAGAAGTCTCGCTTCCCATCGGTCAAAAGGGCCAGGCTGAATAAATTGTCAAAACCAGAAATGCAGGACAGGCCATGGAGAAATGGGAGCCTTGCTACGCTGATGGGCCGGATGTAAATTGCCAACAGCCACTCTGGAGAAGTGTACGGTGTGTCCTGAAACATCTAAAAAATGCAGCTTAGAGAGCATAGGGCACTTCCACTCATGGGCGTATAAAGTGGGAAAACTAAAAATCAGCAAGACACAGGCACCCCAAAGTTTAGGGCTGCTCTGTTGACAAGAAACTCCACTTTGTTACACCTTAAATATCCCAGGAAAGACAAGAATGGATAAAGAAGTTGTGGTCCTTATGTACAATGGAATATCACTCAGCCATGAAATCAACGTCATAAGGCTAGGAGCAGCATGATGAGTGGATTTGGGTACGACGATTCTAAGTGAAATAAGTCACACAGAAAAAGACACTTATCATAAGATATCACTTATAGAGGGAATGTAAAAAAGGCTACCCTTGAACTGAATTACATAACAGGTCAGAGTCACACGTTTAGAAAACACAGTAGGGCTGCCAAACGGGAAAGGTGAGGTAGGGTGATGCATAAAACAAGGGTTTCAAATTAGCTCAGATAGCGTTCCATAAACCCAATATGTAATAGACAAGACCTACTCCTTCCTCAGCGAACTGGACTCAACACCCCCTATTCACCGCCCAAGAATATATCTGACTAGTAAGAATCCTAAAACCTATGTATTTATATCTCTCTGTAAGTGAGTCAAGTGGGTGAAAAGCGGCATAAACACAGCAGTGAAAAGCAGCTAAACCCCATTATACAAATCAATTACTTTTAAAAACCCGTGAAACAACGACAGTGAAAGAGAGAGAAATTCTTACAAAATTCGTTCAGGGGCTGTCATGCAACCTGGATTGACCATATCTAGACCCACAGATGGATGAGACATAAGGATGGACACTCTTGGGGCTGAGAGGTTTGGTGAGGTTGGGTGAGCAAACGCAGACCCTTTAAAGTAATACTGCGTGGAACCCATCCCATGGGTCCCAAATCTCCAGGTTCAAGGGCATCTTCCTACATCGAAATCATTCATGAGAAACCCAGACGATGGTACACCGTGTGATCGGGAAAGGTTTCTAAAACGCACCTCATTTCTCATCTCCTTGTGCTCCGGTTCGCTATTCCAGCCGCTATACTAGCAATCTCCCTGCTTGGAGAATCAGCACCTTTAACCTCCTGTTCCGTACAGGTTGCAATTTGTCCTGAGGATGATCGGGAAGAGGGGGAACCAATGAGAGACTAGCTCTAGGTGTTGGGACAGGCACAGGTCACTCTATTTTCCCATCAGGAAGAAGAATTAACCACAGACTCAGCCTGCCGCCCGGAGCCAGGATAGGGCCTGAAGCAATCCTGCGCTTTTGCGGCCAGCTCCCAAGAAAGCGAGTTGAAAAATGGAGCTCAGGGGCACTGCAATTCACAAACCTGCAGACTTAGAAATGATAACTCTCGTCCACAAATATATTGAGGGAAGGCAACGAAGAGGATTTGAAAGTAAGGCAGAATTGCAGGAAACAGATTTCAGGAGGTAGATTCGAATCGCATTTAAAGCACAGGAAAAGCGGCAAAACCTCGACAATGATGCCCTTGGCCAAAAACGGCGTATGCGTTTTTTCCTGAATATATTCAGGAAAAAACGCATACGCCCTTTTTGGCCAACCAAGCAACGTGGAAAGGCAAATCAGCGCTACAAAGAAGTCTCGCTTCCCATTGGTCAAAAGAGCCAGGCTGAATAAAGTGTCAAAACCAGAAATGCAGGATAGGCCATGGAGAAATGGGAGCCTTGCTACGCTGATGGGCGGGATGTAAATTGCCAACAGCCACTCTGGAGAAGTGTACGGTGTGTCCTGAAACATCTAAAAAACTCAGCTTAGAGAGCATAGGGCACTTCCACTCCTGGGCATATGAATTGGGAAAACTAAAAAAAAGCAAGACACAGGCACCCCAAAGTTAAAGGCTGCTCTGTTGACAAGAACCTCCACTCCGTTACACCTTAAATATCCCAGGAAAGAGAAAAATGGATAAAGAAGTAGTGGTCCTTATGTACAATGGAATATCACTCAGCCATGAAATCAACGTCATAAGGCTAGTGGCAGCATGATGAGTGGATTTAGGTACGACGATTCTAAGTGAAATAAGTCACACAGAAAAAGACACTTATCATAAGATATCACTTATAGAGGGAATGTAAAAACCACTACCCTTGAACTGAATTACATAACAGGTCAGAGTCACACGTTTAGAAAACACACTATGGCTGCTTAAAGGGAAAGGTGAGGTGGGGTGACGCATAAAACAAGGGCTTCAAATTAGCTCAGATACCGTTCCATAAACCCAATATGTAATAGACAAGACCTACTCCTTGCTCAGTGAACTCGACTCAACACCCCCTATTCACCGCCCAAGAATATATCTGACTAGTAAGAATCTTAAAACCTATGTATTGATATCTCTCTGTAAGTGAGTGAACTGGCTGAAAAGCGGCATAAACACAGCAGTGAAAAGCAGCTAAACCCCATTATACAAATCAATTACTTTTAAAAACCCGTGAAACAAAGACAGTGAAAGAGAGAGAAATTCTGACAAAATTCGTTCAGGGGCTGTGATGCCACCTGGATTGACCATATGTAGACCCACAGATGGATGAGACATAAGGGTGGACACTCTTGGGGCTGAGAGGTTTGGTGAGGTTGGGTGAGCAAACGCAGACCCTTTAAAGTAATACTGCGTGGAACCCATCCCATGGGTCCCAAATCTCCAGGTTCAAGGGCATCTTCCTACATCGAAAACATGCATGAGAAACCCCGAAGATGGTACACCGTGTGATCGGGAAAGGTTTCTAAAACGCACCTCATTTCTCATCTCCTTGTGCTCCGGTTCGCCATTCCAGCCGCTATACTAGCAATCTCCCTGCTTGGAGAATCAGCACCTTTAAGCTCCTGTTCCGTACAGGTTGCAATTTGTCCTGAGGATGAACGGGAAGAGGGGGAGCCAATGAGAGACTAGCTCTAGGTGTTGGGACAGGCACAGGTCACTCTATTTTCCCATCAGGAAGAAGAATTAACCACAGGCTCAGCCTGCCGCCCGGAGCCAGGATAGGGCCTGAAGCAATCCTGCGCTTTTGCGGCCAGCTCCCAAGAAAGCGAGTTGAAAAATGGAGCTCAGGGGCACTGCAATTCACAAACGTGCAGAGTTAGAAATGATAACTGTCGTCCACAAATATATTGAGGGAAGGCAACGAAGAGGATTTGAAAGCAAGGCAGAATTGCAAGAAACAGATTTCAGGAGGTAGATTCGAATCGCCTTTAAAGCACAGGAAAAGCGGCAAAACCTCGACAATGATGCCCTTGGCCAAAAAGGGCGTATGCGTTTTTTCCTGAATATATTCAAGAAAAAACGCATACGCCCTTTTTGGCCAACCAAGCAACCTGGAAAGGCAAATCAGCGCTACAAAGAAGTCTCGCTTCCCATCGGTCAAAAGGGCCATGCTGAATAAAGTGTCAAAACCAGAAATGCAGGACAGGCCATGGAGAAATGGGAGCCTTGCTACGCTGATGGGCGGGATGTAAATTGCCAACAGCCACTCTGGAGAAGTGTACGGTGTGTCCTGAAACATCTAAAAAACTCAGCTTAGAGAGCATAGGGCACTTCCACTCCTGGGCATATGAATTGGGAAAACTAAAAAAAAGCAAGACACAGGCACCCCAAAGTTAAAGGCTGCTCTGTTGACAAGAACCTCCACTCCGTTACACCTTAAATATCCCAGGAAAGAGAAAAATGGATAAAGAAGTAGTGGTCCTTATGTACAATGGAATATCACTCAGCCATGAAATCAACGTCATAAGGCTAGTGGCAGCATGATGAGTGGATTTAGGTACGACGATTCTAAGTGAAATAAGTCACACAGAAAAAGACACTTATCATAAGATATCACTTATAGAGGGAATGTAAAAACCACTACCCTTGAACTGAATTACATAACAGGTCAGAGTCACACGTTTAGAAAACACACTATGGCTGCTTAAAGGGAAAGGTGAGGTGGGGTGACGCATAAAACAAGGGCCTCAAATTAGCTCAGATACCGTTCCATAAACCCAATATGTAATAGACAAGACCTACTCCTTGCTCAGTGAACTCGACTCAACACCCCCTATTCACCGCCCAAGAATATATCTGACTAGTAAGAATCTTAAAACCTATGTATTGATATCTCTCTGTAAGTGAGTCAAGTGGGTGTAAAGCAGCATAAACACAGCAGTGTAAAGCAGCTAAACCCCATTATAAAAA
This sequence comes from Balaenoptera ricei, assembly GCF_028023285.1. Lineage (NCBI taxonomy): Eukaryota > Metazoa > Chordata > Mammalia > Artiodactyla > Balaenopteridae > Balaenoptera > Balaenoptera ricei. Next base: position 84,517,819 of record NC_082640.1, on the reverse strand, counting down.
TCAATTACTTTTAAAAACCCGTGAAACAACGACAGTGAAAGAGAGAGAAATTCTTACAAAATTCGTTCAGGGGCTGTGATGCAACCTGGATTGACCATATGTAGACCCACGGATGGATGAGACATAAGGGTGGACACTCTTGGGACTGAGAGGTTTGGTGAGGTTGGGTGAGCAAACGCAGACCCTTTAAAGTAATACTGCGTGGTACCCATCCCATTGGTCCCAAATCTCCAGGTTCAAGGGCATCTTCCTACATCGAAAATATGCATGAGTAACCCAGAAAATGGTACACCGTGTGATCGGGAATGGTTTCTAAAACGCACCTCATTTCTCATCTCCTTGTGCTCCGGTTCGCCATTCCAGCCGCTATACTAGCAATCTCCCTGCTTGGAGAATCAGCACCTTTAACCTCCTGTTCCGTACAGGTTGCAATTTGTCCTGAGGATGAACGGGAAGAGGGGGAACCAATGAGAGACTAGCTCTAGGTGTTGGGACAGGAACAGGTCACTCTATTTTCCCATCAGGAAGAAGAATTAACCACAGGCTCAGCCTGCCGCCCGGAGCCAGAATAGGGCCTGAAGCAATCCTGTGCTTTTGCGGCCAGCTCCCAAGAAAGCGAGTTGAAAAATGGAGCTCAGGGGCACTGCAATTCACAAACCTGCAGAGTTAGAAACGATAACTCTCGTCTACAAATATATTGAGGGAAGGCAACGAAGAGGATTTGAAAGCAAGGCAGAATTGCAAGAGACAGATTTCAGGAGGTAGATTCGAATCGCCTTTAAAGCACAGGAAAAGCGGCAAAACCTCGACAATGATGCCCTTGGCCAAAAAGGGCGTATGCGTTTTTTCCTGAATATATTCAGGAAAAAACGCATACGCCCTTTTTGGCCAACCAAGCAACCTGGAAAGGCAAATCAGCGCTACAAAGAAGTCTCGCTTCCCATCGGTCAAAAGGGCCAGGCTGAATAAAGTGTCAAAACCAGAAATGCAGGACAGGCCATGGAGAAATGGGAGCCTTGCTACGCTGATGGGCCGGATGTAAATTGCCAACAGCCACTCTGGAGAAGTGTACGGTGTGTCCTGAAACATCTAGAAAACGCAGCTTAGAGAGCCTAGGGCACTTCCACTCATGGGCGTATAAATTGGGACAACTAAAAATCAGCAAGACACAGGCACCCCAAAGTTTAGGGCTGCTCTGTTGACAAGAACCTCCACTCCGTTACACCTTAAATATCCTAGGAAAGACAAGAATGGATAAAGAAGTTGTGCTCCTTATGTACAATGGAATATCACTCAGCCATGAAATCAACGTCATAAGGCTATTAGCAGCATGATGCGTGGATTTGGGTACGACGATTCTAAGTGAAATAAGTCACACAGAAAAAGACACTTATCATAAGATATCACTTATAGAGGGAATGTAAAAACCGCTACCCTTGAACTGAATTACATAACAGGTCAGAGTCACACGTTTAGAAAACACACTAAGGCTGCTTAACGGGAAAGGTGAGGTGGGGTGATGCATAAAACAAGGGTTTAAAATTAACTCAGATAGCATTCCATAAATCCTATATGTAATAGACAAGACCTACTCCTTGCTCAGTGAACTGGACTCAACACGCCCTATTCACCACCCAAGAATATATCTCACTAGTAAGAATCTTAAAACGTATGTATTTATATATCTCTGAAAGTGAGTGAAGTGGGTGAAAAGTGGCATAAACACAGCAGTGAAATGCAGCTAAACCCCATTATACAAATCAATTACTTTTAAAAACCCGTGAAACAACGACAAGGAAAGAGAGAGAAATTCTGACAAAATTCGTTCAGGGGCTGTGATGCAACCTGGAATGACCATATGTAGACCCACAGATGGATGAGACATAAGGGTGGACACTCTTGGGGCTGAGAGGTTTGGTGAGGTTGGGTGAGCAAACGCAGACCCTTTAAAGTAATACTGCGTGGTACCCATCCCATGGGTCCCAAATCTCCAGGTTCAAGGGCATCTTCCTACATCGAAAACATGCATGAGAAACCCAGAAGATGGTACACCGTGTGATCGGGAAAGGTTTCTAAAACACACCTCATTTCTCATCTCCTTGTGCTCCGGTTCGCCATTCCAGCCGCTATACTAGCAATCTGCCGGCTTGGAGAATCAACACCTTTAACCTCCTGTTCCGTACAGGTTGCAATTTGTCCTGAGGATGAACGGGAAGAGGGGGAACCTAAGAGAGTAGCTCTAGGTGTTGGGACAGGCACAGGTCACTCTATTTTCCCATCAGGAAGAAGAATTAACCACAGGCTCAGCCTGCCGCCCGGAGCCAGGATAGGGCCTGAAGCAATCCTGCGCTTTTGCGGCCAGCTCCCAAGAAAGCGAGTTGAAAAATGGAGCTCAGGGGCACTGCAATTCACAAACCTGCAGACTTAGAAATGATAACTCTCGTCCACAAATATATTGAGGGAAGGCAACGAAGAGGATTTGAAAGCAAGGCAGAATTGCAGGAAACAGATTTCAGGAGGTAGATTCGAATCGCCTTTAAAGCACAGGAAAAGCGGCAAAAACTCGACAATGATGCCCTTGGCCAAAAAGGGCGTATGCGTTTTTTCCTGAATATATTCAGGAAAAAACGCATACGCCCTTTTTGGCCAACCAAGCAACCTGGAAAGGCAAATCAGCGCTACAAAGAAGGCTCGCTACCCATCGGTCAAAAGGGCCAGACTGAATAAAGTGTCAAAACCAGAAATGCAGGACAGGCCATGGAGAAATGGGAGCCTTGCTACGCTGATGGGCGGGATGTAAATTGCCAACAGCCACTCTGAAGAAGTGTACGGTGTGTCCTGAAACATCTAAAAAACTCAGCTTAGAGAGCATAGGGCACTTCCACTCATGGGCGTATAAATTGGGAAAACTAAAAATCAGCAAGACACAGGCACCCCAAAGTTTAGGGCTGCTCTGTTGACAAAAACCTCCACTTCGTTACACCTTAAATATCCCAGGAAAGACAAGAATGGATAAAGAAGTTGTGGTCCTTATGTACAATGGAATATCACTCAGCCATGAAATCAACGTCATAAGGCTAGTAGCAGCATGATGAGTGGATTTGGGTACGACGATTCTAAGTGAAATAACTCACACAGAAAAAGACACTTATCATAAGATATCACTTATAGAGGGAATGTAAAAACCGCTACCCTTGAACTGAATTACAAAACAGAATACAGTCACACGTTTAGAAAACACGCTATGGCTGCTTAACGGGAAAGGTGAGGTGGGGTGATGCATAAAACAAGGGTTTCAAATTAGTTCACATAGCGTTCCATAAACCCAATATGTAATAGACAAGACCTACTCCTTGTTCAGTGAACTGGACTCAACACCCCCTATTCACCGCCCAAGAATATATCTGACTAGTAAGAATCTTAAAACCTATGTATTTATATCTCTCTGTAAGTGAGTGAAGTGGGTGAAAAGCTGCATAAACACAGCAGTGAAAAGCAGCTAAACCCCATTATACAAATCAATTACTTTTAAAAACCCGTGAAACAAAGACAGTGAAAGAGAGAGAAATTCTGACAAAATTCGTTCAGGGGCTGTGATGCCACCTGGATTGACCATATGTAGACCCACAGATGGATGAGACATAAGGGTGGACACTCTTGGGGCTGAGAGGTTTGGTGAGGTTGGGTGAGCAAACGCAGACCCTTTAAAGTAATACTGCGTGGAACCCATCCCATGGGTCCCAAATCTCCAGGTTCAAGGGCATCTTCCTACATCGAAAACATGCATGAGAAACCCCGAAGATGGTACACCGTGTGATCGGGAAAGGTTTCTAAAACGCACCTCATTTCTCATCTCCTTGTGCTCCGGTTCGCCATTCCAGCCGCTATACTAGCAATCTCCCTGCTTGGAGAATCAGCACCTTTAACCTCCTGTTCCGTACAGGTTGCAATTTGTCCTGAGGATGAACGGGAAGAGGGGGAGCCAATGAGAGACTAGCTCTAGGTGTTGGGACAGGCACAGGTCACTCTATTTTCCCATCAGGAAGAAGAATTAACCACAGGCTCAGCCTGCCGCCCGGAGCCAGGATAGGGCCTGAAGCAATCCTGCGCTTTTGCAGCCAGCTCCCAAGAAAGCGAGTTGAAAAATGGAGCTCAGTGGCACTGCAATTCACAAACGTGCAGAGTTAGAAATGATAACTCTCGTCCACAAATATATTGAGGGAAGGCAACGAAGAGGATTTGAAAGCAAGGCAGAATTGCAAGAAACAGATTTCAGGAGGTAGATTCGAATCGCCTTTAAAGCACAGGAAAAGCGGCAAAACCTCGACAATGATGCCCTTGGCCAAAAAGGGCGTATGCGTTTTTTCCTGAATATATTCAGGAAAAAACGCATACGCCCTTTTTGGCCAACCAAGCAACGTGGAAAGGCAAATCAGCGCTACAAAGAAGTCTCGCTTCCCATCGGTCAAAAGGGCCAGGCTGAATAAAGTGTCAAAACCAGAAATGCAGGACAGGCCATGGAGAAATGGGAGCCTTGCTACGCTGATGGGCGGGATGTAAATTGCCAACAGCCACTCTGGAGAAGTGTACGGTGTGTCCTGAAACATCTAAAAAATGCAGCTTAGAGAGCATAGGGCACTTCCACTCATGGGCGTATAAAGTGGGAAAACTAAAAATCAGCAAGACACAGGCACCCCAAAGTTTAGGGCTGCTCTGTTGACAAGAAACTCCACTTTGTTACACCTTAAATATCCCAGGAAAGACAAGAATGGATAAAGAAGTTGTGGTCCTTATGTACAATGGAATATCACTCAGCCATGAAATCAACGTCATAAGGCTAGGAGCAGCATGATGAGTGGATTTGGGTACGACGATTCTAAGTGAAATAAGTCACACAGAAAAAGACACTTATCATAAGATATCACTTATAGAGGGAATGTAAAAAAGGCTACCCTTGAACTGAATTACATAACAGGTCAGAGTCACACGTTTAGAAAACACAGTAGGGCTGCCAAACGGGAAAGGTGAGGTAGGGTGATGCATAAAACAAGGGTTTCAAATTAGCTCAGATAGCGTTCCATAAACCCAATATGTAATAGACAAGACCTACTCCTTCCTCAGCGAACTGGACTCAACACCCCCTATTCACCGCCCAAGAATATATCTGACTAGTAAGAATCCTAAAACCTATGTATTTATATCTCTCTGTAAGTGAGTCAAGTGGGTGAAAAGCGGCATAAACACAGCAGTGAAAAGCAGCTAAACCCCATTATACAAATCAATTACTTTTAAAAACCCGTGAAACAACGACAGTGAAAGAGAGAGAAATTCTTACAAAATTCGTTCAGGGGCTGTGATGCAACCTGGATTGACCATATCTAGACCCACAGATGGATGAGACATAAGGGTGGACACTCTTGGGGCTGAGAGGTTTGGTGAGGTTGGGTGAGCAAACGCAGACCCTTTAAAGTAATACTGCGTGGAACCCATCCCATGGGTCCCAAATCTCCAGGTTCAAGGGCATCTTCCTACATCGAAATCATTCATGAGAAACCCAGACGATGGTACACCGTGTGATCGGGAAAGGTTTCTAAAACGCACCTCATTTCTCATCTCATTGTGCTCCGGTTCGCTATTCCAGCCGCTATACTAGCAATCTCCCTGCTTTGAGAATCAGCACCTTTAAGCTCCTGTTCCGTACAGGTTGCAATTTGTCCTGAGGATGATCGGGAAGAGGGGGAACCAATGAGAGACTAGCTCTAGGTGTTGGGACAGGCACAGGTCACTCTATTTTCCCATCAGGAAGAAGAATTAACCACAGGCTCAGCCTGCCGCCCGGAGCCAGAATAGGGCCTGAAGCAATCCTGTGCTTTTGCGGCCAGCTCCCAAGAAAGCGAGTTGAAAAATGGAGCTCAGGGGCACTGCAATTCACGAACCTGCAGAGTTAGAAACGATAACTCTCGTCCACAAATATATTGAGGGAAGGCAACGAAGAGGATTTGAAAGCAAGGCAGAATTGCAAGAGACAGATTTCAGGAGGTAGATTCGAATCGCCTTTAAAGCACAGGAAAAGCGGCAAAACCTCGACAATGATGCCCTTGGCCAAAAAGGGCGTATGCGTTTTTTCCTGAATATATTCAGCAAAAAACGCATATGCCCTTTTTGGCCAACCAAGCAACGTGGAAAGGCAAATCAGCGCTACAAAGAAGTCTCGCTTCCCATCGGTCAAAAGGGCCAGGCTGAATAAATTGTCAAAACCAGAAATGCAGGACAGGCCATGGAGAAATGGGAGCCTTGCTACGCTGATGGGCCGGATGTAAATTGCCAACAGCCACTCTGGAGAAGTGTACGGTGTGTCCTGAAACATCTAAAAAATGCAGCTTAGAGAGCATAGGGCACTTCCACTCATGGGCGTATAAAGTGGGAAAACTAAAAATCAGCAAGACACAGGCACCCCAAAGTTTAGGGCTGCTCTGTTGACAAGAAACTCCACTTTGTTACACCTTAAATATCCCAGGAAAGACAAGAATGGATAAAGAAGTTGTGGTCCTTATGTACAATGGAATATCACTCAGCCATGAAATCAACGTCATAAGGCTAGGAGCAGCATGATGAGTGGATTTGGGTACGACGATTCTAAGTGAAATAAGTCACACAGAAAAAGACACTTATCATAAGATATCACTTATAGAGGGAATGTAAAAAAGGCTACCCTTGAACTGAATTACATAACAGGTCAGAGTCACACGTTTAGAAAACACAGTAGGGCTGCCAAACGGGAAAGGTGAGGTAGGGTGATGCATAAAACAAGGGTTTCAAATTAGCTCAGATAGCGTTCCATAAACCCAATATGTAATAGACAAGACCTACTCCTTCCTCAGCGAACTGGACTCAACACCCCCTATTCACCGCCCAAGAATATATCTGACTAGTAAGAATCCTAAAACCTATGTATTTATATCTCTCTGTAAGTGAGTCAAGTGGGTGAAAAGCGGCATAAACACAGCAGTGAAAAGCAGCTAAACCCCATTATACAAATCAATTACTTTTAAAAACCCGTGAAACAACGACAGTGAAAGAGAGAGAAATTCTTACAAAATTCGTTCAGGGGCTGTCATGCAACCTGGATTGACCATATCTAGACCCACAGATGGATGAGACATAAGGATGGACACTCTTGGGGCTGAGAGGTTTGGTGAGGTTGGGTGAGCAAACGCAGACCCTTTAAAGTAATACTGCGTGGAACCCATCCCATGGGTCCCAAATCTCCAGGTTCAAGGGCATCTTCCTACATCGAAATCATTCATGAGAAACCCAGACGATGGTACACCGTGTGATCGGGAAAGGTTTCTAAAACGCACCTCATTTCTCATCTCCTTGTGCTCCGGTTCGCTATTCCAGCCGCTATACTAGCAATCTCCCTGCTTGGAGAATCAGCACCTTTAAGCTCCTGTTCCGTACAGGTTGCAATTTGTCCTGAGGATGATCGGGAAGAGGGGGAACCAATGAGAGACTAGCTCTAGGTGTTGGGACAGGCACAGGTCACTCTATTTTCCCATCAGGAAGAAGAATTAACCACAGGCTCAGCCTGCCGCCCGGAGCCAGGATAGGGCCTGAAGCAATCCTGCGCTTTTGCGGCCAGCTCCCAAGAAAGCGAGTTGAAAAATGGAGCTCAGGGGCACTGCAATTCACAAACCTGCAGACTTAGAAATGATAACTCTCGTCCACAAATATATTGAGGGAAGGCAACGAAGAGGATTTGAAAGTAAGGCAGAATTGCAGGAAACAGATTTCAGGAGGTAGATTCGAATCGCATTTAAAGCACAGGAAAAGCGGCAAAACCTCGACAATGATGCCCTTGGCCAAAAACGGCGTATGCGTTTTTTCCTGAATATATTCAGGAAAAAACGCATACGCCCTTTTTGGCCAACCAAGCAACGTGGAAAGGCAAATCAGCGCTACAAAGAAGTCTCGCTTCCCATTGGTCAAAAGAGCCAGGCTGAATAAAGTGTCAAAACCAGAAATGCAGGATAGGCCATGGAGAAATGGGAGCCTTGCTACGCTGATGGGCGGGATGTAAATTGCCAACAGCCACTCTGGAGAAGTGTACGGTGTGTCCTGAAACATCTAAAAAACTCAGCTTAGAGAGCATAGGGCACTTCCACTCCTGGGCATATGAATTGGGAAAACTAAAAAAAAGCAAGACACAGGCACCCCAAAGTTAAAGGCTGCTCTGTTGACAAGAACCTCCACTCCGTTACACCTTAAATATCCCAGGAAAGAGAAAAATGGATAAAGAAGTAGTGGTCCTTATGTACAATGGAATATCACTCAGCCATGAAATCAACGTCATAAGGCTAGTGGCAGCATGATGAGTGGATTTAGGTACGACGATTCTAAGTGAAATAAGTCACACAGAAAAAGACACTTATCATAAGATATCACTTATAGAGGGAATGTAAAAACCACTACCCTTGAACTGAATTACATAACAGGTCAGAGTCACACGTTTAGAAAACACACTATGGCTGCTTAAAGGGAAAGGTGAGGTGGGGTGACGCATAAAACAAGGGCTTCAAATTAGCTCAGATACCGTTCCATAAACCCAATATGTAATAGACAAGACCTACTCCTTGCTCAGTGAACTCGACTCAACACCCCCTATTCACCGCCCAAGAATATATCTGACTAGTAAGAATCTTAAAACCTATGTATTGATATCTCTCTGTAAGTGAGTGAACTGGCTGAAAAGCGGCATAAACACAGCAGTGAAAAGCAGCTAAACCCCATTATACAAATCAATTACTTTTAAAAACCCGTGAAACAAAGACAGTGAAAGAGAGAGAAATTCTGACAAAATTCGTTCAGGGGCTGTGATGCCACCTGGATTGACCATATGTAGACCCACAGATGGATGAGACATAAGGGTGGACACTCTTGGGGCTGAGAGGTTTGGTGAGGTTGGGTGAGCAAACGCAGACCCTTTAAAGTAATACTGCGTGGAACCCATCCCATGGGTCCCAAATCTCCAGGTTCAAGGGCATCTTCCTACATCGAAAACATGCATGAGAAACCCCGAAGATGGTACACCGTGTGATCGGGAAAGGTTTCTAAAACGCACCTCATTTCTCATCTCCTTGTGCTCCGGTTCGCCATTCCAGCCGCTATACTAGCAATCTCCCTGCTTGGAGAATCAGCACCTTTAAGCTCCTGTTCCGTACAGGTTGCAATTTGTCCTGAGGATGAACGGGAAGAGGGGGAGCCAATGAGAGACTAGCTCTAGGTGTTGGGACAGGCACAGGTCACTCTATTTTCCCATCAGGAAGAAGAATTAACCACAGGCTCAGCCTGCCGCCCGGAGCCAGGATAGGGCCTGAAGCAATCCTGCGCTTTTGCGGCCAGCTCCCAAGAAAGCGAGTTGAAAAATGGAGCTCAGGGGCACTGCAATTCACAAACGTGCAGAGTTAGAAATGATAACTGTCGTCCACAAATATACTGAGGGAAGGCAACGAAGAGGATTTGAAAGCAAGGCAGAATTGCAAGAAACAGATTTCAGGAGGTAGATTCGAATCGCCTTTAAAGCACAGGAAAAGCGGCAAAACCTCGACAATGATGCCCTTGGCCAAAAAGGGCGTATGCGTTTTTTCCTGAATATATTCAAGAAAAAACGCATACGCCCTTTTTGGCCAACCAAGCAACCTGGAAAGGCAAATCAGCGCTACAAAGAAGTCTCGCTTCCCATCGGTCAAAAGGGCCATGCTGAATAAAGTGTCAAAACCAGAAATGCAGGACAGGCCATGGAGAAATGGGAGCCTTGCTACGCTGATGGGCGGGATGTAAATTGCCAACAGCCACTCTGGAGAAGTGTACGGTGTGTCCTGAAACATCTAAAAAACTCAGCTTAGAGAGCATAGGGCACTTCCACTCCTGGGCATATGAATTGGGAAAACTAAAAAAAAGCAAGACACAGGCACCCCAAAGTTAAAGGCTGCTCTGTTGACAAGAACCTCCACTCCGTTACACCTTAAATATCCCAGGAAAGAGAAAAATGGATAAAGAAGTAGTGGTCCTTATGTACAATGGAATATCACTCAGCCATGAAATCAACGTCATAAGGCTAGTGGCAGCATGATGAGTGGATTTAGGTACGACGATTCTAAGTGAAATAAGTCACACAGAAAAAGACACTTATCATAAGATATCACTTATAGAGGGAATGTAAAAACCACTACCCTTGAACTGAATTACATAACAGGTCAGAGTCACACGTTTAGAAAACACACTATGGCTGCTTAAAGGGAAAGGTGAGGTGGGGTGACGCATAAAACAAGGGCCTCAAATTAGCTCAGATACCGTTCCATAAACCCAATATGTAATAGACAAGACCTACTCCTTGCTCAGTGAACTCGACTCAACACCCCCTATTCACCGCCCAAGAATATATCTGACTAGTAAGAATCTTAAAACCTATGTATTGATATCTCTCTGTAAGTGAGTCAAGTGGGTGTAAAGCAGCATAAACACAGCAGTGTAAAGCAGCTAAACCCCATTATAAAAATCAATTACTTTTAAAAACCCGTGAAACAACGACAGTGAAAGAGAGAGAAATTCTTACAAAATTCGTTCAGGGGCTGTGATGCAACCTGGATTGACCATATGTAGACCCACGGATGGATGAGACATAAGGGTGGACACTCTTGGGACTGAGAGGTTTGGTGAGGTTGGGTGAGCAAACGCAGACCCTTTAAAGTAATACTGCGTGGTACCCATCCCATTGGTCCCAAATCTCCAGGTTCAAGGGCATCTTCCTACATCGAAAATATGCATGAGTAACCCAGAAAATGGTACACCGTGTGATCGGGAATGGTTTCTAAAACGCACCTCATTTCTCATCTCCTTGTGCTCCGGTTCGCCATTCCAGCCGCTATACTAGCAATCTCCCTGCTTGGAGAATCAGCACCTTTAACCTCCTGTTCCGTACAGGTTGCAATTTGTCCTGAGGATGAACGGGAAGAGGGGGAACCAATGAGAGACTAGCTCTAGGTGTTGGGACAGGAACAGGTCACTCTATTTTCCCATCAGGAAGAAGAATTAACCACAGGCTCAGCCTGCCGCCCGGAGCCAGAATAGGGCCTGAAGCAATCCTGTGCTTTTGCGGCCAGCTCCCAAGAAAGCGAGTTGAAAAATGGAGCTCAGGGGCACTGCAATTCACAAACCTGCAGAGTTAGAAACGATAACTCTCGTCTACAAATATATTGAGGGAAGGCAACGAAGAGGATTTGAAAGCAAGGCAGAATTGCAAGAGACAGATTTCAGGAGGTAGATTCGAATCGCCTTTAAAGCACAGGAAAAGCGGCAAAACCTCGACAATGATGCCCTTGGCCAAAAAGGGCGTATGCGTTTTTTCCTGAATATATTCAGGAAAAAACGCATACGCCCTTTTTGGCCAACCAAGCAACCTGGAAAGGCAAATCAGCGCTACAAAGAAGTCTCGCTTCCCATCGGTCAAAAGGGCCAGGCTGAATAAAGTGTCAAAACCAGAAATGCAGGACAGGCCATGGAGAAATGGGAGCCTTGCTACGCTGATGGGCCGGATGTAAATTGCCAACAGCCACTCTGGAGAAGTGTACGGTGTGTCCTGAAACATCTAGAAAACGCAGCTTAGAGAGCCTAGGGCACTTCCACTCATGGGCGTATAAATTGGGACAACTAAAAATCAGCAAGACACAGGCACCCCAAAGTTTAGGGCTGCTCTGTTGACAAGAACCTCCACTCCGTTACACCTTAAATATCCTAGGAAAGACAAGAATGGATAAAGAAGTTGTGCTCCTTATGTACAATGGAATATCACTCAGCCATGAAATCAACGTCATAAGGCTATTAGCAGCATGATGCGTGGATTTGGGTACGACGATTCTAAGTGAAATAAGTCACACAGAAAAAGACACTTATCATAAGATATCACTTATAGAGGGAATGTAAAAACCGCTACCCTTGAACTGAATTACATAACAGGTCAGAGTCACACGTTTAGAAAACACACTAAGGCTGCTTAACGGGAAAGGTGAGGTGGGGTGATGCATAAAACAAGGGTTTAAAATTAACTCAGATAGCATTCCATAAATCCTATATGTAATAGACAAGACCTACTCCTTGCTCAGTGAACTGGACTCAACACGCCCTATTCACCACCCAAGAATATATCTCACTAGTAAGAATCTTAAAACGTATGTATTTATATATCTCTGAAAGTGAGTGAAGTGGGTGAAAAGTGGCATAAACACAGCAGTGAAATGCAGCTAAACCCCATTATACAAATCAATTACTTTTAAAAACCCGTGAAACAACGACAAGGAAAGAGAGAGAAATTCTGACAAAATTCGTTCAGGGGCTGTGATGCAACCTGGAATGACCATATGTAGACCCACAGATGGATGAGACATAAGGGTGGACACTCTTGGGGCTGAGAGGTTTGGTGAGGTTGGGTGAGCAAACGCAGACCCTTTAAAGTAATACTGCGTGGTACCCATCCCATGGGTCCCAAATCTCCAGGTTCAAGGGCATCTTCCTACATCGAAAACATGCATGAGAAACCCAGAAGATGGTACACCGTGTGATCGGGAAAGGTTTCTAAAACACACCTCATTTCTCATCTCCTTGTGCTCCGGTTCGCCATTCCAGCCGCTATACTAGCAATCTGCCGGCTTGGAGAATCAACACCTTTAACCTCCTGTTCCGTACAGGTTGCAATTTGTCCTGAGGATGAACGGGAAGAGGGGGAACCTAAGAGAGTAGCTCTAGGTGTTGGGACAGGCACAGGTCACTCTATTTTCCCATCAGGAAGAAGAATTAACCACAGGCTCAGCCTGCCGCCCGGAGCCAGGATAGGGCCTGAAGCAATCCTGCGCTTTTGCGGCCAGCTCCCAAGAAAGCGAGTTGAAAAATGGAGCTCAGGGGCACTGCAATTCACAAACCTGCAGACTTAGAAATGATAACTCTCGTCCACAAATATATTGAGGGAAGGCAACGAAGAGGATTTGAAAGCAAGGCAGAATTGCAGGAAACAGATTTCAGGAGGTAGATTCGAATCGCCTTTAAAGCACAGGAAAAGCGGCAAAAACTCGACAATGATGCCCTTGGCCAAAAAGGGCGTATGCGTTTTTTCCTGAATATATTCAGGAAAAAACGCATACGCCCTTTTTGGCCAACCAAGCAACCTGGAAAGGCAAATCAGCGCTACAAAGAAGGCTCGCTACCCATCGGTCAAAAGGGCCAGACTGAATAAAGTGTCAAAACCAGAAATGCAGGACAGGCCATGGAGAAATGGGAGCCTTGCTACGCTGATGGGCGGGATGTAAATTGCCAACAGCCACTCTGAAGAAGTGTACGGTGTGTCCTGAAACATCTAAAAAACTCAGCTTAGAGAGCATAGGGCACTTCCACTCATGGGCGTATAAATTGGGAAAACTAAAAATCAGCAAGACACAGGCACCCCAAAGTTTAGGGCTGCTCTGTTGACAAAAACCTCCACTTCGTTACACCTTAAATATCCCAGGAAAGACAAGAATGGATAAAGAAGTTGTGGTCCTTATGTACAATGGAATATCACTCAGCCATGAAATCAACGTCATAAGGCTAGTAGCAGCATGATGAGTGGATTTGGGTACGACGATTCTAAGTGAAATAACTCACACAGAAAAAGACACTTATCATAAGATATCACTTATAGAGGGAATGTAAAAACCGCTACCCTTGAACTGAATTACAAAACAGAATACAGTCACACGTTTAGAAAACACGCTATGGCTGCTTAACGGGAAAGGTGAGGTGGGGTGATGCATAAAACAAGGGTTTCAAATTAGTTCACATAGCGTTCCATAAACCCAATATGTAATAGACAAGACCTACTCCTTGTTCAGTGAACTGGACTCAACACCCCCTATTCACCGCCCAAGAATATATCTGACTAGTAAGAATCTTAAAACCTATGTATTTATATCTCTCTGTAAGTGAGTGAAGTGGGTGAAAAGCTGCATAAACACAGCAGTGAAAAGCAGCTAAACCCCATTATACAAATCAATTACTTTTAAAAACCCGTGAAACAAAGACAGTGAAAGAGAGAGAAATTCTGACAAAATTCGTTCAGGGGCTGTGATGCCACCTGGATTGACCATATGTAGACCCACAGATGGATGAGACATAAGGGTGGACACTCTTGGGGCTGAGAGGTTTGGTGAGGTTGGGTGAGCAAACGCAGACCCTTTAAAGTAATACTGCGTGGAACCCATCCCATGGGTCCCAAATCTCCAGGTTCAAGGGCATCTTCCTACATCGAAAACATGCATGAGAAACCCCGAAGATGGTACACCGTGTGATCGGGAAAGGTTTCTAAAACGCACCTCATTTCTCATCTCCTTGTGCTCCGGTTCGCCATTCCAGCCGCTATACTAGCAATCTCCCTGCTTGGAGAATCAGCACCTTTAACCTCCTGTTCCGTACAGGTTGCAATTTGTCCTGAGGATGAACGGGAAGAGGGGGAGCCAATGAGAGACTAGCTCTAGGTGTTGGGACAGGCACAGGTCACTCTATTTTCCCATCAGGAAGAAGAATTAACCACAGGCTCAGCCTGCCGCCCGGAGCCAGGATAGGGCCTGAAGCAATCCTGCGCTTTTGCAGCCAGCTCCCAAGAAAGCGAGTTGAAAAATGGAGCTCAGTGGCACTGCAATTCACAAACGTGCAGAGTTAGAAATGATAACTCTCGTCCACAAATATATTGAGGGAAGGCAACGAAGAGGATTTGAAAGCAAGGCAGAATTGCAAGAAACAGATTTCAGGAGGTAGATTCGAATCGCCTTTAAAGCACAGGAAAAGCGGCAAAACCTCGACAATGATGCCCTTGGCCAAAAAGGGCGTATGCGTTTTTTCCTGAATATATTCAGGAAAAAACGCATACGCCCTTTTTGGCCAACCAAGCAACGTGGAAAGGCAAATCAGCGCTACAAAGAAGTCTCGCTTCCCATCGGTCAAAAGGGCCAGGCTGAATAAAGTGTCAAAACCAGAAATGCAGGACAGGCCATGGAGAAATGGGAGCCTTGCTACGCTGATGGGCGGGATGTAAATTGCCAACAGCCACTCTGGAGAAGTGTACGGTGTGTCCTGAAACATCTAAAAAATGCAGCTTAGAGAGCATAGGGCACTTCCACTCATGGGCGTATAAAGTGGGAAAACTAAAAATCAGCAAGACACAGGCACCCCAAAGTTTAGGGCTGCTCTGTTGACAAGAAACTCCACTTTGTTACACCTTAAATATCCCAGGAAAGACAAGAATGGATAAAGAAGTTGTGGTCCTTATGTACAATGGAATATCACTCAGCCATGAAATCAACGTCATAAGGCTAGGAGCAGCATGATGAGTGGATTTGGGTACGACGATTCTAAGTGAAATAAGTCACACAGAAAAAGACACTTATCATAAGATATCACTTATAGAGGGAATGTAAAAAAGGCTACCCTTGAACTGAATTACATAACAG
This sequence comes from Balaenoptera ricei, assembly GCF_028023285.1. Classification (NCBI taxonomy): domain Eukaryota; kingdom Metazoa; phylum Chordata; class Mammalia; order Artiodactyla; family Balaenopteridae; genus Balaenoptera; species Balaenoptera ricei. The sequence goes on along the minus strand of NC_082640.1, from coordinate 84,502,286 downwards.
GTCAGAGTCACACGTTTAGAAAACACAGTAGGGCTGCCAAACGGGAAAGGTGAGGTAGGGTGATGCATAAAACAAGGGTTTCAAATTAGCTCAGATAGCGTTCCATAAACCCAATATGTAATAGACAAGACCTACTCCTTCCTCAGCGAACTGGACTCAACACCCCCTATTCACCGCCCAAGAATATATCTGACTAGTAAGAATCCTAAAACCTATGTATTTATATCTCTCTGTAAGTGAGTCAAGTGGGTGAAAAGCGGCATAAACACAGCAGTGAAAAGCAGCTAAACCCCATTATACAAATCAATTACTTTTAAAAACCCGTGAAACAACGACAGTGAAAGAGAGAGAAATTCTTACAAAATTCGTTCAGGGGCTGTGATGCAACCTGGATTGACCATATCTAGACCCACAGATGGATGAGACATAAGGGTGGACACTCTTGGGGCTGAGAGGTTTGGTGAGGTTGGGTGAGCAAACGCAGACCCTTTAAAGTAATACTGCGTGGAACCCATCCCATGGGTCCCAAATCTCCAGGTTCAAGGGCATCTTCCTACATCGAAATCATTCATGAGAAACCCAGACGATGGTACACCGTGTGATCGGGAAAGGTTTCTAAAACGCACCTCATTTCTCATCTCATTGTGCTCCGGTTCGCTATTCCAGCCGCTATACTAGCAATCTCCCTGCTTTGAGAATCAGCACCTTTAAGCTCCTGTTCCGTACAGGTTGCAATTTGTCCTGAGGATGATCGGGAAGAGGGGGAACCAATGAGAGACTAGCTCTAGGTGTTGGGACAGGCACAGGTCACTCTATTTTCCCATCAGGAAGAAGAATTAACCACAGGCTCAGCCTGCCGCCCGGAGCCAGAATAGGGCCTGAAGCAATCCTGTGCTTTTGCGGCCAGCTCCCAAGAAAGCGAGTTGAAAAATGGAGCTCAGGGGCACTGCAATTCACGAACCTGCAGAGTTAGAAACGATAACTCTCGTCCACAAATATATTGAGGGAAGGCAACGAAGAGGATTTGAAAGCAAGGCAGAATTGCAAGAGACAGATTTCAGGAGGTAGATTCGAATCGCCTTTAAAGCACAGGAAAAGCGGCAAAACCTCGACAATGATGCCCTTGGCCAAAAAGGGCGTATGCGTTTTTTCCTGAATATATTCAGCAAAAAACGCATATGCCCTTTTTGGCCAACCAAGCAACGTGGAAAGGCAAATCAGCGCTACAAAGAAGTCTCGCTTCCCATCGGTCAAAAGGGCCAGGCTGAATAAATTGTCAAAACCAGAAATGCAGGACAGGCCATGGAGAAATGGGAGCCTTGCTACGCTGATGGGCCGGATGTAAATTGCCAACAGCCACTCTGGAGAAGTGTACGGTGTGTCCTGAAACATCTAAAAAATGCAGCTTAGAGAGCATAGGGCACTTCCACTCATGGGCGTATAAAGTGGGAAAACTAAAAATCAGCAAGACACAGGCACCCCAAAGTTTAGGGCTGCTCTGTTGACAAGAAACTCCACTTTGTTACACCTTAAATATCCCAGGAAAGACAAGAATGGATAAAGAAGTTGTGGTCCTTATGTACAATGGAATATCACTCAGCCATGAAATCAACGTCATAAGGCTAGGAGCAGCATGATGAGTGGATTTGGGTACGACGATTCTAAGTGAAATAAGTCACACAGAAAAAGACACTTATCATAAGATATCACTTATAGAGGGAATGTAAAAAAGGCTACCCTTGAACTGAATTACATAACAGGTCAGAGTCACACGTTTAGAAAACACAGTAGGGCTGCCAAACGGGAAAGGTGAGGTAGGGTGATGCATAAAACAAGGGTTTCAAATTAGCTCAGATAGCGTTCCATAAACCCAATATGTAATAGACAAGACCTACTCCTTCCTCAGCGAACTGGACTCAACACCCCCTATTCACCGCCCAAGAATATATCTGACTAGTAAGAATCCTAAAACCTATGTATTTATATCTCTCTGTAAGTGAGTCAAGTGGGTGAAAAGCGGCATAAACACAGCAGTGAAAAGCAGCTAAACCCCATTATACAAATCAATTACTTTTAAAAACCCGTGAAACAACGACAGTGAAAGAGAGAGAAATTCTTACAAAATTCGTTCAGGGGCTGTCATGCAACCTGGATTGACCATATCTAGACCCACAGATGGATGAGACATAAGGATGGACACTCTTGGGGCTGAGAGGTTTGGTGAGGTTGGGTGAGCAAACGCAGACCCTTTAAAGTAATACTGCGTGGAACCCATCCCATGGGTCCCAAATCTCCAGGTTCAAGGGCATCTTCCTACATCGAAATCATTCATGAGAAACCCAGACGATGGTACACCGTGTGATCGGGAAAGGTTTCTAAAACGCACCTCATTTCTCATCTCCTTGTGCTCCGGTTCGCTATTCCAGCCGCTATACTAGCAATCTCCCTGCTTTGAGAATCAGCACCTTTAAGCTCCTGTTCCGTACAGGTTGCAATTTGTCCTGAGGATGATCGGGAAGAGGGGGAACCAATGAGAGACTAGCTCTAGGTGTTGGGACAGGCACAGGTCACTCTATTTTCCCATCAGGAAGAAGAATTAACCACAGGCTCAGCCTGCCGCCCGGAGCCAGGATAGGGCCTGAAGCAATCCTGCGCTTTTGCGGCCAGCTCCCAAGAAAGCGAGTTGAAAAATGGAGCTCAGGGGCACTGCAATTCACAAACCTGCAGACTTAGAAATGATAACTCTCGTCCACAAATATATTGAGGGAAGGCAACGAAGAGGATTTGAAAGTAAGGCAGAATTGCAGGAAACAGATTTCAGGAGGTAGATTCGAATCGCATTTAAAGCACAGGAAAAGCGGCAAAACCTCGACAATGATGCCCTTGGCCAAAAACGGCGTATGCGTTTTTTCCTGAATATATTCAGGAAAAAACGCATACGCCCTTTTTGGCCAACCAAGCAACGTGGAAAGGCAAATCAGCGCTACAAAGAAGTCTCGCTTCCCATTGGTCAAAAGAGCCAGGCTGAATAAAGTGTCAAAACCAGAAATGCAGGATAGGCCATGGAGAAATGGGAGCCTTGCTACGCTGATGGGCGGGATGTAAATTGCCAACAGCCACTCTGGAGAAGTGTACGGTGTGTCCTGAAACATCTAAAAAACTCAGCTTAGAGAGCATAGGGCACTTCCACTCCTGGGCATATGAATTGGGAAAACTAAAAAAAAGCAAGACACAGGCACCCCAAAGTTAAAGGCTGCTCTGTTGACAAGAACCTCCACTCCGTTACACCTTAAATATCCCAGGAAAGAGAAAAATGGATAAAGAAGTAGTGGTCCTTATGTACAATGGAATATCACTCAGCCATGAAATCAACGTCATAAGGCTAGTGGCAGCATGATGAGTGGATTTAGGTACGACGATTCTAAGTGAAATAAGTCACACAGAAAAAGACACTTATCATAAGATATCACTTATAGAGGGAATGTAAAAACCACTACCCTTGAACTGAATTACATAACAGGTCAGAGTCACACGTTTAGAAAACACACTATGGCTGCTTAAAGGGAAAGGTGAGGTGGGGTGACGCATAAAACAAGGGCTTCAAATTAGCTCAGATACCGTTCCATAAACCCAATATGTAATAGACAAGACCTACTCCTTGCTCAGTGAACTCGACTCAACACCCCCTATTCACCGCCCAAGAATATATCTGACTAGTAAGAATCTTAAAACCTATGTATTGATATCTCTCTGTAAGTGAGTGAACTGGCTGAAAAGCGGCATAAACACAGCAGTGAAAAGCAGCTAAACCCCATTATACAAATCAATTACTTTTAAAAACCCGTGAAACAAAGACAGTGAAAGAGAGAGAAATTCTGACAAAATTCGTTCAGGGGCTGTGATGCCACCTGGATTGACCATATGTAGACCCACAGATGGATGAGACATAAGGGTGGACACTCTTGGGGCTGAGAGGTTTGGTGAGGTTGGGTGAGCAAACGCAGACCCTTTAAAGTAATACTGCGTGGAACCCATCCCATGGGTCCCAAATCTCCAGGTTCAAGGGCATCTTCCTACATCGAAAACATGCATGAGAAACCCCGAAGATGGTACACCGTGTGATCGGGAAAGGTTTCTAAAACGCACCTCATTTCTCATCTCCTTGTGCTCCGGTTCGCCATTCCAGCCGCTATACTAGCAATCTCCCTGCTTGGAGAATCAGCACCTTTAAGCTCCTGTTCCGTACAGGTTGCAATTTGTCCTGAGGATGAACGGGAAGAGGGAGAGCCAATGAGAGACTAGCTCTAGGTGTTGGGACAGGCACAGGTCACTCTATTTTCCCATCAGGAAGAAGAATTAACCACAGGCTCAGCCTGCCGCCGGGAGCCAGGATAGGGCCTGAAGCAATCCTGCGCTTTTGCGGCCAGCTCCCAAGAAAGCGAGTTGAAAAATGGAGCTCAGGGGCACTGCAATTCACAAACGTGCAGAGTTAGAAATGATAACTGTCGTCCACAAATATATTGAGGGAAGGCAACGAAGAGGATTTGAAAGCAAGGCAGAATTGCAAGAAACAGATTTCAGGAGGTAGATTCGAATCGCCTTTAAAGCACAGGAAAAGCGGCAAAACCTCGACAATGATGCCCTTGGCCAAAAAGGGCGTATGCGTTTTTTCCTGAATATATTCAAGAAAAAACGCATACGCCCTTTTTGGCCAACCAAGCAACCTGGAAAGGCAAATCAGCGCTACAAAGAAGTCTCGCTTCCCATCGGTCAAAAGGGCCATGCTGAATAAAGTGTCAAAACCAGAAATGCAGGACAGGCCATGGAGAAATGGGAGCCTTGCTACGCTGATGGGCGGGATGTAAATTGCCAACAGCCACTCTGGAGAAGTGTACGGTGTGTCCTGAAACATCTAAAAAACTCAGCTTAGAGAGCATAGGGCACTTCCACTCCTGGGCATATGAATTGGGAAAACTAAAAAAAAGCAAGACACAGGCACCCCAAAGTTAAAGGCTGCTCTGTTGACAAGAACCTCCACTCCGTTACACCTTAAATATCCCAGGAAAGAGAAAAATGGATAAAGAAGTAGTGGTCCTTATGTACAATGGAATATCACTCAGCCATGAAATCAACGTCATAAGGCTAGTGGCAGCATGATGAGTGGATTTAGGTACGACGATTCTAAGTGAAATAAGTCACACAGAAAAAGACACTTATCATAAGATATCACTTATAGAGGGAATGTAAAAACCACTACCCTTGAACTGAATTACATAACAGGTCAGAGTCACACGTTTAGAAAACACACTATGGCTGCTTAAAGGGAAAGGTGAGGTGGGGTGACGCATAAAACAAGGGCCTCAAATTAGCTCAGATACCGTTCCATAAACCCAATATGTAATAGACAAGACCTACTCCTTGCTCAGTGAACTCGACTCAACACCCCCTATTCACCGCCCAAGAATATATCTGACTAGTAAGAATCTTAAAACCTATGTATTGATATCTCTCTGTAAGTGAGTCAAGTGGGTGTAAAGCGGCATAAACACAGCAGTGTAAAGCAGCTAAACCCCATTATAAAAATCAATTACTTTTAAAAACCCGTGAAACAACGACAGTGAAAGAGAGAGAAATTCTTACAAAATTCGTTCAGGGGCTGTGATGCCACCTGGATTGACCATATCTAGACCCACAGCTGATTGAGACATAAGGGTGGACACTCTTGGGGCTGAGAGGTTTGGTGAGGTTGGGTGAGCAAACGCAGACCCTTTAAAGTAATACTGCGTGGAACCCATCCCATGGGTCCCAAATCTGCAGGTTCAAGGGCATTTTCCTACATCGAAAACATGCATGAGTAACCCAGAAGATGGTACACCGTGTGATGGGGAAAGGTTTCGAAAACGCACCACATTTCTCATCTCCTTGTGCTCCGGTTCGCCATTCCAGCCGCTATACTAGCAATCTCCCTGCTTGGAGAATCAACACCTTTAATCTGCTGTTCCGAACAGGTTGCAATTTGTCCTGAGGATGAACGGGAAGAGGGGGAACCAATGAGAGACTAGCTCTAGGTGTTGGGACAGGCACAGGTCACTCTATTTTCCCATCAGGAAGAAGAATTAACCACAGGCTCAGCCTGCCGCCCGGAGCCAGAATAGGGCCTGAAGCAATCCTGCGATTTTGCAGACAGCTCCAAAGAAAGCGAGTTGAAAAATGGAGCTCAAGGGGCACTGCAATTCACAAACCTGCAGACTTAGAAATGATAACTCTCGTCCACAAATATATTGAGGGAAGGCAACGAAGAGGATTTGAAAGCAAGGCAGAATTGCAGGAAACAGATTTCAGGAGGTAGATTCGAATCGCCTTTAAAGCAGAGGAAAAGCGGCAAAACCTCGACAATGATGCCCTTGGCCAAAAAGGGCGTACGCGTTTTTTCCTGAATATATTCAGGAAAAAACGCGTACGCCCTTTTTGGCCAACCAAGCAACCTGGAAAGGCAAATCAGCGCTACAAAGAAGTCTCGCTTCCCATCGGTCAAAAGGGCCAGGCTGAATAAAGTGTCAAAACCAGAAATGCAGGATAGGCCATGGAGAAATGGGAGCCTTGCTAGCTGATGGGCGGGATGTAAATTGCCAACAGCCACTCTGGAGAAGTGTACGGTGTGTCCTGAAACATCTAAAAAACGCAGCTTAGAGAGCATAGGGCACTTCCACTCATGGGCGTATAAATTGGGAAAACTAAAAATCAGCAAGACACAGGCACCCCAAAGTTTAGGGCTACTCTGTTGACAAGAACCTCCACTTCGTTACACCTTAAATATCCCAGGAAAGACAAGAATGGATAAAGAAGTTGTGGTCCTTATGTACAATGGAATATCACTCAGCCATGAAATCAACGTCATAAGGCTAGGAGCAGCATGATGAGTGGATTTGGGTACGACGATTCTAAGTGAAATAAGTCACACAGAAAAAGACACTTATCATAAGATATCACTTATAGAGGGAATGTAAAAAAGGCTACCCTTGAACTGAATTACATAACAGGTCAGAGTCACACGTTTAGAAAACACAGTAGGGCTGCCAAACGGGAAAGGTGAGGTAGGGTGATGCATAAAACAAGGGTTTCAAATTAGCTCAGATAGCGTTCCATAAACCCAATATGTAATAGACAAGACCTACTCCTTCCTCAGCGAACTGGACTCAACACCCCCTATTCACCGCCCAAGAATATATCTGACTAGTAAGAATCCTAAAACCTATGTATTTATATCTCTCTGTAAGTGAGTCAAGTGGGTGAAAAGCGGCATAAACACAGCAGTGAAAAGCAGCTAAACCCCATTATACAAATCAATTACTTTTAAAAACCCGTGAAACAACAACAGTGAAAGAGAGAGAAATTCTTACAAAATTCGTTCAGGGGCTGTGATGCAACCTGGATTGACCATATCTAGACCCACAGATGGATGAGACATAAGGGTGGACACTCTTGGGGCTGAGAGGTTTGGTGAGGTTGGGTGAGCAAACGCAGACCCTTTAAAGTAATACTGCGTGGAACCCATCCCATGGGTCCCAAATCTCCAGGTTCAAGGGCATCTTCCTACATCGAAATCATTCATGAGAAACCCAGACGATGGTACACCGTGTGATCGGGAAAGGTTTCTAAAACGCACCTCATTTCTCATCTCCTTGTGCTCCGGTTCGCCATTCCAGCCGCTATACTAGCAATCTCCCTGCTTGGAGAATCAGCACCTTTAACCTCCTGTTCCGGACAGGTTGCAATTTGTCCTGAGGATGAACGGGAAGAGGGGGAGCCAATGAGAGACTAGCTCTAGGTGTTGGGACAGGCACAGGTCACTCTATTTTCCCATCAGGAAGAAGAATTAACCACAGGCTCAGCCTGCCGCCCGGAGCCAGGATAGGGCCTGAAGCAATCCTGCGCTTTTGCAGCCAGCTCCCAAGAAAGCGAGTTGAAAAATGGAGCTCAGTGGCACTGCAATTCACAAACGTGCAGAGTTAGAAATGATAACTCTCGTCCACAAATATATTGAGGGAAGGCAACGAAGAGGATTTGAAAGCAAGGCAGAATTGCAAGAAACAGATTTCAGGAGGTAGATTCGAATCGCCTTTAAAGCACAGGAAAAGCGGCAAAACCTCGACAATGATGCCCTTGGCCAAAAAGGGCGTATGCGTTTTTTCCTGAATATATTCAGGAAAAAACGCATACGCCCTTTTTGGCCAACCAAGCAACCTGGAAAGGCAAATCAGCGCTACAAAGAAGTCTCGCTTCCCATCGGTCAAAGGGGCCATGCTGAATAAAGTGTCAAAACCAGAAATGCAGGACAGGCCATGAAGAAATGGGAGCCTTGCTACGCTGATGGGCGGGATGTAAATTGCCAACAGCCACTCTGGAGAAGTGTACGGTGTGTCCTGAAACATCTAAAAAACTCAGCTTAGAGAGCATAGGGCACTTCCACTCCTGGGCATATGAATTGGGAAAACTAAAAAAAAGCAAGACACAGGCACCCCAAAGTTAAAGGCTGCTCTGTTGACAAGAACCTCCACTCCGTTACACCTTAAATATCCCAGGAAAGAGAAAAATGGATAAAGAAGTAGTGGTCCTTATGTACAATGGAATATCACTCAGCCATGAAATCAACGTCATAAGGCTAGTGGCAGCATGATGAGTGGATTTAGGTACGACGATTCTAAGTGAAATAAGTCACACAGAAAAAGACACTTATCATAAGATATCACTTATAGAGGGAATGTAAAAACCACTACCCTTGAACTGAATTACATAACAGGTCAGAGTCACACGTTTAGAAAACACACTATGGCTGCTTAAAGGGAAAGGTGAGGTGGGGTGACGCATAAAACAAGGGCCTCAAATTAGCTCAGATACCGTTCCATAAACCCAATATGTAATAGACAAGACCTACTCCTTGCTCAGTGAACTCGACTCAACACCCCCTATTCACCGCCCAAGAATATATCTGACTAGTAAGAATCTTAAAACCTATGTATTGATATCTCTCTGTAAGTGAGTCAAGTGGGTGTAAAGCGGCATAAACACAGCAGTGTAAAGCAGCTAAACCCCATTATAAAAATCAATTACTTTTAAAAACCCGTGAAACAACGACAGTGAAAGAGAGAGAAATTCTTACAAAATTCGTTCAGGGGCTGTGATGCCACCTGGATTGACCATATCTAGACCCACAGCTGATTGAGACATAAGGGTGGACACTCTTGGGGCTGAGAGGTTTGGTGAGGTTGGGTGAGCAAACGCAGACCCTTTAAAGTAATACTGCGTGGAACCCATCCCATGGGTCCCAAATCTGCAGGTTCAAGGGCATTTTCCTACATCGAAAACATGCATGAGTAACCCAGAAGATGGTACACCGTGTGATGGGGAAAGGTTTCGAAAACGCACCACATTTCTCATCTCCTTGTGCTCCGGTTCGCCATTCCAGCCGCTATACTAGCAATCTCCCTGCTTGGAGAATCAACACCTTTAATCTGCTGTTCCGAACAGGTTGCAATTTGTCCTGAGGATGAACGGGAAGAGGGGGAACCAATGAGAGACTAGCTCTAGGTGTTGGGACAGGCACAGGTCACTCTATTTTCCCATCAGGAAGAAGAATTAACCACAGGCTCAGCCTGCCGCCCGGAGCCAGAATAGGGCCTGAAGCAATCCTGCGATTTTGCAGACAGCTCCAAAGAAAGCGAGTTGAAAAATGGAGCTCAAGGGGCACTGCAATTCACAAACCTGCAGAGTTAGAAATGATAACTCTCGTCCACAAATATATTGAGGGAAGGCAACGAAGAGGATTTGAAAGCAAGGCAGAATTGCAGGAAACAGATTTCAGGAGGTAGATTCGAATCGCCTTTAAAGCAGAGGAAAAGCGGCAAAACCTCGACAATGATGCCCTTGGCCAAAAAGGGCGTACGCGTTTTTTCCTGAATATATTCAGGAAAAAACGCGTACGCCCTTTTTGGCCAACCAAGCAACCTGGAAAGGCAAATCAGCGCTACAAAGAAGTCTCGCTTCCCATCGGTCAAAAGGGCCAGGCTGAATAAAGTGTCAAAACCAGAAATGCAGGATAGGCCATGGAGAAATGGGAGCCTTGCTAGCTGATGGGCGGGATGTAAATTGCCAACAGCCACTCTGGAGAAGTGTACGGTGTGTCCTGAAACATCTAAAAAACGCAGCTTAGAGAGCATAGGGCACTTCCACTCATGGGCGTATAAATTGGGAAAACTAAAAATCAGCAAGACACAGGCACCCCAAAGTTTAGGGCTACTCTGTTGACAAGAACCTCCACTTCGTTACACCTTAAATATCCCAGGAAAGACAAGAATGGATAAAGAAGTTGTGGTCCTTTTGTACAATGGAATATCACTCAGCCATGAAATCAACGTCATAAGACTAGTAACAGCATGATGAGTGGATTTAGGTACGACGATTCTAAGTGAAATAAGTCACACAGAAAAAGAAACATATTATAAGATATCACTTATACAGGGAATGTAAAAACCGCTTCCCTTGAACTGAATTACAAAACAGAATAGAGTCACACGTTTACAAAACACACTATGGCTGCTTAACGGGAAAGGTGAGGTGGGGTGATGCATAAAACAAGGGTTTCTAATTAGCTCAGATAGCGTTCCATAAACCCAATATGTAATAGACAAGACCTACTCCTTGCTCAGTGAACTGGACAAAACAACCCCTATTCACCGCCCAAGAATATATCTGACTAGTAAGAATCTGAAAACCTATGTATTTATATATCTCTGTAAGTGAGAGAAGTGGGTGAAAAGCGGCATAAACACAGCAGTGAAAAGCAGCTAAACCCCATTATACAAATCAATTACTTTTAAAAACCCGTGAAACAAAGACAGTGAAAGAGAGAGAAATTCTGACAAAATTCCTTCAGGGGCTGTGATGCAACCTGGATTGACCATATGTAGACCCACGGATGGATGAGACATAAGGGTGGACACTCTTGGGACTGAGAGGTTTGGTGAGGTTGGGTGAGCAAACGCAGACCCTTTAAAGTAATACTGCGTGGTACCCATCCCATTGGTCCCAAATCTCCAGGTTCAAGGGCATCTTCCTACATCGAAAATATGCATGAGAAACCCAGAAAATGGTACACCGTGTGATCGGGAATGGTTTCTAAAACGCACCTCATTTCTCATCTCCTTGTGCTCCGGTTCGCCATTCCAGCCGCTATACTAGCAATCTCCCTGCTTGGAGAATCAGCACCTTTAACCTCCTGTTCCGTACAGGTTGCAATTTGTCCTGAGGATGAACGGGAAGAGGGGGAACCAATGAGAGACTAGCTCTAGGTGTTGGGACAGGAACAGGTCACTCTATTTTCCCATCAGGAAGAAGAATTAACCACAGGCTCAGCCTGCCGCCCGGAGCCAGAATAGGGCCTGAAGCAATCCTGTGCTTTTGCGGCCAGCTCCCAAGAAAGCGAGTTGAAAAATGGAGCTCAGGGGCACTGCAATTCACGAACCTGCAGAGTTAGAAACGATAACTCTCGTCCACAAATATATTGAGGGAAGGCAACGAAGAGGATTTGAAAGCAAGGCAGAATTGCAAGAGACAGATTTCAGGAGGTAGATTCGAATCGCCTTTAAAGCACAGGAAAAGCGGCAAAACCTCGACAATGATGCCCTTGGCCAAAAAGGGCGTATGCGTTTTTTCCTGAATATATTCAGCAAAAAACGCATATGCCCTTTTTGGCCAACCAAGCAACGTGGAAAGGCAAATCAGCGCTACAAAGAAGTCTCGCTTCCCATCGGTCAAAAGGGCCAGGCTGAATAAATTGTCAAAACCAGAAATGCAGGACAGGCCATGGAGAAATGGGAGCCTTGCTACGCTGATGGGCCGGATGTAAATTGCCAACAGCCACTCTGGAGAAGTGTACGGTGTGTCCTGAAACATCTAAAAAATGCAGCTTAGAGAGCATAGGGCACTTCCACTCATGGGCGTATAAAGTGGGAAAACTAAAAATCAGCAAGACACAGGCACCCCAAAGTTTAGGGCTGCTCTGTTGACAAGAAACTCCACTTTGTTACACCTTAAATATCCCAGGAAAGACAAGAATGGATAAAGAAGTTGTGGTCCTTATGTACAATGGAATATCACTCAGCCATGAAATCAACGTCATAAGGCTAGGAGCAGCATGATGAGTGGATTTGGGTACGACGATTCTAAGTGAAATAAGTCACACAGAAAAAGACACTTATCATAAGATATCACTTATAGAGGGAATGTAAAAAAGGCTACCCTTGAACTGAATTACATAACAGGTCAGAGTCACACGTTTAGAAAACACAGTAGGGCTGCCAAACGGGAAAGGTGAGGTAGGGTGATGCATAAAACAAGGGTTTCAAATTAGCTCAGATAGCGTTCCATAAACCCAATATGTAATAGACAAGACCTACTCCTTCCTCAGCGAACTGGACTCAACACCCCCTATTCACCGCCCAAGAATATATCTGACTAGTAAGAATCCTAAAACCTATGTATTTATATCTCTCTGTAAGTGAGTCAAGTGGGTGAAAAGCGGCATAAACACAGCAGTGAAAAGCAGCTAAACCCCATTATACAAATCAATTACTTTTAAAAACCCGTGAAACAACGACAGTGAAAGAGAGAGAAATTCTTACAAAATTCGTTCAGGGGCTGTCATGCAACCTGGATTGACCATATCTAGACCCACAGATGGATGAGACATAAGGGTGGACACTCTTGGGGCTGAGAGGTTTGGTGAGGTTGGGTGAGCAAACGCAGACCCTTTAAAGTAATACTGCGTGGAACCCATCCCATGGGTCCCAAATCTCCAGGTTCAAGGGCATCTTCCTACATCGAAATCATTCATGAGAAACCCAGACGATGGTACACCGTGTGATCGGGAAAGGTTTCTAAAACGCACCTCATTTCTCATCTCCTTGTGCTCCGGTTCGCTATTCCAGCCGCTATACTAGCAATCTCCCTGCTTTGAGAATCAGCACCTTTAAGCTCCTGTTCCGTACAGGTTGCAATTTGTCCTGAGGATGATCGGGAAGAGGGGGAACCAATGAGAGACTAGCTCTAGGTGTTGGGACAGGCACAGGTCACTCTATTTTCCCATCAGGAAGAAGAATTAACCACAGGCTCAGCCTGCCGCCCGGAGCCAGGATAGGGCCTGAAGCAATCCTGCGCTTTTGCGGCCAGCTCCCAAGAAAGCGAGTTGAAAAATGGAGCTCAGGGGCACTGCAATTCACAAACCTGCAGACTTAGAAATGATAACTCTCGTCCACAAATATATTGAGGGAAGGCAACGAAGAGGATTTGAAAGTAAGGCAGAATTGCAGGAAACAGATTTCAGGAGGTAGATTCGAATCGCATTTAAAGCACAGGAAAAGCGGCAAAACCTCGACAATGATGCCCTTGGCCAAAAACGGCGTATGCGTTTTTTCCTGAATATATTCAGGAAAAAACGCATACGCCCTTTTTGGCCAACCAAGCAACGTGGAAAGGCAAATCAGCGCTACAAAGAAGTCTCGCTTCCCATTGGTCAAAAGAGCCAGGCTGAATAAAGTGTCAAAACCAGAAATGCAGGATAGGCCATGGAGAAATGGGAGCCTTGCTACGCTGATGGGCGGGATGTAAATTGCCAACAGCCACTCTGGAGAAGTGTACGGTGTGTCCTGAAACATCTAAAAAACTCAGCTTAGAGAGCATAGGGCACTTCCACTCCTGGGCATATGAATTGGGAAAACTAAAAAAAAGCAAGACACAGGCACCCCAAAGTTAAAGGCTGCTCTGTTGACAAGAACCTCCACTCCGTTACACCTTAAATATCCCAGGAAAGAGAAAAATGGATAAAGAAGTAGTGGTCCTTATGTACAATGGAATATCACTCAGCCATGAAATCAACGTCATAAGGCTAGTGGCAGCATGATGAGTGGATTTAGGTACGACGATTCTAAGTGAAATAAGTCACACAGAAAAAGACACTTATCATAAGATATCACTTATAGAGGGAATGTAAAAACCACTACCCTTGAACTGAATTACATAACAGGTCAGAGTCACACGTTTAGAAAACACACTATGGCTGCTTAAAGGGAAAGGTGAGGTGGGGTGACGCATAAAACAAGGGCCTCAAATTAGCTCAGATACCGTTCCATAAACCCAATATGTAATAGACAAGACCTACTCCTTGCTCAGTGAACTCGACTCAACACCCCCTATTCACCGCCCAAGAATATATCTGACTAGTAAGAATCTTAAAACCTATGTATTGATATCTCTCTGTAAGTGAGTCAAGTGGGTGTAAAGCGGCATAAACACAGCAGTGTAAAGCAGCTAAACCCCATTATAAAAATCAATTACTTTTAAAAACCCGTGAAACAACGACAGTGAAAGAGAGAGAAATTCTTACAAAATTCGTTCAGGGGCTGTGATGCCACCTGGATTGACCATATCTAGACCCACAGCTGATTGAGACATAAGGGTGGACACTCTTGGGGCTGAGAGGTTTGGTGAGGTTGGGTGAGCAAACGCAGACCCTTTAAAGTAATACTGCGTGGAACCCATCCCATGGGTCCCAAATCTGCAGGTTCAAGGGCATTTTCCTACATCGAAAACATGCATGAGTAACCCAGAAGATGGTACACCGTGTGATGGGGAAAGGTTTCGAAAACGCACCACATTTCTCATCTCCTTGTGCTCCGGTTCGCCATTCCAGCCGCTATACTAGCAATCTCCCTGCTTGGAGAATCAACACCTTTAATCTGCTGTTCCGAACAGGTTGCAATTTGTCCTGAGGATGAACGGGAAGAGGGGGAACCAATGAGAGACTAGCTCTAGGTGTTGGGACAGGCACAGGTCACTCTATTTTCCCATCAGGAAGAAGAATTAACCACAGGCTCAGCCTGCCGCCCGGAGCCAGAATAGGGCCTGAAGCAATCCTGCGATTTTGCAGACAGCTCCAAAGAAAGCGAGTTGAAAAATGGAGCTCAAGGGGCACTGCAATTCACAAACCTGCAGAGTTAGAAATGATAACTCTCGTCCACAAATATATTGAGGGAAGGCAACGAAGAGGATTTGAAAGCAAGGCAGAATTGCAGGAAACAGATTTCAGGAGGTAGATTCGAATCGCCTTTAAAGCAGAGGAAAAGCGGCAAAACCTCGACAATGATGCCCTTGGCCAAAAAGGGCGTACGCGTTTTTTCCTGAATATATTCAGGAAAAAACGCGTACGCCCTTTTTGGCCAACCAAGCAACCTGGAAAGGCAAATCAGCGCTACAAAGAAGTCTCGCTTCCCATCGGTCAAAAGGGCCAGGCTGAATAAAGTGTCAAAACCAGAAATGCAGGATAGGCCATGGAGAAATGGGAGCCTTGCTAGCTGATGGGCGGGATGTAAATTGCCAACAGCCACTCTGGAGAAGTGTACGGTGTGTCCTGAAACATCTAAAAAATGCAGCTTAGAGAGCATAGGGCACTTCCACTCATGGGCGTATAAAGTGGGAAAACTAAAAATCAGCAAGACACAGGCACCCCAAAGTTTAGGGCTGCTCTGTTGACAAGAAACTCCACTTTGTTACACCTTAAATATCCCAGGAAAGACAAGAATGGATAAAGAAGTTGTGGTCCTTATGTACAATGGAATATCACTCAGCCATGAAATCAACGTCATAAGGCTAGGAGCAGCATGATGAGTGGATTTGGGTACGACGATTCTAAGTGAAATAAGTCACACAGAAAAAGACACTTATCATAAGATATCACTTATAGAGGGAATGTAAAAAAGGCTACCCTTGAACTGAATTACATAACAGGTCAGAGTCACACGTTTAGAAAACACAGTAGGGCTGCCAAACGGGAAAGGTGAGGTAGGGTGATGCATAAAACAAGGGTTTCAAATTAGCTCAGATAGCGTTCCATAAACCCAATATGTAATAGACAAGACCTACTCCTTCCTCAGCGAACTGGACTCAACACCCCCTATTCACCGCCCAAGAATATATCTGACTAGTAAGAATCCTAAAACCTATGTATTTATATCTCTCTGTAAGTGAGTCAAGTGGGTGAAAAGCGGCATAAACACAGCAGTGAAAAGCAGCTAAACCCCATTATACAAATCAATTACTTTTAAAAACCCGTGAAACAACGACAGTGAAAGAGAGAGAAATTCTTACAAAATTCGTTCAGGGGCTGTCATGCAACCTGGATTGACCATATCTAGACCCACAGATGGATGAGACATAAGGGTGGACACTCTTGGGGCTGAGAGGTTTGGTGAGGTTGGGTGAGCAAACGCAGACCCTTTAAAGTAATACTGCGTGGAACCCATCCCATGGGTCCCAAATCTCCAGGTTCAAGGGCATCTTCCTACATCGAAATCATTCATGAGAAACCCAGACGATGGTACACCGTGTGATCGGGAAAGGTTTCTAAAACGCACCTCATTTCTCATCTCCTTGTGCTCCGGTTCGCTATTCCAGCCGCTATACTAGCAATCTCCCTGCTTTGAGAATCAGCACCTTTAAGCTCCTGTTCCGTACAGGTTGCAATTTGTCCTGAGGATGATCGGGAAGAGGGGGAACCAATGAGAGACTAGCTCTAGGTGTTGGGACAGGCACAGGTCACTCTATTTTCCCATCAGGAAGAAGAATTAACCACAGGCTCAGCCTGCCGCCCGGAGCCAGGATAGGGCCTGAAGCAATCCTGCGCTTTTGCGGCCAGCTCCCAAGAAAGCGAGTTGAAAAATGGAGCTCAGGGGCACTGCAATTCACAAACCTGCAGACTTAGAAATGATAACTCTCGTCCACAAATATATTGAGGGAAGGCAACGAAGAGGATTTGAAAGTAAGGCAGAATTGCAGGAAACAGATTTCAGGAGGTAGATTCGAATCGCATTTAAAGCACAGGAAAAGCGGCAAAACCTCGAAAATGATGCCCTTTTTGGCCAACCAAGCAACCTGGAAAGGCAAATCAGCGCTACAAAGAAGTCTCGCTTCCCATCGGTCAAAAGGGCCAGGCTGAATAAATTGTCAAAACCAGAAATGCAGGACAGTCCATGGACAAATGGGAGCTTTGCTACACTGATGGGCGGGATGTAAATTGCCAACAGCCACTCTGGAGAAGTGCACGGTGTGTCCTGAAACATCTAAAAAACTCAGCTTAGAGAGCATAGGGCACTTCCACTCATGGGTATATAAATTGGGAAAACTAAAAATCAGCAAGACACAGGCACCCCAAAGTTTAGGGCTGCTCTGTTGACAAGAACCTCCACTTCATTACACCTTAAATATCCCAGGAAAGAGAAAAATGGATAAAGAAGTTGTGGTCCTTATGTACAATGGAATATCACTCAGCCATGAAATCAACGTCATAAGGCTAGTAGCAGCATGATGAGTGGATTTAGGTGCGACGATTCTAAGTGAAATAAGTCACACAGAAAAAGACACTTATCCTAAGATATCACTTATAGAGGGAATGTAAAAACCGCTACACTTGAACTGAATTACAAAACAGAACAGAGTTACACGTTTAGAAAACACACTATGGCTGCTTAACGGGAAAGGTGAGGTGGGGTGATGCATAAAACAAGGGTTTCAGCTTAGCTCAGATACCATTCCATAAACCCTATATGTAATAGACAAGACCTACTCCTTGCTCAGTGAACTAGACTCAATACCCCCTATTCACCGCACAAGAATATATCTGACTAGTAAGAATGTTAAAACCTATATATTGATATCTCTCTGTAAGTGAGTCAAGTGGGTGTAAAGCGGCATAAACACAGCAGTGAAAAGCAGCTAAACCCCATTATAAAAATCAATTACTTTTAAAAACCCGTGAAACAAAGACAGTGAAAGAGAGAGAAATTCTTACAAAATTCGTTCAGGGGCTGTGACGGTGAAAAAGTGAAACCATTTCCACCACGATCAGGAACAAGACAAGGTTGCCCACTCTCACCACTATTATTCCACACACTTTTGGAATTTTTAGCTACAGCAATCAGAAAAGAAAAAGAAATAAAAGGAATCCAAATCGGAAAAGAAGAAGTTAATCTCTCACTGTTTGCAGATGACATGATACTATACATAGAGAATCCTAAAGATGTTACCAAAAACCTACTAGAGTTAATCAATGAACTGGTAAGGTTGCAGGATACAAAATTAATGTACAGATATCTCTTTCATTCCTATACACTAAAGATGAAAATTCTGAAAGAGAAATTAGGGAAACACTCCCATTTACCACTGCAACACAAAGAATAAAATACCTAGGAGTAAACCTACCTAAGGAGACAAAAGACGTTTACTCAAAAAACTATAAGACACTGATGAAAGAAATCAAAGATGACACAAGCAGATACAGAGATATACCATGTTCTTGGATTGGAAGAATCAACATTGTGAAAATGACTCTACTACCCAAAGCAATCTACAGATTCAATGCAATCCCTATCAAACTACCAATGGAATTTTTCAGAGAACTAGAACAAAAAAATTTCACAATTTGTATAGAAACACAAAAGACCCCCAACAGCCAAAGCAATCTTGAGAAGAAAAACAGAGCTGGAGGAATCAGGCTCCCTGACTTCAGACAGTACTACAAAGCTACAGTAGTCAAGACAGTATGGTACTGGCACAAAAACAGAAATATAGAGCAATGGAACAGGAGAGAAAGCCCAGACATAAACCCATACACATATGGTCACCTTATTTTTGATAAAGGAGGCAAGAATATACAATGGAGAAATCACAGCCTCTTCAATAAGTGGTGCTGGGAAAACTGGACAGCTACTGGTAAAAGAATGAAATTAGAAGACTCCCTAACACCATACACAAAAATAAACTCAAAATGGATTAAAGACCTAAATGTAAGGCCAGACACTATCAAACTCTTAGAGGAAAACATAGGCAGAACACTCTATGACATCAATCACAGCAAGATCCTTTTTGACCCACCTCCTAGAAAACGGAAATTAAAAAGAAACATAAACAAATGAGACCTAAGGAGACTTAAAAGCTTTTGCACAGCAAAGGAAAACGTAAACAAGACGAAAAGGCCACCCTCAGAATGGGAGAAAATATTTGCCAACGAAGCAGCTGACAAAGGATTAATCTCCAAACTTTACAAGCAGCCCATGCAGCTCAATATCAAAAAAAAAACAAACAACCCAATCCATAAATGGGCAGAAGACCTAAATAGACATTTCTCCAAAGAAGATATACAGATTGCCAACAAACACATGAAAGAATGCTCAACATCACTGATCATTAGAGAAATGCAACTCGAAATTACAATGAGGTAGCACCACACACAGGTAAGAATGGCCATCATCAAAAAAATCTACAAACAATAAATGCTGCAGAGGTGTGGAAAAAAGGGAACCCTCTTGCACCATTGGTGGGAGTGTAAATTGATACAGCCACTATCGAGAACAGTATGGAGGTTCCTTAAAAAACTAAAAATAGAACTACCATATGACACAGCAATCCCACTACTGGGCATATACCTGGAGAAAACCATAATTCAAAAAGAGTCATGTTCCACAATGTTCATTGCAGCTCTATCTGCAATAGCCAGGACATGGAAGCAACCTAAGTGTCCATCAACTGATGAATGGGTAAAAAAGATGTTGCACATCTTCAATATAAAATGGAATATTACTCAGTCATAAAAATAAATGAAATTGAGTTATTGGTAGTGAGATGGATGGACCTAGAGTCTGTCATACAGAATGAAGTAAGTCAGAAAGAGAAAAACAAATACTGTATGCTAACACATATATGTGGAATCTAAAAAGAAAAGGGAAAAAAACGGTTGGGAAGAACCTAGGGACAGGACAGGAATAAAGACGCAGACATAGAGAATGGACTTGAGGACATGGGGAGGGGGAAGGGTAAGCTGGGATGAAGTGAGAGAGTGGCATGGACTTATATATCCTACCAAATGTATAATAGCTAGCTAGTAGGAAACAGCTGCATAGAACAGGGAGATCAGCTCAGTGCTTTATGACCACTTAGAGGGGTGGGATAGGGAGAGCGGGAGGGAGACGCAACAGGGAGGAGATATGGGGATATATGGATATGTATAGCTGATTCACTTTGTTATAAAGCAGAGACTAACACACCATTGTAAAGCAATTATAGTCCAATAAAGATGTTAAAATTAAATAAATAAATAAATAATAAATAATTTATGCCCCCACCAAATTAAATCTTTTTTAAAAATAAATAAATAAAAAAGAGCACTCAATGACATGGAATGCTAAACCTAAGTATTTTCAGTACTATAGTAAATGTAAATGGATTAATATCTCCTATTAAAGTGTAATTTTTTTATATTATGTGCAACTAAATTTTTTTCACAATATACAGGTAAAATAAAAGAATTACATTAGAAAGGAGAAAACATTCCATGTATTTAAAAACAATAAAACAATAAGCATATAATATGCATCTTAGATATAAGTAGTCTTTAAGTTCAGAACAATTTGTCATTATTGTAATTAGTATTATTATACCAATTTCTTTAAAACATTTTAATACTTTTTGTACTTGAAAAAATATTTTAATATTTTTTCTTTGCTCTTTTGTGGTCTAATACATGGTAAGTATTTAGGTGCTAACATAACTTAAAAATATATTTTGTTTTTTTCACAGCCGAACAAAACTGAATCAAGAAGAAATAGATAACTTGAACATACTGATCACTAAAAGCAAAATAGAGGGCTTCCCTGGTGGCGCAGTGGTTGAGAATCTGCCTGCCAATGCAGGGGACACGGGTTCGAGCCCTGGTCTGGGAAGATCCCACGTGCCGCGGAGCAACTGGGCCCGTGAGCCACAACTACTGAGCCTGAGCGTCTGAAGCCCGTGCTCTGCAACAAGAGAGGTCGCGATAGTGAGAGGCCCATGCACCGTGATGAAGAGTGGCCCCCTCTCGCTGCAACTAGAGAAAGCCCTCGCACAGAAACGAAGACCCAACACAGCCAAAATAAATAAATAAATAAATAGAATTTTTTAAAAAATAGAATCTGTAATTTTAAAAAACTCCCTACCAACAGAAGTCCAGGATCAGATGGTTTCACAG
Source organism: Balaenoptera ricei (assembly GCF_028023285.1). Classification (NCBI taxonomy): domain Eukaryota; kingdom Metazoa; phylum Chordata; class Mammalia; order Artiodactyla; family Balaenopteridae; genus Balaenoptera; species Balaenoptera ricei. The sequence goes on along the minus strand of NC_082640.1, from coordinate 84,481,177 downwards.
GCAAATTCTACCAAATATAAAAAGCAGAACTTACACTGATTCTTCTCAAACTCTTCGAAAAGATTGAAGAGTAAGGAATACTTCCAAAGACATTCTATGAAGCCACTATCACGCTGATATCAAAAACAGATGGGGGGGGACTTCCCTGGTGGCACAGTGGTTAAGAATCTGTCTGCCACTGCAAGGGACATAGGTTCGAGACCTGGTCTGGAAAGATCCCACATGCCACGGAGCAACTAAGCCTGTGTGCCACAACTACTGAGCCTGCGCTCTACAGCCCACGAGCCACAACTACTGAGCCTGATAGCCACAACTGCTGAAGCCCACGCACCTAGAGCCCATGATCTGCAACAAAAGAAGCCACTACAATGAACAGCCTGCACACCACAACGAAGAGTAGCCCCCGCTCGCCGCAACTAGAGAGAGCCTGAGCACAGCAACGAATGCCCAATGCATCCAAAAATAAATAAAGAAAGAAATTTACTTAAAAAAAAAACAAATAGGGGCTTCCCTGGTGGCGCAGTGGTTGAGAATCTGCCTGCTAATGCAGGGGACACGGGTTCGAGCCCTGGTCTGGGAAGATCCCACATGCCGCGGAGCAACTGAGCCCGTGAGCCACAACTACTGAGCCTGCGCGTCTGGAGCCCGTGCTCCGCAACAAGAGAGGTCGCGATAGTGAGAGGCCCATGCACCGCGATGAAGAGTGGCCCCCGCTTGCCACAACTAGAGAAAGCCCTCGCACAGAAACGAAGACCCAACACAGACAAAAATAAATAAAATTTAAAAATAAAATAAAATAACAAATGTTCAAGTACAATTGGTGTCTAAAAAAAAAAAAAAAAAAAAAAAAAAAAAAAAAAAAAAACAAATAAAACAGATGGGGACTTTTCTGGTGGTCCAGCAGTTAAGATTTCACCTTCCAGTGCAGGGGGTGCAGGTTCGATCCCTGGTTTTGGAGCTAAGATCCCACATGCCTCACAAACAAGAAACCAAAACATAAAACAGAAGCAATATTGGAACAAATTCAGTAAAGACTTTAAAAAAAAAACACAGAGAAAGACACTACCAAAAAAGAAAACTGCAGGCCAATATCGTTGATAAATATAGATGCAAAAATTCTCAACTGAATATTAGAAAACCGAATCCGACAACACATAAGAGGATCATACACCATGACCAAATTTGATTCACCCCAGTTTCACAAAGCTGTTTCAACATATGCAAATCAATCAACATGATACACCCCATCGACAAAGGAAAAACAAGAAACAAACGATCATCTCAATAGATGGCGAAAAAGCATTTGAAAAGCTTCAACATCCATTCATGGTAAAAACACTTACCAACGTGGGTACAGAGGAAACATATCTCAACATAATAAAAGCTATTTATGACAAACCCACAGCCAATATAATACTCAACGTTCATAAGCTGAAAGCCTTCCCGCTAAAATCTGGAACAAGACAAGGATGCCCACTCTCACGTCTTCTCTTCAACATAGTATTGGAAGTCCTAGCCACAACAATCAGACAAGAAAAAGAAATAAAATCTAACCAAATTGGAAGGGAAGAGGTAAAGTTGTCATTATATGCAGATGACATGATAATATATATAAAGGAAACCCTAAAAATTCCACACAAACACTACTAGAACTGATAAACAAATTCAGCACAGTAGCAGGATACAAGATTAACATATATAAATTGGTTGCATTTCCTGGTTTTTCTTTCTTTTTTTTTAAATTTATTTTGGCTGCATTGGGTCTTCATTGTTGTGCACGGGCTTTCTCTAGTTGTGGCCAGTGGGGACTAGACTTTCTTGTGGTGCGCAGGCTTCTCATTGCAGTGGCTTCTCTTGTTGTGGAGCACGGGCTCTAGGCACGCAGGCTTAAGTAGTTGTGGCACATGGGCTCAGTATTTGTGGCTCACTGGCTCTAGAGTGCAGGCTAAGTAGTTGTGGCACACAGGTTTAGTGGCTCCACGGCATGTGAGATCTTCCTGCATCAGGGCTCAAACCCGTGTCCCCTGTATTGGCAGGCGGATTCTCAACCACGGAGCCACCAGGGAAGTCCCTGGTTGCATTTCTTTACACTAACAATGAAATATCAGAAAGGAAATGTAAACAAGCAATCCTTTTTTTAATGGCATCAAAAAAATAAAATGCTTAGGAATAAACCTCACCAAGGAGGTGAAAGACTTATATACTGAGAACTACAAAACATTAGTAAAGGAAACTGAAGATGATTCAAAGAAATGGAAAGACATCCCACGCTCTTGGATGGCAAGAATTAATACTGTTAAAATGGCTATACTACCCAAAGCAATCTACAGATTTAATGTGATCCCTATCAAATTACCCATGACATTTTCCCCAGAACTAGAACAAATAATCCTAAAATGTATCTGGAACCATAAAAAGTCAGAAATGTGAACACAATCCCCAGGAAAAAGAACAAATCAGGAGGCATAACCCTCCTAAACTTCAGACAATACTACAAAGTTACAGTAATCAAAGCCGCATGGTATTGGCACAGAAAGAGACACATGGATCAATGGAATAGAATAGAGAGCTAAGAAATAAACCCACACACCTATGGTCAATTAACCTTTGACAAAGGAGGCAAGAATATACAATGGGGAAAAGAGAGTCTCTTCAGCAAGTGGTGTTTTGAAAGTTGGAGAGCCGTATGCAAATCAGTGAAGTCAGAACAGACCCTCACACCATACACAAAAATAAACTCAAAACGGCTTATATGCTTAAATATAAGATAGGACACCTTATAACTCCTAGAAGAGAACATACGCAAAACATTCTCTGACATAAGTCATACCAAAATTTTCCTAGGTAGTTCTCCTTAGGCAGTACAAATACAGTAAGTCACCTACATACGAACCTTCAAGTTGCAAATTTTCAAAGATGCAAACGTCCATTCGCGTGTCCAATCATGTAAGTTAGTTCACGTGTCTGGCATACATTGTCACGTGCGTGCTTCCTCTATATGTGGTTGTGCTTTTGTGTACTTTACAGTGCTGTATAGAGTACAGTAGTACAGTACCTTTATTTCAAGCCCAAGATGCCTGGAAGCAAGCGTAAAAGCAGAGGTGATGTAGCTGGTACTGTTAAGAAGGGCCAAGCGATAATGACGGAAACAAAAGTGAAAGTAATTGAGAGAGTGGAGCGAGGCAAAAAGATGTTAGACATCGCTCATTCTTATAACATGAATCATTCAATCATTGGCACAAATCTAAAGAACAAGGACAAGATCATGAAACATGTGAAGTCTGCTGTGCCGACGATGTTGACAAAATATCCAAGAAGCATGGAAAAGTGATGGAGGAGATGGAGAAACTTCTCAGTGTGCGGATGCAGGATCAACATCAGCGCTGAGTCCTGCTCAACTTAACGCTGATTCAAGAGAAAGCTAAAAGCCTTTATGAAGACTTGAAGAAGAAACACGACAAAGAATCAGAGGGCACATCTTTTAATGCCAGCCATGGCTGGTTTCATTGGTTCAAGGCTAGAGCCAGCCTTCACAATGTAAAAGTAAGTGGAGAGACAGCAAGTGCAGATAGGGTAGCTGTCCAGGAACTTCCAGAAACACTTTGAGAAATCATTGATGATGGCGTGTATTTACCCAAACAGGTTTTTAATGTGGATGAGACACAACTGTACTGGCAGAGGATGCCAGACCGAAGTTACATCAGTAAGGAGGAAAAGTTGATGCTGGGCTGTAAAGCAGCAAAGGATAGGCTAGCTGTTGTTTGGTGGCAATGCTTCCGGTGAATTGAAGCTGAAACCTCTCTTAGTTTATCATTCACAGAACCCAAGAACCCTTAAAAACATAGCCAAGGGCTCTCTTCCTGTTGTGTGGAAGCGTAACCCCAAATCCCGAATTACACAGGCCACGTTCCAGGACTGGTTTTGCCACCACTTTATCCCAGATGTAGAGAAATATTGCTTGGAGAAGGACGTTCCAGCAAAACATTCTTTTGCTGCTCGACTATGCTCTGGGCCACCTCCCATTCATGGATGACTTTCATCCCAACGTCAAAGTACTGCATCTGTCACCAAATACTACGTTGCTCATCCAACCTATGGACCAGGGCGTTATAGCGACTTTCAAGAAATATTATTTATGTCACACTTTTTGTCAGGCAGTAAAGGTAAGTGACAAATCAGGAACAACCTAGGGACAACTTTGGAAGGACTATGACAGCTACAAGACCATAAAAAACATTGACTTTGCATGGTGTGAGGGTATGGCGGTCACCATGAATGGGGTTTGGAAGAACCTTTGCCCACAGTTTGTTCATGATTTTTGTGGATTTGAGAAGGTAGATCAGAAGTCCAAAGAGGTCTTCAGCAACGTAGTGACCCTCAGCGAGAAGCTGGAGCTAAATCTGCAAGAGGACGATTTCGCTGAACTCCTTGCTGTGCAACATGAGGAGCTTACTGATGGAATTGGAGGCCCAGAGAAAGGATGAAGAGGGACAGGAGGAAGAAAAAGTAACTGAAGAACTGAAGAGATTCACGACGCAGCAAATGGCAAGGGAATCTTCGTTATTTGAGGAAGCACTGTTAGTTTTTGAGGCACAGGACCCGAACCTAGAATGGGACCCAAAGGTGGCAGCAGCCATTCAGAATGCAATCCAGTGCTACCTTGTCATCCATGATGAGAAAAAAAGAGCTACTACCCAGACATCAATGGATCATTCTTTCAAGAGGGTAGATAGAATTAAATCCAGCAAGGAACCAGAACCTTTGCCATCAACGTCAGGTATGAGTGAAATTGCAGCTTGCCCTCTGTCTCCTACTGCTGATAATCCTTCACCTCTACCATCTCCCACCTCCTCTCCCTCCTCCAATCAGTAACTCTTCTCGCCTGTTCCCTCGATGCCAGCCCGAGTATCCCAGCTGTTGTACTGTATTACTGTACTTTTCAAGTTACTGTACTGTAAGATTAAAAATGCTTTCTTTGTTTTTGTGCTTGTTTTTTATGTATTGTTTGCGTGAAAAGTATTATAAACCTATTACGGTACAATACCATATAGCCGACTGTGTAAGTTGGGTACCTAGGCGAACTTTGTTGGACTTACAAACAAATTGGACTTACAAACGCACTCTTGGAACAGAACTTGTTCATATGTAGGGGACTTACTGTAAAAGCAAAAAAGAAACAGGAACTAATCAAACTTATAAGCTTTTGCACAGCAAAGGAAACCATAATCAAAATGAAAATACAACCTATGGACTGGGAGAAAATATTAGCAAATGATGAGACTGACAAGGGCTTAATTTCCAAACTATACAAACAGCTCATACAACTCAATAACAAAATAACAAATAACTCAATGGAAAAATGGGTAGAAGACCTAAATAAACATTTCTCCAAAGAAGACATACAGAGAGCCAATAGGCACATGAAAAGATGCTCATCATCACTAATTATTAGATAAACGCAAATCCAAATTACAATGAGGTATCACTTCACCCTGATCAGAATGGCCATCATTAAAAAAAAATCTACAATTAACAAATGCTGGAGGGGGTATGGAGAAAAGGGAACCCTTCTACACTGTCGGTGGCCATGTAAGTTGGTGCAGCCACTATGGAAAACAGTATGGAGGTTCCTCAAAAAAAAACTATAAAAGAGAGTTGCCATATGATCCAGCAATCCCACTTGTGGACATATATCTAGACAAAACTATAATTCAAAAAGATACATGAAACCATATGTTCATAGCAGCACTATTTATAACAGCCAAGACATGGAAACAACCTAAATGTTCATTGAAAAATGAGTGTATAAAGAAGGTGTGGTATACGTATACAATAGATATTACTCAGACATAAAAAAGAATGAAATAATGCCATTTGCAGCAACATGGATGGACCTAGAGATAATGATACTAAGTGAAGTAAGTCAAAGAGAGAAAGACAAATACCATATAATATCACTTATATGTGGAATCGAAAACAGGACACAAATGAGCATGTCAGCGAAACAGAAACAAACACACAGATATAGAAAAGAGAGTTGTGGTTGCCAAGGAGAGAGTGAAGGAAAGATTGGGAGTTTTGGAATAGCAGAAGCAAACTATTCTACATAGGATGGACAACCCACAAAGACCTACTGTATAGCACAGGAAACTATATTCAATATCCTGTGATAAACCATAATGGAAAAGAATATATATAGATATATAGATATAGATATATAGATATAGATAGATATATAGATAGATAGATATAAAACTGAATCACTTTGCTGCACAGCAGAAATTAATACAACAATGTATAAAGGCTGCAGAGGGTGTGGAGAAAAGGGAACCCTCCTGAACTGTTGGTGGGAATGTAAACTGATACAGCCACTATGGAGAACAGTATGGAGATTCCTTAAAAGCTAAAAAATAGAACTACCATATGACCCAGCAATCCCATTACTGGGCATATACCCGGAGAAAACCATAATTCAAAAAAATACATGTACCACAATGTTCACTGTAGCACTATTTACAATAGCCAGGACATAGAAGCAACCTAAATGTCCATCGACAGATGAATATATAAAGAAGATGTGGCACATCTATACAATGGAGTATTACTCAGCCATAAAAAGGAACAAAATTGAGTTATTTGCAGTGAGGTGGTTGGACCTAGAGTCTGTCATACAGAGTGAGGTAAGTCAGAAAGAGAAAAACCAATACCGTACGCTAACACATATATATGGAATCTAGAAAAATGGTACTGACGAACCTAGTGACAGGGCAGGAATAAAGACACAGATGTAGAGAATGGACTTAAGGACACAGTGGGGGAAGGGGAGACAGGGACGTAGTGAGAGTAGCACTGAATATATACACTACCAAATGTAAAATAGCTAGTGGTAAGCTGCCGCATAGCACAGGGAGATCAGCTCGGTGCTTTATGTCCCCCAGAGGGGTGGGATAGGGAGTGTGGGAGGGAGGCTCAAGAGGCGGGGATATGGGGAATATATGTATACATATAGCTGAGTCACTTTATTGTAAAGCAGAAACTAATACAGTGTTATAAGGTAAGTATACTCCAATAAACATGTATTTTAAAAACCCACAACATTGTAAATCAACTACACTTGAAAATATTTCTTAAGTGCAAAAAATTTTCTGAATGTAAGTTTTACTGTGTGTGTGTACCACAGGTTCAATATATATGAATTATGTCAAATTGATTACATTGCTTTTCAAAATAAAGAATTTTTGATATTTTACATCAGCTTCATGTCATAAATGCAGAAAAACTATATTATTTTTTTCTAAAGTTCAGAAATAGCCATTTTGCTCATTCGGTATGCTATAAACCATTAACTATTAAAAAGGGATTCGTGACCTCTTCCTTCCAAAGAAATATTTCTCCACTCACACAAGTTTGATAGAATGTTCCGCCATGAACTGACTTCCCACCTTAGAGACACGAGATTTGCATCCTGAAATCTCTTTCTTGCAAAAATGTCCAATTATCATCCTAGCATTACAGAAAAGAAATGCTTTTTTCCAGATCTCAAATTCCATACAACTTTAGTCAAGACATCATGTATGTTTTTTTTCACACACACACAGACTGTATTTTATTTTTACAAGAGATAAATCAACTGACACCAAGCACTGTAAATGGATGACCACAACAATAGCAACAATGATTGCAATTACCAAACACGAAACACACTCATACTATGTCATAATATTGACATTCAGTCCAGTAATCCTCCACTGTAACAGCTCCTTTACTTTGCAGTGAAAGACATCATGTATTTTTAAATAATCAGCACTCACCTGAGGTCTTTAAAAATCAACATAAACATAATTTTGTGTTCTCTTTCATTTACTCTGGTTCTAAGTGGTCATTTCTAAACGAAAGTATTTAAATATGTTAACCTCATCTTATAACATCATATTTCAAATGACTACCGTGTCTCCAAAGATGAAATATGAGGAACTCACAATTAGGCTCTACAAAGTTTTGCTCTCTGAATGTGTATGACCCTTCTGCTGAACTCCACACTGTTCATTATTCTCTAAGAATATTCTTTTTCTTGTATGGCCATCTCACATGCTCTTTCATTTCATGAAGTTTTTTCCTACAATGTTATGCCTAGTTGATTTCTGAGAATATGCATTATTTCAGAATGATATTTATAGACACAAAGACTTCTCTATAATTCCCTGAGAGTTTCAAGAACTCCTTCTTCTTTTTTTTTTTTAATACCTAGATTCTGAAGCTCTCCACAAAGCATTACTAAACTTGCATTTACATATGTATCTACATATTAATCACACATTAATGCATTCACAATTGTATTATGATTTATTGCTATTTTTGGAGCTGTCTTATTTACCACCCTCTTGGAAATCACTTTAATATTTGCACTTAGGACTTGAAAGGGAATGGATAAATAAAAACCTGAAGAATATGCAAATACAATTTATATATTTCTCATAAAATTAGGTGATTATCTAACCTTTATCCAGAAAAAAAGAAGAGCCCAGATACTCTGCAGGCATGATCCTCGAGAATGTGTGGTCTTCCAGCAGGAAAACATGCAGTAATCCATGTGGCAGAGTTTACCTGTGACCAGCTGGGGTTAGTGACCTATGCATTCCTTACATGCAACATATCAGGAGTGGAAAAAGGGAATTTGTCCGTTGTGGCAATAAGTATAATGAAGATTTGTAGCAGGTCATGCTCATATGTTCAACACAGGTACAATCAAAAGTTTGCTCAATTCTGGTAGATCTAAGTCTGTATCTGTTACCTTGTCTTAACGAGGAAATGTCAGAACTGACTTACCAAAAAAAACTGTTTTGTTTGTTTGTTTGTTTTAATTAGAGTCACGGTGAGTAAGGCAGAGTTCAGAACAGCTAATGTGACTTAGTGATTCTCTCATCAGGAAATACAGTTTCTACTTCCCTGTTTATTCTCCACATCCTGTAGTAAGTAAAGTTTCAATGAAAGATAAATCTACAGCGTGAAAAGAAAAGAAAACTTACATGTGTTGATAAGGTCATTTTGACAGGTTTTACCACGTATGTCAGTGTTTCTGGGGATGGACACAAGCCAGAGCTCCCTACTCTGACATTTTCACTGATGTCATTCCCCTTGATGCTCAATTCGAAAGTGGATAAAAATGTTTTCTATGCTTTCTTCTTTAAGAAATTAAATAAAGAATGTTTTCTAGACATGATCCTCTAATGATTTTCAGTCAGTGGTCATCAACAGAGGAAAAGCACAGAATCTCATCCCCACAGAAGGGTGACATTCAGTCAGGTAAGAAAATTCTCCCCGAAATCAGAGCTTCATCTTTAACATGCAATCAAAGGCTTTCACAGGTTCTTCATCACTCTGCACTCAGCCCTACCATATGGGATTGGCTCTGAGAATCTCACATCAGATGACTGACAAACATGTCATAGGACACTGATCTGGTACCAGATCCTGCCTCTCTTAATGATCTCCCACAGGGACATTGGAATATTCTAGGATATTTCCTGGAGCCCTCTATTCTACACAGGTACACTTCCAAGTAGAAACAGAAGCTTAGATTCTCACTGGGACCCCTGCTCTGTCCAACCAACCTCTCTAGAAATATGATGTTCTAATCTCTCCTGATTAGAACATTTCAAGGTCTCTCCCCGTGCTAATTTAGTAAAGGTAAAAGAGAAACAAGAAAGAGCAAACTATGCAGGGAGCAATATATAAGATTCCTTTACTTAACGTATTTATCTGATATACCCAAATACTGAGAAATATAGATTCATTTCATAATGTTTAAGAAAAGAGGAGGAGGAACCTCCATGCCAACAGTATATATAAAATGGAATCAATATTGCATAAGCTCCAGCTTAAGCTTAGCTACGAGGTACTAACCCTTCTCATAAAGAAGCAATAGTTCTCCATCATTTGAAGCACACTGAGGACTCAGACAGCTGGACACTGATGGTGTAGCCTCCTCACTCGAATTCTGTACCTGCATCACAGAGCAGTGAAATATTCCCAAAGAATTATTAAGGATGAGGGGGGGAGGCGAAATAAGAAAGATGAATCCATAGTCTGTCCTACCGTCTGTTCTGTTGGATATTACCACCATCTTGGCCCAATATGACCTTCCCACTTTTCTCTGGGTCTCCCTACTTTCCACCTCCATCCTCTCATTATATCTTACCTACACTTGGGAACGACTCTAGTTTTTCCACTTATCTTTATCAACAAGTAATCCAAATAGCAACTGTGTATATAACTCCTTAGAAACCTCAGGTCTGACTCAGTAATAATACATGACCTTCAAAGTCCAAAGTTTTCCTAATTCCCTTTATTATTATTTTTTTCTAATTTCCATGTACTTACACTCTTAAGACCTCCACTGTTCTCAGGTTCGTCTTCCCTGCAAAATCTGTCAACCTAGACATAGACTTAAGTACCACCCTCTAATTACCTCCTAGGGAATCCAGTTTTTTAAAAAGCCTCAGCAAGCCTTATGGACTTTATTAAAGACTCTTTAAGATAACCCATGGGAGATAGCAGCACACCCACAGATATCTATCTAATACACCCTCAGAGTAATATTTTTTTTCTTTTTTATAAAGTTTCTTCTGGCCAATGAAGACTCTCAGCTCTTCTTCTTCAACATATGCAGTGTCTCACCCATCTGATTACTCTCTGCTCTATCCCAGGTCCACTCCCTTTCCTGATATTACATTCTTCCGCAATTGTGTATGTTGGTAAAATCAAATAACATAAAATATAACATGTTAGTTATTATAAAGTGCACCGTTCAGTGATATTAAATGCATTCATATTATTGGGCGATCAACATCACCATTTATCTTTCCAATTCTTTTCTACGTTTTAAAACTGTAACTCTATATCCTTTAAACATAACTTTCCTTTTTGTTCCATAACCACCTGAAAAGCATCATTACCCTCCCAATTTCTATGGTTTTGACTACACTAAGTACCCCATATAATTGAAATAAGTAGTTGTATTGTTATGACTCACTAAAAGTCACAAAAATGGCATTTTTGGTAGCTAAATTTCCTCAAGATTCATCCATGTTGTAGCATATTCCTAGATCTTTTCCTTCTTAACACTGAATAATATTGTATTATATAGGTATACCACACTTTGCTTATCCAGGAACTAGTGGATGAACACTTAGGTTGCTTTCATATTTTAGCTACTGTGATTATTACTGCTCTAAACACTGGAGTACAAATATTTCTTTAAGACCCTGATTTCAATACCTTTGGGTATACCTCGTAGTAAAATTCCTGGATCATGTAGTAATTCTATTTTTCAATATCTGAAAAATTGCCATACTCTTTTGCAAAGCAGCTGTATCATTCTGCATTCCCTCTGACATAGCACAATGGTTCCAACTCCCTCACATCCTCACCAATAGTTGTTTTCTGCTTGTGTATGTGTGTGTGTGCTTGTGTGTGTATGCATGCACACAAATATATAAACATGCATTTAGTGATATGGAGCATCTATTCAAGTGCTTAGTCATTTGTACATCTTTTTGAAGAACCATCTATTCAAGTCTTTTTTTTTTTTTTTGGCCTGGGCTGAGGTGTATATGGGGTGCGTTTACTCTGCCTCCTCTTTCTATACAGTCAGTGTAAGAACACAGCCTGTGGTAAGCACCAGGAGGCCTATTCAAGTCTTTTATCCATTTTTGAATCAGAGTGTTTGCTTTTTGTTCAGTTGTAGGAGTTCTCTATATATTCTGAATAGAAATCTCTTGTCAGATAGATGGCTCTGAAATATTTTCTCCCATCTTGTGGGTTGCCATTTTATTCTGGTTACATTTCTTTGATACACATTTTTTTTAACTTATGTACTGCAAATTGTTTATTTTTTTGTTAGCTGAACCTTTGTTGTTCCTTCGTTTCATATTGAGGAAAACACTGCCAAATCCAATATCATGAAGCTCTTGTCCTGTATCTTCTTCTAAGACTTTTTATTTTATTAGGTCTTACATTTAGTTTCTTGATACGTTTTCATTAATCTTTGCATATGATGTTAGGTAAGAGTCCATCTTCCTTCTTTTGCATGTTGACCACAAGACTTCTCAGCACCATTTGTTGAAAATACTATCCTTTCTACTTCGAAAAATCTTGGCAACTTGTCAAAAATCATTTGGCCATATATCAGGGTTTATTTCTGGGTGTTCTATTCTATTCTATTGGTCTTGAAAAAGGGAGAAAATAGTATAACCTATCCAGGTTGATGAAGAACATAAAGAAAGACCAGGACTGAGAATTAGGAGGGCAATATAAAACAGCAGGGAGTAAAAGACAGTGTGAGAGAAGATCTTGCATTTGCGAGTTCATGGAAATAGGATCATGCTAAAACCACTAAACGCCTGACTTTGAACAATACGGTAAATGTGCCAGCAAGAAACATAACACTTACCCATCTCTGGGAAATATAGTATGGGCATAAAGATAAACTACACACAAATATATTAAAAAGGGAAGGGTTTTCATGGTGTGAGAATATTGTGGCATTTGAAATACAATTTACTTCTGTTCTACCATTGTCTCTAAAATTTATCAAAGTGTATATACAAGCAATTCCAATTCTGGTAATGTGCTTGACAGGTTTATATATGAACTTCAGTAGAGCAGTAAATGTACATTCATAGTAGGACTGTTCCCTAAACCAAAAAACAAAACACAAAAACTGCAAAGACTAGAGTTCACTTTGTCAACACACATACAGATGCAATGATGGTTAACTGTCCGAAAACAGAAGGTGAGCATGGGTGCAAGAGGTTAATCCCCAGGCTGGGGTGGGGTGCAGAGTTTGAGGGTAACACAAGTAGAAAAGGCTTTTGTCCTATCCTTGACTTTTGAGGTATGGAAATTCACAGGTCACTACCTTCATTTCAAACTGAATGAATGCACTATTCAATTGTTTTAAACAGGTGAAGTAAACATCAGTGATAATAAATTTCAAACTGTCGCTAATCAAATAAAACACTAAGAAAACTTAAATAATATGATTTAAGAATGAAGTAGAGGGGCTTCCCTGGTGGCGCAGTGGTTGAGAATCTGCCTGCCAATGCAGGGGACACGGGTTCGAGCCCTGGTCTGGGAAGATCCCACATGCCACGGAGCAACTGGGCCCGTGAGCCACAATTACAGAGCCTGCGTATCTGGAGCCTGTGCACCGCAACAAGAGAGGCCGCGATGGTGAGAGGCCCGCGCACCGCGATGAAGAGTGGTCCCCACTTGCCGCAACTAGAGAAAGCCCTCGTACAGAAACGAAGACTCAACACAGTCATAAATAAATAAATAAATAAATAAATAAATAAATAAATAAATAAAAGAACGTGAATTTCTTTAAAAAAAAAAAAAGAATGAAGTAGAGAGGTTGTCCAACATGGTAGCATTCAAAGACCCAGAGCTTGATGCCTCTCATGGGCACACCAAAGTCACAACTGTTTACAGAACAGCAATTGATGAAAAAGGCTGGGACCTACCATAAAAGATGTTTTACAGCTAAAGACATAAGGAAGGCATCTCGACAAGACAGAAAGGAAGGGAAAAATCTCAATAGAGTCAAGACCCATACCACCAAGTGGGTGGCCCACAAATGGGAGAATAATTACAATTGCAGAGGTGCTCCCAGGTAGCAAGGGGTATGAAGCCAACATCAGGCTCCCAAGCCCAGGGATCCTGTTCTGGAAAGAAGAGTTCCTAGAAAGTTGGGCTTTGAAGACCAGTAGTGCTTATTTTCCAGAGAGCCAGAGGGTTGTGGGAAATTGAGATTCCACTCTTAAAAGATGCTCACAAAGTCCCACATGATCTGAGAATCAGAACAGAAGCAGTCATTTGAAAGGATCCCGGGTCACACCTACCTCCTGATCTTGGAGAGTCTCCCAGAGAGGCAAGAGGCAACTACAGCACAGCCTCAGGGACAGAGACACTGGCAGCAGCCATTTGGGGGAGCTCCTTCTACCTCGTGGACGCTGGTACCAGCAAGCATAATTTCAGAATCCTCCCTCTAGCTTATCAGCCTCAGGACCGAGCCCCACCCATTTCCACCAGACTATAGACACAAGTACTAGGATGCTGCAGGCCAAGCAACTAACTGAGCAGGGGCATAGCCCCATCCACCAGCAAACGGGCTGCCTTCAGATCCTCTCAGTGCACAGCTGTCCCTGGACATGGGTCCAGCCACCAAAAGCCCCAGGACCAGCCTCCACACCTCAGTGGACAGGCACCAGCCCCAGAGTCCCTGGCGCCTCTGACAAGTGAGCCTGTTCTGACCTTGGAGTCAGCCTCACCATCGGCAGGTGATAACTGCACAGGGACTGGATGGAGCTTGGACCTACCCAACAGCAAACCTGCTCTAGCATTGGGATCAGCCTCATACACCAACAGTCACACACCAGCTCCAGGAATACCACAGCCCAGCTGCCTGTGTGACCAGAACACTCACTTGCAGGCCAGAAGCAGCCATGGACTCAGCTGGGTCCTGACCCTGCCCATCAGAATGCCAACACAAGATTAGGGATACCCCAGACCCTGCAGATAGCTGTGTCAGGAACAGTGATCCAACACCAACTCGGTGACTCCTGGGCCCTGCAGCCAGAACTCAGGACCTGTCTCTTCCTCCCAGTAGCCAGCATAACCCCAGGATCAGTGACTGGGCACTAGCCCTGATTATCACCTGGACTGCAGTTCTACCCATAAGTGAACCAGCACCAGATTTGGTGTCCCCCAGAGTTGTGCAGCCAGCTGCCTTATGATTTAGTCTCACCAAGCAGCACAGACAGCCTCCATACAAGGCAGAGCCTGGCAAACAAGCAGTCTGGGGGCAGCCAAGCCTACCAGACCACCCACAGTAGTCAGCCCACCACAGCAGAAGAGCCCAAGCAGCCCACATAGGGGGTACACCTAGAACATATAGTTCTAGTGACCAGGGGACACTGGGCTGCTGGGACACATAGGACCTCTCCTACAAAAGGCCACTTCTCCAAGGTCAGGAAATGTAAAGAACCTACTACACACATAGCAATAAAAACAGCAAGTTAAGAAAAATGAGGTGACACAGAAACATGATCCAAATGAAGGAACAAGATAAGAACTCAGAAGAAGATCTAAGTGAAGTGGAGATAGCCAGTCTACTCAACAAAGGGTTCAAGGTAATGACGGTAAAGATGATCAAAGAACTCAGGAGAAGAATGGACGACCAGAGCAAGAAGTTAGAAGTTTTTTAAAAGAGTTAGACCATTAAAGAACAACAAAACAGAGATGAGGAATACAATAACTGAAATGAAAAATACACTAAAAGGAAACTACTGTAGATTAAATGATACAGAGGAATGAATCAGAAAACTGAAGGACAGAGTACTGGCAATCACTGAAGATGAATGGTAAAACAATAGATTAAAATGAAATGAGGAAAGTTGAACAGACTTGTGAAACAACATCAAGTGTACTAATATTTGCATTATACTGGTCCCAGAAGCAAAAAGGGAAGAGAAAGCAGTGTAGAACATACCTGAAGACATAAGAGTTGAAAACTTCCCTAACCTGGGAAAGAAAACAGACATCCAAGTCCAGTAAACACAGTAAGGCCAAAACAGGATCAACCCAAAGAGGACCACACCAAGACTCATTGTAATTAAAATGGGAAAAAAATAAAGATAAAAAGACACTATTAAAAGGAGCAAAGGAAAAGCAACAAGTTACAAATATGGGAAATTGCATAAAGTTATCTGCTGACTTTTCAGGATAACCTCTGCATGCCAGAAGGGAGTGGCATGGTATATTTAAAGTCATGAAAGGGAAAAGCCTATAAGCAAAAATACTCTACCCAGCAAGGCTCTCCTTCAGATTTGATGGTGAGATCTAAAGTTTTACAGAGAAGCAAAACTAAAAGAGCTCAGCATCGCCAAACCAGCTTTATGAGAAATCTTTAAGGGGCTTTTCTAAGTGAAAAAGAAAAGGTCACGATTGAAACATAAAAATTAGGAAAGGAAACTTACTAAAGGAAAAACCTCATTGGTTAAGGCAAATATTCAACAAAGGTAGTAAATCAACCATGTACACAGCTAATAGGAAGGATGAAAAAAAACGGTAATAAAATCATCTATATTCACAATAAGAAGTTAAGGGACACACAAACAAGTAGATGTAAAATATAAGGTCAAATTCAGTAACTGTGGGGGAGCAGAGTAACAATGCAGGGTTGTTAGTGTCCATGTGAAATTAAGAGCTCAGCAACTTAAATAATCACACACATACACTCACACAAAACTGAAAGAAATCCAAACATAATATTAAAGATAGTCCTCACATCACAGATGAAGGGAATAAAAGGGGAAGAAAGGAACACTGAAGAAATTAAAGAGGGATTCTAAAAATACCCAAGACAAATGAAAATGAACACACAATGATCCAAAATCTATGGGACACGGCCAACGCAGTTCACGGGGGAAGTTATAGTGACACAAGCTTATTCTTAGGAAACAAGAAAAATATCAAATAAACAACCTAACATTACACCTGAAGGAATTAGAAAAAGAAGAAAAAACAAAACCCAAAGCTGTCAGAAAGAAAAATTAAGAAAACTATACCATATGCAATCACATCAAAAAGAATAAGATACCTAGGAATAAACACACCTAAGCAGGTAAAAGACATGTGCTCAGAAATCTATCAGCCATTGGTGAAAGAAGTTGAAGGCAACACAAAAAGATGGAAAAACATAGCATGTGCATAGACTGGAAGAATTAATACTCTTAAAATAACCATACTACCAAAGACAATCTACAGATTTAATGCAATCCCTATCAGAATACCAAAGCATTTGCACAGAACTTGAAAAAGTAATTTTAAAATTTGTATAGAAACACAAAGACCCCAAATAGCAAACAATCTTGAGAAAGAACACAGCTGGAGGCATCACGCACCTTGACTTCAGACTATACTGCAAAGCGACAGTAATCAGAGAGAATTGTACCAGAGCAAAAACAGACACAAAGATCACTGGAAGAGAACAGAGATCCCAGAAATAAGCCCACACACTTATATTTAATTGATTTATGACAAAGCAGGCAATATGGAGAAAAAACTGTCTCTTCAATAAGTGGTACTGGGAAAACTGGTCAGCTCCATGGAAAAGAATAAAATTAGATTATTTTAGCACACCATATATAAAATAAATGCAAAACTGAATAAAGACCTAAATGTAGGACCAGAAACCATAAAACCCCTAGAGGAAAGTATACAACATTCTTCAACATAAATGATAGCAACAGTTTTAGGTTCAGTCTACTAAGGCAAATGAAACAAAAGCAAAAATAAACAAATGGGACTTCACTAAACTTAAAAGATTTTGCACAGCAAAGGAAACCAAAGACAAAATGAAAAGACAACCTGCTGAAGGAGAGAAATATTTGCACATGATAAGAAGTTAACACCAAAAAGATGACTAAGCAAGGGTTCATATCTAAACTACAGAAACAGCACATACAACTCAATATCAAAAAAACACCCAAAATCTTTTTTTTTTAAATGAGAAGACCTAAATAGACATTTTTCCAAGGAAAAAATACAGATAGACAGCCAGAACTCACAAAGATGCTAAACATAGCTAATCGGCAGTAAAATGCAAATCAAAACTATGAGATATATCACCTCAGTCTTGTCAGAATGGCTGTCATCAAAAAGATCACAAATAACAAAGGTTAGTGAGGATGTGGAGAAAGGGAAACTCTTGTACACTCTTGATGTGAATGTGAAGTAGTGCAGCTACTGTGGAAAGCAGAATGGAGGTTCCACAAAAAACTAAAACTAGAACTACCATAATATCCAGCAGTTTCACTCTTGGGTATATCAGAAGAAAACAAAAACACTATTTCAAAAAAATAACTGCACCCCAATGTTCATAACAGTGTTATTTGCCATAGCCAAGATATAGAGTCAAACTAAGTGTTCATCAATAGCTTAGTGGATAAAAAAGATTTTTTTATGATGACTTCAGCAAAAAATGAAATTTTGCCATTTGCAAGAACATGGATGGACTTGGAGGGTATTATGCTTAGTAAAATAAGCCGCAGAGAAAACAAGCATGGTATGTTATGAGAAACCAAGCATGGTATGTTATCACTTACACATGGCATCTGAAAAATTCAATACAACAACAACAACAAAAAAACAGACTCACAGATTAAAAATCAGACTAGTGGTTACCAGCAGGGAGAGATAGGGTGGAGGAGCAAAATAGTAGTAGGAAATTTTGAGGTACAATCCACTATGTATAAAATCAATAAACTACAGTGGTGTACCGTATAGCATGGGGAATATAGCCACTCTTTTATAATAACTATAAATGGAGAAGAACCTAAACATTTATGAATCACTGTTGTACCTCTGAAATAAATATAATAATGTAAATTAACTATAGATCAATAAAATATAAAGTAAGAAACAATAAAGGGGAGACACAGATTATTAGATAGAAAGCAATTAAATAAACACAAGTTTTGGAAATCAAGGAATTAAAACACAACATGTAAGACACAACATTGACATTTAAAGTGTACAATCTATTCATTTAAAAGAAATCATTTAAGTGGTAAAAAATGGTACCCATTCTCACAATTTTGTACATCTAGGATAAATTATTATCTACAAAAATATGTTAGAAATATTCACTCAAAAAGAAAGAGAAAATTTGGATTAACTCATTTTAGTATACAAATTTAATATCAAAGTCTCTATGTAAAATTGATTTGAATAAGTTCTGTTAGCCACTTCTAGTTTCTTTGTGATGTAAAATCTTTTAAAGCATAAAAATCAGCCTTTCTACATTATTCCATTAGACACACATGGAAGTTCAAAGAAATGAGAAGAGAGAACAATCAACCAGGAAGGTGAATTTACTGAGAAACAGTCATTCTTTCTCCCTCCTCCTTTTCTTTTCCTCCTTTTCCAGGTCTCTTTCGGCTCCAATCAAGAGAAATTTTGAGAGTTCTGAGAATATTTCTTTGACGGCTTCAAATCACCATACCTACATCCTCTGACACAACTACACACACGGGAACAAAAATAAACCTCTGCTATCTACTCATGTAGGAGGGATTCATGCAAAATTAACTCCTACATGGAGACCAACAGGTGAGTTTTCTACCTGTTCTTTATAATGTCCTTCCATTATAGTAAATCCCACACATTATGAGGCAGAAGTGGTTACGTGAGCTTTTCCTTGAAGTCAAAAATCTTGCCTTCATTTCAAGCACCTGGTGATCATAGGGTACAGCCAGGGAAGGTGCCATCCCCCCTGGGGGTGGGGGGTGGCGGTGAATGGGCTGCCACACCCATGCACCTCCTGATGTACAGATTCTGGAGAAACGAAGGGTGATCACACCGCAGTCAGCCTGTCAGGCTGTCGGGCCACTGGGCAACCCGACGAGCCTGGAAGTGCCCCATCAGTTGCTGAAAGCAAAACTCTGTCCCCCCTGTGACGTCAGGCAATTTGGGCCAGAGAGTCAGAGGATAATCAAATCAGAGAGTCAGAGGATAATCAGAGGTAATCAACTCCTCCTCTCTGCTCACCTCCTTGGGGTTACAGCAACCCCATCTCCAAACCCAAATCTGATCCTGGAGTGCCAAACTGGGAGTGGCAGGTGGGCTCTGCCGGTGCTTCAGCGCCCTCTGGAGGTTGTGTGCTCTAATGGCAACTCTCAGCCCTTCCTTCTCCTTCCCTAGTCCTGGGGGCTGCCTTGGCCTCCTGCAGCTGCTGGCCTGATTTCATTCTTCTTTTTTCTCCAATTACAATGAAGTGTCTTACAGAGGTTTGGAATCTCTTGAAGAAGGAAGATCTTTTAGTCAATACACCTTAACTGTGAGAAGTTGGTATCAAGAATGAACCTGAAATACTGTATTTTTCTCCTGATGATTCCAAGGAGAGACAGCACAAGTTTTCTAAATCATAAGAAGAACCAAGGTAAATATGATATTCTGAGCCAGAGATGAAAAAGCAGTTTCTAGCACCCCTTCCTCATGTCATGTAACTGGGATTTAAATCAATCAACTGCCACTGGTTTTTAAATCACATGACCCAACTTTAAATCAATCACCTGCTTCCCTGTAACTCACGTGACTTGGCTTTGAATAGTAAGAAATGCAGAGGTATAAAAAGGATGTTCTGAACAATAAATGGAAAAACAACATTTTAGAAGGTTTTTTTCTTTTCGTATGGACCATTCATTGCCTACAGAATAAAGGATTCTCTCGTGGATTTCTTGAACTGTAAACACATACAATGTCTCCGTTGGCTTGATTGACTTAGATTTTGGTATTTTTGTTGTTGTTATTGTTAACATATTTCTTGGAGTATACTTACTTTACCTTGTTGTGTTAGCTTCTGCTGTATAACAAAGCGAATCAACTATTCGTATACATATATTCCCATATCCTCTCCCTCTTGTGTCTCCCTCCCACCTTCCCTAACCCACCCCTCTAGGTGGTCACAAAGCACTGAGCTGATCTCCCTGTGCTATATGCAGCTGCTTCCCAATAGCTATCTATTTCACCTTTGGTAGTGTATATATGTCCATGCCACTCTCTCACTTCATCCCAGCTTACCCTTCCCGCTCCCTGTGTCCTCAGGTCCGTTCTCTACATCTACGTCTTTATTCCTCTGCAGCGACTCCTGCTAGGGACGGATACTTCCTTTTATGCTCAGGGAAATCCCCTAGTTTGAATATGATTTGAGTTTGATCCTGTGAAACCATCAGAACTTCCCACCAGAGATAAATGAGGAGATTCTGGCCTTTATTAGTATGCACGATGAACACGGGTGTCCTGGCTGTACTTGCCAACCCTCCTATTTTACCCACCTATTTTTATCCACCTTCCTCCCTGTGAGTACCTTTGACCAACCCTGAGCTCAGACTCCTGACCTATTCCAGTGACTTTGTCAGTCTTTCTTTAAAAATGGACAGGTAATGAAATGAATTTAACCTAGAAGCAGCAGCTCAGTAAGGGAAATAAAATCATCAGAAGTTATCTAATCACAGCCACAGCCATCCAGGGCTCTGTCTTACCTGCTGGGTCATAAGAATGGGACCGTCCTAAACTTGAAGGGCATCCGATCAAATAAGTAAAGGTCTGCTCACCTCTGGCTCTTGGAGGGATTGCTAGGCACTCTACCCAGTGTATACTAACTGCAAAACACTGTCATGGTTGTGAAACACCTATGTTCCAGGAAAGCTTTTTGGGGTGCATGGGGAAGGTTTCTTTTTGACATCAAGCAAAAAATAAATCACCAAGCTCTTTGAGCACAGGGGTTCTTAAGAGGGCAGTAGAAGGAAGGAATGGGCAGAAAAGACGATCTCCAGTGAAGTGAAGGCCGTTTTACCAAAAGAGTAGGATTTAGTCTCAGTTTAAGGAGAACACTTTTAAATGGCTGGGACAGCTCCAAACTGCAGTTTAGGGACCGAGTGCTTCAAAAGAACAGTGCTTTAAAAGTCCTGGCAAGGCAGCAAGAGGATGAAGAGTTGGTTTTGCATAGTTTTGAACACAGGAGTAAAGAAGCAGAGGCATCTCTGACTAAAAGGCCCTGAGATCCTATGGCATCAATGGGTCAGTTGCAGGGGCAGGGGCTGTGGGGGGCGATATTTCTCTCTCAACGTCTCCCAGGGCAGCCACCCCTCCCGACCCCACCCCCCCACTCCCTTCACCCTTCCTCCCTCCACTGTTGGGTCCCCAGGGACAGCACTTTTCAAGCTGGAGCCCTCAGGCACCATCTCTGCTGTCTGGATTCTTCCTGGAGCCTGGCAAGTTCTGGGACAGGAAGGCGGGTCTGCAAGGCCGCTGCGGTGCAGTCGGACCTGGAGGCCTGGAGGGGAACTGGAGCCCTGAAGCCCACCCACGTCCTTGAAGCCGAGGGAGGAACACATCCTCCTAACAGTACTTCTCAGGGGTCAGCGTGCTCCCCACCCGACGGTGATCCATACTCACTTGAGGCAGCAAGGACTGCCTCTCACTGGCCCCCTCGATTCCGCCTTAAGGGTCCTCGCACATGTGTGATAGCGCAGGCCCCGGATCTCTTTAGTCAGCTGAGGCCAGTGCTGCCGGCATCCCTCCAGTCCCATCCCCCAGCCCCTCCCTCTGGGACTGTATCTAATAGAAGAAAGAGCACAGAGGAATTGGCTGAATCAAGGGACCTGGGAGCCTGGGTATGAGTTTGAAGACCGAGAACCTCAGGCGCAATTACATATTATTGGAAACTCTTGTGGAGTGTGTGTGGGGGGCGGAGGTTAGGAGGCTGAGAGGCTGAGTCGACCTGGTGAGTCCAGCCCCAGGACACCACACAGCCCCGTCCCCCTTTCCCTGCCATCAGACAAGGGGTGCCGCAACTCCAGCCGGGACTCTGCACTTCCCCCTCCCTGATTCTCCAGAAGAGCAGGTGGCCCCCCTCTGAGGGCAGGGGCAAGACAACGGACCAAGTCCCCCTGCACTAAGACACTACTGGAAGCTCTTCCTGAACAGCAGTGCTGGCTTGGAGCGAACCCGTGCACCGCCAAAGTTGGTCTCGTCCTGCAGCTGAGGGACGCAGGCTTTAAGTCAGCTGCCTTGGCTTTAAATCAATCAGTCCCCCCTTTAAGTCAGGTGACCCGACTTTAAATCACTGTGTGCCCCTCAAGCCTGCAACTTCAAAAGTTGGGAACTTCACTTTGATCCCAGCACCTCACACAGCTGAATGCACACTGTAGTCACCCCCAAGCCTGGCTTACAGGCAGGATATAAGGTAAGGGGATGGGCTGCACACATGGTGAGGAGGGTGCACTTCATGTACCAGAAGGGTCCAGGTACTCTGGGTACAGCAAGCAGTGCACGATACAGCAGCTCCCTGGCAAAGCTGGTGATGCACAGGGGGAGCAGGCACACCCAGGCACGCAGAGGTTCCAGGCCGGGAGCTGGGGCACAGCCAGCCGGCAGGGTGTGAAAGCCGAGGATCTGAGCCTTCTTGAGAAAGGCAGACACAGAGGATGGATGAGAAACAAAGACCAGATGAAACATGGATTTGAAAAACACACCCTGCTCTTGAAATTGGGGTGGGGGGCACCCCAGATTTGAGTCTTCTTACTCCCCAGTACCTAGTGCTTTGGCATTTGCCCAATTACATATAAAATGTGACTGATAATATCTAACCCATAGAATACTGCATTTGGAGTGGTTTTGCGTGTTTATGTTTCTATAGTGGAATAATCTTTTCTACAAGAAAAATGTACACAATCTGAAATAAATTCAAACCCCTCTTTAAAAAGTACTATATCGGACTTCCCTGGTGGCGCAGTGGTTAAGAATCTGCCTGCCAAGGCAGGGAACATGGGTTCGAGTCCTGGTCAGGGAAGATCCCACATGCCGCGGAGCAGCTAAGCCCATGCGCCACAACTACTGAGTCTGCAGGCCACAACTACTGAAGCCCGCGCGCCTAGAACCGGTGCTCCACAACAAGCGCAGCAAGAGAAGCCACCGCAATGAGAAGCCCGCGCACCGCAACAAAGAGTAGCCGCCGCTTGCCGCAACTAGAGAAAGCCTGCGCATAGCAACGAAGACCCAACGCAGCCAAAAACAAATTAATTAATTAATTAGTTAACTATTTTAAAAAAGTACTATATCCTTCTGTACAGCTTCTCTGGGAAGAACAGAGAGATGGCGTAGGAGAGTGAGAAAGACCAATATTTAGTGCACATCTCTCATGCAGGTGCTCTGCTGGCTCAGATAGATTTATCCCCACTTTACAAAGGAGGAAATAATCTCAGAGAGGTTTAGTAATTTTCCCAAAGCCAAACAGCTATGGAGTGGCAGAACCAAGATCTGAACCAAGTCTGTTACCTTCAAAGCCTAAGTCCTCATCACAACAAAACTCAATTCATATTTACATTTATCGAATTACATTGCAACCTGGGGAGTTCTTGGCACAATCCTGAATAAGAGTGAGAAAGAAAGAAATAGCATTGTTCCTACAGTCAACCCAAATTTTTGGAGCAGCTCCTAGATGCCTGGCCCTTTTTGGGGTTCAGCAGTGATCAAGACAGGAAGAGTCCTGCTTTCATGAACCACGTAGTGGGGAGGAGAGACGGGTGCAACTTGGGTGAGGGATTTCACCTTGCTGGACCTCTGTTTTGTCATCTGGAAAGCGGGATGGGTGTTCCTCATTTTCTGGGATTGTCCAGCCCTCACATTCTCTGATTCCATAAGAAGCATTTGTTTTCCTGTTTCTTTAAAATTCATTCAGGCCGTGAGCTGTGATGAATGTTGTTAGCTGCTCCCCAAAGCACTCTATTCCCACCCTTTCCCTGTGATCAGGTCTTTCCCGAAACATGACTCACAGTCAGTCAGTCAAGTCACAGAACCTAAGGGGCACCCAGCAGAAAAATTCCAACCCTTGCTTCCCAGGAGCTCTGCGGTCTACCTGCCAGGTAAACTTAACTCACCTGGCACAAGGTGGCCATCCCTGGTTTCACATCAACATGATCTCAGGCACAAACCTCCTTGTTTTTCCATTTTGTCTTTAAGTTACTTGTTGAAACAACTGCACAAATATGACAAAGATATAAAATCAGGCATCTTCTGCCCCCAGTGCCTACTAATAAATGATTTTCTGCCACTTTAATGATAAAGATAGAACATTTCAACATTCTGCTACCCTTATTATGTCATTTTTGTTGATATTTCTATTGAATACATCTTTCAATATTTTAACAATGGAACATTTATTTAGGTTGTTCCAGACCCAGCCTTTAGTGGTAAAGGTTTTGTTGTTATATTTCTATTATGTTTCCTTTAAAAATCATTATCCTATTTAAATGGATTAAGTCAATTCTATAGGCATTTATCTTATGATATTGATGAAATTGATACATAGAGGGCAGTAGTACAAGTGGACTGGACTTGAGAACCTCTATTAGCACAGTTAAGTATAAATATTATCTATATGTAAACCAAAGTACATGACGAGTGAGATTCTCCGACTTTTTTTCACTGTCTGCCCCTCAAGCCTGTGAGAAATGGAATATTTCTTGCCATATCAGTAAACAAAGGATGTCACAGTCTTCAGCACTTGCAGCCCTCCAATGTGAGGCGGCGGGCCCTGAGGCACTCAGGATATGCAAATACGGAATGCAGGCCCCAGAGAGCTGAGGTGCATATCAAAGGAAGGATTTCAGTGAGCCCAGGCAAAGAAAAGCGCTGCATTCCTCGCCTTGGGAGAGCTGGTTTTCCTTAGTTAACAATCACCTTTTGATGTTCCCCATTACCTGCGCCAGTCCCCTGCCCTGTCCCCTCCCCCCGGTACTTTAGCTCAGGGAGGAAGGAGCGCAGAGGGACTCGGCTGAATAAGGGGCCTGCGCGCCTCGGGAGGAGTTTTCAGCCGCTTTCCCCGCAGTCGGGAGGAGGGGCGCTGACGCTGCAGCCGGACCCTGCGCCTCCCTTGCCCCGTTTCCCCTCAGGACGCTCAGGCCGACCCCCTCCCACGCCCACCAGGCCTCGCGAGCCAGGCCGAGGGCAGGGGCGGGAGGAGGGACCGAAGTTCCCGGGGACCAGACGCTGGAGGCCGCTCTTTCTGCACAGCAGCGGCGGGTGGCAGCGAACCCCTGCCCCTCAGAAGCTGGTCTTGTGCTGCCGCCCGGGCACCGGACCAGGCGGAGGGTCGGCGCCCACTTACCCGGCCCGCCGTCCCCGCGACTGTCACGGCTTCGGCCGCCGGGGCACCTCCAGAGCCGGCAGCCTCAGTGAGGTCGCCCTCCCCTCGGGCTCCGGGGCAGTTCCGTGACGGCGGAGGGAAGAGACCCCGAGCCGGGAGTTCCAGCTCTGAGGAAACGCGGGCTCGGTTCAGCGCTCAGTGGGTGGGACCGCTCTGCCCCGAGGCCTTCCGGGAGGGAGCGGGGCGGCGGGGGAGGGAGCCGCCAGGAGCGCAGGGCCCCGTCGGGGGTCCTGGAGGGGCGGCCCGGCCTGCGGGCCACGCCCACTGTGGCCACAGCCCAGGTCTTTTTCCTGGAATCCTACACGAAAAAGTTAGAAAGATACACAGTCTATAGTAAATATTCACAAATGATTGTTGCTGCTGTGCTCACTATTCTATTAAAGGTGTAAAATCCATAAAACACTTTAAGTTCAAAATTAAATATGAATTTTTACCTTTCTAATTGTGTCTCTGATAGTCACAGTTGTGGTTAATGAATCAGAGACTGTGGCATCACTAGTTAAAAATGAGCTTGTTAAAAAAATAGAACTCAGGCCCACCGGACCTACTGAATCACAATCTGCACTTTTACAATCTCCCCAGTGTACTTGTGTACCCATGAATAGTTGAAAGGTACATTTCTACCTCGACATGTCTTTTCTGTATGAGAAATACACACATTTTATCCAGTTTGATATAAATAAAACACTCAAAAATGCATATGCCTGTGTTGAAACCATCATTTTATCATTTCTTTTCCAGACAAGTATAGTCTCTATACTGGTTTTGTGGATCACATGCCATACTCTTTTCTTGTAGTTAGAAATAAGGTAGAGAAAGTTACTTTGTAAAAAAAAAAAATATATATATATACATATATATATATATGTGTATATATATATATATATATATATATATATATATATATATATTAGTGGATAATTGAAGACACTCTTCTAAATTAAAAGCAGTTTTCTTAACTTGCTGTTTTCTTCTTGGGTCACATTATGAACTCTTCCCGTGGCCACATGGCATGTGTACTTTTAATTTCAGGGACTGCTGACATTCCAGGATGTGGCCATAGATTTCTCTCAAGAGGAGTGAGAATGCCTGGACCAAGATCAATGGGAATTGTACAGGGATGTGATGTTAGAGAAGTATAGGAACCTGCTCTCCTTGGGTGAGGATACCTTCCTTCCAGAATTCCTTATCCAACCACAGGGTTTGGAGTCCTTCATTTGTAGAATGTCTCCTGAAATCTTCTGCTTCCGACAATAGGGTTTCAGATTGCAACGTTTCAGGAAAGATTGGGAGTTTGTGGGTATAATTTTTCTTATTCTTTTAAAATTGCAGCCTCCCTTTTAATATACGTTGTAACTGCTTGGGATGTGTCTATATGAACTGTGTACTATATGCTTCTGTTATAGTCCTTACAATATTTTATTGTCGTATTTTCTGTAACCATTTTCCATGGATTCTTTGGGCTTAAGGTATATTAAAAGGGAGACTGCGATTCTCCCTTTAAAAGGGGACTTATTAAAAGGGGACTTCCCTGGTGATGCAGTGATTAAGAATTCGCCTGCCAATGCAGGGGACCCGGTTCGATCCCCGGCCCGGGAAGATCTCACGTGCCACGGAACAACTAAGCCAGTGGGCCACAACTACTGAGTCTGCACGCCACAACTACTGAAGCCGGTGTGTCTTGAGCCCGTGCGCCATTTATTTTTTGGAGAATAAAACCACTTCTGAGTGATTAAAATTTAGGCCAGCTAGTCAAAATGCTTTATCACCTGTTCTTCTAAAACACTGATCAATGGAACAAGTTTTACTAGGGATAACAGTGTAATTGTATTCTGGAGTTCATATGGGCAATATGGTTTATGACCTTGATGCTGGATCACGACATTTCAATGGTATAACTGCTATTAATTGTCTGTTTGTTCAACGATTAAAGTCTCACGTGATCTGAGCTCAGACTGGAGTCATCCTGGTTGGTTTCTGTCTATTGCAGATTTCTTCCAGTATGAAAGGACAAGAGCAATTCGGCTTACTTTACAAAATGTCTTCAAACTAAATGATGATATAATCTACATTCAATTAATTTATACATACCCTACTGTAGAACAGGGTTCGTTACGCTGGCAGAGCCCGGTAATTATGTAAAACTGAAACTTTTTCTGCACTGGTTCAAGTCCTCTTCCTAAGAATATGTTTATAATCAACATTCTTTCACAAATTACCCAATTTAATTCACCATAGCATTCCTCTTATTAACTAAATGGAAAATCCTAGGCTATATACAAATCCAGAAAGGGCCAAAAATCATCAGCCCCCATGGATGATTACAACCCATTGCTGAGGCATTCAAATTACTTATTAAAGAACCACTATGTCCATCAACATCATCAATTTATATATTATTGCCCCAATGCTAGCCTTAACCCTGGCTCTCACAACATGAATTCCTCTTCCCATATCTTATCCACTAATTAATACAAATGTAGGCATATTATTTATATTAGCCATATCACACCTAGCCATTTATTCCATCCTCAGATCTGGATGAACTTCACATTCAAAATACTCACTCACTGGAGCTCTAGGAACAATAGCACAGACAATCATCTCATATGAAGTAATGTAGCAGTTATTCTATTCTCAGTCTTACTGATAAATGGATCATTTACTCTTTCAACAGTAATTATTACACAAGAACACCTATGACTAATTTTCTCCTGACCCCTACCCAGAATTTGATTATCTCCGCAGTAGCAGAAATCCAATGAAGCCCCACTTGATTTAACAGAAGTAGCATCAAAACCTGTATATGTCTTCAATGTAGAAAATGTAGCAGGCCCTTTCACCCCGTCCCTCCTAGAGAATATGTCAATTTCCCTATAATACACATTTCCACAGCAATCTATTTTTAGGAGCATTCGACAATCCCTAGGTGCCAGAATTATAGATTCTTTAATCTTGTAAATATAGTTTTTTAAAAAAAATAATTTTTATAGTTTTACTACCTTTAAACAAAATGTACTCCATTGCTGTGGAATATTCCTTCATAGGAGCGTGCATGGTTCATTTCTGCATCCGCCTGTGATGGCCTTCAGGTTCTTTCAGGTTTGGCTCCTGTGGCTGCGAGTCCATGTCCGTGTGTCCTGGTGCAGGGCTGGTGGGTTTGTGTTCAACTGGGAGGAGCACTGTGGGTCTCTGTGCCGGGACTTCGCTATCTGAGGCTCCATTATTTCAGAAGTGCTTGCATCCCCCCGTTGCGTACCAGGCTTTCCATTGCTCCACATCCTGCTGATATTTGATACTATGTCTTTCATGTCTGCCATTCTGGTAGGTGTATGCACAGTATTTTTCTTACGGCTTTAATCCCTCTGTTGTTAGTGAAGTTGTGCATCTTGTGGTATTCATGGACTATGTCCTGTTGTTTTTTAAAAAGTTTTAAAAATTGTGGTCAGATATACATAACATAAAATTTACTATCTTAACCATTTTTAAGTGCACATTTCAGGGTCAAGAAGTAATTCACATTGTTGTGCAAACCTGACCACCATCATCCTCCAGAACTTTTTCATCTTGCAAAATTGAAACAGTCCCCTTTAAACACTCACTCCCCATTGTCCCTCCCTCAGCCCCTGGCACTCAACATCCTACTTTATGTCTCTATGTTTCCGACTGCTCTAGGGGCCTTGTATGAGTGGATCAAGCACTGTTTGTTTTTTTGTGTCTAGCTTACATCACTGAGCATAATGCCCTCAAGGTTCATCCCTGCTGCAGCCTGTGTCAGAATGGCCTTCATTTTTAGGCTGAATAGCATTCCCTTGTATTGATGGACCGTGTTTTTCTTCTCCATTCATCCATTAGTGGACACATGTAATATCTACATTCATTTCTCCTGTCATAATATTTGTGGAATAACATCAGAAAGTCCTATGAATCAAAAGTCATTTGCCATTAACTTTTTTCTTAAACTTTTTGTTGTGGAAAACATCAAGGCTAAGAAAAGGGAAAAATACATGTCAGCTTCACTTGTGTTCAGGAATTAATGCTTTACGGATTCACTTTATTCCCTGTGTGTGTGCTATGCGTGTGCATGTGCCTGTTTGCATACATATGCTGTGCATGTGCATAGGTATGTGCACTTGCACACATTAGTGTGTGCATGGGCATATGCGTGCATGTGTGTTCACATGCTAGTGTGTGACTCTATTTGTGCTGTGCACATGCATATGTTTGTGTGTGTGCTGTGCCTGCCTGTGCGCACACCTGTGTGTTTGCTGGAACCACTTGCAAGTTGGTTGCAGACTGAATTGTGCCCCAGATATATCCGCACGCAGCTGCTCTAACAATCCTGCGTAGCCACGTAAAGGTCACAGATCTCAGGGATTTAAATGGATGGAGCAGGATATCCTGACACAGAGTTTGTCTTCCAATGACTGTCACTGTCTTAGTAACATCCTTCACACCTTCTTTAAGCCCCATTCAGGGTCCAGTTTAGACTCCCATTACATTCAGTCGCCTGCCCCAGGTCCCCTAAAGCAACAATGTCACCGTTGGAGAGCCCGGCCAAGGCTGGGGGTGCCCCTCCTGTTGGCCTGGCCTCCAGGCCCTGCACTTGGCTCCTGTGTTCCCATCTCTCAGCCAGGCCCCGACTTGGATGGGGCCGCCACCTCTTTCCACACAGGGTCCCATCGCCCAGTCAAGGGGGTTCATTCTCCCCAAACACAGCATCAGGAGTGGGGGGGTGGTGGTGACAGTCCCCACTGGGTCTCCTTCATGTGAGACCCTGTGCTGTTGAAAGAGCAGGCACCCTGCCCTCGGGGGTGTGGGGTTGGGGGGTGACATGCGGCCCACGATGGGCAGGCGGGTCTCCGGGTGGGGCGAGCCAGTGTGCAAGGAGTTCCACGGTGGGTTCTCCTCTCCAACGGCTTCTGTGCCCCTACCTCTCCCCGTGCCTCCCCTCGAAGACAGCGCGGTGCCCGGGACGGGAGCCATGGGAGCCGTCAGCCACCGCCCCCTCTACACACACACACACACACACACACACACACACGCACACGCACACACACACGCACACGCACACGCTGCAGGGAAGCAGGACCTGAGTGCAGGGCTCTCAGCGGCCCTGAGCGCCCCGCCCGGAATCGGCCAGCCGAATGGACAGACCGGATCTCCCGGCCCGGACCATGCAGGACTCTCCTGCCTGGGCTTCCAGTGTGGCCGCCTCCTTCTGGAAGCCTGGGAGGCTGGAATCAGGCCACTTCTTGTCTGTCCTGGCAGCAGACTGGGCTGCACTCTAAGAAGTTCGTGGCTCGCCCGTGGATCCTGACCATCAGGTGGCCAGAGAAATTGAGAACATTTCTGTTTTGCCTGTTGAAATGTTTAATGACAAAGATTTTGTTCAGTTTCCTGATGTGGGTGTCCAAAGATGAGAGACCCATGTGTGTGATCTGTACCTCCTATGAGATCAACCCTAAGCTAGTTTAAACATGATCAAGTTGTGTCTACATGGTAGATTTAGACCTCTGCATGTCCTGTCTACTGATTATGTTTAGAGCTGACCATGTGTTGTCTATAATAAGAAGATTTAGACCTGACCATGTTCTGTGTACGCTAGGACTATGGGGACCTGGGTAAAGACCCGGCCTGGCCTCAGTACTGGGAAGCTCCGTGCCTGCATCTGAATGTCAGTGCTTAGATGTCTGGGGTCTGGAGCTGAGGTGGGCTTGTCTACGTAACAGCCTCTCTTCTGAGTGTGGTGACCTGGTCCTCCCAAGGGTCAGTGCTATGGTCGGGGCCTTAGTCTTAATCCCTGCAAGGTTCACCTTCCCTGGGGCTCATGGAGAATCCTCAGGAGGACTACCTGGCAATAATTCCAATTTACCAGCACGTGCATGGTGCATAGGGAAGCAGGTTTAGCTGGTGAATTGATTGCAGGGCACGCAGATTGGGCAAAAGGCCGATGGGTGACAGCTGAGGCTGCTGCTGAGCTCTCCCTCCAGTCTACCGTCCCTACTCAGCAGAGTCCAGAGCTGCCCCTCGGCTTTCAGCCCTGCTGTCCTGTGAGTTTTCTCAACATGTAAGTGAGACGAGAAAGGACTGAGCATGCCAGCACCAGGGTCGTGTGTTCAACTCTAGTATGAAAGCTTTAAAAACAGTTAAAATCACACAGAACCAAAGTGAGAAGAGGAGGACTCCTCTGGGACAAGTGTGGGGAAAGGAGACCCACCTGACACTTTTTCCCATCCCAGGAGGTCCCAGGGACCCAGCTTGTTTCCACATTGGGGGAGCCCCCTGCAGAGCCATGGTGTCCTGACCAAGGGGACGTGTAACCCCAGGTGCAGGGTCTGGGGAGGTGAGGTCACCCTGGGACTGTGGACATGTGACCCAGGTGGAGGGGTCTGGGGAGGTGGGTCACCCTGGTGAGTGTGGATGTGTGGCCCCAGGTATAGGGTGCAGGGACTGTGTGGGTCTCACCATACCTGCATGGGTCAGGATCACATGTATGGGGAGACCGCATATGCGCTCTTTGCCTGCAGTGTGTCCTGTCCCTTTGAGATTTCCAACCTCTGCATTAAGGGTGTTGTCCTGATTAAACTGTGGTTCCTTTTCTTCTCTTAATCTTGTCACAATCATATGAGGTCAGGCATGTTTGAGTGGGTTGCTGCTCTGTGTTCCGGTGAGTGACAACACTTGGTGGTATCATATTAATACTATAGCATATCATATGTCTAATCTATGGGGGTCACCACTGCCTGGGTCCCCCTGGACAGAGGTCAGGTGAGCACAGACTAGCCCCCCCCTAAGAATGGTCTCCCACGTGCTCTGTGAGGGTACCGTGATGGCCCCTAAGGTAGGGGACTGTGTCTGGGCCTCCGACATTTGTGATGAAGGGGAGTCGAAATGGAATCTCAATTAACAAGACATTATTTTAAGAATTTATTTTAAGTGAAATAAAACACACGTCACATACCCTTTACCATCATCACCATTTTAAGTGCACGTTTCTGAGGCCTCAGATATATTCACTTTCTCGTGGAGCCATCACCACCATCCCTAGAACTTTTCATCTTGCAAAACCAAAATTCCACAACCATGAAAGTCTCATTCCCCATTCCCTCCCACTGCCCCTGGCACCGATATCCACTTCAGTCCCTGAGTTGTCGACTCCAGGGCACCCACTGGAGTGGAATCCTGCAGTGTTTGCTGACGGGTCATTTTGGAAGAGCTGACTTTCAGTCTGAAGCTCTGCCTGTTTGCATCTGAAGAATCTGCATTTAAGGAGAGGGTGTATGAGGAAGGGGGTGTATGCGGGACAAAGGTGTCCGGGGTGCAGGTGAGCCAGGACCTGACCAGCTGCCTTTTGGGTCCTCTGGTCCCATCTCTTGGTCTGTGCCTCATCTGCATCATCACTGTCCCCGCTGGCACCGCTGGGGTGTTGTTGTCTGAGTGAGATTCCCCTGGTGCCCCTGCTCTCCTCCCCTCCTCCTGCTGGTTGGGGAGGGAACTGCTTGCTGTGTGGTCTCTACTCCTGAGGCATGAAGGACCCTGTAGCATGGACCTGCAGAGTGTGGGGTGTGGTCCCAAGAGCATGGGGCCCACATAGGACACGACACCGGGGCGTGACAAGTGCTAGGGCTGCCTCATCACTGACAGGGAATGTTGCCCAGATCCTGCTCGAGAGGGCGTGGTGGGTGGCCTGGGACCCTAGAGGCCCCATTCCTATACTGGAGCTTGGAGAGTGCATCCCCATGGGCTCCAGATTCACCCCATATCTCAGCCATATCCCTCTGTCCTGTCTTTGAACTCAGGAAAACGAGCTCTCTTGTCCACAACATAGGCCTGGTCCTGTTGATATTAGGATTCTTTCAGTTAGGCGTCCTGGGATAGCAGCTCTTTTTAGGCCTGAGAAGGAACAACTCCGGAGTGTACAACAATTTCAGATGAAACTAATATTCAATGACTATCCCTAACTACTCGGTTGTTGACTTCTATTAGTCATTATTCTCCTGGTTTTAGCTCTGATGTGGGGATTACAGAGGAGTCAACATTTAAATCTTCATAATCTGTGTATTTGTAGCTTCAGTATCATTACTGACCCATAGTTTTTTATGATTTGGGAAGAGTTATTGATTTCATGTATCATGTAAAGGATTCACAATGATGATAGGGCAATTAAGATTACAATAATAGCTAGTAAATTGTTCACATTTTCTCTACCTATGCATCTATTGTATGCATATGAGTTTAGATGTCAATATTAGTGAAATGATATAGAGAACTTATTTTAAAAATCACTATTAATGTGTGATGATGAAAATGTAAAAGTTCTTCCATAATCGGTGATGTTGTATCTTGAGAACCTGGATGAAATTGATATGCCTTAGTGATTTACAGGATTTTAGCCTATCATTTAACTTTGACAAAGCTACATCACTTTTTACTTTTATCTCATTTATTGAGGAAGACATAATTGTTATGGTGTTGGCTTGAAACTGGTTGAAAAGGACTTGAGTCCTTCCTTATTTTACATTTACATAGGTAGGATCTTGAAACATAGGATATGGTGGAGGACATCCGTGTAACCATTCTAGGTTAGGAGTAGCAATTTCCACTGCTAAGACTTCTTGTTTAGACACAAATGCTTTTCAAAGTATGAAGATTATTAGCATTACTGCTGCTACTGAGATGAATGAGCCTAAAGACAAAATATTTCATGTTGTGTGTGCCTCAGGGTACTCAAACTAACGTAGTGACATCCCTGAGAGGCCACGAAAGTGCTGCAGGAAGTCATATTTACTACTACAAATATACTTGTGAAGTGAATTTTTGCTCATGCTGAGTTAACTGTATAACCTGAGAATAGTGGGAATCAGTGTAGGAAGCCTCCTATAATAGTGAAGACTGCTCCCATGGACATTAGGTCATGGAAGTGTGCTACTACATAGTATGTATCCTGGAGGACAATGTCTGGGGATGAGTTGGCTAAGATGATTCCTGTCAAACCACCTACTGTAAAAAGAAAAACTAAAGCCTAAAACTCATAATATAGTGGGAGGTCATATAGTATTACCTCCGTGAACAGTTGCTAACCAGGAACTTCCCTGGTGACGCAGTGGTTAAGAATTCGCCTGCCAATGCAGGAGACACGGGTTCGAGCCCTTGTCTGGGAAGATTCCACATGCCGCGGAGCAAAAAGCCCGTGTGCCACAACTACTGAGCCTGCCCTCTAGAGCCCGCAAGCCACAACTACTGAAGCCCACGCGCCTAGAGGCCGTGCTCTGCAACAAGAGAAGCCACTGCAATGAAAGGGCCGCACACCGCAACGAAGAGTAGCTGCCGCTCACCGCAACCAGAGAAAGCCCATGCGCAGCAACCAAGACCAACTCAGCAAAAAAAAAAATGAAAAGAAAAAGAAAAATTAAATAAAGAGTTGCTAATCAGCTAGATACTTTTACTCCTGTAGGGATAGAAGTAATTACGGTAGCTGATGCAAAGTATGCTCCTGAGTCCACAGCTATCCCTATGGTAAACATATGATGGGCCCACAAGAGAACTCCTAAAACGCCAGTGGACATGACTCATACTATTCCCAGATAGCTGAAAGGCAATTTTTGTCCTAAATAGTATGTAATGATATGTGAGTTTATAACAAACCCTGTTAGGCCATGAATACAGACTTCAGGGTGAGCAAAGTATCAACATAGGTGTTGGTATAGGATTCGGTCTCCTCCTGCAGGGTCAAAGAAAGTAGTGTTTAGATTTCTATCTCTTAACAGCATGGCAATTCTGGCTGCTTGGACTGAGATTGGTAATTATAGTAATATGGCTATAGTTGGGGAAGATTAAACAAATAATGGTGTTTGGTATTGGGATATGACTGCTGGTTTTGTATTAAAGACTATAGTAATAAAAGTAATAATACCAAGAATTGAGGAGACACCTGCTAAATGTAAGGAGAAAACAGGTCGACAGAGGCTCCTGCATGGGCCAGATTGCAGGCTAGAGCTGAATACACGGTTCCACTGGTACCAGAACCAGCTTCTACTATTGGTGATATGCGTAGGAGTAAGAATGATGGGGGAAGTAGTCAAAAGTTTATATGATTTATTGGGGGAAATGCTACTTCAGGTGTCCGAGTTATTAGTGGCCCAAGTCAGTTTTCAAAGCCTGCAATCATAACGGGTACAGCTATAAAGAAAATTATTACAAGTGCAGGGACTGTTATGACTACCTTACAGATTTGGGCATCTCCAAGTAGCGGTCCAGGTCAGCATAGCTCAGCCTGGATTAATATAATTAAGGTGCTGCCTGCTACTCCAGCTCAAGCACCAAATAGTAAATATAAAATGCCGATATCTTTGTGATTTGTTGAAAATAATCATCAGTGTATGAACAGAGGTAAAATGACTGAGTTAGCATTAGACTGTAAATCTAAAGACAGAGATTGAGCCCTCTTTCTGGCAAACCCTGTGGTGAATCAACAAATTGAATTGTAACTTCAGAGAAGCAGCTTCAATTCTGCCAGTGATTTTCCTGCCTTTTTTTTTCTTTTTTTCTTTCTCAAATGAAGGAGAAGTAGACTGAAGCCAGTTGACTAGAGGATTTGCTTGTTAACTAAAGTTTCCTGGGGTTAAAACTCATCAATCTCGTAAAGATTTGGCTTAAATACAGTGTTTGCTTTACATTCAACTGATGTCGAATAAAGTCTTGCAATCCTTATTTTTAGGAATTAAGTAAATTTCACTTGTTTAGGGTTTTGAAAGCTCTTGGTCTGAACTAACCTAAATTCCTAGTCCAGCACCGATAGAATGGGTGTTGTGTGTAGTAATCGTGTGGGTATTATGATTGGTAATGATAGGAAGGTTATTTCTTTGTATGTTCAAATTGTTTTGTGTTTGTGTTGTTTAATGAAGGGAATATAGTTAGTGATGTGGAGTATGTTAGCTGTAAGTAGAAATATATGCTGAGGACTGCTATGATGGCTATTAGTGTTGGTAGAATGATGTTGTCATTTTTGTTATCTCTTGGATAATTATTCATTTGGGTAAAAACCCTGATAGTGATGGGCGATGTCCTAATGATACTATAATGGTGAGGAAAATGATTGTGATGGGAGGTGTTTTATCTCATGTGTGTGATAATGATACTCTTGTAGTACATGATCTGGGCATAAATAAGAAGATAGTGTTGTTATGATATAAATTAATATGTTTAGGATTGTTATAATCTGAATATACATTATAATAGCTGTTATTCATCCTATATGGGCAATTGATGAGGAGGGTGTAATATTTTCCAGGTGAGTATGGCGAAGTCTGCCTCAGCCTCCAGCTATGATTTATAATATCACTATGATTAATAGTATATTTAGGTTGATGGATGGTGACATGTGGTATACAACTGATAGGGGTGCAATTTTGTCATGTTGATAGCATCAGGTCTGCTGTTCATGGGATGCCTTGTGTGACTTCAGGCACTCAGAAGTGAAATGGGGAAAGTCTTACTTTTGTGACAAGGGCGATTGTCATGAGGGTGGATGCTGTTGGATTAAAGATTTTTGTTATTCATTGTGCTCTTTGACCAGAGTATATTAGATTAATGATAATAGCCATTATAAGTAGTATTGATGTGGTGGACTGTTTTAGGAAATATTTGTTGGATGCTTCTGTAGCTTATGGGTTCATGTTTTTTATTAGAATGGGGATACCATTAACCAGTGTGAGCTTGTTATACAATTATATTTCCTGAGAAAATGGTCAGTAGAATGATGGTAAAAACAATGAGAGTTTATTAGCACAGGAAGGATATACAAAAATATTTTGGGGGTATGGGCCTGAAGCTTACTTAGAGAACTTTACTATATAGCATGTGGTGTAATGTGGTAGGTAGCATGGAGAATGTAAAAATATTAGGAAGAATTCAATTCCAGGAATAAGAGCATTGAAACCTCTATGATTTACTCTATCAAAGTAACTCTTTTGTCAGACATATTTCTTAAATTTGTGGTGGGTTGCCTGGTATGATGACAAGTAGTGAAAACTCTCGTATACATAGGGTTAATGTTACTCGTAAAAAAACTTTTTATAAGAGATGTATGCGTTGATCATATCAAAATTGTAGGTAAGAGGCTCAAATTCATAGAAAGGAGATTGTTAGATGTGTTTTAATGATGACTTCGGCTGTATATAATTCTGGCACCTAGGGATTGTCGAATGCTCCTAAAAATAGATTGCTGTGGAAATGTGTATTATAGGGAAATTGACATATTCTCTAGGAGGGACGGGGTGAATGGGCCTGCTACATTTTCTACATTGAAGACATATACAGGTTTTGATGCTACTTCTGTTAAATCAAGTGGGGCTTCATTGGATTTCTGCTACTGCGGAGATAATCAAATTCTGGGTAGGGGTCAGGAGAAAATTAGTCATAGGTGTTCTTGTGTAATAATTACTGTTGAAAGAGTAAATGATCCATTTATCAGTAAGACTGAGAATGGAATAACTGCTACATTACTTCATATGAGATGATTGTCTGTGCTATTGTTCCTAGAGCTCCAGTGAGTGAGTATTTTGAATGTGAAGTTCATCCAGATCTGAGGATGGAATAAATGGCTAGGTGTGATATGGCTAATATAAATAATATGCCTACATTTGTATTAATTAGTGGATAAGATATGGGAAGAGGAATTCATGTTGTGAGAGCCAGGGTTAAGGCTAGCATTGGGGCAATAATATATAAATTGATGATGTTGATGGACATAGTGGTTCTTTAATAAGTAATTTGAATGCCTCAGCAATGGGTTGTAATCATCCATGGGGGCTGATGATTTTTGGCCCTTTCTGGATTTGTATATAGCCTAGGATTTTCCATTTAGTTAATAAGAGGAATGCTATGGTGAATTAAATTGGGTAATTTGTGAAAGAATGTTGATTATAAACATATTCTTAGGAAGAGGACTTGAACCAGTGCAGAAAAAGTTTCAGTTTTACATAATTACCGGGCTCTGCCAGCGTAACGAACCCTGTTCTACAGTAGGGTATGTATAAATTAATTGAATGTAGATTATATCATCATTTAGTTTGAAGACATTTTGTAAAGTAAGCCGAATTGCTCTTGTCCTTTCATACTGGAAGAAATCTGCAATAGACAGAAACCAACCAGGATGACTCCAGTCTGAGCTCAGATCACGTGAGACTTTAATCGTTGAACAAACAGACAATTAATAGCAGTTATACCATTGAAATGTCGTGATCCAGCATCAAGGTCATAAACCATATTGCCCATATGAACTCCAGAATACAATTACACTGTTATCCCTAGTAAAACTTGTTCCATTGATCAGTGTTTTAGAAGAACAGGTGATAAAGCATTTTGACTAGCTGGCCTAAATTTTAATCACTCAGAAGTGGTTTTATTCTCCAAAAAATAAATGGCGCACGGGCTCAAGACACACCGGCTTCAGTAGTTGTGGCGTGCAGACTCAGTAGTTGTGGCCCACTGGCTTAGTTGTTCCGTGGCACGTGAGATCTTCCCGGGCCGGGGATCGAACCGGGTCCCCTGCATTGGCAGGCGAATTCTTAATCACTGCATCACCAGGGAAGTCCCCTTTTAATAAGTCCCCTTTTAAAGGGAGAATCGCAGTCTCCCTTTTAATATACCTTAAGCCCAAAGAATCCATGGAAAATGGTTACAGAAAATACGACAATAAAATATTGTAAGGACTATAACAGAAGCATATAGTACACAGTTCATATAGACACATCCCAAGCAGTTACAACGTATATTAAAAGGGAGGCTGCAATTTTAAAAGAATAAGAAAAATTATACCCACAAACTCCCAATCTTTCCTGAAACGTTGCAATCTGAAACCCTATTGTCGGAAGCAGAAGATTTCAGGAGACATTCTACAAATGAAGGACTCCAAACCCTGTGGTTGGATAAGGAATTCTGGAAGGAAGGTATCCTCACCCAAGGAGAGCAGGTTCCTATACTTCTCTAACATCACATCCCTGTACAATTCCCATTGATCTTGGTCCAGGCATTCTCACTCCTCTTGAGAGAAATCTATGGCCACATCCTGGAATGTCAGCAGTCCCTGAAATTAAAAGTACACATGCCATGTGGCCACGGGAAGAGTTCATAATGTGACCCAAGAAGAAAACAGCAAGTTAAGAAAACTGCTTTTAATTTAGAAGAGTGTCTTCAATTATCCACTAATATATATATATATATATATATATATATATATATATATATACACATATATATATATATGTATATATATATATATTTTTTTTTTACAAAGTAACTTTCTCTACCTTATTTCTAACTACAAGAAAAGAGTATGGCATGTGATCCACAAAACCAGTATAGAGACTATACTTGTCTGGAAAAGAAATGATAAAATGATGGTTTCAACACAGGCATATGCATTTTTGAGTGTTTTATTTATATCAAACTGGATAAAATGTGTGTATTTCTCATACAGAAAAGACATGTCGAGGTAGAAATGTACCTTTCAACTATTCATGGGTACACAAGTACACTGGGGAGATTGTAAAAGTGCAGATTGTGATTCAGTAGGTCCGGTGGGCCTGAGTTCTATTTTTTTAACAAGCTCATTTTTAACTAGTGATGCCACAGTCTCTGATTCATTAACCACAACTGTGACTATCAGAGACACAATTAGAAAGGTAAAAATTCATATTTAATTTTGAACTTAAAGTGTTTTATGGATTTTACACCTTTAATAGAATAGTGAGCACAGCAGCAACAATCATTTGTGAATATTTACTATAGACTGTGTATCTTTCTAACTTTTTCGTGTAGGATTCCAGGAAAAAGACCTGGGCTGTGGCCACAGTGGGCGTGGCCCGCAGGCCGGGCCGCCCCTCCAGGACCCCCGACGGGGCCCTGCGCTCCTGGCGGCTCCCTCCCCCGCCGCCCCGCTCCCTCCCGGAAGGCCTCGGGGCAGAGCGGTCCCACCCACTGAGCGCTGAACCGAGCCCGCGTTTCCTCAGAGCTGGAACTCCCGGCTCGGGGTCTCTTCCCTCCGCCGTCACGGAACTGCCCCGGAGCCCGAGGGGAGGGCGACCTCACTGAGGCTGCCGGCTCTGGAGGTGCCCCGGCGGCCGAAGCCGTGACAGTCGCGGGGACGGCGGGCCGGGTAAGTGGGCGCCGACCCTCCGCCTGGTCCGGTGCCCGGGCGGCAGCACAAGACCAGCTTCTGAGGGGCAGGGGTTCGCTGCCACCCGCCGCTGCTGTGCAGAAAGAGCGGCCTCCAGCGTCTGGTCCCCGGGAACTTCGGTCCCTCCTCCCGCCCCTGCCCTCGGCCTGGCTCGCGAGGCCTGGTGGGCGTGGGAGGGGGTCGGCCTGAGCGTCCTGAGGGGAAACGGGGCAAGGGAGGCGCAGGGTCCGGCTGCAGCGTCAGCGCCCCTCCTCCCGACTGCGGGGAAAGCGGCTGAAAACTCCTCCCGAGGCGCGCAGGCCCCTTATTCAGCCGAGTCCCTCTGCGCTCCTTCCTCCCTGAGCTAAAGTACCGGGGGGAGGGGACAGGGCAGGGGACTGGCGCAGGTAATGGGGAACATCAAAAGGTGATTGTTAACTAAGGAAAACCAGCTCTCCCAAGGCGAGGAATGCAGCGCTTTTCTTTGCCTGGGCTCACTGAAATCCTTCCTTTGATATGCACCTCAGCTCTCTGGGGCCTGCATTCCGTATTTGCATATCCTGAGTGCCTCAGGGCCCGCCGCCTCACATTGGAGGGCTGCAAGTGCTGAAGACTGTGACATCCTTTGTTTACTGATATGGCAAGAAATATTCCATTTCTCACAGGCTTGAGGGGCAGACAGTGAAAAAAAGTCGGAGAATCTCACTCGTCATGTACTTTGGTTTACATATAGATAATATTTATACTTAACTGTGCTAATAGAGGTTCTCAAGTCCAGTCCACTTGTACTACTGCCCTCTATGTATCAATTTCATCAATATCATAAGATAAATGCCTATAGAATTGACTTAATCCATTTAAATAGGATAATGATTTTTAAAGGAAACATAATAGAAATATAACAACAAAACCTTTACCACTAAAGGCTGGGTCTGGAACAACCTAAATAAATGTTCCATTGTTAAAATATTGAAAGATGTATTCAATAGAAATATCAACAAAAATGACATAATAAGGGTAGCAGAATGTTGAAATGTTCTATCTTTATCATTAAAGTGGCAGAAAATCATTTATTAGTAGGCACTGGGGGCAGAAGATGCCTGATTTTATATCTTTGTCATATTTGTGCAGTTGTTTCAACAAGTAACTTAAAGACAAAATGGAAAAACAAGGAGGTTTGTGCCTGAGATCATGTTGATGTGAAACCAGGGATGGCCACCTTGTGCCAGGTGAGTTAAGTTTACCTGGCAGGTAGACCGCAGAGCTCCTGGGAAGCAAGGGTTGGAATTTTTCTGCTGGGTGCCCCTTAGGTTCTGTGACTTGACTGACTGACTGTGAGTCATGTTTCGGGAAAGACCTGATCACAGGGAAAGGGTGGGAATAGAGTGCTTTGGGGAGCAGCTAACAACATTCATCACAGCTCACGGCCTGAATGAATTTTAAAGAAACAGGAAAACAAATGCTTCTTATGGAATCAGAGAATGTGAGGGCTGGACAATCCCAGAAAATGAGGAACACCCATCCCGCTTTCCAGATGACAAAACAGAGGTCCAGCAAGGTGAAATCCCTCACCCAAGTTGCACCCGTCTCTCCTCCCCACTACGTGGTTCATGAAAGCAGGACTCTTCCTGTCTTGATCACTGCTGAACCCCAAAAAGGGCCAGGCATCTAGGAGCTGCTCCAAAAATTTGGGTTGACTGTAGGAACAATGCTATTTCTTTCTTTCTCACTCTTATTCAGGATTGTGCCAAGAACTCCCCAGGTTGCAATGTAATTCGATAAATGTAAATATGAATTGAGTTTTGTTGTGATGAGGACTTAGGCTTTGAAGGTAACAGACTTGGTTCAGATCTTGGTTCTGCCACTCCATAGCTGTTTGGCTTTGGGAAAATTACTAAACCTCTCTGAGATTATTTCCTCCTTTGTAAAGTGGGGATAAATCTATCTGAGCCAGCAGAGCACCTGCATGAGAGATGTGCACTAAATATTGGTCTTTCTCACTCTCCTACGCCATCTCTCTGTTCTTCCCAGAGAAGCTGTACAGAAGGATATAGTACTTTTTTAAAATAGTTAACTAATTAATTAATTAATTTGTTTTTGGCTGCGTTGGGTCTTCGTTGCTATGCGCAGGCTTTCTCTAGTTGCGGCAAGCGGCGGCTACTCTTTGTTGCGGTGCGCGGGCTTCTCATTGCGGTGGCTTCTCTTGCTGCGCTTGTTGTGGAGCACCGGTTCTAGGCGCGCGGGCTTCAGTAGTTGTGGCCTGCAGACTCAGTAGTTGTGGCGCATGGGCTTAGCTGCTCCGCGGCATGTGGGATCTTCCCTGACCAGGACTCGAACCCATGTTCCCTGCCTTGGCAGGCAGATTCTTAACCACTGCGCCACCAGGGAAGTCCGATATAGTACTTTTTAAAGAGGGGTTTGAATTTATTTCAGATTGTGTACATTTTTCTTGTAGAAAAGATTATTCCACTATAGAAACATAAACACGCAAAACCACTCCAAATGCAGTATTCTATGGGTTAGATATTATCAGTCACATTTTATATGTAATTGGGCAAATGCCAAAGCACTAGGTACTGGGGAGTAAGAAGACTCAAATCTGGGGTGCCCCCCACCCCAATTTCAAGAGCAGGGTGTGTTTTTCAAATCCATGTTTCATCTGGTCTTTGTTTCTCATCCATCCTCTGTGTCTGCCTTTCTCAAGAAGGCTCAGATCCTCGGCTTTCACACCCTGCCGGCTGGCTGTGCCCCAGCTCCCGGCCTGGAACCTCTGCGTGCCTGGGTGTGCCTGCTCCCCCTGTGCATCACCAGCTTTGCCAGGGAGCTGCTGTATCGTGCACTGCTTGCTGTACCCAGAGTACCTGGACCCTTCTGGTACATGAAGTGCACCCTCCTCACCATGTGTGCAGCCCATCCCCTTACCTTATATCCTGCCTGTAAGCCAGGCTTGGGGGTGACTACAGTGTGCATTCAGCTGTGTGAGGTGCTGGGATCAAAGTGAAGTTCCCAACTTTTGAAGTTGCAGGCTTGAGGGGCACACAGTGATTTAAAGTCGGGTCACCTGACTTAAAGGGGGGACTGATTGATTTAAA
Source organism: Balaenoptera ricei (assembly GCF_028023285.1). Classification (NCBI taxonomy): domain Eukaryota; kingdom Metazoa; phylum Chordata; class Mammalia; order Artiodactyla; family Balaenopteridae; genus Balaenoptera; species Balaenoptera ricei. The sequence continues at coordinate 84,437,154 of NC_082640.1, read as the reverse complement.
GCCAAGGCAGCTGACTTAAAGCCTGCGTCCCTCAGCTGCAGGACGAGACCAACTTTGGCGGTGCACGGGTTCGCTCCAAGCCAGCACTGCTGTTCAGGAAGAGCTTCCAGTAGTGTCTTAGTGCAGGGGGACTTGGTCCGTTGTCTTGCCCCTGCCCTCAGAGGGGGGCCACCTGCTCTTCTGGAGAATCAGGGAGGGGGAAGTGCAGAGTCCCGGCTGGAGTTGCGGCACCCCTTGTCTGATGGCAGGGAAAGGGGGACGGGGCTGTGTGGTGTCCTGGGGCTGGACTCACCAGGTCGACTCAGCCTCTCAGCCTCCTAACCTCCGCCCCCCACACACACTCCACAAGAGTTTCCAATAATATGTAATTGCGCCTGAGGTTCTCGGTCTTCAAACTCATACCCAGGCTCCCAGGTCCCTTGATTCAGCCAATTCCTCTGTGCTCTTTCTTCTATTAGATACAGTCCCAGAGGGAGGGGCTGGGGGATGGGACTGGAGGGATGCCGGCAGCACTGGCCTCAGCTGACTAAAGAGATCCGGGGCCTGCGCTATCACACATGTGCGAGGACCCTTAAGGCGGAATCGAGGGGGCCAGTGAGAGGCAGTCCTTGCTGCCTCAAGTGAGTATGGATCACCGTCGGGTGGGGAGCACGCTGACCCCTGAGAAGTACTGTTAGGAGGATGTGTTCCTCCCTCGGCTTCAAGGACGTGGGTGGGCTTCAGGGCTCCAGTTCCCCTCCAGGCCTCCAGGTCCGACTGCACCGCAGCGGCCTTGCAGACCCGCCTTCCTGTCCCAGAACTTGCCAGGCTCCAGGAAGAATCCAGACAGCAGAGATGGTGCCTGAGGGCTCCAGCTTGAAAAGTGCTGTCCCTGGGGACCCAACAGTGGAGGGAGGAAGGGTGAAGGGAGTGGGGGGGTGGGGTCGGGAGGGGTGGCTGCCCTGGGAGACGTTGAGAGAGAAATATCGCCCCCCACAGCCCCTGCCCCTGCAACTGACCCATTGATGCCATAGGATCTCAGGGCCTTTTAGTCAGAGATGCCTCTGCTTCTTTACTCCTGTGTTCAAAACTATGCAAAACCAACTCTTCATCCTCTTGCTGCCTTGCCAGGACTTTTAAAGCACTGTTCTTTTGAAGCACTCGGTCCCTAAACTGCAGTTTGGAGCTGTCCCAGCCATTTAAAAGTGTTCTCCTTAAACTGAGACTAAATCCTACTCTTTTGGTAAAACGGCCTTCACTTCACTGGAGATCGTCTTTTCTGCCCATTCCTTCCTTCTACTGCCCTCTTAAGAACCCCTGTGCTCAAAGAGCTTGGTGATTTATTTTTTGCTTGATGTCAAAAAGAAACCTTCCCCATGCACCCCAAAAAGCTTTCCTGGAACATAGGTGTTTCACAACCATGACAGTGTTTTGCAGTTAGTATACACTGGGTAGAGTGCCTAGCAATCCCTCCAAGAGCCAGAGGTGAGCAGACCTTTACTTATTTGATCGGATGCCCTTCAAGTTTAGGACGGTCCCATTCTTATGACCCAGCAGGTAAGACAGAGCCCTGGATGGCTGTGGCTGTGATTAGATAACTTCTGATGATTTTATTTCCCTTACTGAGCTGCTGCTTCTAGGTTAAATTCATTTCATTACCTGTCCATTTTTAAAGAAAGACTGACAAAGTCACTGGAATAGGTCAGGAGTCTGAGCTCAGGGTTGGTCAAAGGTACTCACAGGGAGGAAGGTGGATAAAAATAGGTGGGTAAAATAGGAGGGTTGGCAAGTACAGCCAGGACACCCGTGTTCATCGTGCATACTAATAAAGGCCAGAATCTCCTCATTTATCTCTGGTGGGAAGTTCTGATGGTTTCACAGGATCAAACTCAAATCATATTCAAACTAGGGGATTTCCCTGAGCATAAAAGGAAGTATCCGTCCCTAGCAGGAGTCGCTGCAGAGGAATAAAGACGTAGATGTAGAGAACGGACCTGAGGACACAGGGAGCGGGAAGGGTAAGCTGGGATGAAGTGAGAGAGTGGCATGGACATATATACACTACCAAAGGTGAAATAGATAGCTATTGGGAAGCAGCTGCATATAGCACAGGGAGATCAGCTCAGTGCTTTGTGACCACCTAGAGGGGTGGGTTAGGGAAGGTGGGAGGGAGACACAAGAGGGAGAGGATATGGGAATATATGTATACGAATAGTTGATTCGCTTTGTTATACAGCAGAAGCTAACACAACAAGGTAAAGTAAGTATACTCCAAGAAATATGTTAACAATAACAACAACAAAAATACCAAAATCTAAGTCAATCAAGCCAACGGAGACATTGTATGTGTTTACAGTTCAAGAAATCCACGAGAGAATCCTTTATTCTGTAGGCAATGAATGGTCCATACGAAAAGAAAAAAACCTTCTAAAATGTTGTTTTTCCATTTATTGTTCAGAACATCCTTTTTATACCTCTGCATTTCTTACTATTCAAAGCCAAGTCACGTGAGTTACAGGGAAGCAGGTGATTGATTTAAAGTTGGGTCATGTGATTTAAAAACCAGTGGCAGTTGATTGATTTAAATCCCAGTTACATGACATGAGGAAGGGGTGCTAGAAACTGCTTTTTCATCTCTGGCTCAGAATATCATATTTACCTTGGTTCTTCTTATGATTTAGAAAACTTGTGCTGTCTCTCCTTGGAATCATCAGGAGAAAAATACAGTATTTCAGGTTCATTCTTGATACCAACTTCTCACAGTTAAGGTGTATTGACTAAAAGATCTTCCTTCTTCAAGAGATTCCAAACCTCTGTAAGACACTTCATTGTAATTGGAGAAAAAAGAAGAATGAAATCAGGCCAGCAGCTGCAGGAGGCCAAGGCAGCCCCCAGGACTAGGGAAGGAGAAGGAAGGGCTGAGAGTTGCCATTAGAGCACACAACCTCCAGAGGGCGCTGAAGCACCGGCAGAGCCCACCTGCCACTCCCAGTTTGGCACTCCAGGATCAGATTTGGGTTTGGAGATGGGGTTGCTGTAACCCCAAGGAGGTGAGCAGAGAGGAGGAGTTGATTACCTCTGATTATCCTCTGACTCTCTGATTTGATTATCCTCTGACTCTCTGGCCCAAATTGCCTGACGTCACAGGGGGGACAGAGTTTTGCTTTCAGCAACTGATGGGGCACTTCCAGGCTCGTCGGGTTGCCCAGTGGCCCGACAGCCTGACAGGCTGACTGCGGTGTGATCACCCTTCGTTTCTCCAGAATCTGTACATCAGGAGGTGCATGGGTGTGGCAGCCCATTCACCGCCACCCCCCACCCCCAGGGGGGATGGCACCTTCCCTGGCTGTACCCTATGATCACCAGGTGCTTGAAATGAAGGCAAGATTTTTGACTTCAAGGAAAAGCTCACGTAACCACTTCTGCCTCATAATGTGTGGGATTTACTATAATGGAAGGACATTATAAAGAACAGGTAGAAAACTCACCTGTTGGTCTCCATGTAGGAGTTAATTTTGCATGAATCCCTCCTACATGAGTAGATAGCAGAGGTTTATTTTTGTTCCCGTGTGTGTAGTTGTGTCAGAGGATGTAGGTATGGTGATTTGAAGCCGTCAAAGAAATATTCTCAGAACTCTCAAAATTTCTCTTGATTGGAGCCGAAAGAGACCTGGAAAAGGAGGAAAAGAAAAGGAGGAGGGAGAAAGAATGACTGTTTCTCAGTAAATTCACCTTCCTGGTTGATTGTTCTCTCTTCTCATTTCTTTGAACTTCCATGTGTGTCTAATGGAATAATGTAGAAAGGCTGATTTTTATGCTTTAAAAGATTTTACATCACAAAGAAACTAGAAGTGGCTAACAGAACTTATTCAAATCAATTTTACATAGAGACTTTGATATTAAATTTGTATACTAAAATGAGTTAATCCAAATTTTCTCTTTCTTTTTGAGTGAATATTTCTAACATATTTTTGTAGATAATAATTTATCCTAGATGTACAAAATTGTGAGAATGGGTACCATTTTTTACCACTTAAATGATTTCTTTTAAATGAATAGATTGTACACTTTAAATGTCAATGTTGTGTCTTACATGTTGTGTTTTAATTCCTTGATTTCCAAAACTTGTGTTTATTTAATTGCTTTCTATCTAATAATCTGTGTCTCCCCTTTATTGTTTCTTACTTTATATTTTATTGATCTATAGTTAATTTACATTATTATATTTATTTCAGAGGTACAACAGTGATTCATAAATGTTTAGGTTCTTCTCCATTTATAGTTATTATAAAAGAGTGGCTATATTCCCCATGCTATACGGTACACCACTGTAGTTTATTGATTTTATACATAGTGGATTGTACCTCAAAATTTCCTACTACTATTTTGCTCCTCCACCCTATCTCTCCCTGCTGGTAACCACTAGTCTGATTTTTAATCTGTGAGTCTGTTTTTTTGTTGTTGTTGTTGTATTGAATTTTTCAGATGCCATGTGTAAGTGATAACATACCATGCTTGGTTTCTCATAACATACCATGCTTGTTTTCTCTGCGGCTTATTTTACTAAGCATAATACCCTCCAAGTCCATCCATGTTCTTGCAAATGGCAAAATTTCATTTTTTGCTGAAGTCATCATAAAAAAATCTTTTTTATCCACTAAGCTATTGATGAACACTTAGTTTGACTCTATATCTTGGCTATGGCAAATAACACTGTTATGAACATTGGGGTGCAGTTATTTTTTTGAAATAGTGTTTTTGTTTTCTTCTGATATACCCAAGAGTGAAACTGCTGGATATTATGGTAGTTCTAGTTTTAGTTTTTTGTGGAACCTCCATTCTGCTTTCCACAGTAGCTGCACTACTTCACATTCACATCAAGAGTGTACAAGAGTTTCCCTTTCTCCACATCCTCACTAACCTTTGTTATTTGTGATCTTTTTGATGACAGCCATTCTGACAAGACTGAGGTGATATATCTCATAGTTTTGATTTGCATTTTACTGCCGATTAGCTATGTTTAGCATCTTTGTGAGTTCTGGCTGTCTATCTGTATTTTTTCCTTGGAAAAATGTCTATTTAGGTCTTCTCATTTAAAAAAAAAAGATTTTGGGTGTTTTTTTGATATTGAGTTGTATGTGCTGTTTCTGTAGTTTAGATATGAACCCTTGCTTAGTCATCTTTTTGGTGTTAACTTCTTATCATGTGCAAATATTTCTCTCCTTCAGCAGGTTGTCTTTTCATTTTGTCTTTGGTTTCCTTTGCTGTGCAAAATCTTTTAAGTTTAGTGAAGTCCCATTTGTTTATTTTTGCTTTTGTTTCATTTGCCTTAGTAGACTGAACCTAAAACTGTTGCTATCATTTATGTTGAAGAATGTTGTATACTTTCCTCTAGGGGTTTTATGGTTTCTGGTCCTACATTTAGGTCTTTATTCAGTTTTGCATTTATTTTATATATGGTGTGCTAAAATAATCTAATTTTATTCTTTTCCATGGAGCTGACCAGTTTTCCCAGTACCACTTATTGAAGAGACAGTTTTTTCTCCATATTGCCTGCTTTGTCATAAATCAATTAAATATAAGTGTGTGGGCTTATTTCTGGGATCTCTGTTCTCTTCCAGTGATCTTTGTGTCTGTTTTTGCTCTGGTACAATTCTCTCTGATTACTGTCGCTTTGCAGTATAGTCTGAAGTCAAGGTGCGTGATGCCTCCAGCTGTGTTCTTTCTCAAGATTGTTTGGCTATTTGGGGTCTTTGTGTTTCTATACAAATTTTAAAATTACTTTTTCAAGTTCTGTGCAAATGCTTTGGTATTCTGATAGGGATTGCATTAAATCTGTAGATTGTCTTTGGTAGTATGGTTATTTTAAGAGTATTAATTCTTCCAGTCTATGCACATGCTATGTTTTTCCATCTTTTTGTGTTGCCTTCAACTTCTTTCACCAATGGCTGATAGATTTCTGAGCACATGTCTTTTACCTGCTTAGGTGTGTTTATTCCTAGGTATCTTATTCTTTTTGATGTGATTGCATATGGTATAGTTTTCTTAATTTTTCTTTCTGACAGCTTTGGGTTTTGTTTTTTCTTCTTTTTCTAATTCCTTCAGGTGTAATGTTAGGTTGTTTATTTGATATTTTTCTTGTTTCCTAAGAATAAGCTTGTGTCACTATAACTTCCCCCGTGAACTGCGTTGGCCGTGTCCCATAGATTTTGGATCATTGTGTGTTCATTTTCATTTGTCTTGGGTATTTTTAGAATCCCTCTTTAATTTCTTCAGTGTTCCTTTCTTCCCCTTTTATTCCCTTCATCTGTGATGTGAGGACTATCTTTAATATTATGTTTGGATTTCTTTCAGTTTTGTGTGAGTGTATGTGTGTGATTATTTAAGTTGCTGAGCTCTTAATTTCACATGGACACTAACAACCCTGCATTGTTACTCTGCTCCCCCACAGTTACTGAATTTGACCTTATATTTTACATCTACTTGTTTGTGTGTCCCTTAACTTCTTATTGTGAATATAGATGATTTTATTACCGTTTTTTTTCATCCTTCCTATTAGCTGTGTACATGGTTGATTTACTACCTTTGTTGAATATTTGCCTTAACCAATGAGGTTTTTCCTTTAGTAAGTTTCCTTTCCTAATTTTTATGTTTCAATCGTGACCTTTTCTTTTTCACTTAGAAAAGCCCCTTAAAGATTTCTCATAAAGCTGGTTTGGCGATGCTGAGCTCTTTTAGTTTTGCTTCTCTGTAAAACTTTAGATCTCACCATCAAATCTGAAGGAGAGCCTTGCTGGGTAGAGTATTTTTGCTTATAGGCTTTTCCCTTTCATGACTTTAAATATACCATGCCACTCCCTTCTGGCATGCAGAGGTTATCCTGAAAAGTCAGCAGATAACTTTATGCAATTTCCCATATTTGTAACTTGTTGCTTTTCCTTTGCTCCTTTTAATAGTGTCTTTTTATCTTTATTTTTTTCCCATTTTAATTACAATGAGTCTTGGTGTGGTCCTCTTTGGGTTGATCCTGTTTTGGCCTTACTGTGTTTACTGGACTTGGATGTCTGTTTTCTTTCCCAGGTTAGGGAAGTTTTCAACTCTTATGTCTTCAGGTATGTTCTACACTGCTTTCTCTTCCCTTTTTGCTTCTGGGACCAGTATAATGCAAATATTAGTACACTTGATGTTGTTTCACAAGTCTGTTCAACTTTCCTCATTTCATTTTAATCTATTGTTTTACCATTCATCTTCAGTGATTGCCAGTACTCTGTCCTTCAGTTTTCTGATTCATTCCTCTGTATCATTTAATCTACAGTAGTTTCCTTTTAGTGTATTTTTCATTTCAGTTATTGTATTCCTCATCTCTGTTTTGTTGTTCTTTAATGGTCTAACTCTTTTAAAAAACTTCTAACTTCTTGCTCTGGTCGTCCATTCTTCTCCTGAGTTCTTTGATCATCTTTACCGTCATTACCTTGAACCCTTTGTTGAGTAGACTGGCTATCTCCACTTCACTTAGATCTTCTTCTGAGTTCTTATCTTGTTCCTTCATTTGGATCATGTTTCTGTGTCACCTCATTTTTCTTAACTTGCTGTTTTTATTGCTATGTGTGTAGTAGGTTCTTTACATTTCCTGACCTTGGAGAAGTGGCCTTTTGTAGGAGAGGTCCTATGTGTCCCAGCAGCCCAGTGTCCCCTGGTCACTAGAACTATATGTTCTAGGTGTACCCCCTATGTGGGCTGCTTGGGCTCTTCTGCTGTGGTGGGCTGACTACTGTGGGTGGTCTGGTAGGCTTGGCTGCCCCCAGACTGCTTGTTTGCCAGGCTCTGCCTTGTATGGAGGCTGTCTGTGCTGCTTGGTGAGACTAAATCATAAGGCAGCTGGCTGCACAACTCTGGGGGACACCAAATCTGGTGCTGGTTCACTTATGGGTAGAACTGCAGTCCAGGTGATAATCAGGGCTAGTGCCCAGTCACTGATCCTGGGGTTATGCTGGCTACTGGGAGGAAGAGACAGGTCCTGAGTTCTGGCTGCAGGGCCCAGGAGTCACCGAGTTGGTGTTGGATCACTGTTCCTGACACAGCTATCTGCAGGGTCTGGGGTATCCCTAATCTTGTGTTGGCATTCTGATGGGCAGGGTCAGGACCCAGCTGAGTCCATGGCTGCTTCTGGCCTGCAAGTGAGTGTTCTGGTCACACAGGCAGCTGGGCTGTGGTATTCCTGGAGCTGGTGTGTGACTGTTGGTGTATGAGGCTGATCCCAATGCTAGAGCAGGTTTGCTGTTGGGTAGGTCCAAGCTCCATCCAGTCCCTGTGCAGTTATCACCTGCCGATGGTGAGGCTGACTCCAAGGTCAGAACAGGCTCACTTGTCAGAGGCGCCAGGGACTCTGGGGCTGGTGCCTGTCCACTGAGGTGTGGAGGCTGGTCCTGGGGCTTTTGGTGGCTGGACCCATGTCCAGGGACAGCTGTGCACTGAGAGGATCTGAAGGCAGCCCGTTTGCTGGTGGATGGGGCTATGCCCCTGCTCAGTTAGTTGCTTGGCCTGCAGCATCCTAGTACTTGTGTCTATAGTCTGGTGGAAATGGGTGGGGCTCGGTCCTGAGGCTGATAAGCTAGAGGGAGGATTCTGAAATTATGCTTGCTGGTACCAGCGTCCACGAGGTAGAAGGAGCTCCCCCAAATGGCTGCTGCCAGTGTCTCTGTCCCTGAGGCTGTGCTGTAGTTGCCTCTTGCCTCTCTGGGAGACTCTCCAAGATCAGGAGGTAGGTGTGACCCGGGATCCTTTCAAATGACTGCTTCTGTTCTGATTCTCAGATCATGTGGGACTTTGTGAGCATCTTTTAAGAGTGGAATCTCAATTTCCCACAACCCTCTGGCTCTCTGGAAAATAAGCACTACTGGTCTTCAAAGCCCAACTTTCTAGGAACTCTTCTTTCCAGAACAGGATCCCTGGGCTTGGGAGCCTGATGTTGGCTTCATACCCCTTGCTACCTGGGAGCACCTCTGCAATTGTAATTATTCTCCCATTTGTGGGCCACCCACTTGGTGGTATGGGTCTTGACTCTATTGAGATTTTTCCCTTCCTTTCTGTCTTGTCGAGATGCCTTCCTTATGTCTTTAGCTGTAAAACATCTTTTATGGTAGGTCCCAGCCTTTTTCATCAATTGCTGTTCTGTAAACAGTTGTGACTTTGGTGTGCCCATGAGAGGCATCAAGCTCTGGGTCTTTGAATACTCATATCAGATAAAATAGACTTTAAAATAAAGAATGTTACAAGAGACAAGGAAGTACACTACATAATGATCAAGGGATCAATCCAAGAAGAAGATATAACAATTATAAATATATATGCACCCAACATAGAAGCACCTCAATACATAAGGCAACTGCTAACAGCTATAAAAGAGGAAATCGACAGTAACACAATAATAGTGGGGGACTTTAACACCTCACTTACACCAATGGACAGATCATCCAAAATGAAAATAAATAAGGAAACAGAAGCTTTAACTGACACAATAGACGGGATAGATTTAATTTATATTTATAGGACATTCCATCCAAAAACAGTAGATTACACTTTCTTCTCAAGGGTGCACAGAACATTCTCCAGGATAGATCACATCCTTGGTCACAAATCAAGCCTCAGTAAATTTAAGAAAATTGAAATCATATCAAACATATTTTCTGACCAACACACTATGAGATTAGAAATGAATTACAGGGAAAAAAGGTAAAAAATACAAACACATGCAGGGTAAAAAACAAGTTATTAAATAACCAAGAAATCACTGAAGAAATCAAAGAGGAAAACAAAAAATACCTAGAGACAAATGGCAATGAAAACCTGATGATCCAAAACCTATGGGATGGAGCAAAAGCAGTTCTAAGAGGGAAGTTTATAGCTCTACAAGCCTACCTCAAGAAACAAGAAAAATCTCAAATAAATAATCTAACCTTACACCTAAAGGAACTAGAGAAAAAAGAACAAAATTTTAAAAACCCCAAATTTAGCAGAAGGAAAGAAATCATAAAAATCAGAACAGAAATAAATGAAATAGAAACAAAGAAAACAATAACAAAGGTCAATAAAACTAAAAGCTGCTTCTTTGAGAAGATAAACAAAATTGATATACCATTAGCCAGACTCATCAAGAAAATGAGGGAGAGGACTCAAATCAATAAAGTTAAAAATGAAACAGGAGGGCTTCCCTGGTGGCGCAGCGGTTGAGAATCTGCCTGCCAATGCAGGGGACACGGGTTCGAGCCCTGATCTGGGAAGATCCCACATGCCACGGAGCAACTAGGCCCGTGATCCACAACTACTGAGCCTGCGCGTCTGGAGCCTGTGCTTCGCAACAAGAGAGGCCGTGATAGTGAGAGGCCCGTGCACCGCGATGAAGAGTGGCCCCCGCTCGCCGCAACTAGAGAGAAAGCCCTCGCACAGAAACGAAGACCCAACACAGCCAAAAATAAATAAATTAATTTAAAAAAAAAAGAAACAGGAGAAGTTACAACAGACACTGCAGAAATACAAAGCATGCTAAGAGACTACTACAAGCAACTCTATGCCAATAAAATGGAAAACCTGGAAGAAATGGACAAATTCCTAGAAAGGTATAACCTTCCAAGACTGAACCAGGAAGAAACAGAAAATATGAGCAGACCAATCATAAGTACTGAAATTGAAACTGTGATTAAAAATCTTCCAACAAACAAAAGTCCAGGACCAGATGGCTTCACAGGTGAATTCTATCAAACATTTAGAGAAGAGCTAACACCCATCCTTCTCAAACTCTTCCAAAACATTGCAGAGGAGGGAACACTCACAAACTCATTCTATGAGGTCACCATCACCCTGATACCAAAACCAGACAAAGATACTACAAAAATAGAAAATTACAGACCAATACCACTGCTGAATATAGATGCAAAAATCCTCAACAAAATACTAGCAAACAGAATCCAACAACACATTAAAAGGATCATACACCACAATCAAGTGGGATTTATCCCAGGGATGCAAGGATTCTTCAATATACGCAAATCAATCAATGTGATACACCATATTAACAAATTGCAGAATAAAGACAATATGATCATCTCAATAGATGCAGAAAACGCTTTTGACAAAATTCAACACCATTTATGATAAAAACTCTCCAGAAAGGGGAAATAGAGGGAACCTACCTCAACATAATAAAGGCCATATATGACAAACCCACAGCAAACATCATTCTCAATACTGAAAAATTGAAAGCATTTCCTCTAAGATCAGGAACGAGACAAGGATGTCCATTCTAACCACTATTAGTCAACATAGTTTTGGAAGTCCTAGCCATGGCAATCAGAGAAGAAAAAGAAATAAAAGGAATACAAATTGGAAAAGAAGAAGTAAAACTGTCACTGTTTGCAGATGACATGATACTATACATAGAGAATCCTAAAGATGCTACAAGAAAACTATTAGAGCTAATCAATGAATTTGGTAAAGTTGCAGGATACAAAATTAATGCACAGAAATCTCTTGCATTCCTATACACTAATGATGAAAAATCTGAAAGAGAAATTAAGGAAACACTCCCATTTACCATTGCAACAAAAAGAATAAAATACCTTGGAATAAACCTACCTAGGGAGACAAAAGACCTCTATGCAGAAAACTATAAGACACTGATGAAAGAAATTAAAAATGATACCAACAGGTGGAGAGATATACCATGTCCTTGGACTGGAAGAATAAATATTGTGAAAATGACTGTACTACCCAAAGCAATCTACAGATTCAGTGTAATCCCTATGAAATTAACAATGGCATTTTTTACAGAACTAGAACAAAATATCTTAAAATTTGTATGGAGACAGAAAAGACCCCGAATAGCCAAAGCAGTCTTGAGGGAAAAAAACGGACCTGGAGGAATCAGACTCCCTGACTTCAGACTATACTACAAAGCTAGAGTAATCAAGACAATATGGTACTGGCACAAAAACAGAAACATAGATCAATGGAACAAGATAGAAAGCCCAGAGATAAACCCACACACCTATGGTCAACTAATCTATGACAAAGGAGGCAAAGATATACAATGGAGAAAAGACAGTCTCTTCAATAAGTGGTGCTGGGAAAACTGGACAGCTACATGTAAAAGAATGAAATTAGAACACTCCCTAACATGATACACAAAAATAAACTCAAAATGGATTCGAGACCTAAATGTAAGACTTGACACTATAAAACTCTTAGAGGAAAACATAGGAAGAACACTCTTTGACATCAATCACAGCAAGATCTTTTTTGATCCACCTCATAGAGTAATGGAAATAAAAACAAAAATAAACAAATGGGACCTAATGAAACTTCAAAGCTTTTGCACAGCAAAGGAAACCATAAGCAAAAGAAGAGACAACCCTCAGAATGGGAGAAAATATTTGCAAATGAATCAATGGACAAAGGATTAATCTCCAAAATATATAAACAGCTTATGCAGCTCAATATTAAAGATACAAACAACCCAATCCAAAAATGGGCAGAAGACCTAAATAGACATTTCTCCAAAGAAGACATACAGATGGCCAAGAAGTACATGAAAAGCTGTTCAACATCACTAATTATTAGAGAAATGCAAATCAAAACTACAATGAGGTATCACCTCACACCAGTTAGAATGGGCATCATCAGAAAATCTACAAACAACAAATGCTGGAGAGGGTGCAGAGAAAAGGGAACCCTCTTGCACTGTTGGTGGGAATCTAAGTTGATACAGCCACTATGGAGAACAGTATGGAGGTTCCTTAAAAACCTAAAAATAGAATTACCATATGATCCAGCAATCCCACTACTGGGCATATACCCAGAGAAAACCATAATTCAAAAAGACATATGCACCCCAGTGTTCATTGCAGCACTATTCACAATAGCCAGGTCATGGAAGCAACCTAAATGCCGATCGATAGACGAATGGATAAAGAAGATGTGGTACATATATACAATGGAATATTACTCAGCCATAAAAAGGGATGAAATTGAGTCATTTGTTGGGACGTGGATGGATCTAGAGACTGTCATACAGAGTGAAGTAAGTGAGAAAGAGAAAAACAAATATCGTATATTAACACATGTATGTGGAACCTAGAAAAATGGTACATATGAACTGGTTTGCAGGGCAGAAGTTGAGACACAGATGTAGAGAACAAAGGTATGGACACCAAGGGGGGAAAACCGCGCTGGAGTCGGGATGGTGGTGTGTTGCATTGGGCTATTGGGATTGACATGTATACACTGATGTGTATAAAATTGATGACTAATAAGAACCTGCAGTATAAACAAACAAAGAAACAAAAAAACAACTAATACTTAACTCTCTTTGGGTTATTTGTATGGAAATATGTTAATATAAAAGTTTCAGACATTATATGAAATTTCTAAAAAAAAAAAGATTTAATTTGTGGGGGGCATAAATTATTTATTTATTTATTTATTTATTTTTAACATCTTTATTGGACTATAATTGCTTTACAATGGTGTGTTAGTTTCTGCTTTATAACAAAGTGAATCAGCTATACATATACATATATCCCCATATCTCCTCCCTCTTGCGTCTCCCTCCCACCCTCCCTATCCCACCCCTCTAAGTGGTCACAAAGCACTGAGCTGATCTCACTGTTCTATGCAGCTGTTTCCTACTAGCTAGCTATTTTACATTTGGTAGTATATATAAGTCCATGCCACTCTTACTTCGCCCCAGCTTACCCTTCCCCTCCCCATGTCCTCAAGTCCATTCTCTACATCTGTGTCTTTATTTCTGTCCTGCCCCTAGGTTCTTCCCAACCATTTTTTTTCTTTTTTTTTTTTAGATTCCATATATATCTGTTAGCATACAGTATTTCTTTTTCTCTTTCTGACTTTAATCTGTATGATAGACTCTAGGTCCATCCACCTCACTACAAATAACTCAATTTCATTTCTTTTTATGGCTGAGTAATATTCCATTTTATATTGAAGATGTGCAACATCTTCTTTATCCATTCATCAGTTGATGGACACTTAGGTTTCTTCCATGTCCTGGCTATTGCAAACAGAGCTGCAATGAACATTGTGGAACATGAGTCTTTTTGAATTATGGTTTTCTCCAGGTATATCCCCAGTAGTGGGATCGCTGTGTCATATGGTAGTTCTCTTTTTAGTTTTTTAAGGAACCTCTATACTGTTCTCCATAGTGGTTGTATCAATTTATATTCCCACCAACCGTGCAAGAGTGTTCCCTTTTCTCCACACCTCTGCAGCATTTACTGTTTGTAGATTTTTTTGATGATGGCCATTCTTACCTGTGTTTCGTGATACCTCATTGTAATTTTGATTTGCATTTCCCTAATGATCAGTGATGTTGAGCATTCTTTCATGTGTTTGTTGGCAATCTGTCTATCTTCTTTGGAGAAATGTCTATTTACGTCTTCTGCCCATTTATGGATTGGGTTGTTTGTTTTTTTGATATTGAGCTGCATGAGCTGCTTGTAAATTTTGGAGATTAATCCTTTGTCAGTTGCTTCATTGGCAAATATTTTCTCCCGTTCCGAGGCTTGTCTTTTCTTCTTGTTTATGTTTTCCTTTGCTGTGCAAAAGCTTTTAAGTCTCCTTAGGTCTCATTTGTTTATTTTTGTTTTTATTTCCATTCCTCTAGGAGGTGGGTCAAAAAGGATCTTGCTGTGATTGATGTCATAGAGCATTCTGTCTATGTTTTCCTCTAAGAGTTTTACAGTGTCTGGCCTTACATTTAGGTCTTTAATCCATTTTGAGTTTATTTTTGTGTATGGTGTTAGGGAGTCTTCTAATTTCATTCCTTTACATGTAGCTGTCCAGTTTTCCCAGCACCACTTATTGAAGTGGCTGTGATTTCTCCATTGTATATTCTTGCCTCCTTTATCAAAAATAAGGTGAACATGCGTGTATGGGTTTATCTCTGGGCTTTCTCTCCTGTTCCATTCACCTATATTTCTGTTTTTGTGCCAGTACCATACTCTCTTGATTACTGTAGCTTTGTAGTATAGTCTGAAGTCAGGGAGCCTGATTCCTCCAGTTCTGTTTTTCTTCTCAAGATTGCTTTGGCTGTTTGAGGACTTTTGTGTTTCCATACAAATTGTGAAATTTTTTGTTCTAGTTCTCTGAAAAATGCCGTTGGTAGTTTGATAGGGATTGCATTGAATCTGTAGATTGCTTTGGGTAGTATAGTCATTTTCACAATGTTGATTCTTCCAATCCAAGAACATGGCATATGTCTGTATCTGTTTGTGTCATCTTTGATTTCTTTCATCAGTGTCTCATAGTTTTCTAAATAAAAGTCTTTTTTCTCCTTAGGTAGGTTTATTCCTAGGTATTTTATTCTTTTTGTTGCAGTGGTAAATGGGCGTGTTTCCTTAATTTCTCTTTCATAATTTTCATGTTTAGTGTATACGAATGAAAGAGATATCTGTACGTTAATTTTGTATCCTGCAACCTTACCAAATTTATTGATTAACTCTAGTAGGTTTCTGTTAGCATCTTTAGGATTCTTTATGAATAGTATCATGTCATCTGCAAACAGTGACAGCTTAACTTCTTCTTTTCCGATTTGGGTTCCTTTTATTTCTTTTTCTTCTCTGATTGCTGTAGCTAAAAATTCCAAAAGTGTGTTGAATAATAGTGGTGAGAGTTGGCAACGTTGTCTTGTTTCTGATCTTGGTGGAAACGGTTTCACTTTTTCACCATTGAGGATGATGCTGGCTGTGGGTTTGTCATATATGGCCTTTATTATGTTGAGGAAAGTTCCCTCTATGCCTACTTTCTGGAGGGTTTTTATCATAAATAGGTGTTTAATATTGTGAAAGCATTTTCTGCATCTACTGAGATGATCATATCATTTTTATCCTTTAGTTTTTTAATGTGGTGTATCACATTGATTTGCATGTATTGAAGAATCCTTGCATCCCTGGGGTAAACCCCATTTGATCATGGTGTATGATCCTTTTAATGTGCTGTTGGATTCTGTTTGCTAGTATTTTGTTGAGGATTTTTGCATCTATGTTCATCAGTGATATTGGCCTGTAGTTTTCTTTCTTTGTGACATCTTTGTTTGGTTTTGCTATCAGGGAGATGGTGGTCTCATAGAATAACTTTGGGAGAGTTCCTCTCTCTGCTCTATTTGGAAGAGTTTGAGAAGGATAGGTGTTAACTCTTCTTTAAATGTTTGATAGAATTTGCCTGTGAAGCCATCTGGTCCTGGGCTTTTGTTTGTTGGAAGATTTTTAATCACAGTCTCAATTTCAGTGCTTGGGATTGGTCTGTTTATAGTTTCTATTTCTTCCTGGTTCAGTCTTGGAAGGTTGTGCTTTTCTAAGAATTCTCCATTTCTTCCAAGTTGTCCATTTTATTGCCATATTGCTTGCAGTAATCTCTCATGATCCTTTGTATTTCTGCAGTGTCAGTTGTTACTTCTCCTTTTTCATTTCTAATTCTATTGATTTGAGTCTTCTCCCTTTTTTTCTTGATGAGTCTGACTAATGGTTTATCAATTTTGTTTATCTTCTCAAAGAACCAGCTTTTAATTTTTTTGATCTTTGCTATTGTTTCATTCATTTCGTTTTCATTCATTTTTGATCTGATCTTTATGATTTCTTTCCTCTGCTGACTTTGGGTTTTTTTTTCTTTCTTTCTCTAATTGCTTTAGGTGCAAGGTTAGCTTGTTTATTTGAGATGTTTCTTGTTTCTTGAGGTAGGATTGTATTGCTATAAACTTCCATCTTAGAACTGCTTTTGCTGCATCCCATAGGTTTTGGGTCGTCATGTTTTCATTGTCATTTGTTTCTAGGTATTTTTTAATTTCCTCTTTGATTTTTTCAGTGATCTCTTGGTTATTCAGTAGTGTATTGTTTAGCGTCCATGTGTTTGTATTTTTTTACAGATTTTTTCCTGTAATTGATATCTAGTTTCATAACATTGTGGTCGGAAAAGATACTTGATACGATTTCAATTTTCTTAAATTTACCAAGGCTTGATTTGTGACCCAAGGTATGATCTATCCTGGAGAATCTTCCACGAGCACTTGAGAAAAAGTGTATTCTGTTGTTTTTGGATGGAATGTCCTATAAATATCAATTAAGTCCATCTCGTTTAATGTATAATTTAAAGCTTGTGTTTCCTTATTTATTTTCATTTTGGATGATCTGTTCATTGGTGAAAGAGGGGGCTAAAGTCCCGTACTATGATTGTGTTACTGTCAATTTCCCCTTTTATGGCTGTTAGCATTTGCCTTATGTATTGAGGTGCTCCTATACTGGGTGCATAAATATGTACAATTGTTACATCTTCTTCTTGGATTGATCCCTTGATCATTATGTAGTGTCCTTCTTTGTCTCCTGTAATAGTCTTTATTTTAAAGTCTTTTTTGTCTGATATGAGAATTGTTACTCTAGCTTTCTTTTGATTTCCATTTGCATAGAATATCTTATTTCATCCCCTCATTTTCATTCTGTATGTGTCCCTAGGTCTGAAGTGGGTCTCCTGTAGACCGCATATATACTGGTCGTGTTTTTGGATCCATCCAGCCAGTCTACATCTTTTGCTTGGAGCCTTTAATCCATTTACATTTAAGGTAATTATTGATATGTATGTTCTTATTACCATTTTCTTAATTGTTTTGGGTTCCTTATTGTAGGTCTTTTCCTTCTCTTGTGTTTCCTGCCTAGAGAAGTTCCTTCTGCATTTGTTGTAAAGCTTGTTTGGTGGTGCTGAATTCTCTTAACTTTTGCTTGTCTGTAAAGGTTTTAATTTCTCTGTCAAATCTGAATGAAAAGCATGGATATTAAAGTGCTAATATACTTACCTTCCCTAGTCTATCTTTTTTACTTTTTGTTATATATAAAAAACAACAAAAAACATGCATGGTTTGTAAGGAAATGAGAAAATTCAGAATCTGAATACACTCTATACATAGCTTCTCAATAAAGACACAGAAAATTGCCAGATACTCAGAGGCCCCCTGGTCCCATTCTAGTGACTTCCCTTAAGGTTTAATATTGTTCTGGTATCTAACAAAAAGATCACTTTACCTGTATTTTGTATTTTATATAAATGTTATGGCACAGTAAAATCACTTTTGGATTGGGCTTTTTTATTTAATGTTGTTTGTGAATATGCCTTTATGATTGCCTGTTGTTGTGATCATGCATTGCCACTGTTGCATAGGATTCCATACTGTAAATATTTAACTATTAATTAATTTATTCTAAGGTGTATTACAATATGAGTGATTATCAGTTTGTGTTTATTGAGACTAGCACTGGTATATAAATTCAAGAACTTGAGCTTTGGTGGTTTGTGTATAAATTATTGTTCAGTGTACATGTATTAGTAAAATTTTCGAGCCATAGCTTTCATGTGTTTATCTTTTTAGATATTTCTAAATATTTTCAAAACATTTGTATGATTTTTCATCCTCAGCAGCAGTGAATGAGATTCAAGGATTATACACATTCTTGTCAAACTTGATAATACCTGTCATTTTCATTTGAACTTTCTGGTTGGTGAGTGAAAATTCCAGGTATCACTTTTTTGCATTTAATTGACTACTAAGAAGCCAAGCATCTTTTGATATGTTTACTTAACAATCTGTACTCTCTTTTTTGAAATATCTTTTGGTATATTTTCCCATTTTTGCTATTCCATTATCTTCTTATTGAAGACTTCTCTTTTTTTAACATCTGAAGACTTCTTATTTAGGAGTTTTTTATATATGCTTGATATGAGTTCTTCTCTCTTTCTGTCTCTCCTTCTCTTTCTTTATATGAGTGTCAGTTTTTAATGTTAATAACATCTAATTTGTTTTTTCCTCTTTATTTATTTATTTAGTCTTATTTCTATTTATGTAGTCTTCTTATCTGTAGCAGAACACATTATTTATTCTAAACCACAAATATATTTTCGTTTCTTTGATAAATCTAATTATTAAGCTTTACATTTAACTTTCTAAACTAAATATGTTGTGTCATAGTGAGTATTAATTTTTCTATGACAGCTGTAAGGTTACATTTATTCAGAAAATGTTGTATTCAGCTTTCTTTTCATTTGCTCCTACTTCTCATTGATTCACAGATGTAAACGTCACTTCATCCATGGATCTGACTTTTCTCTGATTTCTCATGGTCATTCTCACTAATTCGTCTTGCCTCCTGAAATCTTTAGCAATCCCATTATTCCACAGAAGCAAAAACCTTCCTTGGGCCTTTTTCCTCAGAAGATTGATTATTCCCACATTTTAAATGGGAGATTGCAATAAGTTAGGAGAAAATGCCACAAGGGTCTCTCTTTTTTTTTTCACATCTTGTATCAGCCTCTGCTTGCACTCTCTGTTCAAAGATTTTTGTACAACACATTGATGGAAGATGCCAGTTGTTTCTCTCCTTGGGGCAAAAGGCAGATTAATTACCTGACAAATAAAATAAAGACAGTGTCTTGCTCTGTTCAAATGTTGGACAAGATTGCGTGCATCCCAATTTAAAAGTTTCAGGTGACTGAAGCTTAAGATTCCTAAGCTTTAATCCATACTTGCATCATGCACAGCACCCAACAGGACTGCTTTACATAACCCCATGAGACTTTTGTGTGCAGGTGGAACAGATAAAAATATAAAACTTTTGCTTTCTTTTTTTTGTCATAAAAATGATTTTTTGTCTCATTTAAAATATTTTTTTCTAAAATCCAAAAACGTGTCAGGCTAAAATATTGTTATTTCAAATATGGTAAAATCGAAGACCCTTCAGATTTTTTTCCAGTTTTGTTGATGATGGAATGCCATCAGAGATATGACTTCATTAAACACAATAGGTAAGATTCCTTCATAGGCCTGATTGGGGAATATGAAAATAATCCCTGGAAAAATCTGGACATTCTCTAGTTCTCAAGTATTGGTTAAGATGGTAGTAAGGGCCCTTCATTTTCCTATATGTGAATGCCGATCAGCTGTGAGAGGTGAGGAGAAAACAAGCAGCCTAAATATCCTTTATGTTTGTTTGTTGTACTACTAGTAGAAAGAGGAAGGGTCAACATTTCACCATGGTTGATATAGCAAATAAGCTGCTTGAAACTACACAGAAATGTACCTGCTTGTATTTTCCGTGCAGTTACCATCTCTTTTTTTGGTGTGCCCTGATACCTCCCTCAACTTATGTACCAACTCCAGCAGCATTAAGCAGAAATCCAAAGAAATCTATTCTTTGGAATTATGAGGAAGGGAAGAGTCCAAAATTTTATAGCATGCTTTATACAAGTATACACGTCACCATCCTTATCTATGTGATGCCATGCATGGAGGGTCAGTAGGTTCAGGGGATTCTGGAAGCACCAAGGTCTGTGGGGTTAATCACAGCTGCATTCATGGGCAGTAAAAGAGAAGAGCCTTATCTTGGTCACTTTCTCAATGCTAGTAGCTACAAAAAGAAGAGGGCAGCAGACATCTTAGGGAGAAGAGCCAACATTAAATGAAATGTCCTAATTACTCTAGGCAACATCTCATGGTAGCCTCCCATAGCTCCTCAAATCCCTACATACTTGCACAAGGGATAGTGTAATATTACTGGAGCATGTGACTGCAGATTAACATTATTTTTGTTGAAAAAAATAAAAATAGGTTCAAGTGATAGAGTTTGAAAAGGGTTCACAGTGCAAGGGAAACTACTGTAACAATGTGGACAGAACCCTTTGGATGGATTCATCATGTTTTGTGTTTTGTTTTTGTTTTTGTTTTTGTTTTTTGCTTCTTCAGAATCTGTAGTAGAGATTGGTGTGTTCCATGATGCATTCCCACTTCTTATAAGTTTTAGATGGAATACCCCATTAGGAAGAAGTGCACGTAAGGAAGATTAGTGAGTCAAACTCCTCTGCCCTCTGTCAGCAGTGGGTGCAAAGGGATTTAGACCAAGTGCTTTCATCCTTTGATATCCAAAGTTTTCACTATATGAATGATGTTTTGTTTGTTTGCAAGTCAGGAGCCTTGGTCTCAATATCCCTGTTTAAAAAGTGTTATCACATGTCTGCCAGAAAGAATTGCTGATGATACTGGAAAAAATTGAGAGTTATCCTTAACAGTTAAGGGGTTTGTAGCAACATGGATGGACCTAGAGATTGTTATCCTGAGTGAAGCAAGTCAAACACAGAAAGACAGATATCATATGATACTGCTTATATGAGGGATCTAAAAAAAATAGGTACAAATGAACTTATTTACACAACAGAAATAGAGTCATGGATATAGAAAACAAACATGGTTACCAGGGGATAAGTGGGGAAGGGATAAATTGGAAGATTGGGACTGACATATACACACTACTATATATAAAATAGATAAGTATTGATAAGGACCTGCTTTATAGCACAGGGAACTCTACTCAATGGTCTGTACTGGCCTATATGGGAAAAGAATCTTTAAAAAAAAACAAGGGTTTGGGGATTATATACTAAATATAAATGTGCAAACCTTTAACATGAAAGGAAAAATCAGTTAACTCTGTGGTCCCTGTTATGGTGAAAACATTTTGTACCTCTAATTTTAAAATTTTGAAACCCAGCTCCCATGTTGATGGTATTAGGAGGTGGGGCTTTTGGGAGGTGATTAGGTCATGAGGCCAGAGACCTCAAACATGGGATTAGTGACCTAATGAATGTAGCACACAGAAAATCTTATGCCCATTACATGATTTCATTGCCGAGCGAGAAGACCCACATTATGAACCAGAAATTGGTCCCTCACCAGACACTAAATCAGCTGGCAACTTGTTCTTTTTTTAATTAATTAATTAATTAATTAATTAATTAATTTTTTGGCTCCGTTGGGTCTTTGTTGTGGTGAGCCGGCTTCTCATTGGGTGGCTTCTCTTGTTGTGGAGCATGGGCTCTAGGCGTGCGGGTTTCAGTAGTTTTGGCATACGGGCTCAGTAGTTGGGGCCTGTGGGCTATAGAGCACAGGCTCAGTATTTGTGGTGCACAGGGTTAGTTGTTCCATGGCATGTGGGATCTTCCCAGACCAGGGCTCGAACCCGTGTTCCCTGCATTGGTAGGTGGATTCTTAACCACTGCGCCACCAGGGAAGCCCCTGGTAACTTGTTCTTGAACTTTTCCACCTCAGCAATTATGAGAAAAATAATATTCTGTTGTTTATAAATTACCGAGTCTCGTATTTTGTTTTAGCAGTCAAAGAGGTGGCTGAGGAGAAATATCTGTGAGTTTGAAGACATATCAAGAGAAACCTTTAAATCTCAAAAGAAAAGAGAAAATGGGCAGGAAAGAAATCAACAGAACAGAGTAATCAATAATTGTGGAACAATGAAAAATGCTGTGACCTATACGTAATGGGTATAGCAGGAGGAGAATAAAGATAAGAAAGAACAGAAAATATTTTTTTAAAATGACTGAGAATCTCCCCAAATGAATGTCTGACACTAAAACTACAACATCCAAACTTAGAGGAACATATGAATAGTAAAGAAAACTGACCAATATCTCTCAGGAACATCAATGCAAAAATCCTCAACAAAATATTAACAAATCAAATCCAACAATATTTTGAGAGAATTTTATATCATGAATGAGAGGGACTAATCCCAGGTCTGGAAGGCTGGTTCAACATTCTAAAATCAAATAATTTTATCCATCATATCAACACCCTAAAGACAATCATTAGCATATCAATAGATTCAGAAGACCTTTGAAAAAATCTAACACCCATTGTTCATAAAAACTCAGTTAAAGAAATAGACTGGAGCTTTCTCAAGTTGATAACAAAGTTCTACAGGAAAGTTTTATCTTACATCATGATTAATGGTCAAAAACATGAAGGTCTCCCACTAAGTTCAGGTAAAAGCAAGGATGTCCCCTTTCATGACTCCTTTTCCATATTTTACTCCAAGTCCTTGCTAATGCAATAAGGCAAGAAAATAAATAAAACAAATACAGATTGGGTAGAAAAAAATGAAAGCAGCCTAAATAAAATGTGGACCAATATACTTTATGGACACCTCACCAAGGAAAATAGACACTATGCTTATAAGTATACAGAAGAATAATCCAGATTACATGCTGCCATGAAAAAGCAAATTAAAAATACAATTGCATACCACTACATAACACTTAGAATGGCTAAAATGTGAACAATGACAAGAACAAATTCTGTAGGGGATGTGGAACAATAGGAAATGTCATTTGTTATTGGTGGAAATGAAAAATAATATAGCTACTTTGGTAGTCTGATTGACACTTGCTATAATATTGAACATTCCCTTACTGTACAATCTGGCAAATGTTCTCATGGATATTTACTGAAAGTAGTTTAAAACATACTTCCAGTCGAAAACCTGCATATGGATATTTATAGCATCTAATTCAATATTGCCAAAATGTGAATGAAACTAAGGTGTCCTCCAATAGGTGAATGAAATGATATAGTATTAATATATTCTGGGAATGGGATAATATTGAGCACTAAAAAAGTAAGCTATCAAGCCATAAAAATATATGGGAATTCTTTTTTTTTCTTTTGAAATATAGGTGATTTTCTTTATTTTTTAATTTAAATTTTATTGGAGTATAGTTGATTTACAATGTTGTGTTCATTTCAGCTGCACAGCAAGTGATTCAGTTACACATATGCATATATTCATTCTTTTTCAGATTCTTTTCTGATAAAGGTATTCCCAGAATATTGAGTAGAGTTCCCTGTACTATACAGTAGTTCCTTGTTGCTTATCTATGTTATATATAGTAGTATTCGTATGTTTACCCCAAGTTCCTGATTTATCCCTACACCCCACCTTTCCCCTTTGGTAACCGTAAGTTTATTTTCCAAGTCTGTGAGTCTGCCTCTGTTTTGTAAGTTAGTTCATTTGTATCAATTTTTAGGTTCCACTAGAAGTGATATCATACAATATTTGTCTTACTCTGTCTGACTTACTTCACTTAGTACAATCATCTCTGGGTCCATCCATGTGACTGCAATTGGCATTATTTTCTTCTATTTTATGGCTGAGTCATATTCCATTATATATATATATCACATATTCTTTACCTATATTCATATGTTGATGGACATTTTGGTTGCTTCCATGTCTTCGCTATTGTAAAGAGTGTTGCAGTGAACATTGGGGAAGATGTGTCTTTTCGATTTATGCTTTCCTCCAGATATGCTCACAGGAGTGAACTTGCTGGATCATCTGGTAGCTCTATTTTATTTCAATTTCATATTTTTTGGAGTATAGTTGATTTACAATGTTGTGTTACTTTCTGCTGCACAGCAGAGTGAAGCAGTTATACATATATCCAATCCTTTTTGGATTCCTTTCCCATACAGGTCATTACAGAGTATTGAGTAGAGTTCCCTGTGCTATACAGTAGACCCTTATTTGTTATCTCTTTTATATATAGTGGTGTGTATATGTCACTCCCAATTTCCAATTTATCCCTGCCGCCTCCCCTTACTCTGGTAATCTCCATTCTGTGCTCCACAGTGGCTGTTACCAATTGGCATTGCCACCAATAGCATAGTATTGGTGGTGCAGTGGTTAAGAATCCACCTGCCAGTGCAGGGGACACAGGTTCGAGCCCTGGCCCGGGAAGATCCCACATGTCGCAGAGCAACTAAGCCCGTGCGCCACAACTACTGAGTCTGTGCTCTAGAGCCCACGAGCCACAACTACTGAGCTCACGTGCCACAACTACTGAAACCTGTATGCCTAGAGCCTGTGCTCTGCAAGAAGAGAAGCCACCGCAGAGAGAAGGCTGCATACCACAGCGATGAGTAGCCCCCGCTTGCTGCAACTAGAGAAAAGCTGCGCGCAGCAACGAAGACCCAACACAGCCACAAAAAAAAATAGTAAGTTTCTCTTTTTGCCACACCCTCTGAAGCATTTCTTGTTTGTAGACATTGTGATGATGGCCATTCTGAGTGGTTCCAGGTGATATTTCTTCGTACATCTGATTTGCATTTGTCTAACATAAAGCAATGGTGAGTATCTTCATATGTGCTTTTTTTTTCTGAACAGTGTGAGTAAAATTTACCCCTTGAAAAAGGGTTATTGAAAGGTTGCCTTGTTTTGAAGTCTATTTCGATTGCCTACCCCAAGACATTTTTTGAGGGCTGTTGTCATTTACAGCTCCCCAGGCATTGTGAATATGAAGTGCCTATAAGGTCCAGTTTTAGAGTTGTTGTTATGGGAAACAGAAGGCGGCAGGATTTCTACTATCCCTCTCTGGTTACCGACACAAACTTAGGTGTAGGGAAAGTCTTGTTCCTTGTTTTTAAATTAGAGTGGAATGTGCCTGACCAAACATGTAAGGGCTTCTGTCCCATTCCTTCTTCCCCCTTACCTTTCATCCCCCGAACAAATACAAACCCCTGCAAAATCACCTGTTGAGGGTGCTGTCTTGCAGAGTGGGATGACCCTAATGAAGGAGTCTGGAGGTCGGAACCCCAACACCAGGATATGTTGAGACCAGGTGATTTTCCAAATGTCATCCAGCCCAGAGAGTCCACCATCCTTTGGGTGTCAGAGGGTTGGTTTCGTAGTATGAGGGCACACTTAGATCTGGAGATTGTGATCCCATGCAGAGGGGACCAGGTGCTACATGTTCAAGGGGGGCGAATTAGCTGGCATGTCCTCCCAAGGTCCTCAGGCCCACAACAGTCCAGCCTTGGGACCAAATTGGGTCTGTGTCCAGGGATGTGACACTAGCACGTTCACTGTGACTAAACGAATTTAGTGATCATTTTTCTTTTCTGTAATTTAATTTTAAATTTATAATGGAGTATAGTTGATTTACCATGTTGTGTTCATTTTTGATATACACCAACATGATTCATTTATACAGAGACTACTATATATTCTTTTTAGAATTATTCTCCCATTGAGGTTACTACAGGGTGTTGAGAAGAGTTCCAAGTGCTCTGCAGCAGGTCCATGTTGATTACAAGTTTTCTCTCTGTAAATATGTATATTCTAACTCCAACTTCATGATTTATGCCTCCAAAATACCTTTCCAGTTCGGTAAGCATAAGTTTGTGTTCTAAGTCTGGGACTGTTTCTGTGTTGTAAGATAGTACCTTTGTATCAGTTTTTAGATTCCACCGGTAAGTAATATCATATGATATTTATCATTGTCTGATTTATGACACTTAGTATGAATGTATCTAGGTCCTTCCCAGTGGCTGCAAATGGCCTTATTTCATTCATTTCATGGCTGAGTAATATTCCATTGTACATATGTACCATAATTTCTTTATCCATTCTTCCTTCCAAGGACTTTTAGGTAGCTTCCAAGTAGAGGCTCTTGTAAACAGGGCTGCATAAAGGTGGGAGTGCCTGGGTCCTGTCAATTTATGTTTTTTCCAAGATACAGCCCAGGAGC
Source organism: Balaenoptera ricei (assembly GCF_028023285.1). Classification (NCBI taxonomy): domain Eukaryota; kingdom Metazoa; phylum Chordata; class Mammalia; order Artiodactyla; family Balaenopteridae; genus Balaenoptera; species Balaenoptera ricei. Next base: position 84,410,754 of record NC_082640.1, on the reverse strand, counting down.
GGAAGCGCCATATGCTCTGAAGCTCTGTTTTTTAGATTTTTAAGGAATCGCCATCCACTTCTCCAGAGTGGTTGTTAGCAATTTACATTCCCACCATCAGCTTGTCAGGGTTCCCTGTTCTCCACGCCGTGTCCTGCATTTCAGGTTTTACACTTTGTGAGGTTGGCCATTCTGACTGGTGTGAAGTGATACCTCTTTGTAGTATTGATTTGCATTGTTTACCTGATTTGTTGGCCAAAAAGGGAGTAAGGGATTTTCCTGAATATATTAAGGAATAACGCATATGGCCTTTTTGGCCAACTGCATCATTGGTGATGTTCAGCAGCTTTGCATGTGCTTTAATGGCGAGTGCAAACTACCTCTTGAAATCCCTTTCCTGCAATTCTGCCTTGCTTACAAGTGCTTTACGAATATTTGGCTCAAGAAATGACTCCATTAGAGGTGTCAGTTACAACCCTGCATGTTTGTGAATTGCAGTGCCCCTGAGCACCAGTTTTTAACTTGTTGTTTAGGGAAGCAGCCACAAAGGGGCAGGATTTCTACAAACCCATTCCGGTTACTGGGGCACCTGAAGAATAGGGAAATTCTTCCAGATTAGGAAACTAGAGTGGCATATGCCTGTCCAAACATCTAGGGCTTGTGTCTCATTCCATCCCCCCATTCCCCTTCTTCACCTGGAAAATTCCAAGCTGTGCAAAACCGGCTGTTGAGTGTGCTGCCTTCCCAAAGTGGGAGACTCTAAGGAAAGAAGCTGGAGGGGGGAACCCGAATACCAGGAGATTTGTAGATGAGGTGACTTTTCCAAACTCTTCCTGATCAGACAGTATAGCATCCTCTGGTTGTCCCATGCATGTTTTAGCTGTAGGAAGGTTCCCCTGCACCTGGAGATATGGGACCCATGGAATGGGGACCAGGCAGTATTACTCTAAAAGGGCTGCATTTGCTGTCCCATCCTCACCAAGCCTCTCAGACCCACGAGTGTAGAGCCTAAGGTCCCATTCAGCTGTGTGTCTAGATGTAGTCAGTCCAGGTTGCATCACAGCCCCTGAATAAATTTTGTAAGAATTTCTCTCTCCCTCACTGTCTTTTTTTTTTTTGTTCTTGTTATTTAATTTTATAATGGGGTATAGCTGATTTTCAATGCTGTGTTTCTTGCTGCTCTACATCTATCCACTTGATTCACTTAAAGAGAGACATCAATAAATTCTTTTACAGATTCTTACCAGTCTTATATATTCTTTTCTGGTGACAACAGTGTGCTGAGTCCAGTTCTTTGAGCTATACAGTAGGTCCTGTCGATTACGTATTTTGTTTAGAGAACCGTATCTATGCTAATTTCAACCTCCTGGTTTATGCCTCACCCCACCCCACCTTTCTTCTTTAGCAGACATAAGTGTGTTTTTTAAATGTGTGACTCTGTTTCTGTTTTATAATTTAGTTCATGTGTAGACATTTTTAGACACCATCTGTAAGTGATACCTTATGGTAAGTCTCTTTTTATGTCTGACTTGTCACTTAGAATGATCGTACCTAAGTCTCCACGAGTTGCTGCAACTGGCCTTATATCATTGAATTAATGGCTGAGTAATATTCCATTGTACATAAGTACCACATCTTCTTTATCCATTTTTTCCTTCCAAGGACATGTAACTTGTACCCAAGTCGAGGCATTTCTAAACAGAGCAGCACAAAATGTAAGGGTGCCTGTGTCCTGTCGATTTTTAGTTTTCCCAAGATATACGCCCATGAGTGGAAGGGCCGTATGCTCTGTAGCTCTGTTTTTTAGATCTTTTAGGAAACACAGTACTCTTCTCCAGAGTAGCCGTTGGCAATTTACATTCCCTCCAGCAGCATAACAGGGCTCGCTTTTCTTCACGCCCTGTCCTGCATGTGGTTTTTACACTTTTTGAGGATGGCCCTTCTGACAGATGCGAATGGATACCTCTTTGTAGTGTTGATTTGAAGTGCCTGCTTTTTTGATTGGGAAAAAGGGCGTGTGCTTTTTTCCTGAATATATTCAGGAAAAATGCATATGCCCTTTTTGGCCAAATTCATCATTGGCGAAATTCAGCCGCTTTTCATGTGATTTAATGCCGAGTCCGATCTACTTCTTGAAATCCCTTTCCTGAAATTCTGCCTTGCTTTCAACTCCTTTTCGATGACTTGCCCCAAGACATTTTTCAACGATAGGTATCATTAACAACCTGCCGGTTTGTGAATTGCAGTGCCCCTGAGCTCCATTTTTCAACCTGCTTTCATGGGAACTGGCCACAAAACAGCAGGATTTCTTCAAGCCCTATTCTTGTTCTGGGGTCAAGATGAGGTTTTGCTAAATTCGTCTTCCTGATTAGAAATTAGAGTGAAATGTACCTGTCCAAACACCTAGGGCTTATCTCTCATTGGTTCCAACCGTTCCCCTTCATTCTATGGACAACTTCCACATTGTTCGAAACAGGATGTTGAAGGTGGTGATTTCCCGAGTGGGGAGATTGTTAGGAAAGAGGCTGGTGGAGGTAACCTGAGCACAAAGAGATGAGAAGATGAGGTGCCTTCTCCAAACTCTTCCCGATCACATTCTGTACCATCTTCTAGGTTTCCCATGCATGTTTTAGCTGTAGGAAGGTTCCCCTGCATGTGGAGATTTGGGTCACATGGAATGGGGACCTGGGAGTAGTACTCTATAGGGGCTGCATTTGCTGACCCATCATCACTAATCCTCTCAGGGCCATGAGTGTCCAGACTTAGGTGTCATCCAGCCTGGGTCTAGATGTGGTCAATCCAGGTTGCATCACAGCCCCTGAGAGAGTTTTGTAAGATTTTCTCTCTCTTTCACAGTATGTGTTTTTTTTTCTTTTTTAATTTATTTTTATAATGGGGTTTAGCTGATTTTCGATGCTGTGTTTATGCTGCTTTACACCCACTTGATTCACTTACAGAGAGATATCAATACATATGTTTTAAGATTCTTACTAGTCAGATATATTTTTCTGTGGTGAATAGGGTGCATTGTGTCCAGTTCACTGAGCAATGGGTAGGTCTTGTCTATTACATGTTTGGTTTATGGAACGGTATCTGTGCTAATTCCAAACTATTGCTTTATGCATCACCCCACCTCACCTTTCCCCTTAGGCAGCCATAAGTGTGTTTTCTAAATGTGTGACTCTGTTCTGTTTTGTAATTCAGTTCATGTGTAGCGATTTTTAGATTCCCCCTATAAGTGATATCTGATGATAAGTTTCTTTTTCTGTGTGACTTATTTCACTTAGAATCATCGTACCTAAATCCACTCATTATGCTGCTACTAGCCTTATGACATTGATTTCATGGCTGAGTGATATTCCATTGTACATAACTACCACAACTTCTTTATCCATTTTTCTCTTTCCTGGGATATTTAAGGTGTACCGAAGTCAAGGTTCTTGTAAAGAGAGCAGCCCTAAACTTTGGGGTGCCTGTGTCCTGTCGATTTTTGGTTTCCCCAAGATATACGCCCATGAGTGGAAGTGCCCTATGCTCTGTAGCTGTGTTTTTTAGATGTTTTAGGGAACACCATACACTTCGCCAGAGTGGCTGTTGGCCATTTACATCCCGCCCATCAGCGTAACAAGGCTCCCTTTTCTCCATGGCTTGTCCTGCATTTCTGGTTTTTACACTTGTTCAGGATGGCCCTTTTGACCGACGTGAAGTGAGACTTCTTTGTAGTGCTGATTTGCATTGCCCACGTGTTTGGTTGGCCAAAAAGGGCGTATGCGTTTTTTCCTGAATGTATTCAGGAAAAAACGCATACGCCCTTTTTGGCCAACTGCATCATTGTCTAAGTTCTGCCGCTTTTCATGTGCTTTAAAGGCGAGTCCAGTCTACCTCTTGAAAACTGTTTCCTGCAATTTTGCCTTGCCTTTAAATCCTTTTCGTTTCCTTACGTGAATATATTTTTGGTCAATAGTTATTATTTATAACCCTGCAGGTTTGTGAATTGCAGTGCCCCTGAGCTTCATTTTTCAACTCGCTTTTTTGGGAACTGGCCACAAAACCGCAGGATTGCTTCAGGCCCTATTCTGGTTCCAAGGGGCAGGCTGAGCCTTTGGTTAATTCTTCTTCCTGATTGGAAATTAGAGTGACATGTGCCTGTCCAAACACCTAGAGCTAGTCTCTCATTGTTTCCCCCTCTTCCCGTTCGTCCTCCAGACAATTTGCAAACTGTACGAAACTGGAGGTTATAGGTGCTGATTCTGCAAGTGGGGAGCTTGTTAGTAAAGAGGCTGGAGGGGTGAACCCAACTACCAGGAGATGAGGAGATGACGTGCCTTTTCCAAACTCTTTCCAATCAAACGGTGTACCATCTTCTGGGTGTCACAGGCATGTTTTAACTGTAGGAAGAGTCCCCAGCATGTAAGGAGAACACCAGGGATTTTTCCAAATCAGTGTCTCCCCGAACCCCAAACTGGGAAATTTTTAAGCTTCGGGTACATATATGTTCATTAAGGGCCATGGGCAGTAGGCAGAGTCCGAGCTTTAGATGATTGAAGTCTTCAGGGTCAGAAGCGCTAACCATCGGCCTACTTTAGGTTACATTTTATCTGTTGCTGATAGATGATGTAGATATAGATAAATATCTTTTCTTTTTCAGATCATTTCCCCTTAAATGTTATTACAAAATATTAAGTGTAGTTCCCTGTGCTCTACAGTAGTTCCTTGTTGATGATCTATTTCATACATAGCAGTGTGTATGTGTTAATCCCAAACTCTTAATTTATCCCTCCTCCAGGGTTTCCCCTTTGGTAATAATAAGTTATAAGATTTTATACTTCTCAGAAATGGGGGAGCTGAAAGAGAGGTATCATTTTCAGTGGAAAAACATTCAAAACTAGGTTGAAGCTTCAGCCGAGATTATTAGATGTACACCCTTGGAAAGAAATCCCTTCATTTCTCTAATGTTGACCTGAAAAGTAAGACAGACCCCTCCACTGAACTTGCTTATAATAAAGTGATGGAAATATCAAATGGAAGTGTTAGAAACGTTATTTTACACGAGCCTTATACACTGCTCTACGTTAATAACAGTTTGGCTCACACATCTGTTCATTGAAGTTACAATGTTCTCAAATTCTGTCACTGATCCTCCAGAGTGGGCCCCAACAAGGGTCCCCCTGCCCAGTGTCACTGGAGCCAACAGAACGAGACAGAGTTTGGTTCAGAAGCCAAGGAAAACTTTATATTTTGATCAGAGAATGGAGAGGTGAGAGCGTGCGCTCCCCCACAGGCTGTGGGCAGGGCTGCTGTGTAGGGATCCCGTCAGCGTCAGCGGGAGGGACGGGGCGGAGCTCTCGAGGGCCGGGTTGGCTGGAGCTCAGGCTCTATGTCGCGGAGTCTGCATGGGGCCCCGAGAGCTGAGGTGTTGGCCCAGCCATTTTGCACTAGGAAATCGGGTCTGAAGTGCCGGGTGTGAGGCCTCTGAATGCGGAACCGTAGCAGCACGTGAAATTAGACAAAGCACAAAGGAAAAAAGGTTAGACTTTATTTTATTGCCTAGATTATATTTTTATCTCCCAGGAATTTTTAATGGGCTTTGCCGGTGACAAACCCTTCCTCTGCCTTTAGTCCCATTCCTCATTATTGGGGCGCTGAGGGTGCAGACCCCTCTTCTGTAAATGCTTCGTGTTGAGTTGGGAGTCCTCATACCCAGGGGGAGGGGCAGAACTTATCCCCAGCAGCCTCCAGGTGAGGTTGATTGTCCCCAGGCCTCTTCCCTCACTGCTCGTCTGCCTGAGCACCAACATTTGAAGTTTTATAGAGTCTAATGACTTTTAAGGGTCCAGGAAAGAGATGCCCAGAGACACTAGGGTGGCCGGTTTTACCCCGGCCCCACATTTATTCGGCCACCTTAGGCTGACGGTTTCTGCCAGCCAAGACGCTCTGACCAGTAGTCTGTGCTTTCTTCAGTTAGGCCACTGAATTAACTTAAAAACAGCACCAGGTGTCAGATCCCTGCCTGGTCAACTCCCAGAGAGTCCAGGGCCGGTGGTGATCCAGGACCATGATGGCCACTGAGTCAACGGACTTTTGAAGTAGCCAGGAGTCCAGCCGGTCTCATTGGCCGCCGTCACCGCGGTGGCTGTTGGCTTTTCTATGGTGACAGCGTTATATACGCTTCCCCCGCCAAGCTTATTAGCTCCCCTCTGGGTGCGATAATTCCTGCAACCAGTAGTCTGCTCTTATGCGGCACACTCTTGTTGTTTTCTGGAAGAGAAGCTCCAGGTCAAGTGATGGTCACACAAGTCGTCATGGGGGCCTGTTGCCCCAGGTTGTCTCACAGGAGGTTGGAGCTTGAGGGCCTCCTCACTCGAGGTCAGTGTGCCCACGGAGCGATCCCTGCAACTGCAGGGCATGGTGGGTGGTTAAGATCACCAAGTGGGGTTCTTTTCCCTTAGGAGTCAGCTGGCCTTGCGGGCTGCTGATTTACAGGTTTTTAGATACCCCCAGTATCCTGGCTGGGTGGGGCGGCAGGCCCAGCCCTTGGTTACCGTAGTTTCCCCTACCTGGAGCGCATTCTTGAGTTGTTCCATTTCAAGTGGTCCCAGTTTTTGCACTAATACTCCAGGGGCGATTCACCTTCTACCGGGAAGGTAAAGGTCAAAGGGTTTAGTTAAATTTGGGAGGTCCAGGGCAAGGGCCTGAATTAACTGCTCTTTCAATTCTTGAAAGGCCGCTTCTGGATTCCATTCAAAAGGATCATCATCTTTTCCTTTCAATGTTTCATATAGAGGCCCAGCTATTAGACTGTAGTTAGGGATCCAGATGCAGCAAACCCCGGTCTCTCCAGGAACCCTTAAGCTGTTTTCTTGTTTTAGGAAGGGTAAGGCTGCAAATGGCTTCTTCCCTTTCCTGGGATGGGCTTCTCCGACCTTCTGTGAGAATGAAACCCAGGCAAGTCACCTTCGTCTGTGATATTTGAGCCTTTTTCTTGGACACCTTCTATCCTTTTTTGCCAGGGTAGTTCAGAGACCTCCTTAGTAGGGCTGGCGATCAGAATGTCGTCTGCATATTGAAGGAGGGTTCACTTCTCCAGAGGTAGATCTTTTAGGTCTTTAGCTAAAGTTTCCCCAAAGATGGTGGGGGAATTTTTGAACCCTTGCTGTAGGACAGCCCAGCAGTATTCTTTTTGTTGTATGTTGAGTCCTGCCAGTCAAAAGCTAAACTTTCTTGTGACTCTGGGACTAATGGAATACAGAAGAAGGCATCTTTTAAGTCTAATACAGAATACCACGTCCTGGTGGATGGTGGAATGACGAGCAGTGTGTAGTAATTAGGAACTACTGATGTATATCCTCGGTGGCTTCACTGACTGTCCTGACGTCCTTTACCAGGTACCCCGCAGCCCACGGGGCTCTCATGGGCAGGGCCCTCCCAGGATACAGAGATCACCTGGGCAGGTACCCTGGCAGGACTGGGCACACAGGAACTGTGCACATAGCCCTCATTGCAGAGCACCCCCAGCTCACCTGTCAGTCAGAGCTGACACAGAGCACCTCAGAGCAGGACTTGAACTAACAAACAGCAGCTCCGACAGGTCTGTGACCCTGGGCTTCACTCTGTGCAGCCTCACTCCACCTGGTCTTCCAGAGGCTTCCACTGCAGCTGGGGCACCAGGCCTCTGTCTCCACCCACCACCCCTCCTCTCCCTTACTCATGGCTTCTTCTCATTAGGAGAAGGTCTTCTTGAAGTTGTCTCCCACTCATGGACCAGATAAAATGATTAGAAAACAAGCCAGAGCTGCAGTCTCTTGTCTATCCTGACCCTCAGGACGCCACACCTATTGCTTGGACCTGGCCAGTGCAGCAGGGCCCATTTTCTCCAACTCTGCGCCCCTGATGGGCAAGGATTGGCTGACCTGCGCAGCCTCACTTGGCCGGCCAGCCCTCCCCAGGTGTACCCCTCCAGGCAGCAAGAGTGCCTGCAGCTGTGCCTGACGCCATATTCTCTGCCCCGTCAGCAGTCTTGGGGCTGGGCTGGTGGGACGGAGTAGGGCCCACGGCCTTGTGGGATGCCCGGTGTGAGTGCGGCTCTGCTGGACTTTCTGCAGGAGTTCCCAGGCTGCTCCCTGCTAAGGAAGACGATGTGTCACCCATACCTGCCATTGGAATTTCTCCCCGGGCAGAGGTGAGGAAGCAAGAAAAAAAGCAGTGGGGGCCAGGACAGGAGGGGTAACTCAAGTACGGAAATGGAAAGCTTCCAGAAGAGTGCCCGGGGCCACGACAATCCTGGCTGGCCTACAGGCACCGACTCGGCCTGCGTGCTGTCGCTGGTGTGGCTCCAAGTCCCTTCCTCTAGGCGTTAAAGTCTTTGTACATATTCAGGTGTTTTACCTGGGAAGGGTGGAAAAAGTTCAGGAGCAGCTGGCCTGGGGCTTAGCTCACGTTTACTTAGAGACGCCTCCTCACGGTCCCCCAGCTTTGCAATGAGGACGCTCCTTGCGGGGGTGCTGCTGGCTGTGTAGGAGACGATTCCCCACCTCTGACCAACTTCAGAATTGTTTACCACTGGAGCAAGTGCCCTGATAGGCTTTTCATCTTCATATCTGGTGGGTTCTGGGTTTTTTTTCCTTTTTTTTCTCTTTTTTTGGTTCAAGGTAGGTTTTATTCCTTTTTTTTGTATTTATAGATATAAGCATAGAAATAATTCATTCATATAAATACGTCTATGGGAAGAGAAGAACTTTTTCTTTCTGTTTTATTATTTTTTAATTTTTTAATTTAATTTAATTTATTTTTTTATACAGTAGGTTCTTATTAATTATCTATTTTATACATATTAGTGTATATATGTCAATCCCAGTCTTCCAATTCATCCCACACCCCCAGCCACTTTCCCCCCTTGGTGTCCATACGTTTGTTCTCTACATCTGTGTCTCTATTTCTGCCCTGCAAACGGGTTCATCTATACCATTTTTCTCGGTTCCACATATATGCATTTATATAAGATATTTGTTTTTCTCTTTCTCACTTACTTCACTCTGTATGACAGTCTCTATATACATACACGTCTCTACAAATGACCCAATTTTGCTCCTTTTTATGGCTGAGTAATATTCCATTTGTATATATGTACCACATCTTCTTTATCCATTCGTCTGTCAATGGGCGTGTAGGTTGCTTCCATGACCTGGCTATTGTGAATAGTGCTGCAGTGAACATTGCAGTGAATGTGCCTTTTTGAATTATGGTGTTCTCTGGGTATATGAGGGATTGCTGGGTCATATGGTAATTCTATTTTGTTTTTTAAGGAACCTCCATACTGTTCTCCATAGTGGCTGTATCAATTTACATTCCCACAAATAGTGTAAGAGGGTTCCCTTTTCTCCACACCCTCTCCAGCATTTGTTGTTTGTAGATTTTCTGATGATGCCCATTCTAACTGGTGTGAGGTGATACCTCACTGTAGTTTTGATTTGCATTTCTCTAATAATTAGTGATATTGAGCAGCTTTTCATGTGCTTCTTGGCCATCTGTATGTCTTCTTTGAAGAAATGTCTATTAATATCTGCCCATTTTTGGATCGGGTTTTTTTTTTTAATATTGAGCTGCATGAGCTCTTTATATATTTTGGAGTTAAATCCTTTGTCTTTTGATTCATTTGCAAATATTTTCTCCCATTCTGAGGGTTGCCTTTTCGTCTTATCTTTTCTTTTGCTGTGCAAAAGCTTTGAAGTTTCATTAGGTCCCATTTGTTTATTTTTGTTTTTATTTCCATTACTCTATGAGGTGGATCAAAAAATATCTTGCTGTGATTTATGTCAAAAAGTGTTCTTCCTATGTTTTCCTCTAACAGTTTTATAGTGTCCAGTGTTACATTTAGGTCTCAAATCCATTTTGAGTTTATTTCTGTGTCTGGTGTCAGGGAGTGTTCTAATTTCATTCTTTTACATGTAGCTGTCCAGTTTTCCCAGCACCACTTATTGAAGAGACTGTCTTTTCTCTATTGTATATCCATGCCTCTTTTGTCATAGATTAGCTGACCATAGGTGCATGGGTTTATCTCTGGGCTTTCTATCTTGTTCCATTGATCTATGTTTCTGTTTTTGTGCCAGTACCATATTGTCTTGATTACTCTAGCTTTGTAGTATAGTCTGAAGTCAGGGAGTCTGATTCCTCCAGGTCCGTTTTTTTCCCTCAAGACTGCTTTGGCTATTCGGGGTCTTTTCTGTCTCCATACAAATTTTAAGATATTTTGTTCTAGTTCTGTAAAAAATGCCATTGTTAATTTCATAGGGATTACACTGAATCTGTAGATTGCTTTGGGTAGTACAGTCATTTTCACAATATTTATTCTTCCAGTCCAAGGACATGGTATATCTCTCCACCTGTTGGTATCATTTTTAATTTCTTTCATCAGTGTCTTATAGTTTTCTGCATAGAGGTCTTTTGTCTCCCTAGGTAGGTTTATTCCAAGGTATTTTATTCTTTTTGTTGCAGTGGTAAATGGGAGTGTTTCCTTAATTTCTCTTTCAGATTTTTCATCATTAGTATATAGGAATGCAATAGATTTCTGTGCATTAATTTTGTATCCTGCAACTTTACCAAATTCATTGATTAGCTCTAGTAGTTTTCTTGTATTGTCTTTAGGATTCTCCATGTATAGTATCATGTCATTTGCAAACAGTGACAGTTTAACTTCTTCTTTTCCAATATGTATTCTTTTATTTCTTTTTCTTCTCTGATCGCTGCGGCTAGACCTTCCAAAACTATCTTGAATAATAGAGGTAAGAGTGGACATCCTCATCTCGTTCCTGATCTTAGAGGAAATGCTTTCTGTTTCTCACCATTGAGAATGTTGTTTGCTGTGGGTTTGTCATATATGGCCTTTATTATGTTGAGGTAGGTTCCCTCTATGCCCACTTTCTGTAGAGTTTTTATCATAAATGGGTGTTGAATTTTGTCAAAAGCTTTTTCTGTATCTATTGAGATGATCATATGGTTTTTATTCTTCAATTTGTTAATATGGTGTATCACATTGATTGATTTGCGTATATTGAAGAATCCTTGCATCCCTGGGATAAATCTCACTTGATCATGGTCTATGATCCTTTTAATGTGTTGTTGGATTCTGTTTGCTAGTATTTCATTGAGGATTTTTGCATCTATGTTCATCAGTGATATTGGTCTGTAATTTTCTTTTTTTGTAGTATCTTTGTCTGGTTTTGGTATCAGGGTGATGGTGGCCTCATGGAATGAGTTTGTGAGTGTTCCCTCCTCTGAAGTTTTTTGGAAGAGTTTGAGACGGGTGGGTGTTAGCTCTTCTCTAAATGTTTGATAGAATTCACCTGAGAAGCCATCTGGTCCTGGACTTTTGTTTGTTGGAAGATTTTTAATCACAGTTTCCATTTCATTACTTGTGATTGGTCTGTTCATATTTTCTATTTCTTTCTGGTTCAGTCTTGGAATGTTATACCTTTCTAGGAATTTGTCCATTTCTTCCAGGTTTTCCATTTTATTGGCATAGAGTTGCTTGTAGTAGTCTCTTATGATGCTTTGTATTTCTGCTGTGTCTGTTGTAACTTCTCCTTTTTCATTTTTAACTGTATTGATTTGAGTCCTCTCCCTCTTTTTCTTGATGAGTCTGGCTAATGGTTTATCAATATTGTTTATATTCTCAAAGAAGCAGCTTTTAGTTTTATTGACCTTTGCTATTGTTTTCTTTGTTTCTATTTCATTTATTTCTGCTCTGATTTTTATGATTTCTTTCCTTTTTCCTAGCAGTCTTTCCTTTCAAAACTTTGGGGGTTTTTTTCTTCTTTTTTCTCTAGTTCCTTTAGGTGTAAGGTTAGATTGTTTATTTGAGATTTTTCTTTTTTCTTGAGGTAGGCTTGTAGAGCTATAAAATTCCCTCTTAGAACTGCTTTTGCTCCATCCCATAGGTTTTGGATCGTCGTGTTTTCATTGTAATTTGTCTCTAGGTATTTTTTGATTTCCTCTTTGATTTCTTCAGTTACCTCTTGGTTATTTAGTAATGTATTGTTTAGCCTCCATGTGTTTGTGTTTTTTACGTTTTTTTCCCTGTAATTAATTTCTAATCTCATAGCGTTGTGGTCAGAAAAGATTCTTGATATGATGTCAACTTTCTTAAATTTACTGAGGCTTGATTTGTGAGCCAAGATGTGATCTATACTGGAGAATGTTCTGTGCACACTTGAGAAGAAATGTTATCTGCTGTTTTTGGATGGAATGTCCTATAAATATCAATTAACTCTATCGGGTCTATTGTGTCTTTTAAAGTTTCTGTTTCCTTGTTTATTTTTCATTTTGGATGATCCGTCCATTGGTGTAAGTGAGGTGTTAAATTCCCCCTCTATTATTGTGTTACTGTTGATTTCTTCATTTATAGATATTAGCAGTTGCCTTATGTATTGAGGTGTTCCTGTGTTGGGTGCATATATATTTATAATTGTTATATCTTCTTGGATTGATCCCTTGATCATTATTTAGTGTCCTTCCTTGTCTATTGTAACATTCTTTAAAGTCTATTTAAGTCTATTAAAATCTATCCATTTAAATCTAAGTCTATTTTTTTTAATAATTCATTTATTTTATTTATTTTTGGCTGCGTTGGGTCTTCGTTGGTGCACGTGGACCTTCTCTAATTGTGGAGAGTGTGGGCTACTCTTCATTGCGGTGCGCATGCTTATTGTGGTGGCTTCCCTTGTTGCGGAGCACGGGCTCTAGGCTCAGGGGCTTCAGTAGTTGTGGCATGTGGGCTCAGTAGTTGTGGCACACAGGCTTAGTTGCTCCGCGTCATGTGGGATCTTTCCGCACCAGAGCTTGAACCCATGTCTCCTGCATTGGCAGGCAGATTTGTAACCACTGCGCCACCAGGGGTTAAAATCTGATGAGTATTGCTACACCAGCTTTCTTTTGATTTCCATTTGCATGGAATATCTTTTTCCATCCCCTCACTTTCAGTCTGTATGTGTTCCTACGTCTGAAGTGGGTCTCTTGTAGACAGCATATATATGGGTCTTGTTTTTGTATCCATTCAGCAAGCCTGTGTCTTTTGGTTGGAGCATGTAATCCATTCATGTTTAATGTAATATCGATATGTATGTTCCTATTACCATTTTCTTAATTGCTATGGGTTTGTTTTTGTAGGTCCTTTTCCTCTCTTGTGTTTCCCACTTAGAGAAGCTCTTTTAGTATTTGTTGTAGAGCTGGTTTTGTGGTGCTGAACTCTCTTAGCTTTTGCTTATCTGTAAAGCTTTTGATTTCTCCATTGAATGTGAATGAGATCCTTGCTGGGTAGAGTACTCTTGGTGTAGGTTCTTCCCTTTCATCACTTTAAATATATTGCGCCAGTCCCTTCTGGCTTGTAGAGTTTCTGCTGAGAAATCAGCTGTTCCCTTGTCTTTTATTTGTCATTTTTTCCTTGTTGTTTTCAATAATTTTTTGTTGTCTTTAATTTTTGTCAATTTGATTATTATGTGTCTCAGCATGTTTCTCTTTGGGCTTATCCTGCCTAGGACTCTCTGTGCTTCCTGGACTTTGGTGGCTATTTCCTTTCCCATGTTAGGGAAGTTTTCAAAAATAATCTCTTCAAATATTTTCTCGGGTCCTTTCTCTCTCTCTTCTCTTTCTGGGACCCCTATAATGTGAATGTTGTTGCAGTTAATGTAGTCCCAGAGGTCTCTAGGGCTGTCATCATTTCTTTTCATTCTATTTTCTTTTTTCTGTTCTGTGGGAGTGAATTCCACCATTCTGTCTCCAGGTCACTTATCCGTTCTTCTGCCTCAGTTATTCTGCTATTGATTCCATCTAGGGTATTTTTCATTTCAGTTATTGTATTGTTCATCTCTGTTTGTTTATTCTTTAAATCTTCTAGGTGTTTCTTTTTTAATTCTTCTAGGTGTTTGTTAAACGTTTCTTGCATCTTCTCGATCTTTGCCCTCATTCTTTTTCCAAGGCCCTGGATCATTGTCAGTATCATTGTTCTGAGTTCTGAAAGGTTTCCCTCTTTTGAATTTTTTGGTTGATTTTCGATCTCTGGATTTTTTTGGGGCACGTGTCATTTAGGGACCTGCAATTATTGTTAATATTAAGTGATCATTAGCACTGGGTTTAAAGCTGCTGTTGTGGGAAACGGCCACAAGGTGGCAGCGTTTCTCCATTCCCAAATCTAGTTACTAGGGCAGTAGATCTTTCCTGGAAGTCATGTTTCTAGGTTGTAAATTAGAATGGAATGTGTCAGGAAAAACCCCCATAAGTTTATGTCTCAGTACATCTTGTTCGTTGTTTTAATGTATTTTTTCTAATCAGGGTAATGATTAGAATATTATTTGTTCTAAGTGTACACAATCTGGCTCATTAGTACATTATATATATCTATTCAAGTACAGATCCTCTTCTCATGTAAATTAATACAGAGTGTTCAGTAGCCCTGCCTTGGTATATGGTCGGTCTTTTTGATATATGTATTTTATATGTATTGGTATAGGTATGGTAACCCTAATCTTAATTTATCCATTCCTCCCACCTTTCCTTTTAGATAACCATAGTTTGTTTTCTAAGTCTGTGAGTGTCTTCTCTGTGGAAATAAGTTCATTTGTGTCAGTTGTTAGATAACACCTAGAAGTGATATCATAAGATATTTGTCTTTTGCTTTCCGACTTACCTCATGTTCTGTGATTATCTCTAGGCCCATTTATGGTGCTGCAAAGAGCAGTGTTTCACTGTTTTCAATGGTTAATATTCCATTGTGTACATGGATCACTTCTTGTGCATTCGTCTGTTGAGGGACATTTTGGTTGCTTCCATTTCTTGGCTATTGTGAATATGGATGCAGTGCAGCTTTGCCAGCCTGTGTCTTGTCAATTCTGGTCTTCTGAGGTGATAGGCCCAACAGTGGGCCTGATGGATCAAATGATAGCTCAATTTTTACTTGGAAACGTAGCTCCTTTCTGTTCTCATTATTGGCTCTTACCCCTTTACATCTCACCAGCAGCTGGAAGGTACACAGTTCTCTAAAACCTCTTCAGCATAGTTTTTGTAGACTTTTTTGCTGATTGTCATTCGACTGGTGTGTGTTGAAACAATTTTGTAGATTAGATTTGCTTGAGTCTAAGAATTCCTGGTGTTGAGCTTTTAGCCATTTTCCTTTTTTAATTTTAAAATAGCGAGTAAAACTTAATTTTTCATACGATTTTCTTGAAAAATTTGCACTGTTTTGAGTTTTTTTGGCCATTCCCTCCCTCAGGACATTTTTTGAGGGCAAGTGTCCTTTACAGCCCTGAGTCCTTGTGAATATTAAGTGACCATTAGCTGTGGGTTTAAAACCGCTCTTGCAGGAAACGGCCATAAGGCGGCAGCATTTCTACATTTACAACTCTGGGTACATGGGCAAGAGAGCCTTTCTGGAAATCGTGTTAGTAGGCTGCAAATTAGAGTGGAATGTGCCAAGTCAAACCCCCAACAGCTTATATCTCCTTACTTCTTGTTTGTTTTTTAAATTTAACTTTTATTTTGTATCAGAGCAAATTTGATACAATGTTGTGTTTTTTCTGGATGTACAGAATCTGGTTCATTATATCTATGCATCTATCTATTCATCTTTGGATCCTTTCCCATGTAGGTTATTACAGAGTGTTGAGTAGACCTCTCTTGCTATTCCATACGTCTTTGGTGATTATATGTTTCATATGTATTAGTATAGGTCTGTCAACCCCCATATCCTAATTTATCCATTCTTCACACCTTTCCATTTGGTTAAATGTAATTTTGTTTTCTTAATCTATGAGTGTCTTTCTCTAGGAAATAAGTTCATGGGTATCAATTTTTAGGTAACACCTATAAGTGATATCATAGGATATCTGTATTTCGGTTTTTTCCTTACTTCAAGTTGTGTGATTATCTCTAGATCCTTCTTTGTTGGTGAAAACGGCACTGTTTCATTCTTTTCCATGGTTAATATTCCATTGTGTACATGGACCACTTCTTCTTTGTGCATTCATTTGTTGATGGACATTTTGGTTGCTTCCAAGTCTTGGCTATGGTAAATATTGCTGCAGAGTAGGATTGTCAGCCTGTGTCTTTTTGATACTGGCCTTCTCAGGTGATGGCCCAGCAGTGGGCTAACCAGATCATATGGTAGCTCAATTTTTACCTTTAAACGCACGTCCATTTTGTTCCCACTACTGGCTGTTACCATTTTACATCCCACCAGCAGGTAGAGGGTACACAGTTCTCTACAACCCCTTCAGAATTTATTGTTTGTAGACTTTTTTGCTAATGATCATTTTGACTGTTGTGAGGTGTACGTTTTTGTAGATTGGATTTTCATGTCTTTATTAATTTCTGATGTTGAGCATTTTCCCCTGCCCCTTTTTGGTTAAAGAACAAAAAAAGAAAAGAGAAAATATGAGTAAAATATGCCTCTTGAAGTTGTGTTCTTGAAAGTTTGCCCTCTTTTGCAATTTTTGGTGTATTTTCAACCCCAGGATTTTTTTTGAGGGCAGGTGTCATTTACGGGCCTGCAATCATTGTGACTCTTAAGTGACCATTTGCACTGGGTTTAAAGCTGCTGTTGCAGGAAACGGTAAAACGGTGCAGCATTTCTCCATTCCCAAATCTGCTTACTAGGACAACACAGCCTTCTTGGAAACCTTGTTCCAAGGCTGTAAGTTAGAATGCAATGTGGAGAAAGAATCCTCATCATTTTTTGCCTCATTACTTCTTGTTCGTTTTTTTAATTTAATTTGTATTTTTTATCACAGTAAATTTGATTACAATGTTTTGTTTGTTCTAGGTATGCAAGATGTGGTTCTTTCACACATACACATATATCTATTCTTCTTCGGATCCTTCTCCCATGTAGCTTATGACACAATGTTGAGTAGTCTTCACTTGGTATTCCGTAGGTGTTTGGTGATTATGTATTTCACATGTGTTTGTATATCTCTGTTAACCCCAATATGGTAATGTATCCAATCCTCACACCTTTCCATTTGGTGAACCATAAGTTTTTTTAATGAATCTGTGGTTGCCTTTCTCTGTGGAAATATCTTCATTGGTATCAATTTTTAGGTAACACCTATTAGTGATATGATAGGATATGTGTCTTTCGCTTTCTGACTTACTTCAAGTTGTGTGATTGCCTCCAGACTCAACTATGATGTTGCAAACTGCATTGTTTCATTTTTTATCCTTGGCTAACATTCCATCTGTGCATGTACCAGTTTTTCTTTTTCCATTCATCTGTTGATGGACTTTTTGTTTGCTTCTATGTCTTAGCTATTGTGATACTGCTGCAGTGCAATTTTACCTGCCTGTGTCTTTGAAATTCTGCCTTGTTAGGTTAGAGGCCCAGAAGTGTGCCTGCTGGATCATATGGTAGCTCAATCTTTACCTTTTAAGGGCACCTCTATTCTGTTTTCATAAGTGGCTCTTAGCAGTTTATGTCCCACTTAATATTGAGGGTATACTTTTCTCCACAACCCTTTCAGCATTTATTGTTTTTAGGTTGTTTTTGCTGATGGTCATTCTTACTGGTGTGAGCTGATACCTCTTTGTGGTGGATTTACATGTGTCTAATCATTCCTTATATTGAGGTTTTAAACATGTCCTTTTTTTTTTTTAAAGAGTCAGTACAACTTACCTATTCAAATTGTTTTCTTGAAGTATGGGCCACATTTTGACTTTCTTTGGCCATTACTTCCCTCAAGACATTTTGAGGGCAAGTGTCATTTACAGCCCTGCAGTCCTTTTGAATTTGAAGTGACCAATAGCACAGGTTTTAAAGCTGCTGTTGCGGGTAACGGCCACAGGGCCTCAGCATTTCTACACTGCCCTCTCTGGTTACTAGGGAAACGGAACCTTCCTGGAAGTCATGTTCTTCGGTTGTAAATTCGAGTGGAATGTGACCGGGTAAACCTCCAAAGCTTATGTTTCCTTACTTATGTTTGTTTTTTATATTTAATTTATATTTTTTATTGGAGTAATATTCCATTGTGTACATGGACCACTTCTTCTTTGTCCATTCATCTACTGATGGACATTTTGGTTGCATCTATGTCTTGGCTACTGTGAATATGGCTGCAGTGCAGCTTTGCCAGCCTGTGTATTGTTGATTCTGGTATTGTAAGGTGATCGGCCCAGCGGTGGGCCTGCTGGATCGAATGGTAGCTCAATTTTTACTTTTAAACGTAGCTCCTTTCTGTTCTCATTATCGGCATTTACCACTTTACATCTCACCAGCAGCTAGAGTGTACACACTTCTCTACTAAATTCCCTTCAGCATTTATTGTTTGTAGACATGTCGCTGATGGTCATTTAACTGGTGTGAGTTGAAGCCTTTGTGTAGATTAAATTTGCATGAGTCTAATAATTCCTGATGTTGAGCTTTTACCCATTTTCCTTTTTGTTTTTTAAAAGAGTGTGTAAAATTTACCTTTTCATACTATCTTCTTGAAAAAATTGCTCTCTTTTGAATTTTTTTGGCCGTTCCCTACCTCAGGACTTTTTTTGAAGACAGGTGTCCTTTACAGCTGTGAGTCCTTGTGAATATTAAGTGACCATTATCTGTTGGTTTAAAGCCACTCTTCCGGGAAATGGTCACAAAAGGCAGCATTTCTGCATCTCCAACTCTGGGTATTTGAGCAAGACAGCCTTCCTGGAAATTGTGTTAGTAGTGTGCCAATTAGTAATGGAATGTGCCAGGGCAAACCCCCAAGAGCTTATATCTCCTTACTTCTTGTTTCTTTTTTAAAAATAATTTTTTTTCTTATCAGAGCAAATTTGATAAAAGTGGTGTGTTTGTTCTACGTGTACAGAATCTGGTTCAGTGTATCTATGTTACATGTATTTATCTATGGATCTTTCCCATTTAGGTTATTACAGACTGTTGAATAGACTTCTCTGGGTTCTCCATAGGTCTTTGGTGATTATATATTTCATATGTATTAGTATCTGTCTGTTCACCCCCATATCCTATTTTAAGCATCCCTCACACCTTTCCATTTGGTTAAACATAATTTTGTTTTTTTAATCCGTGAGTGTCCTTCTCTTGAAAATAAGTTCATGGCTATCAATTTTTAGGTAACACCTATAAGTGATATCATAGGATATCTGTCTTTCAGTTTCTTTCTTCAAGTTGTGTGATTATCTCTAGGTCCTTCAATGGTGGTACAAAGAGCACTGTTTCATGCTTTTCCATAGCTAATATCCCATTGTGTACATAAACCACTTCTTTGTTCATTCATCTGTTGATGGACATTTTGGTTGCTTCCAAGTCTTGGCTATAGTAAATATTGCTGCAGTGTAGGATTGCCAGCCTGTGTCTTTTTGATCCTGGTCTTCTCATGTGATAGGCCCAGCAGTGGGCCTACCAGATCATTCGGTAGCTCAATTTGTACCTTTAAACGCACGTCCGTTCTGTTCTCACTACTAGCTGTTACCAGTTTACATCCCACCAGCAGCTACAGGGTACACAGTTCTCTAAAACCCCTTCAGCATTTATTGTTTGTAGACTTTTTGCTGATGATCATTCTGACGGTTGTGCCATGAACATTTCTGTAGATTGGATTTGCATGTCTTTATTCATTTCTGATGTTGAGCATTTGTCCATGCCCTTTGATTGGTTAAAGAAAAAAAAAAGAAAAGTAATAATGTGAGTGACATACGCCTTTTGAAATTGTCTTCTTGAAAGGTTGCCCTCTTTTGAATTTTTTGGTCGATTATGGTCCCCAAGATTTTTTTTAGGGCAGGTGTCATTTACAGACCTGCAATTATTGTGAATAGTAAGTGACCATTAGCACTGTGTTTAAAGCTGCTTTTGCAGGAAACAATCACAATGCTGAAGCATTTCTCCAATCCCAACTCTGGTTACTAGGGCAACAGTGCGTTCCTGAAAGTCCTGTTCCTAGCTTGTAAATTTGAATGGAATGTGCCAGGAAAAACCCCCATAAGTCTATGTCTCATTATTTCTTGTTCGTTTTTTTAATTTAATTTTTGTTATCACAGCAAATTTGATTACAATGTTTTATTTGTTCTAGGTGTGCAAGATGTGGTTCTTTTACACATATACATATATCTATTCATCTTCGGATCCATTTGCCATGTATGTTATGAAACAGTGTTGAGTAGTCTTCTCTTGGTGGTCTGTAGGTCTTTGATGATTATATATTTCACATGTGTTTATCTTTGTTAACCCAAATATCCTAATGTATCCAATCCTCACACCTTTCCATTTGGTTAACCATGTGTTTGTTTATTGAATCTGTGATTGCCTTTCTGTGTGGAAATATCTTCATTGGTATCAATTTTTAGGTAACGCCTATAATTGATATCATAGGCTATGTGTCCTTTGCTTTCTGACTTACTTCAAGTTGTGTGATTACCTCTAGACTCATCTATGGTGCTGCAAATGGCATTGTTTCATTTTTTTCCTTGGCTAATATTACATCTGTACAGGTACAAGTTGTTCTTTGTCCATTGATCGGTTGATGGACTTTTTGGTTGTTTCCATGTCTTGGCTATTGTAATACTGCTGCAGTGCTGTTTTTCCTGCCTGTGTCTTTCCATTTCTGTCTTCTTAGGTTATAGGCCAAGGAGTGGGCCTGCAGGATCATATGGTATCTCAATGTTTACCTTTTAAAGGCAGCTCCATTCTGTTTTCATTAGTGGCACTTACAAGTTTACGAGCCACTTAAAGTTGAGGGTATTCATTTCTCCACAACCCCTTCAGGATTTACTGTTTGTATTTTTTTGCTGATGGTCATTCTGACCGCTGTGATCTGATACATTTTTGTGGTTGGATTTGCATATGTCTAATAATTCCTTATATTGAGCTTATAGCCATGTACTTTTTTTTTTTTAAAGAGTGAGTAGAGCTTACCTATTCAAATGGCTTCTTGAAGTCCGTGCCATATTTTGAATTCTTTTGGCCATTACCTCCCTCAACACATTTTGTTGGCAGGTGTCATTTATAGACCTGCAGTCCTTGTGAATATGAAGTGATCTTTAGCACAGGTTTTAAAGCTGCTGTTGTGGCAGACGGCCACAGGGCGGCAGCATTTCTACATTCCCCACTCTGGTTACTAGAGAAACAGTACCTTCCTGGAAGTAGTGTTCCTTGGTTGTAAATTAGAGTGGATTGTGCCCGGATAAACCCCCAAAGCTTATGTCTCCTTACTTACGTTTGTTTTTTATATTTAATTTATATTTTTTATCGGAGTAACATTCCTTTGGGTACATGGACCACTTCTTTCTGAATTCGTCTGTTGATGGACATTTTGGTTGTTCCAAGTCTTGGCTAGGTTAAATAGTGCTGCAGTGTAGTATTGTCAGCCTGTGTCTTTTTTGATTCTGGTCTTCTCATGTGATAGGACCAGTAGTGGGCTTACCAGATCATATGGTAGCTGAATTATTACCTTTAAACGCACCTCCTTTCTGTTCTCACTACTGGCTGTTACCAGTTGACATCCCACCAGCAGCTAGAGGGTACAGTTCTCTAAAACGCCTTGAGCATTTATTGTTTAGAGATTTTTGCTTATGATCATTCTGACTGTTGTCAGGTAAAAGTTTTTGTAGATTGGATTTGCATGTCTTTATTAATTCCTGATGTTGAGCTTTTTCCATGGCCTTTTTTGTTAAACAAAAAAAGAAAGAAAGAAAATAAAAAATATGAGTTAAATATGCCGCTTGAAATTGTCTTCTTGAAAGGTTGCCCTCTTTTGAATTTTTTCTTCGATACTCGAACCCAGGATTTTTTTTGAGGGCAGGTGTCATTTACAGAGCTGCAATTCTTGTGACTATTAAGTGACTCTTAGCAGTGTGTTTAAAGCTGCTTTTGCAGGAAACAGTCACAACAAGGCTGTGTGGCATTTCTCCATTCCCACATCTGGTTACTAGGGGAGCAGAGCCTTCCTGGGTGTAATGTTCCAACTTGTAAATTAGAATAGAATGTGCCAGGAAAAGCCCCCATAAGGTTATGTCTCATTACTTCTTGTTGGTTTTCTTAATTTAATTTTTATTTGTTATCACAGCAAATTTTATTACAATGTTTTGTTTGTTCTAGGTGTGCAAGATGTGGTTCTTTTACACATATACATATATCTATTCATCTTCGGATCCATTTCCCATGTGGGTTATGACACAATGTTGAGTAGTCTTCTCTTGGTATTCCGTAGGTCTTTGGTGCTTATATATTTCACATGTGTTGGTATATCTCTCTTTACCCCCAATATCCTAATTTATCCAATCCTCACACCTTTCCTTTTGGTTAACCATAAGTTTGTTGATTGACTCTTTGATTGCCTTTCTCTGTGGAAAAATCTTCATTGGTATCCATTTTTAGGTAACACCAATAAGTGATAGCATAGGATATGTGTTCTTCCCTTTCTGACTTACTTTGAGTAGTGATTACCCCTAGACTCATCTATGGGGCTGCAAACGGCATTGTTCCCTTTTTTCCTCGGCTAATATTCCACCTGTACATGTACCAGTTCTTCTTTTCCATTGATCTGTTGATGGACTTTTTGGTAGCTTCCATGTCTTGGCTATTGCAATAATTCTGCTGTGCAGTTTTGCCTGCCTGTGTTTTTCTAATTCTGTCTTCTTAGGTCATAGGCCCAGGAGTGTGCCTGCTGAATCCTATGGTACCTCAATGTGTACCTGTTAAAGGCACCTCCATTCTGTTTTCATTAGTGGCTCTTACCAGTTTAGTCCCACTTAGAGATGAGGGTACGCATTTCTCCACAGCCCCTTCAGCATTTATTGTTTGCTTAATTTTTGATGATGGTCATTCTGACCGGTGTGAGCTGATATGTTTTTGTAGATTGGATCTGCATGTCGTTAATAATTCCTAATGTTGAGGATTTTTCCACGCCCTTTTTTTTTGTTGTTAAAAAGAAAACAAAAAGTACGTGTAAAATATACCTCTTGAAATTCTCTTCTTGAAACCTTGCTCTCTTTTGAATTTTTTGCTCGATTTTTGACCCCATTATTTTTTTTTTGAGGGCGTGTGTCACTTACAGGATTGCAATTGTTGTTAATATGTAGTGAACATTAGCACTGGGTTGAAAGCTGCTGTTGTGGGAAACGGCCAAACGGCAGCAGCGTTTCTCCATTCCCAAATCTGCTTACTAGGGCAGCAGAACTTTCCTGGAAGTCGTGTTCCTAGGTTGTAAATTAGAATGGAATGTTCCAGGAAAAAACCCCATAAGTTTATGTCTCAGTACATCTTCTTCATTGTTATAATTTAATTTTTTTAATCAGGGTAATGATTAGAATATTATTTGTTCTAGGTGTACACAGTCTGGTTCATTTGTACATTATATATATCTTCATGTACAGATCCCCTTCCCATGTAAATTAATACAGAGTATTCAGTAGACCTCCCTTAGTATATGGTCGGTCTTTTTGATATATGTATTTAATATGTATTGGTATACGTATGGCAACCCTAATCTGAATTTGTCCATTGCTCCCACCTTTCCTTTTAGATAACCATAGTTTGTTTTCTAAGTCCGTGAGTGTCTTTCTGTGTGGAAAAAAGTCCATTTGTGTTAGTTGTTAGATAACACCTAGAAGTGATATCATAAGATATTTGTCTTTTGCTTTCTAACTTACCTCATGTTCTGTGATTATCTCTAGGATCCTCGATGGTGCTACAAAGAGCAGTGTTTCGTTGTTTTCCATGGCTAATATTCCATTGTGTACATGGACCACTTCTTCTTTGTCCATTCATCTGTTGATGGACATTTTGGTTGCTTCCATGTCTTGGCTTTTGTGAATATTGCTGCAGTGCACCTTTCCCAGCCTATGTCTTCTCGACTCTGGTCTTCTCAGGTGAAAGGCCCAGCGGCGGGCCTCCTAGATTGAATGACCCCTCAATTTTTACTTTGAAACGCAGTTCCTTTCTGTTCTCATTATTGGCTGTTACCACTTTACATCTCACCAGCAGCTAGAGAGTACACAGTTCTCTAAATCCTCTTCAGCATTTATTGTTTGTAGACTTTTTGCTGATGGTCATTCGACTGGTGTGTGTTGAAAACTTTTCGTAGATTAGATTTGCATGAGTCTAATAATTCCTGGTGTTGACCTTTTATCCATTTTCCTTTTTTTTTTAAAGAGTATGTAAAACTTACCTCTCATACGATCTTCTTGAAAAATTTGCTCTCTTTTGAGTTTTCTTGGCCACTCCCTACCTCAGAACATTTTTTTGAGGGCAGGTGTCCTTTACAGTCCTGAGTGCTTGTGAATATTAAGTGACCATTAGCCGTGGTTTAAAGCCGCTCTTGCGGGAAATGGCCACAAGGCGGCAAAATTACTACATTTACAACTCAGGGTAGTTGGGCAACAGAGCCTTCCTGGAAATTGTGTTAGTAGGCTGTAAATTAGAGTGGAATGTGCCAAGGCAAACCCCCAACAGCTTATATCTCCTTACTTCTTGTTTGTTTTCTAAATTTAATCTTTATTTTTTATCAGAGCAAGTTTGATAAAAATGTTGTGTATGTTCCAAGTGTACAGAATCTGGTTCATTATATCTATGTATCTATCTATTCATCTTTGGATCCTTTCCAATGTACGTTATACAGAGTGTTGAGTGGACCTCTCTTGGTATTCCATAGGTCTTTGGTGATTATATGTTTCATATGTATTAGTGTAGGTCTGTCACCCCCATAGCCTAATTTATCCATTCCTCACACCTTTCCATTTGGTTAAACATAATTTTGATTTCTTAATCCATGAGTGGCCTTTTCTTGGAAATAAGTTCAAGGGTATCATTTTTTAGGTAACACCTATAAGTGATATCATAGGATATCTTTCTTTTGGTTTCTTTCTTACTTCAAGTTGTGTGATTATATCTAGGTCCTTCTATGGTGGTGCAAACAGCACTGTGTCATGCTTTTCCATGGCTAATATTCCATCTGTACACGTACCAGTTCTTCTTTGTCCATTCGTCTCTTGATGGACTTTTTGGTTGTTTCCATATCTTGGCTATTGTAATATTGCTGCATTGCAGTTTTGCCTGCCTGTGTCTTTCCATTTCTGTCTTCCTAGGTTACAGGCCAAGGAGTGGGCCTGCGGGATCATATGGTATCTCAATGTTTACCTTTTAAAGGCAGCTCCATTCTGTTTTCATTAGTGGCACTTACCAGGTTATGAGCCCCTTAAAGTTGAGGGCATGCATTTCCTCACAACCTCTTCAGCATTTATTATTTTTATATTTTGCTGATGGTCATTCTGACCGGTGTGAGCTGATACCTTTTTGTGGTTGGATTTGCATATATCTAATAATTCCTTATATTGAGCTTATAGCCATGTACTTTTTTTTTGTTTTTTTAAGAATGAGTACAGCTTACCTATTCAAATGGTTTCTTGGAGTATGTGCCATATTTTGAATTTTTTTGGCCATTACCTCCCTCAACACATTTCGTTGGCAGGTGTCATTTATAGCCCTGCAGTCCTTGTGAATATGAAGTGATCTTTAGCACAGGTTTTAAAGCTGCTGTTGCAGCAAACGGCCACAGGGCGGCAGTATTTCTACATTCCCCACTGTGGTTAGTAGGGAAACAGTACCTTCCTGGAAGTAGTGTTCCTTGGTTGTAAATTAGAGTGGATTGTGCCCGGATAAACCCCCAAAGCTTATGTCTCCTTACTTGTGGTTGTTTTTTATATTTAATTTATATTTTTTATCGGAGTAATATTCCTTTGTGTACGTGGACCACTTCTTCTTTGTGGATTCATCTGTTGATGGACATTTTGGTTGTTCCAAGTCTTGGCTAGGTTAAATAGTGCTGCAGTGTAGTATTGTCAGTCTGTGTCTTTTTTTTTTTTTTTTTTTTTAGTCTGTGTCTTTTTGATTCTGGTTTTCTCAGGTGATAGGGCCAATGGTGGGCCTACCAGATCATATGGTAGCTCAATTTTTACCTTTAAATGCACTTCCTTTCTGTTCTCACTACTGGCTGTTACCAGTTGACATCCCACCAGCAGCTAGAGGGTACACAGTTCTCTAAAACCCCTTGAGCATTTATTGTTTAGAGATTTTTGCTTATGATCATTCTGACTGTTGTCAGGTAAAAGTTTTTGTAGATTGGATTTGCATGTCTTTATTAATTCCTGATGTTGAGCTTTTTCCATGGCCTTTATTGTTAAACCAAAAAAAAAATGTAAGTTAAATATGACTCTTGAAATTGTCTTCTTGAAAGGTTGCGCTCTTTTGAATTTTTTCATTGATATTCGAACCCAGGGTTTTTTTTGAGGGCAGATTTCATTTACAGTGCTGCAATTCTTGTGAATATTAAGTGACCCTTAGCAGTGTGTCTAAGCTGCTTTTACAGGAAACAGTCACAAGGCTGTGGCATTTCTCCATTTCTCCCCTCCCCATGTCCTTAAGTCCATTCTCTACGTCTGCATCTTTATTCCTGTCCTGCCCCTAGGTTCTTAATAAACTTTTTTTTTTTAGATTCCATGTATGTGTTAGCATATGGTATTTGTTTTTCTCTTTCTGATTACTTCACTCTGTATGAAAGACTCTAGGTCCATCCACCCCACTACAGATAACTCAATTTCATTTCTTTTTATGGCTGAGTAATATTCCATTGTATATATGTGCCACATCTTCTTTCTCTGTTCATCTGTCGATGAACACTTAGGTTGCTTCCATATCCTGGCTATTGTAAATAGAGCTGCAATGAACATTGTGGTACACGACTCTTTTTGAATTACGGTTTTCTCCGAGTATATGCCCAGTAGTGGGATTGCTGGGTCATACAGTAGTTCTATTTTTAGTTTTTTTTAAGGAACCTCCATACTGTTCTCCATAGTGGCTGTATCAATTTCCATTTCCACCAGCAGTGCAAGAGGGTTCCCTTTTCTCCACACCCTCTCCAGAATTTATTGTTTGTACATTTTTTCATGATCTCCATTCTGACTGGTGTGAGGAGATACCTCGTAGTTTTGATTTGCATTTCTCTAATGGTTAGTGATGTTGAGCATCCATTCATGTGTTTGTTGGTAATCTGTATATCTTCTTTGGAGAAATGTCTATTTAGCTCTTCTGCCCATTTTTCGATTGGGTTGTTTGGTTTTTTGATATTGAGCAGCATAAGCTGCTTGTAAATTTTGGAGATTAATCCTTTGTCAGTTGCTTCATTGGCAAATATTTTATCCCATTGTGAGGGTTGTCTTTTCATCTTGTTTATGGTTTCCTTTGCTGTGCAAAAGCCTTTAAGTTTCATTAGGTCCCATTTGTTTATTTTTGTTTTTATTTCCATTTCTCTAGGAGGTGGGTCAAAAAGGATCTTGCTGTGATTTTTGTCAGTTTTCTGCCTCTGTTTTCCTCTAAGAGTTTTATAGTGTCTGGCCTTACATTTAGGTCTTTAATGCATTTTGAGTTTATTTTTGTGTATGGTGTTAGGGAGTGTTCTAATTTCATTCTTTTATATGTAGCAGTCCAGTTTTCCCAGCACCACTTATTGAAGCAGCTCTCTTTTCTCCATTGTACATTCTTGCCTCCTTTATCAAAAATAAGGTGACCATATGTGCGTGAGTTTATCTCTGGGCTTTCTATCCTGTTCCATTGATCTACGTTTCTGTTTTTGTGCCAGTACCATACTGTCTTGATTACTGTAGCTTTGTAATATATTTGGAAGTCAGGGAGCCTGATTCGTCTAGCTCTGTGTTTCTTTCTCAAGATTGCTTCGGCTATTCAGGGTCTTTCATGTTTCCATACAAATTTAAAATTTTTTTGTTTTAGTTCTGTGAACAGTGTCATTGGTAATTTGATAGGGATTACATTGAATCTGTACATTGCCTTGGGTGATGTAGTCATTTTCACAATATTGATTCTTCCAGTCCAAGAACATAGTATATCTTTCCATCTGTTTGTGTCATCTTTGATTTCTTTCATGAATGTCTTATAGTTTTTGGAGTACAGGTTTTTGCCTCCTTAGGTAGGTTTATTCCTAGATATTTTATTATTTTTGATGCAGTGGTAAATGGCATTGTTTCTTTAATTTCTCTTCCTGATCTTTCAGTGTTAGTGTATAGAAATGCAACAGATCTCTGTACTTATTTTGTATCCTGCAACTTTACCAAATGCATTGATGAGCTCTAGGAGTTTTCTGGTAGCATCTTTAGGATTTTCTATGTATAGTATCATGTCGTCTGCAAACAGTGACAGTTTTACTTCTTTTCCGATTTGGATTCCTTTTATTTCTTTTTCTTACCTGATTGCCAAGGATACGATTTCCAAAATATGTTGAATAACAGTGGAAAGAGTGGACATCTATGTCTCGTTCCTGATCTTAGAGGAAATGCTTTCAGTTTTTGAGAATGATGTTAGCTGTGGGTTTGTCATACATGACCTTTATTATGTTGAGGTAGGTTCCTTCTATGCCCACTTTCAGGAGAGTTTTTATCATAAATGGGTATTGAATTTTGTCAAAAGCTTTTTCTGCATCTATTGAGATGATCACATGGTTTTTATTCTTCAATTTATTGATGTGGTGAATCATGCTGAGTGATTTGCAGATATTGAAAAATACTTGCATCCCTGGGATAAATCCCACTTGATCATGGTGTATGATCCTTAAATGTATTATTAGATTCAGTTTCCTAGTATTTTGTTGCGGATTTTTGTATCTATGTTCATCAGTGATATTGGCTGGTAATTTTCTTTTTCTTGAGGAATCTTTGTCCGGTTTTGGTATCAGAGTTTTGGTGGCATCATAGAATGAGTTTGGAAGTGTTCCTTCATCTGCAATTTTTTGGAACAGTTTCAAAAGGACACGTGTTAGCTCTTCTCTAAATTTTTTTTGAAGTTTATTTTACTTATTTTTTTATACAGCAGGTCTTTATTAGTCACCAATTTTATACACATCAGTGTATACATGTCAATCCCAATTGCCCAATTCGTCCCACCACCACCCCTACCCCCCCACCGCTTTCCCACTTTGGTGTCCATACGTTTGTTCTCTACATCTGTGTCTCAATTTCTGCCCTGCAAACCGGTTCATCTGTACCATTTTTCTAGGTTCCACACATATGCGTTAATATACGACATTTTTCTCTTTCTGACTTACTTCACTCTGTATGACAGTCTCTAGATCCATCCACGTCTCTACAAATGACCCAGTTTCGTTCTTTTTTATGGCTGAGTAATATTCCATTGTACATATGTACCACATCTTCTTTAACCACTCGTCTGTCAATGGGCATTTTGGTTGCTTCCATGACATGGCTATTGTAAATAGTGCTGCAATGAACATTGGGGTTCATGTGTCTTTTTGAATTATGGCTTTCTCTGGGTATATGCCAGGTAGTGGGATTGCTGGATCATATGGTTATTCAATTTTTAGTTTTTAAAGGAACCTCCTTACTGTTCTCCATAGTGGCTGTATCAATTTACATTCCCACCAACAGTGCAAGAGGGTTCCCTTTTCTCCACACCCTCTCCAGCATTTGTTGTTTGTAGATTTTCTGATGATGCCCATTCTAAGTGGTGTGAGGTGATACCTCGTTGTAGTTTTGATTTGCATTTCTCTAATAATTAGTGATGTTGAGCAGCTTTTCATGTGCTTCATGGCCATCTGTATGTCTTCTTTGGAGAAATCTCTATTTAGGTCTTCTGCCCTTTTTTGGATTGGGTTGTTTGTTTTTCTAATATTGAGCTGCATGAGCTGTTTATATATTTTGGAGATTAATCCTTTGTCCATTGATTTGTTAGCAAATATTTTCTCCCATTCTGAGGGTTGTCTTTTCGTCTTGTTTATGGTTTCCTTTGCTGGGCAAAAGCTTTTTAAGTTTCACTAGGTCCCATTTGTTTATTTTTGTTTTTATTTCCATTACTCTAGGAGATGGATCAAAAAAGATCTTGCTGTGATTTATGTCAAAGTGTGTTTTTCCTATGTTTTCCTCTAAGAGTTTTATAGTGTCCAGTCTTACATTTAGGTCTCAAATCCATTTTGAGTTTATTTTTGTGTATTGTGTTAGGGAGTGTTCTAATTTCATTCTTTTACATGTAGCTGTCCAGTTTTCCCAGCACCACTTATTGAAGAGACTGTCTTTTCTCCATTGTATATCTTTGCCTCTGTTGTCATAGATTAGTTGACCATAGGTCCGTGGGTTTATCTCTGGGCTTTCTATCTTGTTCCATTGATCTATGTTTCTGTTTTTGTGCCAGTACCTTATTGTCTTGATTACTGTAGTTTTGTAGTATAGTCTGAAGTCAGGGAGTCTGATTCCTCCAGCTCCGGTTTTTTCCGTCAAGACTGCTTTGGTTATTCGGAGTCTTTTCTGTCTCCATACAAATTTTAAGATTTTTTATTCTAGTTCTGTAAAAAATGCCATTGGTAATTTGATAGGGATTGCATTGAATCTGTAGATTGCTTTGGGTAGTATAGTCATTTTCACAATATTGATTCTTCCAGTCCAAGAACACGGTATATCTCTCCATCTGTTGGTATCATCTTTAACTTCTTTCATCAGTGTCTTATAGTTTTCTGCATACAGGTGTTTTGTCTCCCTAGGTAGGTTTATTCCTAGGTATTTTACTCTTTTTGTTGCAGTGGTAAATGGTAGTGTTTCCTTAATTTCTCTTTCAGATTTTTCATCATTAGTGTATAGGAATGAAGGAGATTGATGTGCATTAATTTTGTATCCTGCAAATTTACCAAATTCATTGATTAGCTCTCATAGTTTTCTGGTGGCATCTTTAGGATTCTCTATGTATAGTATCATGTCATCTGCAAATAGTGACAGTTTAACTTCTTCTTTTCCAATTTGTATTCCTTTTATTTCTTTTTCTTCTCTGATTGCTGTGGCTAGGACTTCCAAAACTATGTTGAATAATAGTGAGAGTGGACATCCTCGTCTTGTTCCTGATCTGAGAGGAAATGCTTTCAGTTTTTCAACATTGAGAATGATGTTTGCTGTGGGTTTGTCATATATGGCTTTTATTATGTTGAGGTAGGTTCCCTCTGTGCCCACTTTCTGGAGAGTTTTTATCATAAATGGGTGTTGAATTTTGTCGAAAGCTTTTTCTGCATCTATTGAGATGATCATATGGTTTTTATTCTTCAGTTTGTTAACATGGCTTATCACATTGATTGATTTGCGTATATTGAAAAATCTTTGCATCCCTGGGATAAATCCCACTTGATCATGGTGTATGATCCTTGTAATGTGTTGTTGGATTCTGTTTGCTAGTATTTCATTGAGGATTTTTGCATCTATATTCATCAGTGATATTGGTCTGTAATTTTCTTTTTTTGTAGCATCTTTGTCTGGTTTTGATATCAAGGTGATGTTGGCCTCATAGAATGAGTTTGGGAATGTTCCTTCCTCTGCAAATTTTTGGAAGAGTTTGAGAAGGATGGGTGTTAGCTCTTCTCTAAATGTTTGATAGAATTCACCTGTGAAGCCATCTGGTCCTGGACTTTTGTTTGTTGGAAGATTTTTAATCACAGTTTCAACTTCAGTACTTGTGATTGGTCTGTTCATATTTTCTATTTCTTCCTGGTTCAGTCTTAGAAGGTTATACCTTTCTAAGGATTTGTCCATTTCTTCCAGGTTGTCCATTTTATTGGCATAGAGTTGCTTGTAGTAGTCTTTTAGGATGCTTTGTATTTCTGCTGTGTCTGTTGTAACTTCTCCTTTTTCATTTCTAATTTTATTGATTTGAGTCCTCTCTCTCTTTTTCTTGATGAGTCTGGCTAATGGTTTATCAATTTTGTTTATCTTCTCAAAGAACCAGCTTTTCGTTTTATTGATCCTTGCTATTGTTTTCTTTGTTTCTATTTCATTTATTTCTGCTCTGATCTGTATGATTTCTTTCCTTTTGCTAACTTTGGGGGGTTTTTTTGTTCTTCTTTCTCTAGTTCCTTTAGGTGTAAGGTTAGATATTTTATTTGAGATGTTTCTTGTTTCTTGAGGTAGGCTTGTATAGCTATAAACTTCCCTCTTAGAACTGCTTTTGCTGCATCCCATAGGTTTTGGATTGTCGTGTTTTCATTGTCACTTGTCTCTAGGTATTTTTTGATTTCCTCTTTGATTTCTTCAGTGATCTCTTGGTTATTTAGTAACTTATTGTTTAGCCTCCACGTGTTTGTGTTATTACATTTTTTTCCCTGTCTTTCATTTCTAATCTCATAGCGTTGTGGCCAGAAAAGATGCTTGATATGATTTCAATTTTCTTAAATTTACTGAGGCTTGATTTGTGACCCAAGATGTGTTCTATCCTGGAGAATGTTCTGTGAGCACTTGAGGAGAAAGTGTACTCTGCTGTTTTTGGATGGAATGTCCTGTAAATATCAATTAAATCTATCTGGTCTATTGTGTCATTTAAATCTTCTGTTTCCTTGTTTATTTTCATTTTGGATGATCTGTCCATTGGTGCAAGTGAGGTGTTAAAGTCCCCCACTCTTATTGTGTTACTGTCGATTTCCTCTTTTATACCTGTTAGCAGTTGCCTTATGTATTGAGGTGCTCCTGTGTTGGGTGCATATATATTTATAATTGTTATATCTTCTTCTTGGATTGATCCCTTGATCATTATGTAGTGTCCTTTTCTCTGGTAACATTCTTATTTTAAAGTCTATTTTATCTGATATGAGTATTGCTACTCCAGCTTATTTTTGTTTTCCATTTGCAAGGAATATCTTTTTCCATCCCCTCACTTTCAGTCTGTATGTGTCCCTAGGTCTGAAGTGGGTCTCTTGTAGACAGCATACAGATGGGTATTGTTTTTGTATCCATTCAGCAAGCCTGTGTCTTTTGGTTGGAGCATTGAATCCATTCATGTTTAAGGTAATTATCGATATGTATGTTCCTATGACCATTTTCTTAACTGTTTTGGGTTTGTTTTTGTAGGTCCTTTTCTTCTCTTGTGTTTCCCACTTAGAGAAGTTCCTTTAGGATTTGTTGTAGAGCTGGTTTGGTGGTGCTGAATTCTCTTAGCTTTTGCTTGTCTGTAAAACTTTTGATTTCTCCATCGAATGTGAATGAGATCCTTGCCGGGTAGAGTAATTTTGGTTGTAGGTTCTTCCCTTTCAACACTTTAAGTGTATCATGCCACTACCTTCTGGCTTGTAGAGTTTCTGCTGAGAAATCAGCTGTTAACCTTATGAGAGTTCCCTTGTATGTTATTTGCTGTTTTTCCCTTGCTTCTTTCAATAATTTTTCTTTGTCTTCAATTTTTGCCAGTTTGATTACTGTGTGTCTCAGCGTGTTTCTCCTTGGGTTTATCCTGTATGGAACTCTCTGAGCTTCCTGGACTTGGGCGGCTATTTCCTTTCCCATGTTAGGGAAGTTTCCGACTATAATCTCTTCAAATATTTTCTCGGGTCCTTTCTCTCTCTCTCTTCTCCTTCTGGGACCCCTATAATGCGAATGTTGTTGCGTTTAATGTTGTCCCAGAGGTCTCTTAGGCTGTCTTCATTTCTTTTCATTCTTTTTTTTTTTATTCTGTTCCACAGCAGTGAATTCTACCATTCTGTCTTCCAGGTCACTTAACCGTTTTTCTGCCTCAGTTATTCTGCTATTGATTCCTTCTAGTGTAGTTTTCATTTCAGTTATTGTATTGTTCATCTCTGTTTGTTCTTTAATTCTTCTAGGTGTTTGTTTAAAATTTCTTGCATCTTCTCGATCTTTGCCTCCATTCTTTTCCCAAGGTCCTGGATCATCTTCACTATCATTATTCTGAATTCTTTTTCTGGAAGGTTTCCTATCTCCACTTCATTTAGTTGTTTTTCTGGGGCTTTATCTTGTTCCTTCATCTGGTACCTAGCCCTCTGCCTTTTCATCTTGTCTGTCTTTCTGTGAATGTGTTTTTAGTTCCACAGGCTGCAAGATTGTAGTTCTTCTTGCTCCTTGTCTTCCGTCTGGTGGATCTTCTCTAAATGTTTGATAGAATTTGCCTATGAAGCAATCTGGTCCTGGACTTTTGTATGTTGGCAGCTTTTATTTAGTTTTTTAACATCTTTATTGGAGTATAATTACTTTACAGTGGTGTGTTAGTTTGTGCTGTATAACAAAGTTAATCACTACACATACACATATCCCCATATCTTCTCCCTCTTGCGTCTCCCTCCCTCCCTGCTATTCCCGCCCCCTCCCCCAGGGTGGTCACAGAGCATTGAGCTGATCTCCCTGTGCTATGCGGCTGCTTCCCACTAGCTCTCTATTTTACACTTGGTAGTGTATATATGTCCATGACACTCTCTCACTTTGTCCCAGCTTACCCTTACCCCTCCCCATGTCCTTAAGTGCATTCTCTACATCTGCATCTTTACTCCTGTCCTGCCCCTAGGTTCTTAATAAACTTTTTTTTTTAGGTTCCATATGTATGTGTTAGCATACGGTATTTGTTTTTCTCTTTCTGATTACTTCACTCTGTATGACAGACTCTATTTCCATCCACCTCACTACAAATAACTCAGTTTCATTTCTTTTTATGACTGAGTAATATTCCATTGTATATATGTGCTGCATCTTCTTTCTCCGTTTATCTGTCGATGGACACTTAGGTTGCTTCCATGTCCTCGCTATTGTAAATAGAGCTGCAATGAACATTGTGGTACGTGACTCTTTTTGAATTATGGTTTTCTCCGAGTATATACCCAGTAGTGGGATTGCTGGGTCGTACAGTAGTTCTCTTTGTAGTTTTTTTTAAGGAACCTCCATACTGTTCTCCATAGTGGCTGTATCAATTTCCATTTCCACCAACAGTACAAGAGGGTTCCCTTTTCTCCACACCCTCTCCAGCATTTATTGTTTGTACATTTTTTCATGATCTCCATTCTGACTGGTGTGAGGAGATACCTCATAGTTTTGATTTGCATTTCTCTAATGGTTAGTGATGTTGAGCATCCATTCATGTGTTTGTTGGCAATCTGTATATCTTCTTTGGAGAAATGCCTATTTAGCTCTTCTGCCCATTTTTGGATTGGGTTGTTTGGTTTTGTGATATTGAGCTGCATAAGCTGCTTGTAAATTTTGGAGATTAATCCGTTGTCAGTTGCTTCATTGGCAAATATTTTCTCCCATAGTGAGGGTTGTCTTTTCATCTTGTTTATGGTTTCCTTTGCTGTGCAAAAGCTTTTAAGTTTCATTAGGTCCCATTTGTTTATTTTTGTTTTTATTTCCATTCCTCTAGGAGGTGGGTAAAAAAGGATCTTGTTGTGATTTATGTCATAGAACGTTCTGCCTCTGTTTTCCTCTAAGAGTTTTATAGTGTCTGGCCTTACATTTAGGTCTTTAATCAATTTTGAGTTTATTTTTGTGTATGGTGTTAGGGAGTGTTCTAATTTCTTTCTTTTACATGTAGCTGTCCAGTTTTCCCAGCACCACTTATTGAAGAGGCTCTCTTTTCTCCATTGTATATTTTTGCCTCCTTTATCAAAAATAAGGTGACCATATGTGCGTGGGTTTATCTCTGGGCTTGCTATCCTATTCCATTGATCTACATTTCTGTTTTTGTGCCAGTACCATACAGTCTTTTGTTTGTTTGTTTTTTCATCTCTCTCTTTTTTTGTAACATCTTTATTGGAGTATAATTGCTTTACAATGTTGTGTTAGTTTCTGCTTTATAACAAAGTAATCAGTTATACATATACATATATTCCCATATCTCTTCCCTCTTGCGTCTCCTTCCCTCCCACTCTCCCTATCCCACCCCTCTAGGTGGTCACAAAGTACCGAGATTATCTCCTTGTGCTACGTGGCTGCTTCCCACTAGCTATCTATTTTATGTTTGGTTGTGTGTATATGTCGATGCCATTCTCTCACTTTCTCACAGCTTACCCTTCCGCCTCCCCTTATCCTCAAGTCCATTCTCTAGTAGGCTTGTGTCTTTATTACCGTCCTGCTCCTAGGTTCTTCATGACCATTTTTTTTTCTTAGATTCCATATATATGTGTTAGCATACGGTATTTGTTTTTCTGTTTCTGACTTACTTCACTCGGTATGACAGTCTCTATGTCCACCCACCTCACTATAAATAACTCAATTTCATTTCTTTTTATGGCTGAGTAATATTCCACTGTATATATGTGCCACATCTTCTTTATCCATTCATCTGTCGATGGGCACTTAGGTTGCTTCCATGTCTTGCCTATTGTAAATAGAGCTGCAGTGAACATTTTGGTACATGACTCTTTTTGAATTATGGTTTTCCAGGGTATATGCCCAGTAGTGGGATTGCTGGGTCGTATGGTAGTTCTATTATTAGATTTTTAAGGAACCTCCTTACTGTTCTCCGTAGTGGCTGTTTCAATTTACATTCCCACCAACAGTGCAAGAGGGTTCCCTTTTCTCCACACCATCTCCAGCATTTATTGTTTGTAGATTTTTTGATGATGGCCATTCTGACCGGTGTGAGATGATATCTCATTGTCGTTTTCATTTGCATTTCTCTAATGATTAATGATGTTGAGCATTCTTTCATGTGTTTGTTGGCACTCTGTATATCTTCTTTGGAGAAATGTGTATTTAGGTCTTCTGCCCATTTTTGGATTGGGTTTTCTTTTGTTTTTTGATATTAAGCTGCATGAGCTGCTTGTAAATTTTGGAGGTTAATCCTTTGTCTGTTGCTTCATTTGGAAATATTTTCTCCCATTCTGAGGGTTGTCTTTTCATCTTGTTTACGGTTTCCTTTGCTTTGCAAAAGCTTTTAACTTTCGTTAGTTCCCATTTGTTCATTTTTGTTTTTATTTCCATTTCTCTAGGAGGTGGGTCAAAAAGGATCTTCCTGTGATTTATCTCATAGAGTGTTCTGCCTATGTTTTCCTCTATGAGTTTGATGGTGTCTGGCCTTACATTTTGGTCCTTAATCCATTTTGAGTTTATTTTTGTGTATGGTGTTAGGGAGTGTTCTAATTTCATACTTTTACATGTACCTGTCCAGTTTTCCCAGCACCACTTATGGAAGAGCCTGTCTTTACTCCACTCTATATTCTTGCCTCCTTTATCAAAGGTAAGGTGATCATATGTGCGTGGGTTTATCTCTGGGGTTTCTATCCTGTTCCATTGATCTATATTTCTGTTTTTGTGCCAGTACCATACTGTCCTGATTACTGTGGCTTTGTAGTATAGTCTGAAGTCAGGGAGCCTGATTATTCCAGCTCAGTTTTTCTTTCTCTAGATTGCTTTGGCTATTCAGGGTCTTTTGTGTTTCCATACAAATTGTGAAATTTTTTGTTCCAGTTCTGTGGAAAATGCCAGTGGTAGTTTGATAGGGATTGCATTGAATCTGTAGATTGCTTTGGGTACTAGAGTCATTATTACAATGTTGATTCTTCTAATCCAAGAATATGGTATATCTCTCCATCTATTTGTATCATCTTTAATTTCTTTCATTAGTGTCTTATAATTTTCTGCATACAGGTCTTTTGTCTCCTTAGGTAGGTTTATTCCTAGATATTTTATTCTTTTTGTTGCAGTGGTAAATGGGAGTGTTTTCTTAATTTCACTTTCAGATTTTTCATCATTAGTGTATAGGAATGCAAGACATTTCAGTGCATTAATTTTGTATTCTGCTACTTTACAACATTCATTGGTTAGCTCTAGTAGTTTTCTGGTAGCATCTTTAGGATTCTCTATGTATAGTATCATGTCATCTGCAAAGAGTGACAGCTTTACTTATTCTTTTCCAATTTGGATTCCTTTTGTTTCTTTTTCTTCTCTGATTGCTGTGGCTGAAACATCCAAAACTATGTTGAATAATAGTGGTGAGAGTGGGCAACCTTGTCTTGTTCCTGATCTTAGTGGAAATGGTTTCAGTTTTTCACCATTGAGGACGATGTTGGCTGTGGGTTTGTCATATATGGCTTTTATTATGTTGAGGAAAGTTCCCTCTGTGCCTACTTTCTGGAGGGTTTTTATCATAAATCAGTGTTGAATTTTGTCAAAAGCTTTCTCTGCATCTATTAAGATGATAGTATGGTTTTTCTCCTTCAATTTGTTAATATGTTGTATCACATTGACTGATTTGCATATATTGAAGAATCCTTGCATTCCTGGGATAAACCCCATTTGATCATGGTGTATGATCCTTTTAATGTGCTGTTGGATTCTGTTTGCTACTATTATGTTGAGGATTTTTGCATCTGTGTTCATCAGTGATATTGGTCTGTAGTTTTCTTTCTTTGTGCCATCGTTGTCTGGTTTTGGTATCAGGGTGATGGTGGCCTTGTAGAATGAGTGTGGGAGTGTTCCTCCCTCTGCTATATTTTGGAAGAGTTTGAGAAGGATGGGTGTTAGCTCTTCTCTATATGTTTGATAGAATTCACCTGTGAAGCCATCTGGTCCTGGGCTTTTGTTTGTTGGCGGATTTTTAATCACAGTTTCAATTTCAATGCTTGTGATTGGTCTGTTCATATTTTCTATTTCTTCCTGGTTCAGTCTCAGAATGTTGTGCTTTTCTAAGAATTTGTCCATTTCTTCCAGGTCGTCCATTTTATTGGCATAGAGTTGCTTGTAGTAATCTCTCATGTTCCTTTGTATTTCTGCAGTGTCAGTTGTTACTTCTCCTTTTTCATTTCTAATTCTATTGATTTGAGTCTTTCCCTTTTTGTCTTGATGAGTCTGCCTAATGATTTATCAATTTTGTTTACCTTCTTAAGGAGCTAGCTTTTAGTTTTATTGATCCTTGCTATCGTTTCCTTCATTTCTTT
The DNA here is from genome assembly GCF_028023285.1 of Balaenoptera ricei. Classification (NCBI taxonomy): domain Eukaryota; kingdom Metazoa; phylum Chordata; class Mammalia; order Artiodactyla; family Balaenopteridae; genus Balaenoptera; species Balaenoptera ricei. The sequence continues at coordinate 84,372,100 of NC_082640.1, read as the reverse complement.
TTCATTTATTTCTGATCTGATCTTTATGATTTCTTTCCTTCTGCTAACTTTGGGGTTTTTTTGTTCTTCTTTCTCTAATTGCTTTAGGTTTAAGCTTAGGTTGTTTATTTGAGATGTTTCTTGTTTCTTAAGGTAGGATTGTATTGTTATAAAGTTCCCTCTTAGAACTGCTTTTGTTGCATCCCATAGTTTCTGGGTTATCATGTTTTCATTGTCATTTGTTTCTAGGTATTTTTTGATTTCCTCTTTGACTTCTTCAGTGATCTCTTGGTTATTAAGTAGTGTATTGTTTACCCTCCATGTGTTTGTATGTTTTACAGATTTTTTCCTGTAATTGATATCTAGTTTCATAACATTGTGATCAGAAAAGGTACTTGATATGATTTCAATTTTCTTAAATTTACCAAGGCTTGATTTGTGACCCAAGATATGATCTATGCTGGAGAATGTTCCATGAGCACTTGAGAGAAAGTGTATTTTGTTGTTTTTGGATGGAATGTCCTATAAATATCAATTAAGTCCATCTTGTTTAATGTATCATTTAAAGCTTGTGTTTCCTTATTTATTTTCATTTTGGATGATCTGTCCATTGGTGAAAGTGGGGTGTTAAAGTCCCCTACTATGATTGTGTTACTGTCGATTTCCCCTTTTATGGCTGTTAGTATATGCCTTATGTATTGAGGTGCTCCTATGTTGGGTGCATAAATATTTACAATTGTTATATCTTCTTCTTGGATTGATCCCTTGATCATTATGTAGTGTCCTTCTTTGTCTCTTGTAATAGTCTTTATTTTAAAGTATTTTGTCTGATATGCGAATTGCTACTCCAGCTTTCTTTTGATTTCCATTTGCATGGAATATCTTTTTCCATCCTGTCAGTTACAGTCTGTATGTTTCCCTAGGTCTGAAGTGGGTCTCTTGTAGACAGCATATATATGGGTCTTGTTTTTGTATCCATTCAGCCAATCTATGTCTTTTGGTTGAGGCATTTAATCCATTTACATTTAAGGTAATTATTGATATGTATGTTCCTTTTACCATTTTCTTAATCGTTTTGAGTTTGTTATTGTAGGTCTTTTCCTTCTCTTGTGTTTCCTGCCTATAGAAGTTCCTTTAGCATTTGTTGTAAAGCTGGTTTGGTGGTGCTGAATTCTCTTAGCGTTTGCTTGTCTGTAAAGGTTTTAATTTCTCCATCAAATCTGAATGAGGTCCTTGCTGAGTAGAGTAATCTTGGTTGTAGATTTTTCTCCTTCATCACTTTAATTATGTCCTGCCACCCCCTCTGGCTTGCAGAGTTTCTGCTGAAAGCTCAGCTGTTAACCTTATGGGGATTCCCTTGTGTGTTATTTGTTGTTTTTCTCTTGCTGCCTTTAATACGTTTTCTGTATATTTAATTTTTGATAGTTTGATTAATATGTGTCTTGGCGTGTTTCTCCTTGGATTTATCCTGTATGGGACTCTCTGTGCTTCCTGGACTTGATTAACTATTTCCTTTCCCATATTAGGTAATTTTTCAACTATAATCTCTTCAAGTATTTTCTCAGGCCCTTTCTTTTTCTCTTCTTCTTCTGCGGCCCCTATAATTCGAATGTTGGTGCGTTTTATGTTGTCCCAGAGGTCTCTGAGACTGTTCTTAATTCTTTTCATTCTTTTTTCTTTATTCTGCTCTGCAGTGGTTATTTCCACTATTTTATCTTCCCAGTCACTTATCCGTTCTTCTGCCTCAGTTATTCTGCTACTGATTCCTTCTAGAGAATTTTAAATTTCATTTATTGTGTTGTTCATCATTGTTTGTTTGCTCTTTAGTTTTTCTAGGTCCTTGTTAAACGTTTCTTGTATTTTCTCCATTCTATTTCCAAGGTTTTGGACCATTGTTACTATCATTATTCTGAATTCTTTTTCAGGTAGACTGCTTATTTCCTCTACATTTGTTTGGTCTGGTGGGTTTTTACCTTGCTCCTTCATCTGCTGTGTGTTTCTCTGTCTTCTCATTTTCCTTCACTTACTGTGTTTGGTGTCTCCTTTTCACAGGCTGCAGGTTCGTAGTTCCCGTTGTTTTTGGTGTCTGCCCCCAGTGGCTAAGGTTGGTTCAGTGGGTTTTGTAGGCTTCCTGGTGGAGGGGACTTGTGCCTGTGTTCTGGTGGATAAGGCTGGATCTTGTCTTTCTGGTGGGCAGGACCGCATCTGGTGGTGTGTTTTGGTGTGTCTGTGACCTTACTATGATTTTAGGCAGCCTCTGTGCTAATGTGTGGGGTTGTGTTCCTGTTTTGCTAGTTGTTTGGCATAGGGTGTCCAGCACTGTAGCTTGCTGGTTGTTTAGTGGAGCTGGGTCTTAGCATTGAGACTGAGATCACTGGTAGAGCTTTCGCCATTTGATATTACGTGGAGCTGGGAGGTCTCTGGTGGACCAGTGTTCTGAACTTGGCTCTCCCACCTCAGAGGCGCAGACCTGACACCCGGCCAGAGCACCAAGATCCTGTCAGCCACATGGCTCAGTAGAAAAGGGAGAAAATAAGAAAGAAAGAAAAAAATAAAATAAAGTTATTAAAATAGAAAATAATTATTAAAAATAAAAAAAATTTAAAGTAATGAAAAATAAATAAAAGAAAAAAGAAGAGAGCAACCAAACCAGAAAACAAACCCACCAATGATAACAAGTGCTAAAAACTATACTAAAAATACAAAAGATACCAAAAAAGAAAACCACCAAAAAAAAAAAAATTTGACCAACAGAACCCTAGGACAAATGGTAAAAGCAAAGCTATACAGACAAAATCACACAGAGTAGCATACACATACATACTTACAAAAAGAGGAAAAGCAAAAAAGTATATATATCATTGCTCCCAATGTCCACCACCTCAATTTTGGGATGATTCGTTGTCTATTCAGGTATTCCAAAGATGTGGGGTTCATCAAGTTTATTGTGGAGATTTAATCCACTTCTCCTGAGGCTGCTGGGAGAGATTTCCCTTTCTCTTCTTTGTTTGCATAGCTCCTGGGATTCAGCTTTGGATTTGGCCCCCACCTCTGCAGGTAGGTTGCCTGAGGGCACCAGTTCTTCGCTCAGACAGAACAGGGTTAAAGTAGCAGCTGATTAGAGGGCTCTGGCTCACTCCCACCAGGGAGAGGGAAGGATATGGAATGCAGGGCAAGCCTGTGGCGGCAGAGGGCTGTCTGACATTGCAACAGCCTGAGGCATGCCTTGTGTTCTCCTCAGGAAGTTGTCCCTGGATCACGGGACCCTGGCAGTGGCAGGCTGCACAGGGTCCCAGGAGGGGAGGTGTGGATAGTGACTTGTGCTTGCACACAGGCTTCTTGGTGGCTGCAGCAGCAGCCTTAGCATTTCATGCCCATGTCTGGTATTTCCACACTGATAGCCGTGGCTTGTGCCCATCTCTGGAGCTCATTTAGGCAGTGCTCTGAATCTCCTCTACTCGCACACCCCAAAACAATCGTCTCTTGCCTCTTAGGCAAGTCCAGATTTTTTCCGGGACCCCTTCCCAGCTAGCTGTGGTGCACTAGCCCCCTTCAGGCTGTGTTCATGCAGCCAACCCCAGTCCTCTCCCTGGGATCTGACCTCCAAAGCCCGAGCCTCAGCTCCCAGCCCGTGGGTGAGCAAGAAGCCTCTTGGGCTGGTGCGTGCTGGTTGGCACCGATCTTCTGTGCAGGAATCTCTCTGATTTGCCCTCTGCACCCCTGTTGCTGCACTCTCCTCTGTCGCTCTGAAGCTTCCCCCCTGCCACCCCCCTGTCTCCACCAGTGAAGGTGCTTCGTAGTCTGTGGAAACTTTTCCTCCTTCTAAACCCCCTCCCAGTGGTGCAGGTTCTGTCCCTATTCTTTTGTCTCTGTTTTTTCTTTTTTCTTTTGCCCTACCCAGGTTCATGAGGAGTTTCCTGCCTTTTGGGAAGTCTGAGATCTTCTGCCAGCGTTCAGTAGGTGTTCTGTAGGCGTTGTTCCACATGTAGATGTATTTCTGATACATTTGTGGGGAGGAAGGTGATCTCCATGTCTTACTCTTCTGCCATCTTGAAGGTCTCTTGTTGGGGAGTTTTTAAATCACAGTTTCAATTTCATTAGTTGTGATTGGTCTGTTCATATTTTCTATTTCTTCCTGATTCAGTCTTGGGAGATTGTACCTTTCTAAGAATTTGTCAGTTTCTTCCAGGTTGTCCATTTTATTGACATATAGTTGCTTGTAGTAGTCTCTTATGATCCTTTGTATTTCCGTGGTGTCTGTTGGAACTTTTCCTTTTTCATTTTTTTTTTAAAGAGATTGGAGTTTGTTTGTTTATTTTTGGCTGTGTTGGATCTTCATTTCTGTGTGAGGGCTTTCTCTAGTTGCGGCAAGCGGGGGCCACTCTTCATCGCGGTGCACGGGCCTCTCACTTTCGTGGCCTCCCTTGTTGCGGAGCACAGGCTCCAGACGTGCAGGCTCAGTAGTTGTGGCTCACAGGCCTTGTTGCTCCGCAGCATGTGGGATCTTCCCAGACCAGGGCTCGAACCCATGTCCCCTGCATTGGCAGGCAGATTCTCAACCACTGCGCCACCAGGGAAGCCCCTCCTTTTTCATTTTTAATTTTATTGATTTGAGCACTCTTCTTTTTCTTGGTGAGTCTGGCTAAAGTTTTATAAATTTTGTTTATCTTTTGAAAGAACGGGTTTTAGTTTCATTGATCTTTTCTATTGCTTTCTTTGTCTCTTTTTTCTTTACTTCTGCTTTGATCTTTATGATTTCTTTCCTTCTACTAACTTTCGGTTTTATTTGTTCTTCTTTCTCTAGTTGCTTATGGTGTAAAGTTATGTTTTTTATTTGAGATTTTTCTTGTTCCCTGAGGTAAGACTTTATTGCTATAAACGTCCCTCTTAAAACTGCTTTTGCTGTGTCCCATAGGTTTTGGATTGTTGTGATTTCATTTTCACTTGTCTCGGGTATTTTTTTATTTCCTCTCTGATTTCTTCAGTGATCCATTGGTTGTTCAGTAGCATATTGTTTAGTCTCCACGTGTTTGTGTTTTTTACAGTTTTTTTTTCTTGCAGTTGATTTCTAATCTCTTAGCATTGTGGTTGGAAAAGATGCTTGATATGATTTCCATTTTCTTAAATTTACCAAGACTTGCTTTGTGTCCCAGAATGTGATCAGTCTTGGAGAATGTTCCATATGCACCAAGAAGAATGTGTATTCTACTGCTTTTGGATGGATTGCTCTACAAATATCAATTCAGCCCATCTGGTCTAATGTGTCATTTAAGGCCTGTGTTTCCTTGTTTTTCTGTCTGGATGATCTGTCCATTGATGAAAGTGGGGTGTTAAAGTCCCCCCACTATTGTGTTACTGTCCATTTCACCTTTTATGGCTGTTAGTATATGCCTTATGTATTGAGGTGCTCCTGTGTTGGATGCATATATATTTACAATTGTATCTTCTTCTTGGATTGATCCCCTGATCATGATGTAGGGTCCTTCTTTGTCTCTTGTAACAGTCTTTATTTTAAAGTCTATTTTGTCTGATATGAGTATTGCTACTCCAGCTTTCTTTTGATTTCCATTTGCATGGAATACCTTCTTTCCATCCCCTCACTTTTAGTCTGTTTGTGTCCCTGGATCTGAAGTAGACAGCATATATATGGGTCTTGTTTTTGTATCCATTTCAGCCAGTCTGTGTCTTTTGGTTGAAGCATTTAATCCATTTATGTTTAAGGAAATTATCAGTATGTATGTTCTTATTGCCATTCTGTTAATTGTTTTGGATTTGTTTTTGCAGGTATTTTTTCTTCCCTTCCTATTTTGTTCTCTTCTTTTGTGAGTTGTTGACTAACTTCAGTGTTTGGATTCCTTTTTCTTTTGTGTGTGTGTATCTATTGTTGATTTTTGGTTTGTAGTTACTATGAGGTTTTGATATAGCAGTCTATATATATAAACAAGATTCTTTTAAGTTGCTGGTCTTTTTATTTTAAGTGCATTTCCAATATCCTGCATTTGTGCTCTCCTCTTCTTAAAATTGCTGGTTTTGATATCAGATTTGTGTGCAGATGATTTCCCACCTTTACTGTATGTTTGCCTTTACCAGAGAGCTTTTCCATTTGTAATTTTCTTGTTTTTAGTTGTGGCCTCTTCTTTTCCACCTAGAGAAGTTCCTTTAGCATTTGTTGGAAAGCTGGTCTGATGGTGCTGAAATCTCTTAGCTTTTGCTTCTATGAATGAGAGCCTTGCCTGGTAGAGTATTTTTGGTTATAGTTTCTTTCCTTTCATCACTTTAAATATATTATGTCTCTCCCTTCTGGCCTGCAGAGTTTCTGCTGAAAAATCAGCTGATAAACTTACAGGAGTTCTCTTGTATGTTATTTGTCATTTTTCTCTTGTTGCTTTTAATATTTTTTCTTTTCTTTAATTTTTGTCAGTTTGATTACTATGTGTCTTGGCATGTTCTTCCTTGGATTTATCTTGCTTGGGACTCTGCACTTCCTGGACTTGGGTGACTGTTTCCTTCCCATATTAGGGAAATTTTCAACTATTATCTCATCAAATACTTTTTCAGGTCCTTTCTCTCTTCTTCTGGGACCCCTATAATGTGAATGCTGGTGAGTTTAATGTTGTCCCAGAGGTCTCTTAGATTATCCTCATTTCTTTCCATTCTTTTTTCTTTAGTCTGTCCCTCGGCAGTGATTTCCAGCATTCTTTCTTTCAGTTCACTTATCCATTCTTCTGCCTCAGTTATTATGCTATTAATTACTTCTAGTGTATTTTTCATTTCAGTTATTGTATTGCTCATCTCTGTTTGTTTGTTCTTTAGTTCTTCTAGGTCTTTGTTAAACATTTCTTCTATCTTCTCGATCTGTGCCTCCATTCTTTTTCCAAGATCTTGGATCATCTTTACTATCATTACTCAGAATTCTTTTTCAGGTAGATGGCCTATCTCCACTTCACTTATTTATTCTTCTGGGGTTTTATCTTGTTCCTTCATCTGGGACATATTCCTGTGCCATCTCATTTTGTCTAACTTTCTGTGATTGTGGTTTCTGTTCTGCAGGCTGCGGGGTTGTAGTTCTTCTTGTTTCTGCTGTCTGCCCCTTGGTGTGGATGAGGCTGTCTAAGAGGCTTCTGCAGGCTTCCTGGTGGGAGGGACTGGTACCTGCCCACTTGTGGGTGGAGCTAGGTCTTATCCCTCTGGTGGGAAGGGCTGTATCAGGGGGTGTGGTTTATTGGGCAGCTGTGTGCTCAGGAAAACTTTAAACAGCCTGTCTACTGATGGGTGGGGCTATGTTCCTGCCTTGTTGCTTGTTTGTCATGAGGTGTCCCAGCACTGAGCCTACAGGCTGTTGGGTGGGGCCAGGTCTTGGTGAGAAAATTGCACCCTCCCAAAGGGCTCACACCAATGAGTGCACTCCAGAACTGCTGCCGCCAGTGTCCTTGTCCCCACAGTGAAACATAGCTATCCCCTGCATCCACAGGAGTCCCTCCAATACTAGCAGGTAGGTCTTGCCCAGTATCTTGTGAGGTCACCACTTTTTTTCCTGGGCCCTGGTGCACATGAAACCCTGTGTGCGAACTCCACGAGTGGTGTTTCTGTTTCCCTCAGTCCTGTGGGATTCTTGTGATCAAACCTCACTGGCCTTCAAAGACAGATTCTCTAGGGGCTTCTCCTCCCATTGCCAGAACCCAAGCTAGGGAGCCTGACATGGGGGTCAGAACATTCACTTCTGTGAGAGAACTTCTGCTGTATAATTGTTTTCCAGTATTGGGGTCACCCACCTGGCATGTATGGGGTTTGATTTTATTGCAGTTGTGCCCCTCCTACCATCTTGTTGTGGCTTCTTTGCCTTTGGATGTAGGGTATCCTTTTTGGTAGGTTACAGCATTTTTTTTTGTCAGTGGTTGTTCAGCAGTTAGTTATGATTTTGGTGTTTCCATAAGAAGTCATGAGCTCACATCCTTCTATTCTGCCATCTTGTCTCCATCCTGTCCTCTCCATTACTATGTTGAATAAAAGTGGTGAGAGTGGCCATCCTTGTCCTGTTCCTCATCTTAGAGGAGAAGCTTTCAGCTTTTCACCTTTGAGTATGATATTAGCTGTGGGCTTGTCATATATGGCCTTTATTTTTTGTTTTTTTATTGGTAGAATATAGTTTTATATTGAAGTATATTTGATTTACAGTATTGTGTTAGTTTCTGCTGTACAGCAAAGGGATTCACTTATACACACATACACACATATATATGTATACATATGTATATATACATATATATGTATATATATATATATTCTTTTTCATATTCTTTTCCATTATGGCTTATTACAGGATATCGAATATAGTTTCCTGCGCTGTACAATAGGATCTTGTTGTTTATCCATTCTATATATAATATTTTGCATCTGCTAATCCCAAACTCCCAATCCTACCATCCCCCAGTTCCCCCTCCCCCTTGGTAACCACAGTCTGTTCTCTGTGTGTCTGTTTCTGTTTCATAGATAAGTTCATTTGTGTCATATTTTAGATTTCAGATATAAGTGATATCATATGGTGTTTGTCTTTCTCTTTCTGACTAACTTTGCTTAGCATGATAATCTCTAGGTCCATCCATGTAGCTGCAAATGGCATTATTAGATTCTTTTTTATGGCTCATTAATATTCCATTGTGTGTGGATATAAATACATATATATATATATATCACATCTTCTTTATCCATTCATCATTATTCATTATTGAGAAATAATGCTGCTATGAACATCGGGGTGCAAGTATCTTTTTGAATTATACTTTTGTCCTGATATATGCCTAGGAGTGGGATTGCTGGATCATATGGCAACTATATTTTTAGTTTTTTGAGGAACCTCCATACTATTCTTTACAGTGGCTATACCAATTTACACTCCCACCCCGGTGTAGGAGGGTTCCCTTTTCTCCACACCCCCTCCAGCATTTTTAATGACTTTTTAAATGATGGCCATTCTGACAGGTGTGAGGTGGTACCTCACTGTAGTTTTGATTGCATTTCTCTAATAATTAGTAATGTTGATCATCTTTTCATGTGCCTATTGGCCATCAGTATATCTTCTTTGGAGAAATGTCTAATTAGGTCTTCTGCCCATGTTTTGATTGGGTTGTTCATTTGTTTGTTTGTTTGTTGATATGAAGTTTTATGAGCTGTTTGTATATTTTGGAAATTAAACCCTTGTCAGTCGCATAATTTGCAAATATTTTCTCCCAGTTTGTATGTTGTCTTTTCATTTTGCTTATGGTCTCCTTTGCTGTGCAAAATCTTATAAGTTTGATTAGGTCCCATTTGTTTATTTTTGCTTTTATTTCTATTGTCTTTATAGACTGATCTAAGAAAACATTGATACCATTTATGTCAGAATGTTTTGCCTAATTTTTCTTCTAGGAGTTTTATGCTCTCTTGCCTTATATTTAAGTCTTTAAGCCATTTTGAGTTTATTATTGTGTATGGTGTGAGGGTGTGTTCCAACTTCAATGATTTACATGCATCTGTCCAACTTTCCGAACACCACTTGCTGAAGAGACTGTCTTTTCCCCATTGTATATTCCTGCTTCCTTTGTCGAAGTTTAATTGACCATAGGTGTGTGGGTTTATTTCTGGGCTCTCTATTCTGTTCCTTTGATCCATATGTCTGTTTTTATGCCAATACCATGATGTTTTGATTACTGTAGCTTTGTAGTATTGTCTGAAGTCTCAGAGGTTATGCCTCCTGCTTTGTTCTTCTTCCCAGACTGCTTTGGCAAGTCTGGGTCTTATATGGTTCCATATAAATTTTAGGATTATTTGTTCTAGTTCTGTGAAAAATGTCATGGGTAATGTGATAGGGATTGCATTAAATCTGTAGATTTCTTTGGGTAGTATGACCATTTGAACAATATTAATTCTTCCAATCCAAAAGCATGGGATTTTTTTCATTTCTTTAAATCATCTTCAATTTCCTTTATCAATATTTTATAGTTCTCAGCATATAAATCTTCTACCTCCTTGGTCAGGCTTATTCCTGTGTTTTTTGTTTTTTGTTTTTTTTTTTGATGTGACTTTATTTCTTTTACTATTTTTTTTTAAATTTTTTTGCTGCATTGGGTCTTAGTTGCAGCATGCAAGATCTTTTGTTGCAGCACATGGGCTCTTGCGGCACACGGGCTTCTCTCTAGTTGTGGCACATGGGCTCAGTAGGTGCAGCCCGTGGGCTCAGTTACCCAATGGCACATGGGATCTTAGTTCCCTGACCAAGGATCAAACCCACGTCCCCTGCATTGGAAGGTGGTTTCTTAACCACTGGACCACCAGGGAAGTCCCTTGATGTGACTTTAAAAGGGATTGTTTTTTCACTTTTCCTTTCTGATATTTCATTGTTAGTGTAAACAAATGCAACCAATTTCTGTATGTTAATCTTGTATCCTGCTAAGTTGCTGAATTTGTTTTTATCAGTTCTAGTAGTTTTTGTATGGAGTCTCTAAGGTTTTCTATGTTTAATACCATGTCATGCTATAATGACAATTCTTCCCTTCCAATGTGGATACTTTTTATTTCTTCTTCCTGTCTGATTGCTGTGGCTAGGACTTCCAGAACTATGTTGAATAGAAGTGGTGAGAGTTGGCATCCTTTGTCTTCTTCCAGAATTAGCAGGAAGGCTTTCAGCAGCTCTTCACTGTTGAATATTATGTTGGCTCTGTGTTTGTCATAAATAGCTTTTATTATGTTGACAGATGTTCCCTCTATACCCACTTCGGTAAGAGTTTTTATCATGAGTGGATGTGAATTTTATCCAATGCTTTTTCTGCATCTATTGAGGTGATCATGTGATTTTTATCTTTTCTTTTGTTGATGTAGTGTATCACATTGATTTGCATGTGTTGAACCATACTTGCAACCCTGGAATGAATCCATCTTGATCATGGTGTATGATCCTTTTTATGTGTCGTTGGATTTGGTTTGCTAATATTTGTTGAGGATTTTTACATATATATTCACCAAAGATATTGGTCTGTAATTTTCTTTTTTGGTAGTGTCTTTGTCTGGTTTTGGTATCAGGGTGATGGTGGCTTCATAGAATGACTTTGGGAGTGGTCCCTCCTCTTCAGGCTTTTGGACGAGTTTGAGAAGGATTGGTGTAAGTTCTTCGTATATTTGGTAGAATTCCCCAGTAAAGCCATCTGGTCCTGGACTTTTGTTTGCAGGGAGTTTTTTTGTTTGTTTGTTTAAATTACAGATTCTGTTTCACTTCTAGTGATTGGTCTGCTCAAATTGTCTATTTCTTCTTGATTCAACTTTGGTGGGCTGTATGTTTCTAGAAACTTGTCCTTTTCTACTAGGTTGTCCAATTTGTTGGCATATAATTGTTCATAGTATTCTTTTATGGTTTTTTGTATTTCTGTGGTATTGGTTGTAATTTCTCCTCTGTCATTTCTTATTTTGTTTATTTGGGTCCTCTCTCTTCTACTTGGTGAGCCTGGCCAGAGGTTTGTGGATATTGTTTAACCCTTTAAAAAACCAACTCTTGGTTTTTATTGATTTTTTAAATCTCTATCTTATTTATTTCTTCTCTGATCTTTATTATTTCCTTCCTTCTGCTGACTTTAGGTTTTTTGTTTTTTTAAAATTAATTTATTTATCTTTGGCTGTGTTGGGTCTTCGTTTCTGTGCGAGGGCATTCTCTAGTTGCAGCTAGCGGGGGCCACTCTTCATCACGGTGCATGGGCCTCTCACTGTCACGGTCTCTCCTGTTGTGGATCACAGGCTCCAGATGCGCAGGCTCAGTAGTTGTGGCTCACGGGCCCAGTTGCTCCGCAGTATGTGGGACCCTCCCAGACCAGGGCTCAAACCCATGTCCCCTGCATTGGCAGGCGGACTCTCAACCACTGCACCACCAGGGAAGCCCTGACTTTAGGTTTTGACTGTTCTCTTTTTTCTAGTTCTTTTAGGCGGCAGGTTAGGTTGTTTGAGATTTTCCCTTTTTTGAGGAAGGTCTGTATCTCTCTGAACTTCCCTCTTAGGGCTGCTTTTGCTGTATCCCATAGATTCTGTATGGTTGTGTTTTCATTGCCATTTGTCTCAAGGTATTTTTTAAATTTCCTCATTGATTTCATCATTGGCCCATTGGTTTTTTAGTAGCATGTTGTTTCATCTCCATGTAATCTTTTTTTTTCCTTCTTTTCCTTGTTTGATTTCTAGTTTCATGCTGTTTTGGTCAGAAAAGCTTGAAATAATTTCCTCTTAAATTTGTTGAGTCTTGTTTTGTGCCCTAGTATGTGGTCAGTCCTAGAGAATGTTCCATGTGCACTTGAAAAGAATGTGTATTCTGCTTTTATTGGATATAATGTGCTGAAAATATCAATTAAGTCTAACTGTTCTATTGTATCCTTTAAGATTTCTGTTGCCTTACTGATTTTTCTGTCTAGAAGATCTGTCCATTGATGTGAGTGGAGTGTTAAAGCCTCCTAATATTATTGTATTCCTGTCAATTTCTCCCTTTATATCTGTTAGTATTTGGGTGCTCCTATATTGGGTGCATATATATTAACAAGTGTAATATCCTCTTCTTGATCCTTTTATCATTATATAGTGTCCTTCTTTATCTTTCTTTGTGGCCTTTGTTTTTAACTCTGTCTTGTCTGATATGACCATTGCTACCCCACTTTCTTGTCATTTCCATTTGCATGAAATATCTTTTTTCCATACCCTCACTTTCAATCTATGTGTGTCCTTTGCCCTATAGTGGGTCTCTTGTAGGCAGCATATTGTAGGCTTTTATTTTATTGTCCAATCTGCAACTCTATGTCTTTTGATTGGTGTTTTTAGTCCATTGACATATAAGGTAATTCTTGATAAATATGTATTTTTTGTTATCTTAAAATTTGTTTTCCAGTTGATTTTGTATTTTTTCTTTGTTCCTTTTTCTTTTTGATTTTCCTATTGTGGTTTGATGGTTTTCTTTTGTATTAGGCTTGAGTACCTTTCTTTTTGGTTTTTGTGAATCTGTTTTTGATTTGTGGTTACTCTGGTTTTCAAGTATATTAACCCATAATTCTATCTATTTGCTTTAGACTGGTAGTCATATAGACTCAAACACATTCTAAAAAAAATCTGTATTTTCTTACTCTCCTCCCCCATATTTTATTATTTTGATATCCTTTTTATATCTTCATGTTTATCCTTTTGCTGTTCATTGTGGTTATCATCACTTTCACAAAAAAATTTTTTTTATCTGTGTACTGGCTCATTTAAGTGATTTACTTTCCAGTTGTGATTTTCTTTCCTATAGATTCTTGATTCACTTCTATTTAGAGAAAACATTTCAATATTTCTTTCAGGATAGGTTTAGTATTGCTGTACACTTTTAGTTTTTCTTGTCTGAGATTCTTTCTCTCTCCTTCTATTCTAAATGATAATCTTGCAGGGTAGAGTATCCTAGATTGCAGGTTTTTCCCTTCCAGGACTTTGAATATATCTTGCCACTCCCTTCTGGCCAGCAGTGGTTCTGTAGAGAAATAAGCTGATAGCCTTATGGGGGTTCCATTGTAATTAACTCTTTGTTTTTCTCTTACTGTCTTTAGAATTCTCTCTTTAACTTTTGCCATTTTAATTATGTCTTCATGTAGGTCTGTTTGGGTTCATCTTCTTTGGGACCCTCTGTGCTTCCTGTATCTGTATATATGTTTCCTTCTTTAGGTTTGGGAAGTTTTCAGCCATAATTTCTTCAAATGCATTTTTGATCCCCTTTTATCTTTGTTCTCCTTCTGAGATCTCTATCATGCATAGATTGGCACACTTTCTGTTATCCCATAGGTCTCTTATATTGCTTTCATTTTTTTTTATTTGTCTTTATTTCTGCTGTTCTGATTGGTTGGTTTCTATTATTCTATCTTCCAGATTACTTATTTGTTCTTCTGCATTATTCAATCTGCTATTCATTGCCTTTAGCTCAGCTTTCATCTCAGCAAATGAGTTTTCTTATTTTTCTTGTTAGTTCTTTATAGTTTCTAGTTCCATTTTACAGTAATCTGCATTTCTATCAATAGCCTTTCTTAATTCCTTAAGTATTTTCTATATTTTTTAAATTTACTTTTTATTTTGGCCACACCACAAGGTTTGTGGGATCTCAGTTCCCCAACCAGGGATTGAACCTGGGCCATGGCAGTAAAAGTGCCAAATCCTAACCACTAGACCACCAGGGAACTCCCTCCTTAAGTGTTTTCATTATCTCCTTTTTGAACTTGATGTCTATTAGACTGAAAATGTCTGTTTAATTCTTTGTTCTTTCACAGAAATTCTCTTGATCTTTTAATTGGGAATGGTTCCTCTGCTTCTTCATTTTGTATCTATTTCTCTGACTCTGTGAGTTTAGGAGAAAGTTATCTACTGTAGTCTTGAAGGGCTGTTTTTTGTGGGAGCATGCCTGTGTAGCCTGTGTGAGTTTAGTATTTTTGGTGTGAGGGCTGTTTTTAGTATGGATGCCTGCCATGTTTTTCCTCAGTGTGTGCTGGCTGTTATCCCCTTGATAGGGGGTGAGACTGCTGTTGTGATGATCAGAGACTGCACTGGCTATTGAGCAGGGACTCCTCTTTCCTCTGTGGTTATCACAGTCCTGTTGGGAGCAGGGTCTGCTCCCTAGTTGTTGGAGTAGATGCCCCCAGATCCATTTCTGAGCTGCGGTATAAGGTAGGTGGGATCACAGTGCTCATGCTGGGAGAGGAGTCACTGAGTGTTCCTCATATATGGCCTTTATTATGTTGAGGTTCATTTCCTCCATACCCACTATGTTGGGAGTTTTTATCATAAATGGATGTTGAATTTTGTTAAATGATTTTTCGTATCTATTGAGATGATCATATGGTTTTTATCCTTTATTTTGTCAATGTGGTATATCACATTGACTGATTTGTGGATGTTGAACAATCCTTGCATTCCTGGAGTAGATCCTACCTGATCATGTTGTATGATCCTTTAATGTATTGTTGAATTCAGTTTGCTAATATTTTGTTGAGGATTTTTGCAAGTAAGTTCATTAGGGATATTGACCTTTTAATATCTCTTTAATTTTCTTTTTCTTTGACATCCTTGTCTGGTTTTGGTATCAGGGTAATAATGCTGGCCTCATAAAATGAGTTTGGAAGAGTTCCTTCTTCTTCATTTTTTTGCAAGAGTTTAAGAAATTGTTATTAATTCTTCCTTGGATATTTGGTGGAATTCACCAGTGAAGCCATCTGGCCATGGGTTCTGGTTTGTTGTGAGGTTTTTGATAATTGATTCAACCTTGTTTCTAGTAATTGCTCTGTTCACATTTCCTATTTCATCATAATTCAGTCTTTGTAGGTTGAATGTTTCTAGGAATTTCTCCATTTCTTCTAGGCTGTCTAATTTTTCAACACTTAATTCTTAGTGGTCTCTTTTGTTTCTTTGTAACTCTGTGGTATCAGTTGTAACTTCTCTTTTATTTCTGATTTTGAGACTTCTTTTTTTTTCCTGATGAGTCTAGCTAAAGTTTTGTTGTATTTTATTTATCTTTTGAAAGAGCCAGTTTTTAGTTTCATTGATCTTCTCTACTGTCTTTTTAGTCTCTATTTCATCTATTTCTCTTCTGATTATTTCCTTTCTTCTATTAACTTGAGGCTTCATTTGTTCTTTTTTTCTACTTTCTTAAGGTGTAAAGTTAGGTTGTTTATTTGAGATTTTTTTGTTTGTTTGCTTCTTGATGTAGGCATTTATTGCTATGAAATTCTTAGAAATGTTTTTGCTATACCCCTTTTTTGTAGGTTGTCTTTTCATTTTCATTTGTCTCAAGGTATTTTTTGATTTCTAATTTCATTTCTTTGTTAACCCTTGGTTGTTCAATAGCATGTTGTGTAATCTCCACATATTTGTGAATTTTCCAGTTTTCTTCTGTAATTTCTAGTTCCATACAATTGTGGTCAAAAAAAGATACATGTTATGACTTTAATTTTCTTAAATTTATTAAGACTTGTTTTGTAGCCTAACATAGGCTCTATCCTAGAGAATGTTTCATGTGCATTTGAAAAAATGTGTATTCTGTTGCTTTGGGATGGAATTTTCTTTATATATCTGTAAGTCCATCTGGTTTAACATGTATTTTAAGGCTAATGTTTCCTTATTGATTTTCTGTCAAATGATGTATCCATTGATGCAAGTGGGGTATTAAAATCCCCTACTATTATAGTATTGCTGTCTATTTCTCCCTTTAGGTCTGTTAATATTTGCATTATATATTTAGGTACTCCTATGTTGGAGATTTATATATGTATACACACACAAATGTTATATCCTCTTGTTTAATTAACTTGTTTATCATTATGCAGTGCCCCTTTGTCTCTTATTACAATCTTTATTTTAACATCTATTTTGTCTGATGTAAGTATAGCTATCCTAGCTTTCATTTGGTTTCCACTCGCATGGAATATCTTTTTCCATCCCTTTACTTTCAGTCTATGTGTGTCCTTATATCTGAAATGAGGCTCTTACAGGCAGAATATAGATGGTTTTTTGGTTTTTTATTCATTCAGTCACTCTGTGTCTTCCTAATGGAGACTTTAGGCCATTTATATTTAAAGTAATTATTTTTTTAATAATTTTTTTAGAAATATTTATTTATTTGTTTGTCTGTTTATTTTTCTGTGCCAGGTCTTAGTTGCGGCATGCAGGATCTTCGTTGTTGTGTGCGGGATCTTTAGTTGCAACATGTGAACTCTTAGTTTTGGCATGTAGGATCTAGTTTTCTGACCAGGGATTGAACCTGGGCTCCCTGCTTTGGGAGCATGGAGTCTTAGCCCCTGGACCACCAGGGAAGTCCTTAAAGTAATTATTGATAGGTAGGTACATATTGCCATTTTGTTCATTGTTTTCTGGCCATTTTGTATTTCCTCTGTTCACTTCTTCTTCTGTTGCTCTTTTCCTTTGTGCTTTGATGAATTCTGTAGTGATATGTTTAGATTCCTTTCTCTTTTGTGTATTTACTATAGGTTTTTTGCTTTTTGGTTACAATGAGGCTTACATATAACAACTAATATTTATAATAGTCTATTTTACACTGATAACAACTTAAGTTTGAATGTATTCTAAAGTTCTAGATTTTTTTACTCTCTCCCACAATATTTTATATTTTTGACGTCACATTTTACATCTTTTTATCTTTGTATCCCTTAACTAATTATTTTAGTTATAGTTTTGCTACTTGTTTTTTTACCTTCAAGCTTTATAAGTGATCTTATATCTACCACTTTTGCAATATTACTATATTCTGAATTTTACTATATATTAACATTTACCAGTGAGATTTATACTTTCGTGTTACTAATTAGCACCATTTTCTTTCACCTTAAAGAAGTTCCTTCAACATTTCTTATAAGGCCAGTCTTTGGTGATGAGCTCCGTTAGCATACACTTATCTGGAAAACTTTTTATCTTTCCTTCAATTCTGAATGATAACTTCCAACCAAGAATACTCTACCCAGCAATGTTATTTCCTTCAGAACTTTGAATATATTTCTGCCTCTTGCTTCTGGCCAGCAGAATTACTGCTGAAAAACCTTCTCTTAGTATTATGGGGGTTCCCTTGTATATAATAAGTTGTTTTTTCTCTTAATGCTTTTAAGATTCTCTTCTTGTATTTAGCTTTGAACATTTTAATTATAATGTGTCTTGTTGTACCTCTCTTTGGACTCATCTAATTTGGAAATTTCGGGCTTCCTGGATTGGATATCTGTTTCCTTCTTCAGGTTAGGGAAGTTTTCAGCCGTTATTTCTTCAGATAGGGTTTCTGCCCCTTTCTCTTTATTTGGGATCCCTATAATGCAAATGTTGATCTGCTGATGTTGTCCCATAAGCCATTTTCACTTTTTTTCCCATTTTTCTTTTTTGCTCTAATTGAGTGAGTTCAACTGTTCTGTTTGATTTCATTGATCCTTTCTTCTGCTTTATCTAGTCTGCTATTGAACCCTTCTAGTGTATTTTTCAACTCAGTTATTGTATTATTCAGTCTGTGACTTCTATTTGGTACTTTTTAATATTTTCTATCTTTGTATTTCTCACTGTGTTCATTTCATTCTTCTCCCGAGTTCAGTGAGCATCTTTATAACTGTTTTGAATTCTTTATCAGGTAAATCACTCATCTACATTTCATTAAGGACTTTTTCTGAGGTTTTATCTCATCCTTTCATTTGGAGCCTATTCCTCTGTTTCTCACTTTGCTTGACTCTCTGTGTTGGTTTCTATGCATTAAGTAAAACAGCCACCTCTTCTATTCTTGAAGGAGTAGCCTCATGTAGGAGATGAAAATTATGGTTCAACCCTGCCTAGCTCTTGGTGGTCTCTCAAACCACTGTGATTGTCCAAGTTGCCTATTTTATTTTTAGCAGTTCCCAGTAGCTGAGAGTGTGCCAAGAACTATCAGTGCCCCCAAGGGGAGAATCTCAGTCAGCACCTAGATTCAGGCTGATTGGAAGCCATACCCTCAGGTGATAAGTTGGGACAATAATAATGCCTCTCAGGGATCACTGTCCTTCAATGCCTGATATCCAGTGTCTTGAGCCACTGTATTATATATTTTGTATATTTTTCTTTTTAGTTGTTTCAAGCAAGAGGGTAAATCTAGAGCCTCTTACTGCTTTTACCTGACAGAGGAAGTTTTCTCCCTCCATTTGAAAGCTCTCACTCCCTCTGAGCATTTAGGCTTAATGTATCCTGTCCTAGATGGGTAGCTTGGGGGCAGTTTTGCTTTAGGGACTGGGATAATAAAGTTTCTCGCAAGCTTATTTCCTCTGGCTCTTCTTGCCAGTGTGCATACTCTGACCTCCGTTACTTCAGAGCAATAGGTGTGTATATATAGCTTAAGTTAAATCATCCACCATGAAGTCCAAAGATCTACCTAATAATACATGTCTACCATATATTTCTGAGAGACTTCATATCTGTGAACAGGATTTAGATATCTGAATAGGATATCTGAATAGGATATCTGAATCTGTGAACAGGATTTAGATATCTGTAGAGCAATATTTACAATTCAATGTAGGGCTATGTGGGTGTGAACTCAGGAGTCAAACTAATTTGAATCCTTACACTACTGAGTTATACTTTTTAATTTCTCAACTGACTCTCAACTTTTTTTACCTATAAAATAGGGATTTTGAAATCTATTTATCTCTAACAATAGAAACCATACCTCATAGGTCTCTTTTGGGGGGTTAAGTGAGATAATCTATGTAAATTGCTTAGCCCAGGGCTAGTATGCAGTAAGTATTCAATAAATGATCACCACCATGCATCATCATTTTCCTGGAGGAAACAGCATCATAATTCCATCTCAATCTCATCCAATACTTTCAGTGGAGCCTAAATATGTACATATTCAAGGTATATAACATTGACTCATGCAAATTTAACTTTATATAAGTTATACCATCAGTCACAATAAAATTTTAATTATAGAAATAGCTTATAATGCTTATATAGTCACAAAGTAGAACTTCTGGTTTCAGCCCCAACTTGTAAAGAGCTTGGAAATCATCATTCCTGTCCTTACCATAAGAAAAAAACCTGAACAAAATGAAAATCAACAGTTTTTCTTAGCTCAACCAGAGAACTGAAATCACAGGGAAAACTGCCCCTCCAAAAACTGAAGAGACAGGCAAATAGAATCACAGCTTACTGGGAGCAGAAGCTGCTACAGCCAGTCACTGGTAGGAATATGGAGTAATTGACAAATTATTGGAGACTGAGTGTGGACCAGCTTGAGAGTTACAAACCAATTTGGGGCCCAATCTTAGGGGACTTTTGTGGGTTTTACCCCCAGAAGTTTCACCAAGTTCTCAGTTCTCATGATAAGTAAAGAAACAAAAATAAGGGAATTCCCTAGTGGTCCAGTGGTTAGGACTCAATGCTTTCACTGCTGTGGCCCAGGTTCAATCCCTGGTCAGGGAACTCAGATCCCACAAGCCATGCAGTACAGAAAAAAAAAAAGAATTATACTGGACTTTTTTTTCTTTCAGACACCATGCTAGCAAAAAGAGAGTGGTGTGAAATATTTAGTACTGAAAGGAAAAGAACACCAACCTATAATTCTGTACCCAATGAAATTAGCCTCTAAAACTAAAGAGGAAATGAAGACTTTCTCAGACAAGCCACAACTGTAGGAATCTTTCACTAGCAGGCCTGCCTTGCAAGAAATGTTGAGAGTTCTTCAAGAGATAGAAAATGATACGGGTCAGAAATTCAGATCTACATAACGAATGGAAGAGAATTAGAGAAGAAGTAAATGAAGTTAAAATCTTATTTTTTATTCATAATTGATTTGCATATGCAACTGTTCAAGGTAATAATAGGGGCAACGTATTGAGATGATGGATAAGGGAAATGAATGACAGCAATGTTATAGGATGGCAGGGAGGAGCTGGGAACACTTATAATGTACCTGTACTACCTATGAAGCAGTATAATGTTATCTGAAAGTAACTTAAATTGGTTGTAAATGTATAAGGCAAACTCTAGAGCAGTCACTTAAACTCCTTTTATAGAAGTATAATAGATTTAGTAAGAAAAGATAAAGTTGAATCATAAAATTCTCAGCTAAAACCAGAGAAGGCAGAAAAAGAGGAAGATTTTTAAAAGTGCAATAAAGAGAAAACAGTTATAGTTGTATTAATATATACCATGTTCATATTAATAATCACTTCAAATGTAAATGGTCTAAATACACCAGTAAAAGAGACAGTCAGCTAGGATTAAAAAAAACAAACAAAACCCAAGACCCAACACCTACTTTAAATCTAGACACAGATTAAAAGTAAAGAAATGGAGAAAGATAAACTATGCTAACACAAATCAAAAGAAAACTAAAGTAGCTATATTAATTTCAGATAAAGCGACTTTGTAACAAGTAAAATGATGAGGGATAAAAAGGAGCATTACATGATAAAGGAGTCAATTCTCCAAAAAGACATACAGTCCTTAACATGTCTGCACCCAAAAGCAGAGCATCAAAATACATGAGGCAAAAACTAATAGAAGTGCAAGGAGAAACTGATAAAGCAAATACTATAGTTGGAGACTTCAACACCCCTTTATCAGTAATTGACAGAAAATCAGTAAGGATATAATTGAACTTAACAGCACCATCAGTCAACTGGATCTAATTGTTAGATGACATATTCTATAAATATCAACAGCAGAATACACATTCTCCTCAAGCTCATAGGGATATTTACCAAGATAGACCCAAATTCTGGGCCATAAGGCATGCCTTAATAAATTTTAAAGTATAGAGATCATACAAAGTATGTTCTCAGGCCAAAACAGAATTAAACTAAAATCAATAACAGAAAGATAGATAGCTGGAAAGTTCTAAAATATTTGAAATTAAACAATACACTTTGAAATAACACATGGGTTAAAGAAGTGTCAAGAGAAAGTTAAAAATATTTTCAACTAAATGAAATACAATCTATCAACTTGTGGGATGCAGCAAAAGCAGTACTTATGTGCATTCAGTATTATGAATTTTCCTATATTAGAAAAGAAGTTCTAAAATCAGTTATCTAAGTTTACACCTTAGGAAACTACAAAAAGAAAAGCAAGTCAAAAGTAGAAGAAAAGAAAGAAAAATTAGAGCATAAATTAATGAAATTTTATAAAAAGAAATCAATAGAGAAGAATAAACAAAACCAAAAGCTGGTTCTTGGGAGAAGATCAATGAAATTGATAAACCTGTAGCCAGGCTAACCAACAAAATAAAAGAAAACACAAAGCAGTAATACTGGAAATGAAAGCGGTGTCATCACTACTGATCTTATGTACATTAAAAGGATAAAAAGGTTTGCATTTCTCTAATAATTAGTGATGTTGCACATCTTTTCATGTGCCTCTTGGCCATCTGTATGTCTTCTTTGGAGAAATGTCTATTTAGGTCTTCCGTGCACTTGTTGATTTTGGTTGGTTGGTTGTTTTTTTTTTTTGATATTGAGCTGTCTGTATATCTTGGAGATTAATCCTTTGTCCATTGATTCGTTTGCAAATATTTTCTCCCATTCTGAGGGTTGTCTTTTCGTCTTGTTTATGGTTTCCCTTGCTGTGCAAAAGCTTTTAAGTTTCATTAGGTCCCATTTGTTTATTTTTTATTTCCATTACTCTAGGAGGTGGGTCAAAAAAGATCTTGCTGTGATTTATGTCAGAGTGTTCTTCCTAACCTAGAGACTGTCACACAGAGTGAAGTAAGTCAGAAAGAGAAAAACAAATATCGTATATTAATGCATATATGTGGAATCTAGAAAAATGGTACAGATGAACTGGTTTGCAAGGCATAAATAAAGACACAGATGTAGAGAACAAACGTATGAACACCAAGGGGGGGAAGGGGAGGAGGAATGAATTGGGAGATTGGGATTGACATATACACTAATATGTATAATAGATAACTAATGAGAACCTGCTGTATACCACAGGGAACTCTACTTCACTGTACAGTAGAAACTAACAAAACATTGTAAAACAACCATACCCCCCCCAAAAAAGATAAAAAGGAATATTGTGAATAACCTATACTCACAAATTTCATAAATGAAATGGACCAATTCCTTAAAAGATATGATGTACCAAAACTCACAAAAGAAGAAACAAGTACCTTAATAGTACACAGGGGACTTTCATGGAAATGAGACTATTCTGTATGACTCTGTAATGGTGGATACATGATATTATACACTTGTCAAAACCCACAGAACTGTACAACACCATGGGTGAAGCTTAATATAATTCACGGACTTTAGTTAATAATGCATCAATACTGGTTCATTAATTGTAACAAATATATCACGGATGAAGCTTAATATAATTCACGTATTTCAGTTAATAATGCATCAATACTGGTTCATTAATTGTAACAAATATATCACACTAGTGCAAAATGTTAAGGGAAACTGGGAGGGGGGGTAAATGGAAACTCTGTAGTATTGGCTCAATTTTTTTTGTAAACCTAAAATTGTTCTTATAAAGTCTATTAACTTTTAAAAACCATACAAATTAGTGTGACACACGGCAGACTGCTATAAAACACACAAATTTAGTGTGACACATGGCAGACTGCTATAAAACAATAGCTCAAAGCAGTTGGCAGCTATCATAACGCCTTTGAATTTCAGCTTCAAAATTCTATTATCTTGGGGAGATCAAGATGGTGGAGTAGAAGAATGAGGAGCTCACCTCCCCCTCACAAACACATCAAAAATACATCTACATGTGGAACAATTATCACAGAATACCAGCTGAAAGCTGGCAGAAGATCTATTATACAACCAAAGCTGCAAGAAATATCTCCATTTAACCGGGTAGCACAAAAGGAGAAAAGAAAAAAAAAAAGGAAACGGGATGGAACCTGCATCCCTGGAATACAGCTGTGAAATAGGAAAGGTTCTCTCACCCTGGGAACCTCTTTCACAGCAGCTAGGTGATAAAACCTGGGCTTCAGCAGACAGACCTGGGGAGACGACTCAGTATGGCTGCATGGAGACAACCCAAAAGGCCTGGAATATGGTCTGGTGCATCACAGGGGGTACACGCAGGCCAAAGCACAGGTCCGCCGCAGGAGCCCTATTATCAGAGCGCAAAGGAGGGGTGTGGGTCTGCCACAGGAGACTCACTGTCAGCATGTTCACGGCGAAGCGCAGCTCCAGCCACAGGGGCTTTAGGAGTACATTCACGCCAGAGGTGGGTCTGACGTCTGAGCTGATTGTGAGCGCTCTGCAGAGGGGTCTGATCCAAGGGCAGTGGACTTTGTGGGCATGCACACCAAGTAGCGGGTGGCTTCACAGAGTCACACGTCCCAGTGGACAGCCCCTGGGGGGGAATATGCAGTTATGCTCCAATAAATTGGACAACCTAGAAGAAATGGACAGGTTTCTAGAAATATACAGCCTGCCAAAACTGAGTCATGAAGAAACAGAAAATTTAAACAGACCAATCACTAGAAGTGAAATAGAATCTGTTAAAAAAAAAAAAAACTCCCTGTAAACAAAAGTCCAGGAGCAGATGGCTTCAATGGAGAATTCCACTGATCATACAAAGAACTTATACTGATCCTTCTCAAACCCTTCCAAAAGATTGAAGAGGAGGGAATACTCCCAAAGTCATTCTGTGAAGCCACCATCACCCTGATACCAAAATCAGACAAAGACACTTCCAAAAAAGAAAATTACAGGCCAATATCTTTGGTGATATAGATGCAGAAATCCTCAACAAAATATTAGCAAACCAAATCCAACAACACATATAAAGGATCATACACCATGATCAAGTTGGATTCATTCCACGGTCACAAGGATGGTTCAACATATGCAAATCTATCATTGTGATACACCACATTAACAAAAGAAAAGACAAAACCACATGATCATCTCAATAGATGCAGAAAAAGCATTGGATAAAATTCAACATCCATTCATAATAAGAAAACTCATCAAAGTGGGTATAGAGGAAACATCTGACCACAATAAAAGCCATCTATGACAAAGCCATGGTCCACTAATACTTAACACTAATCCTAAATGGTGAACTGTGGAAAGCTGAAAGCCTTCCTGCTAATTCTGGAAGAAGATGAGGATACCCACTCTGACCACTTTTTTTTTTTTTAATTGGAGTATAGTTGGTTTACAATGTTGTGTTAGTTTCAGGTGTGCAGCAAAGTGAATCAGTTATACATATACATACATCCACTCTTTTTTAGATTCTTTTCCCATATAGGCCATTACAGAGTACTGAGTAGAGTTCCCTGTGCTATACAGTAGGTCCTTGTTGGCTATATATTTTATATATAGTAGTGTGTGTATATACCAATCCCAACCTTCCAGTTTATCCCTACCACCCCACCCCCATCCCCTGGTAACCATAAGTTTGTTTCTACATCTGTAACTCTAGTTCTGTTTCGTAAATAAGTTCATTTGTACTCTTTTTTTAGATTCCACATATAAGCAGTATCATATGATGTCTTTCTCTGACTTCCTCAGTATGACAATCTCTAGGTCCATCCATGTTGCTGCAAATGGCATTATTTCATTCGTTTTTATGGCTGAGTAATATTCTATTGTATATATGTACCACATCTTTATCCATTCCTCTGTTGATGGACATTTAGGTTGCTTCCATGTCCTGGTTATTGTAAATAGTGCTGCAATGAACATTGGGGTGCATGTATATTTTCAAGTTATGGTTTTCTCCTGATATATGCCCAGGAGTGGGATTGCTAGATCATATAGTAGCTCTATTTTTAAAGGAACCTCCATATGGCTCTCCATAGTGGCTGTACCAGTTTACATTCCCACCAACAGCATAGGAGGGTTCCCTTTACTCCACACCCTCTCCAGCATTTATTGTTTGTAGATTTTTTGATGATGGCTATTCTGACCAGTGTGAGGTGATACCTCATTGTAGTTTTGATTTGCATTTCTCTAATAATTAGTGATGTCGAGCATCTTTTCATGTGTTTGTTGGTCATCTGTATGTCTTCTTTGGTGAAATGTCTATTTAGGTCTTCCACCCATTTTTTGATTGGGTTGGGTTTTTTTGATATTGAGCTGCATGAGCTATTTGTATATTTTGGAGATTAATCCCTTGTCAGTTGCTTTGGTTGCAAGTATTTTCTCCCATTTTGAGGGTTGTCTTTTCATTTTGTTTTTAAGTTTAATTAGGTCCCATTTATTATTTTTTAAATTTTATTATTCTAGGAGGTGGATCAAAAAAGATCTTGCTGGAGATTAACCAAGATGGCGGAGTAGAAGGACGTGCTCTCTCACTCCCTCTTGCGAGAGCACCAGAATCACAACTGGCTCCTGGACAATCATTGACAGGAAGACCCTGGACTTCACCAAGGAGGATACCCCACGTCCAAGGACAGAGGAGAAGCCACAGTGAGACGGTAGGAGGGGCACAATCAGAGTAAAATCAAATCCTATAACTGCTGGGTGGGTGACTCACAGACTGGCGAACACTTATACCACAGAAGTCCACCCACTGGAGTGAAGGTTCTGAGCCCCACGTCAGGCTTCCCAACCTGGGGGTCCGGCAACGGGAGGAGGAATTCCTAGAGAATCAGACTTTGAAGCCTAGTGGGAATTGATTGCAGGACTTTGACAGGACTGGGGGAAACAGAGACCCCACTCTTGGAGGGCACACACAAAGTAATGTGTGCATCGGGACCCAGGGGAAGGAGCAGTGACCCTGGGGGAGACTGAACCAGACCTACCTGCTGGTGTTGGGGGGTCTCCTGCAGAGGCGAGTGGTGGCTCTGTTCCACCGTGGGGATAAGGACACTCACAGCAGAGGTTCTGGGAAGTTCTCCTTGGCGTGAGCCCTCCCAGAGTCTGCCATTAACCCCACCAAAGAGCACGGGTCGGCTGCAGTGTTGGGTTGCCTCAGGCAAAACAACCAACAGGGAGGGAACCCAGCCCCACCCATCAACAGTCAAGTGGATTAAGGTTTTACTGAGCTCTGACCGCCACAGCAACAGTCAGCTCTACCCACCACCAGAGCCTCCCATCAAGCCTCTTAGATAGCCTCAACCACCAGAGGGCAGACAACAGAAGCAAGAAAAACTATAATCCTGCAGCCTGTGGACCAAAAACCACAGTTACAGAAAGATAGACAAGATGAAAAGGCAGAGAGCTATGTACCAGATGAAGGAACAAGAAAAAACCCCAGAAAAACAACTAAATGAAGTGGAGATAGGCAACCTTCCAGAAAAAGAATTCAGAATAATGATAGTCAAGATGATCCAGGACCTCGGAATAAGAATGGAGGCAAAGATTGAGAAGATGCAAGAAATGATTAACAAAGACCTAGAAGAATTAAAGAACAAACAAACAGAGATGACCAGTACAATAACTGAAATGAAAACTACACTAGAAGGAATCAATAGCAGAATAACTGAGGCAGAAGAACGGATAAGTGACCTGGAAGACAGAATGGTGGAATTCACTGCTGCGGAACAGACTAAAGAAAAAAGAATGAAAAGAAATGAAGACAGCCTAAGAGACATCTGGGACAACATTAAACGCAACAACATTCGCATTATAGGGGTCCCAAAAGGAGAAGACAGAGAGAAAGGACCAGAGAAAATATTTGAAGAGATTATAGTCGAAAACTTCCCTAACATGGGAAAGGAAATAGCCACCCAAGTCCAGGAAGCACAGAGAGTCCCATACAGAATAAACCCAAGGAGAAACACGCCGAGACACATAGTAATCAAAGTGGCAAAAATTAAAGACAAAGAAAAATTATTGAAAGCAGCAAGGGAAAAACGACAAATAACATACAAGGGAACTCCCATAAGGTTAACAGCTGATTTCTCAGCAGAAACTCTGCAAGCCAGAAGGGAGTGGCATGATATACTTAAAGTGATGAAAGGGAAGAACCTACAACCAAGATTACTCTACCCGGCAAGGATCTCATTTAGATTTGATGGAGAAATCAAAAGCTTTACAGACAAGCAAAAGCTAAGAGAATTCAGCACCACCAAACCAGCTCTACAACAAATCCTAAAGGAACTTCTCTAAGTGGGAAACACAAGAGAAGAAAAGGACCTACAAATACAAACCCAAAACAATTAAGAAAATGGTCATAGGAACATACATATCGATAATTACCTTAAACGTGAGTGGATTAAATGCCCCAAGCAAAAGACATAGACTGGCTGAATGGATACAAAAACAAGACCCATCTATATGCTGTCTACAAGAGACCCACTTTAAACCTAGGGACACATACAGACTGAAAGTGAGGGGATGGAAAAAGATATTCCATGCAAATGGAAATCAAAAGAAAGCTGGAGTAGCTATACTCATATCAGATAAAATAGACTTTAAAATAAAGAATGTTACAAGAGACAAGGAAGGACACTACATAATGATCAAGGGATCAATCCAAGAAGAAGATATAACAATTATAAATATATATGCACCCAACATAGGAGCACCTCAATACATAAGGCAACTGCTAACAGCTATAAAAGAGGAAATTGACAGTAACACAATCATAGTGGGGGACTTTAACACCTCACTTACACCAATGGACAGATCATCCAAAATGAAAATAAATAAGGAAACAGAAGCTTTAAATGACACAATAGACCAGATAGATTTAATTGATATATATAGGACATTCCATCCAAAAACAGCAGATTACACGTTCTTCTCAAGTGCGCACGGAACATTCTCCAGGATAGATCACATCTTGGGTCACAAATCAAGCCTCAGTAAATTTAAGAAAATTGAAATCATACGAAGCATCTTTTCTGACCACAACGCTATGAGATTAGAAATGAATTACAGGGAAAAAAACGTAAAAAGGACAAACACATGGAGGCTAAACAATACGTTACTAAATAACCAAGAGATCACTGAAGAAATCAAAGAGGAAATCAAAAAATACCTAGAGACAAATGACAATGAATACACGACGATCCACAACCTATGGGATGCAGCAAAAGCAGTTCTAAGAGGGAATTTTATAGCTATACTAGCCTACCTCAAGAAACAAGAAAAATCTCAAATAAACAAGCTAACCTTGCACCTAAAGCAATTAGAGAAAGAAAGAAAAAAAAACCCCAAAGTCAGCAGAGGAAAGAAATCATAAAGATCAGAGCAGAAATAAATGAAATAGAAACAAAGAAAACAATAGCAAAGATCAATAAAACTAAAAGTTGGTTCTTTGAGAAGATAAACAAAATTGATAAGCCATTAGCCAGATTCATCAAGAAAAAGAGGGAGAGGACTCAAATCAATAAAATCAGAAATGAAAAAGGAGAAGTTACAACAGACACCACAGAAATACAAAGCATCCTAAGAGACTACTACAAGCAACTTTATGCCAATAAAATGGACAACCTGGAAGAAATGGACAAATTCTTAGAAAGGTATAACCTTCCAAGACTGAATCAGGAAGAAACAGAAAATATGAACAGACCAATCACAAGTAATGAAATGGAAACTGTGATTAAAAATCTTCCAACAAACAAAAGTCCAGGACCAGATGGCTTCTCAGGTGAATTCTATCAAACATTTAGAGAAGAGCTAACACCCACCCTTCTCAAACTCTTCCAAAAAATTGCAGAGGAAGGAACACTCCCAAACTCATTCTATGAGGCCACCATCACCCTGATACCAAAACCAGACAAAGACACTACAAAAAAAGAAAATTAGAGACCAATATCACTGATGAATATAGATGCAAAAATCCTCAACAAAATACTAGCAAACAGAATCCAACAACACATTAAAAGGATCATACACCACGATCAAGTGGGATTTATCCCAGGGATGCAAGGATTCTTCAATATACGCAAATCAATCAATGTGATACACCATATTAACAAAGTGAAGAATAAAAACCATATGATCATCTCAATAGATGCAGAAAAAGCTTTTGACAAAATTCAACACCCATTTCTGATAAAAACTCTCCAGAAAGTGGGCATAGAGGGAACCTACCTCAACATAATAAAGGCCATATATGACAAACCCACAGCAAACATCATTCTCAATGGTGAAAAACTGAAAGCATTTCCTCTAAGATCAGGAACGAGACAAGGATGTCCACTCTCACCACTATTATTCAACATACTTCTGGAAGTCCTAGCCACGGCAATCAGAGAAGAAAAAGAAATAAAAGGAATACAAATTGGAAAAGAAGAAGTAAAACTGTCACTGTTTGCGGATGACATGATACTATACATAGAGAATCCTAAAATTGCCACCAGAAAACTGCTAGAGCTAATTAATGAATATGGTAAAGTTGCAGGATACAAAATTAATGCACAGAAATCTCTTGCATTCTTATACACTAATGATGAAAAATCTGAAAGAGAAATTATGGAAACACTCCCATTTACCATTGCAACAAAAAGAATAAAATACCTAGGAATAAACCTACCTAGGGAGACAAAAGACCTGTATGCAGAAAACTATAAGACACTGATGAAAGAAATTAAAGATGATACCAACAGATGGAGAGATATACCATGTTCTTGGATTGGAAGAATCAACATTGTGAAAATGACTCTACTACCCAAAGCAATCTACAGATTCAATGCAATCCCTATCAAATTACCAATGGCATTTTTTACGGAGCTAGAACAAATCATCTTAAAATTTGTATGGAGACACAAAAGACCCCGAATAGCCAAAGCAGTCTTGAGGCAAAAAAATGGAGCTGGAGGAATCAGACTCCCTGACTTCAGACTATACTACAAAGCTACAGTAATCAAGACAATATGGTACTGGCACAAAAACAGAAACATAGATCAATGGAATAAGATAGAAAGCCCAGAGATTAACCCACGCACCTATGGTCAACTAATCTATGACAAAGGAGGCAAAGATATACAATGGAGAAAAGACAGTCTCTTCAATAAGTGGTGCTGGGAAAACTGGACAGCTACATGTAAAAGAATGAAATTAGAATACTCCCTAACACCATACACAAAAATAAACTCAAAATGGATTAGAGACCTAAATATAAGACTGGACACTATAAAACTCTTAGAGGAAAACATAGGCAGAACACTCTCTGACATAAATCACAGTAAGATCTTTTTTGATCCACCTCCTAGAGTAATGGAAATAAAAACAAAAATAAACAAGTGGGACCTAATGAAACTTCAAAGCTTTTGCACAGCAAAGGAAACCATAAACAAGACGAAAAGACAACCCTCAGAATGGGAGAAAATATTTGCAAATGAATCAACGGACAAAGGATTAATCTCCAAAATATATAAACAGCTCATTCAGCTCAATATCAAAGAAACAAATACCCCAATCCAAAAATGGGCAGAAGACCTAAATAGACATTTCTCCAAAGAAGACATACAGACGGCCACAAAGCACATGAAAAGATGCTCAACATCACTAATTATTAGAGAAATGCAAATCAAAACTACAATGAGGTATCACCTCACTCCTGTTAGAATGGGCATCATCAGAAAATCTACAAACAACAAATGCTGGAGAGGGTGTGGAGAAAAGGGAAACCTCTTGCACTGTTGGTGGGAATGTAAATTGATACAGCCACTATGGAGAACAATATGGACGTTCCTTAAAAAAGTAAAAATAGAATTACCATATGACCCAGCAATCCCACTACTGGGCATACACCCAGAGAAAACCGTAATTCAAAAAGACACATGCACCCGAATGTTCATTGCAGCACTATTTACAATAGCCAGGTCATGGAAGCAACCTAAATGTCCATCAACAGACGAATGGATAAAGAAGTTATGGTACATATATACAATGGAATATTACTCAGCCATAAAAAGGAACGAAATTGAGTCATTTGTTGAGACGTGGATGGATCTAGAGACTGTCATACAGAGTGAAGTAAGTCAGAAAGAGAAAAACAAATATTGTATATTAATGCATGTATGCGGAACCTAGAGAAATGGTACAGATGAGCCAGTTTGCAGGGCAGAAGTTGAGACACAGATGTACAGAACGGACATATGGACACCAAGGGGGGAAAACTGCGGTGAGGTGGGGATGGTGGTGTGCTGAATTGGGCGATTGGGATGGACATGTATACACTGATGTGTATAAAACTGATGCCTAATAAGAACCTGCAGTATAAAAAAACAAACAAAACAACTAATACTAAACTTTCATTGGGTTATTTGTATGGAAATATGTTAATATAAATGTTTCAGACATTACATGAAATTTCTAAAAATCGTAAAAAAAAAAAAAAAGATCTTGCTGCAATTTATGTAAAAAAGTGTTCTGCCTATAGTACTCTGAGTTTTATAGTGTTTAGCCTTACATTTAGGTCTTTAATCCATTTTGAGTTTATTTTTGTGTATGGTGTTAGGAAGTGTTCTAATTTCATTCTTTTACATGTAGCTGTCCAGTTTTCGTAGCACTGTTTATTGAAGAGACTGTCTTTTCTCCATTGTATATTCTTGCCTCCTTTGTCATAGATTAGGTGACCATAGGTGCGTGGGTGTATCTCTGGACTTTGTATCCTGCTCCGTTGATCTATATTTGTTTTTGTGCCAATACCACTCTGTTTTGGTTACTGTAGTTTTGTAGTATAGTCTGAAGTCAGGTAGCCTGATTCCTCCAGCTCCGTTTTTCTTTCTCAAGATTGCTTTGGCTATTCGGGGTCTTTTTGTGTTTCCATACAAATTGTAAAATTTTTTGTTCTAATTCTGTGAAAAATGCCAGTGGTAATTTGATAGGGATTGCATTGAATCTATAGATTGCTTTGGGTAGTAGAGTCATTTTCACAATACTGATTCTCCCAATCCAAGAACATGGTATATCTCTCCATCTGTTCGTGTCATCTTTGATTTCTATCATCAGTATCTTATAGTTTTCTGAGTACAGCTCTTTCCCCTTCTTAGGTAGGTTTATTCCTAGGTATTTTGTTCTTTTTGATGTGATGGTAAATGGGATTGTTTCCTTGATTTCTCTTTCTGATCTTTCATTGTTAGTGTGTAGGAATGCAAGAGATTTCTGTGCATTAATTTTGTATCCTGCAACTTTACCGAATACACTGATGAGCTCTAGCAGTTTTCTGGTAGCATCTTTAGGATTTTCTATATATAGTATCATGTCATCTGCAAACAGTGACAGTTTTACTTCTTCTTTTCCGATTTGGATTCCTTTTATTTCTTTTTCTTCTCTGACTGCCGTGGCTAGGATTTCCAAAACTATGTTGAATAACATTGGCAAGAGTGGACATCCTTGTCTTGCTCCTGATCTTGGAGGAAATGCTTTCAGTTTTTCACCATTGAGAATGATGTTAGCTGTGGGTTTGTCATACATGGCCTTTATTATGTTGAGGTAGGTTCCTTCTATGCTCACTTTCTGGAGAGTTTTTATAAATGGGTGTTGAACTTTGTCAAAAGCTCTTTCTGCATCTATTGAGATGATCATATGGTTTTTATTCTTCAGTTTGTTGATGTGGTGAATCACACTGATTGATTTGCGAATACTGAAAAATACTTGCATCCCTGGGATAAATCCCACTTGATCATGGCACTCTCACCACTTTTATTCAACATAGTACTGGAAGTCCTAGCCACAGCAGTCAGAAAAGAAAAAGAAATAAAAGGTATTCAAGTTGGAAGGGAAGAGGTAAAATTGTCATTATATGCAGATGATATGATACTCTAGGGTTTGTCTTTAGGGTTTTCTATATAAAGACTCCACACAAGATCTATTAGAATAAATGAATCCAGCAAGGTAGCAGGATACAAGATTAATATACAGCAATCTGTTGCATTTCTTTACACTAACAATGAATTATTAGAGAGATAGTAAAAAATAAAGGATTATTTTTTACTATTTTTTAAATTTTTTACTGATGTGTTAAAAATCACATCAAAAAAAAAAATCTAGGAATAAACATAACCAAGAAGACAAAAGACCTATAAGCTAAGAATTACAAAACACTGATAAAGGAAACTTAAGATGATTCAAAGAAGTGGAAAAATGTCCCATGCTGTTGGATTAGAAGAATTAATATTGTTAAAAATGGCCATACTGGGCTTCCCTGGTGGCACAGTGGTTGAGAATCTGCCTGCCAATGCAGGGGACACGGGTTTGAGCCCTGGTCTGGGAAGATCCCACATGCCGCGGAGCAACTAGGCCCGTGAGCCACAATTGCTGAGCCTGCGCGTCTGGAACCTGTGCTCCGCAACAAGAGAGGCGGCGATAGTGAGAGGCCCGCGCACCGCGATGAAGAGTGGCCCCCACTTGCCGCAACTAGAGAAAGCCCTCGCACAGAAACGAAGACCCAACATAGCCATAAATAAATAAATAAATAAATAAATAAATAAATAATAAATATTAAAAAAAAATGGCCATACTACCCAAAGAAATCTACAGATTCAGCGCAATCCCTATCACATTATCCATGAAATTTTTTACAGAACTAGAACAAATAATCCTAAAATTTATATGGAGCCATAAAAGACCCACACTTGCCAAAGCAGTCTGGGAAGAAGAACAAAGCAGGAGGCATAACCCTCCCAGACTTCAGACAATACGACAAAGCTAAAGTAATCAAAACACCATGGTATTGGCATAAAAGCAGACATATGGATCAATGGAACAGAAGTCCAGAAATAAATCCACACACCTAAGGTCAATTAAACTTCGACAAAGGAGACAAGAATATACAATGGAGAAAAGATAGTCTCTTCAGCAAGTGGTACTGAGAAAGCTGGACAACCGCATGTAAATCAATGAAGTTGGAACACACCCTCACAACGTACACAAAAATAAACCCAAAATGGCTTAAAGACTTAAAACAAGACATGACAGCATAAAAATCCTAGACGAGAACAAGGCAAAACATTCTCTGACATAAATAGTAGCAATATTTTCTTAGATCCGTCTCCAAAGGCAAAAGAAATAAAAGCAAAAATAACCAAATAGGACCTAATGAAACTTAAAAAGCTTTTGCACAGCAAAGGAAACCATAGACAAAATGAAAAGACAACCTTCAGAATGGGAGAAAATATTTGCAAACCATGTGACCCACAAGGGATTAATTTCCATAATATACGAACAGCCCATACAACTGAATATCCAAAAAAAAAACCCAATCAAAAAATGGGCAGAAGACCTAAATAGACATTTCACCAAAGAAGACATAAAGATGACCAACAAACACATGAGAAGATACTCAATATCACTAATTATTAGAGAAATGCAAATCAAAACCACATGAGGTATCAATTCACACCAGTTTGAATGGCCATCATTTAAAAATCTATGAACCTACTGTACATAGCACAGGGAACTCTACTCAGTACTCTGTAATGGCCTATATGGGAAAAGAATCTAAAAAAGAGTGGATATATGTATATGTATAACTGATTCACTTTGCTGTACAGCAGAAACTAACACAATGTTGTAAATCAACTATACTCCAATAAAAATTAAAATCTATGAATAACAAATGCTGGAGAGGATGTGGAGAAAAGGGAACCTTCCTACACTGTTGGTGGGAATGTAAATTGGTGCAGCCACTATGGAGAACAGCATGGAGGTTCTTCAAAAAACTAAAAAAAGATTTATCATGATCTTGCAATCCCACTCCTGGGCACATATCCGGAAAAATGAAAACTCTAATTTGAAAAGATACATGCACCCCAATGTTCAAAGTAGCACTGTTTTCAACAGCCAAGACATGGAAGCAACCCTACGTGTCCATCAACAGATAAATGGATAAAGAAGGTGTGGTACATATACACAACGGAATACTACTCAGCCATTAAAAAGAATGAAATACTGCCATTTGCAGCAATGTGGAGAGACCTCAAGATTATCATACTAAGTAAGCCAGACAGAGAAAGACAAATATATGATATCATTTATATGTGGAATCTAAAAAAAATAATACAAATAAACTTATTTACAAAACAGAAACAGACCCACAGACATAGAAACAAGCTTACGGTTACCAAAGGGGAAAGGTGGCATGGGGGATAAATCAGGAGTATGGGGTTAACAGATACCCACCACTATATATAAAACAGATAAACAACAGGATTTATTGTATATGACAGGCAACTATATTTAGTATCTTGTAATAACCTATAATGGAAAAGAATCAGAAAAAAAATGTAACTGAAGCACTTTTCTGTACACCTGAAAGTAACACAATATTGTAAACCAACTACAGTTTTTTAAAAAATTCTATTATCTTGCAGATTCTAAATCAGCTGGTACTGTTTTAGTATAAAACATACAATGATGGAGAGAATGCAACATATACAGATTACTGTATACAGAACTGTGGTAAGTGTCTGTATATGTTTACAATTTTTGTCTAACTTGTGTTCCTATGTATTCATTCAGGCATCCTCCCTCCTCCTCTTTTCTTCACCATTCCACATAAGCACCATCCCCAGCTCAGCTCCTTCACCAGTGTGGGTGCCAAAATCCACTCTCAGTTCAATAAACAAGGTACAGTGGAGTTAGTTCTTATCCAGCTAAATCCCAACATTGCGTGCCTTCTGTCTGGTCACCGCTGTATCCCGTTTCCTAGAAGGGCTTCTGATATAGAAGGCACTCATAAATATTTGAGTAAATGAATGAACTGCCTAATACCTTAAGAATTCTCTCACAGTTAAGCATTTTATCAAAGTTAAAATGATCTCAACTGTTAAAAATATTATCAAAGAATGCCAGACCAAACTGAGGTAAAACTCTAACAAATAACATTTATTTTTCTTTTACATATGTATTTCACAGCCCAAACACCACATTGCCTTCAGAGAAAGGTGCTCTTATGCCATTATATTTTACTATATACTGCACAGGCATTAAACATTCTCATTAACGTGATGAGACAATTTGCTGGTAAACATTTAAACACAGACATTGGTTTCAATACTTCAAGAACATATTTTTGGTCATAACCAAGAAGTACATCAAAATATGACAACACTGGCTAATATTTTTCAAGCAAATAATATTTAACTCTCTGCATAGTTTATACAATAGGCTGTGGTAATAAATAATATCACCAATCTCATCAACTATTAACTGGCCACGAAAAGCCTAACATTCATTTTAATTATGATATGAAATGCTCTATTGGTATAGTTTCAACATAGCCTTAAAATGTTGTGGGTGTTTTAACCTTGAATACGTGAAAAGAAAAAGTACTAAACTGGACTAAAAAAGAAGTACTAACTTGGTATGTTTTGGTTAACTACCAATATGTCATGTCCACGTATTACATTCCTAACATGAAGGCAAATATTTAAATAGAAAAACTAGCAGTCCAAAAAATGTGAATGTGCAAATTGTGAGGAAAACATTGCATTTAAATTTGCACTCATTTGCAAATTACAGTACTAGATCAGTATAAACACTAACAGGAAAAATATTCAGCAGGAAAGAATGGGAACGACCTCTCACAGCAGAGAACTAGTCACTGTGCGCTGCTGCAAAGTGTGCTTACACGCAGCTTACAGTGTGTGTCTGGTGTCCTGGAGCTTCTAACTCCTTATGACTATTCTTCATTCAACAAAGGAGACTGCAGGCATGCTTCAATCAGTGGTAAGAATAGGAAGAAAAACCTGAAACAGCAACATTTTCTTTCTTGATTTGGTGTAAAGGTCCTTCTCATTATTATAACTAACTTACTTATATGCTAACTTCTAACCTCAAATGTTTTCTGAATCAGGTTTGCTAAATGCTGTAAAGAACAGCTACCCTTCATACAATACTAGGTTTTGTTTTAAGTATGTCAGCATGATAAAAGGTACACATGCACAGTCATTCTACCAGCCCATATACACAAAACTCAGCCTAAAACTCAAGCTTGGATCAGATTCAAATTCTACACAGAGATTCTCTGTATTGTTTTCAATGGGTTAACAACTGCTTGGAAAGCAGAAATGCCTAATAATTTCTGCAGTGTGTTTTTTAATTGAAATGTTTATAAAAATAAAGCCCCAACCTTTAAGTCTATAGAATGTCAAGAATGCTATGAGGGATGTTAAAAGCACTGGGCAAAACCCTCGTTTTCAGCGTCCCGTCTGCCCCACAGGAGAAGATCCGGTTGCCCTGGGTGATGTCGATCTGCATGACTCCAGCCCCAAGGTTTCTGAATATGGACTGTTTAGCATGTTCATTTTTAAATGAATGAAGTAGGCCATGGCCTGTCAACCTCCAAACCTAGTTTAAAGAAAAAGTGAAAACAAAAAGTGTAAGTCATTTAAAAAAGAGAGAAAGAGACGAAAAAATTTTAAAAACATGGCCTTCACCTCTGTTCTCCCAGCCCAACTGATCTCATTAAAGCCCAACTTTCCTGTCCACTACCTCTTTCCTAACAGTTTACCTAACTGGAAATAATACCATTCACAGGGCTCATTTACCATCCTTACACTTCCCTGTACCTTCTTTCAAATTCCTCTCTTCACATCCTCTTGTTTCATATTAACCATATATACCCCATCTCTAATTCAATTAAATATTTCAGTTAATTCAGTTAAATACATTCCTAACGCTAAGTTAGGCCCTGGGACAATATAAAAGAACAGTACCACCTTGCTTCTCTGGAGACCTCAACTGTACAAAACAGAGTCAGGTACTGGAGGCAGAGGTGGGAAGAGGGGAGGGGGATGATGTGAGAAACCAAACTCATGTCATCAAAAAATCGATGCATTAATTAAACTCATACACTTACTCAGAGTTCTTTAAAGCTTTTTAATGACCTGAGAGTATACTGAGATTGATTATCTGGATTTCTAGATCCTAACAATTTAGAAAGAACCACACAGAAGTAAGGGAGGAAGCAATATTTGCACGAAGAGGGCGGTGAGTTTTTTGGTTTGGTTCCCCCTCCCCAATCAATCTTGACAGCAGGTAAAGATAATATTTAGCACATTCCAACCTCTTGTACTGACTCACCTTTATGTTACCTTCTGCTGAACCTGTAGTAAAATATTCCTCACAGGGATCGAGAGCCAGCGCCTTAATTGCAGAGTCATGTGCCTGGAATGTGTGAATTAGCTGTCTCTGCCTGATGTCAAAAATGCAGATGTAGCCTTTCCTGCCTCCAGATATTAGGAGTTGCTGTTTTGGCGCGTACTGAAGCACTGTGGCACCATGATCATGGCATGTGAAACCTGAAGAAAAACATCAAGAGCCTTTCCCAAATGATGTCTACCTTAGCGCTTCTGGTAATATTTAAATGCACATTTAAGTAATATAGAAATTACTGTCACATTTTCCCTTCTAATTTCTATAATCATGATCAAAGTATTAAAAAAGATGGCAAGCAATGACAGAAAAAACATCTTATACATAATCTCAGTATGACAACACACACCCATATACACAGGAAGTTTAAACTTTATGCCCAAACTAAGTTATACTGTCTCATAAGAATGTAGAAGCAAAAGTGCAGAGGAGAACAAGCTTCTCAATGATACTCAATGTCTTCATTAATACCCACCAATAACAAGTATTTACCCTTTCCCAGTTCCTGCCTATACATAAAACCTCATCAGAAGTTCTTCTCTATAGCACAGGGAACTATATTTAATATCCTGAGATAAACCATAATGGAAAAGAATATGAAAAAGAATATATGTATAACTGAATCACTTTGCTATAAAGCAGAAATTAACACAACATTGTAAATCAACTATACTTCAATAAAATGTTTTTTTTTTTTAAAGTCCTTCTCAGCTAAGTAATTGAAACTACACTAGTGTGAAAATTACCAGCCCCAAGTTAAGGAGTTAACCTTCCCAGGACTCTCTGCATTCTAATATGATTAACAACCTTCCCAGGACTCTGTGCATTGTAATGTGATTAACACCTTAAACTAATATGTGGCAAATCTTTAAGAGATATTAATAATTATTCGCCAAAAACAAAGACTATTGCAATCAAAACTGGGAAATAACTACATCTTTCAAAATACACGTCAGCATAGTAAAAGACTCAAATCTTTTTTTTTTTTTTTTTTTTTTTTAACAAAGTCCGCCTAGCTATCTTTAACCCAAACTTACTAGAGCTTTGAGCACTCTTGGTGGTATTATGTGAAAGAGTGATCTTTAGGACAGCGATGTGGAAAACACTGTCTTAAAAGGAATAATGTTTAAATGGCATTATTCAGATTTCTAATGATAAGGCTGACTTTTACTTTACAGTCAGATTTAATTCTTTGAAATATGACCTCATTTCTGTTGAGCTCAAGGAATACTTTGCAACTGATTTCTTCAGCAGCCTTGTTAGTAGTGCCGCTCTCCATACCATATTTTCTGAATGGAATACAACACAAAGATTATTCTAGGCTAGCTGGGTTTCTGTGACCATACATATTTACCTCAGCAAGGTAGCCAGAAATTCTAGTTAACTTTTAGAATTTTATTCACTCTATACATTTTCCCATTTTTAACCCGTGAATAAACACGCACTGGATTTACTGGTTAAAATAAAACCAGGAAAGCATTCTTTCACAGTGTACTGAAAATCAAAGACTTAGCTCACTTACCATGAATGAGGCTGTTTCCGGGTGATATCAATGTGTCCCAGAGGCATACATTTCTAATAAAGAAACAATAACAAAAATACATCATAAACAAATTGTTCTAAGTCATCACTGGGATAAACTGCGTCTTTACATCAAATATTTTTACTTATTGAATCTTATGTTGTTTTGTTCACTCACATTTATAAAGCAGTGATTCTCAACTAGGATGAGGGTAGAGTTTGGGACTGGGGATATGTCTCTTCCAAGAGTTTATCCTTTTCAAACTACAGGGTCTGTCTCACATGGTCCCACCTAACTCTGCTCCATCTCATCCCCCGGCCCTATCTCTTTTCCATTATCACTCCACGGAAAATGAGACATGATTTCCTGAGTAGAAGAGATGCTTCTATATCCTTGGGGGTAAACACTGCAGGGAAATGAGAGGTGTTATTCATGGGCACATGTTGCCAATGAAAACAATCTGAGGCAAAGAAAATGTTGAGAATGATGGCTACAGAGCCTCAAAAACTTGACAGTATTAACAGCAATTAAAAAAATAGCTTTAACATAAAAATTCCACATACTTCTTAGTAGATTACATTAGGAGTAATTTTGGTCTTTCTCTTTTTGGTAAGGAAAACTACTTGAAGAATTATGTAACAAAGTTTTTGTATTCCTGAGGTGGAAAAACCTGACTAAATAGAAATCCATACTTTCTAGCAAGAATACCTTTCTGCCTAAAATATGCTTATTTCTTTTTTGCATCTCTGTCAACCTACCTATTGTCATTGGACTGTCCAGATGTGGCAACTAGACTTGAAGAGGTAACAAATGCAAAGTCACTTGTGGCTTTACTGTGGCACTGCCAACTCTATGGGAACAAAGTGCAGCTGATGTTATCTCAAAATCCAGCAAAATGTGGTACAGTACACACACACAGCTCTGCTAATCATATACTACATGCATGAGCTAAGAACATTTTTTAAAATCTAGAATAAAAATAAGTGATAAGAGGATTAGCTGTCATCTGCATGTTACTTGGTTAATACCCAATAATTTTTTAAAACTGGAAGAGCTGGCAGAAACATGGAATTAAAGGTTATGTTTTTTAGATTATGTAA
The DNA here is from genome assembly GCF_028023285.1 of Balaenoptera ricei. NCBI lineage: Eukaryota > Metazoa > Chordata > Mammalia > Artiodactyla > Balaenopteridae > Balaenoptera > Balaenoptera ricei. Next base: position 84,330,983 of record NC_082640.1, on the reverse strand, counting down.
CAAAGGAATAAAACACCAAGTACATGAACTTAACCTTACAGCCTCGCCGTGCCCCGACCCTCCAAGTGCAGACATGCTTGTCTGCATCACCACATGTTCTAACATGATTTGGATTAATGGATGAAGTGGCCTATTGGGAGTGGTTATTTTATAATCTAATAAGAAACATTCTGGAGCAAACTGGCATACATGGAACCTGTCTGGTTCTTAATACAGTACCTAAAACGAATCACTATAAAACTCTATCACTAAGAAGTCAGAGATTTCAAAACAGATAAAAGTTAATAAAAATGTATCCTGAATAAGACCACACACAGAGAAGGCCCCTAAAAATTTCAAATATAATGGTCACCCTTCAAGCTGTGTAAAGCAAGTTTTTTGCGTTTTAGTCATTTCAGTCTAAAACTAGGGCAATGATGGTGCTGGGCCGTGGCTGCTGGACAGAGTGGTCCCTTTCCCAACAGATCCACCAATGGGATTCGCTGTCTGAAACAAACACTTCACAAACAAAGTGGCCTCCGTATGCGCTCTGCGAATGCTGAGTGATACTTACCATGTAAGGTTTGGGATTTGATGCAGTTTGGTTTACTTGCCAGATACTCAGAAAACCCTCTCCGTCTGCGACACCACACTGTAAGAATGGTGTAAATATTAAACACAGCTTCTGAGTAGCCATATCGAAGGTAAAATCATTTATGAAACGGAGAGTTACTCAGTCCCCACTTAACCAACATTCTGCCTATACCTATGCTCCTGCTGCTGTAGTTCTCAAGAAAGCCCAAGTACTGTAAATATCCTGCCACCTTTTAAATGCTTTTCCATGCCTGTTTCACTGTTTTCCTCCAAACTTCTGTAGCAGAACTTAGTAAGAAACTGGAAGGTTTCTCTTAGGTGTCTGACTCTGCACACAGGCACCATCAACACACTCAACAGAAACAGAATTCTTTACCCTCACAGAATATTTAGTATCTGTAAGTAGATGATTAATTAATCCACACAAAATTCTGTGGATTTATGCTTTTATTGAGAGCCAAGGGGCTATATAAACACACCATCAAACTGCCTGCTCAACTTAAATCCAGAGTGACTGAATTTGTTTTTAAGTGTAGTTTTACTAGCTATTTACTCATAAATATCTGCAATTCTTTTCAGACAAGTTTAGCAGTAACCCCCAGGAACTAACCTTGTTGCCTTGTGAATTGAAATATAATCTGGTAACTCTTGCATTGCCAGCTTGGCGGAAACAGACAAGCTGCTGAGGTCTTGTCCATTCAAACATTCGTACACTGCCATCCTGAGCACCTGTAAGATCTGAGATGCAAAAGCAAAAGCAAAAAATAAGAAACAAAGCTGAAGAAAGAGTTCCAACATTTCCCATTCTATAAGCCAACTTCAAAATGATAGAGATCACTTGCAGTCCTTTGATCATAAATAATATACTTACAGTATTGATGGACTGGGTGTGAGGTCGTTCTCTTAACATTATGTAGATTCCTTTTCATAAGCTTTAAAAGAAGATAAAAATGAATTTCTTTTGCAACACAGAAGAAATAAGGAAGGATATGATTCAGGCCAACTCTAATTCTGATAACAGTTATTCTCTTACACTGGATTATTACTAAAATAAATAAACCCTGTTGTGGATTTTCTGACCCACTAAATATACGACACTTGTCTGAACAGGCTGGGAAAGCATAGTCACTTACTGGCGTGCCCTGGTCTGCGTGGACTGTGAGGATACCAAGCTGCTTCATCTAGTGATAAAGGGAACTCTCCTCCAAGTGCCCCTCCCTGAGGGCAATCAGGAGTATCTCCAGATTCTTCAGAGCAGAACATGAGAATGGGACCCCTTTAACTACAGTGACTAACAACAATGTTATTGATGCATTTTTCAAACACTTACAGTAGACACAAATTCCTCTCTATCTCTGCTTTACCACTTTGTGCCTCTGTTTGCTCATCTATAAAATGAAAACCACTTAGGGTTGTTATAAGAAAAAGCATGCGCCTGACATAAAGAAATTCACAGCATGCTAGCTATCATTATTATGGTGTACTAACTGTTCACTGCCTCTGACCTTCAGCATCATTCCTATGTCAAAGTGATTTCAACCTATTTTTGAGCGAGTCCATATCCAGAAACCATACCTAATAGTAAAGAACATACCACACTAGCTCCAATGCTAGTCTGCCCACTGCCCAGCCACGGCAGAGATGAAGATGGATGCACCTGACTTGCTGAATGGGATGTTGCACTGGGTTGATAAAGAGCTGTAGTGGAACCACGATAATCAATATCATCTGAACTGTGGAAAACATTCATGTGTTACTGTGACAGTTCCATTTTCTCAACACAAATTCCAATTACAGAGCTTTTTATCTATCTGAAGGACAGTCTTTATTTAAAAAAAAAAAAAATGTATCAATATCCATAATAAAAACATAGGTACAAGTCCTAATCATCACCAATTTTAGTACTGGTTAACTTTTTCCCCTTAGGCAAAATATAAGTTTAGTCTAATGTCTGGGGGAATTTTATTGCTGCACAAATTAGAACAAATGTTTGTTTTGAAGTATTTAACACAGATTTTCTTTTTATCCTGTAGAGAAAAAGACTGTATGTTCTCTTCAAGTACAGAGATCCCATTTATAAAATTCAAACATTTTAAAGAAATTTGAGTTAAAAGTTTTCTTAAACTTAGGTACTAATTATCACATTAAATGTTAAAGTAATTTTTATGATGGGCCATATCATATTACATGGTTACATCTACTCTGAAGTATGACTGAAACCTAGTTGTATTATATACTAACGAGACAGAAACAGAAATGAAAGAGGCTATCATGGCACCACTCCCAGTACATAAAATTTCCGAGAGTCTGGAGAAAAGCAAGAGGGAGGGAAAACATGGAGGAGAAACCCCAAAATAGGAAAGCGTTACTGCACCCTTGGTACAGTGTCCATAGTTTTACTGAAAAGTAAAGTTGGCTACATTTTTATCTGAAAAGAAGGTATGCTTATAGAGAGATAATCAAGAAGAAACACTGAAAACTACTCAGTAAATGTGACTCATCAATCAGTCTAATATATTGGTGTATTCTGCTTTTTATGGTAATTATCCAGATCAGCTGAATCTATTGAATATTGTGTAATTTCTGACATTTCTTTGGGGTTAAATGTCAAAGTGGCAGTTGTTAGTGTTAGGCTCTGGTGTTGGGGATTATTCTGACTCAAACATTATGAATAATTCAGGGTCTAATGGAAGAAGTAGGAGTAATTTGTACACTGATGTAAGCAGAGCCCTTTATTGGCAGCTAAACCAATTATGTTTGTCTCCTTACCAAAGAAATACATAGTTTTCAAGACAACTGAAATCAAGTGCATAACCACTTAATAGGTTCTTTTTGAAGAAGACTACATTTAAAATTGATTACATAAGGCAAGCAAACCTTTTGGATTCTCTGTCATATTCTTCTCCAATCCATATGTATGACTGACAGGCCAGTAGAGAAGTAATATCAAGTTCTTGTACATCATGCGTTGAAGCCAAAACAATTTCATTACAGTTTGCCTGTAAAGCAAACGCAAAGTCAATAATTTAAGCAATTTCACTAAAACAAAGTACTACATTCTTTATAATGACTAAAGATTTTACCTTATTAACAGAAAATGCCATGATCATATCTGACTCCTTATGAATGATTTTTGCCTTTCCTCCTGGATAGCCCAGATCTGCTTCAACCTACAAGACATTTGTCAGCAGTTTTAGTTGTTGCAGCACAGCTCCATACAGATATATGTACATCCCACAAAACTTAAAAGGAGGACAAGAAGAAAATGTAGCAGTAGCAGCAGCAGCAAGAAAAAAGGTACCAGTAATTTTAGTGTGTTGAAAATTAGCTGTGGAATTAGCTTAGATTCTCTGATGCCCTGTAATCACCCCAATTACAAAAATTTCCATTGTGATTACAGGATACGAGTAACTGTCACAAAAGATAGCTAACATAATTTTCATTAGTATTTATAACAGTAACGTGTCTCTTATCTCTTCCAAAAGTGCACAAAGATACAGCAGTAAGAATGTGAGAGAAAAAGACACAATCAGAAAGACAAAGGAGTCACATAAGAAGTGAAATATTTTTAAATAAGGGTGATGAGATAGGAATAAGAAGTTGGGTAGAAGAACAGTTAGAAAGTAATGAAGGAGGGCTTCCCGGGCGGCACAGTGGTTAAGAATCCACCTGCCAGGGGACACGGGTTCAAGCCCTGGTCTGGGAGGATCCCACATGCCGCGGAGCAACTAGGCCCCTGCGCCACAACTACTGAGCCTGCGCGTCTGGAGCCTGTGCTCCGCAACAAGAGAGGCCGCGATAGTGAGTGGCCCCCGCTTGCCGCAACTAGAGAAAGCCCTCGCACAGAAACGAAGACCCAACACAGCCAAAAATAAATATAAAAAAAAATGCAATAAAATTAAAAAAAAAAAAAGCTAACTATTATTGTTATTAAAAAAAAAAAAAAAAAAAAAGAATCCACCTGCCAATGCAGGGGACACAGGTTCAAGCCCCGGTCTGGGAAGATCCCACATGCCGTGGAGCAACTAAGCCCGTGTGCCACAACTACTAAGCCTGTGCTCTAGAGCCCGCAAGCCACAACTACTAAGCCCGTGTGCTTAGAGCCCGTTCTCCGCAACAAGGGAAGCCACCACAATGAGAAGCCTGCACACCGCGACTAGAGAAAGCCCGTGCGCAGCAACGAAGACCCAATGCAGCCATAAATAAATAAATTTTTTTTAATTAAAAAAAAAAGAAAGTAATGAAGGAGATTGATGAGAGGAAGGTGTAATGCTTAGAGTTGAAGGTGATGGGGAGAAAAGAAGAGGCAGAATCAAGAAAGAGGCAAGAAAATACAATCATGTTTAAGAACAGATGGGGAAAAGGGACAGAACTGAAGATGGAAAAGGAAGCAAGAAAGGGAAGAACCAATGGCAAGAAAGATCAAGCTGGACACAGTGGAGCTTCTCCTACCCTGTGCCAGTGAGGTGTGTGGGAGCAGTGAGCACTCTGACTAGTTAGCCAGCTGGGCAGGTCATGATTAGTATCAGAGATGAGGGGTTAGCTCCTTGAATTTTAAAGAATGAGCTAAATTCGAGAGCGTGGAATACTACCTTGATGTGGCAATCTTCTGCTATGCAGTTTTGTTTGACCTGCTCCACATGTTCTTCTATAGACTAAACAACACCACACCGTCACAAACACAAAACACATGCATGAAACGGAATTATTAAAAAAATGAAAGTTTTCAAACTGAAACGGTTGCTCCATCACTTGATGGTAAAAATGAATTTGCAAGCTTTAAAATGAATTTAAAAGCACATCAAGAAAAAAATTAAACTGAGTAAAATGTGATGTCATCAGAAAAAAACAACACAAAGCAAAACAGGCAAAATTAATGTATTACATATATAAAAGCAATTTCAAAATAAAAATTCATTATTTGTATGTCAGTTATGTAACTTGGAAGTTCTAACTTAAACTGTAATCTCTAAAAATAAAACCTACTTGTACAAGCAGATGCATCCTCTACTACATAGATTCCTAACCTATAGGGGTTTATTTCAAATAAATAAAAACTATTTTTTTCTAAACACAGATTAAAAGTACTGATAATTATTTCACTCTTACTCATAAGGAATATATCCATGAAGAGACAGTCAAGGATTAAAATTCACATCAACCATTACACTATACATAATCTTATGATTTTCTCCTTATAAGTAAATGTTTGATGAGATGAGGCATGGGAAAGAAATCACACAAATAACTTGCTTCTGGTTGATGACAGGGCCATTAGGAATGGCTATAATCAGAAGCAATATTTCTGCTGTGCTGTGGAAACCTCTGAAGGTTTGATCAGAGCAATACATTCCTACCAATACTTCCCTGAAGTGCCTGCTTCTCTTTCAGCCAACAGGACCCCAATTCTCCATGCCTTGTGCAACTGCTCAAGGGCTGCTGCAGCTGACACTGAAGGAATGGTACACGTGTGCAAGGGCCAACTCAGCAAAAGCCAAACTGCAGAAGAACCTATTTGCCTTTAATCAAGTGGCTAAGTTTGCCACATTTATCCATTTCACAAAAAGTTGTTTTGTGGAATAGTCTTCTCTAACATACTCAGTGAGTAAAAATACCTTCTTCTGAATATACCTAAAATTTCAGCATTTCTCAGAATTTTATTTTTATTAAGTAATTTTTAAAAATTAGCCAATTTTAGCATTCTTAGGATTATTTTGCCAGTTTTGCTAATTAATCAATTCACTGAATTTACCAAATTTATTGACCACCAATATCCTATTTAACAATCTAAAAAGATAAAACACTCTTATTAAATGGGTAGTTTTAATAAGTTCTGCGTATTTCTTAACTAAGTGACCAATTTTACTTTGCCTCAAGAGCTTTCACATTGTTTTCATAATTTTTTTCGTAAATGAAAACCATTTTTCAGCAGATATGTGCTATTCAATACAGTAGCCACTAAACACATATAGCTTTAAATTTAAATTAAAGAAAATAAAAAATTCAGTTCCTCAGTCACACTAGCCCACTTCAAGTGCTCAATAACCACATGTGGCTGGTGACTACTATACTGTACAGAACAGACATAAATTTCCATTATCAACAGAAAGTTCTATCGGACTGCATGCAACAAGATATTAATTTCATTCAATAATTTAAAATTCAAAGGTACAAAAGGGTACATGATAAAAATTCTTCCGTCCAGACTCCCAGCCATGTACTTCCCTTCCTGGAGCCAACCAATGCTTACACAGCATTTTAAGAAATGTTCAATTTATCTCTGTCCCACCTCCCTGTACATGGAGAGCCTCTTCTGGTAGAAAAATAGAAAAGAACACACAGCTTGGGCTGCTGATCCCAAGAGCACAGAAATGGAGGGGCATAAAGAAGGGGAGGTAAGGGGCAGAATCGGGGAGAAACTTGGTTAAGGAAGAGGGAAACCAGAAAGGAGACAACAGGTCCTCAAGAGCAAGACAAGAGTCTGAGGGTCCCAGCAACCTAGACCCAGTCTTTCCATAGCACTCTGAGGCTCTGACAATCCAATGAAACAAAACTGCTAGAAACCTTATGAATAATTACAACATATCACTGTGTTTAATAATTTGAAGAACTAACAACTCAGAAAATTGATCCTTCAATGAACTCTCTTTCTGTGAATAACAGAGCCCTAAGTGAGCAAGTATCTTTTATCTTAAATCTATTTCTTAGATTTCTGTATCTTATTTTATAGAACTCAGTATCACTATAGGAAATGCAATAAACAATGGATTAAACGAAAGAGGAAATGAATTTGGCTCTGATTCCCCTAACAAAACCCTACATCAGTAATTTCAATACCATTGGGGCCTTTTGTTATCAAATAAGCTTATAAGACACAAAAGAATCTCTACAGTTCACTCCTCTAATTCCTCACTTAAGTACATAATTTTTAAATCTACAGAAAAAATAAATGACTGTTCACAGGACTGCCCACAATGACCATCCAGGTAAGTGGGTAGTGGAAAGAAAAGAACAAATCTGGTCGGTTCTGCTGCTCTAGGTATGGAGAACATTTGAGAAGCAGTTCTATATGCTACCTTGGGAAACTGAGCCACATAGACTGTCCCTCTCGGTTTTCACTTTTCTAAGTGAAATATAATTCATTTTTCTTTTCTCATAGTTTTTGTTGCCAAATCTTTTTTTTTTTTTTTTTTAAAGATTTATTTATTGATTGATTGATTACTATGTTGGGTCTTCGTTTCTGTGCTAGGGCTTCCTGTAGTTGTGGCAAGCGGGGGCTACTCTTCATCGCGGTGTGCGGGCCTCTCACTGTTGTGGCCTCTCTTGTTGCGGAGCACAGGCTCCAGACGCGCAGGCTCAGTAGTTGTGGCTCACGGGCCTAGTTGCTCCGCGGCTTGTGGGATCTTCCCAGGCCAGGGTGCGAACCCGTGTCCCCTGCATTAGCAGGCAGACTCTCAACCACTGCGCCACCAAGGAAGCCCTGTTGCCAAATCTTTAATCACATGTGACACTCTACTCTGAACACTACTCTCCAAACTGCTCATTACCTCATTAAATAGCCAAATGGACTGAAATGCTTATATATAAAACATCTGTGTACCCCTCATTTTATAATGAAGAGATCGTTTTAAGTTCTAAAGTGTCACTCTCTCAAATTCATGATTCTTCTTGAATCCTGTATGGCATTACATTATTAACTTATGTATAGCTTAAAAATCACCATGCAATGTAGAATCTCTGCCTCACTTTGTAAATGCAATCAATCTTCCTTCATCATATTTAGTGTTTCTGTAGTTTAATCTCTCTCACAAAATTATTCTACAGTTTATGCTGTTCATTTTTAAATGCTAAACAAATAAAAATGCTTTTAAAGGGTTATGCTGTATTTTCAATTAAATGATATTCAGAGAATCATAACATAGAGTATACTCATTTATATACTAAGTTCCCCAAACCATCCCTCACAATGTTTATTACATATGTAAAGGCCCAATGGCAAATATTATAAAGGACATACTAACTTTCACCTGATTATACAGGATTTATCGAAGGACCTATGTTGTTTCATTGTTATGAAATAAAAATTGTACGTTTTTATCTTAAAAAAAAATTCTCTGTAGTTTGATAAACTATTACCTATGATGTATGAAAGATAATGAGTTCCAACCAAAAGTAAATTTCAAATAAATCAAGCTGGCTTCATTAGAAATGTTAAAGAAAACAAACAAAAATTACAAGAGAGAATATTTTTTTCTAAAATACCTCACTCTGCTTTCTTTTCTTAGTGAAAATATATCTAATAAATGTCTGTTGAAGTACTTCTTGTTTAACAAGGAAATGCCAAAGTCGTTTGACTGGAAGCGCAGAAGAATCCCGGGATCTAGTTTAAAAGAAAAAAATCAACATATCACACTATTTAGTCTATATTCTAGTCTATAGAAAATGTTTCATTATTTGCAGATAATTTTTTTAAAACCTCCATTATTGCAAAGAAGATACAGCATTAAGCTCAACAAAATTTTATAATTTATAATTTATTTCACTTTTAATTTTTAGTTCTACAAATCATTCCTTCATCTAGCAATTAATTCTCTAATTACAGATTCTCTAAATGGACAGGTTGGGCTGAGAGTCAATTGAATCTCATTATTCTCTTTTTAAATTATACTTTAGGTTGGTTCTGTTGGTTACAGCATATCACCAATGAATATAAATGAATATAAAGTCCCACATTTCATTTTTAACAGCCTAACAAGCCTAACAAGCTAAAAATCCTTGCTCTTTCAAGCTTATGAGCAATACTCTAAATCATGGCTGGCTGCCTCAAAAAAAGCATGCTGCTTATCAAAAGGGGCCTAGATGGACAGATAGAAGATCAAAACATCAATAAAAACCTTACTGTGTTTACTATTAAATTACTGACAAAAGGTCAGTAGCACCTTGTTTGAATATGTAGATTGTTATCCCAAAACATTTCTGTTAAGAGTTCCTAAAATGATGACAAAAATAAAGGTTTTGTCCTGATTATAAAATTAGTATGTCTACTGAAGTATAGGTAATATGGGAAAAATAATTTTTATCCAGATTTCTGATATTTTCCTTGGCATATACTGCTAGAAATAGTATTGCAAGTTCAAATTTATGAGTGTTTTGAAGGCTACTGGCATATTATTTTGCCAAACTGACTTCCAAAAAGGTTAAACCAAGCTACACTCTCATTACCATTGTAAGAGAATTCTTACTTGAATGGAGTATTTTCAGGTTCTAGCATTGCTTTATTTCGAAGAATTGCTGGTCCAGCTCCTACTGAAAGGTCAGTTGGATATGTGTTGACATAGTTGGGGGGAGGACCTTCAAATTGATCCATTTTCTCTTGCAAGATCTGCTCCCAATTCTCCAAGTTTTTAATCACAGCAATACCTAATGGTGATGTTACAGGCAACTCTAAAATGTAATAGAATATGATATTTTACTTTGATTAAAAATGTTGACCATCACCACATATTTACAAGATCCAAATTCTTAGAGCCAAAATTTCTGAAAATACAAATAAATCTGAAAATGTTAATCTAACACCATTTTGATATTTAATGCTTTGAACAAAACAGAAGACCAGCTTTCTAAAATGAGCTAAGAAAATGTTTAGCTTCTCCACGCTGGTTTCCTGGTTTTTCTTCCAACCTTCTAGGTCGTCAGTGATTCTTGCCATATGAATTAAAACCACAGAATGGAGCCTAAGATAAATAAGACCTCATAACATCTCCAATGCTGTATTTTTTTAGTACCAAATGTTCTTTTATATGGATTTTGTAAAGAGAAACTTGATGATAATTTGTTGTATTTAATAACATTAATTTTCAAATTCCAAACTTACCAGAGAATTCCAATCCAGCGATGGGAAAGAAATTCTTGACATTGTGAAGTACTAGCTTAACCATTGTCAAATGTAGAAGAGCCCAGCTGTTCAAAGGGACAAAAAAAAAAAAATCTCCTTAATTGAAAAATAAAATCATGAGAATATAGTACTGATCCCTGTCAACTGTTTGGCCCAATCTCCCACCCAGAAAAAAAGCTGTTTTTTTCTAACAACTTACTATTAAAAAAGAGTACCTTTGTAGTCTGAAAATAAAAGATATGCAACAATGTATTACACTTGCACTATCTGAAATACCTAATGGAAAGAGATTTACCACACAGCTACATGAAATTTAATAGCATATCAATAAATTATGTATTTTTTCTCACTAAAAATGTTTGTGCCAGCTATTCTTTGAAACTGGAGGTGAAATACTCTACTATCTAGCAATGTACCTCAAAGGTACAGAATTCCTAACCTGAAAACACAGGTCAGTTCTTGTATAAATTCATGAGAGTAATGTTGTTTAAAACTAGTAACATCAGGTACTTCTACAAAAGAAAAGACAAAAAGAAAAGAGGAAAGTTTTATTTACCTATAGGAGTTAGGGTCTTGGTGTTCCTGTATCTGTGTATCTGAAAAAAAAGCATCATCTTCTTCTTCATCACTATGAATGCTTTCATCAGAATCATATATAACTCCACTATCAGACAAAGGGAGAAATGGCTGCAATAAAATGTGAAGTTATTTTTAAATGTATAATTGGGTTATTTTTATCCTAACTTAATATTGAACATTTTAAATGGTGTCAACCTAAACTAAAATTTTCTTTTGAAAATGATACTAGACCTAGGAAAGTCAGGAAAACCAGGTTAAAACTCTCAGATTCAATAAAATAATGGAGTAGCTAGATACGACACAAATATTTTTTAAAATCAATGGTCTTTTTCTCATATATCAGCAATAACTAGTTCAAAAACTCTGAAGAAAAAAGGTGCATTAAATAACATAATACCAAAGGAAAAACTTTATGAAAACTGAAAGAGCTACAGTGAAGGAAATTACAAATCCCTCTAAAAGCTAAATAAGGAGACTGAAACATGTAAAAACTATCATTCTTTAATTTACAGGTTTTAGGTAATTGCAATAAAAATCCCCATGGGGATTTCTTTTCCTTTTTTGAAACTTGATAATGATTGTAAAGTTCATAGGGAAGAAAAAAATAGGTAAGATTAGCTAAGAAATCTTTCTAAAGTGAAAGATACTATTTCTTAGTGGATATTAAAATAAGTAATTAAAATAAGTGCAGTCTAGCAATTGATCAGTGGAAAAATATAGTCCAAGAAGAGTATATAAATAAGAAATTAATATATGACAAATATAACATCTTTTAAGTCGTTGGGAGGAAAGGAAGGACAACCAGTGTAAGTGTGAGAACAGAAGATAAAGAGGGCACCCAAAGTCTGATCTTCACTTCATTTTAGATCAACAGGAGAGTTAGAAATTAAAAAAGAGAGTTAAAAGTTAAAAAGAATTAGGGGGAAGATGGGCTTCCCTGGTGGCACAGTGGTTAAGAATCCGGGTTCAAGCCCTGGTCTGGGAAGATCCCACATGCCGTGGAGCAACTAAACCCATGTGCCACAACTACTGAGCCTGCGCTCTAGAGCCCGTGAGCCACAACTACTGAGCCCGCGTGCCGCAACTACTGAAGCCCGCGCGCCTAGAGCCCGTGCTCCACAACAAGAGAAGCCACCACAATGAGAAGCCTGTGCACCGCAACCAAGAGTAGCCACCACTTGCAGCAACTAGAGGAAAGCCTGCGCGCAGCAACAAAGACCCAACATAGCCAAAAATTAATTAATTAATTAATTAATTTAAGAAAAGAATGAGGTGGAAGAGAAGGTGGAGGAAACAAAGGAGGAGAAGATAACAAAAGTAAACATTTATTAGTGGAAAGGACTTTCTCTGCTTAAAAACAATGCAACAAATCATTTTTAAAAGTATGGATAGACATGACTAACTTTTAAAAACTTCTGTATGTCAAAAGCATAAAATTAAAAGGCAAATAAATCATTTTTTAAAAGTATGGATAGACATGACTAAATAAACTTTTTAAAACTTCTGTATGTCAAAAATATAAACAAAATTAAAAGGCAAAGAATCTGGAAAAGGTATCACAAGTAAGATAAATTGTTAATATCCTTAATAAATAAAGAGTTCATTAAAAGTAAGGAAAAACATTACAATTCCAATAGATAATTTTGTTCAGAACATGAACAGTCAATTCCTCACAGTAGAAAACCTAATGGCAATAGGTTCATTAACATTTTTTGATATCACTAATAGGAAATAAAAATTATTTAATCAAATTAACAAAAATGAAACAGGAATACTTAATGAGGGTAAAGTCAGATGCGTGCTCACTATTCTCAAGAGAGTATAAATCAGTAATCTGAAGATATATATCAAAAGATATATATATAAATATATATATATATATATATTTCAGATATATATCTGAAATAATCAGAATGTGAACAAGGCTTATCTAAAAAGATACTAATCTCAGCATTATTTATAAAAATGGAAAAATAAATACAGCAAATACTGATAGGCAAATGGTTATATAAACTATAGTATACTCATCAAGCTGAATAGTTATTTGGTCATTAGAAATGATATGTACCCAGAAACAAAGACAAACCCAGTAACAATGAGCACCCATACACCCACTTGTGGTTTCTAAATTATAATTTCCCACAAAAAGGAACCAGGTTCTTTGGAGGTTGTTCCCACTCTGGGGCAGGAAATATGCAAAATTAGCCTAGAATAACTTAAGCTAGAAAGAAAAGAAACTCAAAGACTATTGGAAGAGTTCTCAAAAAGATTCAGGAGCCAACTGGAAGAGGCTCTCATTGGCAAAGATGGGACAATCTGAACATCCATAAGAATAATAACTGTACTGGATTAAAATACATAAAATATGTTTAAATCCATAATATAACACAACTAATAACAAAACAAAGCTCACTGCTTCCTCTGAAGGATGCTAGAGAATCAACTCATCACTTTGAAAACTGGCACAAAAAGCAAAGAATAAAGCACTTTTCCTGTCTTTCTCTTTCAAAATGTAATTCAGGATAACCAAATAGGATGATGGAAGAAAGTATTCCAGCAAATAAATGAAGACTAAATGAGAAGATATATCATAATTTTAAAACTCCCCTAAATTTAAAATAATGGACTTGGGCAAAGATCATCAACTAACATCTCAAAAAGAGAGTTTCCTGATGGAAATACACAAAACCACCTATGAAGTAATCCTGTACTCCCCTTTCCCTATCCAACCAGAATGGAATCTGATAAAGCCTCTAAATTTAACTTTCACTTTACAGAAAAACAGGAATCAGGGGAACATGGTCAGAAGACCAAACATGCGGATGCCATCAGCAAAAGCCACTGAGAAATTTTAAAGGACAAATTTGGGGGCCAAAAATAGGGGGGTGTAAATTTAACAAAGAGAGATGGAGGTAGAACCTATAGATTAAAAGAAACTTAAGACGTATCAACCAATTGCAATGTGTGAATCTTATTTTGGACCCTGATTTAACAAACCAACTGTTCAAAAACATTTAAGGTATAATGGGGAAAAATGTGAACACTCTCTGGATACTTGATGATATTAAGGAATTGTGTGTGTGTATGTGTGGTGTGTGTGGTGTGTATGGTGTGTGTGGTGTGTGTGTGATAATGCTAGTGTGGTACAGGTTCAAAATCCTTCTTTTTAAAAAATAAATGGTGAAATATTTATGAATGGAATTTCATGATGTTTGGATTTGCTTCCAAACAATCTGGGGAGTGGGAAGAAGTATAAATGAAACACATGTAAAGAGGGAACACAGGTAAAGAAGGAAACCTATCAATAGAAGATGATGTGCTTGAAAAAACAAAGTGCAGAAAAGCACACACCCAACACGGTACAAAATGGGACTATGTTGGATCCAGTCACCGTGAGTATTCTGATCCCCAGAGAAGTTTTCTCTGCTTTGGAGAAACAGAGATATGTCATGGGGCCTCATGAAACCCATGGTCTCATGAAACCCTCAAACACCCATCCATCTCCTTCTGCTCTAGTTTCATGCTGACCAAGGGAACTACTGATAATCAGAAGAAGGGAAGTTAGACGGTAGATACAGGTATTCCAGTCTCTAGAAAAGGATGATGCTGATTATATGTTAATAAACTAACTTCTGGTTTATACCTAAGTCCCATATGATTTTAATTTGTCTGGTCCATTTCAAGTATCTGATCATTCTTGAATGATTATTCAGCTTCTGGAGTTGAGAGATTAATGTCTAAACTATGGTGATTCAACCCAGAAGCTGCCCCGTCATTCCTATGTGATGCAAACCTAAGAGTTAATAAAACAGACACACATAAAGCTTGCATTCCTCACGCCCCTTACCTTTGCAACAAAATAATCCCACATACTGAGTTCAGGAGGAATAAACTTTTCTTTGTAAGATGGTCTTTCTGCAGGCACTGGTGGTGGGGTAGCATCCTTTACAGGTCTTCCAGGAACCAGCATTCGCATGTTAAACCTCCTGCGGTGTTTATCTATGTCTTCAGAAGGAACAGGAGGTGCTGAATAAAGATAGAAAAAAAAGCCGGCCTTATTTTCCATTATTAATTCAAAGAGTTATTAACCTTTCTTTTCATCCTACTCTTGCCATGTTTTTAGTGTAGACTAAATTACCTACATCTGTGCTTCTTTACTTTTCTAGTTACTGCATCAGTTTTCCAACAATCATGGCAGAGATGCAGATGAGGATAGAGTATAAAAGATTAACTTGCAATGAAGCAGCCTATGTGCTATACAGAATAAGAATTCAAGCAATTCTATATACAGTGTATTAAATAAATGATATATTCAACAAATAGTACAGAGAGTGCTTGAGTGATTATTTCTGGCTATGTTGTTCAAGAAAGATTCATTGAATGAATATGTAGGATGTAAAGTATGCCTTAAAAGAAAAGCAGAAGCTCACTGTGAAAAGAGGAAGTTGACACCAGAAATGAACGACCAAAGGTTTGGCTAAATGAGGAGTAAACTTCTTTTGCTAGACAGGTGTCAGGGAGGGGAATAACAACGACAGTCTGGAGTTAGGGTGGGACAAGCCTGTGGATAGGAAGCTGGGAGCTCATCCTATGGGCAATTCTTATGAAAGTATCTTGAACTAGGAACATGATGAGGTATAGTCTGCAGGATCAATTAGAGAAGAAGATGGAAGAATCTGACACAAGATGGACCTGAACTAGTATGGTGGGTGGTAAAGACCGAGAGGAAGTGTTAGATATGAGAAATACATAAAATAAATATCAAAAGGATTCAGAACTAATTGGATATGAGAGAACCAGAAAGAAGTCAACCTGGTCCTCTTCTGAAGCTCCCCGTCGTAGAAAATGATAATTCTATCTCAAGTTCTCTTTGATGAATATGACCACTTTTCACTCTGTCCATCACTAGGCTAAACCACTTTTATCTTTTTTTAACTGAGGTGAAATTTATATAAAATTAACCATTTTAAAGCGTACAATTCAGTGGCATTTAGTACATTCACACTGTTGTGCAACCACCATCCCTATCTAGCTGCAAAGCATTCTCACTACCCCAAATGAAAACCCTATACCCATTAAGCAGTCACTCCCCATTCCTCCCTCCCTCTAGCCCACGGCAACCACCAGTATGCTTCCTGTCTCTATGGCTTTACCTATTCTGAATATTTCATATAAATGGAAGCATGCAATGTGTGACTTTTTGTGCCTGGCTTCTTTCACTCAGCATAATATTTTTGAGGTTCATGCTAGCTATATAGCATGTGTTAATTCTTCATTCTTTTTTACAGCTGAATCATACTCCATTGTACTTATATACCACATTTTGTTTATCCATTCACTCTTGATGGTAATCCACAATTATCTTTTAAGTGGGCTATTCCCAGAGCCTCCCACATGGGCTCCCTACTTTTATTCTTTCACAGTCTATTCTCCACATAGCAGTTAGAGTGGGTCTTTTGAAAACCTAAATCAGATTATGTCACTCCTCTGCTTAAAACCCTCCAGTAGTTTCCTATCTTTCTTTAGAAGAACAACGATAGTTTTACATGACCCATGAAACCCTCAATGACCTTGGCCCCAGTTACTTATCTTACCTCATCTCTGACCACACTCCCCTGGGTCAGGATAGCCATTCTGGCCTCCACTGTAGTTCCTGGAAAAGGTCAAACTAGTCCTACCTCATGACTTTTGCACTCACTGCTCCGTCTGCTTGAAATGCTCTGGCCCCAGATATCAGCACGATCTGATTTCCAACTTCCTTAGGACTCTGCTCAAATGCTATCTAATCAGAAATGTGTCTTCTGATCACCCTAACTAAACTGTTCCCATCCCCTTTCCCTCATCATTCTCTGTCCACTCACTCTGTTTTATTTTTATCGTAGTTCTTCTCATACCTGAAATATTATCACTTGTTAATTTGTTGTGTTTACCTCTAGTGGATGTAAGCTTCATGAAGGTAAGGGATTTGTCTGTTTTGTTCACTCCCATACCCCAAAAGCCTGGCATAGAGCAGGTATAGGTAAATGCAAACATGAATACGTACTCAGAGGTTTAAGCATGATGATCTGATGAATGTATTACCTACCATGAAAAAATAATAGAAAACTCAGGAAGAGAAAAGAAGTGATTTGGGAGGAAAACTTTTAAATTTACAGTGGACTACAAGTAGGTAGGAAGATGGAGATTAAGAGTCATCCACATGCAACGGGAGTGGCGACAACGCAAGTTGATGAGATTGCCTACCTTACTCTGACTTATGTAGGAACCTATCCATCTGATGCGATCTTGGGCAGTAAAGACACAGGTTAGAACCTGTGCCATTTAAACTCTCTGTGCCACTAACTCCTCATCTGTAATATGACCATTTCTAAGGATGAATTAAGACAGACAATTTCTGTGTTTCAGCGCCAAGGTGTAAACCTTTCTCATGGCGTCAGTCTATATCTTACCATCCTACCATCTTAAAAAGTGGGCTAAAAAATCTATTTTGGTCCATAAGAAAAAAAAGAGGACAGAAAATGGAATTTAAAAACCATGTGCATGATTGGAACAGCCTTCTTGTCTATGACCATAAACTTAATCTGAAGCCAACTACTGGTATACTCTGTAAAGATTATGAGGATTTATTTAAATCTTCTTTCTCTAATTAAAAACAATCCTTTTTCCATGAACTTATTCCTTAACATTGTCTCCTTGCTTACCATTACCTTTCCTTTTTTCTTTTTTATCCTCCTCAAATTTGTCCTGGTTTACCAAAAAATGTTAAACTGAAACTATATTCTTTATTCTAACATGAGTTTAGTTATTTATTACCCTAACAAGAGTGATTATACCTTAAACATCAGTGATTTTTCAAAATAAAAATTCTTAGAACATTAAAAAAAATCTTTTACTTTCACATTGGAAACTATTTACATTTACATACATTATTGATATCAAATTTATCTTACCTGAAATATTTTCTGATTGTCTTTGAGGCTTCACAACAAGTTTTACACCTCCCCCAAAAACAGCAGCCCACATTCGATTGTTTAATGGGTGGGCTGCAAGTCGAAATAATTCATTGGAGGAATTTGTGGCAAGAGCATGTATCAATAAACTTAAGTACACAGCAACAACAGCTTCACACAACAAAATGTTCAATTTTGGCTGGTCTTCATCTTGGGCTGAACTCAAGAGATTAATAAGTGAACTCACACCTGTAAGGGTATATAATATTATAAGAAGTATATCAGCATAAAGCTCCAGAAGGAAAAGAAATCCAAATTTGCAGTTTAACCAAAATTATGTATCTATATTATACTATATATATAGTGTGAATACATACACATGGAGATATATATATATATCCATAATTTGAGCAACAAAATAAATGATAGGAATGGTTTATAAGCTATAGAA
This sequence comes from Balaenoptera ricei, assembly GCF_028023285.1. NCBI lineage: Eukaryota > Metazoa > Chordata > Mammalia > Artiodactyla > Balaenopteridae > Balaenoptera > Balaenoptera ricei. The sequence goes on along the minus strand of NC_082640.1, from coordinate 84,312,535 downwards.
TAAAATAAGAATCCATTCATCCCTACTGATATAATAAATGAGTGAATAAGTAAACTAAAAGAAGAGAAAGCTCTTCCTCACAGAATGATTTCAACTAATACGTAGAAGGAAGGATAGAATTAGAAAATCACCATCTAGTAATCCCCACAGTAATATCTGATTCAGTCAGGAGTCATCACTGGATGCTATAATTAGTGGGTAAAAGTATGATATTTTACACAATCTCAAACATTCTCTTCAAAAGATACTTACTAATTGCAAAGGAAAAGAAAGTAACTTTACAAAGGAGAAATCTGGCAGAAACTACTATACAAAGTGATCAAAGTTAATGGCACCAGTAATGGCACCAAGTGGCATCATGTGCCTCTTGATATTTTACACTGAGAAGGGTACAATATCTCTTCATAACCTGAATCTAATATTAAGAAGACATCAGAAAAACCCAAATGGAGGGACATTCTAAAAAATAATTGGCTAGTACTCTTCAAAAGTGTCAATGTCATGAGAGACAAAGAAAGAAGGAGGAATACATATTAGAGGAGATTCATGAGACAATACAACTAAATGTTACATGGAAGACCTTAGTGGGACAACAGGTGAAACTGTCAAAAAATCTATAGATTAGAGAGCAGTATTGTATCAATATTAAGATGCTGAATTTGATAACAGTGCTATGGTTATGTACAATAAGAGAATGCCTGTTTTTAGGAAAGATAAACTGATATATTTAGATGTAAAGGGGCATCATGTCTGCAACTTACCCTCAAATATTTCAGAAAAAAGTATATATTCACACAGACACACAATAAGTGAGTGAGAGAGGAGGAGTGAATAACAAAGCAAGTATGGTAAAATGTCACTGTTTGGGGAACCTGGGTGAAGGTTACACAAAAATTGTACCATTTATGAAACTTTTGTTAAGTCTGAAATTATTTCAATAAAAAGTCAAACGACAACAATATGTTTTGAGAAACTTATGCATAAATGAATTTTAAATACATTTAAGTCTGTCTTTGAGTCTGTCACTTCCTTCTACTGCCACTCTTCACAATGATCATTAACATGTAACCACAGAATTATAAAGCAAGTAGAGCAAAAATTAAATGACGTGGCAGATGAGGAAAGTATATTAAGAGAGTGGAGAAGGTTTGAAATAACTGATATGGAGAGTGAGAAAGAGCCAACCGGAGGAAGAGGACCGGCAGACACCATGATATATGTGCCACAGAATGGTCACTCCTGTCCTAACATACATCTACACTCTTGAGAATAACTGTATTCTGATGTATCTGTGAAAAAAAGCTCTGTGATACTGGCTCTCTAAGATTCTAATTCAGGATGTCTAAGGATAGGAAACATGACGTGCTCACCCTTGCGAAGGATGTTAAACCTTGCTTTTTTATGCTGGTCAACACAGCTGGTTTTTGAAGTCTTAACTTTCTGAGTCTTCAGACAACATTACAGTACTTAAGAATTCCTAATCCATGGCAGAAAACATCATCAAAAACAAACAAATAAAAAACTATTCACCAAATCCACAAACAACAACAATCAGGAAACCAGTTGGTAGCTTTGTAAAAAGGAGTTGCCAAATAGAAGATTTAAAAAACAAACAAACAAAAAACACCACTCAAATTCTCACCAGGCCATTGAGCAGGAGAAGAACTTGGTGTTGCATGTTCTTCAATGCTTTCTGTCCTTAGCCTTCGACGATCACTTAAAAGAAGCCCTTGATAAGCCATTCCTGTAAACTGGTTCCCTTCTGTCTGACTGCTAAAACAAATAAGGTTCAGTTATTTATCGTCCTAATAGAGGTAACAAGCAATTATACCCTATACGTATTTATTTTAGATAACTGTAACAAAAACAAAACTCTTAAAACTGAGTTCACTGTTCTAATAAAAACTTATTTCAGAAAGTTCTTTAAATTAGTTACAAATATTTATCGATAGCTTTTTAAAACAAAATACCAAATTTTCTATTTAGGCAGATGACATTTAGTCATTAAAACCTTTTCCAAATGCCACCTAATACTTAAAAATCTTTTCTATATTCACTTATTTGTATTTTTTTTTAAGTCTGCTGTAAGGAGACTACTGTTGGTACTAAGATATATCAGAAAGTTTCAGGGCACTATTTTGTTGCATTTCTTAGTTCTGTAAAGTTGTGCAAGCTCAACTCTGAATTAAAACATCAACTAAAATCTGAAGAATCCTACTTTAGAAATACCTAGTCCTAAAGCCAAATGTGCCCAAATATTTACTTTCCTCATCTTTATGGAGTGGGGGAAGTACAAAAGAAGAAAATAAACCTGACTCCCTGGAGAGTCAATCACAGCCTAAAAACTAGAAAATACACATTTAAACAAAATTTATTTGGATTCTCATCTGGTGCCATTTTAAGCAGTGACTGATATCAAACAAGTTGTCTTTGATCATTAAGATGACCACAGTCAACCAAACAAACTCTTTTTCACTTATTTACATTTCCAAGTTTTTGGAGTTACTTAGACATGGCCTTATTAGGCTAACATCAGAGAACAGGCCATTTTGAGAGAGTAATTCCCTATACAATAAAAAATCTTCCCACAAGAGACTGCTGAATTTATAAGAAAAAAATCTAGACATATGTGTAATATAAATTTAATGTGATTCTATTTATATTACAAACTTCATTTATTAATATAATCCATTTAAATCTAGGTCATCTTTCCGAGTGATTCAATTTCTTACTACTTATACTGCCCTAGTCATTAAAATACAGAGTATACACTGATGAAGGCAATTAGACATTTAACAAAAATTCAAACCATTACATCTATTGATATCACTTCTAAAGACATACAGAAATGGGTAAGTAAAATTGATTTTAATAATTCAATGTTAGGAATGTACTTTCTCATTTTTCAAAAGTTCTTCCTCTTTCAACTGAAAACCAAACAAACAGAAACTAATCTAATGCTAAAAGGAATAGTTCCTAAGGGGGAAAAAATAAGAAAACTTCATATCATAAATTACTTTGGATAGCGAACACTTCTTTTCTTGAAAACAAAAAAAAAGGTGGTGATGATAATTTTCCTTTACTATTTGTCATTTTCTATATGTCTCTTGTTACTAGGTAATAGCTAAACTAAACAAATAATTATTTTATTTCTCATTCTCATCTATTAAAGTACACATGGCAGTCATATTTGAGGATTTTTCAGTCCCTAGGAAGCAGAACTTTAATATAACTCTGGAACAGTTTAATGCTTTTGCTGTATTAATACTATTTGGGTAATTTTTTTTTTTTTTTTTTTTTTTTTTACCTGTAGCTATGACTGTCACATAATGCTTGGTAAATTGATGCAGAAAGTGATGCTGCTAGTGAATGAAGTGTGTGCACCTAAAACCAAAACAGCCACAATTACATTTTGTACTAACATTTCTACACAACAGTAGTATGTTAAAAATCAGAAAATACCCAGGAAACTAGCAATATCATAAATAAGACTAGGTCCTACATGAGACTACTAACTCTACCTTAAAGCTTCTAAAATAAAACTCATCCAATTCAATATCCATGCTCACAACAAAGCTAACTGATTCATATGCATCTTTATCAAATATTTATTACTGTGAGCCTGCCACTTAGCAGGCCCTAAGCAAAGTGCCAACGTTCACATTGCTGGGACTGTGTCCTAGCATGCTAATGAATAGCTTAAATAGTAATACTCAAGAAAAGCAGAACCAAAATAAGCAGAGAATTTTCAGAGCTTTTATTTAAAGTTGCCTTATGAAAACTTCTCCTTGATGAAACTAAAAATTTGATCTTATCAGTAAGAATGAATTAAATGTTTAGAAAGTATATCAATCACTGTCTGAAATGGTTAATTTTCCAGAAAGCAAGTAATCCACTTAGTACTTAGAAGTAATGCAGTCTTAGAATTTTAAATTTTGAAAGTTTAAAAATTATCAATATAATATAAAAACCACATCCTACAATACCACACTGAATCAACATTTTGAGACTCACACAATCTTAAAATTTGAAGGGATCTTAGAAATAGTTTCATACTTTTTGAAAGCTTATCCAAATTTCTAGGAACTAGAAATGTTTACTTAGAGCTTATATGCATTGAATGCATTTTCTGCATTTCCATATTCACCTATCAAATAATTTAAGTAATCTCTGCTAAACTACTGATACAGATTAATTCATGCTATGGATTAGAAGTCTCTAATAGGATGATATGACCAGCAAACCTTGGGTCCTTCAGAAGAATGTACTACCAGAGGTTGAATGTACCTTTCAAACAAAAAGATTAAAAATAAAAATACTGGGGACCTGAAATGACATCAGCCACTGGAATTGGAAAAAGCACAGTACAAATACACTTAGGCTAGCACAGTGGAAGTCTGATCATCTCTCCAGATCCTGCCACACTCCCTACTGTTTCTTAGAATCTATCCATTTTTAAGTTTTCAGCATAGGATATAGTTTTAATTTGGGGTAGTAACTCTGCCAAAACTCTAATTGCCCCCAACTATTCCACAGCCTCCAACAAAACACAATCATCAGCGAGACAGTAATGAGGGTACTTTCTCTGGGACTATTTCTAATCAATCATGATTCTCTCAAAGATACCCCCCTGCACTTATATTTTCATAATATCCTGGCATCTAAGCAAACAGTTATAAATATTTCTACTTAATGATTCATTTAACGGAGATGGAGAATCCAAAGGAATATTTGGCAAGAATACTGTCTAGAAAGTGAATTTTATTACCAAAAAAGTATTTGCCTGTCTTAAAGGAGGATAATAACTTTTCCACAAGTAAGAAGAAACTGTTATATTAATTTCAGGTATACAGCACAGTGTATATTTTTATAGATTATCCTCCCCTTTAAAGTTATTACAAAATAATGGCTCTATTTCCCTGAGCTGTACAATATATCCTTGTTGCTTGTCTATTTTATGCTTAGTAGTTTGTATCTCTTAATTCCCTACCCATAATGTGCCCCACCCCCACACACACACTTTGGTAACCACTGGTTTGTTCTCTATGTCTGGGAGTCTGTTTCTGTTTTGTTATATACAGTCATTTGTTTCATTTTTTAGATTCCACATATAAGTGATAACATACGGTATTTTTCTTTCTGTCTGACTTACTTCACTTAGCTTAAACTCCATCCAAGCTGCGGCAAATGGGAGAATTTCAAGAATGCTTAACTTTCAAATTACATTCATTGGACAAATGGTCTTGAACTAATCAGACTGAGAAGGTAGCAGATAAGAGTACTGTAAAATATTTCTTCTAAGTTCAAATTGGAAGACAAGTATAACACATTTACCTTCTCAGTGTGTATAACACCAAATGATCATAAACTCTACATTACCTTCACATCTTCAATACTGGGATGAGGTGGTGTTTTCATCTGAACAATAGTATAAAGTATATCATGGATGTGATTATTTAAGTACAATACAGGATTAGCTATGACTGTTTTTGTTGAAGCAATACTTGCTGAAAGCAGAGGTAGGGTGGTAGGCAGTGGTAGTGGAGACTGGAGCTGCTTCACTGTAGTTTCCTGTGAGTGATAGGAGATTATTTTTTCCGTAGTTAAAATGAAGGACAAAAAAAGCAATTAATAGTTATATGATAAAAATACCGGCAGTAAACATCTGAGTAAAAGCAATATGTTAATGTGCTTGCTCACTTATTCTACAAAAATTGATTGTGTACCAGGTCCTATGCTTAGATGCAGAAGATGTAAAGATGAGTTTGACACAGCTGTGCTCTCAAGCTTTTAGCCTACTCCTAATTACCAAAACTTTTGTCTAAAAAGACCCATGCAGAGTGTAAATATGTGCCTCCTATGAATAGAGGAGCTAATCACATTAAGATTAACCAGTAAAAAGAGCTTTACAACTATAAATGAAGGAGTTATTGAAATTATTAAAATAACCAAGATTGAAAACAAAAGTAAAGTCAATACCTGCTGTGATTCTTGTAGCAAAAATTTGAGTTCCATCCTTACTGAGGCCAGACCACCACCCTGGGCCCCATGAAGGCTACAGTAACTAAGAAACACTCTGAGGAGATCTTGGTTCTTCTGCAACCACAACTTCCGTCTTTCTGCATGCTCTCGTTTAGCCTGTAGTCTCCGCCTTTCTATTTGGTGCCACTCATAGGAACCAATATCTGGTTTGTCCACCATTTCTTCCTGATCCAGAATATCACTCTCTACTTTGGAATACATTTTACTGGCATATTCTTTAATAACTGATTCATGATTACATATCTCATGCAAGGCAGCAATTTCCTTTTCAAGCCAGTTATAGAGTTGAAATCTGAGTTTTCCACCATCTACTTCATAACCTGTAGCCAATGTTCTTAGTTCAGTCATAAGGATCTTTAAACAAGCTCTGAATTTTAGTTGTTCAGCAATCACATCAACTTCAGAATCACCTTCAAGGCAATCCTCTTCCTGAGGAGTCAATAACATATTACGGTCTGGGGCTTCCTGATCTTCTTGTCTATCTTTTCCCCTGACAGCTGTACTTTTCATTACTAAACCGACAGCACCTTCTTCCTCTTCTTCTAAGGCACTATCGTGCTCTTCACCCCAGTCAAGAGTAAGAGGTTCCTCTTCAACTTTTACTATTGGCTGACTCCAGTCAATCTGTGATGAAATTATGTTTGACCAATCAATTCCAGAACTTCTATCACCATCACTCAGAGTTTTTGATTCTGAAGGTACATCATCCGTCTTTTTAAAAATGAAGTCAGGCTGATCTTTTTCTGAAGGTAAGGCAGACACTTTGGTAACTTTTGGAATTTTGGAGAGCACCTCCAAGGCTAAAACAGGACATCCAACTTTAAAATGAGCATTTGCTGTAGTAAAGAATAATTTTCTTTCTATGAGATTAATTTTATCAACAAAGTTCTTCTCCGTTTTGAGACCTAAGGTTGCCAAAGTTCCTTCAGGGGAGGCAAGGTTTCTTCGAATAAGCAAAGGATGAGTTCGAAGGTAGTTGTAGAAACTAAACACCACTGGGTTACAAGATTTGATAACTATAGAAATCAAACAGATACAATCACAAGGTATTATGTTAACTTGTAATTATATTACAAAAAAATAAAATGTCAGCATTTCCTCAAAATAAAGGACACTTAAGTATTAAACTAGGATTAGTTAAACTATGATATACCCACAAAATACAGCTAAAATAAAAAGAATTTTCCTGTTTTGCTATGGAGTGATATCCAGAATATATTAAGTAAAAGAAGATGAAGAAAAGTATATATACTAAACTACCTTTTATCTAAGAAAGTAAAGAGGGAACACATACACACATTCACACACACACACACGCACACTTGTATTCTTTTAAATGGAAGGAGAACACACAATTTTTTTTTTCAATTGGTCCCCTAAAAAAGGAGGCAAGAACAGGGTAGAGAGACGAGGAAAGAAGCTAGATTTCTCTGAAAATACCTTGATTTTATTGTTTTTATTTCAAAACCACTTCAACATTTTATATAATTCTAAAAGAAAATTAATTTTTAAAAATTCACAATAAAAGCAAAAGCAAAATTAAACAAATTATTCTTTGTATCAAGGTGGTAGCATAACCACACGAGAGGAACTATAAAGTGACTTAAAAATAAGTAATTTAAAAAAATAAGTAATTTGACTGAACATCCTTAGTGGGATATACTATCAAAACAAAAAGAACTGCAAAGAGGGAGACCTTCAAGATGGCGGAGGAGTAAGACGTGGAGATCACCTTCTTCCCCACAAATACATCAAAAATACATGTGCATGTGGAACAACTCCTACAGAACACCTACTGAACGGTGGCAGAAGACCTCAGACCTCCCAAAAGGCAAGAAACTCCCCACGTACCTGGGTAGGGCAAAAGAAAAAAGAAAAAACAGAGATAAAAGAATAGGGACGGGACCTGCACCAGTGGGAGGGAGCTGTGAAGGAGGAAAGGTTTCCACACACTAGGAATCCCCTTCGTGGGCGGAGACTGTGGGTGGCGGAGGGGGGAGCTTCGGAGCCATGGAGAAGAGCGCAGCAACAGGGGTGCGGAGGGCAAAGCGGAGAGATTCCCACACAGAGGATCGGTGCCGACCAGCACTCACCAGCCTGAGAGGCTTGTCTGCTCACCTGCAGGGGCAGGTGGGGGCTGGGAGCTGAGGTTCGGGCTTCCGTCGGATCCCAGGGAGAGGACTGGGGTTGGCTGCATGAACACAGCCTGAAAGGGGCTACTGCACCACACCTAGCTGGGAGGGAGTCCGGGGAAAAGTCTGGAACTGCCTAAGAGTCAAGAGACCACTGTTTCGGGGTGTGCGAGGAGAGGGGATTCAGAGCACCGCCTAAACGAGCTCCAGAGATGGGCACGAGCCGCGGCTATCAGCGTGGACACCAGAGACAGGCATGAAATGCTAATGCTGCTTCTGCAGCCACCAAGAAGCCTGTGTGCAAGCACAGGTCACTCTCCACACAACCCCGCCCGGGAGCCTGTGCAGCCCGCCACGGCCAGGGTCCCATGATCCAGGGACAACTTCACCGGGAGAACACATGGCGAGCCTCAGGCTGGTGCAACGTCACGCTGGCCTCTGCTGCCGCAGTCTCGCCTCGCATTCTGTATCCCTCCCTCACCCTGGCCTGAGTGAGCCAGTACCCCCTAATCAGCTGCTACTTTAACCCCGTCCTGTCTGAGGAAAGAACAGACACCCTCAGGCGACCTACACGCAGAGGCGGGGGCCAAATCCAAAGCTGAACCCCAGGAGCTGTGTGAACAAAGAAGAGAAAGGGAACTTTCTCCCAGCAGCCTCAGGAGCAGCAGATTATATCTCCACAGTCAACTCGATGTACCCTGCGTCTGTGGAATACCTGAACAGATGATGAATCATCCCAAAATTGAGGTGGTGGATGTTGGGAGCAACTGTAGATTTGGGGTTTGCTTTCTGCATCTAATTTGTTCCTGTCTTTATGTTTATCTTAGTTTAGTATTTAGAGTTGATTATCACTAGTAGATTTGTTTATTGATTTGGTTGCTCTCATCCTCCTTTTTTTCTTTTATATATATAGGTTGTTTTTTTTTTCCTTTTTCTCTTTTTGTGAGGTGCGTATGTGTATGCTTCTTCGTATGATTTTGTCTGTATAGCTTTGCTTTTACCATTTGTCCCAGGGTTCTGTCTATCCATTTTTTGTTTTTTGGGTTTTTTTAGTATAGTTTTTAGCACTTGCTATCATTGGTGGATTTGTTTTTTTGGTTTGCTTGCTCTATTCTTTCTTTCTTTATTATTACTTTTAAATTTTTTTAATAATTATTTTTTATTTTAATAACTTTATATTATTTTATTTTATTTTTCTTTCTTTGTTTCTATTTTTCTCCCTTTTCTACTGAGCCGTGTGGGTGACAGGGTCTTCGTGCTCCGGCCAGGTGTCACGCCTATGCCTCTGACGTGGGAGAGCTGAGTTCAGGACACTGGTCCACCAGAGACCTCCCAGCTCCACGTAATATCAAATGCCAAAGCTCTTCCAGAGATTTCCTTCTCAGCGCTAAGACCCAGCTCCACTCAATGACCAGCAAGCTACAGTGCTCGACACCCTATGCCAAACAACTAGCAAGACAGGAACACAACCCAACCCATTAGCAGAGAAGCTGCCTAAGATCATAGTAAGGTCACAGACACACCAAAACACACCCAATGGACACAGTCCTGCCCACCAGAAAGATAAGATCCAGCCTCATCCACCAAAACACAGGCACGAGTCCCCTCCACCAAGAAGCCTACACAACCCACTGAACCAACCTTAGCCACTGGGGGCAGACACCAAAAACAACGGGAACTACGAACGTGCAGCCTGTGAAAAGGAGACACCAAACACAGTAAGTGAAGGAAAATGAGAAGACAGAGAAACACACAGCAGATGAAGGAGCAAGGTAAAAACCCACAAGACCAAACAAATGAAGAAGAAATAGGCAGTCTACCTGGAAAAGAATTCAGAGTAATGATAGTAAAGCTGATCCAAAATCTTGGAAATAGAATGGAGAAAAGACAAGAAATGTTTAACAAGGACCTAGAAGAACTAAAGAGCAAACAAACAATGATGAACAACACAATAAATGAAATTTAAAATTCTCTAGAAGGAATCAATAGCAGAATAACTGAGGCAGAAGAACAGATAAGTGACCTGGAAGATAAAATAGTGGAAATAACTACTGCAGAGCAGGCTAAAGAAAAAAGAATGAAAAGAACTGAGGACAGTCTCAGAGACCTCTGGGACAACATTAAACGCACCAACTTTCGAATTATAGGGGTTCCAGAAGAAGAAGAGAAAAAGAAAGGGACTGAGAAAACATTTGAAGAGATTATAGTCAAAAACTTCCCTAATACAGGAAAGGAAATAGTCAAACAAGTCCAGGAAGCACAGAGAGTCCCATACAGGATAAATCCAAGGAGAAACATGCCAAGACACATATTAATCAAACTATCAAAAATTAAATACAAAGAACAAATATTAAAAGCAGCAAGGGAAAAACAACAAATAACATACAAGGGAATCCCCATAAGGTTAACAGCTGATCTTTCAGCAGAAACTCTGCAAGGCAGAAGGGAGTGGCAGGACATATTTAAACTGATGAAAGGGAAAAATCTACAACCAAGATTACTCTACCCAGCAAGGATCTCATGCAGATTCAATGGAGAAATTAAAACCTTTACAGACAAGCAAATGCTAAGAGAATTCAGCACCACCAAACCAGCTTTACAACAAATGCTAAAGGAACTTCTCTAAGCAGGAAACACAAGAGAAGGAAAAGACCTACAATAACAAACCAAAACAATTAAGGAAATGGTAATAGGAACATACATATTGATAATTACCTTACATGTAAATGGATTAAATGCTCCCACCAAAAGACAAAGACTGGCTGAATGGATACAAAAACAAGACCCATATACATGTTGTCAAAGAAAGACCCACTTCAGACCTAGGGACACATACAGACTGAAAGTGAGGGGATGGAAAAGATATTCCATGCAAATGGAAATCAAAAGAAAGCTGCAGTAGCAATTCTCATATCAGACAAAATAGACTTTAAAACAAAGACTAATACAAGAGACCAAGAAGGACACTACATAATGATCAAGGGGTCAATCCAAGGAGAAGATATAACAATTATAAATATTTATACAACCAACATAGGAGCACCTAAATACATAAGGCAAATACTAACAGCCATAAAAGGGGAAATCGACAGCAACACAATCATAGTAGGGGACTTTAACACCCCACTTTCACCAATGGACAGATCATCCAAAATGAAAATAAATAAGGAAACACAAGCTTTAAATGATACATTAAACAAGATGGACTTAATTGATATTTATAGGACATTCCATCCAAAAACAACAGAATACACTTTCTCTCAAGTGCTCATGGAACATTCTCCAGGATAGATCATATCCTGGGTCACAAATCAAGCCTTGGTAAATTTAAGAAAACTGAAATCATATCAAGTATCTTTTCCGACCACAATGTTATGAGACTAGATATCAATTACAGGAAAAAATCTGTAAAAAATACAAACACATGGAGGCTAAACAATACACTACTTAATAACCAAGAGGTCACTGAAGAAATCAAAGAGGAAATCAAAAAATTTAATGAAAACTCAAGACCCAAAACCTATGGGATGCAGCAAAAGCAGTTCTAAGAGGGAAGTTTATAGCAATACAATCCTACCTTAAGAAACAAGAAACATCTAATATAAACAACCTAACCTTGCACCTAAAGCAATTAGAGAAAGAAGAACAAAAAAACCCCGAAGTTAGCAGAAGGAAAGAAATCATAAAGATCAGATCAGAAATAAATGAAAAAGAAATGAAGGAAACTATAGCAAAGATCAATAAAGCTAAAAGCTGGTTTTTGAGAAGATAAACAAAATTGATAAACCATTAGCCAGATTCATCAAGAAAAAAGAAAGAAGACCCAAATCAATAGAATTAGAAATGAAAAAGGAGAAGTAACCACTGACACTGTAGAAATACAAAGGATCATGAGAGATTACTACAAGCAACTCTATGCCAATAAAATGGACAACTTGGAAGAAATGGACAAATTCTTAGAAATGCACAACCTTCCGAGACTGAACCAGGAAGAAATAGAAAATATGAACAGACCAATCACAAGCACTGAAATTGAAACTGTGATTAAAAATCTTCCAACAAACAAAAGCCCAGAGCCAGATGGCTTCACAGGCGAATTCTATCAAACATTTAGAGAAGAGCTAATACCTATCCTTCTCAAACTCTTCCAAAATATTGCAGAGGAAGGAACACTCCCAAACTCATTCTACAAGGCCACCATCACCCTGACACCAAAACCAGACAAAGATGTCACAAAGAAAGAAAACTACAGGCCAATATCACTGATGAACATAGATGCAAAAATCCTCAACAAAATACTAGCAAACAGAATCCAACAGCACATTAAAAGGATCATACACAATGATCAAGTGGGGTTTATCCCAGGAATGCAAGGATTCTTCAATATACGCAAATCAATCAATGTGATACACCATATTAACAAACTGAAGGAGAAACACCATATGATCATCTCAATAGATGCAGAGAAAGCTTTCGACAAAATTCAACACCCATTTATGATAAAAGGCCTGCAGAAAGTAGGCATAGAGGGAACTTTCCTCAACATAATAAAGGCCATATATGACAAACCCACAGCCAACATTGTCCTCAATGGTGAAAAACTGAAACCATTTCCACTAAGATCAGGAACAAGACAAGGTTGCCCACTCTCACCACTATTATTCAACATAGTTTTGGAAGTTTTAGCCACAGCAATCAGGGAAGAAAAAGAAATAAAAGGAATCCAAATCGGAAAAGAAGATGTAAAGCTGTCACTGTTTGCAGATGACATGATACTATACATAGAGAATCCTAAAGATGCTACCAGAAAACTACTAGAGCTAATCAATGAATTTGGTAAAGTAGCAGGCTACAAAGTTAATGCACAGAAATCTCTTGCATTCCTGTACACTAATGATGAAAAATCTGAAAGTGAAATTAAGAAAACACTCCCATTTACCACTGCAACAAAAAGAATAAAATATCTAGGAATAAACCTACCTAAGGAGACAAAAGACCTGTATGCAGAAAATTATAAGACATTTTTGAAAGAAATTAAAGATAATACAAATAGATGGAGAGATATACCATGTTCTTGGATTGGAAGAATCAACATTGTGAAAATGATTATACTACCCAAAGCAATCTACAGATTCAGTGCAATCCCTATCAAACTACCACTGGCATTTTTCACAGAACTAGAACAAAAAATTTCACAATTTGTATGGAAACACAAAAGACCCTGAATAGCCAAAGCAAACTTGAGAAGGAAAAACGGAGCTGGAGGAATCAGGCTCCCTGACTTCAGACTATACTACAAAGCTACAGTCATCAAGACTGTATGGTACTGGCACAAAAACAGAAATATACATCAATGGAACAGGATAGAAAGCCCAGAGATAAACCCACGCATATATGGTCACCTTATCTTTGATAAAGGAGGCAAGAATATACAATGGAGAAAAGACAGCCTCTTCAATAAGTGCTGCTGGGGAAACTGGACAGCTACATGTAAAAGAATGAAATTAGAACACTCCCTAACACTATACACAAAAGTAAACTCAAAATGGATTAAAGACCTAAATATAAGACCAGACATTATCAAACTCTTAGAGGAAAACATAGGCAGAACACTCTATGACATCAATCACAACAAGATCCTTTTTGACCCACCTCCTAGAGAAATGGAAATAAAAACAAAAATAAACAAATGGGACCTAATGAAATTTAAAAGCTTTTGCACAGCAAAGGAAACCATAAATAAGACGAAAAGACAACCCTCAGAATGGCAGAAAATATTTTCAAATGAAGCAACTGACAAAGGATTAATCTCCAAAGTTTACAGGCAGCTCATGCAGCTCAATATCAAAACAACAAACAACCCAATCCAAAAATGGGCAGAAGACCTAAATACACATTGCTCCGAAGAAGATATACAGATTGCCAACAAACACATGAAAGAATGCTCAACATCATTAATCATTAGAGAAATGCAAATCAAAACTACAGTGAGATATCATCTCAAAACGGTCAGGATGGCCATCATCAAAAAATCTACAAATAATAAATGCTGGAGAGGGTGTGGAGAAACGGGAACACTCTTGCCTTGTTAGTGGGAATGTAAATTGATACAGCCACTATGGAGAACAGTACGGAGGTTCCTTAAAAACCTTAAAATAGAACTACCATACGACCCAGCAATCCCACTACTGGGCATATACCCTGAGAAAACCATAATTCAAAAAGAGTCATGTACCAAAATGTTCATTGCAGCTCTATTTACAATACGCAGGACATGGAAGCAACCTAAGTGCCCATCGACAGATGAATGGATAAAGAAGATGTGGCACATATATACAATGGACTATTACTCAGCCATAAAAAGAAACGATATTGAGTTATTTGTAGTGAGGTGGATGGACCTAGAGTCCGTCATACAGAGTGAAGTAAGTCAGAAAGAGAAAAACAAATACCGTATGCTAACACATATATATGGAATCTAAAAAAAAAAAAAAAAGGTTCTGAAAAACCTAGGGGCAGGACAGGAATAAAGATGCAGATGTAGAGAATGGACTTGAGGACACGGGGAGGGGGAAGGGTAAGCTGGGAGGAAGTGAGAGAGTGGCGTGGACATATATACACTGCCAAATGTAAAATAGCTAGCTAGTGGGAAGCAGCTGCATAGCACAGGGAGATCAGCTCGGTGCTTTGTGACCACCTAGAGGGGTGGGATAGGGAGGGTGGGAGGGAGACGCAAGAGGGAGGGGATATGGGGATATATGTATATGTGTAGCTGATTCACTTTGTTATAAAGCAGAAATTAACACACCATTGTAAAGCAATTATACTCCAGTAAAGATGTTAAAAAAAAAAGAACTGAAAAAAAAAAAAGCTTAAACTCTTCTCAGTAACCATATTGTTATGAAAATATCTACATCATTATTCTGAAACTATTATATGTATATAAAACAGCAAGTAACTATGTTAATGTCATAAGAATCCAAGCTTTTCATTATAAGACACAAATTTGAAATCTCAGAAGAAAGAACCCTATACTCCATATCTGAATTAGAAATGTGATACATGTGAACACATGTATCTCGGGTGGAGGGGTGGGGGGCAGTGGAATTTCCTACCTTCATTCACTGAAATGGCCTAGAAACAATGACCAAACCACTAGCAGTGAGAATCCCTGTGCCCAGGCTGTGGTCTCTAAATGTTACTCCCAACTAAAAGGAACCAGGATTCTTTGGAGGAATGGCCATTTCCAGGTCTTGGGCAGGAGATGCATAAGATAAGTCTGAAACATCTTGCCATAAGCTATCAAAGAATAATGTCAAAGGCATTCAAGAACTTAAAGAGGCTCCGATTGGTTTAAAATGAGATAATCTGAGCATCCATACTAATAACCTGCAATGGATTAAAACACAAATCTATCTAAATCTATGAGCTCAAAATAACCTTAAAAGGGCTTCCCTGGTGGCACAGCGGTTAAGAATCCGCCTGCCAATGCAGGGGACACGGGTTCGAGCCCTGTTCTGGGAAGATCCCGCAGAGCAACGCCGCGGAGCAACTAAGCCCGTGCGCCACAACTACTGAGCCTGCGCTCTAGAGCCCGCGAGCCACAACTACTGAAGCCCGTGCGCCTAGAGCCCATGCTCCGCAACAAGAGAAGCCACCGCAATGAGAAGCTTGCACACTGCAATTAAAGAGTAGCTCCTGCTCGCCGCAACTAGAGAAAGCCTGCACACAGCAACGAAGACCCAACACAGCAACGAAGACCCAACACAGCCAAAAATAAATAAATAAATAAATAAATTTTTTTAAAAAAACAAAAAAAAACCTTAAAAACTAAAAGCTAATTGGTCACCTTTGTAGGATGCTAGGGAACCAAGCTATTATTTTGAAAATTGGTAAATAAAAAGAGGAAGAATCAAACATTTATGTTCCCTTTACTATGCATACTACTGGAATTCAGAGTAATCAAACCATTGCCAAGGGAGACTGTACTCTAGAGAAGCATTCCAGCTCATAAAGGAAAAATAAAATGACGTATTTAGAATATTATCAGTTTACAAACACTAATGAAATAAGGGATGTGGGCAGCAGTCATTGATAGCTGTTAATTTCTCAAAAAGCAAAATAAGCTAACATTATGAGTTCCCTGGTGGAAGTACTCCACCCAACTATGAAATATTTCTGCCAGAAAATCTGATAAAAGCCTCTAAAAATCTTAATTACCAACTTATAGGAAATACAGAGAACACAGGGGGAAAAAACATTAAGTGAAACATCAGGGACACAACCAGCAAAATCCAAAACTCAAGAAACTACAGGACAAACAATCCGACTTCTTTAACAAATAAACTGGGGGAGGGGGAGAGGGGTAACTAAATATGGATCAAAACAGACATAAGAGGCACCTCAGCCAATCACAATATATAGGCATCATTTGGATCTTGATTCAAACAAATCAACTGTATAAGATTTTATGAGAGAACCAGGGAAATATGAACACACTGAGTATTTAATTACTAATAAAATTGGTATGTGTTACAACAATGACATGTGTTATTGTTTTTTAAAGAGTCCTTATTTTTTAGAGATGCATGTTGCAATATTCACAGATGAAATGATCTGTTGGGTTTGCTTCAAAATGAATCTATACAGTATTGAGAATGGGAGGGTGTGGAAAGGATGGGAATATATATATATGACACGAGGTTGGTTATGAGTTGATAACTACTGAAACTGGATGATAGGGTCACAGACTTTCATTATATCATTCACTCTTTTATGCATACATAACAATTTCCCCAGTAACAACCTTTTAAAAGTTAACCTGGAAAACATTAAGAAATAAACAGAATCTTCCTTCTGTAAAAATGTGTATATTTTATTAAAATTACCTGGGTAGCTCAGATATTTATTTTTCTTCTAAAGGTTTTATCTCCTTTCCTTTAAAAAAATTTTAAAATATTTACAGTAGTCCCTCCTTATCTGCAGTTTTGCTTTCCATGGATTCAGTTACCTGAGGTCAACTGAGGTCCAAAAATATTAAATGGAAAATTTCAGAAAAAAACAATTCATACGTTTTAAATTGCAAGTGGTTCTGAGTACCATGACAAAAATCTCGCTCCATCCTGTCCAGAGTATTCCACCCATTAGTCATTTAGTAGCCACCTGGATTATCAGATCCACTGTCATGGTACCACAGTGCTTGTGTTCAACTCACCCTCATTTTATAAGACTTAATAACGGCCCCAAGTGCAAGAGTAGTGATGCTGGCAGTTCATCTATGCCAAAGAGAAGCCGTAAGCACTTCCTTTAAGTGAAAATTTGAAAGTTCTCTATTTAATAAGGAAAGTAAAAAATTTGTAAGCTGAGGGTACTAAGATCTATGGTCAGAATGAATCTTCTGTCCATGAAATTGTGGAGCAGGAAAAAGAAACTCATGCTAGTTTTTCTGTCACACCTTAAACTGCAAAAGTTATGGGCACAGTGCATGGTAAGTGCTTAGTTAAGATGGAAAAGGCAATAAATTTGTATGATAAGATTCTGAGTGAGAGAAACCACATCTTTCATTACAGTATATTGTTATAATTGTTCTATTTTATTTTATTATTAGTCACTGTTGTTAATCCCTTACTGTGCCTAATTTATAAATTAAACTTTATCATATATATATATTAAAAAAACATAGTTTATATAGGATTTGGTACTATCCACAATTTCAGTCATCCACTGGGAGTCTTGGAACATAATCCCTGTGGATAAGGGGGGACTACTGTATTAAAATATTATATTTCTTTTTTGTAAAGAAGAAAGTAAAAATTGAGCCTCAATCTCTTTATTCATGTAAGCTCTTTTAGTGTTTAAAAATAATATGTAATAAAAATAAAAGGCTAGAAAATTATAACTATGGAAAGTACAAAATGAAAAGTAAAAGCTTGTATCTCCCCACTCTTACTCCCAAAAGATAACCAGTGCCGGTAGTTTCTTGAGATCTGTTCCAAAAAACAAAAAATGGAGAGGGAGTGGGAACCAGACACAGTATGTGTGTGCACACACGTGTGTATATGAATGACATATATACATAAAGTGCAACAAGAACCATATTGTTCTATATCTTACTTTTTCACTTAATAATACAGCACATATTAACACATCACTCTACCCCATTTTTAATAGCACACTGTTTCTATAGTATGGATATATTATAATTTATTTAACTATTCTATTGATGAATACTTAAAATGTTCCATTTTTAAAATTATTGCAAACAATGCTGCTAGATACCTTCCTAATGCTTTTAAAAATCTAAATTATTTGGGATAACTAAGAGTAAAGAAAGTTTGCCACACAAGAATAAAGTTTTTGTAGGCCCATACACTAAACCAATATGTGTAACAGCCAAAATTTACACTTTTTTAGAAAACCGGCTATTATGATACATGGAAAGACCTGTGTAATGTGGAAACATTCTGTATGCTTCAGTCTAATATATATGAAATTAGAATAGTATGGTAATCTTATATGCCTTGATATATAGCCATGAGAGTAAAAATGTGTGTGAAGTCTTCTTTTACTACTCAAATTATGATAACAAAATGCTAGATTCAATTATAGACAGTAAGTGACTAAACCTTTAGCCACACAAGAAATTTTGATACTAATTTCTCAAAGTTGAAAAGTAAATCTGGTAATGATCGGTTTTGTGTGTGTGTGTATGTGTGTGTGTGTGTGTGTATTATCTAAGTGAACATCAGTTCAGAAACTGTCTTCTTTTAAAAAAGAAAAAGAGAAATCCACAAAATGTTCTACCTTGATGTTCATCATCCTCCTTTGGTGTTTGTTCCAATAACGTGTCCAAGGCTCGGGCATAATCTTTCATTACCCAGTAGGCAAGACTGCGTAAGAAAGGATCAGGATGTAATCTTTTGCAATCGAATCCTGAGGCATCCTTTTGGCAACCCAAAATCTTCTGATTTAGGATGGATAGATAAGTGGATGAAGTCTCAAAATCAGATTCATATAAACGGGCAATTACCATGGCTAGCTGGATATCTTCCATTTTTTCAAGACATACCTATAAATTTAAATATTAAGAAATACTTATTTAATGATAATTATTTAGAGATATGAAATATCCCACTGATATCCTGAAGTTATCCACTATTTATATTCTCACAGTGGAGGGAAGAGGTCCAGAGGTTGAGACAGTGAAGGGTAGTTAAATACTTGCTTGAAAGGAGATTAAGGAATAGCAGGAAGATTAAGAAACTAGAACTTAGTAGCTTCCAGCCTAGAAAGATCATTTATAAAAAATGCATAAAACGAAGTATATCAACACCATCTCAGATCAATTCAAATAACATTCATCTTTAAATTAAATACCACTTATGACATCTGAATTTATATACATCAGTTCCTCTTAATTTCCAAATATATTTCCATATAAACATAATTATTACTATTTTAAAAGAATCTTCTACTTACATAGCAAATAACTTAAGAAATAAAGCCACATACTCTATTCTTACTCTCTCTGAGTTTATATTCTAAAGTAGCTACTCATCTGAGAATCTGAGGTCATTCAGGCAACATGAGCATCTCTCACTCAATCAACATTTCTCTTCTTTGCCTGAGTATCTTCTAGGCTAAGCTTCCCATTTCAAAATTATAAATATTTGTTACTTTAAAAAATCATACATCTGAGATAATTTTGAAAATATGACTAATTCTAAACATAAAGTACTTTCACTTTGTTGGATGTTTCCTATTTTTTCTATGATGTATTATTTCCGATTATGTTTTTCCTTCACCTGTTTGGATTATTCATTATAATAATAGGCATCCTAAAAGGAATATCTCATAAACAAACAGAAATATTTGTAATTACTCTCTTAATCAGCTACCAAGATTGTGTATCAAAAAATGCGAAGTTTTACCTCTTCCCATTCACCTTCCAATATCTGAGACTACATTTCAAAACAGTATAAACTGCAATCTCAGTTCCTTATCTATGAATTTCATTTAGAAGAAAAAGAACGTAAAATATCTGCCTGTCTACACAAAGTAAGGAGATTGTGACCTATACGTACTTAAATAGTTCAGAATCACAAGATGGTCAGGAAAAAGATATTCATAAACCATTTTTTCCATACACTTATACTTGAAATACATATACTTATCTTGAAATGCAATATTCTCTATATAAAATTTTTATGTTTCTACATGTATTTATTATTCCATTATCATTGTGCCACTATTGAAGTTAGTAATCTCTGTAGTTATTCTCTACCCTCTATCCTTACAAACATATGACCAAACATTACAGTCTCCTCCATGATCTTCCCAGGTTTTCAAGCTCTTACAGGTAATTCATAGCATGTTTTCTTAGTTATACCTCAATGGCATCTTTCAATGAACCAGCTAACAAGAAAAAAGCAGCAGATTGTTCAAAGCGTTGTTTTCCAAGTAAAGAGAAAGCGTTTTTCAAAGCGGCTTTACGCCATCTATCTTCATTAAAGTTGTGGCTGAAAAATGTTGTCATTTTTTCATCGTGCTGTGACCTAGGAACCAGAGCACAAACATCAGTGGTTGAACCATATTTAAAATAGTTTTAATCCTTTACAGAATATATGAAAATAGAAAATGAAAACCTCAAACATCCATCTAAAAGAAGAACAATAACAACTTTAGTGGTAGGTATTTGTTATTAAGCTTCTCTTCATTTCTTCTAATAAGGAGAAAACTCAAAATACCTTATGTATACATGAATAGGAAGCAAGTGCACTCTTTACTTTCCAAAGTGCTTTTATCAACTTATTTTTAACAATATCCCACTCTTTAGGTTAAGTTCAAATGATATTCTGCCTATTTGTTTTGCAGATAAAGGAATCAAGGCACAAAAAAGGAAACTGATTTATCTAAGTACTTTCAAAAGCATTATGTTTCTGAGTCACAGCACAATCTTCATTCCATTAAACCATATAAGGGTTGAGGAAATTTACCTAAACAAACCCCACACTACTGCTTTCTTCTTCATTGAAAGGTAGAATAATGCAGCATCCAAGGCATCATTGTTCCTTTGAAAAGAAGCTTTGGCAACCTAAACAGTCAATAAAAAATTATACTGAATTAACTAGTTGATAAACAAATTACAACAATTAATGCTGCCCTACTACTTCCATGGCTGACAGAAACTATGCAGATTGGAAGAGCTATTCCATCCACAATTGCCAGTAGCTTATAATACATGCTCCTAGAAACAACCCTTTGTATACCAGTAATTACAATAAAAATAATAACAGCAACTAGTATTTACTGACTACTTACCATGTACTAGACACCTTTCACTTATCTTACTGAATCACCATGATCCAAGAGGTACTATTATTATGCCCATTTTACACATGAGGCAACTGAGACACAAAGAGGTTAACTGAATTGCCTAAGGTCACACAGTAAGTAAGGGGTGTAAAAGGGATTAGAACCCAGGTAGTAATAAAACTGTCTAACATAGGAAACAATAAAGAATGCAGAATATTTGATAGGTGAGACCTTTTCTTTTCTTTTTTTTTTTCTGGCTGCACTGCACAGATTGCAGGAAGTTAGTTCCCCAACCAGGAATCGAAACTGGGCCCCCAGCAGTGGAAGCACAGAGTCCTAACCATGGACCACCAGGGAATTCCCAGTGAGAACTTTTCTCGAAAATTAGACATATTAAATTTCTTAATGTTTTGTAAAAGTTAAAATGCTGACTTCTATGGTACGTATATGTGATTTCACAATTTAAAGCTCTCTCAACTAATATTGATACAGACAACTGTAAATAAATATCAATTATACTCACACACATGCATACACACACATTTTTAAAAATACAGACAAAAATAAATGTTTTAGTTTTTTTTCTTTAAACATAATTTTCCAGTATTTTCTTTTTTTAAAAATTTATTTATTTATTTTTGGCTGTGTTGGGTCTTCGTTTCTGTGCGAGGGCTTTCTCTAGTTGCGGCAAGCGGGGGGCCGCTCTTCATCGTGGTGTGCGGCCTCTCTTATTGCGGGGCACAGGCTCCAGACGCGCAGGCTCAGTAGTTGTGGCTCATGGGTCTAGTTGCTCAGCGGCATGTGGGATCTTCCCAGACCAGGGCTTGAACCCGTGTCCCCTGCATTGGCAGGCAGATTCTTAACCACTGCGCCACCAGGGAAGCCCTCCAGTATTTTTCAATCAAATTCTGACAGTTCTGAAGGACTGACACATTCTTTCTGGCATGTAATTAAAATACAGGTGGTTGAAGCTCCATTATTTTGAAGGGCTTTCAAATTTTAGGTCTTAGAAATTCCATGTGAAAAAGCCTTAATGAATACATAATTCCCCTTGTACCATAACTGATAACCTCCTTTGAGCCATATGACCAAAGTTGCTGAATTTATAAAGAACCAATCAACTCAATGTAAGTTTAAAAATTATTAAGCCAGTAACACTGTTGTACATAATCATATGGTTTTGAATACAGTACCATACAGACCACATATTTCTCAAAGATACTGATATACCCTCTGCAAATAACTAAGTTGAGAGGCATAACGATAAAAAACAAAGGATGTTTTATTAATGAACACTGACTGATGGTAGAGCAGGAAGCTACCAAGGCATGGTAAAGAGGTGGAAAGACACCTAAAATCACATCACAAAAACGCTTTTATTCCTCTTCCCCTTTTTCAGTATTTTCTCTGCCTTCAATCATTTAGCTTAGTACTTCAATGTTTAATAATTTTTATAAGAATTTTTATTCATCTTCAGCTAATGAGTTTTTGGACTGGCCAAAAAGTTCCTTTGGTTTTTAAGTAAAAATAAAATATGCATCTTTCATTTTCACCAAGAACTTTATTGAACAACGTATTCACCATTTTGTTCCACTACCTTCTGCCAGTTTTCAAGCAACTTCATAATTCCATCTTCCCAAAACTTTTTATCTTTTTGAGCAAAGAACTGTTCCAGGTGCCTTTTACAGTCTTCCAGGGAATGGAAATTTCTTCCATTAAGAGAACTTTGTAAAGACCAAAATACACGGAAATCTGAAGGTGCAACGTCTGATGAATACAGCAGATCAATCAGAATTTCCCAGCCAAGCGGTAACAGTTTTTGCCTGGTCATCAAAGAAACATGTGGTCTTAGGTTATCCTGATGGAAGATTATGTGTTTTCTGTTGACTAATTCCGGATGCTTTTTGTCAAGTGCTGCTTTCAGTTGGTCTAATTGGGAGCAGTACTTGTTGGGATTAATCGTTTGGTTTTCCAGAAGGACCTCATCATAGAGGACTCCCTTCCAATCCCACCATATACATAACATCACCTTCCTTGGATGAAGACCGTCCTTTGGTGTGGTTGGTGGTGGTTCATTTCGCCTGCCCCATGATCTCTTCTGTTCCACATTATTGTACAGTATCCACTTTTCATTACCCATCACAATTTGTTTTAGAAACGGAACGTTTTTGGTACCTTTCAGTAGAGAATTGCATGAGGAAGTACAGTCAGGAAGGTTGTTTTTGGCTTAACTTACGTGGAACCCAAACATCAAAGCAATTAACATAACCAAGCTGGTGCAAATGATTTTCAACGCTTGATTTGGACATTTTGAGAATGCCGGCTATCTCCCGCGTGGTATAACGTTGACTGTTTTCAGTTAATGTCTCGATTTGATCCCTATCAACTTCAATTGGTCTACCCGACCGTGGACCATCGTCCAGCTTCTCGAGAAATCTCCAGCACAAAACTTCGCAAACCACTTTTGACATGTTTGATCAGTCACAACGCCTTCTCCATACACTGCACAAATCTTCTTTTGCGTTTCAGTTGTGTTTTTACCTTTCTTGAAATAATAAAGCATAATATGCCAAAAGTGTTGCTTTTTTCCTTCTATTTTCAATATTAAAATGGCTACACAAAAATTCACCAATTTTGATAAGTTTTTTTTTAAATGCGTGCTGACATGACAGCTGTCACAATACAATCTAAAAATTTCTTTCGAATGAAGTTGAAGACAACTAAGTGCTACTAGAGCCATCCTACAGAAAAAAACGAATGAACCTTTTGGCCAACCCAATATAACATATATCTCAAGGGAAAAAATTTTACGTATCCTTTTGATTTAATTTTCAGAGATAAGTTACTTGTGGAAATAAATCATATGTATATATCAGAAATACTCAATTATAATGACACAACACACTGATGACAAGAAACTGAAGAGACTTTGTAGGCAACATCTGAACATTTCAGATAAAATATGTCCTCCTCTTTTTCCATTGCTTTGGGATATGAAAAAAATTTAATGGGGACTTCCTGGTGGTCCAGTGGTTAGGACTCGGTGCTTTCACTGCTGAGGGCAAAGGTTCAATCCCTGGTCTGGGAACTAACTTAAGATCCCACAAGCCGTGTGGCGTGGCCAAAAAAAAAAAAAAAAAAAAAAAAAAATTAACGTAGATACTGTGTAATTTATATGCTATAACAATTAATTTCCCTGTACATCAGAAACTACATCTCTTGGTTGGTATGACAACAAATTCCTTCTTACATCTGCCTATCTTGAGAAGAGAAATACTTATATCTTATTGGCAGCCTTACATGTAGCAGGAAAATGACAGTTTTACACTTACATTTCAAACTGTGATGTGAGGACCATGAACACCAGAATCACAGGATGCTAATTCAGATGAAGATGCCACAGCCCTACCACCTCCAACCTACTAAATGAAAACTTCCGAGAGTGGAAGTGAGGGATGTGTGTTTCAAACAAGTTTGCCAGGTGATTCTTCGAACACTAAAATTTAGAAACTACTACTGTAGAGGAATAAATTCCTCTTGGGAGAAATGAATTCATACTCCACAAATGTAGTATCATTAATTGTACTTCTGAGAATTTCAATGGACTCCTAAAAGTAAACAAAATAATGACAATCCCACTCTCCTAATCACGACAGAGTAGAAAGGGCACAGACTAAATCTAACACTTTTAAATGATGGGAGTTTGGGCTGGTCACCCAACCTCTCTGAGTCGTAGTTCTATCAGGTGGAAAATCAAGATGGTAACATGCAGCTGATGAGAAGATTATATGAAATAATTTATGAAAAGCAACTAGAACCAAACCTGGTACACAAAAGGTGCTCAATAACGATTAGTTTCTGCAACACTGAAAGAATTTTCAGCTTCTACTAAAAAAACTTTAACAATTTTTTTTCTACTAGAAAACTGATTCCAAAAACCCATTAAAATTTATAGCATGAGGGGACTTCCCTGTTGGCACAGTGGTTAAGAATCCGCCTGCCAATGCCGGGGACACAGGTTCAATCCCTTGTCCAGGAAAATCCCACATGCTGCAGAGCAACTAAGCCCATGGGCCACAACTACTGAGCCCACGTGCCACAACTACTGAAGCCCTAGCGCCTAGAGCCCGTGCTCTGCAACAAGAGAAGCTGCCGCAATGAGAAGCCCGCGCACCGCAACAAAGAGCAGCCCTCGCTTGCCGCAGCTGGAGAAAGCCCGCACACAGCAACCAAGACCCAATGTAGCCAAAAAAAAATTAATTAAATAAGTTAAAAAAGAAATTTATAGTATGTGTCATTTGCTGCCATAGATATGTTCTTCAAGTGCACACAAATCAAAATCTGTTGAATGGTATTTTAAATGTGCACAGGAAGTTTGGTATTTATTAACCTAGCCATGCAGAGAATCTTTTATATAAAAAGAACGATTTGGGACTTCCCTGGCGGTCCAGTGGTTAAGACTCCACGCTTCTGTGCTTCCACTGCAGGGGGTGCGGGTTCCATCCTGGTTGGGGAACTATGATCCCGCAAGCCATGCAGTGCAGCATGCATAAATAAATAAATAAATAAATAAATAAATAAATGAATAGAACTTTTTTTTCTATGTAATGTACATAACTGACATACAGTCTGTATTTTCTTAAACTAGGATGCACCTCAACTGACAGCAGAAAATATTCCTGTTCCATAAATATTATATACTTAGTATATATGGCAAAAGACAATTGATATACTGCTTGGACATTTTATAAAGGTCAAGTTTCAGTTTTAAAGGTCCAAAAATTTTTATTTAAGAAGTTCTCAGGATCTCAAGGTGTACATACTAATCCCTCACCACAGGTTTTCTGGAAGATAATATCTTTTATGCTTTAAGAAAAGACTTAACTTCAAAATCCAATGAAGTAAAGTTACCTTTTCAATGCATCTTCGAAGAGTGTTAATATTCCTGACCCACCAACCTATTCCCATAGCTCTTAACTCAGACCACTGAGGGTTCCCTCTCTGAATTGCCGGAATCATATTAATCAGCTCTTCCTCAGCCTCAGAATGAAAAGCCCAGGCAAAATGGCAAGTAGACACACCTAAATTAGAAATACAAAATAATAAGTTTCAGAACTATATCAAAACAAAAACAAAACCAATTTTTTACATAATCATGTATTTATTCATTTTGGAAACAATTTTCAAGCTGAAAAAAAGTATCAAAAGATTTCATCATTCAGGATTTTATAGTATAAGCTTCTACATACAAGATCACTGACAGGATACATAAAACCAAAATCTTTCTGAAACGTATTCGCTGCAAGAATAGAGATAGTAAAACTTAATTGCTGGAAAGAAAGATATTTGAATATCAAGCCATTCATATGTACGTACACACACCAAACTGATCAAGAGTAAAAGCTCTGGTCAAGTCAAAATATGTTGGTCCATGTACATGGATGTTGTTTCACAGTGCCACTTGCTTGCAGACCATACCCTTCAGTACTGGATATGGAAAACTGCCCCATTCATCCCTCCGGCCAAGGAGCTACATATCACTTCAAAGCAAGCTTTAAACTTGATGAGAGTTCTGGGGAAGAATAGTCAGGAGGCACATTCCTCTGCCTTTGGTGCCTCAGTTAAAAAGAGTTTAAAGCGGCCTAATTACTGATGGCATATGGCAAACACTTTTATGCCCTGGTAAAAGACTGACAGGGATCTAGGCTGTATTTAGAGGCAACAAATAGGGTTTAGTGACACCCTCAGTGAGTTTGTTAACAGTTGAACAACTGATAACACTTTACTCCACTTAGAGCAGGTGAAGAAGAAACATGAGAGAAGTGAACCAAGGAGTGATGTTAGATAGTGGGAATGCCGCTGGGAAGAACCCCAAGGATCCCAGGAAAGAAGCCAGGCTAGTCGAATCAGCCATCTATTAGAATCCCTTTGGAAACAAAGAAATGCCTGAGGTCAATGACGGTCTGATAGTCACATTACAACACAGGACTCCCAACACTGTAAGGCTATCAATATTACCACATATAATTTTTTTCATTAACAACTACTATATAGATTTCCCATATAGTTTAAAGCTTTTCTAACAATTACTGCTTCCCAACAGTTCCTTTGGAAAGTATTAAAAAAACTATTAGGACCATTTTAAATAATAATCTTAAGTCTTTGAAATTCCTCATTGCTAACATTTATATACAACTGTGTTTGAAATCATATCACAAAATCAATGCAACAAGCCTTAACTGTCACTATAAATTTAGGGGGAAAATGGACAAAACTTAAAAACATCAATTTGTATTTTTTCAGAACCTAAAAAGCAGATTAATTCTCTCACTATTTAAATCTGTCTGATTCAAGAAATAATCACTGAATGAAATAACTATAAAAAAACTGACACTTTGCTTTAGAAATTGCTATTATAAGGCAATGCAAAATGCACACTTTTGCTGATATAAAAATTTTAATATAAAATAACAATATAAAGTATATTCTATACCCTTAAATGAAATTTGATTGATTACATTTTTGGTATGACTAAAAGGAAACAAAAATACACACAGGCATGTCAGAGGAATCTGGTTCAGAAAGAAGATTAAGAGAGCAGTAACTCTATTTGGAAATCTAACTACTAGAAGTGAAAAAAGGTATTAGGAAGAAAAAAACCAGGGGCACCAGTAGGCACTTATTTTTATTTGCCTACCAATGGCAGGCTATTCTTTGCAATATATCTCTGTTCTTCTTAGCTTGTCTACTAGCTAAAGTTTTTCCCCGGACCATCACCTACAATAGCAGTCACTTTTCTCATCTCCAATGTTTTAACTGTATCAAAGGGAAAATGGAATTTGACAAAGCTTTAGAAATTTGGGTGTTTTAGGTCCCCCTAGGCAATGTACACAATTGTCATTAAGTGATTCAGTACCATATGATCATCATTTAAAACTAAAATTTTAAATTTTAAAACTAAAATTTGAGATACCATTTTTTAAACCTATTCCAAATGGCATAAATTGTTTTAAATGATAATATCAAGTGTTGCAATGAGTTGAGTTTTGGCATCATCAAACACTGGTTCTGGGAATGTAAATGAGCATGGTCTTTCTGAAAGTCACAATACTTATCAAGAGTTAAGACTTTTCAAGCCCTTTGATTCAGTAATTTCACTACTAGAAAACAAACATGAGGAAGTAATCAAATATATACATAAATATTTATATGCAAGGTTATAAGGTCATTCATTAACAGTGATAATTCAAATAGGAAAAAACCAGCAAAATTTGTATTTTTAGAAAAAAATAAAGGACTATATAGACGAATTATAGTTTAAAAACACAACAGAATATGATATATGTTTAGAATCATATTTTCAAAGAACATTTATTGAGGGTAAAGGGTAAAGGGTAAGTACTGTGGGTAAGAGTAACAAACTATAAAGCCTGGTATTCCAGGTCCTACAGTACTAAAGCATATTTTATGGGGTTGTATCCAGGATGCTGGTTTCAAAAGGAACACAGCCCACGGCACTGGAATTCTCTATTAACAAATAGCCCTATATCTTGGCAGGTCACTTTAAACTCTATAGTTTTGATTTTTTTTTTTTTTTTTAAATTGAGGTTGATCTGAGTTGGAGAGAAACTTGAGGCTGTGTTTTTTTTTTTTTAAACAAATTTTTTTTTTAATTTTTATTTATTTGTTTCTTTATTTATGGCTTGTGTTGGGTCTTTGTTTCTGTGCGAGGGCTTTCTCTAGTTGCAGCAAGCGGGGGCCACTCTTCATTGCGGTGCGCGGGCCTCTCACTATCGTGGCCTCTCTTGTTGCAGAGCACAGGCTCCAGACGCGCAGGCTCAGTAGTTGTGGCTCACGGGCCCAGCCGCTCCGCGGCACGTGGGATCCTCCCAGACCAGGGCTCGAACCCATGTCCCCTGCATTGGCAGGCAGATTCTCAACCACTGCGCCACCAGGGAAGCCCAGTTTTGATTTTTTAATCTATTAAATTAGGGGGCTGATATAAACCTATATATCGCAAATCAGGGTATGTGGCAATGTGCTAGAAGTATACAAATCTACTGGATTACTATACGGCAGATATTTCTGAAACATCAGCTTTACTTGTAAGTAAATAACTTAGAACATAATGCTTATATTAAAATAAACACAAATAATAATGCATAGGACAAAATTTACATAATTTTTAAAGAAAAGCTATCAGGCATCATAGAAATTCAGGGCCACTGTAGGTTACAACCTCAGGCATACCAAGTTTACTTAAACTACTATGACTTTAGTGACTGAAGTCTGAGAAACTGAGACAGATGAGCAAAAGTCACAGAATACAGCTGAAAAATAACATAGAAAAAAGGTAAGTGGGTATCTTATCTTCCTGTGACAGGAAGATCTTAAGGCTAGTGATAGGTATGCATATGTTGACTTACTAATGCTTATACACAAATATGAATATACTAACCACTTCAGTACGAAATAAAAGCTGCACGAAGGTTCAAACAATACCTTGATGAAGTAGCTGTACTCGGTATAAAGGAGGCAGTGATGTCAAAAGGCAAGTGTGCAAGCGCATAGCTAGTAAGTACCGCAAACCACACTCATCTAATGTGTCTCTTCCTGCAAAGAGGAAATATGTTTAAGGAAAAAGGAATGCAACAAATCACAAACGAGTAAAAAGTTAGAAAATAAACATTAAATTTAATAATAATAATTTACACACAATATATATTTTTTTGAGTGTATTCCTTTCTGAACACTTCAATATCTTTATTTATACCGCTTTACAAAAAGCGTATTTATATAATAAAACTGCCAAATGAAAAATAATTGGGAAAAATATAAGTACCTATTAGTATAGGTAATAATAGTACTTAGAGCTACTCATAATAAATGAAAAGGAAAGAAATCTTGAAATCCAATAAAAAATATATTAGCTATAGTAAGTTAGGTATAATTTTTTAAAATACTTCCTGTGCAAATTCAGATGAGATTTAAAAACAGGAATTACATAATAAAGTAAAATTATTTATTATATGATTAAATAGGTAATATTTTCCAGGTTGGTTAGCTCCAATGAAATTCAGAAGATTCATTATTCAAAGATTTCAAATTTGACCCCCAGGTTAGTGTTACCAAGTTAAGGCTGAACTCTAACCTTGATTCCACAAATTTACTCTTAGTCAAAAGTTGAGCAGAGGTATGAAAGCGTGGCAAGTTTACTCAAAATTATAGCCATTGTTGGATAAAAGAAACAGAAAAATACTAACAGCGCCTAGCCTGGTAACTGCCACTTAGGAAGTACTCAAGAGTATTGAATCAAATATTTTCTTGAAGAAAATAAAACGTTTTAAATTGTCAAAGTTCCACCTCTACTTCCCATCAGCTATATTTAGTCATCCACTCACTCATGTATTCATTCAACAAAGTAAGCATCCGCTACATTGAAGGCACAGTTTAGGTACTGGGGGTTTGGCAGGGAATAAGGCAAAGTCCCCACTCTCAGGGTGCTTACAACTTAGGAGACAGAGACAAACAATAAAGAAGTAATGTGTCTCGTGGAAATTAACACTATTGAGAGAAATAAAGCAGGACTGAGAGAAAGGGAGTGCTGGGGTAAGAGGGTTCTATTTGATATAATGAGGCCAGGGAAGAACTTTCCAATAAGATGACATTTCAGCAGAAATCTGAGGAGGTTAAGGGAATGAGGCACGCCTAAATCTGGAAGACAAGTATTCTGTGCAGAGGAAACAATATGCGCAAAGACTCTGAGACAGGAATGTGCCTAGTGTGTTTGTGGGACAGCAAGGAAGACAATGCAGTAGAATGGAAGTGAGCACAGATCACAAAGAGCCTTGTAGATCACTGAAGGATTTGGCTTTTTGTTCTAAAGTGAGATGGGAAGCCACAGTGTTTGTTGAGCAGAGGAGAGATTTAATGTGATTTTGTTCTAAAATAATCACTAGTTCCTATGCAAAGAACAGACTAGGGTAACAAGAACGGAACAGTTTAGTAGGAGACTTTGTCAATAATTAGGCAGGATGTGACGTGACTTGGACCAGAGTGGTAACAGGAGAGGTGATGAGAAATGACTGGAGTCTCCATACAGTAGAACTAATAGCATTCGCCAATGGACTGGATTAGGGCAGGAGAGAAAGCAGAGTCAGGAATACCTCTAAATTGTCTTACTTGAACAAATGGAATAATTCATTTACTTAGAATCCATTTACTGAGATGGCAACTATTTAATCTCTGAGCTTCAGTTTCCTACCTGTGAAATGGAGACATTCATTCCTGCCTTATCTACCTAATGAAAATCCGCTGTGACCAGGAGGAACCATTTTTATATTGCCTAACTAAGGATACAGTTTTGTATCCGAAAATTTAAACTATTTTTCATGGATTATGATGTATCTATTTTCTTAATGTCTCAAGTAAAAACTCTAACATATATTAAGTTTGCAACAAAGGCTTAAGGCTGTTCTGGGGAGAATCTTGCTCAACTGCACACAACCTCAAAATGATTCAAATTTTTTTTAATTAATATGGTTAGAAAATAACTCATAGGCAAAATCCTCTAAAGGTCACTAGTTATTTTAATCTACAGAAAACCTTGGAGATATATTATAAAGGCATAAACCTATATGAAGAGATATATTCCAGGTAGCTTTGAGGAACAGTCTTTTTCCCTCAAACTTGGAAATCTTGTGAAATAATTAAAAGAGTATAGGCTTGGAGGCAATGATTTACCCACATCTGAACCCCAGTTCTGCCATTTACTACCTATGTGATCTTATGTGTCACTTAATCTCCCTAAGGATCAGTGTCTTCATCTATAAAATTAAGTATAATAGTAGCTACCTACTAGAAGACTGTTGTAATAATTAAATACAATAAAGTACATGAAGCACCTGGCACATAGCAATTGTTCACTCCTCCACAATATTTACTGAATGAATGAATGATCAATCATTTTCGGTTTCCTTTGCTAATGTCATCATTTAGAATCAACACCATTACCTTCAACTATCTGCATAAAAAAGAATGAAATCTAGTTTCAGGAGGCAGCCAAAATTTTTCCGGTTACAGAATGAATTAAGCAAGACACATGTTACATTAAAATGTATGAAAACCTCTTTCTCAAGAGACTTTTTGGAGAAAATTAGGTAATTATAAAAATTATTTA
The DNA here is from genome assembly GCF_028023285.1 of Balaenoptera ricei. NCBI lineage: Eukaryota > Metazoa > Chordata > Mammalia > Artiodactyla > Balaenopteridae > Balaenoptera > Balaenoptera ricei. Next base: position 84,279,868 of record NC_082640.1, on the reverse strand, counting down.
TACCTAGAAATGCGAAGATGAACAAGTTGAGCCCAGGAGGTCCTTACAAGCCTGGTGGTTCAATAGTAAAATTAACAAATGGGCCATTATTATCACTAAAATTAAAATTAAAATAAACCATAGGAATCAATCTGTTCAGAAAAACAAAAGACTATATGTCCAAAATGATATGAAGGTTTCAGGGTAAAAATTCATGTGAGGATGCACACAGATATCACAAATACATAAAGTCACATGCACAAGTCACAGCCTACCCCAATCACCTTTCCTTTTACAATTAATCATATTATGTAATAGTAACTATCAACTAGAGAGGTCATTTCCCTGCAAGGTTTAAAGAAAGACTGCAATTTAATACGTGAGTCATTATATAGATAAATACAAACAGTTCTATTAATGATAACTTTATAAATTTTTAGTTATTTACCTGAGTAACTCTTATCTCTGTTTTCATCAAGCTCAGTACTGGTGGTAGCCACTGTATCAGCCAAAGCTACAAGGAACATCTGCTCCAAACGGGTAAGGCCTGGGAGACTTGAGTGCATAAGATGACTTGAAAGTACCCTAGCATGTTCTTGGCCAAAGTAAGCTGGTCCATATTGAGAAAGATTTATTACTTTTGATTTGTTTTCTCTTTTTTCTGGCTCTAAGTCAATATCATCTGTTGTTATATCCTGGATTTGGAACAGCTCTGAATACTGATCCTCTTGTTGACTTTCCGTATGATCTTCGTAGCTCCGTGGTATTTTTGTACTTTCTTCTGAAATTCTGTAGGTTGTATCTTGATCGGCAGCAAGCAATGCATATAACGGTAGTGGAGGAATAGAGTCTATCTCAGTATAATCTCGAGTACCATCTTTCCCTATGGTGACTGTATCCTTTGCTGTACTGCCACTTACACTAATGGTTCGAGAAAGATGTCGCTTAGTTCCTTCTCCAGCATCAGCATCTCTAACTATTGCAACTTCTCCTGCAATGCATTTTACTAAATGAGAGAGAATAGCTTTAGCCCTGCGAACTTTCCCTAAATCCATCAATTCTAACAGCTGGGTTGGATGATACTGCGGGAGAGTAGGGGAAAGTACATGTGCAGCCTCAAATAAGCCACCATCTTGAGCTACAGTTGGTGAACAAAAAATATCATCAGCAATAGCTGCTCCCTCAACAATACTTTTTCTTGACAACATATTAGATTTAAAGGCAGAATGATCTTGTATTGCTGTCTCTTCTGCATCAGGACCATCAGCGTCAATGTCTCCAAATTTGACAGCATGCTTCCACTGTGCATATACATGCATTTCACAATCCATTCCTACCACCAATATCCCATCTCTTACCCAAGAGAGAGAAACAGGCAGTGAAGGTGTACCATCAACAGAAGACACTAAGTCTATAGATCTAAGAAGAACCCATCTTGACCTAACTCCTTGCTTGATACTTCCACCTAGTGGTAAAGTAATGACAGCTACTCCATCCTTACTATTGATTTGCTCAGTCACAATTCCTGAAAGCCGCCCATACATGAAGATATTAGCACCGACCCCTACTGTGAGAATGTGGGAGCCATCTTCTTTTGATACCCAGTCCAAATGTACTAAATGTTTAATATTCGGAATAAGATATCTATCCTTGCTCAAAAGTGCATCTGATTTGCTGTACACAAAGAGATTACTGTCGACACTGACCCTTGAATCAAGTACACTCCCAACTTTGACCAAATCATCAAGATGAATTGTTTGTTCTAAAACCCATTCTGACCCTCCTGTAGATTCACATTCAAATATGCAAACATGCATGGAAAATTCTTTAGAAACAAAACCATTGTGATGGATAGGTTGTTTGTAAGCCACTGCAAGGCGACCCGTGTATGAACAGCTAACAGCAACTGGTCTTCCCACAATGCTCACTGTACTGCTGTTATCTTCTCCTTCATCATTCATCAAGGGCCATCTCCTCCAATGATAGGTTTCCTTCTCATCACTTTTACATTGTAGATTGGTTTCCATACTACATTTCCAGAAGCGTACTTTATTGTCAGAACAAGTTGTAACCACTAAATAAGGTGCCAGGCACACTGGATAAATTGAAGAGGAACTCAGGTGGCCTTAAAAAAGAAAAAGCAGATTGTCATAATAATAGAAACACAAAATAATATGCTAATAATCAAATTCTAGAATGTGATTAATCCAAATCCACTATGAGCTTCTTCAGAGTAACTCTGCAGTCCCCTGCTAAACCAAATATTTCATTAAAATAAAACTCAAAAGCAATGAAACAAGTCAATGCTTAATCAATAAACCTGTCACCTGCTGTAATTTATATGTCTTTACCACACATGCCTCACTGGACTTTCATTCTACATCTTTTATCACTTTCATCATAAATACTTAAATAGTCATTAAAATTTGCCTTTCAAATTCCCCTAACTGGCCCTCAAATAATCCAGACACTACATCTACCTGCACCACAAAATGTTTTCAGTCAGCTAAACAGACACTAGATCTCACCTTCTTCACCAGGTTTAATTCATGCTCTCCTAACACTGAACCAGAACCCTCATATTTATTCCTGACTGCCAAAGACTAACACTTCCCATCTACTGTCAACTATAACATGAGGGGAGGGACTTCCCTGGTGGCGCAGTGGTTGAGAATCCACCTGCCAATGCAGGGGACACGGGTTCGAGCCCTGGCCCTGGAAGATCCCACATGCCTAGGAGCAACTAAGCCCGTGCGCCACAACTACTGAGCCTGTGCTCTAGAGCCCTCAAGCTACAACTACTGAGCCCACATGCTGCAACTACTAAGACCCGTGCCTAGAGCCCGTGCTCCGCAACAAGATAAGCCACCGCAACGAGAAGCCCGCGCACCACAGCAAAGAGTAGACCCCGCTCGCCACGACTAGAGAAAGCCCGCATGCAGCAACGAAGACCCAACGCAGCCAAAAATAAATAAATTAAATAAATTAATTTTTAAAAAAAACAACTATAAGATGAGGGGTAATAGTGATTAAGATTGGGATCAGAAGGCCTGGATTCAAGTTCCATTCTATCAATACCTTCCTAACAGTGGGAAAGCCACTTAAACATCCGAGCCTGTTCTATCTAAATAATAGGGATCACGTTACTACTGCCCTTGGAGTGTTACTGTCCAACAAGACATTTGAAAGCATTTTACAGAGTCCCTGCAAAATATTATTTATCATTATTAATTCCAATAAACTTATTTGAGTGTATCCTAAACTTCCCAAATACTTTGAAAGATTCAAAAGCTGACCTAAATCTGCACCAGCCACAAAAGCCCAGAGTAAACTCTTAATGTGGACTTTCCAACTCTGATTCCAAACCTGTGTTAGGGATGAGTAAGAGAACCTCATACTCAAAATCATTCCCCAGTAATTAGAATAGTCTTGAACCTCCAATTCTGGTTCCCCAAAAACACTATTCGAGGAACTCAATTCAAATTCCACAAATGACAGAACATTTTAAAATACAGATGCCAGTCCTGCTCTTTAAACTACTTTACCAACCTTGCTAATGTCAGTATCACTCTAGGCAAACCAAACTCTAATCCTGTATCCTACATTTTTCCCCCAAAGTATCTGCCAACTCTTGGTCAAACATACTTAATAATAGCAATAATGTGGGTGAAAAGCCTTAATTAAAAAAAAAAGCTTCAATAATTCACATATGACCATATTTTTCTTTGCAATTTCACTATCACAGTATTCCTATTTATAGGAAATCACAGCGTAGGCAAGAAACCTTGCATTAAAATGTTCACACTATTTTCTGCCAAGCTGATTACATTTATCACAGGAAATTATTTCTAAAATAGACATGTTTCTAAACAGAGGTATCATTAGTAGAGAACAAATCTTTATTTCAGTGTCAACTCTGCACATATTTCAGAAGAGTTCACCCATTTTATGCACTGAAGATTGCTCTGAGCTACAACTGTCCGGTCTTTAAGTTATGTTACCTGCTGAAGGCGTTGCTCTTATTACTTCAGCTCCTACTGGGAGATCAAGAGGTTGGCTATATACCAGTCTAGAACTCAGAATCAGTTTACTAGCAGTTTGAAGGTTGGCAATTGATGAAGAATGTGGCATGGGGCTCATACTAGGAGAGGTTTCTGGAGAAGAGTCTACGTTCTTCTGTCCAGGGACTGAAAGTAGACTCTCTGATGAAACACCTTCTGAAGCTTTAGCTTTGAAAATAAATTATGAAATTATGAAATACATTAGTATCATCACTATATACATGAGCTAGAATAATATTTTGTGATGATTTAAGAAACATGGTTTCTTAAAAGTGCTCTGGAGACAAGATCAATTTTCAAACTTTTGCTCAGTTACCTTGATAGAATTTTTTTTTTAACTATTTTACTCTTTCTTAGCATCACCAATTATATCACAGGGATATTGTCAGTGAAGAATCACAACATGTACGATCTAGAAAAAAAACAAGTTCTCTAGCCCAGTGTTCTCAACCTTTAAAACACATCAAAAGCTTGAGGAACTTTTAACATGAAGGTTCTCAGGCCTAACCACAGAAACACTGACTCAGTTGTTTTGGGGTAGATCCCATAAATCTGCATTAATAAGCAGCCAAGGTGTTTCTGAAACAGATGGGTCATAAATCAAACTTTGAGAAATAACAAGTTACTGCCTCACTTAATAGATGAAGAAATTTAAACTTGGAAAGCGTAATGATTTTCCTTAGGTCATAAAATTAGCTAGCGGTAAAGAAGACACTAAAATACCAGCCTACTAACTATCAAGTGCTGAAACAAGATAATAAACAAGATCTCAAGAACATATAAAAGTTCCTAACAAATTTAAGATAGTATTAGTTGAATGGCTTTGTAAGCATATTGACCTTGATCTCTGTCCAAAAAGTTTCCAGCTTTCACATTCAGGTGGAGTGTAAATCTCTAAGCAGATTTAGTTATCTGTGCTTCTGCTACATGTAAGAGATACTTTGCATCACATTTTTATTTGTATGTCCATCTCTCTCCCCCCATTAGACTATGAATTCATCAAGGGCAAGGATGAGGTCTTATTAGCTTTGTACATCCCGAGTAGCACCAGAATACGGAGAGATAATAATCAATCCCCTTTTGCTTCTGGTGGATTTTAAATATGTCGACCTCTTTTATAATGGCAGACCACTAAATAAGAAATGTGAAAACATTTTTTGTAAAATAGAATAAGATGACAAACTTGAATCAGTAGTCAGAAGACAGAAATACTACTCCTACTCTAAAACTAACTAGATATGTTGCCTTAAGCAAGGTACTTCATCATCTCTAGCTATTTTCTCACCTGCAAAATAAGGCTGAATTGAATCATTTCTCTTTCTACAAACCAGGCAATTTTCTAATGTATATATCTCATGCAAAGAAAGAAAATAAGAGCAGGGGAAAAAAGCAAAAGAGAGGCTTTAAAGCCAGAAGACCTAATTTTGAAACTTAGTCTGTGACAAACTAGATGTGTCATTTGGTCAAGTTACTTAATATTATTCCATTAGTAAACTGAGGGTAACATCTATCTCACATATATAAAGTTACTATATCAGTGCCTGGTACCTAGAAGGTACTCCAAATGTTCCTTCCCCACCTAAATGTAAGTCTATCACTTCACCCTTTGCCAGGATTTTCAACACACTGCTAAATTCACATATCAGCTTTAATGGCAATGTACACCATGTTAAATCTGCTGCACATTTTAGAACCAAAATATAGATGCTTTATGTCAAAGCTAAAGATAGCATATGATTTGTTTGCTTCTATTGTAATCTTACTGTTTGTGACCTTTTACTGCTGTCACAAACAGAGTAAGCAAGGCAACTCTACACTAGCCCTGACCTGAGGGGAACAGCAGTGGGATACTTCCTCCATAAGCAGGGGGACAGAAGGCATCACGTGATTCCTATCCTACCACAAGGATCTGTTACTACCTCTATTAAGCTCTTGAGAACCATTCCTGGCTCTGTGCCCAACTCTAGAAAATACTATATTCTCCGGTGGGTTAAGAATTCTCTTCCCGGAGGGTATTATGCTAAGTGAAATAAGTCAGATGGAGAAAGACAAATACTGCATGGTTTCACTCATATGTGGAATCGTTTTTAAAAGTAGTAAGTGAACAAACAAAACAAAACAAAGACTAACACATAGATACAGAGAACAGATTGGTGGTTACCAGAGGGGAAAGGGGGTGGGGAAGGGCAAAATGGGTAAAGGGAGTCAACTCTATGGTGACAGATGGAAACTCTACTTTTGGTGGTGAGCACACTGTAGTGTATACAGAAGTCAAATTAGAATGCTATACACATGAAACTTATATGATTTTATAAACCAATGTTACCTCAATTAAAAAAAATAAAAATAAAATTCTCTTCCTGACAAGCTTTTATCAATAGATCCCTCTACTCTTGCATTCCTGTGGAACAACATGTAACGCCAAGAATTAACTCCAAAGGCTTTGAAAATTTTTTTGGATTCCTCCTACCACAAGAAGATTAGCCTCAACTAGGCACAGGTAAAGGTTCTATTGAATCATTTGGCTTTTCCAGTCCCAGTTCATGGCCCAGTTAGAACTGCTATTTACACAGTTTTGTGATAATGTGGATTACAAAGAGAACAAAAGACATATACATTATTATTTCTCTGTATTAAATGTTTAGCATGTATAAAATCATTAAAATTATATAACCATCAGAAATAATAAAATATTTTCAAAACTCTCAAATATCTTGGGTTAATCAGTTTAAAGTAGATTCAGTTTGATATGGCTAACTATGCATTTCTTCATTTAAACAAGTATCTCTCAAAAAGTAAGTTTGTTTTAAAAAGAAAGATTCATAATCAATTTCTGTACTTCATATTACAGATCTTCTAATTTGCTAAGACATCAATATAAATATGTATAGCAAAAGCATGGCTGAAATAATTTTTTTAATCACTGCTGCATTTCCTAATATTCTACAAAACCAGTTCCCCTTTTGAACGTCAGATGCTCAATCACATTTTTCTAAATAGCAAATCTTCTTTTAGTGATGCTAAAGCTAATGTGTATGGTATCAGATGGCAGTGTGTATTCACCAACAAAAAAATACAACATTAATTCTATGCGCAAAACTGATTTATAGAGACATGGTATCTAGAACAGAGTCATAATAGGCATTTAATAAATATTAATTAAAAAATAAATCAATCAAACTTTTTTTTTCAATACGTCTAATGTGCCCGTTGACTGGTTTGTTTTTAGATTAACCTGTTTCATTAATGATTTATGGCCTTGTAATTAAAAGTTTGGCTTATACATACTTCAATTCAGCAACTCAATTTACAGTTCACTGGATCTTCATTTTAAAGAATTAACCAACCTAAAGCATATCCAGTAAAATGAATTTATTTCATATCATCTCTACATAAAACTGTAATATAATTACTTACCTAAACATGCCTGTACAGATTTAAGATGAAGGTGCCACATATGGAGAATAGAGCAATTATTGCTGTCTTTTTCAATTACTACTAGAAAGAACTTTTCTGAAAATGGTGGTGGTCGGTATCCTATTGTTAAAGGAAAAGAATATTTAAGTTAACATGTTTCTATAGGGTTAAGAGAAAGGCATTTTAAACAAAATCTCTTGATATGTATAGAAGTTGGGAGGAAAGGGAAGAATAGAAGTATAGAAGCAGTTTTTTTTTTTTTGTGACTATGAGACTAAACTAATTTATTTTTATTTATTTATTTTTGGCTGTGTTGGGTCTTTGTTTCTGTGCGAGGGCTCTCTCCAGTTGTGGCAAGCGGGGGCCACTCGTCATCGCGGTGCGCGGGCCTCTCACTATCGTGGCCTCTCTTGTTGCGGAGCACAAGCTCCAGACACGCAGGCTCAGTAGTTGTGGCTCACGGGCCTAGCTGCTCCGCGGCATGTGGGATCTTCCCAGACCAGGGCTCGAACCCATGCCCCCTGCATTAGCAGGCAGACTCTCAACCACTGCGCCACCAGGGAAGCCCCTAGAAGCAGTTTTATATAACTTTTATGCTAAAAGTTAGGTGGCTATCTAAGACTAACAGGGCTACAACAAAAGTACAAAAGTCAACATGAAGGGATACCTACTGGTCAAAAATGAGACAATTTGAGCATCAAAGAATAAAAATGAATACAATTTATTAAAACACACTGAGTTCATAAGAATACCAAAAGAGAGAGGGCACATAAGAAAAAAAGGAAAGGAAGGACAAGAGGACCAGAAGGACGAACAGAAAGGAAGAGAGAAAGGAAGAGAAAGACACAGAGAGAGAATGCAAGAGCAAGAGAGGGAGAAAAAGAACAGGAGCAAGTCAGCCTCACTGGATGCCCCCTGAAGTAACTGGGGCACTAACTCCTTAATTGGAAAATTGGCAATTAAACGGAAAGAATGAAGTAAACAGGTATCCTGCTTTTTCTATATGTAAAATAGCATTTTTTTAAAAAATTAATAGTCATGGGTGGAGGGTCAATGATGGTGGTACAGGAGAGACTTTTTAGAAATTTTATGCATTTTTTATGAAAAGACATTATTTGTGAACATAATTTTCCCTATTGACAACTGCATTTTTCATATATGAAAACGAGATCTACAAAGGACAACAAAAACTTTCTTTAAAAATGAAAACCTATACATTATATGAAATTATGGGTGTGAAACTTTTGAAAATTGTGAAGCAGTATAGAATTTAAAGACTCTTTCATTTGATAAAAAAGGAAGGAAGGAAGGGAGGGATGGAGGGAGGGAGGAGGGAAGGAAGGAAGGAAGGAAGGAGAAAAAAGAGAAAAAAAATGAAAACCCATATTGGCAATGAGCACGGCTAAAACTCAAATTGTGGCCTCTAAATACCATGCTCCATTGAAAGGAACAGTTTGGAGGGATGACTCCATTCTTGCAAAGGCTATCTACAAGATAAGCCTGGCATATCTTGCTGTGCCTGAAAGAAAGCAAACTATCAAAAATAATGAGGTTGTGTCAAAAGGACTCAGGACCAACTTGAAAGGGTCTTCACTAGCCTAATACAGGACAATGCAAGCATTAGAATTATGACTGCAAACTGACTGAAATATGCTAAGTACATAAAAATTCATGAGTGATATGAGTATATCTTTGTATGTGTATTATTCTTCAGTAGTTTTTCTAAAATGGGTTCATAATGATTCACAAAATAAAAAGAAAGACAACAACAACAATAAATTCATCCGTAACGACTGGCAGCAACCTGGGCACAAACTCCTTTGAAATCATCAATTAAAGGGAAAGAACTAAGCAAAATCATCAATTAAAGGGAAAGAACTAAGCACTTACGCTCGCTTTCCTAAAAATAACTCTATTTCAAAATAGCCAAAAAGCTGCCATTGGTAAGGGAAAGCTTTTCCTTACAAATGCTTTCCAGCTAATAAATAAATGAGAACTGATAAAACTAGAAAATCACACTTGTGCAATCCTTAATGAAATAATTGATTGGAAAGCAACAATATCAATGGAAGAAACCATGGGATAATAGATTGCTGGCAAGTTTTACACTGGTGCCACCAGGTGAATTTTCTGAATCTTAGCATCACTAAAAACGAGACATCCTAACATTATGTTCTTTCTTATGACCTTCTATGATGAACAAAGCAACACCTAGGAAGTTGAACCTGGATCAAATCAAGTCTACAGAGGTAATTTGCACTTTACAGGAAAAATTTTAAATGAAGTAACTGGTCAGAGAAATTCCTATAAAATAACTTTCTCTAAAACAAGTCTGTGGCATGATAAGAGTATAAAGGGGGATTACTTTAGCTTAAAAGACTCTTAAAAAATGAAACACAGTGTGTGGACTCTATATGGATATGGATCCAAACAAATTAAGAACAAATAACCCTGACATTTTTTTGAGACAATTAAATGAAGTAAATATGGACTAGTTATTACAGAATTCTGAGAAATTTTGTTATTTTATCAATGTGATAACAGCACACATGTAAGAAAGTCATTTTTAGAAATGCATAAAGTACACAGGAGCGAAACAACATGATGGCTGAGTTTGCTTTAAAATATTTCAGGAAAAAAGGAAAAGAAAAGAAAATAGGGTAAATAAAGCAGGTGACAAAATCTTAAAATCATCAATCTAAGTTATGGGCATAGGAAGGTTCCTTTAACTACGCACTCTACTTTTGTCTGTAACTGGCATTTTTCTTAATTAAAAGAGTAATTAATTTTTAACTAAAACTTAGAAAATACAAAATACAGCAGGGTCAGGGAAGAGGAGAAATACACATTTCAAGTCCCTTAAGAAAACAGCTATAAAATCAAGAGAAACTTTGTACAAAAACTAAAGGAAAACCAAGAAAAGCATCAGGAAATCTTTCGGCCTGATTTCAGAGTGACATAAAGAAATATCTGGGATTGACATATATACACTAATATGTATAAAATAGATAACTAAATGAGAACCTGCTATATAGCCTAAGGAACTCTACTCAGTGCTCTGTGGTGACCTAAATGGGAAGGAAATCCAAAAAAGAGGGGATATATGTATACATATAGCTGATTCACTTCGCTGTACAGCAGAAACTAACACAACATTGTAAAGCAACTATACCCCAACAAGAAGAAAAAAAAAAAAGAAGAAGAAATATCAAGGGAATTCCCTGGCGGTCCAGTGGTTAGGACTTGGTGCTTTCACTGCCATGGGCCCAGGTTCGATCCCTGGTTGGGGAACTAAGATCCCACAAGCCAAAAAAAAAAAAAAATATATATATATATATATATATATCTCAAAAGAGGGAAATAAAATAATATTTTTAAATGCAGGTCTTCCAATTAAAAATATTATTTAAAAAATACCAACCTTATATAAGCATTGTTTTCTAGTAGGTTGGCATGTATTCCCTGTCAGAAGTAGCATGATAATTGATAGTTAGATTTGCAGGAAAGCATATAAAAAAGTTTAACCCAAGTAAAGGTGAAATACTATGGAAAAGCACATTTTAAATCTATACAGTACTGTTATGCTATAGTGACAGTGAAATAAAACTGAACGTGACAACTGAATAACTTAGAAAGAAGAAAAGTTCTGATCTATGAAGAAAGATGCATGAAAGGGAAAAAATTATTAGTCTGAGGGGTTAAAAGATGTTTGAGCTAAGCCTCACAGAAGACAGAACTCATTGTGATTTTCCACTAAAGAAAACGAAATTAACGGTACAAATTCAGTAGAAATACCTTCCTTAAATGACTATACATAATTCTGTGATAAAAGCTATACTAAGAAAATTAGATATGTCCTTCTAGATACTTACAATCTGTAACCAAATGAGATAAAGTATCTGGAAACCCTTTGTAAACTAAAAACTATTAATCACAGAAAATGAATTCTTAAAGTAGGACATGTCTTTCCTACCTTCAAACAGAAAGTATTCTACTCAGTATGTTCTATTTTCAAATTTCATTTTCAAATAGAACATGAAAGTTTTATAATTACAAAGTATAACTTCTAAAAGGAATATTTTAAGCTAAATAATAAAGTTTAAATATCATACGGTTTGTTCTTGAAAGGTCTTAGGAGAACTACTTTCTTTCACAAGAAGAAGAAAGAAATACAACCCTTCAGAGAGGAAAACTATGAGATGGTACCTTTAATTCCTGGTATACCATACAACATAATACCTAAGCGTACCTAAGCTTCCTGGTATACCATACAACATAATATCTTCCTCCTATATTTATCAATAATCTTTAGTAAACTTATATTAATTGGCTTCCTTAAGATACCAGAGGGATACTTACTACCAATCAAAATAATTTAATTGTGGAGTTGAACAACTAAAGTTAAGTTTTTAAACAATAAAACTAGGTTTCATAAATAACATTTCTTGGCAAAAGGCTATGTCACCAGAGAACCTGTCTTTCAAAATATAATTTTTACCCTCATGTGTTCTTCACCTACAAAAAAGCATTTCTGATAGAACTGGTGTATTTGCCAAAAATCATGAGTGATGACTTTTGATATAAAGATCCACACTCAATGAAAGTTTGGAGGTTTTCTAAGATTAAGGTATAGAATTCAAGACTATTTTTTAAAAGTACCTTGTGATGGTTGAAAAAATATTTCTGTTTCCTTTTTCTCCATATCTTCCTTATGCGGTTTATATCCTCTAATGAAGTCTTCTTGAAACACATGAAGCAACTGTGTATTTGAGCCACACTACAAATATGAAAAAAGTAAAGTTTTATCTTTGAAATTCTGTATCTTCCACCCACTACCTCCCCAAGAACCCTAATATAAAATAGAAGAAAAAAATCTCTCTAACAATTTCTATTCTTTATAGAATGACTAATTAGAATGGAAAAAGCAAGAGAAAAACATCATTAGATAAATTACTTTCAAAGATGCTATAGTCAATAGCAGAACTGTGAAACTCTAGTAAAAACAAATCAACAGGTTTGCACCTCAAAAAAAAAAAAAAACAGTTAAGTAATCTAGGCCACTCTGAGTTCAAAAATATCAGGTCTCATGACTGGCTGGAGGTGGCCATGCAGACCATATTAAGCACACTACCATAGGTTCTTTTTCTAATTCTACTTGAGAACCAAAAAAAAAAAAAAACAACCAGAAAGGTCCTCAAAGTACTTCCAATAAGTCTGTCTAGTGGGAATTATGAAGGATCCTATAACAGCCAGTGGGAATGACACATCTCTGAAGAAATGTATTTACATTTAAGTAACTAAGATTTCTAAAAGAATAGATGAAACATCACAGTCAGCTGATGCTACAAAATCATGTTTGGGACCACACAGAGATGAGTAAAGATAATCACAAATAGCTACTTAGAATCACAAAAGTGAACTGAAATTCAAGGAAAGGCTAAATCCGAACAAAAGCTTATTATGGAAGTAGGTCAAGACAATTTGATGGCTGCCCCACAGATTTCAAGGAAGGCAAGCAGCTATGATAATCTTGGCACTGAATGGATGGGCTATAATCTTAGAGAATAAAGCAAATCAGCCTCCTTTCATAGTATTGATAGAAGGAAATAAAATGACTATGACATTAGGTTGACCCACAAAATTTTTATGAAAGTTATAAGGTATTTTTATGTCTCTCCATACAGAAACATAAAAAAATCCCTTCACATTCATAGCATAAAAGGTCACCTCCCCCAGGGAAGAAGAATAAATGAAAGAAAAGGGAAGGGTGATGCTTTCATGGATACAGAAAGCATACAGCACATTGGAAACAAACATAGAATGATTTATAAGCCTAAGCCATTTATCAGTGCTTGCAGTTTACCAGCCCTTGTGATAAAGATAGCCACAAATGGAAAGGGAAAAATCTTCAATAAGTATGAAGTAAAAAGCAAAATGCTAGGTGAAAGAGGTCTGTAATAATATCCCATGGTACAGAGTAGAGAAGGGGCTACACTGGGGAAATGAATTTAACTCGCAGTTCACTAAAAATTAAGACATTTATGGGTTGAAGCTAATACACTCTTCTCCCATATCCCTATGGAGTGAAAAAAAGGAAATCACAAGTTAAGGGTTTCCTAGGAGGCGTTAGTAATTTGAGTCCGGCAGCCACATTTCTGTTGTCAAGAGCTGATGTGGTAATTTCTCTACATTGGTGGAAATTATTACATTTTCCCCAACAGAATGTGCAAGGCATCATGGAAAAATAATGACATAATACTATATTTGTTTTTAAATATGGTTGGCTCTTTCTTCATTCCCTTGTTTGAAAATAGTTGGTAACTTCCTCATCAAAGTAAACTTTTTTCATATTTGGAATGAATATATTACTCCTCTCCCCTTCAGTCCATAAACATGATCCTGAAGAAACAAACATGAGGGCTGTAATGGGATTTACAAACTCCCTGTAGAGGGAAGGGTTCTCCTTCTTTTCTAGGTAGGGGCTAGGAAAGAACAGTGCCTACACAAAAGACCTGTACTTAGAAAGTAAATGCATACTTTGATCCTACTTCTATCTTCATTTTAATGGATCTCATAAAAATATCTAATACTCAGCCTAACAAAGCAAACACTCTTAAAGCTGATGTCACCATCTACTGAGTTGAAATGAGTAACAATATAAAAAGAAAAACCACAAACCGAGCCTCTATGCAGCTGTACTGTATTTTCCTTCATGGCTTCCCTGACTGAATCAAATGACCTTTAAACAGGAAATAAGGCTACAGATACAATTCAACTGGAGACGAAGAATTCGTAAATCATTGGAGATTTTCACTAAGGAAATCAAGAGAAGTTGGCTATATTTAGTATCAAACAAGAGAACTATTCTGAAATGAAATATAGTTGACTCTTGAACTGCACAGGTCCCCTTACATGGGAATTTTTTTCAATAGTAATTATTACAGGACTACTCAGTCTGCAGTTAACTGTATATGCAGATGCAGAACTGAGGATGCAGAAAGCTGACTGTAAGTTATACGTGGATTTTCTATAGTGAGAAGGGTCAGTGTTCCTAACCCCCAAGTTGTTCAAGGTTCAACTGTGTATCTTATGCATATTAAGCACTCTGGGACAAAGTATGTTAGTATCACCAATTCACAAGCATGTTTTTACTTGGTTGGTTATTGCATTGAGTTCAATAATGCAGCCAGGTCGAGCAGTAGACTGTTGGCTCACAATATTAAACACTTCTCCAATAAGTTTCTGTGAAAAAAAAAAAAAGTTAATGATCAACAACATATGAATCTACTGTCAATATGACACAGCATCTCGGACATTAAAGGCCCTTCTAAATATTCACTGACTAACAAATGGCAATTCATACATTCAAAGAAATATTTCAACTTTCTTTACTCATTCTCATTTTAAAAATTAACTAAGGAAAAAAATCTATAGTGTTTACATAAACAGTATATAACTTCAAGGCATCTAGTTCTTTGAACATGTCTTCATTTAGCAACCTTAATGCCCCATGAGAGATCTGGCTGAGGATCTAGCCCTATGCCTGTGTGTATGGTTTGCAGATCTGCAATGCCATTTAAAAGTACAACCCTGCCAGATCGAAGATAAGGGCAAAGGTTGAGAAGTGGGACTCTGTGTCTTGGGATGGGGATGTGTAAACTAAAAGGAAGCCTAACTTTGAATCCCAAAACCCCAAAACCTTTCTGCTGAAAAAAGCAGTTTTCCTTCTCCCTCCTTCCAAGCAGCCTTCTCTAGCATAAAAACTGAGATGCCCATTCTCCTCAGCAACACCTCCACTATTTACTACCTTCAGGCCACTAAGAGGAATAAGATCCCAGCTTAGCCTAGGAGTCTAAGTACAAGGTTGGCTATGGGAAAGCAGCATATACACCGGAGTTATAGGATCTTTCCAATTTGTATCAGCAGAATTCCAGAGTGCATGAATGGGAACAGATTATAGGGTTATTAGACAAAGGAGGACAAAATATGTGCTTGGGTAGGGCTGAATTTGTTATGGGTATATTCACCCAAGATTCAGGATTTAAAATGTTAGCTCAGACACCTGGAAGTGGTGCCAACAGTCTGCTGGGTTTGTCCACTTGAAACCTGGACTCAACTGTGGCCTACAGTTGGTGAGATTAAAACACTGGAATTTCTCTAACACACCATGAATCTTTGCTACTTAAAGTGTGGTCACTAGACCAGCAGCAACAGCTTTTCATAAATGCAGACTCTCAGACCACAAAGCTAATACATCTGCATTTTAACAAGCTCTCCAGATGATTCATGTGCATCCTGAAGTTTAAGAAGTACTGCTGCAGATCAATGGTTCTCAGCCTTGGGTGCACACTGAACAACCTGGGGAGCTTTAATAATCACTGATGTTTAGATCCCACTTTCATACATTGACGTACTGGTCTGGGGTACAATCTGATCATCAGGCATTTTACAAGCTCCTCAGCTACTTCCAACATATAGCCGAGGCCGAGGTCCCCTCACAGGAATACCTATTCCAGCTAAGGATGTGCCTTCCCTGCCCACAATTATTCTGCCAGCGCTATAACCAATGGACATACCGAATGCCTTATTCAACACTACAGGATCCTGCTCAACTTCACCCTCAATTTAAAGGGGGCACCAAAAGCTCAATAATCAAGATAAATAATATCTTAATGCAATATTTTTAAATAAAAATTAATGTAAAAAATCATAATGAACAAAATAACAAAATCTTTTTTTTTTTAATATTTGTTTATTTATTTGGCTGCGTCGGGTCTTAGTTGCGGTATACAGGCTCGTCACTGCTCGCGCTGGCTTCTCTCTAGTTGCAGTGGGCGAGCTCCAGAGCGCACGGGCTCAGTAGCTGTGGCACGTGGGCTTACTTGCCCTGCAGCATGTGGGATCTTAGTTCCCCAACCAGGGGTCGAACCCGTGTCCCCTGCATTGGAAGGCAGATTCTTAACCACTACACCACCAGGGAAGTCCCGCAAAATCTTAAATACAGGATCCAGCAGTGTCTTGATGAGCCATACTG
Organism: Balaenoptera ricei; assembly: GCF_028023285.1. Taxonomy (NCBI): domain Eukaryota; kingdom Metazoa; phylum Chordata; class Mammalia; order Artiodactyla; family Balaenopteridae; genus Balaenoptera; species Balaenoptera ricei. Next base: position 84,263,377 of record NC_082640.1, on the reverse strand, counting down.
GAGCCTAAGGCAAAAGTAAAACTGCACAGACATGTTTTTATTTTTTAACGGTTATTTTTTTTCCAGAACATTAAAGTGGTTGAAAAATATTTAAAAATTGAAAAGTAAGTGTATTAAAACTCATAATATTATTTTAAATTTAAGTTCATTTTTACCAAAAATAAGATTAATTATAATTTTACTTTTCTAGCTTTAAGAAAGCAAACATTTTTTTTTCATCTACTTCGATTATCTTGTTTTCAATATAGACAACTTCCTTGTTTGACAGTCTCTTGACCAAGTGACAATCTTAGTTTTTTTTTTTTATTAACATTTTTATTGGAGTATAATTGCTTTACAATGGTGCGTTAGTTTCTGCTGTATAACAAAGTGAATCAGCTATAAGCATCCATATAATCCCATATCCCCTCCCTCTTGCGTCTCCCTCCCACCCTCCCTATCCCACCCCTCTAGGTGGTCACAAAGCACCGAGCTGCTCTCCCTGTGCTATGCAGCTGCTTCCCACTAGCTAGCTATTTTACATTTGGCAGTGTATATATGTCCATGCCACTCTCTCACTTCCTCCCAGCTTACCCTTCCCCCTCCCCGTGTCCTCAAGTCCATTCTCTACATCTGCATCTTTATTCCTGTCCTGCCCCTAGGTTTTTCAGAACCTTTTTTTTTTTTTTTTTTTAGATTCCATATATATGTGTTAGCATACGGTATTTGTTTTTCTCTTTCTGACTTACTTCACTCTGTATGACGGACTCTAGGTCCATCCACCTCACTACAAATAACTCAATATCGTTTCTTTTTATGGCTGAGTAATAGTCCATTGTATATATGTGCCACATCTTCTTTATCCATTCATCTCTCGATGGACACTTAGGTTGCTTCCATGTCCTGGCTATTGTAAATACAGCTGCGATGAACATTGTGGTGCATGACTCTTTTTTTTTTTTTTTAAGATTTTATAACAAGAGTGGCATTTATGTTTCTTAAAACTACCTTTTATAGTAGAGTATAATACAGAAAAGAAGACACTTTAACAAGGAAATCAAAATGCTTAAGGAAAACACAACTCCATCAAATACTACCATGCACTAAAATTAATCTGACAAACTATGTACACGTCTAGTAATTTTTTTTCAAACTTAATGGTAAAAGATGTGAAACTCTGATTCAGTAGGAACAGATCAATCTCTATTTTGCCTGGGTTTCAAACTTTCTGACGGCATCAACTATTCCACTATATTAGAAACAGCAAGCAGTCTTAAGTACTGCGTCCATACATCATGGACTTTCTTGCAATAAAATGTTTTTGTGTTTTTAACTTATCGTAAACTATCTCACAATCAAGAGGGAAAAAAAAACCAACACTTTTTCCAACTCCATGTTCTGAATGCGGTTTTAGGTAAAGAATCAATGTTTGCCAAAGAGAACAAGAATCTCTGTAAGCATTAAAGCTTTGATGATATAGAAGCCCTTTGTATATATCCCAGTTTTTATTAGCAGGTTACTTTATTTTAGATGACCTACACTATGGCTCATAAATGTGAACTTTTAACAGGACTCATGACCTAACTCACTAATTACTTCTATCTGCTTAGTCACTTGCACAATCCATGTTTTCATCTTGGCTTCAACCAAGTCTTATTATTCTGTTGTTTTATTTTTACAGCAGTATTGAATGTCCTATAAGTACCTCTCCCAGTTCTATCTGGAAGCCTGTATTAGAGAACAAGCAACAACAAACTTACTGACTATATACCCCAGGCTTCTCCAAAAATACTTAAACCCCTCAGCCAAAATGCCTTTTTATGGCAGGTCTGGCCTGGGGAGATGGACCTGTTCTCTAACAGTCCTGACTATCAAAGCAAGGCCCTAAGGAACAACAGACATAAGGAAAGTCAATTTAATTTTTCTTACATCTGTCCACTCCCTCTTGGGTCATCAACGCTCACGTTCTACAGGCACACTCAATAACCTAAGGTATCAAAGGGAGTTCCCATGAGAACAAGCCCAACAGTTATCTGCCTTACTTGCCTGTCATTGACTAGGCTCTCCAGCTAAGTATAAATGCAATAAAATTCTTAAGACACAAGAACTTCCTCTTTGACTCAGAAGAGTAAGGAAACATGTACAACATAAGCGTGTAAAGCAATAAATTCTAATCAATGTTGCAAAAAATGCTGTTATGGTAACACCAATCAGCTCAAACTAACTTTCTAAAAACATGTTTTAGGATAGGCTGGCTAACACTCAAAATTGCCCATATAAGTTCTTAGCTTACATTCTATTTAAACATTTCCAGAGCAAGTAGTAACTAGAACAGACAAAAAACAGACAATATATCTGGACCTAAACCTAAATGTGAAATTGGGTCCACAGGCACACTCTTAACCATTTTCCCAAAGAAACATGTTTAAACGGCTTTACCATGCAGAGCTATGGCTTCCCGGAAGGGTTGCAAATCAGTCTCTACAGATGAGCTAGTTTCCGTTGAAGTAGCTCGGTTAGGGGACACTACAGTCAGTCTTGGGGGAGCTCTAGAGTTTCGTGGTGGAGGAACTTTTCCACACAGGAAGCTGATCAAATCTTCTTTACGAATCGTTCTTCTGAGCTTTTTAACCCAAGCCAACACATCCTTATTGCGTCGCTGATAGCCAATCTGAAGTCCAATATCACAACTTCCCTGATGGGTATCCACGCTTTCTTTGTAGAGGCTGGTGACGGCGGTGGCTGCCTTTTGGAAGGGAACGGCCACGGCGGTGGCCGAGGTCTGGGACAGGTGTCACAGCTTCTGCTGCTTGTGCTCGGGCTGCGCGGCGGCCGCCGCCTCCTCCTGCAGCTCGGGGGGCAGCTGCTCGTCCTGCTCGTCCTCGGCCAGGCACTGCCGCTCCCACTTGAAGAACCAATGCTCGGGCGTGCTCCTGGATCTCGGCCTCGCCCTCCTCCTTCCGCTCCTCCATCCTCCGCGACCTCCCGTGGCCTCGCAGCCGCCGCGGCCGCGTCCTCCTCAGGCGGGGCCCCGCAGGAGCTTGGTCGTCGAGCGGCCCGGCGGCGGGGCCCAGCGGCCTTCAGCAGCTCCTCGCAGCGGCCCAGGCCTTCTGCACCCTGACGGCCTGCGAGCCCCGCCCCGCCGCTCCGCGCTGCCCGGGATGACCCCCGCCCCGGTCCTCCCCACCCCCGGCCCCTGCAGAAGGTTGCTGCGAACCGGATGAACGCCACCGCCTCTCGCCTCGCCGGCCTGATCGCGTCTACCGCCCGCCATGGCGCCGCGGCCTCCTTATGGCCGCCACCGCCTCAGACTGCCGACCGCTCCCCGTAGCCCTGCCTGCGCTGCCGAGCCCACCCCAAAGACTACATGACTTTTTGAATTATGGTTTTCTCAGGGTATATGCCCAGTAGTGGGATTGCTGGGTGGTATGGTAGTTCTTTAAATAGTTTTAATTTAACTTCAGCTTACTAAAACTTCTTTTTGCAGGGCAACATTGTGACTTATCTTTTTTTTTTAAGTTCCCAAGTCTACTTCTAAATATGGATAAGACATCACTAATCATTAGAGAAATGCAAATGAAAACTACAATGAGGTATCACCTCACACGGATCAGAATGGCCATCATCAAAAATCTACAAACAATAAATGCTGGACAGGGTGTGGAGAAAAGGGAACTCTCTTGCACTGTTGGTGGCAATGTAAATTGATACAGCCACTATGGAGAACAGTATGGAGGTTCCTTTAAAAACTAAAAATAGAACTACCATACGACCCAGCAATCCCACTACTGGGCATATACCCTGAGAAAACCAGACTTCAAAAAGAGTCAGGTACCACAATGTTCCTTGCAGCTCTATTTACAATAGCCAGGACATGGAAGTAACCTAAGTGTCCATCGACAGATGAATGGATAAAGAAGATGTGGCACATATATACAATGGAATATTACTCAGCCATAAAAAGAAATGAAATTGAGGTATTTGTAGTGAGTGGATGGATCTAGAGTCTGTCATACAGAATGAAGTAAGTCAGAAAGAGAAAAACAAATACCATATGCTAATACAAAGATATGGAATCTAAAAACAAAAAAAAATGGTTCTAATGAACCTAGGGACAGGACAGGAATAAAGACACAGACGTAGAGAATAGATTTGAGGACATGGCTAGGTGGAATGGTAAGCTAGGACGAAGCAATAGAGTGTCATGTACATATATACACTACCAAATGTAAAATAGATAGCTAGTGGGAAGAAGCCGCATAGCACAGGGAGATCAGCTCGGTGCTTTGTGTCCACCTAGAGGGGTGGGATAGGGAGGGTGGCAGGGAGCCGCAAGAGGGAGGAGATATGGGGATATATGTATATGTATAGCTGATTCACTTTGTTATAAAGCAGAAACTAACACACCATTGTAAAGCAATTATACTCCAATAAAGATGTTTAAAAAAATAATAATGTAAAATATTCACTACATGTTGAAATTCTATTTTGGATATATTGGATTAATGAAAATATGCTATAAAATTAATTTCACCATTTTCTTTTCACTTTTAAATGCTTGCTAGAAAACTTTTAAGTTACATGTATGGCTCACATTATATTTCTATTGTACACTGCTGTTCTAGACGCATCAAGAGAAAGAGAGAGAGAGGGAGGGGTTACTAATAAAAGAATAAGAGTATTATAGGTATAAGACTTCTTATCAAAACACTGGAGGACAGAAATAATGGTCTCTAAATTTCTGAGGGGAAAAAAAAGATCTTAAATCTATAATTTAATATCCAGCCAAACTTATCAATTAAATATGAGGGAAAGGGACTTCCCTCGTGGTCCAGCGGTTAAGACTCTGCACTCCCAATGCAGGGAGCCCAGGTTCGATCCCTGCTCAGGGAACTAGATCCCACATGCTGCAACTAAGAGCCTGTATGCCGCAAAGAAGACCCGGGGCAGCCAAATAAATAAATAAATATTTTAAGAAATAAATATGAAGGTAAAATAAACACTTTTCCAGCCATGTTGGATTCAGAATGATTTCAGAATCCTTATCTACCAGGCAACCTTTCTTTTTAAAAAATTTACAATATTTGAGGAGGTACTCTATCGACAGTACAGGAGAGAGAGAAGCAGCTCACGGTCCAGGAAACAGTGGTGGAATTCTAGGTGTGAAACGGAGAGGATGACATGTCTGCAGCATCCCGAAAAACACAGCTCAAATTAAAACACCAGATCAAAAGACCCTAAAAGGAATTCCTCCAAGAACAGAAAGAGGAAGATTTAACAGGCAGGACAATTAAGAAGCTGGAAGCTCTTAGCCCAGTGGGGAAGAAGACTTAGGTTTCTTTTTTTCCTCTCAACAAGAAAAAAGAAGCCCAAGAAATTAGAAATGCCAAGAAAACAACTGAAAAATTAGAGAAGAAAGTTTTGATTCAAATACAAGACGAGCAAAACTGTGGCCTGATCACTTGATGGAATATAAGAGAGGTCATTTGACTTTAACCCTTTGGACTTTCTCCTTTGAGAGAATCTGTGACAAATCAGTGACAAATAGTTGAAATGATCACATTTACATAATTATAATTAGATGGTTACTAGTTTCAATTTTTATAATCAAAACATAAGACCTAATTTTAGTTATAGAATAGAACGTGCATGTCATAAAAGACATTGTAAAGGTAACGCTCCAGTTGGCAGAAGTCAAGTTGAGAGCAGGAGGAGGGAAGGGTGAGTGCAGGGGTGCAACTTTCCTCGTTTTACTTTGGGATGATAAAAGAGATACTGTGTAAAGAAGACAGAATGAAAATACAGGATTATGTATACATCACTTAAAAGTATAAAGGCAGCTAATAGAAAAACCACACACACTAATACAGCTAGCAAAACTCAGTGGAGAGAGAGAGACAAGTGGAATGTGAGCTGAATTCCCTGTCTATCAAAGAAGATGGAAATGACTTGATTTCCACTGCTGGTAAATTAAGAAACTGAAATCTAAGCACATCATTTAGAATTATGGTGGTAACTTATCAAAAGAATTAAAAACAAAAGGTTTAAAGGGGTTTCCAATGAAGTGTGGGAGGTGATACAGAGTTTTAATTTAATAACAGTACAGTACATGCTGTTTGAATTTTGAAACTGTGCACACGTTTAAAAATGTTTTTGAAAATACATTTATAAAAAATTGATGTTGGGCTTCCCTGGTGGCGCAGTGGTTGAGAATCTGCCTGCCAATGCAGGGGACACGGGTTCGAGCCCTGGTCTGGGAAGATCCCACATGCCGCGGAGCAACTAGGCCCGTGAGCCACAACTACTGAGCCTGCGCGACTGGAGCCTGTGCTCCGCAACAAGAGAGGCCGCGACAGTGAGAGGCCCGCGCACCGCGATGAAGAGTGGCCCCCGCTCTCCACAACTAGAGGAAGCCCTCGCACAGAAACGAAGACCCAACACAGCCATAAATAAAGAAATAAATAAAAATTTAAAAAAAAAAAAAAAAAAAAAAATTGATGTTAATAGGTATAAAGAAAGCCTTAAAGAGTAATTCTTTCCTAAAAAAAAAAAAAAAAAAAGAAAATAAGAACAGTTTCAAATCAAGAATCTAAGCTCCACCTGCTATATAAAATAAAGAAAAAAAAAGGAAAAAAAGAAAAGGAAAAAAAAAAAAGAATCTAAGCTCCTAGGACTTCTCTGGCAGTCCAGTGGTTAAGAGTCCACACTTCCACCACAGGGGTCACGGGTTTGATCCCTGGTCCAGGAACTAAGATCCCACATGCTGCACGGCTTGGCCAAAAAAAAAACCACCAGAACCTAAGCTCCTATCTCAAGAAACCTAGTAAATGAAAACCAAAAAAAATCAAGCGTAAGGAAGAAAATAATAAAGATAGGGCAGATACTAATGAAAATTAAAACAAAACCAAAGAGTTCAATGAAACAAATAGCTGGTTCTTTAAAAACATCAATAAATTAACAAACTTGCAGCTGAAAAGAAAAAAAGAGGGAAGATGCTAATAACCATATCGTTAGCATGTGCCCCTCATGTAACACAAGAAGCGTACTTCACACACCTGAGGTATTTTTCCCCAAATCTCATAACTCCAGTCTAACCATGAGAAAAATAGCAGACAAACCCAAGTCGAGGGAAAATACTATAAAATATCTCACCGGTACTGCTCAAAACTGTCAAGGTCATGAGAAAAAGCTGATGAAGATGAAGAAAACTTAGAAACTGTCCCAGATCAGAGAAGACTGAGGAGACATGACGACTAAATGTAATGTGGCTTTGTGGATGAGGTCCTGGAACCTCAACCTTAGTGGAAAAGGACATTTGTGGGAAAAAATCAGTTAAGTCTTAATAAAGTCTGGGGTTTAATTAATCATATCACACTAATAACGGTTTCTTAGTTGTGACAAATGTATTCTGGTAATATAAGATGTTAACAATAGGGGTATATGGGAACTCTGCACTATATCTCCAACTTTTCTGTAAACCTAAAACTATTCTAAAATTAAAGATTTGTTTGAAAAATTAAGTCACTGAATTAATTATTGTTTTCAGAGTACAAAGAGAAAGAGAAAGATAGGCTTATTAACAGAGGCTGATGGTTTAATGTTAATAAAGATCAGGAGAAAAAAGAACTCCTAATTCCTACTTTGTCTCTGGTCTTCTATTTCAAGAATTTAGCTTGCAAAAGTAGAAAGGACCAAAAATTTTCTACAATGAATAAGTATTACTTCTTAACTTTAAAAAAAAATAATGAAAATGAAGGGTTTAAGAAAAAAGTACATTGGTAAGTACATTGGAGCAGAAGACCAAGATAAATTTTAAAATTCCAAGAATGTATCCAACTGCTCTAAATGAATTTATACTTTCCTGGAAAAAGTAATGCCCAGGTTATTGAGAAATTTTGCCAATGAGAACAATGAACCACAGAGGATGTTCTCTCTGAGAAGTCATGGGGATTGCCACAGCCAAAAGACTAAAAATAGGCAAAGGTTCCAATTTTCAAAAAGGAAAACAACATACTTCTGTAAGTCAGAATAAAGAGCCTGATGTCTACCTAGTACAACGTTTTAGTCATCAAGAGACATTAGGATACACACATTCAACCTACTATACATTAAAACAATCATCTCCTACAAATCTGACTTCCTTTTTTGACTGCAAAAGATATGGCAGACAGGGTGTATTTTACTTCAGTGAAGTACACCACAAACTGCCTCATGCAAATCCTTGGGATAAGCTAGAGAAATATTCTAGACAATAAAAAATGGAGAAAGATTTCAAATGTATACTGCTAGGTTCTTTCTTCAGTCCAGTACTGTTTAACATTTCTGTAATTGACTTAGATGAAGATGTAGAACAACATTCATCAAATAGGCCGGTGATATAAGTCATAAGTCAAAGCAGTAACGCAAGTAACAGAATCTGGATTCAAAAGGATACTGAAAGGATGTACTGTTAAGCTGAGCCTAGCAAGGTGAAATGTAATAGGGAAATAAGTCTATATTTGGGTCCCAAATTCAAATGCACAAATACAGAATGGCTTACTAGCAAAAAAAAAAAAAGACTCTGTGATATTTAATTGAAAGTCAGCTCAATATGAATTACATACAAAAAATGTGGCGTGCCTGCCCAAACATAATAGTATCTACTGAGAGACGCCACAATACTGCTATATTCTAGTGATCCTACGATGCCCGGTGTATAGACAATCTGAAAGCTGCTCAGAAGAGTAACCAGGGTCACATATAAAACAGATAAATTTATAGGCAGAGGAACAGCAGGTTTGGCCTGAGGAAAAAAATTGGGGGGTTCCAAGACAGGTGCCCCTCATGAGGTGCTCTCACATGTAAGAAATCTTAGACTTATTCTAAATGGAACTAAAGCTAACAAGTAGAATTTAAGGATTACAAGTTTAATTTCAATATAATAGTGATGGTAATTCAAAGACAGAATGAGCTACGTTTAGAGTTGAGCTTCCCTCCTTGGAGGCCAGATGACAAATTGGCAGGAATGTGGTAGAGACAAAGTATCAGATGGCTGGTTAGACTAGGGGACCTTTAAATCTTCCAACTCGATAATTTTAAAGATGCTACTTTTCTAGACTTTCTCTATGCCGAACTTGTGGCTCCAGTCCAATTACCACTGTTTCTGGAACAAGCCTTATTTATACACGTACTTTCCTGTATCCACTCAGGCTATTCTATCACTCAGCAAAGACCAAGGATTTGTCTTTCTGAATCTTATCAAAAATGAACTCATATACTGTCCTTAATAAAAACTTCTATGCCTACCCTACTCTGATCTCTCTTGCCCCTGAATTATGAAATAGTGTTTGGCAGTTAATTACATACCAACTTCAGACACCTCTGCTTCTGTCTTAAACCGTTATTTAACCTTTTATAATAATTTCTCTCCTCTGCTAAATTTAAATTCCCTTAAAGGCAGACACTGTATTCTCTACACGTCTAGGGGTACATGGCAGACATTCAAAAACAGTCTTTGAGGGACTTCCCTGGTGGCGCAGTGGTTAAGAATCCGCCTGCCAATGCAGGGGACACAGGTTTGAGCCCTAGTCCGGGAAGATCCCACATGCCGCGGAGCAACTACGTCCGTGCGCCACAACTACTGAGCCTGCGCTCTAGAGCCCACGAGCCACAACTACTGAAGCCTGTGCGCCTAGAGCCCATGCTCCGCAACAAGAGAAGCCACCGCAATGAGAAGCCTGTGCACCGCAACAAAGAGTAGCCCCCGCTTGCCGCAACTAGAGAAAGCCCATGCGCAGCAATGAAGACCCAATGCAGCCATAAGTAAATAAATAAATAAATAAAAATAAAAATTAAACAAAACAAAAACAGTCTTTGATTTTCAATATTGGAAACATTTTTTATTAGAAGTTATTTTATTAAAAGGCACGTTTTTATAGGTAAATGGAAAGTTCACCATTCAAATCTGAATACTGACTAATATGCATGACTTCCAGTTCAAATAGATAACTACCAGAATGAGACACTGCCACCCACTGATAACATATTCTAACCAGAGGACTTTTAAAATAGTGAATCAAGCTCAGAAAAGTTCAAATTTTCCAACCTAAACATAGAGGTTGGTAGAGCTGCCTTAAAACCTTTCCTGAGCAAAAAAAAGATTAACAGAACCAAACTAAAGAGTGAAAAATGTCAAGAAAAAAATCACATTTTAGAAAAAAAATCATATTTATTTCTTTAAATGTAAAACGTATTGATGTGTGATGTGATGTACAGACTGTAATTTTTTTTTTTTTTTGGCCGCGCTGTGTGGCTTGTGGGATCTTAGTTCCTCAACCAGGGATTGAACCTGGGCCACAGCAGTGAAAGCGTCAACCGACTGTAATTTTGATTCATGTAAACTGGAACACAAATTAAGAAAAAACAAACTAGTCACACAGAGCCCAGAACAGATGCTCACTCCCTAAACACCAACTAACAAATAAAAGTCCTAGACAAATTAAAAGAGAATTCCTTATTAGTTTAGATATATTAATAAAGATTAGGAAATACTTACTGAAGATTCTGGATCTGACAGTTCATCCAATAATTTCCTTGCATCTACCACAGCTTGGTAGAGTCTCAGATTTTTGCCATCAGAAGCAACAAAGCAAGCACTTGCAGAATTGCAATATGTGCCTGAGAAAGTAAACACTTTGCATTATAATATATAGTTTATTTTTATTACTGGCTGAAGTATGAGAAAAAAATATTCACACTTCTCTTTTTAGACATAACCATGGTCCAGAAACACAGATACAATTAATAGATATAAAATTATTAACCAAAAAAATTCAACAAATAGGTTATGAGAGGGAAAAGATGAAAAACAAAAGTCTAGAAACTCTAAACGTAAGTCTGATGCTTACATTCTGAATACTTATTAAAAATCTTCCTAATGACAAATATAAATCATTTTATATATAAATAACTGTCTTAAAGCTTTTATTAATTTCACTATTAAAATGAACACTTACCAAGACAGTAACTAGGAATAAGAGTTGGAAGCCAAGCAACATTAGAGAAGGCTGAAGTATGTAAAGAGTTAATTCGCGCCAACTCTGATACTCCTCCAGTGTATGACAAAGGTCCTATTGGGTCCACGCGCCACAGAATAAGTTCACTGTAGATGGCATTCGGGTCATGAAATGTACGTGTTGCTGCATTTCTGAGAGGCTGTTTCGAGGAACCCTTTATGTGTCTTACAGGATCCATTAATCTACTTAATTTATTGTCTGAGTCCCACTGAAAATCCGATTCAGGAGTCAGCAGAGCATTATGATGAGATGATGTCAATAATAATGGTAAAACTGAATGACATGCCAGGTCATTGAGGTGAAATCTATGACCACAATATCTAAATTTGTGAGATACAGTTAGAACAGTGGTAAAGGCAGACTTATCAGCAAAAGTGACCGCCCATTGATTTAAAGAGCCATCTATGTGTTTAGAGACCATCATTACTGTGGGAGCTAAAATGTTCATATTTGTACTGTGTGGTCCAGAATGCAGCTGTGATCCATGAGGACTGCATTCAGCCATCATGTCTTCATGTAACAGAGTGTGGTGAGAATCATTTGTAGCATTTATACAGGCATACATCATGATATTTTTACTAAGAGAGCTTGCATCACCAGATGGAAATGCAACAGGAATCCGAGAAGAAAAAGAAACCTGAAAAACACAATTACATGATTCAGTGTAAGCAGTCTGCCTCCTCTCAAAGTCTTCTAAAAATACTTCCATTTTCAAAATGTCAACCCTCAGCTTCCTAGCAAAATATATCATTTTCGACCTCATTATGGTCTAATCCTTTTCCTCTATTTATATAGTATCATATCTCTATTCATCGCCTATGAGAAAACTGAAGAAATAGTTTCAAGTATTTGAAACTTGAAACTTGCCTGTACATCTAGATGACTACAACCATAAATCTAAACAAATACTGTTCAGAATGATAACCAATAAAGATAGTAGATTTAATTAATAAAACTGAAGAAGTGGAAGGGACTCATCCTGAGTCACATTTTTAGGGTAGTTTCTTAAGTTTATTCAAAATATTGTGAATTCCCAGAAAAAATGAATACACATACATTCAAGTACTCAGTATCACATTTCAAAGCCAAATTCATTTTACTTAAATTAATCAAGTTTATAAAATCTGTGGTCATTGACCCCCCTTTGGTAGCAAGTTATTCTCTTCTCAGTTGCTTATCAAAAATAAAATCATTGAGTATTTCTGAAAACCTGCTAAATCTGAATAGCATCTGTTTTACTTTTTTAAGAAATGTAAAAATTGCTTCATCATTAAAATATACCTGGACTTGTCTAAATATTCCAGGATTATATTCATCCAAATACTTTACATGCCACACTAGGAAGGTACCATCTACCGGGTGTATAGTAAAAAGCATGTCAGGATTCTTATTCCATTCAGTTAGCAGCATTTCGATCTTCCGATCAAGCAGGACTGTAGGCAGTGGCATTGGTACACCAGGTCGTGAACAGGTTCTAGGACTTCCCTCTCTTTCTCCATCTTCATGTTCTGATGATCCTGTACCTGCTTCAGATTCTCTATCCAGGGATAATTCTAAATCAGAAAATAAATTTATCAGTACATACTAACAGAAATACTATAGAAAATTCATTTACATACTAGACTATCAAATTCATTTACATACTAGACTATACTACAGAAATTCATTTACATACTAGACTATCAATAAATAGCATACTAACTTTAGAAATCATGAATCCCTTTTCCAACTTATGGCCAGGAAAAAAAAACAAGGAAGGAAACTATTTTCTGGTCTGAACTGAAAATTACTACATTTCTTAGTTTTAGATGAATCAAAATTTCATTCACACTATCACATTATCTTTATTATTACCATTATTAGCAAAACCTGTTCCCCCCCAAAAGCATGGCTTCCAAAGTAATATATTACTGAAAGCAATAGGTTATAACAAAGCAAAGTTAGATGGTAGATGGTCCATAGTAGATGGTCAGTAAAGACCTGTGGAATTAATGGAAAAGTGAAAAGGAAGGAGGGGAGGAAGGAAAGATTACAAACCAAAGGTGGTTTCACAAAAAGCTGTCAGCTTGTAAAAAAGAAAATCTGAACACAGGATACTAACCATGGTCTAGTTTCATACGTAAACCCCTCTCTCTTTCCTCCTGTGAACGTTCCTCATCTTCTCTATCTCCTTTGTCGTTTTCATGATCTACCTGCTTTTCAGAAAGTTTTCGTAATTGCTGCATAAATATTTCAGTAGATGATGTAAAATGAAATTCTTTGTTGTTTAACCAATGAACTACAAAGCCCCCATTTCCATCATCAATGTTAAATACAGTGCCAACCAAGACATTTGGAATATCTGTAGAATCAAAAAAGATAAAATTTCAATGTGAATTTCTAATGTCTTTTAAAATATTACATGTGCCTATAAAGACTAATTCCATTACACAGAAAATGTGATAAACAAAAAGTAAACATAACTCTAGCATGATTTGAAATTTTTAATTGAATTCAATGGTAAATGAACTAATGGCATAGACATATGGAATTAAATTACTAATTTAAAAACGAAACACACCAAATGCACAAACTTTTATTGAATCCTGGTTTGGGGATGAGGGAACAGAAAGACAAAACAGAAAGGCAAATCTAAAAGACATTTTTGAGATGACTGAAATTTAAATATGAACTGAATATCACAGATTATGGAATTATTTCTAATTTTCTTAGGTATGATAATGATATTGTGATTATGTAAGACAATTTCCTTATTCTTAGGAGATACTTGCTGAAGTATGTAAGGATGATATGCCATATGTGTAACTTACTTTGAAAACATTAAGAAAAAATTTCACTCACACACACACCCACATATAAACATACATATGTGTGTATATACAGAGAGAATAAAGCAACTGGCAAAATGTTAGCAATTGTTGAATCAAAGTGTGTGAAATGAGTGTTCACTGTACTATTCTTCCAACTTTTCTGACTGTTTTAAACTTTCCTCAAAAGTCGGGGGAAAATAATGCCAAGAAAGAACACAGGAAGGCAAGCAAACTTCTAAGTATAGCAGATTTTCTCCACGTGGGGTAACTGAAATTCACGCTATAGATCAGTTCACGTAAAACAGTATAATTCAAAAAAAAAAATCTCCTTAATCCCAAATCAAATTATAAATAATCCATTCAATAGAAAGAAAAAGATACTGTGGGGGAAGCATCCAGATATCACTCTTTTGGAACTGTGTTTGCTAAATACCATCATGATATAAATAAATATTTAAAAATAAAATCCTCTGCACCCTGAAGCAATAGACTTCCATTTCAATAAAACGTAACTATAACTTTATACAAATATAGTTCTTCCAGCAATGTAATATGAAACTAATAGGCCTTGTCATATGTTTTTCATGCAGAAAGAAAACAATGACCTTAAATAGAAGCTTTAAATATGCTCTTGCCAACAATGAACCTGCCTCAAAATACTTCTCAACGACATAGGAGGAAAAGAGCAAAAAGAAAACATCAAGGTTAGAAGAAAAACTATCTTTCCCGAAGTGTAGAACAAGAAAGTCTATGAGGGTACAAAACAAGATATGCTGAAATATAAGAAAAACTATGCAAAAATATACTTAGATAAAGTTATAAAGAAGAGTTGAGAAGAAAGAATAATAGTGAAAATACAAAAGGGTGGGAAATCACACTAATTAACCAGACTGCCACCACTTGTGTTCATCTCCAGGTTCAACTAAAGCTCTAATTACCTAGAAACTTTGCCATATTCTAGACAAACAATGGTGCTCAAAAATACTTATTTGAAGTTATTCCCCAAGGATCACATAGTCTCAATTTAAGAAATGGCACCTTACATTTCTGTTCCAATTAAGAAGTATTTTAAAAGGAAACATGGAGTATTAGCATAAAATTAGAAACAGGTTATAAAAGTAGTCCCACTTTTCTATTTATTTATCTTACTTCAGCAGATAAGAAATAAAACTTTACTATCCTTTACCTGTGGCGGGATTGATGCTCGCTGCAATGTGAAAATGACACAGTGCATTTGCATGATGGGAAATGTGTCTTTGAACTTCATGCGTTGCCATCTGGTCATGCATTAATTCAGTGTGAGTTACAAGAATGGAAGACTTCCTTTGTCCTTTTCTTAAATTTTTCAAATGGTGTATTGTCTAAAATAGAAAAATAATTACTAAATCCAAGTCTAGGAAGTCTAATAAGTGCTGATCAAAGTACTTTTGATTATTAAGGATTTTACAATTTTCCTCTCTGTAAAACCTGACCATCTTAAAGGAAACTTTAACTACAATAGAACAACTTAATATATTCTCCACTGGTCTTGCAAATTTTATAGTTCAAGGCAGTAGATGCTCAAAAACACTTATTAATATTATCTGCAGAAACCCCTATAAAGATTAGGAGTCCAAACTCTAGTTTTTTCAGGATATCCCAGTACTGAGACGAAATTTACCAGTCATAAGGGTGTAAAAAAAAAAAAAATTCCAAATCTTCCTACCAGGAAGAATATTCCTCCCCAAAATTCTCACTTAGAACTAAATAGCCAGCTAAATAATCTAATATATAACCTCTATTATAAAGACAAAAAGAGGGTACAAAAATACAGAATAACAAGGGGAACCTTAACTTAGATAAGAGTAGCCAAGAAAGACCTCATGAAAGTGTTGACCTGTGGAATTTGTTCAAACTGAGATATGTGCCTATGATAAAAATTCTGTATTGGCATACTCCATCATCTGAACTATTCTGACACGGGACCATGTCAACTCTCAGTACAATCTTTTCTCCACACCATAACCCCACCACACAGTGATTCCTTATTCTGTCACTTAACAATACCATGCTTAATAATAATATACCATTCTTTTCCTTTGTTCCTTGCAATCAATTAAATAAAATGTGGCATCCTCTCAGTTCTTTCTGCAGTAAAGTAAAACATCTGGTCCTTCCTTTCAATTCCGCAGCCCTTGTCCCTTTTCATGTGAAAAACAGTATCAGTTCTATGGTGTGTCCTCTGTCTCTGGTCTCCCTGCTTATTTCTTTGATTATACCTATCAAATTATTTTCACTCGATCTTTGACATTTATCATTATTTTAAATTAGATTGCCAAGGCTGTGCTATATTGGTCGGTTATCTTCTCCTAGGAACAAAATGTATAATTTAAGTATATATAGAATTATATAGACCTTGCAGTTAGGGGTTTTATAGGAAAGGACATTAGAAAGCAAAATAGCGCATTTTTCTACTAAAAACAATTTTAACATCACTAATTGACAACATTTTATTAAAAGGCAGCAAAAATGTGTCAAATCCCTGATTACATATTATTATATTTTTGCTTTTATTTTATGTAGCAGTTAGTAATTCGATTTAACAAACACTTGAAAAGAAATATATTAGATAACATGAAGGATATAAAGATATCTAAAAGCCCTTAGTCTCCAAAAGCTCATATGTAATTTAAAGATAAAATGTTACACAAGTATATATAAATTATTGTAAACATCTAGTAAATGAAGTACTTTTTCCCACTAAATTTCAATCAATAGCAAAACATATTATAACTCTAACTGTTCTGACTTCTGCTTTAATTTCATTTATGCTTTAAATGTTGAAAAAAACTGTATAAATAGTACTCAATCACAGATAGCATCAGAGCAGGACTACTTTACATAAAACTTTAAAGGACCACATCCTTAGCCTATTAAACCCCCAAAATACTTCTGCTTGCCGAAACTGCAAAACCATTTTGGCTATGCAACCATTAAAGTGTTAATGTAAACGTGCAATGTAAAAGTATAATAATTAGTAATGTACAGAGATGTTTATAACACATTAAGTATAAAAAGCAAGTTATAAAACATTACTGCATAATATGATCTCAATCTTGTAAATAAAAAAAAATGTACAAACACACATAGTGGAATAGTTGGATTATAAACTCTACACTTTTTTTCTTTTTCCTAATCTAATTGTAGAATAAGCATATATTCTTTGTGTAATAAAGTCACATGAAAAATCAAGAAAATTAGCAATCTAGGTTTACTATAATAAATTTCTGGTAATTTTTAATAATGTGTTTATCTCATTTTATTCCCTAATCATAATGGGCACAACAGTTCATACTATATTATAAATAATATAATTTCTTAGAAAGCACTTTTGTTTTATATATAGTATTTAAAAGCTAGAAAAATTATTTCACTTTCAAAATATTAAACCATGAAAACTGTGCAATTATATAAGTTCACTTAATATCTTAACACCTTTATTCTTATTCATAATAGTCATTTTTAATTAGAAAAATAAATGTAAAATTTAATCCTCGTGAAACAAAAGCAAAATATTTTTATTTTTATCTGTTTATTTTTTTAAAGATTGCTGTGGTTTAGTTTATTTATTTATGCATGCATGCATGCAGCGCCGCACAGCTTGTGGGATCTTACTTCCCTGACCAGGGATCGAACCCAGGCCCAAGCACTGAAAGCACCGAGTCCTAACCACTGGACTGCCAGGGAATTCCCCACAAAATATTTTTAATTACAACCAATTTCAAAGACTTTTACATGTTTTATTAATCAAAGCTGCCTACTCCTATAGATTTTCACACTCAACATGCAAATTGAAAGAATTAAATTTATACTATTTATCTAGACTACATATCTGAGATCATTACTGTCTGTATCTGTCTTCTAAGTGACATAAAATAAGTGAGAATTCTTTGCCATTAATTTCGTCATTATGTGTACCATTCACCATCTGCAACTTAGCTTATGAATCCCCACCATACTCACATTATCTTCAAGATTCATTTACCATTTTAAATAATACAGTACCTCAAGAGCATGTTGTACTCTGTCTTTGTGTCTTCCAGCATGAGTAAGGTTGCTGGCAGTGCTGGAAGTGGTAGTCTCACAAATCTGCTCACCCAAAAGACAGTCTTCTGGTAATACGGTTTCTGCCCATAGCCGGCAGACACCATCATGGCATGAAGTTAATAACACATTACAGACAGAACCTCTAATGATAAAGAGAAATGAGCAAAAGTTACTATAAGTATCAATGACATGAAAAATTAAAGGCTATTAATATTTAGTTCTTCATCCTTAAAGATGACATTAACGCAAAACAGTATGATCTACGTGTAGTTATTTTTCCAATAATGATAATGGATTTCTACTGACTATTTCACACTCTTACCAAACCCCATTTATTACCTGCTCAGACCTGCAAGGTGGTAGGCTGGACATAGGGTGCAATCAGTTACCATAAAATAAGAACAACCTAACTGTCCCTGACACTCACCTTAATTCATTAAACTTATGTCTTGAACAGCTAAACTAAATGACAGTATAGTATGCTTCCAATTGCTTTAGAAATTACATTGTGTGGAGAAAGAGTATCAATGGAAGAGCTTGAAATCACGTACAGTACGGCTGTGAACATCATAAAAACTAGGAAATGGTCCTGACGAAGGAAACAGAAATTAATGCCAGATTATACATGTGCTGCTTGAAAACAAGGCTCTGGAGGATTAGTATCTCCTAAACAAAACAAACTAAACATCAAAAGAAAACCTACATTTCTGTCATTACAAATTGCAGAATGACCATAATAAAAGATCATTAATTATAATTAAACTACGTGGTTTATGGCAGTAGGTCCAGCATTTTGTTTTATCCTTCTTATAACCTAAACAGTTATAAATAGGTAAACAAATTTATTAATAATAAAACTGTAAGGAGACTATAACTTCAAACTATAAATCAATTTCTATTAAGTTAAGCAAAAATGTCACAGCATCAAGCAGCTGAAGTGGTTTAACCACTAATCGTGAAAAAAAAAACAAAAAACAAAAAAAATTTTCCCATTAAAAAAATGCTTACACAGAATCTGACTCAGTCAAAGGTAAAGTGTTCTGCAAATGTTTTCCATAGATGCAAATAACTTAAACAGATTAAGCTAGAGTAACCTTTTATTTAGATTCCAAAAATGTATAAATTCCCCATGTTATCATTTACTGAGCACCTCCATAATAGGTGTGCTATATTTCCCATCAAGTGCAAACAGTGCTCAGATATATTTAGCAGATGAAATAACCCTTCCTAAGCAAGCATTTTTAGAACTGTATATATAATACAGGAATCATTGGTATGGGCTGTTTTGTAGTTTGCTTAATCTTCTAAACACTTTTTTTTTTTTATTTAAAACATCTTTATTAAAGTATAATTGCTTCACAATGGTGTGTTAGTTTCTGCTTTATAACAAAGTGAATCAGCTACAGATATACACATGTTCCCATATCTCCTCCCTCCCGCATCTCCCTCCCTCCCACCCTCCCCATCCCACCCCCCCAGGCGGTCACAAAGCACCGTGCTGATCTCCCTGTGCTACGCGGCTGCTTCCCACTAGCTATCTATTTTACATTTGGTAGTGTATATATGTCCATGACACTCTCTCATCCTGTCACACTTTTAAGAGATGCTGTAACAATGAAGAAAAACTTATAATAAATCCTTTGAGAAGTTTCTGTTGATAGCCCTAAGATAAGAAAAACTTGGCCACTTTATTCACTGTATGTATATGATATGCCTTCCCAGAATGCATATTACTGACAGTTTATTACTATGTTTTATTCTCCCTCAGTGTGTGCTTTCCTGTTACTTGCAAACGTCTCCTTCCTAGAATCTACTGCTGCTGCTGATACTGACAATACCAGCTAATGCTGCCTGGGCGCACACTATGTGCAAAGGTCTGTATAAGCATTCACAAGCACTCACACATTTCAGTCTCATACAACTCTCTGAGGTAGGTACTACTACTACCCCCATTCTACAGAGGCATGGAGAGCTTAAGAAATTTAGTCAAAAGCTCACAAAGCTGGTAACAACAGCAGAATCCGAAGTCCGGCAGTTGACGCCCAGAACCTCTGCTCTCCATTGCCACCTTGTCAATTAAAAGGACCTTTGTTTTCATTATTTTTATGAACATATAAGTAATACAAAATGAAGTTCTATGACACAGTTGTCTAACCTGGGCATATATTTGCTAGTTTTACGCCATGAAAAACCTGTCACAGCTCGCGGATGTGCCAAATAGACAAAGGAAAACTGGGTAGACGCCTGTCTCCTTTCCACTTCATGATGATCCAGAGGTATAATTGAAGACTTCCAACCAGTCATAGGGTACCACACTTTCAAAAGACAATCATCCTGTGAAAATATATAGGCCAATATAAAATTAATTTGTATCTACACATTTCAAAATTTAAGTGGTTTGAAGAAGCTTTAAAAATTAAGCTCTGTTGCTGTCAGTTTATTTATCTCTTGTAAAAATAAAATAGTGTGTGTGTGAAAAAAAAATTAAGCTATATATAAAAACTAAAATGTGACCTATATATAATACAAAACTAAACCTAAAATGATGCTTATTATTCTAAATAATACCATTCTTGAGAAATAAATGGTCAGTGTGCTCATTATCAATCTTCTCTACACAAAGGTGCTTTTCAAACAGAGATTGAAGCCAAATTCCCCCACTTCAATACACAAGGGTCACTGTAAAGAAAAGACTCTGGAACCAGGTGCTAGCCTGGATAAGAAAGAAGCCATGTTATCTGTCACTGTTATCATCTCCTTTTTGAAGAGATCTAAAAGGATGAGACAAACCCTTTTTAAATATGAATTGCTTCTTACTCTAAGTCAGGATTCAGCAAACTCTTCCTGTAAAAGGCCAAGTTAAGTTAGACTTTGTGGACCACACAGCCTGTGACACAGATTCTTCTTGGGTTGTTTTTTTTTTTCTTAGAACCCTTCAAAAATGTAAAATCCATTCTTGGTTCATGGGCCATAGTGTTCTGATTCCTACTCTAAATGATGAGAGGGCATCTAGGCAGTTTTTGGGAACCACTTCTATGCCCACTTAAGAAATTTAAAGGTATAACAATAGGCACTGACTTTATCATTTTACTTAGTTCTAAGAATTTTGTTAAAGGCCTAAATAATTTTATCTTATTTAACAGGAACTATCTTTTATAGTGCTTCATCCTCTATGGTGAAAAGTACATGAAGGAAAATAAAAAATTGATAACATTTATGTAAAAATCTCAATCTCTAAAAAACAATGAAATTACGTATCGGTCCAAATATTTTCACCTGGACTAGACAAACACTTCTGTTTTTTTCCATCTTAGTATTCATTCTCAATCTATACTACATAATGTATGTTTCCACTAAGGTCTCATTTATTCGGATATTTGAATTACACAACATATCTCTTTAAGTACTTATTCTGAGACAACCACTTAACAGTGCACTCACTAGTTGCTTTCCTCCAAGTACTTTCTCCACCTTAGCATCATCTTCACCTTCCCAAATTTACGGCACGACCTATGGCAGTAGTTTCAGACTATGTACCACAAAAACCCTCGAGGTACCTGAGAGCCCTTAAGGAGTCATAAAGGAAAGTCAGAGAGCCTCCACAAGCCGAGCAATCAAGCCCCTTTTCCCATTCCCGCCAGCTTCCCCCTCAAATGAAGCAGCCTCACCATTCTCACCTGTTACTACCTAAAACTCTAAAACCACACAGAATTAAACTAGAAATCAGTACAAGAAAGATAGCTAGAAAATTCCCAAATATTTATAAACTAAACAAAAACACTTCTAAATTACAAGACAAATTTTTTTTAATTTGTTTATTTTATTTTTGGCTGCACTGGGTCTTCGTTGCTGCACGCAGGCTTTTCTCTAGTTGAGGTGAGTGGGGGCTACTCTTCATTGCGGTGTGCGGGCTTCTCATTGTGGTGGCTTCTCTTGTTGTGGAGCATGGGCTCTAGGCGCGTGGGCTTCAGTAGCTTGTGGCTCGAAGGCTCTAGAGCACAGGCTCAGCAGCTGTGACACACGGGCTTAGTTGCTCCGTGGCATGTGGGATCTTCCCAGACCAGGGATCGAACCCGTGTCCCCTGCATTGGCAGGTGATTACCAACCACTGCACCACCAGGGAAGCCTGGCAAATTTTAAAATATGTTGAACTGAATGAAAATGAAAGCAAAACATAAAAATTTGGGGGTTGCAGCTACATTAGTGCTTAGAAGGAAATGTATAGTTTTAAATGCTCACATCAGAAAAGAAGAAAGGTCTCAAATCAATGGTTTAAGCTTCTACCTGAAGCATCAAATAAGAGCAAAGAGAACTCATATTAAAGAGATATAAAGAAGAATAAAAACCAATGAAATAAAATACAAAAATTATAGAGAAATCAATGAATCCAAAAGCTATTTGTGAAAAGATCAATAAAATTGATAATCTATCTAGAAAGACCAAAAATATTTAGAGAGAAAACACAAATTACCATTATCAAGACTGAAAGATGGGACCTGGCTACAGATCCTACAATATGTTAAACCCCTCGAAAGACAATTTCAAAAAAAAATTGACAAAGGAAGAAATAGAAAACCTGAATAGCTCTACATCCATTAAAGATGCTGAGTTCACAATTTCAAGTCTTCTCACCAGAAAACAAAACCCTAAAACTACAACTAAAATCTGAGACTCAGGTGGCTTTACTGATGAACTTTACCAAACATTTAAGGAAGAAATAGCACCAATCCTTCACAAAGTGTTTCAGAAAATTGAGGAAAAGATCTCACTGTATAAGGGCAGTATTATTACCGAGATACCAAAACCAAAGACATAAAAAAACTATACAGGAATATCTTTCATGAACAAAGATGCAAACACCTTTAAACCTAATCCATCAGTATATTAAAAAAAAACAAATCATGACCAAGTGGAGTTTATCCCAGCAAAGTGAAGTGGGTTTAACACTGGAAAAATCAATAATTGCATTTCATCATAGTAACAGAATGAAAAAGAAAACCTACATAATTATCTCACTATATGCAGGAACAGCACTTGACAAAAGGAAACACTAATTCATGGGGGAAAACAACACTCTCAGCATATAGGAATAGGAAAAATAAAAGGGAACATATACAACATGATCAAGTTGAGTGACTCTACAATAAACCTACAACTTACATCATATATAATGGTGCAAGACAATGCTCTTCCCATAAAATTGGGAGCAATACAAGAACGTCTGCTCTCATCAATTCTACTCAACATTGTACCAGAGGTCCTAGTACTTGCAATATATTGGGTAAGGGAAAAAAATAAAAGGTATACAGATTAGAAAGGAAGAAGTAAAACTGTCTTTATTCACAAAATCCTAAGAAAACTACCCAAACAGGCTGCTAGAACTGATAAGCAAGGTCATAAGACTAAGGATCAAAATTCAAAAATCAATTCCATTTCTATATTTAGCAATAATTAGCAATGTAATTTCTGTAAATACCTTTTACATTAGGAAGATAAACTTAAATTGTGTACCCTGAAAACTATGAAACGCTGCTAAGAGAAAGAAAACCTAAATAAAAAGAGAAACGTACCACATTCGTAGATAAGAAGACCAAATGTGGGACTTCCATGGTGGCGCAGTGGTTAAGAATCCGCCTGCCAATGCAGGGGACACAGGTCGATCCCTGGTCCGGGAAGATCCCACATGCTGTGGAGCAACTAAGCCCGTGCACCACAACTACTGAGCCTGCGTTCTAGAGCCCACGAGCCACAACTGCTGAAGCCCATGCACCTAGAGCCCATGCTCTGCAACAAGAGAAGCCACCACAATAAGAAGCCGGCACACCGCAACGAAGAGTAGCCCCTTCTCGCTGCAACTAGAGAAAGCCCGCACACAGCAACAAAGACCCAAAGCAGCCAAAAATTAATTAATTAATTAATTAGTTTTTTAAAAATTAAAAAAAAAAAGACCAAATGTTACTAATGTACAATTCTTCCCAAATTGTTCTATAGAGATACAACGTAAATAAATAGCATCAAAATCACAGCAGGCTTTTTTGTAGAAACTGACAAAATCTGTATGGAAATCAAAGGACTGACACCACCAAAAATATTTTAAAAGAAAAGTAAAAAGTTAGAGGAAACTACTTGTTTTTGGAACTAACTATAAAGCCACAACAATCAAGACACATATTATTAGCATAAGGGGATATATATACACACACATACACACACACACACACACACACATATATATCACAATGGAACAAAACAGAGAGGCCAGGAACAGATCCACACATGTATGGAAAACTGATTTTCAACAAAGTTGTCTAGGAAATTCAATGGAGAATGGATTGCCTTTTTAAAATGCCACTGAAATATCTTGATATACCTCTGGGGAAAAACTGACTTCAAATCAAATGCAAAAAAACCACCTCAAAATGTAAAAGTCAGGGGCTTCCCTGGTGGCGCAGTGGTTGAGAATCTGCCTGCCAATGCAGGGGACACGGCTTCGAGCCCTGGTCTAGGAAGATCCCACATGCCGCGGAGCAACTGGGCCCGTGAGCCACAATTACTGAACCTGCGCGTCTGGAGCCTGTGCTCCACAACAAGAGAGGCCGTGATAGTGAGAGGCCCGCACACCGCGATGAAGAGTGGCCCCCGTTTGCCGCAACTGGGGAAAGCCCTCACACAGAAATGAAGACCCAACACAGCCAAAAAATAAATAAAAAATAAATAATTTTAAACAGCCCTGCCAATGATCCTAAAAAAAAAGTAAAAGTCAAAACTATAAAACCTCTAAAAGAAAACATAGTAAAATATCTTTGTGATTTCAAGGTAGACAAAGATTTTTTAAATCTAGGCCACAAAAAGCACAAACCAATTTTTAATAATTGATGTTGGATTTCTTCAAAATTAAAAACTTCTGCACATCAAAAGACATTGTTTAAAAAAATAAAAAGGCAAGTTACAGACTGGGAGGAAGTATCTATAATACATTTATCTTTCAATTGTAGTAAATATACAAAGAACTCTTATAATTCTATAATAATGAGAAAACAAACCCAATTTTTTTAATGGGCAAAGGACAAATAAACACTTTACCAAAAAAAAAAGTATACAGACAGGCAATAAGCATGTGCTCAACATCATTAGAAATCAGAGAAATACATATGAAAACCACAATAAGACACCACTACCCAGTCTATTAGAATGGCTAATATTAAAAAGGCTGACAATGCCAAATTTTGGCAAGAAAGTGGAGCAACTGATATTATTCCATTGTTGGTGAGTATGCAAAATGGTACAACTTTGGAAAGCGCCTGGTACATCTTTGTAACGTACCATGTGACCCAACAATTCCACTCATAGGTATTTTTTACCCATGAGAAGTGAAATGTTTATACAAAGACTTGCAAATGAATGGTCATAGTAGCTTTGTTCATTTTAGCCTAAAGCTCCATACAACCTACATGTCCATCAACAGGTGAATGGATAAACAAATTATGATATATCCATATAAACAGAATACAACTCAAATAAAAAGAACAAATTACTGATGCACACAACATAGATGAATCACAAAACACTGTGCTAAGTGCAAGAACTCAGACACAATAGAGTATACTACACAATTTCATTTACATACAACTCTAGTGAAGAAAAATCTAATCAATAGTGTTAGAAAGCAGAGCAGCTATTTATTATCTGGAACTAGGAATAGGAGTAAGGGTTAATTGGGAAGAAGTAAAAGGAAACCTTCTGAGATGACGTAAGTGTCCAATAACTAGATCGTGGTGGTGATTACATAGGTCTCTAAATTTGTCAAAATACACTGAACTGCACATTTAAAAAATAATTTCATTTTATGTTAATTATACCTTTTAGGTTAATTACACCATATAAAGTTAATTATAAAAAAGACATAACAAGATTTATATAAAAGGATGTTCATTTTTAATGGCAATAGAAAAAAATTAGAACCACTAAATGTTCATTAATAGTTATCTGGTTAAGTTAAACCATGGTATACATTCATTCATATAATGGAAAATTATGTTGCCTTTAAAAAGAAAAGATATATCTGTATTGACACATCAATCTATGATACAGTAAGTGAATAAATCAGCTTAAAGTATATGTACACACACACACTTCTGTATGGTTTACAAAGGCATCAAAAAGTCTAAAAGAATATATATTAAACAGAGAACAGTGGCCATTTTTTTTTTTACTGGGGGTATGGCTATTTGGCTGGAGATTTTCATTTTCTCTGCATGTTCCTCTTAATAATAAATACATATTATGTTAAAGAAGTAAAGATATTCCCATGTTAAAGGGGGAATAAAGGTCAATAAGCCAATCCTTAAATAACCAAAACACTAAATCTAGGTACAGAGACACGCTCTCAAGAGGAGGAAAAGCTTCAGGGAACATTCTGTAGCCAGCTGCTTCCCTTCCTGCCAAAATCACCCTCCTCAAAAATTCTTCTCACCTTAGCCCTTAGAAAACCCAGTTTTTTTCTCAAAAGAGTAATCCTCTATTAAAGAAAAATGGTTTTGAAAAAAAAACAAGGTATTTTAAGTTACATTCAAATTTTAAAAAATAGAAATTATATAAAGTGTTCAGATACAAACTTCATAAACATGAACAGTATTTGTTTTTATTGAACAAATATAATGCTTTACAATTTTCAAAAGTTTCACACACATGATTTCATATAATCCCATAATAACCCCCTTTTTAAAATCCCCTACCCCTACATTGCCCTCTCCCACTTCCCTCTCCACAATGGTAACCACTAGTCTGTTCTCTGTATCTGTGAGTCTGCTTTTTTTGTTTTATTCACTAGTTTGTGGTATTTTTTAGATTCCACATATAAGTGATATCATACAGTATTTGTCTCTCTGACTTATTTCACTTAGTGTAATGTCCTCCAAGTCCACCCATGTTGCTGCAAATGGCAAAATTTCATTCTTTTTCATGGCTGAGTTGTATTTCATTGTAGGAATATACACACACATACCATGGAGGGCCCAAATCAATAAAATCAGAAATGAAAAAGGAGAAGTTATAACTGACACCACAGAAACACAAAGGATCATAAGAGACTACTACAAGCAAATATACACCAATAAAATGAACAACCTAGAAGAAATGGACAAATTCTTAGAAAGGTACAATCTCCCAAGACTGAACCAGGAAGAAATAGAAAATATGAACAGGCCAATTACCAGTAATGAAATTGAAATCAGTAATTTTAAAACTCCCAACAAACAAAAGTCCAGGACCAGATGGCTTCCCTGGTGAATTCTAACAAACATTTAGAGAAGACTTAACACCTATGCTTCTGAAACTATTCCAAAACACTGCAGAGGAAGGAATACTGCTGAACTCATTCTATGAGGCCAGCATCACCCTGATACCAAAACCAGACAAAGGTATCACAAAAAAATAAAATTACAGGCCATTATCACTGATGAACATAGATGCAAAAATCCTCAACAAAATATTAGCAAACCAAATCCAACAATACATTAAAAGGATCATACACTATGATCAGGTGGGATTTATCCCAGGGATGCAAGGGTTTTTCAATATCCGCAGATCAATGTGATATACCACATTAATAAACTGAAGAATAAAAACCATATGATCATCTCAATAGATGCAGAAAAAGCTTTTGACAAAATTCAACACCCATTTATGATAAAAACTCTCCAGAAAGTAGGCATAGAGGGAACCTACCTCAACATAATAAAGGTCATATATGACAAGCCCACAGCTAACATCATACTCAACAGTGAAAAGCTGAAAGCATTTCCTCTAAGATCAGGAACAAGACAAGGATGTCCACTCTCACCACTTTTATTCAACATAGCTTTGGAAGTCCTAGCCACAGCAATCAGTGAAGAAAGAGAAATAAAAGGAATACAAATTGGAAAGGAAGAAGTAAAACTGTCACTGTTTGCAGACATGATACTATTCATAGAAAATCCTAAAGACACTACCAGAAAACTACTAGCGCTCGTCAATGAATTCGGTAAAGTTGCTGGATACAAAATTAATATACAGGACTTCCCTGGTGGCACAGTGGTTAACAATCCACCTGCCAATGCAGGGGACACATGCTCGAGCCCTGGTCTGGGAAGATCCCACATGCCGTGGAGCAACTAAGCCCGTGCACCACAACTACTGAGCCTGCACTCTATAGCCCGCAAGCCACAACTACTGAGCCCGTGTGCCACACCTACTGAAGCCCAAGCGCCTAAAGCCCGTGCTCTGCAACAGGAGAAGCCACCGCAATGAGAAGCCCGAGCACCACAACAAAGGGTAGACCCCGCTTGTCGCAACTAGAGAAAGCCCGCACACAGCAACAAAGACCCAATGCAGCCAAAAATAAATAAATAAATAATTTTTTAAAAAATAATATACAGAAATCTGTTGCATTTCTATACAGACACAATGAAGTATCACAAAGAGAAATTAAGGAAACAATTGGGACTTCCCTGGTGGTCCAGTGGTTAAGAATTGCCTTCCAACGCAGGAGACGCGGGTTCAATCCCTGGTCGGGGAACTAAGATCCCACATGCCATGGGGCAACTAAGCCCACGCATTCTAGAGCCCACACGCCACAACCAGAGGGCCCATGTGCCACAACTACTGAGCCTGCATGCTCTGGAGCCCACACACCACAACTAGACAGAGGCCTGTGCACCGCAATGAAGAGCCCACGCGCCGCAATGAAAGATCCCGCGTGCCGCAACAAAGATCCCACGTGCTGCAACTAAGACCCAATGCAGCCAAATAAATAAATAAATAAATATTTTTTAGAAAGAGAGAGAAGTTAAGGAAACAATCCCATTTACCACTGCATCAAGAAGAATAAAATACCTAGGAATAAACCTATCTATGGAGGTAAAAGACCTGTACTTGGAAAACTATATAAGACAGTGGAGATTTGAGGAGAGTGGCAAGCTCTGAGAGCGCATGGAAGCTCTGTCCCCTTTCCCTATACCTACCCGGCGCATATCTTCCATTTGGCTGTTTCTGAGTTATATCCTTTTATAATAAATTGGTAATCTAGTGAGTAAATGCATTTCCTGAGTTCTGTGAGCTGCTCTAGCAAATTAATCAAACCTAAGGAAGAGGGTCTTGGAAACCTCTAACTTATAGCCATTGGTCAGAAGTATAGGTAACAACCTGGGCTTGCAACTGGCCTCTGAAATTATGTGTGTGGGAGGGCAGTCTTGTAGGACTTGTGGGGAGGAAAAATACTTCCCTCTAACTTTCTAGATTTTTCTGGCTGTTTAAGAATTAAATTGACATGAGACAAATTAACAAGAGAAAATCAAATCGAATTTTATACATACTGGAACCCCACCCCACATATAAGAGAGGTTCAAAGACAGAAAGGTCTAAGCCATTCTAAGCTAAGGAATGGGATAGGGTCCTGGGGCTTCCAAGGACTGGAGGGTAATTCCAGGACTATAAGAAGAAGAGCAGATGTTGGGTAATTAGATGTTTGCCCTGCCATACGGATGGGCCACTCAGAAAAAATTTATCTCTGGTAATAACTCTTTTTCTGGGAAAGACCCTCAATTAAATTCTTCTAGGTAGTTAAGGGAGGGGCAAAATTTCCTCTTGAACTCACAGGGTCTCAGTTGCCTTTAGTTCAAAATAATCCTTATGCAAAAGTGGCACATTTGGGGGGAAAAAAAAATATAAGACAGTGACTAAAGAAACTGAAGATGACAAAAACAGATGGAAAGATACATCACATTCTTGGATTGGAAGAATTAATATTGTTAAAATGACCATACTGGGAATTCCCTGGTGATCCAGTGGTTAGGACTCCACGCAATCTACAGATTCAATGCAATCCCTATCAAAATACCAATGGCATTTTTCACAGAACTAGAACAAATAATTTCAAAATTTGTATGGAAACATAAACAGAATTTAAATAAACACCTAGCAAGCAAACCAAAAAAAACAATTCTTGAGCTGAAGATTTAATCAGGTATGTCTTGTGGGGGGAAAAGGCTCTTTAATAAGTAAGACTCTATGCTCAGATAAAAAGTTAAAATACTCTTGAGCCCTCTAAAAATTTAATTTACCACACATTAAAAATAGATCTTGGGACTTCGCTGGTGGCAGAGTGGGTTAAGAATCCACCTTCCGATGCACGGGTTCGAGCCCTGGTCTGGCTAGATCCCACATGCCGCAGAGCAACTAAGCCCAGGCACCACAGCTACTGAAGCCCATGCACCTAGAGCCCGTGCTCTGCAACAAAGAGAGGCCACCGCAATGAGAAGCCCACACACCACAACGAAGAGTAGCCCCGGCTCGCCGCAACTGGAGAAAGCCCGCGCACAGCAACGAAGACCCAACGCAGCCAAAAATAAATACAGAAATAAATAAATTTATTTTGTTAGAAAAATAGATCTTACCATCAAAAGTACTCAATGAACTATAATATTAAAAATCCTGAAGGTAATTGGATTTGAGTCCCCAAACACCTGAGCTGAAATTCTGTCATGTGTAGCAGAGGCGCTGGAAAATGCCTTCTAGTGGTAGATTACAGTGACTCAGTTATCCACTCTTTTCTAGATTCTATTCCCATATAAGTCATTACAGAGTATTGAGTAGAGTTCCCTGTGCTATACAGTAGGTTCTTATTAGTTATCTATTTTATATATAATAGGATATATATATATATATCCTTGTGCTATAAAGTAGGTTCTTATTAGTTATCTATTTTATATATGTCAATCTCAAAGGCATTCTTATCTTTCCCTCAGAAATGTGAAACACTTAGCTCTTAGGAGAATTGAACATTAAAAGCTTAAGGGAACGTGACTAATACAATGAAAAAAAATACTCAATAATCAATTGCTAAGGCTGTGTGCAATAAAAATTCAGAGAAAAAAGGTATTAGGCGTTATGGAGTGCACAAACAGAATCGCCTCTGAGGAGCTTAAAATCTAGTTGCTCCATTTAAGAGGACATACTTTTAGTCTTTTTACTTATTTTTGTCTGAAGCACAAAGGTATCTTTCAGATTCATTAGGGAGTTCAAATAATCAGAAGATGTTTAGACAATGAATAATGATCATCTATCATGGCTCATTAATAGTTTTTAAAGCAACAAGTGACCCTGTCAAAAGACCATATATCCTAAAATAGTCTCAAAGTTTAGCCAG
The DNA here is from genome assembly GCF_028023285.1 of Balaenoptera ricei. Taxonomy (NCBI): domain Eukaryota; kingdom Metazoa; phylum Chordata; class Mammalia; order Artiodactyla; family Balaenopteridae; genus Balaenoptera; species Balaenoptera ricei. The sequence goes on along the minus strand of NC_082640.1, from coordinate 84,232,265 downwards.
CTGTAACACACAGCAGAGACAAACGTCACACACTGGGTGAGCAAAAGGAGATAATCAGAAACATTAAGAATGTATGAGGGAAATCGACTACAAGCCCTGTCATTCAGCTACAAAAAAATAAATTCTGCCAACAACCTGAGTGAGCTTGGAAAAGGGTTCTGCCCTAGTCAAGTCTCCAGGTCAGAATTCATCCCAGCTGACACCTTTATTGCAGCCTTTAGAGTCCCTGATCACGGCACCCAGCTAAGCTATGTCCGGACACCAAACCCACGGAAGCTGAGATAATAAATGTGTGATCTTAAGTTGCTAAGTTTGTGGCAATTTGTTACGCAATAACAGAAAACTAATACAAACTCCTACTGACAGTGTTACAAGTAAAATTAAGGCAGGCAAAGGGAATAGAAAGTACAGTGGTAGGTGAGATGCAATTTAAAAGGGTGCTTTAAACAGTGACAGTGACATTTAAGAAGTTAAGGGGAAAAGCCACGCAGGTCTCTGGGGGAAGGATTTTTCTGGGTAAAGAGAATAACAATTGCAATAGAAAATGAGGAGAAAAACTTGGAGACAGCAGCTATAAGCAACCCTTTCGAGGTGTTATAAGGAGGGCACAGAATTAACAGAAACTGAGAGAGAAGGTCAAGAGATGGTTTTTGTTATTGTTGTTGTTCGTTTGTTTTAGAATGGGCAAGATTATAGCACATTCGGTATGCTGTGCTGTATTAGTCAGCTCAGGTTGCCATAACAAAATACTATAGACTGGGCGGCTTGAACAACAGAAATTTATTTTCTCACAATTCTGGAGGCCAGAAGTCTAAGATCAGAGTGTCAGCATGGTCAGGTTCTGGTGAGACCTCTCTTCCTGGCTTTTTGACAGCAACCTGCTTACTGTGTCTTCATGTGGTAGAGAGAGAACAAGCTCTCTGGTATCTCTTCTTATAAGGGTACTGTTCCTATCATGAGGGCCACCCTCATGACTTTATCTAACCTTAACCTCCAAAAGGTCCCATCTCCAAATATCATCACTTTGGAGGGTTAGGGCTTCAGCATATGAATGGGGAGGGGGGACACAAACATTCAGTCCATAACATATGCTAATGTGATGCCCCAATGGAGAAGGGAAAACTAATTGAGAAGAGAGGAGAGCACTGCAATACTGAGGTCCCTGGGTAAGCAAGGACAAACGGAATCTAGTCTACATGTGGAAGAACTGGCCTTGTATAAAAGCAGACCATTCATCCATGGCAACCCAAGGGAAGGCAGAACATACATGCACAGATGTAGGGAGATGAACAGATACAGGTAGGTGGTGGGAGTTTATCAAAGTTCTCTTCTGATTACATCTATTTTCTCACGTAAGAATCCATAGTACACAAATGCTAAAGTGGGAGCATGGACTGTCATATGGGACTCTACCAACACCCAATGGCATAGAGCTTCAGTTTAAAATACAGTAGCTACATAGAGACAACACACGGTGTTCACGCAAGGTGATAAGTCAGATCAGAGGTGCCTGCATAACACCATAAAAATAAAAAAAAAAACACAAAGAAAAAGACCCCGAAGGACTATCGCTAAATGAAAGGATGAAATCAAGAAAAAACCCTCTCTGAAAAGGAATATGGTAAGGAAGGGTTCATCTGCATCTGAACTCTGAGCGAAGGAAAAAGTCTCCGCTGGGCATCTGTAATGACAAAACAGGCCTCATGAGACCCAAGCGCACACTGTGTGGCACAACTTCCAAGCTGAGAATTTAGTTTAAACTGGGTGTGCCTCCAGGTGCCTGGCAGAAACTATATAAACCTTTCCTAGAAGAATGCATACTCAACCCAGGCCTCAAAGCATCCCTACGAATGCACTTGCAATAAATATTTTCTCAATGAAATACAAAGCCAGCTGATTTTGGTGCTGTGAAATCTAAAACATCTGGGTTAAAATCCCAGCTCTACCTTCTGACTATCTGTATTCTCAGGGAAGTTCTTAAGCTGCAGTTTCCCCTTCTGTAAAACAGTTGCCCCATAGGCTTTTGAAGGCACGGTTTCTGGTACGTAACTATCAACAGCTACCGGTCGCTATCATAACAGTATCAGTAGTTATTAGTCTAAAATTACTGATAAGTTTTACTTAATAATGCAAAATAAAAGTTGTCACCACCAATAAAATACTTCTGCACCATCCACCACCACCCCAAAACAACTGAGCCTGACTCTAATCTATACTCTGGACAACCCATGAATCAAAAAGTGAATCACACTGAAAATTAGAAAAATTTGTATTTAGAATAATAATAAAAATAATACACATCAAAAGTTATGGAATTAAAAAAATCTTATGGGATAAAGCTAAGCTTAAAGGGAAATCTATAGTGTTAAATGTATACATTAAAAACAAAAAAGGCTGAGAAAAACAAAAACAAAAAAGGCTAAACATCTAAAAAAGTTTGAGAAAAACTATTAAGTGTGCAATAGCATTACGTCTTTAAAAATGTACATACCTTAATATTTAAAAATACTTTATTACTAAAAATGCTAACCATCATCTGACAACACAGGGTTGAAACAAACCTTCACTGTGTTAAAAAACGCATTATCTGCAAAGCACAAAAAAGCAAAGCACAATAAAACCAGGTATACCTGTACAAAAAAGGAAAAATTATTTGCCAAGCCTCACTTTAACACAGAGATCTCATAAATCCTAAATAAAATATTAGCAAAGCAAATCCAGCAAGGACAATACATTACAATCAAGTTGAGATTATTCCAGAAACACAAGATTTATTTAACACTTGAAAATAAGTCCAACATATTTCATCTTATTAAATAAGAAAATAATGATAATATCATTAGATGCAGAAAAAGTATTTGCTCAGATTCAACATCATTTGTGATTTAAAAAAGAAAAATCCTAGCAATCTACAAATAAGAAGGAAACTTCCTTTATCTGAAAAACAGTATCTATAGTAAACACCTACAGTAAATATCACACTTAATGGTGACACAGTGAAAGGCATCTTTTTGATACTGGGAACAAGGAAAAGATACCTACTCTCACCACCTTTACTCAACACTATACTGGAGGTCCTAGATACTGCAGAAAAAAAGAAGACACAAAACACTTAAGAGTTAGAAAAGATGAAATAAAACTGCCATTATTCACAAATAATAGAATTATGCACATAGAAAATTCAAAGGATCTACAGAGGACTTGTTAGAATTAATGAGTTTATTAAGATTGCTAGGTATAAACCCAATATACAAAAATTAATTGCATTTCTATATACCAGTAATAATTATAAAATGATACCATTCATATCATTTTCGACATCAAAAATATCAAATACCTAGGCATGAATCTAACAAAAGATATTTAGGACCTCTAGAAAAAATTATAAAACATTACTGAAAGAAGTAAAAAGATCTAAATTAAAGACTATGTCATGTTCATAGATGAGAAGACTCAACTGTAAAGACGTCAATTCTCCCAAAAGTGATCTACAGAGTCAATGAAATATCAATCAAAATCACAAGAGGTTTTCTGTTTGTTTTATAAAATTTATTATGCTCATTCTAAAATTTATATGGAAATACAAAGGGCCAAAAATAGACAGGATAATCTTAAAGAAGGAAAACAAGATGGGAAGACTTGCTCTACCAGATATCAAGACAATTTAAAAGCTATAGCAACAAAGGTGGCATTACTACAAGGAAAGACCAATGGACTAGAGAAAAGAATCCAGAAACACAGCCACACTAGTATGGACATTTGATTTTGACAAAGGTGGCAATAAACAGCAATGGAGAAACAAGAGGCTTTTCAACAAATTGTGCTGGACAACTGGATATCCATACAGAAAAAGTAAAACCTGACCCCTTCCTCAAACCATACCTAAAAACTATTCCACATAGGTTTTAGATCTAAATGTGGAAGACAAAAAATTAAATGTCCAGATTTTAGACCAGAGGTTCTGAGGTCTTCTGACCCAAGGCACCTGCAGATAGAATTCAAGATATAAAAAATATTTTTGATACCTCAACTGTATCCTCTCATGCCTTAGCATTTTAGTGAGGCAGTTCCAATTGACAGCATCTACATATCTTTGCCTGAGTTTTCCAGGAATTGTTTGTAAGTGCTGAGAATTAATGCTCTGCTCTCACCAGCCTTCAACCCATGTGTGTATGTGTGATGTGTCTGAAGAACAAGTGTGAGGAACATAATGTTGTGAGGACCACTAACTCCCAGAGTTAGCCAGAGATTTAATCTTGTTAATCACCTGCATGATAATACACTCTTTTTAAAGCACCTTCACTTCCCTGCCTCAAATCCAGTATATTTTTTTGTGAGCATTGCCCATATTAATTACTTGAACTCAAATCCTTGCCTGGGGGTCTGCTTCTTGAGAAACCAAGAAAACCAAGACCCAGAGTTACAATGAACTTGAGTAGGGGGAAAAAAATTACTTCTCTATTTTTGTAACTGCTAATTGAAGGAAATGCTAAATTTGTTATGAATATAAACATACCAAAATGATGTTAGCAGTACTTGTGACTTTGTCTCTAACAGAAATCACAGATGTTTTAATATTACATGACAGCTGCTGCAGATACCTCCAAATATTTTTTACATTCCTCACTACATTGAAACCATTATTTATTAGTTTACTGCTAAACCGCACATGATCGCAGTCTTTCTGCCTATAATGTTATACAGTCCTCCTGTCTATAATGTCATCAACTATTGAGCAACTAACTATCTCTGTGCCAAGTAATTATTCAACCACAAAACAGTTGAGTGTTCTACAACTAAAGATTAACTCAAAAAGCCTTGGGTGAATTCTGATGTCCTTGGAAAACCTATCCTTGCCTTGTAAAGTATAATATGGAAATTTTAATTCATACACAACAACTAAATACAATTAAACTTTAACCTGTGATTTTTTTAATGTAATTTTTTCTTACTGAATACATTAACTAAAAAGTACATAATTGATATCATCACAAATTTGTTTTTTAATATCTTGAAGGTATATTTCAATAACCATATGGTATCATTTTTATAAGTTCAAAACTATTCAAAAATAAAAATTATATTCTTTGGGAATTTACACCTGTGAAACTATTTTTTTAAAAAAAGCAATGAAATAAAACATAAAATTCAGGATTCTGGTTGCATAGGTGGGAGGGGAATGAGGAGATGCAAGAGGAAAATAGTAACCCATTAGTTTTATGTCCTTTGTCTCAACTGGGTAGTGGGTACATACATGTGCATTTGTTTAATTATTATCTTATATATAAGTTTTATATATATTCATTTTATACTTAGGAAATATTATGTATTTAAAAAGGAGCATTCATAGAATCAGAAAAAATTCCTGAAAATCAAAAACGTGATAGCAGGAAAAAATTATTTCTAAGTTAAAGCTGAACACCCCACCCAGAATTTAAACAAAAAAAAAAAAAGAAGAGGGGATTAAAAAAAAGAAAATTAGAGGATCAGTATAGAAGGATCCACATCTGAATAAGGGGAGATCCAGAAAGAGAGAAAAGAGAATATGAAAGGAAGGAAATAACACAAAAGGAATAATATAAAATAATCCCCCTGAACTGAAGGACAAGAGTTTTCAGACTGAACAGGCACATCAAATTGCCTGCACAAAAAAAGTCTTTATCCTTTAGAGAGACATACTAAATATTTATAGTTGACTGACCCATACCACGATATCTTGAAATTTTAGAACACCGGGATAAGGGGAACATTCTTAAAACCTCTACAAGCTGGGAGAGCATGGTCATAATGGCACTATACCTCTCAAACAGCAACACTGGAAGCTGGAAGGCAACAGAAGCATGATTTTTAAAATTCTGAAGGAAAATTAGTTCCAACCAATGCTATGCCCAATCAAATAAAGCATAACAAAGAAGAAAGAACTGTTCAGACTTGCAAGGCCTCAAAAATGCTTTTTTTCCCATTCATCTTTTCTCAGGAACCTACTGGAGGATATCTCCATCAAAACAAGGAAAGAAGATGATAAATGATGTGAAGAAACAGGGAATTTAACAAAGGAGATGGGCAAAGAGAATCTCTCGAGGTTGGTAAAAGAAAGTCCTGATATGAGAGCTCTACTATTTTAGACTCAGAGAACAACTAAGCCAGATTGGAGCAAAGAGAACAGACATTTCCAGGATACCTCCTACGTGGGATTATACTGAGAAAAGATCCAAAGAATGTCAGAGGTGTGGGGGATGAATTAGGTATATAGAAAACTAAGCAAACAGTAAAACAAAGTAATTATTAACACCAAAGTAATTATTCCATGAAAAATCTTTTATACACTCCTAATAATGTGAATAATAAATAGTGATTTTCCCAAATATTATGAGATGCTTATATCAGAAAGACAGGAGGAAGGGAAGTGAGTATGTGTATGTGCTAAGTGGAGATGAGGTTGGGACATCAGCTAGAGAACTAAAGTCTCAGCCTCCATAGTAGCAAGGCCAGAAATGATACATAAAACCAAAAGGAAAAAAAATTTTTTAATTTTAAAATGGGAGCATAATCAAGTTACTAAAGAATATGGAAAGAAATACTAAACTACGCAATTTTAAGAATCACTGCCTCTAGGACACAGGAATTAAGAGTGAGAAGAAGGGAGTGCATCTTTTCATTGTAAATCTAGTAGCAATATTTTACTTTTCAAATTATGTACATATGCTATTTTTTAAGCCTAAAAATTAATTTTAAAAACCATAAATTTTCACACGGGTCAAATAAGAATAAAAATAATAGCCATTATTTCCCAAATGCCAACTACTTATGGGAAACATAGCAGATCGTTTATAAAAACTATCACTATTCCTCAGGCCATCTTTGTAATGTAGGATTATCCTAATTTTACAGATGAAAAAACTGAAAATGAGAATGAACAAAGAACACTTTTGTTTTGTTTTTTCCGTTTATGTTTTGTTTGGTCCTTTACCTTTCCAGCAGTAGCAAAATATTCACCATCAGGGGACCACTCCATCAAATGTACAGATACTGAGGTTCTAAAAAAACAAAATTGAACAGTTAGCATTTTTAAAATCTGGAACACTATATATATAAATGGTCAAAATAAGATTTTCATAATATCATCAAAACAAGAGTGTTTTCACCTCTCTAAAAATAAATCTAAATATTTCACCTCCCTAAAAATACAAATTAATTCATTAAAGCTAATCCAAAGCTCACTTTGGGGAGCCAAAGAAGAATGCAATTAACATGCATAAATGATATCGCAACCTACATGCCCCACCAACACCCTAATGTAACATTTTGAAAACTGAGCTCATCATCTTCCCAGGCTAGTTGGATCCCTTCACATACTCCATATTGTTAATGGATCCCTTCACATAATCCTTCCACTTGAAAGAGTGTCTCACAACTTTCACATCTTCCCTCTCCCTATCCCACCTATATCTCATGCATTAATGAATAATTCCTACATATCAACCTTCTCAACCCAAGTCCTGAGGTTATTAACTATGAAAATATTTTCATCCTTTTTTAAAACAATCAATTGTAGCACAGATTAAAGGATGATGTTATAATGGGTTTTGGTTAGAAAAAGTCTATTTTTCTAGGCTTCTAAGAACATATCTCAGGAAGCATTTTTTTAATTAATGAACATAACAGAGTTAGACACTAACTTGCACTGCCAGATGCACTTCCAATCATTTAAAACAGGAGGAATTTTATTATCGATTTCTTCCTCCTCTTCCAGAATGTCACCTCCTGGAGGAGCCCACAACTGAATAGAATCAGTTGCTGTCAACAATCTGTTATCTGAAAATTAAAGAATGTTCAGATGAATAAGCAAGGATTATCTAGAGAAATAAATGCACATGTGGGCTTCTGCTTAGGTCTATAAACTATTCTGTGAAAAATAAGCAATATTGTCTATGAAAAACACTTGTGGATTATATCCATTTAAAAGTGAGAATCCACTGACAAGAAAACTTGAGGGAAACTTGAGAACAAAAAAGAAAAGCCTCCTGACAAAGAGCTATTGTCTATCAGGTAAAACTTAAAAAAAAAAAATAACAACAGAAGTAGAATAACAAAACAAACCCCGAAAAACTCTGATATATACAACACAGAATATTCTCAGGATATAAGACATAACTAAAGATTAATGAAATTTGTTTTTCTACATGGACTATTAAAATTACCCTCACTAGTTGTGAATGTAAAAAGGGACAACAGCCATTATCATTAAAAGTTTCTAAACTTTCAATATTAAAGACAGTAATTTCCCGAAATACAAATAACAAAATGAGATAGGGTTTTTCTGATCTTGTTTTATTTCTGATTTTATTTCTTAATAAAAACAGTTGGAGTAAAGTGCAGCACATTAATTAATAAAAGAAATCATCATTGTTTCTTGGAACAAAACATTCAAAAGTAGCGGGGAAAGCACAGAACTAACAGTAAATTAAGCACTGTACAAAGCAGTGTATATGAAAAAGAAAAAGGTATACTCATTCACTAGCAAAAAGAGAATACTACTGATCATTTTCTTATTATGGGAGACTATATCACATTGTAATCACACACTTAAAACAAATATTAACTTTTCATAATTTCTAAAGATAATTGCTAAATACCTTGAGGGTCCCATGCTAAATTGTATGTCACGGAACTCAAAAAAAACTGCCCAGTTTTAAGCCACTGACACTTGAGTTGCTGAAACATACAGAGAGAAAGAAAAAAGAGAAAGATATGTTTTCAAAGTAATATCCACAAGCACTACCATATTATCATTTTCTTCAACTGAAGACTATGATCTGAAACAAAGATGTAAATATTTCACTATTATTTTCAAAATACTGTTTTTAAAATAATTTCCAATGATTCCACTTACTATTCTACCATATCAGGCTGTTTGCCACGCCCAAACAAAGCATGTCTCCCAGGCTTCCTTCCATGTCTATAAACACAATCTTTTTTTTTTTTTTTGGCTGCGCGGGGTCTTCATTGCGGCATGCGGGATCTTCAATGAGGCATGTAGGCTTCTTAGTTGCGGCATGCAAACTCATAGTTGCGGCATGCACGCAGGATCTGGTTCCCCGACCAGGGAGAGAACCCGGGCCCCCTGCGCTGGGAGCGCAGAGTCTTCTCCACTGGACCACCAGGGGAGTCCCCTATAAACACATTCTTATTCTTAGCGTATCCCTTCCTCTCTTTTCCGCCTGCAAACTCCTATGGTTACATCAAGATCTAGCTAAATCATCACCTCTGCAGTGAAGCCTCTTCTGACATCCTGGCAGCACTCAGAGCACTTTTTACTTATATTCTACCATTATAACACTGGTCACACTGAATTATTTGTTTATATATCTGACTCTCCTGTTACACTGCAACTCTTCAAGGGCAGGAATTATGCCATAATGAGCTTTGTGTATTCAGTGTTGTAATGACTGGTACACAGATGCTCAATAAATGTTTATAAAAACAAAGTAAATGCACATTAGAAAGAAGTACAAATTAACACAATCCTATGGAGTCAATGTCTAAAATAAAACTAGATATACCTTCCAAAAAGCCAACAAATTTGAACCATATAATATATAAAACCCACAAACCTGACCTATATTTGAATAATTTCCATTCTATTTTCTTACTGTTTCCATTCTAAAGTGTAGAAAGATTTAAAATTTAAAAGTCACAGCTCTTTCCTATGAAATACAGTAAGTAAAAAAGTTTAGATATCTCTTTGCAGTAGACAAACATAAAATGTTCTTTTGTGAAAGTACAGTGCAATGTAAAGCCATGTCAAGGCTTTTTATAGGCAAGTTATACAGTAATTGCTTGGCAAGTAATAATTTAATAAATGGCAATGCCCTCTCTTATTATAAAACTTTTTAAATGTTTAACAATAAAATAATTTATTCAAGATTTCATGACTATCTAGAGGTGGAATCTTAAAATACAACTATAAAACCTGAACTTCAGTATCCAAAAGTAATTTTATATTTTTTAATCAGGGAAAAAGTTATTTTTTAAACCTTATCACTGCTGACCCAACAACAATCACAACAGTATTTTAAATACTGCTCAACAGAACTATTTTACAGTAATAACAAAATCATTCCTAAAACTAGAGCTATCCCTAATATTCTTTCCATTAGTGCTTCTCAGAGTGTAATCTGTGGACCAATTACATTGCAGAAATTTGGGGAGTGAGGTCTGGAATCTGATTTTTTTTTTTCCATTTTTTTTAAATGTAATTTTTATTTTATACTGGAGTATAGTTATTTACAATGTTGTGTTAGTTTCGGGTGTACAACAAAGTGAATTAGTTAAACATATACATACATCTATTCTTTTTCAGATTTTTTTCCCATATAGGTTATTACAGAGTATTGAGTAGAGTTCCCTGTGCTATATAGTAGGTCCTTGTTGATTATCTACTTTATATATAGTAGCGTGTATATGTTAATCCCAAACTCCTCATTTATCCCTCCCACCTTTCCCCTTTGGTAACCATAAGTTTGTTTGCGAAGTCGGTAAATCTGTTTCTGTTTTGTAAATAAGTTCATTTGTATCACTTATTTATGGAATCTGAATTTTTTTCTATAAATTTATTTATTTTATTTATTTAGTTTTGGCTGCATTGGGTCTTCGTTACTGCGCATAGGCTTTCTCTATTGTGGCGAGTCGGGGCTACTCTTCGTTGCGGTGTGAGGGCTTCTCATTGCGGTGGCTTCTCTTGTTGCGGAGCATGGGCTCTAGGCACGCAGGCTTCAGTAGTTGTGGCTCGTGGGCTCTAGAGCACAGGCTCGGTAGTTGTGGCACACAGGCTCTAGAGCGCAGGCTCAGTAGTTGTGGCACACAGGCTTAGTTGCTCTGCGGCATGTGGGATCTTCCCGGATCAAGGCTCGAACCCGTGTCCCCTGCATTGTCAGGCAGATTCTTAACCACTGTGCCTCCAGGGAAGCCCCTGAATTTTTAAATATGTACTCTTGATGACTCTTAAGTACTCTGAAAATTTAATATGCATTTCATAATATTATCATAGGGAAGAGACTATGATATAATTTGTACTTCTGGGGGGAAATGTAAAAAAAATATTCATATACATACATTTAATGAAAAATATCAAAACCACTTACTTACTGCAGTTAAGAATACAATTTTTTTTTAATTACTGGTAAATATGTCAAGAGGTGAAATCTTGGCGTTCAGATTTCACACTGGCAGTTTTAACTATTTGTGAGTGATGGTGGAGTTCTAATGCATGTAGTAATTTTAAAATTTAAAAATTTTTCTAACCATATTGGATTTTCTGAATATTAAGTAAGACAAAATATAATTCAGCACCCAGTGAGTTTACCTAACCTCCTAACTCCTTCATTCAAATATTTAGAAGTACCTGTTATGTTCCAGATACTGTTCTAGTACTTGAGATGCATCAGTGAACAAAAGAAACAAAGCTCCCTACCCTCATGGAGCTTACATTCTAAATAGTAATCTATAAATAAATAAACAAGATAAGTGCTCTATTGAAAAAGGTTTAAAAATAGAAGGATAGGTGGGTTAGAAGGAAGGTGGGAGAACCAAGTGGCAATTTTTAAAAGGGTGTTCAAGGGACTTCCCTGGTGGCCCAGTGGTAAAGAATCCGCCTTCCAATGCAGGGGATGCAGATTCGATCCCTGGTGGGGGAACTAACATCCCACATGCCTCGGGGCAACTTAGCCCGCCTGCCTCAAAGAGAGAGCCCGTGTGCCGCAATCTACAGAGCCCGCCCGCTCACCCCAACTAGAGAGAGAAAACCCGTACACCACAACTAGAGAGAAGCCCTCACACTGCAAACAGAGAGAAACCCGAGCAGACCACACACCATAACGAAAAGATCCCGCATGCCTCAACAAAGATCCTGTGTGCCGCAACTAAGACCCAACACAGCCAAAAAAAAAAATTAAGGAAAATAATTATTTTTTTTAAAAAAGGTAAGGGCGGTCAAGGCAATTGAGAAGGTATTACTCATTGAGAAGGTATTACTAAGCAAAAATTTAAAGGATCTGTAGGAACTGGCCCTGGAGCTATCTAGAGAAAGAAGGACATTCCAGACAAAAGAACAACCAATGAATGCAAAGGCTCAAAGATGAGAGGGCGACTATCCAAAGAACAGTGAAAATGCCAGTGTGGCTGGAGTGACCAGAGAGGACAAAAATAGTAGATGAGCTCTGAGAGGTAATAAATGGGTGCAGGTGCGGGGGCAAGGCGGGGGTGGAGGAAGAAGGGCTGTAGTCCATTCTAAGGCTTTTTGGCTTTAAATGTGAGAGAAGTATGGAGCCATTAGAGTTCTTAGCAGAGAAGTGTCATGATCTACTCTGCTGAGAACAGAGAAAGGACAAGGGGATAGATATTAGACAGGAGACTAGTCTAGTAATCTAGATAAGAAACAACAGGAGTTCACCTGGGGTAGATCCCAATTAACAAGGCAAATCTCAATAAGCAATATCCTAGGAAACTGATTTTCTAAAAGGCCTAGGGATATTTTCCTAGTGAATGTAAAAGACCTTACCATAAAGCACCAGACTAACTTCACACTGATATTCCAGACCACCTTCAGCACCAGCTCCTAAGGAGCTCTTTATTGCTGTCAACAGGATTCCAAACTCAATTATAAAACTTTTCTACTACCATTTAATACTTACACAATTTCTCTTATGAGAATTTATGCCCAAGGGCTCAAAAATACAAACAGCATTACCATATGAAGCTGCAACCTAAAAAAGAATGAACAGAGCATTAATATTTAAGGAAAAGAGAAAATAAAGGAAACTTCCTTTTCACAATAATGTATAAACTGATTACATACAATCCCAATACAGTATTTATGGTTTTTTCCCTTCCATAAATATAACTGGAAAAGTACTGGATTTAAGAATCTCTTCTCTTATCAAAAATTCAGCAGGCTTTATTTTCCATATCAAATACAAGGTTGACCTATTCAAAGAAATCACCCTTTCCTATAAAAATTTCATTTTTAAATACAGAAATAACTTTTATTAACGAAGACACATTTCAATGGTACATCTGTCAGAAACTTTACAATCCAGTGAAAATAATATAAAAACCATGAGAAGTAGAAAAAGACGTCAAAGAGCAACAGGTTTTAAAAATATATCAAATAAAATGCCATTAACTATACCATCAAACAAAAAATACCAATTGGGAACACCATGTAGAAGGAGGAATAGAGAAAATGGACTAAGGAGAAACCAGAGAGACATCCACTGCAACTGGAGGAGAAACAGCTGATATAGACATCTCTAATGGACTTAAGCTAGGGGTTTGGGGGCCAAGAGGACTTTGCTCCAGGTCACATACCTGATGAGAAGAAACACAAATTCCTCCGTTCCTAGGAGCTTACCAGAGCCTGTTTTCCAATAATTCCTTGAAAGCCAGTTCCCAGTTTATCCTCCTCTTGGCAAGAGGGAAACAACTACAGGGAACAGACCAAAAACCATCTCTTCTCACACCTCTAGGTCTATGGGTTAACCTATAAAGCTAAATTAGGTTTACATGCTTTTAAGGCAAGCCGAAAAGGTCTACTGTGATTTCAGGGCACTCTAATGCAAAAGAAGTGATTTTATTTATTTATTTATTTATTTATTTATTTATTTTTAGTATCTATAGTCACTCAGAGTGTATTTATTTATTTATTTATTTATTTATTCATTTTAAAATATTTATTTATTTTGGCTGTGCCAGGTCTTAGCTGCACCATGCAGGATCTTCGTTGAGGCATATTTAGTTGCGGCATGTAGGATCCTTAGTTGCAGTATGCGGACTTCTTAGTTGCAGCACGCTTGTGGGATCTAGTTCCCCGAACAGGGACCGAACCCGGAACCCCTGCATTGGGAGCGCGGAGCCTTACGCACTGGACCATCAGGGAAGTCCCCAAAAAAGTGATTTTAATTGTTATTTAATATCTAACTTTCTTTCCAAGAAAAAGCTTTTACTCCACAATGGTAGGGGGAGAGCTACTTAAAATGCCTGGCTATGGTAACACTTAGGTAAAAAGTGTTATGAATGATCACATTCAACATGTCAATGAATGAATGAACGAATGATTATAACTGGTTAATACAAAGTCATAAATCTGAAAGTAGTCATCACAAGGACTGGGGATAAATGAAATAAAAGAAGATGGCAATAAAAGACAGTGAATCAGAGATGTCACAATTTGGGCTTCTTTACCTTCAACCAGGTTAGAAAAAGTAAAAACATGGTTATGAAAACCAAGGGCTTCTATATTTAAAAAAAAAATAAAAACAAAAACAAAAATTTTGCTCCCAGAGTATCTGTTTATTGTGATCATCACCAGCACATAATTTTTTAAAATGCATCTCTGACAACTATCGTAACAACTCTAAGCAGGTTTAAAGCTACCATGCTTGGAATAGGGAGATGAGCAATGAAAAATTAATGAGAGAAATCTGACACTCTGAGTGTTTTCTAAAGAGTAAGCAATACTTAGGGAAAACAACTGGGGAAAAAATTCAGAAAAGCAAGAAACAAGCATCAGAAAACACCAGAAAATTCAGTGTTTCAATACTATGTCAATTTTATCATTGGATTGTCATATAGTGGCACATTTACCCAAATATTAAAGCTTAATACAAACAGCAGGGTAGGACAGTAGAAATGATATAATATCACAATTTATTATTTGGCATAAATTTGCATGATTACTATTTATTACCATGAATATTCCAATTTAACATATCCTTGATAAAATTTATTATTACTTAGTAAAGAACAATTTTTAGAACACTAAAACTGTTTAAATTATTACAATTATTACAGGAAAAATATCATTCTTATATTCCCATAGAAACATTTAACTCTGCTACACAACATTGGCCTTAATGAATTGCTAAAATATACAGCAAATATGCTATATTTACTTAACATATAATAAAATTTGATGTATATTATGTGTGAAATTTTGGGGGAGAGGAACATATGATGAAACTTGAATTATTTTAAAATAAATCCTCTGTTTAGAGTCTGAGTGAATGAACTTTAACATTCTTCAAACAACAAATAAAGTTTCATTAAATTAACAGAAACTTTACAAAGCATCACTTACATGACAAATATTATATTAGATGCTAACAACTTGCTACATTTCTTGATAAAAATTTGATGTTATTGTAATTTGGGAGAGATAAGGTATGCTAGATATAGAAGATAAAAGTTTACTTCCCTGCTACTGGCTTAATAGCTGCTAGAACTATCAACTGGCAGAATATTAGTACACACAGGAATGTGAAGCCTACAAATCTTTTAAGACAGTATATACAGGTAGAACAATTAATTATCACTTATCAGCTTAATGGCTCTTTAAAATTTGTACACAACCTATCATTTTACCCACTCCTATTAACAGCCATCTAAGCAAGGTATAATACATAATTAGAAATTGTAGGCAAGCCTTGTATAAAAGCATAAGAATACTCTCTGAGATTGTTAAATACATTAAAAGATGACATTTAGTAAAGTAAATAAATCCCTTACTCTTCCATGTTGGTTAGAACACTCCACACAGCTGACTTGGATGTTTCCATGCTTAGCACCAGGAATGATCTGCACACATTCAAAGTCATTTGCCAAAATAACAATATCACAGCCCGATCCATATGCCTAAAAAGAAAAGTTTTACATTATGTAAGATATGTAATTTGTGAATTATTTTAGTTTATCTTAGTTTTTGTTGCTATTGCAAAGGATACTGTGACAAATTTTACAAAAATAGTTAATGTAAGAATATTAAAAATGTCAATTTCCAAATCAGAACATTAAAAGTCACACCAAAAACATGGGGTGACGACACACCATGCATTATCACTCAACAACTGCTACTAACAGGAAAAGGGTTCTTCCAGGTCTTAAACACTATTGCCTCCATCCCTCATAAATCTTTCGGTTTAGAATTTCTCTCTGAAGCTCATCTCAGTAAACCCTAAAGAATAAAACCTCCATCTGAAAGCAATAAGGTATTGAAGGCTGCAATTACATTCCCAGGGTTCAAACCAGGCTTGAGGAAGATCAAGATAGAAATCAGATGCATTTTCCAACACAATTCCACATGGCTTAAAGAGCTTGTTAAATAGACATGAACCCCTGAGGCAGAATTACATGCACTAAGGCAAATGCTAAACAAACTCAACTGCCGAAGTGAATCCATAACGAAGCCAGCCTGCCTGCCCCCTCCCCTCAACCTTACCAGGCAGGAGAGAAAGACAGAGAGACAGAGAGAGGAAACCAATCCAAAGTGGTTACACACACACACACACACACACACACACACACGCTAAACAAAATAAAAAATAAACTGATTTATATAAAATGTGACAAGTATTTGGTCTGGAAAATAAAATAAAACACAAAGTCAAGTTCCTGGAAAATTCCCTTGTTCAAAAGAACTATAATGAGCAAAACCACATATTTCTTCCTATTGCCACACTTCTTGGTGTATGCTATTCCTGTTTTGCAACTTTGTGAATTTTATGATGACATAAGGGGCAGAGGGTGGGGACATTTTTCTTTTTCTTCCAAACTCAACTTATGATTAAATATTCAAAACAACCTAACAATGTAATTCCCAAATGAAAAAGCCCCATAAAAAGCAACATAAAGCTTATGAGGTGGTATTTTTTTCCCACTATTTCTACAGCCTTAAGCAATATGGTCATGTCCTACAAAATACAGATATCCAGTAGCCAGGGCTGACATGTGATGACAGCTAATCCAGTGAGGTCCACATACGGCTGGTAATGAAAGAGGGAACTGAAGATAAAGACCAGAGAGGAAGACAGACACTACTTCTACTGGTTACTGAAACTTCCAGTGTTGCCAAAATCCTGCTCTAACTACTATAAACTATCTTCAACTCATGTGTCTGCATATACCAGAAAGTCCCCCAAATGAAAAACAAAGACAGAATTTTCAGCAAAGGAACTATGGGGAAAAAAATCACTCCCAGGAGGAAATAACCACTTATACTCTCATAGACAAAGCAGATTTGCTATACTATGCATTCAAGAAAGGTAAACTGAATGGGAATCCTGAGTGTAGGTAGAAGAAATATTTGTGTCACCATGCTAACCTTTACACTTATATTATCAAAATAACAAAAATAATCTTACCCTTAAACATTTCACAATTTCCAAAGTGCTTTATAGCATTATCTCAGCAAAGCAGATTTTTGGTAAGAGCAAAACTTTACCTAGTTTGGAATCACCACACGCAGGGTTTTCAGTGTTGGTTCTGCAGTACTATGGGATCTTAAGCAAGTTACTTAAGCTCTCTGAGCATTTCCTTGTGGTAGAATGGAAGAAATAATACTTATTTCTTATGATAGAAAATCTATTTACATAGTGCTTAGCACACGTCACTCATTAAAGACACAAAACAGTGCATGGTGTCCCAAGTCTGGGCTAGCAACTGGGAATACAAAAACACAAGATGTGGTCCCAGTGAGTCTAATGGGGAGACAACCAGGTGAATTACCAATCACAACTAAATGACAAACTGCCCATGACAGAGAGATATCTATAAGTTACTGGCAAAGACAAAAGGTACTCAATGAACGTTAAATCGGGACTTCCCTGGTGGCACAGTGGTTAAGAATCTGCCTGCCAATGCAGGGGACACGGGCTCGAGCCCTGGTGTAGGAAGATCCCACATGCTGCGGAGCAACTAAGCCCGTGCATGCACCACAACTACTGAGCCTGCGCTCTAGAGCCCGCGAGCCACAACTACTGAGCTCATGCACTGCAACTACTGAAGCCCACATGCTGCAACTACTGAAGCCCATGCGCCTAGAGCCCTGCTCTGCAACAAGAGAAGCCACCGCAATGAGAAGCCTGCGCACCGCAACCAAGAGTAGCCCCCGCTCGCCGTAACTAGAGAAAGCCCGCGCGCAGCGACGAAGACCCAAAGCAGCAAAAAAATAAATAAATAAATAAAAGTTAAATCACTCCCCCTTTCATCTTTGCAACAAACCTGAGAGGAAGAGAGTATCATTATCATTACATAAAGAAAGATTCAAGTTCATTTATTTGCCCAAGATTATACAGTTAGTAAGTGGAAAATGTTCAAACTCAGGTCCTTACAATTCTTATGTTCTTTTCCCCTACGTTACATGTCAAAGAGACATAAAATATTTCAGATAAGTATTAGCACACTTGCTTCTCTAAAGATGGGCCATCCCCAGCAACAGCTGCTCTAGACATAGGCTCTTACTGCTCAGTCACTGAAGAGGATTTTTACTCCTCCCTAGATAGCCATAATTGCCCGACCTTTGCCAGAGGACATGTACCATGCTCCTTAGAAGTAGGGAATCTTGCAATTTTTCTGAAATGCAATAGTTCTCAAACCTGGCTGCATCAAAATCACCTAGGGAACTTGTTAAACATACAGATTGCGTGGTCCCACCCCAGACTTACTAAATCAGAATCTTCATGGATAACAGAATTTGGCAATATCTATCAAAATTTTAAATACAATATATCCTTTGATTGACAAGTCCCTATTTTACTATAAGCATACTAGCAAAGCTTGCCAAAATATATAGAGGACATTCACTGCCTCATTATTTTAAGCAGCAAAAACTGAAAATAATCATACCATCTATCAGTAGGGAAGTGGTTAAATAAGTTACTGAATATCCATCGAGTAGAATACTATGCAGTTACCAAAAGTTTAGAGACCATTGGTCTAAAATGGTCTCAAATCCCTTATCAAACTAGTAATTACCATCATAACAGAACAATAATGTGTGGCACTAGCATCCTGTGGAACCACACCTAGGCAATACCTACTCTTTTATATAACATCCATGGTCATGGCTAGAACGGAACCCCGTAAATTACTGCACACAAAGCGTTGGAAAAGTACAGAAGTTGAATATTATTATTCTTCACCTTTCTCTAAAGAGTCTAAAATACATATAACCCCAAGTGTGCAAGAACAGGGGACTCATGATCAGTCAGTACTGAATCACATGCATTCTATAACTGAAGGCGCATAAGATTTTAATGATTTATATACATGTGTGTGTGTGTGTCTGGTTCCTACTACACTGAGAGGTCCATCAGAGCAAGGACCATGTTCTTGTTTACCACTGTAGTCCCAGCACCCAGCATGCACGCAGCCCTCAATAGATACAGATATCTGTATAACAAATAAATGATTCAAAATCTTCCTAATTTCTGGCTCCAGAAGTCTATGTACCTGGAAACTTGGTCAAAGAACATGGAGCTCAGACAGCTGATACAAGCTAATAATTTGGCCAAGTTTATGATGGTAGCTATACAAGGAAAGAGAAGGATATTTTGGCTTATCTTCCAGTCTAACAGCATCATGGATTTAGAAGACCTACCAGAAGAGAATCTATCAAAGCCTTCCTTAACAATTTAGCATTTATTGAATACCTTCTATGATCAGGCAGTCTGCTAGGGTCTTTATGAATATCATATCTTCACAGGCCCCCTTGTAAAGGTGAAGAAACTGAGGCCCAGAAAGGGTAAGTAACTCGCCCAAGTTCACAGAGTGAGGATTCATTTGCTTCATAGTAAAGCTCCTGCTCTTTCCATTGCATCACCCCAACTCCACTAAGATGTCTTATTAGCACTAAAAGGCCCATGTTCATATTTGTAATCCCAAGTACAATTTCCCACAGCATCTAGCTCAGAGTAAAGACCAGTAGCTGAGAAGGTTTATACAAAATCTGTAATTACTCAAGAGATTTCCATTCTTTCAATTTTAGGTCAAAAGCAATTTGTTTCATTCCTCTTTTTCAGAATTCAATTTTACCAGAAAAATTTATAGTGCAGAAGGAAAAGCGGGCGCTCACTGAGACTACAAGCAAATACTAAAATGATGCCAGAGAGTACAGGATGTGGGCTCCTTTGTACTAGGTAAATAAATATCTCTGACTTGGCTGAGTATAAACTAACTACTCCACATGTGGTAGAGAGGCTACAGGATCACTACAGGGAAGCAGGAAAAAGGGCACTAAGCCCTTTCTGGAACAAATGAAATCCCTTAACCAAGTTCTTCCCTTGGGTTCCTGGGAGAACCACCCCTATGCCATAGCACCATACACCAGTGTCCTGCACTAATAACAGTACTGAGGTATATAAAATATTTCTCAAAGTCAAGGATATGGTATTGGCCCAAACGCAGAGATGAAGTCCAAGAAAAAAGGAAGAATCTTAGAAAAACATCCTTTCCTTCTATTCACGTGGGAGTTTTTTTTATGGAAGGACTGAACCGTCCTTATGATGAAGAATTAATAGCTAGCTGACAATTTATAACTAAGAGATAATTGTGTAGCACAAGTTCTAAAGGCAAAGACATGCTTTAACCCTCACTTGTTTTAACCTTACTTTTGGAGACTGAATCCATCCTGTTAGGAAAGAGAAAACTAGTCTCTACTTTGAGCACTGAAACTAAGTTTCCAACCTGATTGAAGTTTTCAACCTGAGCCTAGTGGGTGTGAATCACAGATGGTCTCAGGAGGTCTTTGAAATCCTGGAAATTATATTTAAAGCCATGTGAATGTGCTAATTTTCACTGGGTCCATAGATCTCATTAGTTTGTCTTAAAGAATCTCTTCCTTAGACAAAGTGTGTTATCCCAAAATTATTATATGGGAGCTAAAAACCTGAGTATTTGTTATTACCAAGATTCTATGTTTTTAGTTGTGATATCCAAAATATCATTAGGAGAGTCCTGTCAATTAGCTGAGGCTGAAAAACAAGTGACCCTCTTCTTTTACCTTATTAAAATGTTACACTTGAAAAAAAGTTAAGTATCATTTTCTAAAGCCATAAAATCCTCTGAATTAACACACTTTCGTGACAATAATAAAATACTGTTGCCTTCTCTAGAGGGTTCAATGTCATTCTGAACAATGATTAAGTGTAGGTGAATAGGCATAACACACTCAGTCTTCTCTAACCTCAGTTTTATATATACGAATTGCCTTGACTACATTATTTTCAAAAATTCAAATAAGTAATACTCATATCCCAAACACTGTTCTAATTTCTCAGACTTCCCTTAAGTCTTAGATAAATTAAAGTGTAAAGTAGAGAAATTTTTATTTTTTTGGCCACGACTTGCAGCTTATGGGATCTTAGTTTCCCTACAAGGGACTGAACCCAGGCCCTGAGCAGTGAAAGTGCCAAGTCCTAACCACTGGACCACCAGGGAATTCCCAATTTTTTAAAATTTATTTTTCCTATTTTTTTAAACATCTTTATTGGAGTATAATTGCTTTACAATGTTGTGTTAGTTTCTGCTGTATAACAAAGTTAATCAACTATACATATATCCCCATATCCCCTCTCTGTTGCGTCTCCCTCCCACCCTCCCTATCCCACCCCCCTAGGTGGTCACAAAGCACCAAGCCGATCTCCCTATGCTATGTAGCTGCTTCCCACTAGCTATCTATTTTACATTTGGTAGTGTATATATGCTACTCTCTCACTTCGTCCCAGCTTACCCTTCCCCCTCCCCATGTCCTCAAGTCCATTCTCTACATCTGAGTTTTTATGCCTGTCTTGCCCCTGGGTTCATCAGAACCTTTTTTTTTTTTAGATTCCATATATATGTGTTAGCATACGGTATTTGTTTTTCTCTTTCTGACTTACTTCACTCTGTATGACAGACTCTAGGTCCATCCACCTCACTACAAATAACTCAATTTTGTTTCTTTTTATGGCTGAGTAATAAATCTTACACAAACATGATCTTTCCTATAAGAATACAGAGTATGAATACATTATACTGGAATTTTCTATGGAGTAGTTGGATGCTTTAACATCCTGGTAGGTACAGGGTCAAAGTTTGAGATCACTGACAACTGTTGACAGATGTGTCTAAATTTTAAAAAGAATAGCACTGATGAATCAAGAGGTACTAAGCATGTTGAAAGGTTTCACTAATTTAACAAGGTGTTATAGTCTAATTTAACAAGAAAACTCTACCAAGAGTGTTACTGTTAAACTCCCACCTCTCCCTGAGAGTTTTGATTCATATAAATATAAGGCACATGTTATTAAAAGCTAGAAAAATAATTACAAGAAAGAGGTGCCATTTATTGAAAGCATGCTGGGTATAAGTATTGTACTATGCATTCCACATCCCTAGTCTTTCTTTCAAGACTGCAGTAAACCTAGAAGTTGGTTATTAATCCCACTTTAATATAAAGAAATGGAAGTTCATATGATTTAATCAAAGTCCTAAGTCACAAGGCAAACACATACTGGCATGCAAATTTAGATCTTTTTACACTGTTTTATACACTTCAATAATGACCATCTTCTATCATATTGTTTTCTAGTGCTTAAATTTTTGTTCATCCTATTGGTTAATTACATAAATTCATTTAAATTCTTCATTTCTGCTGTGATTTCTGCTCTATAAACAAACAAAAAACTAAAGAGAATACAAGGTTGTCTGGGCTTTCATGATTACTTGGTTGTATAAGTCACCTTAAGGAAATAGTCTTAAGAGGTCAGTGTTGACCTATGAAAAAATTTTACAACCAAGAAAACAATGCACATATTAATAAAAATTTCCCAAGAAAACATCCTTTCCCTCTCTTCATTTTAGTCACCTAGTTAAAACCCTAACTGCTTATGATACTCACAGAATTAAAAATTAACTTCTAAAATGGACAAATAGGTTTCCTTATTGAATGCTGAATGGATCCCTTATTAAGCTAGAACTTTCAAATAGTACTTATCCATTAAAGCTAAATAAACCACTTAAGGTGTTTTATTTTGTTTTCAATGACAAAATATTCTTTTTTATAGAGAGAATAACACATGTACTAAATTTTAAAACTATATAGGAAAATTAAGTCACCTTCTTAGCCTTGACCGTCCCCGCTCATAGCCAAGAAGCAATAACTTAACAGTTACCTATGAATGCCTCCTGAAATGTTTAGTGTACATATAAGTGTATCTACATATAAATCTTTCTTTTTAACATAAAGGGATTACGCTATACACAATTCTGTAACTTCTTGTCCACTTAATTAACAATATATCTTGAAAACTTTCCAAATCCCACAGAAGGAATTACTTCATTCTTCTTAATAGCTGCATAGTATTCCATTGTGTGGCTTTGCCATAATTAGTTTAGGTTGTTTCCAGTCTTTTACTATTGTAAAAAATGTTTCAATGAACATCTTCATGTATATGACACTATGCATATGTATGGAAATATACCCATAAAATAAATTCTAAGACATTACTCGCTGCGTCAGTGATTAGAATTAATAACTAAAGCAGACCACACTTCAAAGAAAATCATACTCCCCAGATATAAAAAAGTACCTGTTTGTCCACTTCATCACTAATCCTGATCATTATCAAATGTTTTAATCTTTCTAATCCAACAAAACCTGGCATCTACTTGTTTTAATTTGTATTTTTATTAGGAACATCTTTTCATATATTTATCAGCCATTTATATTTCTTTCTCTTCAAACTGACTATTCATATTACTGGTCCATTTCTTTTTCTGTTTTTTTCTGCCACACAGCGCAGCTTGTGAGATCTTAGTTCCCCGACCAGGGATGGAACCTGGGCCCCTGACAGTGGAAGTGGGGAGTCCTAGGCACTGGACTGCCAGGGAACTCCCACTGGTCCATTTCTTAACTGGGTCTTTAGCCCTGTTGTTCTCAGTGATTTATAAGAGCTCTTCATAGAACTTATCCTTTGTCATATGTAGCTAACAAATTCTTTTTTTTTTTAACAAAATGCCTGACCTGAAGATATATGAAGGTGCAACCATATCAAAGAAAACATTTTCTTAATTGAGATAGTATATTAATATAATACACAATTCCAATTTTTAAAATTTTATAAATAGATCATAAGAAGCCACTGACCATTTTAAAACCTAATTTATGGCTTACCAGGAAACCACAGATTTATGCATAAAAAATACACATTCTGGACTTAATGAGAGTTCTCAAAATGAAATTTAAGTCTACAAAATGAGTACTTTTTTTTTTTTTTTTTGGCTGTGCTGGGTCTTGGTTGCAGCATGCGGAATCTTAGTTGTGGCATGCATGTGGGATCCAGTTCCCCAACCAGGTATCAAACCCTGGCCCCCTACATTGGGAGCACAGAGTCTTACCCACTGGACGACCAGGGAAGTCCCTATGAGTACTTATTATCAGCAATATATTCAATCAGCCTCATCTGTCTTCCTATAAGTTTCTACACCTAAAGTCAAATCCTTACCATTATCAATTACTGCCTACCACCACCCCCCAAAATAAATAAGCCTCCTGTCATTCAGATACAAGTCTAAACTACAGTTAGAAAAGGGCGAGAGGGTAGTATTTGAAAAGAAGCTCTTCCTTCCACACGACTAAGAACACATTTTACTGAGATGATTCAATCATTCTAACAGTTCGAAGTTCATTCAAGAATGCTGAATGAGCAAAATAAATGAGAAAGAAACTATATATTAAAATAAACAAGACAACAAACAAAAACTAAATATTATGCAAAAAGCTCAGAGTAAGCCAATGATGCGTGAAGCAATGTCGGAAATAATCTACTATGACTACTTGTGTGGTAACCAAAGGGACGGTTCCTCTTAGAAACAACCCACATCAGGAAATGCAAAATTAACAGACTACTTATAAGTAACAGTAGAAGAAAGCAAAGCTGCAAGCAGTATGCTAAGTGATACATAAGACAAAGATTAATAGCATGTAAAAACAAAAATTTATGGCCAGAAAAAAGGAAGGAAGAAAACTGAAGAAAATACTACATATTTGTGATTAAGGGGTAAGAGACAAAATGATTTTTGTTTTAATTTCTTCCTAACAACCCCAGAGAAGCAACTGATCTGAAAGTAGAACTTTCTCTAATTAAAATTAAAACTTTAAATTTAAACAAGAACTATTTTTAATATTAGTCAAAAGCTAGCCAATTTTGATAATTTACTAACAAGATGCACCTATAAAAAAACTTCTAAATACTAAGATAAAAAGAAACAGACACCTGTAGTCCAAACTAAGCCTATTTCAATACCCCTGAACCAAGAACATATGTTTTTTTAATTTACTGATACTAGTACCATCTGAAAGGAAAATGAGACCTTGAAAAGAAAAATATGCAATAATTAATTAATTAATTCTAATTAACCATTACAAAACCAGCTCTATCTCCAGCTTGCCTGCATTCTCATTAAAAGGTAGGCCTGGAAATAAAACCCAAAAATTATCTTCTCTTATAATTATTTTATGTCAGTGCTAAGAATAAACCATTCAAAGTATTAATTATCAAAAATATATAAAGGAAATCATAGTAATACTGGTAACAATAAGCCCCATGGACTGGCCAGCACGTATAAAAACTTAGAGTCACCTTTCAGCTTCAAATTTGTTCTCTAAAGCTTAGAGTATAAAATAATTTGCCTCATAGAGAATACTGAAGTAAAATACTACTTTTTAAAACTGCTACATCTAAAGAAATAAAATGAGATTTTTGGACGTTAAATTATTAGATATAGAGAAAATAAGTACCTAATTATCTTGTTCCTTAATTTGCTCTTAATACATTTTCCATTTGAAAGGATTTTAAAGTTAATAGTATATTATGTAGCAATATTAATATGTAATGTTTATGACAACTTTCAATTATTTTGTAACTACTGGCCATTTCCAGAAGATCATTTAATCTAAATGTTGATATTTTGAGGGAGATGGTCCTGACAGTGTTCAAAAAAATATTGCCCAAATAATATGATTAAACTATTAAATTATAATTAAACTTCCAATCCTGCAATATGATGGAAAGAGTACATTCTTGAGAATCTAGAGGTGCTAACACTGACTATAACAATGGGCAAATCACAGTCTCTCTACAGATAATTCCTCAATCAGTCAAATGAAAGATTGTGACTAGATCACTTCTGAGACCCCTTTCAACTTTTAAACTGTGATTCTGTTAAGTGTACACAAATTTGCTTCAAAAAGTCTTGATAAAAAGATTAAATAATCCAGTGTACACTATTTTACATAGAACCCCAGCTAAATGTTCTATATCTTGTGACTCTTTCCCCTACTCAAAGCTGACAGGAGGCAAGGATGGGTCCAGAATAATGACCAGTGACTAACAGCTGAAAAAGATGAGCTATGCTGAAGTCTATTCTGGGGAATTTAAACCAGAAATCCCAGAGTTTGCAAGAAGAGCTGAGCTAAAAAGTCATACATATTCAGGGATAAGGCAGCCATTAAGAACCGTGTGCGGGGCTTCCCTGGCGGCGCAGTGGTTGGGAGTCTGCCTGCCAATGCAGGGGACATGGGTTCGAGCCCTGGTCTGGGAGGATCCCGCGTGCCGCGGAGCGACTAGACCCGTGAGCCACAATTACTGAGCCTGCGCGTCTGGAGCCTGTGCTCCGCAACAAGAGAGGCCGCGATAATGAGAGGCCCGCGCACCGCTATGAAGAGTGGCCCCCACTTGCCGCAGCTAGAGAAAGCCTCGCACAGAAACGAAGACCCAACATAGCCATAAATAAATAAATAAATAAAATTAAAAAAAAAAAAAAGAACCGTGTGCAATTTGAAACTGAAATCACCAGTTTGAGAAGCAAATGGATCAGATATCTGAAAATAAGAAAGAACTCATTAAAAAACATGTATGCAAAATCTCTAAGAAAACGCGGTTTATTCTACCAGCTTTTTAGTTCTAATCACTCTGAAGCTCAGTTGCCCTTCCTTGATGATTCATTGTGTATACTGAAATAAACCTTGTTTTTACTTCAGTTCATCTGTCCCTTGCCCTGACTGGAACTGAAACTGGTATGAAGACTGGGGATATTCAGAGCAGGGCTTCAAGGAAAATATGGAATTGTCCATGATATTAGAGCAGCAGCAATGAGGACACTAGGATAGAAAGCTGGCAAAAAAAATGTATAATAAAGTTACAGTTACTAAAGTAGCCATCTGTGATCCCATGGGACCCAGAATATGTACTAGAGAAAGGCTTTTGGAGCACTAAATAGCCGAATGTACTTTTTTCAGCTTTGAAGAATGAACAGCAAAAAGCAATGAGCAAGAGTATGGTGCACCTGTCACTCTCATACACTATTGCAGTATAAAAACATGTGACTTTTCTGGAAGGCAATTTGGTAATATGAATTAATAAGAGACTGCAAAGAGATTTAAGTACTTTGATTCATTATGTCTATTTCTAGGACTCTATCCTGAGAAAACATTCAGATGTGCAAACAAACATTACAACTAGTACCAAGATGTTTACTGCAGCATTATTTAAAGTAATAAAAAAAAAAAAAAGGAAACAACCTAAACATCCCATAATAGAAAAATTATGGTTTATCACGTCAAGTGTATTGTCCATCAGACTTGCAGACGTTTCTAAGCAAAACTGCCCCACCCACAGCCTGGGCAGACAACGTGACCAACACTCACCGCATACAACTGATTGCACCAGGGTGACACCTGATTCCAAAGGCCAAGAATTTAATACCAAAAGCTACAGGCTGGCCAGCAACCCATGATATGGCCTGGCTTAAAAAAGGTGAGCTGGGTCAGACTGCACTTTCTGGATATTCGAGGAAATACCAAGAAATGTAGCAGGTAGTAATAGGCAGTAAAGCCAAAAGGACTTTATGTACACAGAGGCCAGGGCTGTCCCTGGGGTCCTCATGCAAGCCAGTTTTAATGGATCCAACACAGGGAGAGGTTGAGATATTATGAGAGCCACACAGTCCAACACAGACAGAGCAACCAGTCCCACGAGCCGACCAAGTTCCTGATATCTGAGGCCCAGTTGTACTACGTACGACTTGTGTTAGAAGATTCTTGGAAGAGTTGTCTTGTCGACTGAAAAAAATTACACAACCTAAACGTTGAGAATTATATTTTATTTGGCGGACTTTCTGAGGACTTCAAGGCCAGGAGGCAGCCTCTCAGGTAGTTCTGAGGGACTGCTCTGAAGAGGTAAGGGAGAAGCCAGGATATATAGGAGTTTTGCAACAAAGACCAGGTAGTCGCAACATGAGAAGATTACTGTTAACTAAAGAAAACCAGACATCTCAAGTTAATGAATTTAGCACTTTTCTACGTATGGGAAGATGCAAGAGTCTGGGCTCATTGAAATCATTGCTTTGATATGCACCTTAGCTATCTAGGACCAGTATTCTTCCCCATCCTGAGTCCCCTCAGCGTGCACCTTTGGGGGTGGCTGCAGCGGCTGATGGCTTGACAGCAGGCAGCCCATTCACCTCTATCCTGTGCTCCTTCAGGGCTGGGGGTGGGGGGGCGGGAGGCTAGTGGCTTGATGGCTGCAGCATCCTTTGTTTACTGATATGGCAGGCCACAGTTTTCCCTCACAGTCTTCTACTCCTCTTCTGTATTCTTATAATTCCCCATTGCTTAAGGTAATTTGTTCCTTGTACCATTTAAGTCTCAACAAATATTCACAGCGGGATGACTGTGGGGATTCAAGTCAACAAAAATGTCTACTGAGCAGTTAGCGTGGACCAGGCATACAGGGCAGAATGTGATGGAAAACAGGCAGGGTCTCTACCACATGAAGTTTACTTTTCGCCAGAGGACAGGGAGAGGTGGATGGTAAGTTTTTGTTTTTGTATTTTTTAATTTACAAAGAAGGCTTGAGAGTCTCATTAAACATAGCAAACAAAAAAAAAAAACAACAAAATACATCTATATCCACTCCCTCACAAAACTCCATTAAGTCGATTTTTTTAAAAAGCTAGAGGTGTACATAAAACAGACACCACAAAGAATAAACTAAAATGAACATGTGCATAACCACCACTTAAAAAGGAAGACACTATTTCCAGCAACCCAAAAGACCGTGTGTCCCTTCAAAAGGACACTTCTCTCCCGCAAGCGAAGTAGCACTGCCCTGACTTTTTTGAGAAATCACTCCCTTGCTTTCCTTTGTAGTTTTTCTACTTCTGCATGCATGCCTAAATAACATGGTTTAGTTTTGCCGGCCCTCTGAACTTTGTGTACATGAAATCATACTGCATGTGTTCTTTTATCTTGCTCTTTTCATGAACATTTGGTCAGAGGTTAATTCATGACACATATAGCTGTGATTCATTCATTTTCGTTACTTATTAATACTCCCTTGTATGTACCACAATGTATCCATTCTAATGTTCCTGGACTGTTTGCATATTATTAAAAACAATGCTGTTCTAAGAAACAAACACAATGCTGCTCTGAACATTCTTGTAGAGATATCCTGCATATTATATGTTGTTTCTCTAGAATATATATAGAGAAGAAGAACTGATAGATCATAGACAATATGTATCTTAAATTTTGGTATATAATGATAAAGCATTTTCCAAAGTAGCTGTATGAATTAATATTCCCACTAGCAGTGCATAAGGATTCCCATTTATGGATATTCTTGCCATCACCAGATATGTCAAATTAATCTTTTGCAAATGTGGTAGGTATGCAATGGTATTTCCTGATTTCAACTTGCATTTCTGCTTACTAATAAGGAAGAGCCTCTTTTCATATGTTTGCTAGTCATCTAGACTTTTTCTTTTTGTGAAATGCCTGTTCAAGACTTTCATCCACTTCCTATTAAGTTCTCAGTTCTTTTCTTACTGATTTATAGATATTTTTATATTCTGGATACCAATCCTTTGTCAAATATATGTGATGCAATTATCTTTTCCAAGTCCATGGCCTGCATTTTCACTCTTCCTTATAATTAGATTCCAGTTATGCATTTTGGGCAGGAACATCATAGAAATATAGCCATGTTCTCACTGCATTTTACTAAGAGGCACATTTGTCTACTTGTCCCATCTCTGGTGATGTTAACTTCGATCAGTTGATAAAGGTGGTATCTGACAAGTTTCTCCTCTATAAAGCTATTATTTTTCCTTTGTAATTAATAAGCATTTTGTGGGAAGATATTTTGAGGTTATATAAATATCTTGTTACTTATCAAACTTGTACCCACTAATATTAGCATCCATTGGATGATTCTTGCCTAAACAGTTATTACTATGATGGCTGCCAAATGATAATTTTCTTCTTTTTTTTGTTTTTTGGCCTCGCCATGCAGCTTGTGGGATGCTAGTTCCCCGACCAGGGATCAAACCTAGGCCCTGGGCAGTGAGAGCACAGAGTCCTAACCACTGGACCACCAGGGAAGTCCCCTCTTATTTTTTTTTAACTGAAGTATAGTTGAAGTGTAGTTGATTTACAATGTTGTGTTAGTTTCTGGTGTACAGCAAAGTGATTCAGTTATACATATATATATTCTTTTTCATATTCTTTTCCATTAAAGTTTATTACAAGATATTGACTATAGTTCCCTATGCTATATATAGTAAGACCCTGCTGTTTATCTGTTTTATATATAGTAGTGTGTCTATATTAATCCCAAACTCCTAATTTATCCCTCCCCGAGTTTTCTTATTGATTTTTGTACTTTTTATATTAAAGATCATGAGTTCTTACCTCATTCAAAGGGTGATAATCCACTACTATCACTTATTTTCATATTCCAACTGTCCCAGACTTGGCCAGTAGGAACCCTTCAAGCTAGCCCTGTCTTCTTTTGACATGTTCTCGTCATTCTTTAACAATTCCTTACTTTCTGGCATAAGAGATTCCAGGCTTATCTAGGCTTATCATCCAACCTAGAATCAGCTATTTCTCCAAGGAATGCTGTTTCTTTTTAGTGGAGAATGGTATTTAGAAAACAAGATCTTGATGCCAGTTATGTTTCTGCTACTGGAGTACTAACTGTGTCTAGGCCCTCTCAGCTGACCAACTAGGAAACAGACGTGTGTGTGCGTGCACTTGAACACACATGCATATGTGTGTGTGTATGTAGACATCCACATACAGTTTCAACTCTCCACTGAAAGGTTTAAAAGCAATGACATCCAGGACATGCATACATCCCCACCATATCTATACACCTCTATACCTATACATCATTGCTCTCTCCCTTTCTCACTCTCTAAATATATATATATACACAAACAGACTCACACATTATAAACACATAACATATACATATATGGATATACACACATACATATGAAGTCACACAGATGTCTCTGGTCTGATTATATCTACCACAGGATTCATTCTAGCCTTCCTACATTCCATATTTTGAACTCCCTTCTTCAATTATGAGAAACCTGATTCACATCATAAATTATTTATCTATAATTGTGGTATATTTGGTGTTTTGTTTAAGAAATATTTTGCAACCTGAAGGTCATGAATAAATTTTCTATACTGTCTTCTAAAATCTTTATTGTTCTGTCTTTCACACCTAGATCTGTAATCTACCTGGAGTTAATTTTTGTGTATGGGGTGAGCTAGAGGCCAAGTTTCATTTCTTTCCTATATAAATAAGAAAATGTCCCAGCACTAATGACTAAGAAGATCAACCATTCTATACTATTCTACCACGTCATCTTTGACATAAATCAAGCATCAGGTGGGACTTCCCTGGCAGTCCAGTGGTTAAGACTGTGCTTCCACTGCAGGGGGCATGGGTTCGAGCCTTGATCAGGGAACTGAGATCCCACATGCCACGCAGTGTGGCCAAAAAAAAAAAAAAAAAAAAATCAGGCATCAATAAATGTGTGAGTCTGTTTCTGGTGCTCTGTTTTGTTACTTTGGTATATTTGTTCTTAGGCCACCGCCACACTACCTTAATGACTACAACTTCTACAAGTCTTCAGCTGGTAGAAGTCCTCTCATCTTAGTGTTCTTCAAGATAGCCTTATCCATTCTTGGCCCTATCTCTTTCCATAAAATTTAGCATCATTCTGTCAAATTGCACAAATCCTCTTTAAGTTTTTGACTGGGAACACATCAAAGCTATAAATTAGCTTGGAAAGAACTGATATCTTTATACTAGTCCATAAACATGGTATTTATCTCCCTTTATTTAGGTTTCTCAATAAAGTTTTATTAATTCTGCCCACAGAAATCTTCTACATGTATTATTAGACTTATTGCTGGTCCTTGATATTTTTTGATGATATGAAAAATGGTATCATAGCTTTGGTTCCAAGTAAGAATAACAATATGTCTCTCCCACTGAATGCAGCCATAAAACATGGACAGAATGCATGGAACAAATATTTTAAAACTCTGAAAAGTAAATGGTAGTAGATGAACGAAGTAAGAACAGAATTTGAAATCCACTGTATTAGCAGAGAGTTTAAACTTAGGACGAAACCAAAACACACACAAAAAAAGACCTCCAGGAGAAGCCATTTATTTTTGGTTCAAAAAGTAGGAAAAGAGACTCTTAATTTTCAAAGAGAGGGAGAGAAAATTCCCCATTTATCCTTTTTTTTTCTTTTCTTTTCTCCATTTTCTCACATCCCAGCCCCCAAGCAATCCCAGAGCTCCAATATAAAGAGCTATGATCCCAAGAGAGTGGGGGAAATCCCAGTTGCTTTTTTTTCTTTCTCTGTCCTACTGCTGCTTGGCACTGAACACAAATACAGTCACAGGAAGCACAGAGCAGGGTTAACTAAAGTCTCAACTTTCCAGCCAGAGAACCACCAAGGGGAGCCCTAGCAAAACAGAAAGTACCACAGAAATCACAAAAAGGGAAGAGCTCGGAAGAACAACCCAATAAACTTTTTTATAAACTCCTGGGCGCAGCCCCTGGCAGCACATGCACAGATCATACCTAACACAGCCGAATAAACACCTCTGAGATCTGAACTACAGGAGATACCACTGCCCAGGTCTTATACTGGCCACCTGTGGCACGTACACAGGTTATAGCCAACTAGCACTGCAAGGCCTTTGAAAATGGAGCTCACACTGAAACTACAACCTATAGAAGGCTGGTCAGAACTTTTGGCATGAACCCAAATAAACTGATTGCCTGCTAAAACAAAATATCAACATCCTCCATAGACTTTACACAAGACCTAGAGTTTCATAACACAATATTTTAAACAGTCCAGGTAACAATGCAAAATTACTGAGCATACAAAGAGCTAAGAAAATCTCAACTCACATGGGAAAAGACAATCAACAGACACGGATTTTGAAATTAACACACAAACACGTTAAAGTGACTACTATAAAAATGCCATAGAAATATGAATACCCTCAGATCAGTAATCTAAGCTTCCATATTAATCAATTAGAAAAAGAAGAGAAAAACAAATTCAAAGCATGCAGAAGTCATGAAATAATAAAGATAAAAGGAGAAATCAAAGTGACAACAGGAAAACAATATACAATGTGAACAAAATAAAAATCTGGTTCTTTGAAAAAGTTCAATAAAACTTATAAACCTCTAGAAAGACACACAGAAAGAGAAAAGACATAAATTACCAACACCAAAGAAAAAAGAAAAATTGGGACTTCCCTGGTGGCACGGTGGTTAAGAATCCGTCTGCCAATGCAGGGGACATGGGTCCAAGCCCTGGTTCAGGAAGATCCCACATGCCGAGGAGCAACTAAGCCCGTGCGCCACAACTGAGCCTATGCTCTAGAGCCTGCGAGCCACAACT
Organism: Balaenoptera ricei; assembly: GCF_028023285.1. Lineage (NCBI taxonomy): Eukaryota > Metazoa > Chordata > Mammalia > Artiodactyla > Balaenopteridae > Balaenoptera > Balaenoptera ricei. The sequence goes on along the minus strand of NC_082640.1, from coordinate 84,198,650 downwards.
ACTGAGCATGCGCACCACAGCTACTGAAGCCCACGCACCTAGAGCCTGAGCTCTGCAACAAGAGAAGCCACAGCAATGAGAAGCCCGTGTGCTGCAACAAAGAGTAGTCCCCGCTCACCGCAACTAGAGAAAGCCCGTGTGTAGCAACAAAGACCCAACGCAGCCAAAAATAAATTAATTAATTAATGAAAAATAAAAAGATAACTTTAAAAAAATTTTTTTTATTTTAAAAAATAAAAAAGAATAAAAGAAAATACCAGTACTAATCTTGCAAACATTAAAAAGATAATAAAATACTATAAACAACTTTATACACATAAACATGACAGTGAAATAGAAAAAAAAAAAAAGACTAATTCCTCCAAAACCAGAAACTACAAAAACACACCCAAAATGAAATACGTTACCTTAATAGTCCTTTAATTGTTAAAGAAATTGAATGCGTAGATAAAACCCTAAAATTCTGTGCAACTGAAACTAATATTGTAAATCAACTACAGTTCAATTTCTTTAAAAAAGACCTTCTGAAACAGAAAAGTCAACACCCAGATGATTTCACTGGAAAATCCTACTAAAATTTACAAAATGACACCAATTCTACCTGATCCGTGACAGAAAATAGAAAAGGAAGGAATACTTTCAAACTCATTTTATGAAACCAGCATTACAATTATACCAAAACCAAACAAAACCAATATGAGGGGAAAAGACAATGGATCAAGAATGAACATAGATGCAAAAACACTCAACAGAATATTAGCAAATCAAATCTAGCCCTATATAAAAAGGATAATACACACCATAACCAAGTGGGGCTTATACCAAGGCTGATTTTATTTGCAAAAAATCAATCAATGTAATCTACCACACTAACAGTTTAAAGAAGAAAAAAAATCACATGACCATATCAATGAAAATAAAACATTTGACAATATTCAAGATGACTTCATGATAAAAACTTCCAGCAAAAAAGGAATATAAGGACATTTTTTCAATCTTATAAAGGGCATACACAAAACAAAACAAAATGTAGGACTAGTCAGTGCAGTAAGTACAATAGAGTAAATTAGACATGACTTAAGATAGGATTAGCAGGACTTCCCTGGTGGTCCAGTGGTAAAGAATCTGCCTTCCAATGCAGGGAACATGGGTTCAATCCCTGGTTGGGAAACTAAGATCCCACATGCGTTGGGGCAACTAAGCCCCAGCGCCACAACTACTGAGCCTCAGCTAGAGAGCCTGCATGCTGCAAACTACAAAGCCTACACACTCTGGAGCCCACGTGCCACAACTAAAGAGAGAAAACCCACAGGCCACAACTAGAGAAGCCCTGAGTCGCAACGAAAGATCCCACATGCCTCAACGAAGATCCTGAGTGCCACAACTAAGAGCAACTAAGACCCGAAGCAGCCAAACAAACAAACAGAGAAAGGATTAGCAAATGGATTAGAAAAAACCAATTAGAATTCTAAAAAGGATGAAAAGAAAATACAGTAGAGAGGGTTTTAGACATAGAACTAAAGGGAAAAGGTCTAATATATATATATATATATTTTTTTTTTGGTTGCATTGGGTCTTCGTTGCTGCGAGCAAGGGCTACTCTTCGTTGTGGTGCATGGGCTTCTCATTGCAGTGCTTCTCTTGTTGTACAGCACGGGCTCTAGGCCCGCAGGCTTCAGTAGTTGCAGCACGCAGGCTCTAGGGCATGTGAGCTTCAGTAATTGTGGTGTGGGGGCTCAGTAGTTGTGGTGCATGGGCTTAGTTGTTCCGTAGCAATGTGGGATCTTCCCGGACCAGGGCTCGAATCTGTGTCCCCTGCATTGGCAGGCGGATTCTCAACCACTGCGCCACCAGGGAAGTCCTAATGTATTTAATATATTAGTCTCATGAGGTCAATGGGGCAGAGACAATATTTGAAGAGCTATTAGCTGAAAATTTTCCAGATTTGATGAAATACATCAACTCACAGATTCAAAAATTTCAAAAGTCCCAAACAGGATTAAAAAAAAAAAAAAAAAAAAAGGACACCTAGACACAACACAGTAAAACACCAGAAAGACAAGAAAAACCTTACAAGCAGCTAGAGGGAAAAAAATTAAAATACAACTTCTAAAGAAGCAACAAGCTGGCAGCTGACTTCTCAACACAAACAGTGGAGGCAAGAAGATAAAGGAGTGATATCTTCAAGATGCTGAAAATACTGCCATCCTCAACCTATGCAACCTAAGCAAAAATGTCTTTCAAGAATGAAACACAAAAGGGACTTCCCCGGTGGCCCTGTGGTTAAGAATCCGCCTTCCAATGCAGGGGACACTGGTTCGATCCCTGGTCGGGGAACTAAGATCCCACATGCCGTGGGGCAACTAAGCCTGCACGCTCTAGAGCCCGCACACCACAATTAGAGAGCAGACACACACACAATGGAATATTACTCAGCCATAAAAAACAGAATGAAATAATGCCATTTGCAGCAACATGAATGGACCTAGAGATTATCATACTAAGTGATGTAAGGCAGAGAGAGAAACACAAATATCACATGATATCACTTATATGTGGAATCTAAAAAAAAAAAAAAGATACAAATGAACTTATATACAAAACAGAAATAGACTCACAGACACAGAAAACAAACTTATGGTTACCAAAGGGGGAAGGGGAGGCAGGGATGAAGTAGGAATTTTGAATTAACATATAAAATAAACAAAAAGGACCTACTCTATAGCATAGGGAACTATATTCAGTATCTTGTAATAACCTATGATAGAAAAGAATCTGAAAAAGAATATACATATATGTATAACTGAATCACTTTGCTGTATACCTGAAACACTATAAATCAACTGTACTTCAATTTTAAAAAAATTTTTAATAAATAAAAATAAATTAAAAATAGCTTTGTGGTATGCAGGTAATGTAAGTCTTAAGAATATAATACATTCTTAAATGTATATATTAGAAAAAGAGGCTGGAATGTTTATCTCAACAAATTAAGAAGAAAACAGCAAAACTAATCCAAATAAAGCAGAAAGAAGGAAATAATAAATCAAGAATAAGAGTTAATGAAATAGAAAATAAATATATAACAGAAAGAACTAGTAAAGTTAGAAGTGGGTTATTTTAAAAGATTAATTAGGTTGATAAACCTCTACTGAAGGAAAAGAGGAGCCACAAATAACTAATGATAGGAAAGAGAAAAGAAGCAATATAACAGATGCTGCAAACCTTAAAAAGATAGTAAGAGGTCGCTGTGAACAATTTTAAATTAATAAATTTGAATATCTACACAAAAGAATAAATTCTTACAAAACTAACTACCCAAAACTCATTCAGGAAAAAAATACAGATAAGCATTCTGAAATCAAATAAGCCTCCTCCATGAGGCCTCTGTCCACTTTACCAAAATGGTAAGAGGGGTTATCTCTGGATTGTACAATTACAAATGATTTTATCTTTGTTCTACATTTTTCAAACTATCTACAAGGGCATGTGTTACTTTTTAAATTTTAAGGGGAGAAAAAAGAACTTGGAGCCTCAGGTTCCGGTCTTTGTTTTTTCTCTCTCATTGAAGTATAGTTGATTTACAATATTATGTTAGTTTCAGGTGTAGAGCACTGTGATTCAGTATTTTAATGGAGTATAATCTACAATTATAGGTTATACTCCACTAAAAGTTATTACAAGATAATAGCTATGATTCCCTGTGTTTTACAATATATACTTGTTGCTTACCTATTTTATATATAGTACTTTGTATCTCTTAATCCCATTCTTCTAATTTGCCCCTCCCTCCCTCCTTCCTTCCCTCTCCCCTTTGGTAACCACTAGTTTGTTTTCTATATCTGAGTCTGTTTCTGTTTTGCATATCATTTGTTTACATTAATTTTTAGATTCCACATATAAGTGATATACAGTATTTGTCTTTTTCTGACTTATTACACTAAGCATAGTATTCTCTAGGTCCATCCACATTGCTACAAATGGCAGAATTTCATTCTTTTTTATGGTTGAGTACTATTCCATTGTGTATATATGTATCACATCTTCTTTATCCATTCATCTGTTGATGGACACCTGGGTTGCTTCCGTATCTTAGCTATTATAAATAGTGCTGCTATAAACATTGGGGTGCAGGTGTCTTTTCAACTTAGTGTTCTCATTTTTTCTGGATATATACTCAGAAGTGGAACTACTGGATCATATGGTAGTTCTATTTTTAGTTTTTTGAGGAACCTCCATACTGTTTTCCATAGTGGCTGCATCACCATTTACATTCCTACCAACAGTGTACAAGGGTTCCCTTTTCTCTACATACTCTCCAACATGTATTTGTAGACTTTTTGATGATAGCCATTCTGACAGGTGTGAGGTGATATCTTGTTGTTTTTATGTGCATTTCTCTGATGATTATCAATGTTGAGCATTTTTTTATGTGCCTGTTAGCCATCTGTATGTCTTCTTTGGAAAAAAAAGTCTATTCAGGTCTTCTGCCCGTTTTTTTTTTATCGGGTTGTTTGTTTTTTTGATATTTTTTTTTTACCTATATATTTTGGAAATTATCCCCTTGTCAGTCATATCATTTGCAAATATTTTCCATTCCACAGGATGTCTTTTCATTTTGTTGATGATTTCCTTTGCTGTGCAAAAGCTTTTAAGCTTAATTAGGTCCCATTTGTTTATTGGTTCCAGTCTTAATGCTGCCACAGGGTCTGCTGTGTAGCTTTGATTAAATCCTTTAATTCCTAGATCTGAAATGCCTATACTAGATCTAAACCGTAAAACATTTCATTTCATATACCAATTTAACATACAAGATGGATATTAATCCTTCCATTTCAAAAAAAATTGTCGTTTCTATATATCAACCACATGCAACTGGCACTATTAAATACTGCCAGAAAGAAGGGCTATTGTTCAACTACTTTACCAAGTTAACTAGTTTATAGCTTAAAACAACATACACCAACAGTGTACAACAGTGCATATTTAATAGCTGGTTTGCCTTAGAGGGTATGCACAATGCCTAGGCGCTCAAATATTTTTTGAATCAAGGATGACCAGAAAGTTAGGCTAAACAAAATTCTACTAGGAAAAGGAAACTTTCCTTTTTACTTTCTATATTTCAACATTGTTTGAATTATGAGTTTTTCACAATGTAGATATTACATTAATAATGTTAAAACAAAAAATTGAGTTCTTTATGGTTTTTGTTTGCTTTTTGGTTTTAATGGCCAAATTGGGCTTTTGATTATAGAAAATTTTTCCAGCATAAAATGATAGCCATGTTTAAATGTTCCATTTGTCTATGTATTAGCATATTCTTCCTTTTTTTTTTGCCCGCGCCCCACAGCTTTCCCCGACCAGGGATTGCACCCTCATCCTCAGCAGTGAAAGCACGGAGTCCTAACCACTGGACCACCGGGGAATTCCCAACATTCTTAAAATTACTTTCTAAAGAAAATCTTGCTTCTAATCAAGAATACTCCTTTGGCTGAGTTCAGTTTACCCCCAGGTGGGGCAACCACCTCAATCATGTCTTTGTCAGGCTCCTCAATTTTCAATTCCAGGCCCAGCTCAGCTATTTTTTAAAACCTGTAACTCTTAAAATAAAAAATCTCTACAGTCCAGGTATTAGGTTAATCTCTAATTTTTTCTGTATTATGAAAGTCGTTCAAAAGCAAAATTGTGAAAATTTTAGAACTGCTTAATAGGCACATAATCTGTCAATTCCTCTCAATACATTAATGTGCATCCTTAGATTAAACCAGACCAGCAAAGCTTTATACCTGGATTGTATTCTCTTAGCTCTCCTTGTCCCCATCCTATAAAATTCATTTATCTAAATATGGCCTAATGCCATTGACCTATATCAAAAAGTACTGTAAAAAACAGCCTTATAAAAGTGGTCACCATATTTACTCTAAGGATGTTGAATATTACACTAAGCACCCTTTCCATTTATTAATTTATTGGGTACTATTTTGTACCCAATAAATTTTTGTTCTAGGTGCTAATGAAATAGCAGTAAAGGGTACTGAAGGTACTCAGGTCTTTTCTCTGAGTGAAAAAAGAAGTCATTTGAAAGTTCTGAATGAGAGACTAATAAGATCTGATTTATACAGTAACAGGATCATTCCACTATTATGTTGAAAATAAACTGAAGAAGTATAAGACTAAAGGCAGACAAGGCAAGGAGACCTGCTAAGAGCCTATTGCCATAATCTTGGAAAGAGATGATGGTGTCCTGGACCAGGGTGGTAGCAGCACAGGTGATAAGTGGACAGATTCTGGATGCATTTTGAAGGTATAGCCAACAGAAGTTGCCAACATTAGATCCGGGGTGTAAATGAAAGAAAACAGTGAAATATTCCAAGGGAACTGGGGAAAAAAAAAAAAAGGTAAGGTAGCCATTTACTGATTTAGAGAAGGCTGGAGGAAGAGAATGTTATGAGACAGCTATTAGACATTCAAAAGGGAGATGTCAAAGAAAAGCTGGATACAGAAATCTGAAATCAGGCTAAGAAGCAGTACTTAAGGGAAGTAAACGACAACCAGGAGAGCTAAGTAACGAAACTATTTCAATGAGGAAGAAAAAGCAATTTTACAGGACAGAAAAGGAGAAACTGTTAGAGCAATGCCCCTGAGTAGATAAGAGGGGATGGGACCTGGGATATTGGGGTTTCTCACAACTGCAGCAGTATTGACATTTTAGGCTGAGTAATTCTTCATCGTGGGGAGCTGTCTTGCACATAATAGGATGTTTATCAGGATCTCTGGCCTCTGCCCACTAGATGCTAGTCCTTCCCTACAACCTTGTCAACAATCAAAAATGTCTCCAGACACTGCCAAACGTCCCAGGGGACAAAATCACTCCCAATTTAAGTTCATCGGTACCAATGGAGGAACTGGCCTTTCCTGGAAACACTGACAATTCATCCATATAAAAGATGCTATGGTTAGAGTACATGATAATAATTTGAATCTCCTTCTGATTAGATCCTCCTAAGTACAGATATAGTCAAGGCCAGAGAAGACATGAGGAAGGTGCCAGCATATAACAAAACCGAAGTCATTACTCCTAGGAAAATGTCAGCATTTTGTTATTGAAATGAAGCGACCATATAAGCTATGTGTGTCTTTGAACTTAGTCTAAGCCAAAACTTTTATGTTTTGGGGGAGGGGAGGTCCAATCTATGCCCCCTTGCATAATGCCCATATAGTTTCAGGTTTCCTGGGTTTTTTCTAAAATCACAAGAGGAAAACGTCATGACTTAGTATGAATTAAATTAAATATTATTCCTGAGTGGGCTCAATTTTTAGAGGAATAGCCCTAAAGGAACACATCTCCAATGATAATCTAAGAGGATGACATTTATGCCTTTCAAATCACCCCACCAAATTATCGTGTAGTGTTTAAAGGAGTCTGGTTCTATTCAGTGACCCCTTTATACCTAGTGTCTTCTCCATCAAAGAGATATAAGCTAACCATATTTTTAGGTGTTTAGGATGGAGGGAAAGGGGAGCATTAAAGGAGCCCTTAGCAATCATGAAATGAGAAAGTTTGAGAATAAAAGCACAGTCAATTGGTTTCACATATTATACGTCAAGTGTCAGGGTTACATGAGCTATCTCTAAGAGAAAGAAAATACAGTCACACCACCTGTGAAAGTTGCACCTGCTTCCCTGCTTCCTCAATAACAAGTCCTATCCTGTTATATCATAAATTAGAGTTCCAGAGCAAAAATAAAATGAAAAAGGATTCTACAAACTCAAAAAGATTGAAAACCCTAAAACTTCTATTAAAATATTTGGTTTCCAAACTTGTTTAAAAAATAAGCCACAAGCTAGAAGAGCCTTACTGAATCTGAATTACAGATATTCTCTATTATTATCCCCTTTTAAACACTGCCTTGCTTTCTATCACTGAAGGAAATTAAATTGGTCAGGCATGACTTGTTTTTCCACTGCGCCATTACGGCTGTAACCCAACATCCTATACTCTTTTTGATGATTAAATACTGAGACTCTGATTTGTTCTAAAAGTTTCTCAAGATCCAAATTAAGATACTGATTATAATTTCTTCTTTTAATTGAAGTATTTACATACTTACAATGTTGTTAGTTTCAAGTGTACAGCAAAGTGATTCAGTTATACATATGTATGTATATATTCTTTTTCAGATTCTTTTCCATTATAGGTTATTACACGATATTGAGTATCATTCCCTGTGCTCTACAGCAGGTCCTTGTTGTTTACTTATTTTATATATAGTCGTGTGTATGTTAATCCCAAACTCCTCATTTTTCTCCCCCCACCCCCACTATCCCCTTTGATAACCATAAGTTTGTTTTCTATGTCTGTGAGTCTATATCTGTTTTGCAAATAAGTTCGTTTGTATCAATATTTTAGATAATTTCTAAAGTCATCCTTCAAATACTCAAAAAGCTAAGAACAGAAAGTAAAGGAGTAAATCTATTTAGTGGGTGGATGAACACCATCACCCTGGCCCATCTCCCACTCCGCACTGTACTCTGACAGTACCATCTACCAGATACTGAGGACACAATCATAAACAAGAGCCTCCTTCTCAACTGTGAGCCCGAAGAAGAACCACTACTTCACAAAGGCTCTGCATGGCTTAATCCCTGAGCCAGAAAGGAAGTCAGGCTCCCTGACTGTAAAGTCTGACCAACAATCTTGTACATACATACAAGTGGCGGGGCACAGAGACGCTAGACCCATATCCTCACCATAGTCACTTTATGTTTCTGGTCCATTTTCTCTTTTGCCCCTTGGAAATCTCTAGAGAGGTCTGTATAAATGCCATCCAAGGTCTGAATAGTTAAAGAGAACCTAATTTAAGAACCTCATTTTACAGATGAAAAACCTAAAAAGTTTCAGCGATTTGGCCAATGTCATATAAGTAGTTGGTCTCTGACTTCCCATTTCTGAGGAGGCATTATTTGGGGTTATACCAGAGTTTCAGGGTAGCTGCTAGGAGTCTTCTCACTCTAGAAGGCAGGCTAATTAACAATCTACCTAGGGACATAAGTAAAAACTTATAGAACCTCATATTCACCTACAGGCTGACACCAAACACAAGGCCACACACTCTAAAAGATACCAATTTAAATAAACAAGAAGCTACTCTCCAAGAATAAATGGGCCAATTTCTCTTGGGAAACAAGCCTGTTCTAAATTCTTCACTTCTGTCTTTCCCTTTATTCTCAGCATAGGATGTCAATAGGTAAAGTCATTATACCTATTGATAACCAGCCAGTACAAAAGCATTTTTCTGTCCAACTCTCCAATTCCCCTGGCCAAAAGTGATCTCTTATTCCTTCTGAATTCCCACAAGAATTTAAGTGCCTCAAAATACCACACAGCTGAACTGCTGTGGTTAAGTATATGTCTTAACTCCCCTAGTAGATAGATTACCAGTTTCCTAAACTTTTTTAATAAACTCCCTGAAATCCGGGCTATTATTTTGTTGTTCTTTTTATTTTTTTTTTTAACTCCACAGAGCCACAGACATCCATGTGTTCAACAAACATTTGTAAATGTATAAACAAGCTGATTATTTTCAAAGTTCGGTGTTGCCATAATTCTAGGACTAGAATGTTATTATGCTACAGTAGAATTAAAATATATCTAAATGCCCAAAAAAAGAGTTAATATATGACATATATAACATGTAACATAACATTATCTTCTAACTTTTAAATAAATGTTTTTTCATTCATTTCATTCACTACTAGAAAAAACAAAAACAACAAAAGTCAAGAATGTCAGAATACAAATATATTTTCCTAAAAAGCTAAGGGTAATGTTTGCAAATCATATTTTTCAAAATTCTAACAGTATTCGCTACTTATTAAAGAAGCCCTGTGGGTTTTTTTTTAAGTCCTGTGTTTTGTTTTGTTTTTTTAATCACTTTTGTGAAGGAATAGTCACCCAATAATGTATCCTTTATATCACACCACTCCTTGGCTTTTGTTGTTCTTACCATCTAGAAATGCCTAATACTACTCTGTCTTTCCAAGTGTCAATCTTCCATGAAATCTTTTATCTTCCCAACTACATGTGATCTCTTTCATCTGACTTACACTGTAATTATGTACATCATTTTTTTCTCTCTGCCGGTATATTATAAGCCCCCTGAAAGTGGAAATGAGTTACTAATTTTTGTAAACTTTTTTCATCAATGTGTTGAATTCATATCAGAATGGAGTAACATCAACTGCCTCTATATGTCTGAAAATATAGTCTGTACCCCTTAGGTGAAAAAAATACTTTAATTATATTAATAATCATCATGTACCATCACTATTTTAATTAATATTCTAATGCTTACAGAAAAGTAAAATAAAAAAAAACTAAGGACTATTTTCAGAAAGTAATAAACAACATAAATAAGGAGAAATTTAAACTATCTGTTGCATTAAGCCTTAAAACATCCACTTACCTGTAAGAAGGTAGTTGGAAATGTCTCGATGGCAAAATAAACTACAACAAAGCTCATACATCAACCTTGGACTACCTGGGACCTGACTTATTACAGGATAACAATATTTCCCAGAACTTAGATCTTACATTGAAAAGAACAGAATGATCAAAAGGTGATACTTATACAAGTGTATTTATAAAATTACAATTGAGTGTTTTAAAAAACTCCTGACTGCCAAAACACAAGTGAAAACCATCACATGCTAGCGCTAAAAGTGCTAGCACTAAAAGTACTCATCACTGGGTTTGTCCACTACCAACTGCATCACCATGTCAACACAGTAGAGATCGTGCCCTGACAACATAACCAAGCAGACATTCACTGCCCAGCCGATCACACCACCACCACCCACCACCTCCCATGCACAGTGCAATATATATATATATAACAGACTGTTTTTCAATTACAGTGTCATGAACACTTCAAAATTCTTTTAGAACAATTCCTTTTCAAAAACTTTGCTTATAGACTCTGAAATAAATGATCTGCCCTATTTTGAAAAGGTCCTCAGGTTACCACTGGCTAGCTCCAAGACAGTCTTACCTTCTACACTGGCCATGTCCAGACCTTCCCCACATATACACACCCTTCAGAGCAAGAACTCTGACAGGAAAGAAACATACTACAGAGAAAAGCCCACCAGATGAGAAGTCACAAGACCTCCATTCCAGTCCCGGCTGGTCCTCTTGCTAGTCATCTGACCCAGAACTAAAGTTTTTTCATCTGATTGCTATACAAATCAAATGGCACGCTCTACATAAAGGAGTTTTACCTTTTTTTTTAATTTCATTTTTACTATACTAACACAGGCATTGAAATAATTGTTAGCTGATTCCTGAGTACTTGAAAACAACTTGTTCTCATTTTTTTCAAGCAACTCTGTTCTTCAGAGTCCAAAAGGACATTTCTAGTTCAAGGCAACATTATAACTGGATCAGTGCATTCAAAACTAAGATATTGGGACTTCCCTGGTGGTCCTGTGGGTAACACTCCATGCTCCCAATGCAGGGGGCCAGGGTTCGATCCCCGGTAGGGGAACTAGATCCCACATGCATGCCACAACTAAGAGTTCACATGCCGCAACTAAGAAGCCCACATGCCGCAACTAAGACCAGGCACAACCAAAATAAATAAATAAATATTAAAAAAAAAAAACTAAGATATTAAAATGAGATGGTGTGCAACATGGGTGTGTAAATGCCAAAGGGCCAAAATAATCAGTGTCACAGGCAGGCATCCTAAACCAGGTAAATTTTGAGTCATTATTTGGGAAAACAAAAAGCAAGGATTCTCTTGTTGCAACATAAAAATGTAGGCTAGAGTGAGAAGATTGATATGTCTACAGCAGAGGGGCCAAGATGAGGAGTATATATAATCAAATGTAAAGTCAAAGATGGCAGAAGAATATCTGACAAATTTAAATTTCACACCACAGCTCTTAGAAACAACTACATATTCTTCAGCCAAGAATGATATGGTGAAACGCTATTTGAAGATTATTATACCAGCAGCTGTGTGGAGGATGAACTGAAGTGATCAGAGATGTCAGGAAACCAGTTTGGAAGTTTTTAATATTAAGTAATACAAATAAGGTTCTAAAATAAGCTGGTAACTAAGGACATGAAAAGGGGTAAATCTGGTAGTCACTGCAGAGAGTCAGCTAGATTTGGTGACAGGTTGAAAGAGGGAGGTGGAAAAGATCTGAAAATGATTCCAAGGACCTGGTCATGGGCGGCCTACAGCATAACCACACCTGTGCAGCACTAATGGTTCTGGCACTGGCTTTTCCAGGCTGCACCTGAACCTGTTTAGCCCTATATACCAGCCTCACAATGAGACACCACTCTACCTTAGATGGAAACAGAAAACTACCACGACCATAATAGTGTGGAGATAACCCATAAACCAAGATTCCAGATTCATTTCTTGATGGAGAAAGCCTGTTCTTCTAACCCTGGGAAACCTCCTCCCCACATACACAACTAGGGGAGAGGGAAATTTCTTCTCTCTATGCCCCCCAAATTGTCTACACACTTGAAGCCCAAGCTCAACACTATATGGATCTTTTAGGTCACAAGTACACAAAACACAGATAACACCATTGATAGGGATAGGTGTTAACAATATAAGTCAGGCAAATTATATTTTTTAAGGGTTCATTCTAAACTGGTACAAAGCCAAGTTGATTACATTTAAAATTAAAATGGCCAAAAAGCAATCTTATGGGGTTATTTCTAATGTATCACAATGATAGATAAATTCTGCTCCTGAACGCACTGTGCTACATAATGATTCTGCAGTTTTGCAGGAGCTTTTCTTATTTCTGCAGCTTTAAAAACATGCTACTGGAAAGCAGACATCAGATCAGAGTGTTTCCCTTGTCTAAAAAGCATACCATTATGCTATTTCCAATTTCATCAAGGAGAATGGTTATTAATAACAATGTTTATTTAATCGAGGTCTAATTGTCTACAGTTCCTTCCGAGGAGGACCATGTCTAAATTTAACACAAAAAAGAAACTCATGTTAATCCATGGGAGTCTCTCTGTGGGTAAATGAAGCTCTAGAGCTTGGTTGGAATTGGCTATACTAACAACATTCCATTCTCAAAAGGATTAATCCATCCAAGCTCCTTGAGAAACATGTCTATTTCATCCAGATTTTTAAGAGGTTCTAACACATTATCGTTTACATACACTTTAATCTCACAAACAGGAAAAACACTGTCATAAAATTTTCACATTGCGCTATCTTTAAAACAAACCAACCAGCCTACCTTGCAAACGGATTAAAATATTATCTAGGGAGGTTACCAAACCGTGATCTCGTGATAAATAAGAGCTCTCCAGGCCACTGTCACTCTAATTATTCCATTCCAAATTTCTCGGAGGCAGAGAATGAATTTTTCCATTTTCTTGTTGGGATTAAGATTCTGCATATCAGGAGGTACGGAGGGCTGGGCTTAAAGCCACCTGCTCCAGCGGCTCCTCAATGCCCTAACACAACGGGCAGGGGGAGCCAGGCGCAGCATCGCCTCCACGCTCCGAGACGAGACAAGACCGAGTCTCTGCGCCTCCATGCCGAGAGCAGGTGCGAAACGGACGCAGGTGAGAAACGGACGCTCTGGGCTTTCAGAGGTTTCACCTTCCTCCACCGCAGACCCAGGGCCATCCTAGGAGAGGAACCGTCTGGTGCAGTCACCCCCGGGGCCCGTTTGCTGAGGGCGGACAGTGCGGTGGATTCCTAAACCTCTCCCCTGACTGGCAATTTCCTACAGCAGCCGCAGGAATCACAGTCCCACGGCCCGCCCCGCTAAATTGGGGTGCAAAGGGGACTCGGGTGGGGCCTACCAACACCTCGCAGCCTCCCGGGGAGCTGTGGGCCGGGGACAGGGGGTCTTGGCCCCCGCGTAAAGACCGCGGTCACTCCCCCTTGGGCTCCCGGACACCGCTCACCGTGAAGGGGACATCCTCGACGCTGCCCACGGAATAGCAGTTGTCTCCAGGGTTGACAGCTCCGGTGAGGACCTGATGCAGATGCATCTCCGGAGCCCCGGCTGGCCAGGCGAACGCACTAGAGACTCAACGAGCCCCGCTCCCGGCCCTCCTCCGCCCGCGAGAGCGCTTCCCGCTCCGCCTCCCTCGGGACCCACCCCGCCGCGGCTCGGGCTTAAGGCCTCGCCCCCCTTTTGCCTTCCCCCCGCCTGGTCCCAGCCATGGGAGCTCCTCGACCGCCGCCGCCGCCGCCGCCGCCCGGATCGCCGCTCGGCTGCGGAAGTGCCCGGATGCTCCCACTGCCTGCTGCACCGGCGCACAAATGCGGGAGGAGGGCAAGGGTGCTTATGAAGTGGGGGGAGCGGAGGGGGAGGGGCTGGGGAGCGCGCGGCCGGGCGCGTGCTGGAAGGGACGCTCCACCCGAGGGAGATGGGCGGCGCGCGCGTCCACCCTCGGGGCAGCGTCGGTCGACTGGAAGGGTAAACCCCTCCTTCCGCTGCTAAACCCTTAGCTCAGTCCTCCCCCGCCCCGCGTTTGCGCGTGCGCGCGCAGAGGTTTCCAGGGCAATTGCGCGCGCCGCGCGGATCCTTGTCCCAGGATTGCGCGCGCAGAGGTGCGGGAATTCCCTTGGAGCCTCCAGACTGAGGCCGCTGGGGGCGGTCGCGGGGGTGGCCGCAGGGCGGAGCGGAGGTCGCTCCGGGCCAAGCCGCAGTCCCACTCCGGAGACTCACAGCCAGTAGGCTTCGATGAGTCTTTAATCCATTACCAAGTATACTGCATGATGGTCAGTGCAGTTGACTTCAGGAGGACACCCGTCAGCGGAAAATTCACCTCGGGAAATCTTAGATCCCTTAGGGCTTTTTTCAAGTACAGTGCATAAGATATTTTACTTTATGTAAACAATAAAAACATCTTGCAACTGTGTAGAGAAGCCGTACTCCCCTAACAGCAAATTATTTTGTTCCCACCTTTTGTGACGGTTGTTCTAGACAGCGAAAGGGCCCCCTGGAATGAGTGACTCCTCTAGGCTCTTTTTTCATGCGCGGTGTCATAGATTCTCACAGAATCGCCTGATTTTTCCAGACTGCTAACCTTTGATACAAGGATCAGATCCCTGCTCCAGTTCAATTCGTCACAGGGCTTTGAGCCTATACTGTGTGTGATTAAGTCACTGGGGCAAGGAAGTAGAAGGAACTAAGTTACAACTATCTATAAAAACAGGCAGAATGCGAAAAGTGTTAGGATTGAGACACAAAAGTCTATGCACCACAAAAGAGGAAGAATACTTTTGACTAAGGGGATGGGTAAAGTGTTATGGAGAGGCTGATATAAACGCTGCATTCAAATAGAGAAAATAGCCTGAGCTAAGGCTTAGAAGTGTGAAATGACAGGATGTGTTAGAGGAACAAGGATTAGATTAATGTTTAAGGCTGAAGATACATAGGGTGAGAAAAGGAATGGTAGTTAACAAGAGATGGATACAGCCAAGAGGTAGCTTGTGGCCAGCCTGAACATATAGAGGCTTGAATGCTCCACTAAGAAGCTTAGATTTCATTCCCCGTGCAGTGGGGGGGGGGGGGGGGGGGGGGGTGGCGGGGGGGGTCCATCAAATGCTTCTGAGCTTTAGGAAGGTGCTTTAGGAAGGTGACTCCGCATCAATGTGAAGAATATTTAGAAGAGTGGGGAAGATTGCAGGCAAAGACCTGGCAGAAGTTGGTAATCTGCTGAGTGGAAGAAGGAATCAAAGATAATTCCCAATGACCTAGGGCATTTTCATTTTCATTTAGTGGCATAACTGTTCCCCCAGTCACCCAAACTAGAAACTGCAGAGCCAATTTCAGTCCCATTCTCTCTGTTGTCCATATCCAAGGATCCCTTTTCGAGGTCCCTAGTTCATGCCCTTCATCATCCCTACTGCCCTTTACCTTCATTTAGACCTCATCATGTCTCATGTAATTACCCTAAAAGCCTCCTAACTGGTTTGACTGCCTTCCAACTCTGTGCTCTCCAATCCATCCACAGCTCTGCGGCCTGAGAAACCTTTTTAAGGGAAAATTTCTCTGCTTAAAATCTCCACTCCCTACAGCTTCTGCCTAATCTTCCAGGTTTATCTCAGACTGTTCCCTCACACCCACTACGCTTCAGCCCCACAGAGCTATTTGCTATCTCCAAGGCATACTGTGTTCTCTTAATCTTCCCAGTCATTGCTCTTTGCTCTGTCTGAAATGCCCTCCTTGCCCTTGTTGATCTGACAAACCACAATTTAGTTTAGAAGTCACTTACTCAGTAAAACCTCTCTTGTCTAGCCCCAAACACCTTAAGGCTTCTTCCTCTTGAAACACACACATCACATAGCAATCTAAGTGTGGGTTTGTGTCTGTTTCTTCTACTAGAGTTGTAGATATTTCAAGTCAGGATCAGTATCTTATTTTCTCTGTGTCCCGGGTGCCTGAATCATAGTACTTTACTTGTACTGACATACAAGATTTTAAAGTGAATAAGACCACCCAATTTTTCATGAAAAATTTATGGGGTAAAAAAGAACCTGTTAGTATACATGTATTTATTTGTGTGTGTGAAAGTGTTTAAATGATTTTCAGTGGTTTTGTGGAAGTATTACATACTCATGTTAATGGAGTATACTATGTACAGTATATTGGGTTCTAGGAAATCACAAGTTCTGTATATTTAATTGTATACTACTAACCATGAATAAAGGTACTAAGCCACATTTTTTTTTAAATAGTGAAAATATTGCAGACAACAAAATGCACACACAAAAAATGAAGCCCCACACTATGCGTGAAGTACCATAAAGGCAAATACTGGTGCTGCATCTTGGTACTAGCAACTAAACAGCATGCCACAGTATCAAATAAATTTGGGGTAATTCCTATATATACAGCATGTATCAGTGAGAACTGGTATACAGCAAGCAGTTAGATACAATAAATTTAAATAAATTCCCTTATAAGAAGGAACAGGGACTTCCCTTGTGGCGCAGTGGTCAAGAATCTGCCTGCCAATGCAGGGGACACGGGTTCGATCCCTGGGCCAGGAAGATCCCACATGCCGCGAAACTACTGAGCCCACGTGCCTAGAGTCCATGCTCCACAACAAGAGAAGCCACTGCAATGAGAAGCCCACCCACCGCAACAAAGAATAGCCTCTGCTCACCACAACTAGAGAAAGCCCACACACAGCAACGAAGACCCAACACAGCCAAAAATAAATTAAAAAAAAAATTTTTTTTAAAAAGGAACAAAACATACAACAAATTAATAGATTTGAAGAAATTCCAACATCATGTTCATACATAAAGGCAGATATTTTACTAAACAGTAATACATGTTGAATAACAGGAAAAAATGAATATGATATAGAAGCTACTGTTTTAGTGAATAACAGCTGTATACTAAGAAATGAACACTGGGGACTTCCCTGGCGGCGCAGTGGTTAAGAATCCGCCTGCCAATACAGGGGACACGGGTTCGAGCCCTGGTCTGGGAAGATCCCACATGCCGCGGAGCAACTAAGCCTGTGTGCCACGGCTGCTGAGCCTGCACTCTAGAGCCCGCGTGCCACAACAACTGAGCCCACATGCTGCAACTACTGAAGCCTGAGTGCCTAGAGCCCATGCTCCGCAACAAGAGAAGCCACCGCAAGGAGAAGCCTGAGCACCGCAACGGAGAGTAGCCTCCACTCTCTGCAGCTAGAGAGGGCCCGCGCGCAGCAATGAAGACCCAACGCAGCCATAAATAAATAAATAAATAGATAGATAAATAAATAAATAGTTCCCTTAAAAAAAAAAATGAACACTGTTTCTAAGTGTCATAAAGACTTTAATCTTCACCCTCAAAACTTGAAACCCATATTTTCAAAGCTTGAAACCCATTGCTACTACTGGATTTTAGATGAGTCTCTTAATTTTCGACTTTTGCTGCATTAGATACTGAGTCAGGGACTTCCCTGGCGGTCCAGTGGTAGTTAAGACTCTGCGCTTCCACTGCAGCGGCACGGGTTCAATCCCTGGTGAGAAAACTAAGATCCCGCATGTTGCACGGGGCGTCCAAAAAAATTAGAACCCGAGTCAAGGAATTCCCTGGTGGTCCAGTGGTTAGGACTCCGTGCTTTCACTGCTGAGGGCCTGGGTTCAATCCCTGGTCGGGGAACTAAGATCCCACAAGCCACATGGCAGTGCAGCCAAAAAAAAAAAAAAACTGAGTCAAAAGCATTACCAAACAAAAACTTATACTCAGATTGTCAATAGGATTTTTAATTTCACATTAGTTAAACCATTTTACAATTGGCTCTCATTTTACAACATTCCATGAAGTTTTGGCCCATTCACACAGTTGTGAAATTGGAGGCCTCTTCCTTTTGGTATCAACTCAAAATCTGAAGCCTGCATGCACCTATACCTCTCTTCCCTCATGAATCCTTTAAATGACTTCTTGATAGCAACATCTCAAAGTTGCAACTGGCTGGTTAAGTCTCCTGGAAATACAGCCAAGCCTTTGCTGTCCAACCTGATCAACCAAAACTCATTCCAGACTAATATGGCAAGTTTCCTTAGTAGCCCACCCACTAGGACAATTTTACCACATTTTAACTGTCCACAGTCATTTCTTCCTTGTTCATCAACATTTTGCATGGACCTAAAAATAAAGTGGGGATTCTTTCTTCTGATCTGGAAATGACTTTCTTTTAAAAATTAGAAACAGTATCAGTTTTGTATCATTAACAAAATATTCCAATACAACTGTAAGGTATGGCTTCTCATGTCCACAACTTTCTGTTTTTGATTGAGGTATAATTGATATATATTAGTTTCAGGTATACAACATAAAGATTCACTATTTGTATATATTGCAAAATGATCACCACAGTAAGTCTAGCTAACATCCATGACTTCACATAGTTATGAAAATTTTTTTTCTTTTGATGAGAACTTTTAAGATCTCTTCCCTTAGCAACTTCAAATATGCAATATAGTATTATTAACTATAGTCATCATGCTGTACATTGCATCTCCATGACTTATTTATAACTAGAAGTCTACAAGTTTTAATAGTAACAAATATTGTACCTTTGGGGTTGGGTTTAATGGAACACTGGATGTCTGAGGTACTTAGTTTCCCAGCAGTAATCACATACTCATGTGCACTAGTTATCTATTACTGTGTAACCAATTACCCCAAAACTTAGTGGCTAAAATCAACAATAAACACAAAGTTTCTGTGCCTCAAGGATTCAGTAGTGGCTTAGTTGGGAGGTTCTGGTTCTGAGTGTCTCAAAATGTCAGCTAGATAATAAAAGAAGCTAGACACAAAAGACCACATATGGCATGATTCCATTTCAATTAAGTTTTCTGAAAAGGCAAATCTATAGACATAGAAAATAGATTAGTGGTTGCCTGGGGCTGGTGGTGGAATGGGAAGTAAATGCTAATGGGCATGGGGTTTCTTTTGGCATGATGAAAATATCCTAAAAATAGATTGTGGTCATGGTTACGCAACTCTGTAAATTTACTAGAAATCATTGAATTATGCACTTAAAATTAATGAATTTTATCATAAATAAACTGTAACCTCAATAAAGCTATCTAAAAAAGAAGTGTCAGCCAGGGCTGCAGTCATCTGAAGGCTTGACTGAGACTAAAGGACCCTCGTCCAAGATAGCAGACTCTCTGGCTGGCAAGCTGACCCTGGTAGCTGGAGGGAGGGAGGGGAGGGGAGGCCTCAGTTCCTCGCTATGTGGTCCTCTCCATAGCGCTACAAGACATAGCAGCTGGCTTCTCCAAGAGCAAGTGATCCAAGAGAGAGACCAAAGTGGAAACTGCAATGTCTTTTATAACCTGGCCTCAGAAGTCACACACCGTCACTTCTACCATATTTTATTAGATACACAGGCCAGCCATGATTTAGTGTGGGAGAATATTTCCCCAAAGAGTGAATACCAGGAAATGAGAATCACTTGGTGCCACCTTGGAGGCTGACTACCACACCCAGAACTCAAGGATTTTATTTTCAAGCGTTAAGGGGCATCATTTGTGTTGTTCTTCTTCTTACCTTCAGAGGTAATTGGAAGTTCTACTCGTAAATCTAAAATGCTGTAATGCTGACCTTTGATATGTCTGTTATCAGTTCTTTATTGGTGAACTATCGGTATGTTTTAAATATTGAATTTCCCAAGTGAGTCCATTTGTTTGATGGGTCTAATACCCATATTTTTAAATGTTTACTCTACTTGTGGAGACCTTACAGTTTTCTTACAGATGTCTCACACTTCTAAGAAGCTATTTTCTTTGGTTGATAGCAATGAAAGCCCTGACTCCCTCTACCAGTTCCTTTTGCAAAGTCTAATCACTAAGTCTGAAGTTGATGTAGTAGTAATGCCTTCATTGCTTTTGAGTCATAAGCTATAGTGGTAACATATTTTAATCTAAAATATCAAGGGAATGACCCTATTTAAGTTATCTATTGCTGTGTAACAAACCACTCTGAAATTTAGTGGCTTAAAACAATGATTTATTATTTCCTTTTTTTTTTTTTCTTTTTCATCTTTATTTCTTACTCTCTGTGGATTGAGTGGTGAGTTCCTCTGCTGGTTTCACTTGGACTCACTCATGCAGCTGCATCCAGCTGGAGGGGTCACCTGGGGTAGAAGGTCCAAGATGGATTTAAGGCTGGCAGTTGATGTTATTTGTTGGTTGGTATGCCTTGGTTTCCCCTCCATGTAGCCCTTCTCATCCTCCATAGGCTAGACTGACTGCCACAGCAGTCTTGGGTCCAGTCTTGAAGGTTACACGCAGAGTCACTTCCGCTACATTACTTGGTCCAAACAAGTCACAATGTCAGCACAGATTCAAGGGCTAGCGAAATAAATTCCACCTTTTGATGGGAGGAACAAAAAAGTCACATTGCAAAGGGTTATAGGAGGCATCGTTGTAGCCATCTTTGCAAACAATCTTTGTCATAGACCCAAACTTTACCTCTGATCATCTCTATAGCCTCTGATTTGTTATTTTTGCTTTGTTTTAATTAAATCCTTTTAATTAAGGATTTAATTTTCCATCCACTTGTAGGATGGAAAAACGTATATATTTGCTATGATGTCTTTCTCTGCTACAGGCAGCATCAAATTACTGTCTTCTTGGTGACTATACCTCAGAGTATTAGCTATTTAATTCACACCTTATGCCTTTAGTTTTTTTATCTCTAATATGGGTACATTGAACACAGGGCAATTTTTTTTTTTCTTTGGCTGCATTGGGTCTTCGTTGCTGCATTCTAATCCTATCTCATATTTTTAGCATTTTTTTAAATTCCTAAAGCCTGGCAAAGTGCCTGAACACAGTAGG
This sequence comes from Balaenoptera ricei, assembly GCF_028023285.1. NCBI lineage: Eukaryota > Metazoa > Chordata > Mammalia > Artiodactyla > Balaenopteridae > Balaenoptera > Balaenoptera ricei. Next base: position 84,177,285 of record NC_082640.1, on the reverse strand, counting down.
AACTCAAGAAATGTTTATTAAGCTAAGTAGTTATTAACTATATTGGGGGTACATTATGTAAACTGAGTTAGTAAAAATGTGACACATATTTTGGAACTCACATATCTTTCCAAGACCTCAGAAAACAAAATACTCCATCCTGTGGGGAGGGGCAGATTGTAGTTGTGGGGACAGAGGCTACTGGCATTGAGATAAGTAGTAAGGACTGAACAATAGTTGAAATTAGTTACCAAAGCTTAGGTATGGCCTGCTGAGTAGTACACGGACCATTCTGTGTCTCTGGAGAAAAGAATTCATATTGCTGGCGTGGGTCCTGAGAAAATAAGCCCTTAAATAGGGAGTAATAAGTTAATCTGGTCCTAGAGTTAGAGAATGAAATGAACTTAGGTTCTTCTGGTTGCTGGAGAAAAATCAATCATGCAAATATCCAGGCACTATGGTATTGAGATCACCAAGGACTGTACAGTACTCTTAAGGATGGGCCAAGACAGTCGGAGGACTGGGCCCCTTAACACTATACCCCTAAAGAGAGGTGAGAGGGGACAGGAATCAGCACTTCCTCATGGTGTCCCCTCCTGCAAGAAAGAATTCATATCTGAAGGCAGAAACAAGAAAGAAAGCTCAGGAGGGTCTAGCTCCAATGGTGATGGTAATAACAGTATGTATGTGCCAACGTGGGGGTGTGCTGACATGCATTAGGTACTAACCCAAAAACTGAAGTTCTAACTTAACTCTTCTTTTAATCTAGTTCTAAATGTTGCAAGCACATTTGTATAGGCATATTCCTGTGACCACGTGTGGAGCAAGACTATAAAAACTGTTCAAGGACGAATGTTCAGGATATATTAAGGTTTTATTATGTATTTTATTTTACTTTATATTATTTGTACCATAAATGCCACTTTTTACTGCTTTTTGAAGAAGGAGCCTGATATTTTCTTCTTTTTTTTTTGAATTTTATTTTTTTTTATTTTTATTTTTATTTTTATTTTTTAGAAAGATATATGCCATGCATTTCTTCTTTAGGTCTTTTTTTTTTTTAATTTCTTTTTGGCTGTGCTGGGTCTTCGTTTCTGTGCGAGGACTTTCTCTAGCTGCGGCAAGCGGGGGCCACTCTTCATCGCGGTGCGCGAGCCTCTCACTATCGCAGCCTCCATTGTTGCGGAGCACAGGCTCCAGATGCGCAGGCTCAGTAGCTGTGGCTCACGGGCCCAGTTGCTCCGTGGCACATGGGATCCTCCCTGACAAGGGCTCGAACCCGTGTCCCCTGCATTGGCAGGCAGATTCTCAACCACTGCGCCACCAGGGAAGCCTTTATTTTATTTTTTTATACAGCAGGTTCTTATTAGTTATCCATTTTATACATATTAGTGTATACATGTCAATCCCAATCTCCCAATTCATCACACCACCACCACCACCACCCCCGCCACTTTCCCCCCTTTGTGTCCATACATTTGTTTTCTACATCTGTGTCTCAATTTCTGCCCTACAAACCAGTTCATCTGTACCATTTTTCTAGGTTCCACATATATGCGTTAATATATGATATTTGTTTTTCTCTTTCTGACTTACTTCACTCTGTATGACAGTCGCTAGATCCATCCATGTCTCTACAATTGACCCAGCTTTGTTCCTTTTTATGGCTGAGTAATATTCCATTGTATATATGTACCACAACTTCTTTATCCATTCGTCGGTCGATGGGCATTTAGGTTGCTTCCATGACCTGGCTATTGTAAATAGTGCTGCAGTGAACATTGGGGTACATGTGCCTTTTTGAATTATGGTTTTCTCTGGGTATATGCCCAGTAGTGGGATTGCTGGTTCATATGGTAATTCTATTCTTAGTTTTTTAAGGAACCTCCATACTGTTCTCCATAGTGGCTGTATCAATTTACATTCCCACCAACAGTGCAAGAGGGTTCCCTTTTCTCCACACCCTCTCCAGCATTTGTTGTTTGTAGATTTTCTGATGATGCCCATTCTAACTGGTGTGAGGTGATACCTCATTGTAGTTTTGATTTGCATTTCTCTAATAATTAGTGATGTTGAGCAGCTTTTCATGTGCTTCTTGGCCATCTGCATGTCTTCTTTGGAGAAATGTCTATTTAGGTCTTCTGCCCATTTTTGGATTGGGGTGTTTGTTTTTTTAATATTGAGCTGCATGCACTGTTTATATATTTTGGAGATTAATCCTTTGTCTGTTGATTCGTTTGCAAATATTTTCTCCCATTCTGTGGGTTGTCTTTTCGTCTTGTTTGTAGTTTCCTCTGCTGTGCAAAAGCTTTTAAGTTTCATTAGGTCCCATTTGTTTATTTTTGGTTTTATTTCCATTACTCTAGGAGGTGGATCAAAAAAGATTTTGCTGTGATTTATGTCAAAGAGTGTTCTTCCTATGTTTTCCTCTAAGAGTTTTATAGTGTCTGGTCTTACATTTAGGTCTCTAATCCATTTTGAGTTTATTTTTGTGTATGGTGTTAGGGAGTGTTCTAATTTCATCCTTTTATATGTAGCTGTCCAGTTTTTCCAGCACCACTTATTGAAGAGACTGTCTTTTCTCCATTGTATGTCCTTGCCTCCTTTGTCATAGAGTAGTTGGCCATAGGTGCGTGGGTTTATCTCTGGGCTTTCTATCCTGTTCCATTGATCTGTATTTCTGCTTTTGTGCAAGTACCATATTGTCTTGATTACTGTAGCTTTGTAGTAGAGTCTGAAGTCAGGAAGTCTGATTCCTCCAGGTCCGTTTTTTTTCCCTCAACACTGCTTTGGCTATTCGGGGTCTTTTGTATCTCTGTACAAATTTTAAGATTTTTTGTCCGTTTCTTCCAGGTTGTCCATTTTATTGGCATACAGTTGCTTGTAGTAGTCTCTTAGGATGCTTTGTATTTCTGTGGTGTCCGTTGTAACTTCTTTTTCATTTCTAATTTTATTGATTTGAGTCCTCTCCCTCTTTTTCTTGATGAGTCTGGCTAAAGGTTTATCAATTTTGTTTATCTTCTCAAAGAACCAGCTTTTAGTTTTACTGATCTTTGCCATTGTTTTCTTTGTTTCTATTTCATTTATTTCTGCTCTGATCTTTATGATTTCTTTCCTTCTACTAACTTTGGATTTTGTTTGTTCCTCTTTCTCTAGTTCCTTTAGGTGTAAGATTAGATTGTTTATTTGAGATTTTTCTTGTTTCTTGAGGTAGGCTTGTATTGCTCTAAACTTCCCTCTTAGAACTGCTTTTGCTGCATCCCATAGGTTTTGGATCATTGTGTTTTCATTTTCATTTGTCTCTAGGTATTTTGTGATTTCCTCTTTGATTTCTTCAGTGATCTCTTGGTTATTTAGTAATTTATTGTTTAGCCTCCATGTGTTTGTGTTTTTTATGTTTTTTTCCCTGTAACTGATTTCTAATCTCATAGCATTGTGGTCAGAAGAGATGCTTGATATGATTTCAATTTTCTTAAATTTACCAAGGCTTGATTTGTGACCCAACATGTGATCTATTCTGGAGAATGTTCCGTGTGCACTTGAGAAGAAAGTGTAATCTGCTGTTTTTGGATGGAATGTCCTATAAATATCAATTAAATCTATCTGGTCTATTGTGTCATTTAAAGCTTGTGTTTCCTTATTAATTTTCTGTCTGGATGATCTGTCCATTGGTGTAAGTGAGGTGTTAAAGTCCCCCACTCTTATTGTGTTACTGTCGATGTCCTCTTTTAGAGCTGTTAGCAGTTGCCTTATGTATTGAGGTGCTCCTATGTTGGGTACATATATATTTATAACTGTTATATCTTCTTCTTGGATTGATCCCTTGATCATTACGTAGTGTCCTTCCTTGTCTCTTGTAACATTCTTTATTTTAAAGTCTATTTTATCGGATATGAGTATTGTTACTCCAGCTTTCTTTTGATTTCCATTTGCGAGGAATATCTTTTTCCATCCTCTCACTTTCAGTCTGTATGTGTCCATAGGTCTGAAGTAGGTCTCTAGTAACCAGCATATATATGGGTCTTGTTTTTGTATCCATTCAGCAAGGCTGTGTCTTTTGGTTGGAGCATTTAATCCTTTCATGTTTAAGGTAATTATCGATATGTATGTTCCTATTTCCATTTTCTCAATTGTTTTGGGTTTGTTTTTGTAGGTCCTTTTCTTCTCTTGTGTTTCCCACTTAGAAGAGTTCCTTTAGCATTTCTTGTAGAGCTGGTTTGGTGGTGCTGAATTCTCTTAGCTTTTTGCTTGTCTGTAAAGCTCTTGATTTCTCTGTCGAATCTGAATGAGATCCTTGCTGGGTACAGTAATCTTGGTTACAGGTTCTTCCCTTTCATCTCTTTAAATATATCGTGCCACTCTCTTCTGGCTTGCAGAGTTTCTGCTGAGAAATCAGCTGTTAACCTTACGGGCGTTCCCTTGTATGTTATTTGTCATTTTTCCCTTGTTGCTTTCAATAATTTTTCTTTGTCTTTAATTTTTGTCAGTTTGATTACTATGTGTCTCAGCATGTTTCTCCTTGGGTTTATCCTGTACGGGACTCTCTGTGCTTCCCGGACTTGGGTGGCTATTTCCTTTCCCATGTTAGGGAACTTTTCGACTATAATCTCTTCAAATATTTTCTCTGGTCCTTTCTCTCTCTCTTCTCCTCTGGGATCCCTATAATGTGAATGTTGTTGCGTTTAATGTTGTCCCAGAGGTGTCTTAGACTGTCTTCATTTCCATTCATTCTTTTTTCTTTAGTCTGTTCCGCAGCAGTGAATTCCACCATTCTGTCTTCCAGGTCACTTATCCGTTCTTCTGCCTCAGTTATTCTGCTATTGATTCCTTCTAGTGTAGTTTTCATTTCAGTTATTGTATTGTTCATCTCTGTTTGTTTGTTCTTTAATTCTTTTGGGTCTTTGTTAAACATTTCTTGCATCTTCTTTATCTTTACCTCCACTGTTTTTCCGAGTTCCTGGATCATTTTCACTATCATTATTCTGAATTCTTTTTTTGGAAGGTTGCCTATCTCCACTCATTTAGTTGTTTTTCTGGGGTTTTATCTTATTCCTTCATCTGGTACAAAGTCCTCTGCCTTTTCATTTTGTCTATTTTTCTGTCAATGTGGTTTTCCTTCCACAGGCTGCAGAATTTTAGTTCTTCTTGCTTCTGCTATCTGCCCTCTGGTGGATCGGCTTATGCCTCTTAAACAATGAGAGCCAAAGGGAATCCCTCGACAGACACACCACAACTAGTTTCTTCTGCCTGCAGTTTTTTCTTCCCTCCCTCTTCTCCCTCAGCTATAATTTCACCTCAGTTCAACTCTTTTTTTCAAACCCCAGCTTAAAAATCACCTCCTAGGTGAAATCTTCCCTCCCCAGCGATGGCAAATAAATTGATCCCACCTGTGTTCACAAACATCTTCATGCCTCCATTATAGGACTTATCACATTATTTCTATTAAAGTATACTTTTTCAAAGAGCCAAAAGCACCACTACCATGCAAATATAAAATGAAATTGTGCCAAATATTTTATTCAGCTCACTCGTTAATGAGGAAACCAGTAAGATGTTAAAACAAGTTCATCTTCACTTACAGAGATTTATATGCTCTGCCTGGCAACATTCATTTGCATTGCTATGAACAAGAATTATTTGTATTGCTATTAGCTTCCTAAAATTTAACTTCTACTCTCACAGAGTTTTAAAGTAGCCTAGTCAATAGAAAATCAATCAAAAAGAATAAGATAATCCCTAAAGTTCCCCCCAACACTCTACTGAAAGGACATCCAATCATTTCTTTTGCCCATTTCCAAGTCTTGGATAATGTTTCCTGACACTTTATCACTTGGATATCTGTCTACAGTCCTGCCAGAAGATGAATTCAAAGCTAGATCTTCAGATACTGGTTCAATACGGAGCTCCTGCTTCTTTCTCTCCCTCCTCCTCTTTATCCTCCTCCTCCTTCTCACTTACCTCTTTTTCCCTGCCCTTCCCCTCTTCCCTTCATTCCTCCTTCCTTCCCTCCTCCTCCCCTTCCTTCCTCCCCCCTCTCCTTTTCCCTCCCTCCCCCTGTTCTCCTCCTCCCCCCCCCCCTCAGTTTCCTCAGCTCCTCCTCTTCCTGCCTTTTGGATCATACTCTTCCTTCCCAAGTGGTCTGGGGCCTTAGAGCATGGGGCAGAGAACCGAGGCTAGCACTGTGCTGAGAGAGACAAGGTATAGCCGGAGTCGCTTGGAAACATGTTGCCCATGAGAAGGGAAACTCATCCCTAGGCCCTGCTTGGTACCAGGATTCAGTGGTCTTCTGAGGAGGAAAACAAGGTTATTTAGCAGAAGATGAGAAGACAACATCAGAACTTCTATATCTCCTATTTAAAAAAAACAACAACAACAAGTGAAATCAGCCTTCACAAAAAGGACAAGTGGCTGAAGAAGATTTCCACAAAGAAACCAAGATTAAAGTTAACAATGATGATGCCAGTAGAAGAAAAGAAGAACTGGGCCATTCTGTCATGTCCTCTCCTCACACAGACTTTTGACCAGCCACCTTAGGAGATGAAAACAATGGTTATCTAATAAGATCTGAAATAAAATCCAATTGTTTGGCCAAAACCAATTGAAATTATCAAAAAGATTTACATCCCTATTGTTGATACCAACCTATCCCTAAGAAGATATTGTGCTGTGAGATATTAGCTAACGAGAGTATGTAGCCCTCACAATTAGAAAAACATTTTATTTATTTTTTTGCTTTGGTAACCTTGGAGAATTTATTATTCCTTGTTCACACTCTAATATATGCTTTATTTCCTTTCCCTGCACTCTTTCTTTTTTTTTTTTTTTAACATCTTTATTGGAGTATAATTGCTTTACAATGGTGTGTTAGTTTCTGCTGTATCACAAAGTGAATCAGCTATACATATACATACATCCCCATATCCCCTCTCCCTTGCGTCTCCCTCCCACCCTGCCTATCCCACCCCTCTAGGTGGACACAAAGCACCGAGCTGATCTCCCTGTGCTATGCGGCTGCTTCCCAGTAGCTATCTGCTTTACATTCTGTAGTGTATATATGTCCATGCCACTGTCTCACTTTGTCCCAGCTTACCCTTCTCCCTCCCCGTGTCCTCAAGTCCATTCTCTATGTCTGCATTTTTATTCCTGTCCTGCCCCTAGGTTCTTCAGAACCATTTTATTTTAAGAAAAATATTTTAAAATACTGCTCATTTCATTATCTAATCGTTTCAAAAATTTATGTTTTGTGTATGGGCATGCTTTACAATGTGCATGCATTCATTCCTTCACTCAACAAAGCATTGATCTGGAGACCCTGGGGATACAGTAATAAAGCAATCATGTGGCTCTCATGGAGCTTATATTCTCATGGGGAGAGGCCAACAATAAAGAAAAAGCATAGAGAATATAGTGTCCACTATAGATTTTAAAAATTTGGTAACCACACACCTAGATATTTAAACATGTTCCTTTGTCGTGGATGTTATTTTGAAGGAAAAGTTTGAGAGGTACTAAGATTAAACCTAACTCCAAAATAGTGATGGCTTAACACTCACCATCCTCCCAACCCCTGCCAATGCTCACTTCTGTTCACCCTTCTTCTCTTGTATTATCTTGAATAAAATAAAATTCCAAGAAAAAAGAAATACTGAGGTCCTTTGTGCCAAGCTCCAAGCAAGATTCTAGCAGACACAAATGTGACACAAAGGCAGGAAAATATCTTCCCGGATCTCAGCAACCTATTTAGTGTATGTTAAATGTATGTAAGCAAATAATTTATAGACAATATATTAGAGCTATATGGTTGCGGAAGATTAATCTGTGACATCAACAAAATGGAGCAGTGAGAGAACTGGGAAACAAAGGACACAGTTACGGTTATTCTTAAGAAAGAAGTGATCCCACGCAACACTAAGGCAAAACCAACTCATGATTTACCAACTGAGAATTCAGTTCAACCTCACACACACACAAATTTTTGAATGCCACTCACTATTGGTATGTTAGGAGCAGGGAAACTGAAGAAGCTACAAAGAAGAGGAGATAATATTGATAGGTAATATTTACTGAGCACATTATCTTTAATACTTGCAAGCACCTCATGACCTAGGTACTTTTATGAATCTGTGAGTGAGGGTAAAATTTCCACCCTACCTCTCTTGAGTTCCTGTGGCTAGACTAAGAATAAAATTGACCCAAGACAGATTAACAGGAGAAAAAGGAACAAATTAATTTGTGTGTACAGAGGTCTCATAGAAATAGGACCTAAGAACTGTTCAAAGCAGGCAGCTTTTATACTTTTTAGACAAAGAAACAATAAGTTTGTGAGGAATTGACAGGATAAATAAACCGGGCTTTGGATGCTTCATTAGTGAAGAATCTAAACGGAGTTTGGGCTCCAGGTAGTAAATTAAAGAAATAACAAGGTTTCTTTATATCCAGGCTTGCCTGCCATTTCAGTAAACAAAGGATGTTGTGGGTCCTAAAGCCATTAGCCACTGCAGCCAAGTGCGCCCTGAGGGGAATTCAGGATGGAGAAAAATAGGATACTGGCCCTAGACAGTTAAGATGCATATCAAAGGAATGATTTCAATTAAGTCCAGACTCTTGCATCTTCCTATACATACAAAAGCACTAAAATCTTTAACTTGAGATGTCTGTTTTTGGTAATAGCAGTAATCTTTTGATGTTTGACTACATGGTTTTTTTTTTTTTTTTTTTTTTTGGTTTGTTCTTGTTGTTGTTGTTTTGAAGCAAAAACTCCTATATATTCTGGCTCCTTCCTTGCCTCTTTACAACAGTCGCTCAGCGCTACCCGAGAGGCTGCCATCCTGGGCTATAGTCCTCAGTAAGGCCACGGAATAAAATATAATTCCCAATCTTTAGGTTGCAAATTTTTTCAGTCAACACTCCAGATGTGGGAAGTGCACCTTCCACGTGAGAGATTTATTTCCTGCTTTCAGGAGACAGAAAGGAGGATCAAAGTCCCTCTTGCACTGACCACTTCTTAAGTAACTTTAATTCGAAAATAATCAACTTGCCGTAGAGGCATATTTGGGCACAGCCTGTCTGCCAACAAATCCCTTTTCATAGATGAGGAAACAGAAGAACACTGAGGTCATACAATGCCAAATCTTGCCTTCTAGGAGCTGAGAGTCTAATGAAGTAAGAAAAATACAAAAACCACACAGTCACACAAAAATGACAATGGTATTAGGAACTACATAGTAATAATTAATTGTGCCAAATATAACAGACATATTTTGGGATGCCAATCTAAACCATGCTCCTTCTTTGAAATTGCCTCCATCTACCTTCTCTGCTAAAAGGGAAAACTAACTGACCATGCTTGTCCCATCTGACTGCCACAAAGGCTTGCATCAGCTAGTTGGATTGGGGCTCCACACCCATTCAACTGAGAACCAGCATATAGGCCGGCTGGACCAATCAGAGTCTCTGAGCTGGGAATGTGAAATTGAGACATGGAGATCCTGAGTTGAATCGTGATGGGTATAGGACTTGAAAATTTTTGTAAATGTAGGACTGAAGTGAGCATAAGAACAGGCCAAACTATGGAGAAGAAGAACCCTAAATGAGTAGAAAAGTCTGGGCTACAGAGAGAAGCAGGAAACAAAGTACAGCACAATAGGAAGCAGAGATGAGAGCCATTAGTAATGGAATGCAGAGACTCTGGCCTTGCATTTCCAAGTGCAGATCCTGCGTGGCCCAGTTGCCTTTTCTTTTCTGGATGCCCATGAGATGCCTGCTGCATCCTTTTTATAAACCCTCTCCTTGCCCTTCTGTTTTAGGTGAACAGTCCTAACTTGTCAGGCTCATGAAATATTCACCAGACAAAGAAGTGTGAAGAGCATGTGCAAAAACAGAGGCAGCAGGTCCATGGGATGCTCAAAGAAGGCCAATCACCTCACAGAGACTGAAGAGCGGGCTCCATCGTTATCTCTGTAGGCTTCTAGACCGAGGTTCTGCTCAATTAGCCTTTGTTTACTTGAGTTGGCTCCTTTTCCTACTGTACTATCCCTTACCTAGAGGTTTCTTCCCATCTCTCTACCCACTACCATGTGAGCGTGTTTCGGCCCTCCTGTACTCCTTTATTTCCAGATGGCTGAATGACTTTCTCACTGACTTGAGTTGAAGGTGTGAGGAGTACCAAGTCCAAAGCTAGCAGGCCACACAATTTTATTTTAGACAGACATATGAACTGTAATTGCACTAAACATTTTTTTATAATAAAAATTGGATAGTTTTTAATTTTAAATAGCTGGCTACTTGCAGGGAGAATGCTAAATTAAGAAAGCCATCATTCCCTAAAACTCTTTCAGCTAAAGAATAAAATCACATTACCTTTATGTAACTGAAACAGAATTATTAGAGCTTTAACCATTGGCCTGTTGCCAGTCATTCCTATGGGACACTTTCTGCCCATTTTCAAGCTACAAAATCAAACTTGGCTTCAGATTCTCCACACTTTTAACTCCTAATAAGATGTTTCCTCTGCATTATCAGCCTCTAATAGATTTTTACATTTTGTCGTCGTTTTAATTTTTGAATGAGTTTGTGTGGTAATTGACTGGCTAGCTTTATAACCCTTTTCTTGCTTTTGTTTTGTTTTGTTTTGTTTTTCAATAGTTTTCTCTTAGAGTCTGGTCAATATGTTGGCAGGGGTTCATGAATTAATTGTGCATAAAAGAGCAAAGTAATGTTAGTTTGAGATTATCTCACTACATAGAACTTGATGATATTACTGTGATGGGATCTTGCCTGAACCCTAAGAGGAGTCATCCTGGTGAACTGAACACCCCGGGACAATCACAGGCCTTATAATAAATTATCTACACCTGTGGTACATAAACTTTCAACTCAATCAGTTATTATTCCTGCCGTCATCATCCTCCATCCCACCCGAATCTGAAACATCTCAACCAAATTGGAATTACGTGAAAGAAAGGGGTGAAGATGAGGATTATTCTGGACTCTACCATCTAGTCCTCTGGGTTCACAACATTTCTTTTCACTTTGTAATTTAAGTTCTGGTTTCTTTCCATATGAGAATCCGAGTCTGCTAAGAAGGTATTTACACATCTCATTCACTTATCAGGAACAAAAGGATAATTCTGAAAGATTAAAGAAACATCTCTTGTATTTCATCTACTCTAAAACACCACCAACTCTAAGACTACCGTTATTTCATAGACCAAAGGCAAGAACAAAAACTGCCAATTAAACCATTGACTGATGCTGGGCTAACTGCAGAAGCACCACCTGGAAAGCCTGTTAAGCTCCAAGATCATGGGCCCTACTCCTAGAGATTCTGATTGAGTAGGGGTTGTAGTTTTCCCCTGGTGTTTCTAATGAACAAAATCCCAAGGGGGAGGCAATGTAGCACGAAGAATAGTGAAATATGCTAGGTTCATATCCTAGATCTACCACTTGCTAATTATGTGATCTTGAGCACGTTAAGCATGTCACACCCTAGTTTTTCTAATCTGTAAAATGGGGGTGATAGTAGTGCCTGTCTCATGGGTTGTTGCAAGAATTAAGTAAATTAACACCTAGGAATTAAATTTTTTTAAAAAATACATATATGTATTTAAATATGAAACACCTCAGATACCGCCTAGCACAGAATAAGTGCTATGTAAGTGTTTCAGGTCAAATTTAATAATAATAACAACAAATTATTATTATTAAATTTCACCTAGCAAATACATCTGTATCACTGAGACACTGTAAAGCCTAGGGACAGTACTGGTGAAAGTAATCAAAAGAATATTTATTGAACATTTACTACAGACCAAGTGCTCAAAAAATGGTATCTCTCTTTTGCCTCGTATGTTTGGAGAATTCAATAAAAATTTATAATAAAGCTATGATCTGGTTCCTGTTTCCTAACTAAATCATCAGAAAAGGTGTCCCTATTACTGAGCCCTCTCAGGCAAACACTACGTATCTTTTACAATGATAAAACTTCACTTAATAAAGCATGTGATAGGAATGCATAACTTCAGTTTTCTTAAATAAGTTCACTCCCCCTACTGGATTCAGTGCAGCTGGAGAGCAGGGACTGTCTTTGGCTTTGGGTTGGGATTGTTTTGGTTTTGTTTAATTCTGTGTTGTTTTATTTTCATTTTATCTTGTGGTGTTTCCTTTATTTCTTCTAAATGTACCTCATGAACATCCAGGGGTATCCCTTGATTCTAATTGCCATGTTTGGGTAAATAAGCCTCCAGTCAATTTGTCTTTGTCTGTTGTGGTTTTATGTGTCTTTTATTTATTCACCCATTCATTCCAAAGACTTTATTTGAGCTCCTTGCTTGGCCCAGGACCTCTGTTAGCAGCTGGGTTATGCACAGTTTCTGCCCTTGCAGGGCTTGGAGTCTAGGGACACCATAAACTATATTATTATGTCTATGCCTGACACTAAAATAAGCACTTAATAAACATTTTTGGCTGAAGCACTGAAACTTCCTTGTTTTTTCTCTCTCAAGATTTGCAAATGGAGAATTTCCTTTTGGTTCTTGAGTCACCCCTGGCTCAGGCTAACATCCAGATACTAGTGAATGGGCCTTAGCGAACTTAAAGATGAGTTACCACTTTAAACAAATGACTAATGGAATATAATTTTATGCTTCACACTGCAAATTTGTAATAAATATTGATACCAGAAATGGCAATATCACTCAGCTCCACTTTTCTGTGACTTAAGATGTACTCATTGAAGAACCAATGATCTTAAAAATAGGGCAGGACTTGTTTGATTGATATAATGTAGAGGTAAGAGCACAGGCTTTATTCTACAACAACTATACATCAATTAAAAATAAATAAATAGGGACTGCCCTGGTGGCACAGTGGTTAAGAATCTGCCTACCAATGCAGGGGACATGGGTTCAATCCCTGGTCTGGGAAGATCCCACATGCCGCAGAGCACCTAAGCCCAGGAGCCATAAATACTGAGCCCGTGCGCCTAGAGCCCCGTGCTCCACAACAAGAGAAACCACTGCAATGAGAAGCCCATGCACCACAAAGAAGAGTAGCCCCCCGCTCGCCGCAACTAGAGAGAGCCCATGTGCAGCAACAAAGACCCAGTGCAGAGGAGGAGTTTCAAGATGGCAGAAGGGTAAGACGCGGAGATCACCTTCCTCCCCACAAATACATCAGAAATACATCTACATGTGGAACAACTCCTACAGAACACCTACTGAATGCTGGCGGAAGACCTCAGACCTCCCAAAAGGGAAGAAACTCCCCACTTACCTGGGTAGGGCAAAAGAAAAAAGAAAAAACAGAGACAAAAGAATAGGGACAGGACCTGCACCAGCGGGAGGGAGCTGTGGAGGAGGAAAGGTTTCCACACACTAGGAAGGCCCTTGGCGGGCAGAGACTGCAGGTGGCAGAGGGGGGAAGCTTCAGAGCCACGGAGGAGAGCACAGCCACAGGGGTGCGGAGGGCAAAGCGGAGAGATTCCCGCACAGAGGATCGGGGCCGAGCAGCACTCACCAGCCCTAGAGGCTTGTCTGCTCAGCCGCTGGGGTGGGCGGGGGCTGGGAGCTGAGGCTCGGGCTTCGGAGGTCGGATCGCAGGGAGAGGACTGGGGTTGGCGGCATGAGCACAGCCTGAAGGGGCTAGTGCGCCACAGCTAGCCAGGAGGGAGTCCGGGAAAAAGTCTGGAGCTGTCAAAGAGATGAGAGAAGACTTTTTCTTGCCTCTTTGTTTCCTTGTGCGTGAGGAGAGGGGATTCAGAGCGCCGCTTAAAGGAGCTCCAGAGACGGGCGCGAGCCGCGGCTATCAGCGTGGACCCCAGAGACGGGCATGAGACGCTAAGGCTGCTGCTGCCGCCACCAAGAAGCCTGTGTGCGAGCACAGGTCACTCTCCACACAACCCCTCCCAGGAGCCTGTGCAGCCCGCCACTGCCAGGGTCCCGTGATCCAGGGACAACTTCCCCGGGGGAACGCGCGGCGCGCCTCAGGCTGGTGCAACGTCACGCAGGCCTCTGCCGCCACAGGCTCGCCCCGCATCCGTACCCTTCCCTCCCCCCAGCCTCAGTGAGCTAGAGGCCCGGAAGCAGCTGCTCCTTTAACCCCGTCCTGTGTGAGCAAAGAACAGATGCCCTCAGGCGACCTACACGCAGAGGCGGATGCAAATCCAGAGCCGAACCCCGGAAGCTGTGCGAACAAAGAAGAGAAAGGGAAATTTCGCCCAGCAGCCTCAGGAGCAGCGGATCAAATCTCCACAATCAACCTGATGTACCCTGCATCTGTGGAATACCTGAAGAGACAATGAATCATCCCAAATTGAGGAGGTGGACTTTGGGAGCAACAATATATATATATTTTTCCCTTTTTCTCTTTTTGTGAGTGTGTATGTGTATGCTTCTGTGTGTGATTTTGTCTGTATAGCTTTGCTTTTACCATTTGTCCTAGGGTTCTGTCTGTCTGTTGTTGTTTTTTTTATTACTTAAAAAAATTTTTTCTTAATAATTATTTTTTATTTTAATAACTTTATTTTATTTTATTTTATTTTATCTTCTTCTTTCTTTGTTTCTTTTTTTTTTCCCTTTTACTCTGAGCCTTGTGGAGGACAGGCTTTTGGTGCTCCAGCCAGGCGTCAGGGCTGTTCCACTGAAGTGGGAGAGCCAAGTTCAGGACACTGGTCCACAAGAGACCTCCCAGCTCCACGTAATATCAAATGGCGAAAATCTCCCAGAGATCTCCATCTCAATGCCAAGACCCAGCTCCACTCAACGACCAGCAAGCAACAGTGCAGGACACCCTATGCCAAACAACTAGCAAGACAGGAACACAACACCATCCATTAGCAGACAGGCTGCCTAAGATCATAATAAGGCCACAGACAACCCAAAACACACCACCAGACGTGGACCTGCCCAGCACAAAGACAAGATCTGGCCTCATCCAGCAGAACACAGGCACAAGTCCCCTCCATCAGGAAGCCTACACAACCCCCTGAACCAACCTTAGCCACTGGGGACAGACACCAAAAACAACAGAAACAACAAACCTGCAGCCTGTGAAAAGGAGACCCCAAAAACAGTAAGTTAAGCAAATGAGAAGACAGAGAAACACACACCAGATAAAGGAGCAAGGCAAAAACCCACCAGACCAAACAACTGAAGAGGAAATAGGCAGTCTACTGGAAAAAGAATTCAGAATAATGATACTAAAGATGATCCAAAATCTTGGAAATAGAATGGAGAAAATAAAAGAAACGTTTAACAAGGACCTAGAAGAACTAAAGAGCAAACAAACAGAGATGGACAACACAATAAATGAAATTAAAAATTCTCTAGGAGGGAACAATAGCTGAATAACGGAGGCAGAAGAATGGATAAGTAACCTGGAAGATAAAATAGTGGAAATAACTACTGCAGAGCAGAATAAAGAAAAAAGAATGAAAAGAATTGAGGACAGTCTCAGAGACCTCTGGGACAACATTAAACACACCAACATTCGAATTATAGGGGTCCCAGAAGAAGAAAAGAAAAAGAAAGGGACTGAGAAACTATTTCAAGACATTATAGTTGAAAACTTCCCTAATATGGGAAAGGAAATAGTTAATCAAGTCCAGGAAGCACAGAGAGTCCCATACAGGATAAATCCAAGGAGAAACACGCCAAGACACATATTAATCAAACTATCAAAAATTAAATACAAAGAACAAATATTAAAAGCAGCAAGGGAGGGCTTCCCTGGTGGTGCAGTGGTTGAGAATCCGCCTGCCAATGCAGGGGACACGGGTTCGAGCCCTGGTCTGGGAAGATCCCACATGCCGCGGAGCAGCTGGGCCCGTGAGCCACAGTTACTGAGCTTGCACGTCTGGAGCCTGTGCTCCGAAACAAGAGAGGCCACGATAGTGAGAGGCCAGCGCACCGCGATGAAGAGGGGTCCCCACTTGCCGCAACTAGGGAAAGCCCTCGCACAGAAACGAGGACCCAACACAGCCATAAATAAATAAATAAATAAAAATTAAAAAAAAAAAAGCAGCAAGGGAAAAACAACAAGTAACACATAAGGGAATCCCCGTAAGGTTAACAGCTGATCTTTCAGCAGAAACTCTGCAAGCCAGAAGGGAGTGGCAGGACATATTTAAAGTGATGAAGGAGAAACACCTACAACCAAGATTACTGTACCCAGCAAGGATCTCATTCAGATTTGATGGAGAAATTAAAACCTTTACAGACAAGCAAAAGCTAAGAATTCAGCACCACCAAACCAACTTTACAACAAATGCTAAAGGAACTTCTCTAGGCAGGAAACACAAGAGAAGGAAAAGACCTACAATAACAAACCCAAAACAATTAAGAAGATGGGAATAGGAACATACATATTGATAATTACCTTAAATGTAAATGGATTAAATGCGCCCACCAAAAGACATAGATTGGCTGAATGGATACAAAAACAAGACCCATATATATGCTGTCTACAAGAGACCCACTTCAGACCTAGGGACACGTACAGACTGAAAGTGAGGGGTTGGAAAAGGATATTCCATGCAAATGGAAATCAAAAGAAAGCTGGAGTAGCAATTCTCATATCAGACAAAGTAGACTTTAAAACAAAGACTATTACAAGAGACCAAGAAGGACACTACATAATGATCAAGGGATCAATCCAAGAAGAAGATACAACAACTGTAAATATTTATGCACCCAACATAGGAGCACCTCAATACATAAGGCAAATACTAACAGCCATAAAAGGGGAAATCGACAGTAACACAGTCATAGTAGGGGACTTTAACAGCCCACTTACACCAATGGACAGATCATCCAAAATGAAAATAAATAAGGAAACACAAGCTTTAAATGATACATTAAACAAGATGGACTTAATTGATATTTATAGGATATTCCATCCAAAAACAACAGAATACACATTCTTCTCAAGTGCTCATGGAACATTCTCCAGCATAGATCATACCTTGGGTCACAAATCAAGCCTTGGTAAATTTAAGAAAATTGAAATCGTATCAAGTATCTTTTCTGACCACAATGCTATGAGACTAGATATCAATTACAGGAAAAGATCTGTAAGAAATAGAAACACATGGAGGGTAAATAACACACTACTTAATAACCAAGAGATCACTGAAGAAATCAAAGAGGAAATCAAAAAATACCTAGAAACAAATGACAATAGGGACACAACGACCCAAAACCTATGGGATGCAGCAAAAGCAGTTCTAAGAGGGAAGCTTATAGCTATACGAGCCTACCTTAAGAAACAAGAAAGATCTCAAATAGACAACCTAACCTTACACCTAAAGCAATTAGAGAAAGGAGAACAAAAAAACCCCAAAGTTAGCAGAAGGAAGGAAATCATAAAGATCAGATCAGAAATAAATGAAAAAGAAATGAAGGAAACGATAGCAAAGATCATTAAAACTAAAAGCTGGTTCTTTGAGAAGATAAACAAAATTGATAAACAATTAGCCAGACTTATCAAGAAAAAAAGGAAGACTCAAATCAATAGAATTATAAATGAAAAAGGAGAAGTAACAACTGACACTGCAGAAATACAAATGATCATGAGAGATTACTACAAGCAACTCTATGCCAATAAAATGGACAACCTGGAAGAAATGGACAAATTCTTAGAAATGCACAACCTTCTGAGACTGAACCAGGAAGAAACAGAAAATATGAACAGACCAATCACAAGCACTGAAACTGAAACTGTGATTAAAAATCTTCCAACAAACAAAAGCCCAGGACCAGATGGCTTCACAGGCGAATTCTACCAAACATTTAGAGAAGAGCTAACACCTATCCTTCTCAAACTCTTCCAAAATATAGCAGAGGAAGGAACACTCCCAAACTCATTCTAAGAGGCCACCATCACCCCAAATCCAAAACCAGAAAAAGATGTCCCCAAAAAAGAAAACTACAGGCCAATATCACTGATGAATATAGATGCAAAAATCCTCAACAAAATACTAGCAAGCAGAATCCAACAGCACAGTAAAAGGATCATACACTATGATCAAATGGGGTTTTTCCCAGGAATGCAAGGATTCTTCAATATATGCAAATCAATCAACTTGATACAGCATATTAACAAATTGAAGGAGAAAAACCATACTATCATCTCAATAGATGCAGAGAAAGCTTTCGACAAAATTCAATACCCATTTATGATAAAAACCCTCCAGAAACTAGGCATAGAGGGAACTTTCCTCAACATAATAAAGGCCATATATGACAAACCCACAGCCAACATCATCCTCAATGGTGAAAAACTGAAACCATTTCCACTAAGATCAGGAACAAGACAAGGTTGCCCACTCTCATCACTATTATTCAACATAGTTTTGGAATTTTTAGCTACAGCAATCAGAGAAGAAAAAGAATTGGAAAAGAAGAAGTAAAGCTGTCACTGTTTGCAAATGACATGATACTATACGTAGAGAATCCTAAAGATGCTACCAGAAAACTACTAGAGCTAATCAATGAATTTGGTAAAGTAGCAGGATACAAAATTAATGCACAGAAATCTCTAGCATTCCTATACACTAATGATGAAAAATCTGAAAGTGAAATTAAGAAAACACTCCCATTTACCACTGCAACAAAAAGAATAAAATATCTAGGAATAAACCTACCTAAGGAGACAAAAGACCTGTATGCAGAAAATTATAAGACACTGATGAAAGAAATTAAAGATGATACAAATAGATGGAGAGATATACTATGTTCTTGGATTGGAAGAACAACATTGTGAAAATGACTCTACTACCCAAAGCAATCTACAGATTCAATGCAATCCCCATCAAACTACCACTGGCATTTTTCACAGAACTAGAACAAAAAATTTCACAATTTGTATGGAAACACAAAAGACCCCGAATAGCCAAAGCAATCTTGAAAAAGAAAAACGGAGCTGGAGGAATCAGGCGCCCAGACTTCAGACTATACTACAAAGCTACAGTAATCAAGACAGTATGGTACTGGCACAAAAACAGAAATACAGATCAATGGAACAGGATATAGAAAGCCCAGAGATAAACCCACACACCTATGGTCACCTTTTCTTTGATAAAGGTGGCAAGAATGTACAATGGAGAAAAGAGAGCCTCTTCAATAAGTGGTGCTGGGAAAACTGGACAGCTACATGTAAAAGAATGAAATTAGAACACTGCCTAACACCATGCACAAAAATAAACTCAAAATGGATGAAAGATCTAAATGTAAGACCAGACACTATCAAACTCTTAGAGGAAAACATAGGCAGAACACTCTATGACATCAATCACAGCAAGATCCTTTTTGACCCACCTCCTAGAGAAATGGAAATAAAACTAAACAAATGGGACCTAATGAAACTTAAAAGCTTTTGCACAGCAAAGGAAACCATAAACAAGACGAAAAGACAACCCTCAGAATGGGAGAAAATATTTGCAAATGAAGCAACTGACAAAGGATTAATCTCCAAGATTTACAAGCAGCTCATGCAGCTCAATATCAAAAAAACAAACAACCCAATCCAAAAAAGGGCAGAAGACCTAAATAGACATTTCTCCAAAGAAGATATACAGATGGCCAACAGACACATGAAAGAATGCTCAACATCATTAATCATTAGAGAAATGCAAATCAAAACTACAATGAGGTATCATCTCACACCGGTCAGAATGGCCATCATCAAAAAATCTACAAACAATAAATGCTGGAGAGGGTATGGAGAAAAGGGAACACTCTTGCACTGTTGGTGGGAATGTAAATTGATACAGCCACTATGGAGAACAGTATGGAGGTTCCTTAAAAAACTAAAAATAGAACTACCATACGACCCAGCAATCCCACTGCTGGGCATATACCCTGAGAAAACCATAATTCAAAAAGAGTCATGTACCAAAATGTTCATTGCAGCTCTATTTACAATAGCCAGGACATGGAAGCAACCTAAGTGTCCATCATCGGATGAATGGATAGAGAAGATGTGGCACATATATACAATGGAATATTACTCAGCCATAAAAAGAAATGAAATGGAGGTATTTGTAACGAGGTGGATGGAGTTAGAGTCTGTCATACAGAGTGAAGTAAGTCAGAAAGAGAAAAACAAATACAGTATGCTAACACATATATATGGAATCTAAGGGGAAAAAAAAGGTCATGAGGAACTTAGTGGCAAGATGGGAATAAAGACACAGACCTACTAAAGAATTGACTTGAGGATATAGGGAGGGGGAGGGGTGAGATGTGACAGGGTGAGAGAGTGTCATGGACATATATACACTACCAAATGTAAAATGGATAGCTGGTGGGAAGCAGCCGCATAGCAGAGGGAGATCAGCTCGGTGCTTTGTGACCGCCTGGGGGGGTGGGATGGGGAGGGTGGGAGGGAGGGAGATGCAGGAGGGAGGAGATATGGGAACGTGTGTGTGTGTGTAGCTGATTCACTTTGTTGTAGAGCAGAAACTAGCACACCATTGTGAAGCAATTATGCTTCAATAAAGATGTTTAAAAAAAAAAAAAAAGACAACCCTCAGAATGGGAGAAAATATTTGCAAATGAAGCAACTGACAAAGGATTAATCTCCAAGATTTACAAGCAGCTCATGTAGCGCAATATCAAAAAACCAAACAACCCAATCCAAAAAAGGGCAGAAGACCTAAATAGACATTTCTCGAAAGAAGATATACAGATTGCCAACAAACACATGAAAGAATGCTCAACATCATTAATCATTAGAGAAATGCAAATCAAAACTACAATGAGATATCATCTCACACCGGTCAGAATGGCTATCATCAAAAACTCTACAAACAATAAATGCTGGAGAGGGTGTGGAGAAAAGGGAACCCCTTGCACCGTTGGTGGGCATGTAAACTGATACAGCCACTATGGAGAACAGTATGGAGGTTCCTTAAAAAACTAAAAATAGAACTACTATACGACCCACATCCCACTACTGGGCATATACCCTGAGAAAACCATAATTCAAAAAGAAGCATGTACCACAATGTTCATCGCAGCTCTATTTACAATAGCCAAGACATGGAAGCAACCTAAGTGTCCATCCACAGATGAATGGATAAAGAATATGTGGCCCATATATACAGAGGAATATTACTCAGCCATAAAAAGGAACGAAACTGAGTTATTTGTAGTGAGGTGGATGGACCTAGAGACTGTCATACAGAGTGAAGTAAGTCAGAAAGAGAAAAACAAATACCGTATGCTAACACATATATATGGAATCTAAAAAAAAGAAAAAGAAAAGAAAATGGTCAGAAGAACCTAGGGGCAAGACGGAAATAAAGACGCAGGTCTACTAGAGAATGGACTTGAGGATACGGGGAGGGGGAAGGGTAAGCTGGGACAAAGTGAGAGAGTGGCATCGACATATATACACTACCAAATGTAAAATAGATAGCTAGTGGGAAGCAGCCGTATAGGACAGGGAGATCAGCTCAGTGCTTTGTGACCACCTAGAGGGGTGGGATAGGGAGGGTGGGAGGTAGGGAGATGCAAGAGAGAAGAGATATGGGGACATATGTATATGTATAACTGATTCACTTTGTTATAAAGCAGAAACTGACACACCATTGTAAAGCAATTATACTCTAATAAAGATGGTAAAAATAAAAGACCCAATGCAGCCAAAAAAATAAACAAATAAATAAAATAAAAGTCTCATGAGAGACAAAGTTAAAAAAAAAAGAATAAAACTACACCTCTAAAAATATGATTATAAGGATTAAATATAAAAATATATGTGTTTAGGATCTAGCACACAATAGTCACTCAGTAAAAGTAGCCACGTTACCTGTTTACTCACACTACTTCTATAAAGTATTTGGAACTTTCGTGATGTCTTTTTTTCGTTATATAAACACACAAAGAGGGACTTCCCTGGTGGCGCAGTGGTTAAGAATCTGCCTGCCAATGCAGGGGACACGGGTTCGAGCCCTGGTCTGGGAAGATCCCACATGCTGTGAAGCAACTAAGCCCGTGTGCCACAACTACTGAGCATGCGCTCTAGAGCCTGTGAGCCACCACTACTGAGCCCACGTGCCACAACTACTGAGCCCATATGCTGCAACTACTGAAGCCCACGTGCCTAGAGCCTGTGCTCCACAACAAGAGAAGTCCCCTCAAAGAGAAGCCCGTGCACCACAACAAAGAGTAGCCCCTGCTCGCCGCAACTAGAGAAAGCCCGCGCACAGCAACAAAGACCCAACTCAGACAAAAATAAATAAATAAGTAAAATTTTTTAAATGTTTTTAAAAAAACACAGAAAGACATTTTGAACAGGAAAACTACAGTTATATCCTCCTACTTTCACCTCTCACCCCTCACCACCTTCTTTTTTAAAAAAATTTATTTAGTTAGTTTTGGCTGCATTGGGTCTTTGTTCCTGCGCGCGGGCTTTCTCTAGTTGCAGCGAGTGGGGGCTACTCTTCGTTGCGGCGCACGGGCTTCTCACTGCGGTGGCTTCTCTTGTGGTGGAGCACGGGCTCTAGGCACACGGGCTTCAGTAGTTGTGGCTCATGGGCTCAGTAGTTGTGGCTTGCAGGCTTAGTTGTTCCATGGCACGTGGGATCTTTCCAGACCAGGGCTCAAACCTGTGTCTCCTGCATTGGCAGGTGGATTCCCAACCACTGTGCCACCAGGGAAGCCCCTCACCACCTTCTTATTCAAGTACAGAGCATGGGATTTCAAGGCTAGTCTTCAGGTAAGAAATCATTAAAAGCAGTTAAAGAAAGTATGAAGAAGAACTACCACATGATCCAGCAATTTCACTTTTGGGTATTTATCAAAACAAAACAAAACAAATCAAAAAACAAACAAACAAAAAAAACACTAACTAGAAAAGATATCTGCACTGCTATGTTCATTACAGCATTATTTCGAATAGCCAAGATATGGAAAAAACCTAAGTGTCCATCAATGGATGAATGGTTAAAGGAAATGTGATATCACACACACACACACACACACATACACACACACAAAATGGACTATTACTCAACCACCATAAAAAAGAAAGAAATCTTGCCATTATCAACGATATGGATGGACCTTGAGGGCATTATGCTAAGTGAAATAAGTCAGACAGAGAAACACAAATACCATATGATCTCTCTTATATGTGGAATCTAAAAATCAAAAACCCAAGCTCATAGATACAGAGAATAGATTGATGGTTGCTGGGAGAAGGAGAAGGAGAAAGAGAAAGGAAGAAGGAGCGGGAAAGGGAGAAGGGGAAGAAGGGGGAAGAATGGGAAAAAGAAGAGGAGGAGGAGGAAGGAGGAGGAGGAGGAGAAGTGTTGGATGTGTTTGAAGCAACCAGGAGAGTCCCACGTGGAGCTGTTGAGAAGAGATCAGGGAGTGTGAAGAAATGAAGGTTGCTTGGTGTCCAGGGTAAAATAAGGGATGGATCTTAGCACCATAGCAGCAAAGTGTAGCAGCAAATACAAAACAGAAAACGAGAAGAGAGACATTTCCATCTGGATTTATTCAGAAAAGGCTGTTGGAGAACTATAACAATGAAAGTAAACAAATCACCATTGGTTATGTTGGATCAAAATGCAGGACAAATTTAAAAGGGGCTCTTCACATACATATTCCTATTTTGAGATAATCTATACCCTATAAATTATTTTGTAGATAAGGAACTATTGTAGGCTTATATATTTAGTTTATTTTTTTAAAAAAACCCAAACACTTCTTTCCACAGAATATCATATCACTTTACTGTTAGGAATAAATATTCCTAGTTGATTTTTGGAATGAAATATAGGTATTCTGGTCTTAACATTGCTTCCCAAATTTAGTTTTAGGAGATGATACAGCAGAAACAATCATGTTGTTCTCTACATATATTATATAGTTTGAGGGAAAAAAATTTAAGTAATTAATTTATTTTGGCTGCACTGAGTCTTCATTGCTGCGCGCGGGCTTTCTCTAGTTGAGGTGAGCGGGCTTCTCATTGCGGTGGCTTCTCCTGTTACAGGGCACGGGCTCTAGGTGCACGGGCTTTAGTAGTTGTGGCTCGCGGGCATAGTAGTTGTGGCGCACGGGCTTAGTTGCTCCGCGGCATGTAGGATCTTCCCGGAGCAGGGCTCGAACCCGTGTCCCCTGCATTGGCAGGCGGATTCTTAACCACTGCGCCACCAGGGAAGTCTCTAGTTTGAGAAATGTTGAGATAATTCAGTAACCTTTTGTAGGGCAGTGATGAAATTCAAGACTGGACGGTGATTTATAGGTCAGTAGAAATATGTTGCTGCTTATTTCTGAATGTCAAGTTCCAGTGACCTCCTTTTTTTTTTCTTTTTTGTGTATCTTTTTCATGATTTAAGATTTTCAGGCATAAAAGAGAGGCAGAAGTGTCGGAGCCCAGAAAGAAGCTAAAATAGAAGCAGAGGGCAGAGGGATCCAAGGAATGTGGGCAGCCTCTAGAATATAAAAAAGTCTGGGAACAGGTTCTCCCCTAGAGCCCCTAGAGGCATACAGTCTTTGATTTTAGCCTCACAAGAAGCATTTCAAAGCTTAGACCTTCAGAACTTAAAAGAATAAAGTATGAAAAATGAAAGACAATGATGTGCCTGCACAGCCTAAAGATACAGTTTCCTCTAAAAATGAAATTATAAAAATGTACTTGCAGGGCTTCCCTGGTGGCGCAGTGGTTAAGAATCTGCCTGCCAATGCAGGGGACACTGGTTTGAGCCCTGGTCTGGGAAGATCCCACATGCCGCGGTGCAACTAGGCCCGTGAGCAACAATTACTGAGCCTGCACGTCTGGAGCTTGTGCTCCGCAACATGAGAGGCCGTGAGAGTGAGAGGCCCGTGCACCGCGATGAAGAGTGGCCCCCACTTGCCTCAACTAGAGAAAGCCCTTGCACAGAAACGAAGACCCAACACAGCCTTAAATAAATAAATTAATTAATTAAATTAAAAAAAGAAAGAAACTCCATACCCTTTAAAAAAAAAAAATGTACCTGCAATAGCTGAGATCAACGATCTGTGGAGATCATTCACACTAAGCGCTAAGGTCTAAATGGGTGCCCAGTGGTCTCCAGTGAGTGCAGCTCTACTGGTATATCTAAAGCCTTAACCTAGTTAGGTGCCTACAGGGGAAGGGGTGTTTCCAGTGGAAGGAACAATGATCCCATACCCAGTAAACCACCTTCATAGATAATTTGACTTCCCAATTGTATTATATAAAAGGAAAGAATACTGATGCAGCTGTTTTTGCGTGTGTGTGATTATAAATGAATACATAAATAGGCAGTTTCTTGTGAATCTTGTGTTTGTGTGAGTTCTTCCTTCTAAACTCAATCACAAAGTTGACAGAAAGAAATCAAGCTTTTGGCCTGTGAAGCACTCTATAGTGGTTCACAAGAATTTTTTTTTTTGGCTGCGCCGCACTGCTTGCGGACTCTCAGTTCTCCGACCAGGGATCGAACCCACGCCCCCTGCATTGGAAATGCAGAGTGTTAACCACTGGACCGCCAGGGAAGTCCAGTTCACAGGATCTTGATTGCCCTGGGAAACCAATTCATGAGGGGCTAGCTAGTATTTCCATTAACAATGATGAAGATGATGATGATGATGATGATGGTAATGATGGTGATAGCTACTATGCCAGGTGTTATATTAAGCACTTTACAAGAATCTCTTCATGTAGATAACCAACAAGGACCTACCATATAGCAAAGGGAACTGTACTCGATATTCTGTAATAACCTAAATGGGAAAAGAATTTGAAAAAGAAAAGATATATGTGTATGTATGCCTGAATCACTTTGCTGTACACCTGAAACTAACACAACATTGTAAAATCAGCTATACTCCAATATAAAGTTAAAAAAACAGTCTCTTCATGTAATCACCATAGCAATTCCCTTTTACAGATTAGGAAATGGGGCTTAGAGAGGTTATGGCTGCCTAAGGTGACACATATATGAGCTATGAGTCAAACCAGATCTGTCTATCTTGGAAACAAATACCTGATCATTGTTCTTGATTGCATCCCTCAAAAAACAAACAACAACAACAAACAAATAAATAAATATGTGTGTGTATGTGTATATATATATATATATATATATAGTTATCTAGATAGATGTAGGTATAGATATTGATATAGATATATATAGATATAGATATCTTCTTTGGATCCTTAATAAGCTTCTCTAGGACACTTCTAATTCCATAAAAAGGCAAATACATTTTATGACTCAAACTTGCTTCTTAGTGAGAGATGCCAGAAGGTTTAATGCAGGCAAATGCTATCTTAATTATCTAAAGAGGATAGTGGGGATACCAAAAGCTACAAACTAGTAAACCTAGAAAAGTCTTTAATAGATAATGAAACATATCTTGTGGCAATTCTTTGAAGGAATATATTTATCAGGAGCCAGCAGAGGCTCCATAGGAACAAATCATGTCAAATTTACTTAATGTCTACTTTTCAGTAGCATAACTAATGCCATAAATAACTTATTTTGTTTCAGAGAGAAATTTGACAAAACCCTTAATGGCTTATCATGCCAAAATATACATGCTGATCAAGGTTCCACTTGGTCTCTGCAAAATGGCAGATCCCTTGGTAAATTCACCATTGTTGAGATTCTGACCTTCAGCCTGGCCTGCTCAGAAACTGCACCTCTTCATGCTTACAAAATCCATGAGAAACTGATGATTAAGACCAAACACTTTTTATTATTTTAACAGTGCTATACTGAAATGTATTACACATAGAAAAAAAGCCCAGACAGTGGGGTCAATCATAGCAACCTATTCTCTCCCTGTGGATTTATTACACAGGAAGCTGAATCTTCAGAAAGTGTCTGTATAGGACTGGAATCAGATAAAACAAAGGGAGTTTGTTAGGTGATCCAAATATCCAACTCTGAACAGAGATATTCTATCAGGAGGCTTGACAAAAGTCTAGATGAGTAAGGCTGATATTGGCCTCAGGGATTCTCCTCTATTTCTCCACAGCAGATTCCACACCCTTATGATTGACACATCCTCTCTTTAGACATACTGTTAATCTTAGGCATTTCCCTCTTTAAGAATATGCTTTGAATATCTCAGCTGTTGATTTTCGGTTGAATTATCTGAAGTCCCCCCTTCCCTCCACTCCTAGTTCTTGTGTGGAGGACTTCCCTGCAACCCTGGCCTAAAGGATAACCTACAAGATATATACCTCAAGTGTGGGTTGATGGCACTCCAGCCACCTGGAAGTCATGTGGAGTCAGTACCCCTCTTTTCCTTACTCTGAAAGGTTTGGACGAAGATATTAAATGTTGTCAAATTTGTAGCTGGCCAGGATAGCTGGTGCAGGGGCTATCAAAGTACAAAATAACTTCAACAGACTAAAGTACAAAACTAAACCAATAATATAAGTATAGAGAATGAGATAGAGGTTCAAAAAACATCAATTACAAGTACAGTTTTGGAGAAATCTGATTTGCCAAAATTCCCATTTGAATACAGTTTTACAGAAAACCACTGTATTAATAGAAGCATCATTTTATTTTACTCTGCATTGATTCAGACTGTATCTAGGGAATAATTTCCAATTCTGGCTACCACAATTTAAAAGAAATTCTAATTCTAGTAAGTAACATCATAGAGAGATGACTGGCTAAGAGGTTCTGCCCCCAAATCTGTGTGTGTGTGTGTGTGTGTGTGTGTGTGTGTGTGTGTGTGTTTAGGGGGTTTCCCACACCACCAAGCAATTCTCCAACACTAGCTGAGTGTCCTACAATTCAACTCAATTTTGACACTATCCACCTGAGATAGCATCAAACCCCACAGATTAAGTGCTCAGTTCTACAAGAGTGCACTTCCTCGCTTCTTCAGAGGCCAATCAGAAGTCCAGGTTGTAATCAGAGGTTCCCACGACCACCTTCCTGGGTTCTATTAATTTGCTGGAACAGCTCACAGAATTTAGGAAACCAGTTTACTCACTAGATTACCAGCTTACCATAAAATATATAACTCAGGAACAGCCAGATAAAAGAAACACAGAGCAAGGTATGGGAAAAGGGTACAGAGTTTCCATGCTCCCTTTGAGAATCACCACTCTCTGCAATCTCCATGTGTTTGCCAAACCAGAAGCTCTCAAAACCATCCTTTTGGGGGGTTTATGGAGGCTTCGTTACATTAACACGATTGAGTAAATCATTGGCCATTGATGTTTATTCAAACTCCAGCCCCTTTCCCACCCCCATACCCTCCTACCCCCAGGTCAGGGGGGTGGGACTGAAAGTTTCAACCTTCTAATCACGTGGTTCTCTTGGCAACCAACTCCCATATTTAGACGTGTCCTAAAGCCACTTCATTAACATAATAAAAGACACTTTTGGTAATTCCCTGGCGGTCCAGTGGTTAGGACTCCGTGCTTCCACTGCAGAGGGCACAGGTTCCATCACTGGTCAGAGAACTAAGATCCTGCATGCTGCATGGCATGGTCAAAAAAAAAAAAAAAAGAGAGAGAGAACTTTTGTCACTCTCATTACTTAAGAAATTCCAAAGGTTTTAGGAGCTCTGTGCCAGAAATAGGAAATAAAGACTAAATATTTATTTCTTATTATAAATCACAATATCACACCAGCACTAAATTATTCATTCAAGAAGTATTTGAGTATTTTATTTTGTGCCAGTTTCTGTCTTACTGACAGGGGCACAGCACTGAAAAAAAAGACCAAGGTCCTGCCTCATGGTCCTTATATTCTAGAAGGAAGATAGGAAATAAGCAAATAAAAATATATGTTGGTTCTGGAGAAGTTCAATGAATAAAAATAAAGCAAAGCAAAGGAATAGAGAGAGAAGGGGAAGGCTGTTTGGGATTAAGTGGCCAGAGAAAACCTCTCCAAAGAAGCGACATATGAACAGAGACCTGGCAGATATAAGTAAGGCAGCAGTCGGCAAACTGTGGACTGTGGCCAAATTTGACTAGCTAGCTGCCTGTTTTTGTACAGCTCAAGAGCTAAGAATGCTTTTTATATTTGTAAATGATTTAAAATTTCTCGAAAGAAAAACATTACGTATATGAAAATCATATGCAATTCAAATTTGTGTCCAAAAATAAAGATTTGTTGGAATACATCCACATTTATGTATTGTCTGTGATTGCTTTTGTACTATCACAGCAGAGTTGAGTAGTTGCAACAGAGATGATATGGACCACAAAGCCTAAAAATATTGACTCTCTGGCCCTTTATGGAAAATGTCGACCCCTGAGCTAAAGGAGCAGGTCCTGCCAATATGTAAGGGAAGAATGTTTTGGCAGACAGAACAGCAAAAACAAAGGCTAGGACTATGCTTGGCTTGTACTCAAAGAACTGCACAGATAACAGTGTGGCTGGAGGGCAGGGAAGGAGAAGGGGACTGGTAGGAAATGGCAGGAAATGATAGCAGAAAGGAAACTGCGGGCCACATATTCTTAGGGTAAAGATTTTAAATGAGATGGGAAGCCACTTAGGGGGTTTGAAAACGAACTGACATGTTCTGACAGCTGGCTGATAATAGACTGGAGGGCCCAGAGTTCTTAACCTACATCCCATGGATAGGAAAAAGAAAGTGTCTTTATTGTCACTAGGTTTTAGTTGCAATTTAACATTTCCTTCAGTTATGAATATAGCCAACAAAACACAATGACTTTGTCACCAACAGAAATCACAAATATTTTCACATCAAATCACAGTTGTTGGGCTTCCCTGGTGGCACAGTGGTTAAGAATCCACCTGCCAATGCAGGGGACACGGGTTCAAGCCCTGGTCTGGGAAGATCCCACATACCACGGAGCAGCTGAGCCCATGCGCCACAACTCCTGAGGCTAAGCTCTAGAGCCCACGAGCCACAACTATTGAGCCCACGTGCCACAACTACTGAAGCCCATGAACCTGGAGCCCGTGCTCTGCAACAAGAGAAGCCACCTCAGTGAGAAGCTCGCGCACCACAACGAAGAGTGGCCCCCACTCACCGCAACTAGGAAAGCCCGCGCGCAGCAACGAAGACCCAACGCAGCCAGAAATAAATAAATAAAATAAATAAATTTACTTTTTAAAAAAATCACAGTTGTTTTAATCATCTTGAAATATCACATTAATATTTCCACTTAGAAATTATTACTATACCTTCTACTACATCTTATTTAATGTAATGATAAAGAAATATATGTAATATAGATGTATTATTTAATATATAATATATATTACACGTATATTATATATACATGTCACTATATCACAAATTTGTTTTTTAGATACTTTAATAATTGTATTTCAAAGTAACTTGTTTCCTGTTTAATGCAATGTGTTTTATTTTATGCATTTAAAAACATTCTTTTGGAGTCCATATGCTTGATCAGGCTGCCAAAGAAGTCTAGGGCCCAAGAAAGGATAGGAATGGAATCAGAGGGAAGCATTAGAAGGATTAAGTTAGAGAAGGAAAGACTAGGTGGGTCCAAGGTAGCTATTTTAATCTACCTGTCACATAGTAAGCCCTGAATATATGTTAATTATTATTGTCATTATTAAAATGTTGATGTATTTGTGGTCTTTTAGCTGTGTGTGATATATGCTGCTTTTGATCTGCATTTTTCACTAAAAAATAGATCTTAAACATCTTCTGTCACTACACATTTTTAATATCACTTTAATGGTCAAAGTATAGTTAATTGCAGAGGTGTATTATTATTTATTCAATTAATCCTCAATTACGGGACCTATACATTCTTGTCTTTCTTGTTATTAAAAAACCACGATAAACATCAACGTTAAATCTTTGCACATCGGGACTTCCCTGGTGGCGCAGTGGTTTAGAATCCACCTGAATGCAGGGGACACAGGTTCAAACCCTGGTCCTGGAAGATCCCATATACCGCGGAGCAACTAAGCCGGTGCGCCACGACTACTGAGCCTGTCCTCTAGAGCCCACAAGCCACAACTACTAAAGCCCGCCCGCCTAGAGCCCGTGCTCCGTAGCAAGAGAAACCACGGCAATGAAAAGCCCACGCACCGCAACGAAGAGTAGCCCCCGCTCGCCGCAACTAGAGAAAGCCCGCATGCAGCAACAAAGACCCAACGCAGCCAAAAATAAATTAAAAAAAAAAAAAAAAAGACACACACAAAACGACACACACACACACACACACACAAAATCTTTGCACATCCATGATTATTTCCTTAGGATAGATTCTAACATTGGAATCAGGATGCATTACTCAGCATACTAGATGTACAATTCAGTCCCTTGAAGATTTCCACTTCAACCTCCCTCCTAGTTGGGATTTCATCTTTCCTCCTTGGCTCACAAATACATGAGCAGCTGTCTGAGTTAACCCTCCTGGTTCAACCCAAGCCCCCAAAGTTTCCCCAGAAACACACACCCTTTGCCTGGTCTATTGACTTTTTATACAGAACTAAAGCAACAGGAACCAAAACTAAGTTCCTACCATCCACTGGGTGGCAGTATTTCCTAAATGTTGGGTAGAATATCTGGGAGGAAATAAATACCTTCTGTTATTTCAAGAGTACTTTCCATGTAAACCCAATCCTATAAAGTGATGTCCAGTGTCACATGAATGGAAAGAGGTAGGATTGTTTCAGCAGATACTTACTAGGTCAGTACATTGGTATGGTATTTCTAGAAGTTTATTTTGAGGATTGCTTCAACAAATAGCTTCTTTTTAAAAGCTTATAATGTTAATTTTTCTCATTAAAAGTATCAGATTGCAAAATTTTTTAATAGAGAAAAAATCACACATATTTTTATTAACATAACCTGTTAGCATACTATATTCCTTTCTGGTCCTTTTTTCTCTAAGTATATTTTTACAGTTGGAATCAAACTGTACATAAAATTTACTCCTACTTTCCTCCTAGGATTAATCATACTGAAAATTAATATATTAAAATATTAATAATATTTATTTCTAGGACAGGTGATTGTTATTTACTGCTTTAAAATTTTTGTATTTTCTACGTTTAAAATCAGAACGAATTTAATCCTAAAAAATTCTCTTTGGTTCCATTTACAACCTATATAATCCACCATTTCTACCCCTAGATGTATCCACAACAGACAGGCAAAGAAATGTGTTTCCAAAGGCACATACTAAATTGTTTACAGCAACATTATTTCAACTCTCAGTTGATGACCTTGCTTCCTATCCACTGCAAAAACTTAAGCAATCACAAGATGTCTTTCACAAGCCACCTACCATCTCCCATCTCCTAGCACCTATACTCAAACACTGGGCCTTCCTCCTGTTACTATGGAGGATGAAGAGATCATGCTATGGCCAGCCTGTCTGCTTGTGTCCTAGCTAGATCTGAAACCTCTCACCTATTCAAGAGCACAGCTCCAGCAATTTTTACCTCTCTGTCCTACATCAATTTTTTTTTTTTTGCTTTCTAACAGATTGTTCCCATCAACCTACAAATAAATATGCTGTATTTCCCTCATCTTTAAAAAAACCACTCTGGACCCCAATTCCCTCTCCAGCTCCTACTCCTTTCCCTCTTTCCCTTTACAAGAAAACTCAGTGGAAGATATGTCTCTACTCACTTTCCCATTTCTCTCCCCACGTTCCACCTTGAACCTGTCTAGTCAGGTTTGACTCCAGCGTTCAAACTGAGACTGTTCTCAGGGTCACCAGAGCCCTCCGTGTTACTAATTCCTAGGTTAACTTCTCGTCTTATCTGACCTAGCAACATTTATTAAGTTGATCACTCTCTCTTCCTTGGAATACTTTCTTCACTTGGTGTCCACTTGCTTGGCTTTCTTCCTATCATTTTGGCTGCTCCGACTGAATCTCTTTTTCTGGTTCTTCTTTATTTCACTTTTAAGTGTTTAAGAGCCTCGGAGCTTAGTTAGGTCTTGTCGCATTTCAATCTACACTCACTGAGATGATGATTTCATTCCGCTTCATGGCTTTAAATACCATCCATATGCAATCAACTTCCAAATTTACATCCCCAGCCTAGATTTCTCCTCTGAACTCAAGACCCGTATGTCCAGCACCTTGCTGGACACCTCCATTTGGATACCTAGCAAGGCATCTCAAGCTTTTTTTTTTTTCAATATTTATTTATTTGGCTGCATCGGGTCTTAGTTGCGGCATGTGGGCTCTTCGTGGTGGCATGTGGGGTCTTTCGTTGTAGCGGGCTTCTCTCTAGTTGTGGCGTGCGGGCTCCAGAGTGCGTGGACTCAGTAGTTGTGCACGCAGGCTCTCTAGTTGTGGCATGCAGGCTCTAGAGCACACAGGGTTAGTTGCCCCACAGCATGTGGGATCTTAAGTTCCCCGACCAGGACTCGAACCTGCATCCCCTTCATTGGAAGGCGGATTCTTAACCACTGGACCACCAGGGAAGTCCCCATCTCAAGCTTATCGTGTCTAAAACTGAGTTTCTGAGAGTCACTCACCACCACCACCAAACACACACACACACACACATACACACCTGTTTCTCTTGCAGTTTTCCCATCTCAACTGACAATTCCATCCTTCCAGTTGCTTAAGTAATCTTTGACTTCTCTCTCACACCTCACATTGTGTTAGTCACCAAATTCTGTTGGCTCTACCTTCAAAATACATCCAGAATGTGATCATTTCTCATAACTTCCACTGCTACCACCCTGGTCCAGGCCACCATAGGCTCTCTACTAGGTTCTACAACAGCCTCCCTTCTCTTCCTCTTTCTATGCTTTCCTCACTTGTCTGTTCTCAAAATGGCAGCCGAAGTGATCCTTTTATTTTAAAATAGTGAGTCAGATTCTGTCATTTCTCTGCTCAAAACTTTGTGATGGTTCCCCTATCATTAGCAACAAAACCCCAACTCCTTACTATGACCTGCAGGATCTTGTCTTTACTAACTATCTAACTTCATTCCATTCCCTTCTACTCCTCTCTCACTTCCTCACTCTACTGTGGCCACACTGGTCTCTTTGCCGTCCTGGAGCAGGCTGGGCACCATCCCATCCCAGAACCTTTTCATGTACATTTTCCTCTGGATAGCCCCCTGATATCCCCAGGGCTAGCTTCCTCATTTCCTTCTCAAATGTTTACTCAAAAGTCACCTTGTCAGGACTTCCCTGGTGGTGCAGTGGATAAGACTCCATGCTCCCAATGCAGGGGGCCTGGGTTCGATCCCTGGTCAGGGAACTAGATCCCACATGCGTGCCACAACTAAGAGTTTGCATGCCACAACTAAGGAGCCTGCATGCTGCAGCTAAGGAGCCTGCCCACCGCAACTAAGGAGCCCACATGCTGCAACTAAGGAGACCACCTGCTGCAACTAAGACCTGGCGCAACCAAATAATAAATAAATAAATAAATTTCTTTTAAAGTCGCCTTCTCATTGGGGCCTTTCAATCCCACCCCAAACATCATATCCCTCTACCTGCTTTATTTTTTCTCCTAAGCACCTGTTACTTTCTAACAATATATATTTTGCTTATCTGTTTTATTTATTTTCTCTTTCCACTTGAATGTAAGCTCCAGGAAGGCAGGATCTTTGTCAGTTTTGTTCACTGATGTTCACTGACTGTTCTGTTTACTAAGACTTTGTTTCAAAGCCTAGAATATGAATGGCATATGAATGGTGTATGCTCAAAAAATACTGAATTAATCTATGTATGAATGATGGTGGCCTGAATTAGGGCAGTGCGGGAGATGGAGAGGAGGGAGATGGATTGGACAAACAGAATGAAAATGATTGGTGAGCTGTGGGGTGCTAAGATGGAGTCAAATATGACCCTCAGTGTCTCAGTAGACAGTTGGCTAACATCCTCTGAGATACAGGAGGAATGAGGGTGGAAGGGGATTGAGTAGTTCCATCTGGTACCCGAGATGCTTATAGGTCATTCAGGTGCAAGTAGGCATCCAGAAATGAGGTCAGGGGATTGGTCAGGGATGGAGAGACAGAAGATGACCTTAAAGTCTAGAAATATAAATAAGATTATACCATGTATTATAATATCAATAAACAGTATGGTACATATTTACCCACGTTTCCATTGTAGAATCTTAATAAATATCTGGCAAAGGAAATGAGTTTCTCCTGTGAGATTTCTCAGGATGGCTAATCTTATCTATGTATGTAGCTGTCATTAAAAACTTTCCAAGAATTCACCAAATGTAAGCCTATCTTTGCTACTTTGTCTTCTTTAATGATGATATAAAGTTTTGAAGTATAAAGGATAGCCTCAGAGACTGTAAAGCCAATTCCAGGCAGCCCCCACAAAAACATACAACATATAGAGTTCTGCATACCAACCACAGGCTATAAAACTCCTTTAATTAAACTTTTCCCTATGGAATTAAAGATAATGTCCAGGAGTACTCTTCAAGGTTAGATATTAATTTTGTAATCAGAGTTATATTACTGCCTCAGGACTACCTTATGTACCTGTCCTGGTGTTCTGAAGGTCCTAAAACGTCATGAAAGCCCAAACCATCCCTTTTTCATGCCTTGGATATACCCACCCCCAACTCCCTTATTTCTTGAATTTTTCCTGCCTCCTTACCTTAGCTACTCTTCTCTCCACTAGAACAGCTAGTGCCCCCATGACGCTAAGCTCCATCAGGGCAGGAACCATATTTTCTTCACCACCATAAACTCAACACCAGCACATAGTAGGTACTCAATAAATATTCAGGTATCCAATGAGGATAGAGGTTCTATCTGACACATAATCCAAGCTATTACACAGTGTGGCAGACACTGTTGCTTGCCTTCTGGCAGCCATTCTTCAACCAACTTCTTTGCTGGCAAACCCAACTTTTTTCACCCCAGGAGTTCTAATTGTGAATATTATTGGTCTAAACTGTTAGTTCTCATCTTTAATCACACATTAGAATTACTTAAGGAGCTTTAAAACAAGACAGACGCCTGGGGCCCACCCCCAAAAATTATTTTCAGTTGGCTAAAATGGGAGCCCAGGCATCAGGTTTCTTTTTACTTTTAGTAAATTGATATATAATTCATATACCATAAGATTCATTCTTTTAAAATGTACAACTCAGTGTTTTAGTATGTTCACAAAATTGTACCACCATCAGCACTAACTCCAGAACATTTTCATCACCACAAAGGAAACCTGTAGCTATTAGAAATCACTCCAAATATCCTCCTCTTCCAAGTCCCTGGAAACCACTAATCTACCTTCTTTCTCTATGGATTTACCTATTCTGGACAATTCATATCAATGGAATTGTACAATATGTGGTCTTTTGGGTCTGATTTCTTTCATTTAGCGTAACATTTTCAAGGTTCATCCATGTTTTATGTCAGTACTTCACTCCTTCTTATGACTGAATAATATACTCTTTGAAAGTTACTATGTGCAGCCCATGTCTAAGGCATAGGGAGTGATGCTCCCTTTCCTTGAGGGTAGAGTATCTACATAAATTATATTGAATTCTTCTCCAAGGGAGAACTTGTCTCTTCTCTCACGTTTATTTAGTTATTCAATCAATCATTTATTTATATCAGTATGAACTCTTGGATATTTATTTTATACTTCGGATTATAACCCAATACTACTTTTTTTTTCTCAAATTGTTTCAGTTTTGGCCATTGGGAGCTCTTTCAGTTGACTCCCATGTCCCTTTGGTGTATCCCATCAATGTAGAGTTTTTATTTATTTGTTTTGAGCATTTTCTTACTTCCTAGTGCTATGAGATGGTCCAGGCTTGTCTTGTATATTTCCTGCCCCAGTTTTAGAATCCCTACTTCTCTAGGGTGCCCTGGATCCTTTTATTAAAGAGTGGTATTAGAAACTAAGATTTGAGCATTAGGTGTGCTCATTGCTACCAGGGTGTCTTTGCTTCTAGACTCCATATATGTAATTTTAAATGTCTTAATAGTCTCCTTTTTTTTTTTAAGGTAAAACAAAACAAGTGAAGTTGATTTTAATAATATTTCTTACACAACCTATGTAATCAATACACAATTTGTATTGATTGTGATTTTTACTTTTTTTTTCATATAGAGTCATTGAAATCTAGTATGTATTTTACATTTACAGCACATCTCATTTTGGACTAACCACATTTTGAGTACTCAATAGTCACATGTAGCTAGTGGCTGCTGTATTGAACAGTGCAGTTCTAAAAGCTTTATAGTTCCAGTTATTACCATGTGGTCTATTATTCATTTTGAATTAATTTTTTATGTATGAAGTGAGATAAGGGTTAAGATCTAATTTTTTTTGATACTCATATCCAGTTGTTCCAGTGACATTTTTTAAAAAGACTTTCATTTTTCTATTGAATTGACTTGGCACCTTGGGTCTTTTGCTGGATTCTCTACTCTGTTCCATTGATATGTATCTATTTTTAAGTCACTATCACACTGTCTTGATTATATAACTTTATGGTAAATCTCAAACTCAGGTAGTGTAAGAACTCCAACTTTGTTTTTTCTTCAAGATGGATTTGATGATACAATTCGTTTGCATTTCCCAATAAATTTTAGACTAAGCTTATTGATTTCTTCAAAAGAGCCTGCTGGAGTTCTGATTAGGATTGCATTGAATCTATAGGTCAATCTGGGGAGAATGGATACTTCAACAGAACTAATACTAATACATGAACATGGCCTTTCTCATTTATTTAGGTCATTTAAAATTTCTCTCTGCAATGTATTGCATTTCCAGCAGAGGGATCTTGTACATTTTACTAGATATATTCCTAGACATTTGATATTTTTTTGGATGCTGTTATAAATTGTATTTAATTTTTTTTCAGTTTTAAGAAGAATAAAGCTAGAGGCACGATGTTCCCTGATTTCAAACTATAGCAACAAAAACGGTATGGTACTGGCATAAAAACAGACACATATCAATAGATCAGTGGAACAGAATAGAGAGCCTAGAAAAAAATGTACACATATATGGTCAATTAATTTTGACAACTGAGCCAATAATTAATATACAATGGGGAAATAATATTCTCTTCAATAAATGGTGCTGGGAAAACTGGACAGCAACATGCAAAAAAATGAAACAGAGCCACAATCTTATGCCACATACAAAAATTAACTCAAAATGGATTAAAGACTTGAATATAAGACCTGAAACTATAAAACTCCTAGAAGAAAAGGTAGGCGGTAAGCTCCTTGACAGCAGTCTTGGCGATGATCTTTTGGATTTGACACCAAAAGCAAAGGCAACAAAAGTAAAAATTTTTTAATTTTAAATTTAAAAATTTAAAAACAAAAAATCAAACTAAAAAGCTCTACACAGCAAAAGGGACCATCAATAAAATTAAAAAGCAACCTACTGAATAGAAGAAAATATTTGCAAATCATATGTCTGATAAGGGGTTAATATTCAAAATATATGAAGAACTCATACAACTTAATAGCAAAGAAACAAATAATCTGATTAAAAAATGGGCAGAGGATCTGAAGACATTCTTCCAAAGAAGACAAACAGATGGCCAACAGGCACATGAAAAATGCTCAACATTACCAATCACGAGGGAAATTCAAGTCAAAACAGAAATATCACCTTACACTTGTCAGAACGGCTATTATTAAAAAGCAAGTATTGGGGAGGATGTGGAGCCAAGGGAACCCTCGTGCACTGTTGGTGGAAATGCAAACTGGTGCAGCCACTATGTAAAACAGTATGGAGGGTCCTTAAAAAATTAAAAATAGAACTATCATACGATCCAGCATCCCACTTCTGAGTATTTCTCTGAAGAAAACAGAAACACTAACTTGAAAAGACGCATGCATTCCTTGCAGCACTGCTTACAACAGCCAAGATAATGGAAACCACCTAAGTGTCCATCCACAGATGAATGGATAAAGAAGATGTAGTGGGGCTTCCCTGGTGGCGCAGTGGTTGAGAATCTGCCTGCTAATGCAGGGGACGCGGGTTCGAGCCCTGGTCTGGGAAGATCCCACATGCCGCGGAGCAACTAGGCCCGTGAGCCACAATTACTGAGCCTGCGCGTCTGGAGCCTGTGCTCTGCAACAAGAGAGGCCGCGGTGGTGAGAGGCCCGCGCACCGCGATGAGGAGTGGCCCCTGCTTGCCACAACCAGAGAAAGCCCTCGCACAGAAAAGAAGACCCAACACAGCCAAAAATAAATAAATAAATAAATATTAAAAAAAAAAAAAAAGATGTAGTATATATATACATTGGAATATTATTCGGCCATAAAAGAATAATTAAATCTTGCCATTTGTGATAACATGGATGGACCTTGAGGGCACTATGCTAAGGGAAGTAAGTCAGACAGAGAAAGACAAATATGGTGTGATCTCACTTATATGTGGGATCTAAAAACAACAACAACAACCTCAACCAAGCTCATAGATACAGAGAACAGAATGGTAGTTGCCAGAGGCAGGGGGTGGGGTGGGTAAAATGGGTGAAGGGAGTCAAAAGGTACAAACTTCCAGTTACAAAATAAATAACTCACGGGGATGTAATGTACAACATGGTGACTATAATTAATAATACTGTATTGGATATTTGAAAGTTGCTAAGATAGTGAATCTTAAAAGTTCTCATTACAGGGCTTCCCTGGTGGCGCAGTGGTTGAGAATCTGCCTGCCAATGCAGGGAACACGGGTTCGAGCCCTGTTCTGGGAAGATCCCACATGCCGCGGAGCAACTAGGCCCGTGAGCCACAGCTGCTGAGCCTGCGCGTCTGGAGCCTGTGCTCCACAACAAGAGAGGCTGCGACAGTGAAAGGCCCGCGCACCGCAATGAAGAGTGGCCCCCACTTGCCACAACTAGAGAAAGCCCTCGCACAGAAACGAAGACCCAACACAGCTAAAAATAAATAAATAAATAAATAATTTTTAAAAAAAATGTCCTTCTAGTTGGTTTGCTCAAAATAGCATCCAGCGAAGGCCCACACGTTGCATTTGTTACCTCTCTTAAGTCTTGTGAAATCTGGAACTGTTTCCATCCACACTTTTCCTTCCATTACAATGACTTGCTGAGGAGGCTAGAAGAGTCTGGTAGAATTTTTCACCTTCTGGATTTGTCTCATTGCTTCTTCATGGAAACATAGAATTTATTCCTAGAATTAAAGGTCTCCTAGAATTTAGGTCTAAAACCTTAATTAGATTCAAATAAGCATTTTTTTTTATCAAGACTACTTCAGAGATGCTTCAAACTGCATTGTAAGAGAATATTCATATGCCTGGTTGCTCCACTGTTTGTGATGCTAAGATTGATTCCTAGATTTGGACAATGACAGCCTGATTTTTTTTTTAGTATAATAGCTTTATTGAAATATAATTCACATACCATACTGTTTATCTACTTAAAGTGTATAATTCAGTGGTTTTTAGTATATTCAGAGTTGTGTAACCATTACCATAATCACTTTTATAAAAATTTTATTACCCCCAAAAGATAACCCATACTTATTAGTAGTCACCCCCCCACACAATTCCCAACCACCACCAGCCCCCAGCCCTAGGCAAACGCTAATCTACTTTGTCTCTATAAATTTGTCTATTCCAGACATTTCATGTAAATAGAGTCACACAATATGTGGTGACATCCTGATTCTTGCATTGTACAATTGCATCCTTCCTTTCCTCATGACTAGCAAGTAATCTGTCAGGTCAAAAGTTACTTAAATAGTGAAATCTCCTTTTCTAATAGTGTTCATATTAGGCAGTGAGAGGACAGATACACACATTTTAAAAATTAAAATATTATGTCAAAAATCCTTAAGTAACATTTATCTTTGATCTGTAGAATTTCTTGTTCCATTGAACTGGCAATTTCTTATTATGACATGATTTAAAGATACATATTCATTTAAAAATTTATGATAGTGCAAAAGAGGAGAGAGATGACCTTTGGAAAAGATAAATTGGCTGAGAGACTGACAAAACCAGGAAGATGATTTTTCATTGCACTTGTGTTCTTCTTCAGATCATTTCATTAGGACTCTCACATGTAATTCCAAAATAATTCACAGAGGTATCGATATTTACCTGTCAAATATTTAAATTAGTGATTCACTCCCTAACTTAATTGCACACTAGAATTACCTAGGGAACTTTTAAACACTTACAATGCCAATGTTCAGGTTCTACTCCAGGCCAAATAAATCAGCATCTTTGGAAACAGTATGGACACTTGGTAGTGATGCTTGTGTACTTAATTT
Source organism: Balaenoptera ricei (assembly GCF_028023285.1). NCBI lineage: Eukaryota > Metazoa > Chordata > Mammalia > Artiodactyla > Balaenopteridae > Balaenoptera > Balaenoptera ricei. Next base: position 84,136,150 of record NC_082640.1, on the reverse strand, counting down.
TACATCCCTTCAAGAGGCACATAATGTCAAGTCCCATAATGAGTGATGCTAAGTTTCATCACCAAATTAAACTGGTGACTACCAAATAACTCCCTCTTAAAGGTACACGTCTTCTTTGCATTAGCAAGTAATTTGTGGGGTAATATTTTAGAAACTTGGAAAATTTTTCACCTAATGGTTTTAGGTGAATTCATTGATAATTCTTGCAATATGAGGTTGCAAAGTGGTGGTTTTCTAGTTCTAGTATTCTTTTCTAAGTTGTTAGTTTGCATCCTTCTGTAAAGAAGGAGGATTTCAACTCCCCCCACCCCTTTCTAAGCATCCATTATGGACCCATGGATTATTTTTCCTGTGTGTTACTTTCAGTTATCCTATGCCATTATTTTGATGATAAAAGTGTTCTGAGTTTGTAATTGGGGATCTCTTCAAGCTGGCTCCTGTTTATGTCCTTTGCCCATTTTTCTTTTGGACTACTCTATTTTATTATTGCCTATTAAGAACTTTTTATATATTATGTAAATTTATTTTTGCAAGTATTTTCCACAGTTTTTCAAACTTGTTATAACATCTTTTATAAAAAGATAAATTTTAGGTAGTTAATGTATCATTCTTTTCCTTTATGTTTTCTGTTTTGTCTATAATATTTAGAATAGCATTTCTCTTCTCAAGATCATAAAAGTATTCACACAATTTTTCATGTTTTCATATTTAAATCTTTGATCTATACACAACTTATTTCAATGAAGGTGTAAGGGATACATCTATCATTTAAAAAACTGCTAGTCAATTATCCCAACATCATTTATGAATTATCTTTTCCCCACTGATTTTTAAGTGCCACTTTTATCATATAATGAATCACCATATTGCAGGGAAAACAGTCAGGAAGCTATTGCAGTGGTTCTATTTCTGGACTATGGTATTCTGTTGCTGTGTCAGGGTCACAATGTTCTTGTTACTGTAGCTTTATAATTTAATATCTGTAAGAAATTTCCCTTCATTTTCTTTTAGAATTTTCTTGGTTATTTATCTGTTCATTCATTTAAAAAATATTTATTGAGCACCTACTAGATGCCAGACTCTGCTCCTGGTGTTGGAATTTTAAAAAAGACAAAATTCCTGCCTTTAGAGAGCTTGCATAGTCTGGAGGAGGAGATGGACAATGAAACAAATTTATTAAAGGTTGTAATAAATGCTAAGAAAGAAAGAAATAGAATGATGCAGCAGAAGATAACTCAGTGAGGACATTGATCAGGGAAGGCCTGTCTGAGGAAGGGACATCCGCCAGAATGAGAAGGAGCTGGGTCTGTGAAGGAGCACTCCAGGCAGAAGCAAGTGCAAAAGTCCTGTGTTGAGGGAAATCTTGTCATAATCTGGGAATGATATAAAGGGTCATGGGAGTGGAGCAGCATGAAAGAAGAGAAAAAGTGGATATTTTCGATCTTCTCCCCTCCCCCACCCCACCCCAGATTCACTGTTCACCCTGTCCTGTGCCCAAGAAGGCTAACTTCTAAGGACTGTCTCAGTGACTCCCTTGCCGTCTGGTTTCTAGTTGAGTTCAGCCACTGGGGGCCAGTTGTAGGAGATGATTGGAAGAGAGGAGAGTGGTGTCAGGAGATTTATTTCCTTGGCTCCCTCCCTGTTATATTGTCTCCTGTTGGCTGCATCCTCTACTGAAGGCCACAGTCCTGAAAGCTGGCCCTCTTACACAGCTCATACCAGGCTCAGGCCTTGGGTGGTAATGTCTCCCACCTGTGACCAGGCACAGGGTACTGCACCTCTCCATGTTGCTTTGCCCAAGCTCCATCCTTACCTTTGATCACACTTCCACTTTTTAAAGATCACTCTGGTTGCTTTAAAGTATGAACTGGAGGGATGGAGATAATAGGGCAAGAGGAAGGGAAGCAGAGAGATATTGACAGGAACAGAGTTAAAACCAGGACTGACTTGAAAATCTTGAATGTATGGTCACTGGCTGAGAAACACAGGACTCTGAGCTCCATTCATTCATTCAGTGTCTTCAATAACTATGTTCTAGGCACTATTATTGACACTTGGGATAGATAGATTAAAATTTACATAGTATGTTGAAAGAGAAAATTGGCAAAGAATAATGAAAAAGTAGAGCAAGGTAGAAGGGTAGGGAGTACAGGGGTGGCAGAAGTGATACAATTTTAAATAATCCATCAGGGAGAAGGTGACACGAGCCAAGATTTGGAGGAGGTGAAGAAATGAGCCGGGTGGAGACTGTTCCAGGCAGAGGAGGAAGTCACTGTAAAAGAACCAATGCGAGGACTAGTCTGACCATGCCTGGAACAGCAAAGGCTGGGGTAGCTGGATCTCAGAGACCTGGGGGTGAGTGGAAGGGAATGAGGTCAGAGAGGCTACAGGAATCATACCGTGCAGGGCCTTTCTTGGGGATTTGTTTGGGGTAGAGGGGGCAGAGAAGAGGGAACTCCTTTTCTTTGTGGGTCAACCTAGCCTCCACTTTGTGGAGAGGTGAGCACTCTCACACGGCCTCCTCCTGTCCACTGTTCTGTGACAGATGGGAGGGGAAATCCAGCAATCATTCTTAGTTTCTCAGAATGCATAAGTCCTGTCTAATTGTATCTACGCAGTGTCTAGCAAGAAATGCTGGCTTAATTCTCTGATGTCTGTAAAATGTTGACATCCTAGGAGGAGAAAACTGAAATTGTACCACTAACCCTGCAGGGGCATTGGCAGCTGAGTCATCTGGGGTCCCCATGGCAGCAGCATGCCTACAGGGGTGACTGGAGGATGGGCTTTGGAACACCAGAGCAAAACTATTGATTTTCCGTTCCACTGAGAAAGATGTTTACTTGTATTTTCGGATACACCTTAGGGAGAAAGAAGAAGAAAGAAAAACAGTCTCTCTTACTGCTGTCTCTACTGGTGAGCAGTAAATTTTAAATAAACCTTTTCTTTTAAAGCTTTTTATTACGAAGATTTTCAAGCTTATACAAAATTAGAGAGGATAGTATACTGAATCTGTGTACATGTACTCATTACCCAGATTTTCAGTGATGATCAACTAATGGCCAATCTTATTTTTTCTATTTATCTAGCTAGCTATATATTTTCTCCTGTTTTTTTTTTTTTTTGGTTTTTGGTTTTTGGTTTTTTTGGTTGGGGTGGTGCCCCAAGTGGCTTGCAGGATCTTAGTTCCCCAACCAGGGATTGAACCCAGGCCCTCGGCAGTGAAAGCACAGAGTCCTAACCACTGGACCACCAGGGAATTCCCATTCCTGGGAATTTAAAGCATATTCTTGGGGTTTTAAAGCATATTCCAGGCATCAATATGTATTGTGCCCTTACTATATGTCAGACATTATTCTAGATGCTTGAAATTCAGCAGTGAAAAAAAAAGTATATACACAAAATCCCTGTCCACAAGAATCTCACAGTCTAGTTGGGGGAGAAAGATAATAAATAAAATCAACAAGTGAATTATGTGGTATGTTAGATGGTAAGTGCAATGGAGAAATATAAGGCAGAGGAGGGGGAGGGAGCATGTAAGGACAGGGGGTACAACTTTAAATAAGGGGGTCAAGGTATGTGTGGTGAAGGCTGGGATGCACTGCTCAGATGCCAACCACTTCAGGACTGAAAATCTTATTCCCCTAGCTGTTGAAAAGAACCACCTCATCCAAGGTTCTGACTTCTTCCTGGGAAGGCCTACACCCAATGACTGATCTATGCAGAAGTATAAAGGCCTACTTTTTTTGCTCCAACTCCGGACAGCTCTGAAGGATCATCTCATCTTTAGACCTCCTTGTAGGGTTGGCTAAAGCCTCCACTGATATTGTATTGTGGCTCAATTTCTCCTGCTGGTAAATCCTTCCCATTTTTTTCCCTTCCATAGGTATTGATTCAAGAGAATACCCTAAAAACTTCCTGCCTGCTTATCTCCATTTCAGAGTCTGTTTCCCAGGGAACTCGACCTGAGACAGTAGGCCTTCCTAAGACTGAGACTTCTTAGCAAAAATATGATCTGTGTAAGGGATTAAGCCCTGGGACTATCTGGAAGAAGAACATTCCAAGAAGAGAAAGCAGCAAGTGCAAAGGCCCTGAGGCAGAAGTAGGCCTGCTGTGTTTGAGGAAGTCAAGAATGGCCTGGACTTCATGCAAGCTGAACACATCTTGCAACTAGTACCTTGTGAAGATCCACAAGGAAACACATGCCCTCAGTAATTTAGCAAATCCTCCTAGAACACACCCTACTGAAAGGATTCCCAGGTTGTATCCTTTATCTTCCTTCCCCACAACCCCAAAACCTGTACTACAGAACAGGGAAAAAACCTGGAATAATCCCCTATTCCTAATTCCCGGTGCCACAGAGGCCAGCTGCAGAGCCTGGGAGGGTGTAGGATGGGTAGTAACCTGAGGAGCCCTTGGGAAGCCTTAGCCCACCTCAAGCATGCCCCAGACCATCTAGCAGCTTTGCCCCTGGAAAGGGAGAGTATGGGTAGGGCTGATAGAGAGGGACGGTGTCCGGCATAGTTTGGCTACTTGAGGTACACCTGTGGCTTGGGAAAAGGTGTCAAGCCTCATGTAAGAGAACTGCTACGGATAGATTCATAAGGTGATAAAATTCCATTCGACAAATATTTACTGACTTCCTTATAATATACTAGGCACCAAGATAAAAAGATGAGTCCTGACCAGCTCCTCCCCTCAAGGAGGTCACAATAAAAAGGAAATATAAACAATGACCACGCACTGTAAAAATCATTTAGAATGGCAGTCAAGTAGTAGCAGAATGTCATAAAAGACAAAAAAACCCTTGTACTAGATTTTAATTTCCCCTCTGCTGACCTTATCACAATCTATTCTCATATCCCAGAAGAAGATAATTCATTACAATTGTCTGAAACACAATAGAATATGTTTTTAGTATATAAAATTGAATTATTGAATTGAATTGAATATAGATTATATTGATTTATTGAGTTTTTTTTCTGATTATAAAACGAGTACATATGCATGTTGAAAATTCAAGGAATTCTGAACTGCCTAATTAACAAGGAAAAAAAATCCTAACCTGGCTACTGTGAACATTATGGGAAATAAAATTTTCAAATCACTATTTACGAGCACACACAGGCACACACACACAATTTTTATAATAGGAATCATACCGCTAATAGGCAACTTGATTTTTTTTACTCAATAATGTTTAATCTTTCTTAAATATCAATACTACATTCTACAGTGTAGTGAGCATCTGTTGTTTTTGTTTGCCTTACACCCTCACCCTGATTCCTTCTGGGAAACTGCTCTACACTTGTATCTCTGGAGAGAGCCCTTGTATGACTCACACATTCCTCCCATGACCTCTGGAGCAAGAGATTGACACAATCTGGTTCAATCATGGTACAAACGAGGTAAGTGAACAACAAAAATCTTTGCCATTCAGCTGCCTCCTCCTCCTTCCCACTCTCAGATTCCGTGTTGGCACTTTGCACTCTGTAGGTGGCCTATCACATCTTGTCATTTGGGCCCATTTTCTTTATTCATATACTCTTTTCACTTCCATGTTTTTACTTTCCTTGTTTTAGTCTTTTTATTTGCTCATTTCCGTCATCCTTCGTTACTTCAACTTTCCTCTGATGGTGAATTTCCAGATTCCACATTTCTCTTTTGAGCTACACCAGTAGCCATCTCTAGTGTTGGCATCCTGTGTCAGTCTTTTCAACAGCAATGGATCCATTCCTATAGCTCTGTAGCTGTGTGAGCCTTTGCCAGCTCTGGCTCTCTATTCTTAGGCCTTTCATGAATACTCTTCTGCAAGACTACTCTTTTGTAAAGAAAATGCTGAGTGGATAATCATGCTGACAGAGTGACTAACAGCTCTTGAAGGAACTGGCAGCTCCTGGCCCTGCAAGACTGTCATGATCCTCCAATGTGGGATAGCCATCATGGTCTCAGCATTTGAAGACCAAAGGTAAACAGGCAACCCTTCATCACTTCATTAATTTACTTAAGCAAATGGATTTCCAGATGCTGTAAGAAGGGCTGAGAATTGAAGGGTAAGCAAGATAAGATCGTTTCCCTTAAAGAGTTCACCATTTAGTGGGATAGACAGCTAAATATGTAAGGAGATAATTACAGTGAGAGATACGATTTTATAAATATGTGTGTAAAATATCTTCTTAGAAAAACATGCACCAAAAGGAAATATGCCCAAAGTTAGCAGTGGTTATCTCTATCAGATGATTTTTCTCCTTTTTGCTTACTGTCTTTTCAGAATTTTTCCTTCAGTGTATATTTATTATTTTTGAAATGAAGAGAAAAGAATCATGTACAAAAAGCAGCACAATGGGATACATGCTACATTGGAAGTATGCACAGTATTCTAAGGAAGCAACTAACTTGTCTGGGGAAGGGAAAGAAAACCTTGCAATATCTTATACTCATATGGGTCTCTCACATGCCAACCAAATGCAACATATGGCCTTATTTGGATTCTGGTGTAAGCAAACCATCTGTAAAAATATTTATAAGGCAAGTGGGGAAATTTGAACTCTGACTGGATATGTGATGATACTAAAGGAATATTATTATTATGAGATATGATAAAGGTATTACAGTAATGCTAGGACAAAAAAGAACCTTATCTTTTAGGTAAACATACTGACATACTTGTGGGTGAAATGATATGAAGTTTGGGATTTTTACACGTAAATCATCCATTGGTTGGGAATATAAAATAAAAACAGTGGTCATGAGTTAATGATTATTGAAGTTAGGTAATGAATTCAAGGAGTTTGTTTCAGTATTTTTACTCCTTTTGTGTTTGTCTGAAATTTTCTATAATAATAATTAATATAATTATATAATTAATATAAAATTAATTATAAAATTAATAAATTATTAATATGATCATATAATTAATATAAAATTAATAAATTAAAATTAATAAATTATTAATATAATCATATAATTAATATAAAATTAATTATATAATTAATTATATAATTGATATAAAATTTTTCCTCAAATAAATATAAACAAGTTCAAATATCTCTATCTTCAAGACTCAGCACAAAAGGCATCTTCTATACCAGTGAATGAGCATACAACAATCAATCCACGTGTGTGTTCACACATATACAAGCAGCACTGACAAAGTCACTGTGCATTGTATGTTGTCTATTTCATGATCACCTGATCTGTGTCAATGACACTTGTCTTGCAACTTCAACATATATTTTTATATTATTCAATGTTTATAGTGTGCTTACACACAATAATCAAATATCTTAATTTTTTATTATTAAGGAAAGAGATCTTCTCTTTGAAACCTTTCCTGATCATTCACTCCATTATTTGCACCCCACCCGAACTCTGCATGTACAACAGGGAACCCATAACACACTCTCATGTTTATTTGTTCACTTACATTTAAGTGAGATCAATGTGTAGCACATGAAACCTATTCAGTAAATAGTTGTGGTGGTGCTTTTATAATCACAGTCCTTTCTTTCAGGCTGTAAGACCAGCAGTGACCATACCTTACTTATCTTTGTATACCCAGCAATTATCTCAATACCTGGTACATTTTGAGTACTCAATAAATATCTCTTAAATGAATGAATGAATAAATGAAACTTAGGATTACTCCACTCATAGACCTATACTACGTCTGTCAGAAACATCCGTAAGACTGAGGAATGTAAATGAATTCATGCCTTACAGTTTATTCAGTGCTCCACAGCTCATTTGGTCAGCAACAGAACATGTTCTTAGATTTAACACAGTCACTTTGAGTATAAATGGCAGAGAAAAGTCAAATACCTTTTTCATTTTTGGCAAGCAATACATTGTGCTCAATAGCCATCCCTTCCCTTAATTCCATACTGAGTCCCTCCCAACTGCAAACATACATTGTGGGGAGAGGTAAGTTAAGGACAGGACAAAGGATGCAGTGAGGCTGAGGCGACAGAGTAAATCTCAGTGACTGGCTATTTCACCTAATATTTGGTAATGTTTCTGAAAAGCTGAAAACACTTCATAACTTATTTTTTAGGCTGTGTCAAAATATTCCTGGCATCAAAATGATTTGATCAAGACATGTACTCAGTTGTTCTCCACAATTACACTGTAAGGTAAACAGAGCCTGCCACCTCTGTTTTAAAGAAGAGGAAAATAAGGAAATTTGCCCTTCGCTTGGCTGGGATTTCAAATTGGGAGACAATTTTTTTTTCATTCAGCCTACTGGGATATTAATGCTATGTCATCACTGCCAAGAAACAACTATTTGTTTTGAAGTAGGTGTTAGATCAAAAGTACTCTTTAGATTCTTAAAGAAAATATTTGAGTGATATCCAAATTCAAAGACCTCCAGAATGAGGGAGATTCATTTGTTTATTTTTAGGTACTTGAACAACTAACTTGCTCCTTGAAAAGCAGGGGTGCAGAAATCAAAGGCCTGATTGTGCTGAATTCTTCTCTTTGGTCATTATTCAGACTAGTTCCCAGCATGCCACAGTCCAAAGGAAAGGGTCCAAGCTCTGTTTAAAAATCAGAGACTAGGGCTTCCCTGGTGGCGCAGTGGTTGAGAATCTGCCTGCCAATGCAGGGGACACGGGTTCAAGCCCTGGTCTGGGAAGATCCCACATGCCGCGGAGCAACTGGGCCCGTGAGCCACAACTACTGAGCCTGCGCGTCTGGAGCCTGTGCTGCGCAACAAGAGAGGCCGCGACAGTGAGAGGCCCGCGCACCACGATGAAGAGTGGCCCCCGCTTGCCGCAACTAGAGAAAGCCCTCGCACAGAAACGAAGACCCAACACAGCCAAAAATAAATTAATTAATTAAAAAAAAAATCAGAGACTAAACAGCTTACTCAGCACCCTGCTCACATTAGTGTTGCTTGTATTCATCATTTTAAAGTCTTTTGATAGCTCCTTTTATGCAATAATCTTAGGCTTCTGGGAATATTCTCAAAATATAGGAAGAACCTCCCTGACCTAGTTATGATGAAAAATGCTTTTCATGACTACCCACTCTCTTCAAGGAACGCTGGAACAACCAAGTCCTTAGGCATAATTGAATCCTAGGGAAGAATTTTACAAAACTGCTGCTTTTTTTTTTTTCTTTTTTTTTCCTTTCTTTCTTTGAAGAGCGGTGTCCCATGGTGAGAAAGGGGAAATTTTTTTATTGAAACTGGCCCCCTATTGCTCACCTACCCTGGACTGATGAGGATATTCACCCTTAGGGGAACAAACAATGATTTTTGTTGCTGTTGTTCTGTTTCCTCATCTAGGAGAGTGAGAGTGTGCTGCAGCAATCTATTTGAAAGAATGTTCCTTAAATATCCCAATACAAAGGACTCCACAGAGCTGAGACACAAATAAGAGCACCAAGGGAGCCCTGGTACGTCAACCCAAATCACAAAAGGCACGGCTTTTCTAAGAATATAAGAATTATATCTACCTTTTAGGTACAGAAGGTGGAATGGAAAGAAGGGCTTTTTAGAGAAGGTATCCCAGAATAATCTCTGAGCAGAACCCCTTGCACAAGGTTATGTAGCTTTCCTTGACAGGTGCACGGGCAGAGAAGGCATTTGGTCCCTGAGGTAACGTTTACTTGGGAGGTTACGACAACGATGTCCACGCTTACAGCAATCCAGGTGACCGTGAGCGCAGGAGCACCCCTAGGACTGCGGCACAGAAAATACGCTAGCTTGTCTGTCGTCCTCCCCGCTTCCACTCGCTGTGGGGATTGGAGCTGCGTCGGAGTCGCTGACGCCATCCCTTCCCGCCTCTGGCTCGCAGGGAGCATGCGCTTCCATCCTCACTTCCTCTCAAGGAGGGAGCGAGAACAAGGCAACGCCCTAGCAGACCCGCTGCCCGCTCCGCGTCACAGGAACTTCAGCACCCACGGGGCGGACAGCGCTCTCCTCCACCTGAAGACCTGAGTCCCGAGCGCCCAGAGTCTTTCGAATCCCTTTACTCCCGAGCCCCAGAGAGCTCCACCAGCTCCGAGTCCCCGCCACTCGCCCTCCCCGCGCCCGCCCTCCTCGCTCTTCCTGTTTTTACGCCTCCTTTTCATTCATAACAAAAGCTATAGCTCCGGGAGCCCGGCGCCAGGCTGTTTCTGAAGCCAAGCGTGGAACAATGGGGTTCCTTTGGACCGGCACTTGGATTGTGGTGTTGGTGCTCCACAGCAGCCCAATTCAAGCTTTCCCCAAACCGGCAGGCAGCCAAGGTACGTGGACGCTTTTCTTCCCACCTCCCTTTTATTTCGCCATGAAAAGGTACAGCTTGGTATAATCCGCGAGCTGTAAATCACCGTGCCTCATTTTCTGATCACGTCATATCCGTGCATGTTGACAGAGAAATCAGTTCGAATTTAGAGCCAGAAGACAGATTTTCCTCCCTCACTTTTTACATGATAGAACAATAACATAAGTTGTTTTGAAAGATCTTATTTTGAAATTGGGAGGGGGTGGCTTTCCCGCCTAATATATGGCTTGTTTTTTGGTTTTGGGTTTTTTGTGTTTTTTTTTCCTAGTCATCTTACAACCTTTCTCAGATATTCTATTCATAAAACGTGCAGTGTATGAAGAAAGCTTTTAATGTGCCAATAATACCAATCCAGACTATGCTCTGTCTAGTTGAAAACAGCTGGTAAACCAAGTGTTAGAACAATATGTTAGATTTCTGGTCTAAAAAAAAGAAGTGTAATTCTATTAACTCAGGAAATACACCAAGATAATAAGCAAGGCAACACTGATAATCATCATTATTGTATAATCTTGATGATCTTTGTTAATATATATTTTTGTTTCACAGTCATCAAAAAATATTTCTCCTTTTTTTTGAAGATTTTATTTAATGAGACATATTGTCTTTCCAATGAACAATTAAATTTGTATTTGTGTGTGTTTATTCCAGACAAACCCCTACATAATAGAGAATTAAGTGCAGAAAGACCTCTGAATGAGCAGGTAGGTCAGAAGTAAAATGATAAATGCTATTCCATTTTATTTTAGTTATTATTATTTAATGTAATTATGCTGTGAATTTTTAGCCATTTTGAATTCACAAACCTCAGGAGCTTAATAATAAACATTGAAATTATGAAGGGAAATATAATTTTGGTAATCTCTCTGTCCCAACAGTTAAATATAGAGTTCAGTATAATACAAAAAGCATAATAACCCAGTAAGCTCAACATCACATCCATTCTATTGTAAGATTTCTTTATCAGAGATTTATCTTTTACCAATATTATCAGAGTGGTAATTAATATTTATAGACCATCTGCCCTTTATTTTATCTCATTTAATCCTTATGACATACTTTGAGATAGAAATTATTAACTACATTTTACAAACAAGAAAGCTAAATCCCACGGAGATTAAATTATTGAGCTGTCATATTTGGTAAGTGGTGGAGTAATGATTTAAAACCAGGTCTATCTCCTGTTTCTTTCACAGATTGCTGAAGCAGAAGCAGACAAGATTAAAAAAACATACCCTTCAGGTAATAAGAAATTACACTGATGTTAATTTAAATAATGCAGGCTATGAGAAGCTTAACTAAAATGGATGTGCCTGGCTCGGGGGCTTTTCTTCCAGAAAACAAGCCAGGTGAGAGCAATTATTCCTTTGTTGATAACTTGAACCTGCTAAAGGCTATAACCGAAAAGGAAAAGAATGACAAAGAAAGACAGTCCGTAAAAAGTTCTCCAAATGATAATAAATTGAACCTGGAAGATGTTGATTCAACCAAGAATCGAAGACTGATTGATGATTATGATTCTACTAAGAGTGGACTGGATCATAAATTTCAAGGTAAATGAAGAAAAAGAAGTTTTGCTACCTATTTTCTCTAATTTGGAGTTTCCCATTATGGGTTAAGAGAAAGTCCTATATTTTAAAAATATCTCTTACACACTTACAATCCTTTATTAGTCATGTCCAAAATTGAGATAAAGCCCAAACTTACTGATAATGTGCAAAGCTCCAGCTCCACAGAAGCCCAGATTTTATTTTCTCTTTAAAGGTTCCTTTACTGATGCTTTGAAAAAAATTTAAATCTACTCTCTATATTTTATGTTATTGAATTCATTTTAACATTCCAATTTAACTATTAGTACAAGCAAAATATCATAATTCTCAAACAATTAAATCAACAAAATACCACCCCTCCCCAAGTGGAATATTCGTTACTCCCTTTTCAGTGTTCTCTTCCTAGCTATATCCTTTCTCCCTAGGTCATTCTAACCTTTCCACGGCTTCAGTTACCATCTATATCCTGATGTTTCATATCACTAGCCCAGACTTCTCTGAACTATAGACCTGTATCTAGCTAACTACTGACTTATCTTCCCTTGGAAGTCTCAGATGCACCTCAAACTTAACCTGTCTAAGATTAAATTCATAATTTCTGTACACCTTACAACTTAGCCCTCTTTCCTGTAGGAAAGGCACTACTCTACATCCAGTTTGTCAATACGAATCTATGAGTCAAACTATTTCTTTTTCTCCTTACCTCTCAAATTCTAAGCCATCAGTCTTAGCAATTTTATCTCCTATGTATCTCTCAAAATTTTTTTCTCTATCCCCAGTCACCTCCATCTTTTTCCAAGCTCCAATCATGTCTCACTTGAACTAGAGCAAAATCTTCCAATGGATCTTCTAGCATTCGCTCTGACCCTTTCCATCTTATTCTTCATGTAGCAGCCAGAGTGATCTTTTCAACACACAAACATGAGCATGCCACTGTTTTGCATAAAACTGTTAATAGATTCCCATTTCTCTTAGGATAAAACCCCAAATCCTTAACATGGCTTCTACAGTCCTACATGGGTTGTCTACTTTTCTAGGTTCATCCAGCACACATGATCTGATAGAAACCTTATTTCCTTCCGTCATGGCACTTATTGCAGTTTGTCATTTTACATCCTTGAGTATGACTACTTATGATTTATCTTTTTCTCCTAAACTAAACTGAAAACTCCATGAGAACAGAGATGGTGTAGTCCAAGTGTCTGGAGCTCGTGAATTTGTTGCATGAATTGATAAATGAACAAATGCACAAATAAAAGAATACATGAGGGAATAAATTAACTATTGTACCTAGGCACTGAGGTCTTCCTCAGTGTGTCTTCCATTCTGAGTACTGGTGCTTAGGAGTGACTACAGGTTTTCTTATGTGTCTTAATTCTTTTCCACGGACCACAAGAGAATTATACTGATTATCTCTGTCAGAAAACAACTGCCAATTAAATTTGACTTTTATAGGCTAGTGTAGCCTGAGGAGAATTCAGAAGTGTGTTTTATATGTATGGGGTGGGGGAGATGGTCTATATTTTGACACATTTCATATTGTTTACTATTCAGGGAAATTTTTTTGGTTTTTTTTGTGTGAGGGTTTTGTTTTTGTTTTTGTTATTGTTGTTTTGTTTTGGCTGTGCTGTGCGTGGCTTGCGGGATATTAGTTCCCCAACCAGGGATTGAACGTGGACCCATGGGAGTGGAAGCGATGAGTCCTAACCACTGGACCACAAGGGAATTCCCAGGGAAATTTTTTTTTGAATTCTACTTTTTAAACTAAAGTATTTGGGCTAGAAATAAATAGGCACTGGGCATAGCCCCATGAAAAATAGATTTAACCGCTTTGATTGAATCGACCATTTGATTTAATAAAATAAAAAAATAGTCTAAAGTTTGTTTGACTGCATTTTTTGGTCAGATGGGCTGTACATGCAGACAGAGGCAGATCTGTTTGTGATCTGTCACTAACTTGAGCAACTTATGTTTAAATTGTTCAACATTTTATTAACATGCAAATAGGTTCAGAACTACCAAGTGCTAGTTTTGATGGTTCTAGGTTTACCCTAGGGGTCATTTTAAGACCACTTGAGTATACAGAAAAGATTCTTGGAGAGAATGATATGAGTGAATTGCTGATTTTCTCTCATACCCTGGTAATCCTGGAACCAGAAGCTTTGGGACCACTCAGGTGACTAGAACCTCAGAGGTATGCAGACTTACATCCCAGAAGGGAGGGCAAGGGGTCTAACTTCTGCAGGGTGCTTTTATACATTTAGGAAACCTGTAAATGGGCTTGTGCTACAGGACCCACCAATTCTCATTCTCAGTGTTTTCTACAGTATGTATGATTCAGGATTTTTTTAAGTTTCTTTTAGGAAATAGTGCTTTGTGGCTCCTGTGTGCATTCACCAAACAAATATTCATTGAGCAATTACTATGTATCAGTCTATGAGCTAGACAGTAAGCTCTGTGCAGTTAGGGACCACATCTAAACTCTTTATCACTCTATTTCCAGTCCTGGCCCATATTAAGACTTTAATACAAATATATTGAATAAATGAAGGTCAAGTGCCATATTAGATGCCTGGAGATTCAAATGTAACTGAGCAGACGACAACTTTGAACAAGGCCCTTTTGCATCCACTTAGAGTTGTAAATGCTTTAAAAACTTATAAATGTTGAACTCATGTTTGGTTTCCCTCTGAGGTCTGTATAGGAGGGTGAAACACCCCTTCACAAGCAGTAGAGAAGCCATTCTGAGTAATTCTGTCCATTGTAGAGGAGCAGGGGAAATCACTGGAAGGCAAGGAGCATTGCCCAACTGCTCAACTATCAACCCCAGCTAGCTAAGCTCTGCTAGGGGAGCCTGAAGTTCCTGGCTCAGGAGAATACAGCAATGCAGAGGAGGAGGCTATTTCTTCAGAGTGTTGCTAATGTTCTTCCTGTTGTGAAGTAAATGAACTGAAAAACAGTCATCTCGTTTATTTTCCAGCTTCAGCAGGCAACCACTATTCTTCCTTTTTCAGATCCCGAGGGATAAGTAGGAAGGGAAATAAATGCTTCCACCTCTGCATAGACCCAGGGAAGTTTCTGCTCCACATATTCCCGAGAGTCTGACTTGCAACCCACAAATGGAAAAATCAGACCTAAGTGATAGTGAGTCTCTGCTCCTGAAAAACATGGGTGATGAACCCAGTTTTCAGTCAGCCAGGAGGGGAATTGATTTTACAGGGTTTTCTAAGGGACTTTTCTGCTCATTCGTCACTCTGCTACACAGGACTCAAAGGGCTCACAGCTCATGGGTTGGCCAACAATTCAGCAATCATATACTGTCAGAGAACTTCCAGCCCTCTGTGTGTACTCACCCTGCTCATTTTCCTAAGCTTCTTTCCAAACACCAAGAAGAGGATATTCTGCCTGAGGCTGCACATACTTCCAGCTTCACAGAGTCTAGAAAAAGTCTATGAATCCCCAGGAGCTATGGAAGAAAAGGAGAGAATCAGAATAGAAATATGTACTAGGTTCTTCTTTCTTTGAGTGAATATGATCAGAATTATTAGGGTAGGATTTGGCTAGGGATGCAATGTCTATTTTCTCTAGAAGATAATTGTAGTTCCTTTATTTCAGGTACAAATCTACGGTCCATCATAATAAAACTACGTTAACTTTCATACGATACTTTGCAATTTAAAAGGTGCTTTTACATCTTATTCCATGTGATCCTCACAATCCCATGAAATAGATACTCTTATTAACTTCCTTTACAGTGGTCTAAGGATATATAGATAACAAGAGGGATCACTGGAGCTAAATTTCTGATCTTTCCAAGCTGCCTAGAAGTGACAGGTTAAATGCCTTGTAAACTTGCATATATGAATATACTGTTCCATGTGGCATAGATTGGAAAAGACCAATTAATTCCTGGGAGTGCTCTGTGGACATAGTGCAAAGCTTCCTTGCCACCAACCCTACTGTATCCTTCCTTTCCCTCAGGAAGGCCCTTGCTTTCTTTAGTCTGGAGTAGTGCTGCCAAATGTATTCCCAGGAAAGCCAAGGATACATATCTGCAAGCTTCTCTGCTGAGATTTACATAGATTTACATATTGCTTTGTGCAAACCTGTGATCACATTTTAAAAGCTTAAATTCCAGGCACATAAAATAAGTTCCCTATTCTCTGGAGAAAGAGGCTTGTCACATTAAGCTGCCTTACATAAAGGTGCCCTGACACATACAAGTAAACAGTTATTCCAGGTAAGTCATAAAATCTTCAGTACATACTCTCTGATTCTGGGTGTAAGGCAGATTTCCCCACCCTCAGCCCAGGAATTTGCCTGCAAAGGGAGTATATGTGCAGATAATACCAATCTACTCTTGTGGGGAAATGGAATATCAAATTATATAATAAATAGAAGAGTGCTTTGAACAATACTGCATACTATCTAACAGTATTTTACTTTCTGTACTATTAGTGCTACAAACGGAGAGGCCTTTTGGGTTGTTTTCAGATCTTCCTCTTATAATCACATAAGAAGCTTTCAGAATTTCCATTATCATCCTAGGTTCTTAACTTGAAGTCAAATTTTATTTTAAACCAAGCGTTTACATGGACTAAGCACCACCTTAAACGTATTCCAAACATATTTGAGTGTACAAGATATAGATTATAAATCTAATGTAATCCAAGAAATAGGTCTGTGATCACCACAACGTGAAGTTGTGATTGCTCTGTCTAGATGATCCAGATGGCCTTCATCAACTAGATGGAACTTCTTTAACTGCTGAAGACATTGTCCAGAAAATTGCTACCAGGATTTATGAGGAAAATGACAGAGGAGTATTTGACAAGATCGTTTCTAAACTGCTGAATCTTGGCCTAGTAAGTCATATGCATGAGAATAAACCAAATCTTAGGTTGGAATATGCTGAGAAGCCAAGCCACTTCATTCAAAGAGCCAAATGTTTATAATGCATCTACTTTATACCAGTCACCATGGGTCTTGAGGACAAGTAAGACACCATTCTTTCCCTCTAGGAATTTATGGTTTATCAGAGGCACTAGACAAGTACACAAGTGCTCACGATGCAAGGTGCCTAAGAACCATCTGAGTGGTTCAGTGTGCCAGAGGATGGATTATATCCAGTTGTGCAATAAGGAAAAGCTTCAGAGGAGGAGGTGTTTGAAGTGAGCTTAGAAGGATGCTTAGGATTTAACCAGCAGAAGTTTAAAAAAAAAAATGTGTTAGATGAGAAGGAAGTAAGATGTGCAAAGCCACGCAATGATTGGGAAGCCCTAAGCAATCCAAACTGACCCCGCCCCAGCTTGGCTCCCAGATACTAACACAGACCTGGCAGGCTTTAGGAGAGCACTAAATTTGCAGGTTTCAAAGGTTACCTACTATGATCTGCAGCTGAGGACTGAGAAACAACCCTCAAGTTGTTTCTCAAATTAAGTATTCTGTGGGTTCCAACAGACAGGACTGATGCTTGCACAATGGGCCCAAAGACACTTCTTCCCAGGAGTGCTGAGCAGTCACTGTGAAGGCCAACATGTAGTAGAGGCATAATCAAGGGATGTTCAGAAGAGGGGCCAGAACATTCTCTTGTCTTCTAAAAATAGGTGTTCAACTGAAGAGTTTAGTCTAGATTTTTTTTTAAATCACCAAAATGGGAATAACAGTTATATGTTTTGACTCTCTATAACAGATCACAGAAAGCCAGGCACACACACTGGAAGATGAAGTTGCAGAGGTTTTACAAAAACTGATCTCTAAGGAAGCCAACAGTTATGAAGAGGAACTCAGTAAGCCAACAAACAGGACTGAGAGTCAGGCCGGAAAAATACCAGAGAAAGTGGTATGTATATGCAAATGTATATGCATCTATTATGTATGTGTATATGCATGTGCATGGATGTGTGTGTATACTTGTATTTGTATATAATTAATACAATCTGTGTA
Source organism: Balaenoptera ricei (assembly GCF_028023285.1). Taxonomy (NCBI): domain Eukaryota; kingdom Metazoa; phylum Chordata; class Mammalia; order Artiodactyla; family Balaenopteridae; genus Balaenoptera; species Balaenoptera ricei. The sequence continues at coordinate 84,118,386 of NC_082640.1, read as the reverse complement.
TAATTAATACTTCAGTTTGTGCCAAATAAGAACTGGGGTATGTGACATTTTTAGCCCCCTTAAAATATATACATTAATGAAATACCAATGAGTTAAAAGATATAAATGAACTCCACTTTGAAAATAATATAAAGATGCATGTTATATTACATAGTAAAGATTATGCCTTATACCCCAGAGTAAAATAACACATAATATATTGTGAAACGGTTATTTCACATAATAATTCGTATAATCACAGTGTGCTGGATCCAAGTATTTCACAGCAGAAGTTGGTATCCAACTTCTGTTCACAGTGGATGTCATCATCTGCTCCCAAAACCCCAAAAAAGAAACTTGGGCTGATTTGATCCTTTTCCACACCAGCTTTTATATTCCTCAGAGCTAGTTGCCTCATGCTGCCTCTCTGTCTACCCTGTGTTCTTCCACTTGCTCCTTCCTCTTTCCATTGGCTCAGAGGCCTGTCTGTCATCCTTTACTTAGACTTGCCATTCATTCGTCCTTGTCCTTGCTGGACTCCCTGCCTCTTCATCTTTTCTTTGGCCTCAGCCAAACTACTAAAATCATTCTCTCCTCCTTGAATTCTTTTTAAACTTCTAGATGGAGCTAACTATAGGAGGATATAAGAGGATATCAAACTCCTCACCTCTCCTTTCATTTTCTCCACCAGAGCACCCATACCCCATGGCTCTCCAACATCCTATCCCAAATACAAGGAAAAAGGGTGTATAGACTTATGGTCCTATTTTAGGGAAGGCTAGAAAACAGACATTGCTATGGATTGTTTTTGTTTTGTTTTTTACTGCTAGCCAAAAATTCTCCTTTGCTCTCCCTACTTCCAATCCCCACAATCTGCCATTTTTAAAAACAGCTTTTGAAGATCCACCCACCCTAAAAAAAACTATCTAGATTTATCACAGAACTCATGGCTTTTACTCAAACTTACCAAACTGAACTAAAACTGACATAGCAATTTTCATGATCCTTCACTCCCATTATGTACTCCTTACTTCCCATCTCTAAAATGTCCATATGCTTGACCTGCTCACTCATATTATCTAAATGCATAAATGCAAACAAAATATTCTTTCAGTAAATGTTTATTGAGGTACCACCTATGTACCAAACACTGGGGATACAATGCTCATTTAAAAAGATATAATCCCTGCTCTCATGATGCTTAAGGTCTAAGGGAAGAGGTAGATGGTCTTCAAATAGTCATGTATTTTATTTTTTTAATAAATAAATTTATTTATTTATTTATTTTTGGCTGTGTTGGGTCTTCATTGCTGCGCGCGGGCTTTCTCTAGTTGCGGCGAGTGGGGGCTACTCTTTGTTGCAGTGTGCGGGCTTCTTGTTGCGGTGGCTTCTCTTGTTGCAGAGCTCGGGCTCTAGGCACGTGTGCTTCAGTAGTTGTGGCACGTGTGCTCAGTAGTTGTGGTTCACAGGCTCTAGAGCTCAGGCTCAGTAGTTGTAGCACACAGGGTTAGTTGCTCCACGGCATGTGGGATCTTCCTGGACCAGGGCTCAAACTCGTGTCCCCTGCATTGGCAGGCAGATTCTTAACCACTGCACCACCAGGAAAGCCCAGTCATGTTTTTTAATTGTGACTACATTAAGTGCTCTGAGAAAAGAAACATGGTTCTACTAGACCTCATAAAAAAGGAACCTGTCTTGGACTTAGGCTTGGGGAAGGCTTCCCGGAGGAGGTGACTTGAGCCAAAAACTGAAGGCTGAATAGGAGTTAACTTGTGAATATGATAGGCAATATGTAGAGAAGGATGTGTGGAGTACCCAAGTAACTGAAACAAGGACAGTGTGGCTGAAACACAGAGAGAGCAATGAGAGATGAGACTGGGGAGGTGGACCCAGGCCAGATCAGCAGGGTCTTATCAGCCATGTACAGATTCTGATCTTTATCATAAGAGCAATGGGAAAACACTGAAGGATTTTAAGCAAAGGAGTTACATGATCATATTTTAAAAAAGATAACTGGCTAGAATGTGGAAAATGCAGGGTTGGGAATAGATTGGAAGGTGGGTGGAGTACCACTTAAAAAGTAAGGAGTGAAGGTAGCTTGGACTAGAGTGGGGTAGTGGAGAAAGTGAGAAATGTACAAATTTGGGATAAATTTAGACAGTATGGCCAATAAGGCTACTGATGGATCGAATGCAGGGAGATGAAGAGGAAGAGGCAAGAAAGGCTCTTACATTTCTGTCCAGTTCACTCAATGGAGAATGGATCATTAAGATAGGGAACACTGGACACACATCAGGTTTAGGAAAAAGAGTCTTATGTACCCTTCCAGCTGGCGTTTAAAATGTCACCCAGGAATCACTAAGGTATGACTGCTCTGCTAGTATTAGACATTGTGACAGGCTTTCCTGTATCTTGGCACCATCCCTCTTGGTAGATTCTATAAACTCAAAGCTCCCCTCCTTGGTGAAAGGCAGTTTTATGAAGAAACACTCATGAGAACTGGTGGAGGGAAACTTGGCCAGAGCAGGAACCTGTCTATTCTCCCCTGAGCAGGAGCCAGGGTCTTCAGGTCAAGCACCTGTCTCTAAATCCCAATGACCTTCCCATGTAACTAGATGCCCACACGCCTGCAATAGAGTTTGATCCTGCAGGAGCTTACAAAGGAAGAGATAATCTTGCACTTCACATTCAAGGGCATCACAGAGGAAAGAATCATCCTGGATTGTCATCAATTCTAACAAAAATGTTTATTTTGTATTGATTTTTCCCCCACTGGAGACTCCAATGGCAGCAATTCAAGATGGTTTTGCTAATGGAGAAAATGACGAAACAGTATCTAACACCTTAACCTTGACGAATGGCTTGGAAAGGAGAACTAAAACCTACAGTGAAGACAACTTTGAGGAACTCCAGTATTTCCCAAACTTCTATGCACTACTGAAAAGTATTGATTCAGGTAAACATTGTTTTCTGACCATGTGGAACAGAAACAGTAATTCCAGGAAATGTGTGGGTGGGTTTTTTTTCTTCCTGTTTTCAATTTCTAAATTCAACCATCAATGACATATATTATGGCCTCGGGGAAAATAGTTCACATTGATTTTTTTCAGAAGAAGTGTACTAGCCATGGAAATATTTAGGAAAGGGTAATCAGGAAAGGTGGAATTTCTGGATAATTTAATCTTCATGTTAACAGAGGGTTCATTTATTTGTTCAATAAACAGGTATTGAACACATGCTGTGTTCCTGGGATTGTAGTGAACCTTGTACCCATATAGAGATGAATCAGAGAGCGTTCCTGGCCTGACCCAGTTCAGCCTCAACTTTTATTGCAAGTCTCTTTTCAAAAAGGCTTTATTTTCCTCTCTTAGTAAGAAGTGTATGGAACATAATTTATTATTTTTAAATGATTCAGAATTTTGCTTTTTAGATATTTTCAACTTGTCTTCAAATGAATTGAACTAAACATTGGACTAATGAAGGTCAGGAGCCCAAAACACGCTTGGGAAATGTTCTGCTTTTTTTTTTAAAAAGTCCTTAATGTGTTGCGCTCTTTTCTTTTATATGTGCACCAAAATAAGTTGACTGAAGATTTCAGTTCATGTCTATTTTTGGTTAATCTGCAAGGAGGATAATAATGTGCCAATTTTCTGTTGTTATTGTCCAGATAGCTGCCCTGAGCTGCCTTATAGCTTTTCTTCTTTCTGTTTAAAGATTCATCCCCAGATTGAACATTTGTAATAAAGATTTCTGTAATTGTAACATCTTTCCCCAAGAAGTGACCTTAGAGTAGACTTCATTTCTGGGGAGCATCCTTTGGTCCTTCAATTCCAGACATTGGCCAGATGGCACCAGCCCTCCTGCTGGTGTCTGCAGGGCTTGTACATCTTGAGGGTCTATTCCAATCCATCTTGCCCCACTGGTTGGCAGATACCCAGCTCAGAACCTCTGTCATCCTGGTGAGTCATTTCTTGTCAGTGAAGTGTATCAGCAAAATACCAAATATTTATATGGATGTGACCTTGAGCAAATAATGTGATTGCTGAAGTTATTATTTACCTGCCCTTCTCCAGGATTTCTCTCCCCCACCTCTTCTCCCACCTTCCTCTCTCCCAACTTTGTGACTTTTGTGGTATTTTTAAGATTCCACTGTATGGAATATTCTTTATTTTGTGTGTTTTTATCTTTCAGTTTCCTTGACTCCATTCCTTATTGCCTTTATTTTTATAGACTTTTAATTTAAATACGTACACTGAGGTCTTTGATAGTACCCATCTTTTTTACCCAAGGTCTGAACCAATTGAGAAATTTTAAAACAGACAGAAAACCAAAATATCTTTGCTACTGATACAGACCGGGTTGTAGAATGTAGCTTGGTGTGAGAGCCAGCAGTGGGCTTGTCTACTCCCTACCCTCAGTCTAGCTCTTGGAACAGCCAATCCTGGAAGAGTTTGAGTCTGCACAGCAGGCACATTTTTCAGGTCCCTGCCTTCCATTGTTGCAGGGGAACGGAAAGAAGAAAGATTCCAAATCCCCATCCGTCAAGAAAAGTAGACTAATGGCTGTTGGCTACCAACCTCATCTGTGAGGAGGATGAAAAAATGGGGGGAAAGGCTAGAAGTATGTAGAGAAAATCCTTCCTGGCAGCTGAAAGAATAGGGAAGCTGTCCTCTAGCAACTTAGTTTTTCTTTCCTTCAAAAATGGAAATAGATTTTTTTTTCTGATTTTAGAATTAATATAGCCACTGAACTATTATGGAATCATTGGCCATCTTGTTCTATCAAGATACAGAACAGTATGTCAAATATGAAGAGTTTCCCAGAAACCGTTAATAGTGGTTGCCTATAGGAAGTAGGAGCTGTGGGGAGGGAGAGGAAGAGAATATTGCTTTCACTGTTCACTTCTGTACCATTGGAATATTTTCACTATATGCGTTTATTCTTTCAAATGAAATAAATGTTAGAAAGCAATATATACTACTGTTAAAAAATCAACATTGCATTTAAAAAATAAAGAAACATGTGTGTTCCTATTTCAAATATTAAGCTTGATTAATGAAAACAGGTCATTCCTTCCCTCAAAAACATACGACCAGAGTAGAGAAAGGTTGTTGGGTTACCAATCTTCTAACTTTCCTTTTGAGTTTATATTATCTCCGGTTGCAAACTGTCTTTATCATCTACTCTATCAATAAAATATTTTAGATTAAGGTAAACCTTTTTGGAGAAGTTATAATTACCCATTTCTGAAAAAGTTCAGTATACCTGTACATTGTTCTGTATTCCCAATCAAGTCTTGGGCTTTTCAGAAATTAAATATATTTTAGCTGTAAATGGTTTAGCTATAAATGTAGGGAGAACTATTTCAATAAGACGCTGTATTTCATAAATTAACATTGAAAGATGAAGCTATACTCCACTAGTTTTTAAAAAATTATTTTGTCCTTTTATATAGAAAAAGAGGCAAAAGAGAAAGAAACCCTGATTACTATCATGAAAACGTTGATTGACTTTGTGAAGATGATGGTAAAATATGGCACCATATCTCCAGAAGAAGGTGTTTCCTACCTTGGTGAGAGTCCTACCTCTTTTGTTTTCACAGTGGTTGGTTTTCATTGTCCAAAATGAATGAGAGATTTGGGAACAATTATTTTACTAATTTGATAATTTATGCCAAAGTAGCCTGAATCATCTGGGTAATCAGAATTGCCCAGCTTGACAACACATACAAATAAAATTAACCAGACGTTTTCAACTCTTTATATTTATAGATCCAGTTCAAATACAAACATTTCACCTTTGTTATATTTTGTCGTATTCACATGTTCGAATAATCTCCTCAGAGATAATATTATTAAAATTTGACTTTTTTTTTTTTTTTCCCAATTGTGTTTGCATGGTTGGGACAAAAAGAGTCTTGATTTTAACCAGTGCGGCCTGTGTGTGGTGAGGAGGAAGGAGCACTGGACTAGGCATCAGAAGTTCTGCTTCCTGGTCCCAGCTCTGCCTCAGACCAGGTCTGTCATGCTGGGGAAGGCACTCACCTTTCTGGGCCTCAGTTTCTGTATCTGTGAAATAAAGGACTCTGTTACCTCTAACCGGGGCTGGTAAACTACTGGCCAGGGGCCAATCTGTCCCATCACCTATCTTTGTATAGCACACAAGCTAAAAATAGCCTTTATATTTTTTTAATGGTTGAAAAAAAAATCAAAATAATAGTGTTTTGTGACATGAGAAAACTACATAAAATTCAAATTTCAGCATCCATAATCAAGTTTTATTGGAACACAGCTGTGCTTCTTTGTTTTAGTGTTGTCTATGGCTACTTTTGTGCTACCATGACAACGCTGAGTAGCTGCATATGGCCTGCAAAGCCAAAAATACTTACTAACTGGCCCTTTATAGAAAAATACTGACTGGCCCTTTGATTCCTTGAACTTTATATATCAGCTGAAACAATCTTTGATTCTGCATGTAGGTTGTTAAAAGAAGAAAAGCCTTTTGTTTTCCTGCTTGGTTTAGTTAATCACCAAATACCGTTTATCTCAGAGGTCCTCTGGGCAAGATGAACTCATGGCCCCTTACTCTGATCACTGATGGGGGAGGGAGAATTAAATGGAAGAGAAAATCTCATAGGATAGTGTAATCCAGAGTTGTTCTGTATAAATGCCATTTTTTTCTACATGAAAACTAGTTTTACTGTTTTTTTTCTGATTATAAAAGAACATATTTATTTTAAAAAATCAGTCAATGCAAAAAGATATTAAAAGACAGTGAAAAATCACTCATAATACTAGCATCCAGGTAACATTCTGATTTATATCCTTCCAGATGTTTCTGTGTGTGTGTGTGTGCGCGTGTGCACGCACATACACATACATACCTATGTCATTTTTATCTTTTATCTTATTTAACAAAAAATGGGCTTAAGTTACACACGGTGCTTTGTGGACTACTTTACCCACTTAATAGTAGATCTAAAACATTGTTTCAAATCAATCATTGTTTCATATCAATACCCTGTGACTCATATTTCACACTTAAGTCATTTATCCTATGGAAATAAATCAGAGATGCCGCAAAGGCTTGTGTGCAAGCCAGATATTTCCACTATTATTTATAGCTGTGCTGTCCAGTGTGATAGTCACATGTTGCTATTTAAATTAACAGTAATTAAAATTAAGCAAAATTAAAAATCTGGTTTCTCAGTTGCTCTAGGCATATTTCAAGTGCTCACTTGCCACAGGTAGCTTGTGGCTACCATACTGAACAGCACAGAAGTGAGTATTTCCATCATTGCAGAAAGTTCTATTGGACAGCACTGGCTTATAGAAACAAAACAATAGAAATAAACTTGCTACCCCACAAGAGGAGACTATATAAATTATTAATTCTTGGGCTTCCCTGGTGGCGCAGTGGTTGTCTGCCTGCCAATGCAGGGGACACGGGTTCGAGCCCTGGTCCGGGAAGATCCCACATGCCGCGGAGCAACTGGGCCCGTGAGCCACAATTACTGAGCCTGTGCGTCTGGAGCCTGTGCTCCGCAACAAGAGAGCCCGCGATAGTGAGAGGCCCGCGCACCGCGATGAAGAGTGGCCCCCGCTTGCCACAGCTAGAGAAAGCCCTCGCACAGAAATGAAGACCCAACACAGCCAAAGATAAATAAAATAAAATAAATTTTAAAAAAACCCACAAACTTTAAAAGAAATAAAATAAATAAAAAATAAATAAATTATTAATTCTTATTTAGACTAAATTTTATTTTTTAATGTTTGCGTTTTTAATCATTGTATGTTTATAAATTGTGTTTTAATATTGTTTATAAACAATATTTTATAAACAAATTTTTAATAATTATAGTGTTTATAAACAATAAATAAATAAATATTGTTTATAAAGACTAATGATGGGGGAAATGTTCATGATATACTATTGAATGCTTAAAGCCATTTAGAATATGACCTTAATTTTGGTGTTAAAAAATGGATATGCATAAAGAAAGAAAGTTGGAAGAAAAAAAAAAGTTGGAAAGAAATATACCAAAACATTATCTGGGCATAGTAAGTGTTATTTTTTCCTTATAATTTTCTGTTCATTTTCGTATATAACTTTTACAATCAGAAAATGAGTTGTATGTAGAGAATTTTTCTGTACAAGCATGTTGGCTTTTGACTGTCACTGCCATGAAGGTACACCCTCAGAGCCTCGAGGGCTCAGGGGCAGCATGGGTAGAAGACAGAGGATTAACTAACCTCCTCTCCTCCATCTCAGCATGTGACAAACAATGATCAGTGATCTACCCTTCTGTTCTGCTCCCAACAATGTATGGTGACTACAAAGTTTGCCAGCTGTGGTCGCTATTTCAAAGAAGAAAGCAGAATGTGTCACACAATAGGATATAGTGATTTTCTTCTCAAAAAGGGATGGGGTAGGGTAGAAGGAAGAATTTTCTTGGGGAGAAGTAATACAAAGTAATAATGGAATCTTTATAGACTAATTGCAAAGAAATGCTTGTTTGCAAATAGCCCTGTCCTATTAGTAAGATGGATATGTGACTGGTTAAATAACTGAATACCAGGGTTGTGGATTCTAATTCATTGACTGCCTTGAGGTGGTCACAGTCTAGATTCCTGCCTGGTAACACCTACAAGATGTTACTCCAAAGAGCAGAATTAGGACAAAGACAAGAATACAGATTTCAGCTTAATATGAATAGAGAAATTCTTGCCCTTAAGACATCGAACATGATGGAGGTGTTAGCTAACCATGGTAATCATTTTGCAGAATATAAGTGTATCAGATCAGTATGTTGTACTGTATCTTAAACTTACACAATGTTCTATCAGTGAAAAAAATATTTTTTAAGACTAACAATAGAACTGGCTGCCTCATGAATTAGCAAGAGCCCTGAATGACAGAAATCCAACTGTTTGGCTTAAGCAACAAGGGAATTTATTTCCTTATGTAACTGAAAAGTCCAGGGGTGGGGGTAGTCTGGCTTCAGGTTTGTGAAGCCCACCACAGTGTGAGGAATCTATCCCTCCCCATCTCACTGACTTTTTGTATGTTGATTCATTCCAGATAAACTGCTCCATTCTGGAAACAAGATGGCTGGTACAGCCCCAATCTCACATCCGCCCAGTATAGTAATCCTAGTGGAAAGAGAGCCTCTTTCTCTTAGCATTGAATCTCACTGGCCTGGCTTGAGTCATGTGCTCCTACTTGAACCAATCACCATAGCCTGAGGGCTGGAGGAGCCAGGCCTGGGTTATTCAGCCACCAGTGGAGCAAATATGCTGAAAGTGGGAGAGGTCTGGGTTCTCCAGAGGAAAATCAAGGTGTAGTTACCAGAAGGTGTTGAGTAGGCCAAAACCACAGCTGTCCATTATAGGCCCCAATCCTGGATGTTTTCTAACAGTGGTCACAGAAATGTGGAAGGGACTTCTGCAATTAACTGAGTAGGAAGCTGAACTTGAGGATCTCAAATTGTATGCCTTTCCATCTTGAGAGTCAATGAAATATAATCCATATCAAAGCCCCTTACTGGCAGTGCTAATATTGTGGAATTGCTGTTGTGCTATTTCTGGTGAGATTTAAACATTTTTAGTAAAACTTTGAAATCGTCTTTTAGGACATAAAATTTTATTTCTTCTCCTCCCCCCTCCAGAAAACTTGGATGAAACAATTGCTCTTCAGACCAAGAACAAGCTAGAAAAAAATGTTACTGACAATAAGAGCAAGCTTTTCCCAGGTATGATTTATTTTAGTATTCTTCCCCCAGCTTTTAGCAAAATAACCCTTTTGAGTGGTAAATCATGAACTTCAATAAACACTGATAAAGAATTACAGATTTTGGGGCTTCCCTGGTGGCGCAGTGGTTGAGAATCCGCCTGCCAATGCAGGGGACACGGGTTCGAGCCCTGGTCCGGGAAGATCCCACATGCCGCGGAGCAACTGGGCCCGTGAGCCACAACTACTGAGCCTGCGCGTCTGGAGCCTGTGCTCTTCAACAAGAGAGGCCGCGACAGTGAGAGGCCCGCGCACTGCGATGAAGAGTGGCCCCCGCTTGCCACAACTAGAGAAAGCCCTCGCACAGAAACGAAGACCCAACACAGCCATAAATAAATAAATAAAAAAAAAAAAAAAAAAGAATTACAGATTTCAAAAAGTTTGAAAACCTGAAATCCAACCATGGGATTAAGTAGCTATAACCTTGGCTAGTCAGCACAGAAATTTAATCCCAAGAAGCATTGAAAAGAAATGAGGACTTTGGGCTTCCCTGGTGGCGCAGTGGTTGAGAATCTGCCTGCCAATGCAGGGCACATGGGTTCGAGCCCTGGTCTGGGAAGATCCCACATGCCGCGGAGCAACTAGGCCCGTGAGCCACAACTACTGAGCCTGCGCGTCTGGAGCCTGTGCTCTGCAACAAGAGAGGCCGCGACAGTGAGAGGCCTGCGCACCGCGATGAAGAGTGGCCCCCACTTGCCGCAACTAGAGAAAGCCCTCGCACAGAAACGAAGACCCAACACAGCCATAAATAAATAACTAAATAACTAAAATAAATAAACCCCCCCAAAAAAAAGTTAAAAAAAAATAAAAAAAAAAGAAATGAGGACTTTACTGAAGTGGTGGCTGGTGGGCAAAGGTGAGAGCTATATCACAAGTTGAGCAATCCTTCCTAAAATTCTCCTTTAGGCATCTGTTTTCTCTCCCCAGATCACCACTGTCCCTGACCCTCTGTCCCCTCCTGCTGCTGCCTCCCATGCTCTCCCCTCCCAGCTCTTCTCTCTCCTCTGGGACAGTCTGTGCCCCCGTGTGGTATGATTTATGCCCTTCTCTTGGTTTCTTCACTTCTGCATCTCTACCCATCACCCTGCTTAGCGTGGCGAACACCATGGAGCAGAGCTGTCTGTGCAAAGGAGAATTTCAAGGATGAGGAAGGCGCAAAAAGAGAAAAGATCACAAACTCTTACACTTTAATTTTATGTCCCTATCACAGAAATTATGTACCTATATTTGATAGAATATACAGCCCTTTAAAATGTTTTCAAGCAGTTTTTAATAACCTGGAAACATTCTTCCATAATGATGCTAATGACAAAAGCAAGGAACAAAACTGTGCCACAAGTATGAAAAAAATATGCATCAAAAAAGTATATATATATATACTACAACACTAGTACTGGATGTTTAATGAGACAGTAACTGATTTTTCTTTTTTCCTATTTTTCTGTACTAATAAACCTTTTATTGAAAAAAGAAAAAAGCTTATTAGACTGCTTGACATTCCCTATTTTACTGACTACAGGCATGCATTACCATTGTTTTCAAGGGGTTACCTACTTCAAGTTTTATGATTCTTTAATTCAATATAGGCTTTCTAGAAGGAAGTATAGTTATTTTTAAGTGAGAAGTGAGCAAGCGTTATTATTGACAGCAAGGGTCCAGCTTAGGTGCTACTCTGAGTAACAGACTGTTCTTCAGAAACAACATCAAGGAGAGATGGGGCAACTACAGAGTTATTTTCATTTGGAATCAAGACTCAAATTTACTTTGGAAACTGACCTATCCCACTTGAATGCCAACATTGATTAAAAGAAGGAGAATAATCTACACTCTAATAACACAGTGTGGCAGAACAGAAAAAACGCAACCAGAATCCAGAAAGCTGGGGTTGGGGGGTGTTGGCCCAGCTCTTCTGCTAACTCAACGGGTGGCCTTCGGCACATCTCTCCCCACTTTGGGCCTCAGTTTCCTCTTCTGTGAAATGGTGGGGAGGGAGGAGTCACACTAGATAATCACTAACATCTCTTTCAGCTCAAAAAATGATCTGACCTCAAACTATACCTTTTTAATAAAATTTATTTCTACACTAGGAATTAATTAATAGATAGGAAATAGGGTTATAATAGTGCACAATTCTGATTACAGTGCCATCAGAGAAGACTCATGAAGAAACAGACAGTACCAAGGAAGAAGCTGCTAAGATGGAAAAGGAATATGGAACCTTGACGGATTCCACAAAAGATGATGACTCCAGCCCCAGAGGAAAGACAGATGAGCCAAAAGGTATGGAATTGACAGCTCTACGTTGACAATGAAATTGGGGAAGCAAAAACTTTTACTTGAAGGGTCATCCAAAAGCCAAGCCCCACCAAATCAGAGAAATTAACATCATCTGTAAACAGAAGATTCCGCACGTGGTACCTTTATTTGAATAGCAATTTTTTTAATGGTCTTGAGTCTCCTGGAATGGCAAACTGGTTTCATCTTTTGATGGACTTTAACGTCCAATGGGCTTTTGCACTTTGGGAGGAACACTCATGACCATTTGTGCATTGTTCAATGTCCAATTTATGATCTTATGAATTTATTAAGCAATATTCATTTAAACATAATTGACACTCCTCTTAATAGTCACATACTACTTATTTAACAAAGTCATCAAAATTTATGGATTTAACAAAGCAAGTTTTCTTAATCATTTATACTGATTGCAATCTGACACTTTCAAAGACTTGATTAAAAATCATAAATCAAATATATTACATTTCCTTAAATAACCTAAATACCTTAAAAAGCAAAAAAGCGCACACTAAACTAGCCCAGTAATTATAAAACTTGTTTTTATCCTTATTCTTACACATTCCTGGGGTCAAATTTTTACTCAGCTCTAGTAAGTCTATATGATATAAATTCACATCTTCCAAGGTTTGAGAAACTTTACTATACCCAAAGAAAAAGACCCTATGAAGTTGCAAGTTCAAAGTCATTAACCCTCTGATTTCAGGTCAGGATGCGGGATCTGGTTGCACAGTCCAGTGTTTCAAGCCCCTTTAATTACAAAGTGTGCTGGTTACATCACAGAACATTTATGTCTGTATCTCAGATAGATATTCTTTTTCTGAAACTCAGTGTCTTTACCAGAAGCTGTGAACAGATGGCTTAAACCTACTTTATTTTTTTGTCATGATATATTGAACTCTTTGGTATAACTGGAACCCTATTTATATCTTTTCTGTATCTCATTAGTAGGGTCATCTAGAGGTTTCCTTCCCTCATAGCTGAGGGAATGGGTCATTGCTCTCTTGGGGGAGGGGGTAGCAAGTGCGACATTCAGCTAATTTATCATCTGGAAACACACCATTGGGCTCCCTTTTCATTGTTCATTACATATAATCATTAGTGGCAATGAACTGAGAGACTTTGCTTATTCCTTGCTGTAATATGATATGAGACCACAAAAGCTGATCATGTTCATGGTATAGCTCTTAATTTTGAAGAGACTGCTTGGCCCACATACAAGTTCCCAATTTCTCTTGCTCATACAGATAGAAACAGGTTCACATTCGTACTTGATAATAGACCCATGCTTAACAGTGTCTATGTATTAAGTAGAAAAGAAAGAAGCTAGCTATGTATTTAATATCTTGTAACTTAATAACAGCAATAAAAGTACAAACTATTTCTCTCATATTACTACCCTTTGTTAACACTTTATATTAAATTTCTCCATTTATGTAAGTTGTTCCAGTTAATGATGATAATGACGACAATGATGATTTTTCTGTTTAAATTGGTGTAGCTTGGGCAGTAACCCTGCTTCCAAGTTTCTCCTTTGTCCTTTTTGCCCTGTACCCAGTGGTTTTTAAAGCAGCTATGCTCTCTGGCAACAACAGGCTATTTGTTTTTTAACTGAACTACAGAAAAATGTTGTATTAGTTTTAGGTATACAGCAAAATATATATATATATATATTTTTATTCAGATTCTTTTCCATTATAGGTTATTACAAGATACTGAGTATAGTTCCCTGTGCTATACAGTAGGTCCGTGTTGTTTATTTATATATAGCAGTGTGTATCTGTTAATCCCAAACTCCTAAACAGGCTATTCTAGACCTACTCCGAATTTTCCTGTCCCAAAACTTGAAATCAATTCTCCTTCAAAGAGTTCTGGTTCCTTTACGTAGAAAATATAGAAAATCCAACCTGAGTTACATGAGCTCAAATGAGTGGTGATATTGGCCAAAGGTACTGCTTGTATTCCAGTTATTGGGGCTTTTTGACACAGGGCCAAAAAAGAAATTTTTTCTTAATATATCAAGTTCATGTCGATTTTTCCTATATCATGAAGTTTTAGATTATTACACCCTTCTTCTCTCTAGGATGGATTTCATAGACCACCACAATTTTCTCCTATATTGACATTACTGACGTATGAACTCTAATTGTTTGCTAGTAGCCTATGTTGGGAAAGGTTATGAGGTTGCATCTGGACTCAGGAGGAAAGAATGTTGCGATGATTAATTAATAATGTTTGTCATGGGCATGGAAACGAGGAATTGGTGATATATGTGTCGCCTTTGCTGACCAGTCATGCTGCCTGGATACTTCCAATCAACCCTAGGCTCACTTTGGATGAGTGGTAAACTTTTTTTAATATCTTTTTAAAATTACAGTAAAATATACATAACATGAAATTTACCATTGTAGCATTTTTAAGTGTACAGTTCAGTGGCATTAAGTACATTCATATCATTGTGCTACCATCACCACCATCCATTTCCAGAACTCTTTTCATCTTGCAAAATTGAAACTCTAAACTCATTAAATAGTAACTCCCCATTCCCCATCCCTCTTCAGCCCCTGGCAACCACCATTCTACTTTCCGTCTCTATGAGTTTGATTACTCTAGGTACTTCAGATAAGTGGAATCATGCAGCATTTGTTCTTTTGCGACCAGCTTATTTCACTTAACATAATGTCCTCAAGCTTCATCTATGCTGTAACGAGTGTCAGAATTTCCTTCCTTTTTCAGGCTGAGTAATAGCCCATTGAATGTATATACCACATTTTGTTTATCCATCTATTTGCCTATGGACACTTGTGTTGCTTCCACATTTTGGCTATTGTAAATAATACTCCTCTGAACAAATATCTCAAGACTAAAAAATATTCAATTTGGTCAGGGGGAATATTCCTAGAAGTAGAATTTCTAGATCATATGATAATTCTATTTTTAATTTTTTGAGAAACCACTGTTTTCCATAGTGGTTTCACCCTTTTACATTCCCACCAACAGTGTGCAAAAGTTCCAGTTTCTCCATATCCTCACCAACACTTTTATTTTCTGGTGGTTTTTTGTTTTGTTTTGTTTTTATGGTGGCCATCCTAATGGATGTGAGGTGGAGGATGAGTAGTAAACTTTTGAAAGATAGCTAAGCAGGAAAAGAGTGGTCCTGTGGCCTGAGATAGAGAGCTAGGAATTGGGCAGCACAAAGGACTACAGCTCAGTGTGCCTGGATCATCTCCTCCGGGAGCAACCCACGTGTGATGACCATCCTTCCCTAGAACAGAGCAAGCCATATCTATCTAGGTCAACTGACTCGCCGAGGCAGTATACTCATTGCTTAGGACGACACCTTATGTCGCTGTGCAAATATCCCTAGGAATGGGTGCTACCAGGTCTCTTACTTGTTTTAGGAAAGCATTATGTAAAAAAGGAATATGAAGGAGTTGATTCTTGGTAGCCCACTACTTCCTATTTAGGGTGTGAGTGTGTGGAGACTAATGATGAGGTTGGATTTCTCATTAGGATTTCCATCAGGTAATAACGGGGAGAGAGAAGAGTAAAACTCCATCCAGTTAGTGTTAATCTTTGTAATGGCTCTCCTGAAACATTAGGAAAAGTGTAGGGATTGGGGCTAAAATTAGTCCCCCCCCCCATTATTTAGAGACTTAATTTACTCATGCTACCCCTGATCATATTTACTCTGGGATAAGAAAAACTGATTCTAGTATGGTTTAGAAAACACCAAACTGAGCTTAAGCCAAGGGCCAACATTTCTTGGAAAAGATGTAATTAATGCCCAAAAGGACATATTATGACATGTATCTTTGTATTCACAGTTGCTTTATTTGCACTTTTCTCAAAGGCTATTTTGCGTCTCTATTATAAAACCCAGGGAGAAAACACCTGTTGTCTCTAGGCAGAAAAATAAAAGAATCTACGTGGGTGAAGGCAGGGTTGGCTGGGTTTCTTGAGACATTTATTCAGCAATAAATAAACATTTATTCCAATGGCATGTCTGGCACTGTGCTCAGAAAGCTACAGAAGGAATTTAAGGACCAATGCCTGCCTTGAAGGACTCAGGCAAGCTCTGAAATGACCTAAGAATAGAACTTAAGTCATATGTAGGCAAATACAACACAAGCCACATATGTCTCTCCCTTACTGATGAGTCAGCAGCGTGCAGAAGAGGCTCCCTTCAGAGAGAAAGCTGGAGGACTTTACAGAGCAGAGCAAGAGATGAGGTAATAGCTAAAACCACTTAAGGAAATAATTATAAGCAGGACACATTGGCAGGAATATCTGTAGGGAGTCTGTTTTGGTCTTGCGATGTGAAGTGATGGCCCCATCCAACAAAAGCAAATATTGATTAACCATGCCAAGCATATGCTGAGGCCTGTGAGGAAGAGGAATAACAACAACAACAAACTACATTTATGTCACTCTTCAACTTACAAAGCAAGTTTACATGCATCTCACTTCAGGCTAAATGTAAAAAATCCAATTTAATTACCAGTGATGAAAAATGACACGTTCACCTTTGAAAATATTTTTAGACTATTTAAACCCTTGCTTTCTACAGGGACTCACACTAAGAATAATATTTTAAGATATCGATTTCTAGTTGGTGCAGTTATTTGAATGATTTGATAATTATTCCTAAATATAGGGATATGCCAATGAAGTCAAATTTACTCCAATTTCAACCATATCTATAATGGTGCTTAATTTTTCAAATAAATTGCTCTCTGGAGACCGAAGAACTTTAAAGTTTTATTCCATGATCTAAGTGGGGCTCTTTTTGCCAGTTTGATGTTTACTCATTCACTTCTGCTCTATGAGTCACTGAAAATCTTCTTAAAAAATCATCCAAGGGGTGAAATAAGCATTACAATACCCATAAACTCATTCCAATGCTATCATTTGTCAAGTTTATGGCTAGATAATGGAATTAAGATGAAAAGGTCATCGCTAAGATAACTTTCCCCTAAATATCCTATCATCCCCCCCCTTTTTTTTTTAATCTTTAAAAAAATTTATTTATTTATTTATTTTTGTCTGTGTTGGGTCTTCGTTGCTGCATGCGGGCTTTCTCTAGTTGCAGCGAGCAGGGGCTACTCTTCATTGCAGTGTGTGGCTTCTCATAGCAGTGGCTTCTCTTGTGGAGCATGGGCTCCAGGCATGCGGACTCACTAGTTGTGGCTCGCGGACTCTAGAGCACAGGCTCAGTAGTTGGGGCACACAGACTTAGTTGCTCTTCGGCATGTGGGATCTTCCCAGACCAGGGCTTGAACCCGTGTCCCCTGCACTGACAGGTGGATTCTTAACCACTGCGCCACCAGGGAAGTCCCCCCGTATCTTCTTTACAGAAGCCAGAAAAGAGAAAACAGCTTATTTAATTAATAAATTGATAATAAGTTGACTAACTCACGGGGATGCTTTTATTTTTAAAGCAACACAGGAGGGGAAAATTCGTGTCTTTATTCAAGCCCCAAGGCATTCTGTTGGAAATGTCCAAAAATAGTGAGGCCGTCTTCTTCCCTATGAGTCAGCAAGTGTGCCAGGAGCTAAGGCAGGCCAGAGACCTACCACCAACACAGGATTTTCCAGGACAGCAAAGGAGAATTTCTCCCCATATACAGAAACCGCGGATCTTCTTTTCAGAATTAACTCCTTAATTTACAAATAAGTAAACCAAGCCTTAGAAAATGAACAGTCTCGCCCAAGAGCTCATAGGCAAAGAGTGGCAGAGCTGGGGCTTGAACTTCTGTCCCTTGACTCCCACCAGCACTCATCCCAGCATCCCATGCTGCATCTCGCAGGCACGTCAAATGGCATCATTTTGCACAAGTTCTTTTTTTTTTGGCAGCGCCATTCGGCTTGTGGGATCATTATTATTATTTTTTTTGGGGGGGGGCTGCGTTGGGTTTTTGTTGCTGCCCGTGGGCTTTCTCTAGTTGTGCGAGTGGGGGCTACTCATTGTTGCAGTGCACGAGCTTCTCATTGCTGTGGCTTCTCTTGTTGCAGAGCATGGGCTCTAGGCTCGCAGGCTTCAGCAGTTGTGGCACGTGGGCTCAGTAGTTGTGGCTCGCGGGCTCTAGAGCGCAGGCTCAGTAGTTGTGGTACACGGGTTTAGTTGCTCTGCGGCATGTGGGATCTTCCTGGACCAGGGCTGGAACCCGTGTCCCCTGCATTAGCAGGCGTATTCTTAACCACTGTGCCACCAGGGAAGCCCAGCTTGTGAGATCTTATTTCCCTGACCAGGGATTGAACCCAGGCCCTCGGCAATGAAAGCGCCAAGTCCTAACCACTGGACCACCAGGGAATTCCCACAAAAATTCTTTAATTGAATGGCTCTGGGGCCCACCTTGACATCCATGATACCAGTATCAGTTGCTTTGTTCAAACCTATAATCATATAATCTTTACTATATGGAATTTTAAGCATTATATCAAACAATTTTCATAAGCACTCTTTTCAAACATCTAATATCTTTAGTATATCCAATATTCAGTAGGTTAAAGCTATTGATTTCTACAGAGTTGTTTGTTTTGTCTTGGTTTGGTTTGGTTTTTTTGAGGGGGATGTTTGCAGATCAGGGGAGCATATCAGGATCAGGACAAATTCATGTGTAATAAAGGATATTTCTCTTGCAGGGCTGAGAACCAGAACAGCCAGAAAAATAGGGCTGCATCTTGACTCTGGCCCTCTTCCCATCTGCTTCAGCATATGTTTTAAGGCTTGTGCCATATTACCTCAGCCATGAGCTATTTTTTTCCAAAGGAAGCTGAAATTAATTTGAAAAAAATAGGCCAGTTTTCCAAAGTGGACTCTCATGGGCTTTTAATGCACACTGTGTAAATAGAAGATTTGCTTTACAGCTCACGAGAAGAGAAAATGTAAACAGGAACCAGCTGCTTGTCTCTAAGAGCAGAGGAACACCTGCTTTTATTCCCGTTGTTTCCAGTGCCCCAGCAAATGTGTGGAGGTCCCACCACTGGTGGCAGTGGTTCCCAAACTTTGCCCCACATTCGAATCATCTCAGGATTGCTTTAAAAAAATCCTGATACTTAGTCCCTCCTCCAGATATTCTGATCTATTTGGTATGAGGAGTTACCCGGGCATCAGAACTTTTAAAGCTCCCCCAAGTGATTCCAATGTGCAGCCAAGCTTGAGAACCACTGCCTGTTGGCCAGTTTGGTAATGACAACAACAGTCACTAAATCTCTAGTCGAAAAGGTGAATTTTTACCCAGTTCCACTCATTAGAGGTTCCAGATTCATTCTGGTTCAAGATCAGGCTCTGACCCTTACTCAGCTGTCTGCTTGGGCACATCACTTAGCCTCTCTGAGCCTGAGTTCCCTCATGAGTAAAATGGGAACAATAATGCTTATTCCATAGAGCTCTGTGAAGATTAAGTGACACATGGATATAGTATGTTTAGCACATTGGTAGGTGTTTTATTTATTTATTTATTTATTCATTTTTGGCTGCGTTGGGTCTTCGTTGCTGCGCACGGGCTTTCTCTAGTAGCAGTGAGCAGCAGCTACTCTTTGTTGCGGTGCACAGGCTTCTCATTGTGGTGGCTTCTTGTGGAGCATGGGCTCTGGGTGCTTGGGCTTCAGTAGTTGTGGCACGTGGGCTCAGTAGCTGTGGCTCGCGGGCTTAGCTGCTCTGCGGCATGTGGGATCTTCCTGGACCAGGGCTCGAACCCGTGTCCCCTGCATTGGCAGGAGGATTCTGCCAATGCAGAATCCACCTGCCAATGTGCCACCAGGGAAGCCCTCGTAGGTGTTTTAAATTGTTTCTGATGTAATTATCATTTAAATTCAGAATCCATTGAATTTCAAGTCTTGTAAATAAACAATTCATTTTTTGAGGAAGGAGGGAAGGAAGGAAGGAAGGAAGGAAGGAAGGAAGGAAGGAAGGAAGGAAGGAAGGAAGGAAGGAAGACTTATACCATTTATTCTTTTTAAAAATTGTAGTTTCCCTAGTTTGGATTCCATGCTCACCAAACAATCTTCTGATTATGATTGGCTTCTATATAAGAAGCCTTCATCCATTTACTCACTCAACAAATATTTACTTAGTGCCTATTGTGTATTAGGCTTTATTCTAGGCATGGGAGTACATCAGCAAACAAGAAATATTTCTAAGGGAGGAAGACAAATAATAAGCTTAATAAATAAACTATGTGATACGGTAGAAAGTGATACATACTATGGATAAAACTAAAGCAGAAAATGGGAATGAGGGTGATGGGGGCGGGGGGATTCTATTTTAAGTTAGAGAAACAGCACTAATCATGTATGTTATGATCCACAAGATAGTAGTCTTTTAATGGATTACAGTCTAGCTTTCTTTAAGCTGCAGTAAACTCAGTCTTTATTGTGGAATGATAATGTTAATATGGTGAATAAAATTATTTTTCATGCACTTCATACTTCTAAAAATTCAACACCATTTTTATAGGTAATTGGTCACTGAGCAGAAAGCAACCTGACAAGATGACGCTGAGTCCCCTACTTCCAATTGTCTTAGGTTGGGTTCCCTCCAAAGCAGACCTAGAGGAGGACTTGAGGTGGAGTTTTTAATTGGCAGGTGACCCCAGGAAGCTCTACTGGAGGATAGGTCCATGAAACAGGGAAGGGAAAGAAGCCACTGTGGTGTGTTAATGAGCAGACTTCAGCTGTGGGTGTGGGGCTCAGTCCCGTGAGGACCTCTGGGGACCATGTGGACCGAGCCCGAGGAGTGAGGAAGCTGGGGTGTGTATCTGCCAATCCTGTCCATCACTGGCTGAGGGCTCCTCTATTAGCATATCTAAAATACGGGAAGCATGAGGGTGGGGAATCAACAGTGTCTGCTACACTATGGCCAAAACCTCATATTTATACTTTACCCTCCTAATTCAGAATTTTTAATATAGTGCCTAAACAGAGTCTAAGCTGGGATATTCCTTTTCCCAAATAAGCTCTCCACAGGGTGTGGAGAAAAGGGAACCCCCCTACGTTGTTGGTGGGAGTGTAAACTGGTGCAGCCACTATGGAGAACAGTATGGACGTTCCTTAAAAAACTAAAAATAGAACTACCATATGATCCAGCAATCCCACTCCTGGGCATATATCTGGAAAAAACCATAATTCGAAAAGATACATGCACCCCAATGTTCATTGCAGCACTATTTTCAATAGCCAAGACATGGAAACAACCTAAATGTCCATCGACAGATAAATGGATAAAGAAGATATGGTACATCACTCAGCCATAAAAAGGAACAAAATTGACTTATTTGTAATGAGGTGGATGGAACTAGAGTCTGTCATACAGAGTGAAGTAAGTCAGAAAAAGAAAAACAAGTACCGTATGCTAACGCATATAATATGGAATCTAAAAAACGGTATTGATGAACCTAGTGGCAGGGCAGGAATAAAGACGCAGACATAGAGAATGGACTTGAAGACACGGGGAGGGGGAAGGGGAAGCTGGGACAAAGTGAGAGAGTAGCATTGACATATATACACTACCAAATGTAAAATGGATGGCTAGTGGGAAGCAGCTGCATAGCACAGGGAGATCAGCTTGATGCTTAGTGACGACTTAGAGGGATGGGATAGGGAGGGTAGGAGGGAGGCTCAAGAGTGAGAGGATTTGGGGATATATGTATACATATAGCTGATTCACTTTGTTGTACAGCAGAAACTAACAACATTGTAAAGCAATTATACTCCAATAAAGATGTTTAAAAAAAAGATGTGGTATGTAAATGGAATACTACTCAGCCATAAAAAAAATGAAATAATGCCATTTGCAGCAACATGGATGGACCTAGAGATTATCATACTAAGTGAAGTAAGTCAGAAAGAGAAAGACAAATATCATATATCACTTATATGTGAAATCTAAAATATGACACAAATGAACTTATCTATGAAACAGAAACAGACTTATAGACATAGAAAACAGACTTGTGGTTGCCAGTGGCAGGGGAGGGGATGGATTGGGAGTTTGGGATTAGCAGAGGCAAACTATTATATATAGGATGGATAAACAACAAGGTCCTACTGTACAGCTCAGGGAACTCTATTCAGTATCCTGTGATAAACCATAATAGAAAAGAATATGAAAAAGAATGTTTATATATGTGTGCATATATATAACTGAATCATTTTGCTGTACAGCACAAATTAACACAACATTGTAAATCAACTATACTTCAATAAAATAAATTTTAAAACTTAAAAAAAATTAAAAATAAGGGGACTTCCCTGGTGGCACAGTGGTTAAGAATCCTCCTGCCAATGCAGGGGACAGGGGTTCGAGCCCTGGTCCAGGAGGATTCCACATGCCGTGGAGCAGCTAAGCCCGTGCTCCACAGCTACTGAGCCTGCAGTCTACAGCCCGCGAGCCACAACTACTGAGATCACGTACCACAACTACTGAAATCCGTGCACCTAGAGCCCGTGCTCCGCAGCAAGAGAAGCCACAGCAATGAGAAGCCCACGCACCGCAACAAAGTGTAGCCCCTGCTCGCTGCAACTAGAGAAAGCCCGCGCGCAGCAGTGAAGACCCAATGCAGCCAAAAATAAAAATAAATAAATAAATTTATTTAAAAAAATAAGCTCTCCATATTAGGATATAATATCATAGGTAAGATTGTGGGAAGAATGCTTAAAGTTACTCAAAGAGCAAGACTTTCTTTATTTTTTTTAACATCTTTATTGGAGTATAATTGCTTTACAATGGTGTGTTAGTTTCTGCTTTATAGCAAAGTGAATCAGCTATACATATACATATATCACCATATCTCCTCCCTCTTGCGTCTCCCTCCCACCCTCCCCATCCCACCCTTCTAGATGGTCACAAAGCACCGAGCTGATCTCCCTGTGCTATGTGGCTGCTTTCCACTTGCTATCTATTTTACATTTGGTAGTGTATATATGTCAATGCTACTCTCTCACTTTGTCCCAGCTTACCCTTCCCCCTCCCCGTGTCCTCAAGTCCATTCTGTACGTCTGCGTCTGCCATCTGCGTCTTTAGAGCAAGACTATTTTCACACATCCCCAAAAGTTTCAGAAGCCCTAATTACCTCATGTGCTAATGACAAATCATTATTATCTATTCATTAAAGCAAGCCCTATGAGAACCACTAATTTGATTTAAATTCTTTAAAAATAACGAAGTTGCATTCTTTAGAAATAGTCTAAGATTTCTTTCCTTCTTCAAAATGCTTTTTTCTAACCGAATTAATTTGAAATAATGCTGTGTTTTTTGGTTTTGCTTTTTGTTTGTTTTGTTGTTGTTACCAAATCTGATGACCTTCTTAGCAAATGGGCAACAGACTATGAAAATCTCTACATTCATTGTGCTGCAATGTTATAACATCAGTCAGGAGGACATTGGTCTTTCACATGCTCTAACATTCTTAAAAGCAAAGAATTAAAATCATTTACACAGGCAATTGAACTGAATAGGGGCTGAAAATTGTGGCTCTCTCCTTTTGTCCACTTACCCCTTTTTGCAAAGGAGTTTCTTTGTGCTTCACTGGGGACCAGGTAACATGGAACCCCAGTGGTGACGTAAGAGCTCACAAGATCAGGAAGAAAGATGCTCAGGAAGTCACTTAAGTAAATGTTGTGGTGGAAATTGGAACATCAGCAAATCTTAAGGCAATGTTACTGTTCATGGACTGTAGTCAGATGTACCCAGATTCAAGCCTGGCTCTACTACTTACTAGCCTTGTGATCTTACTTCACAAGGCTAGTAAGTAGTAGCCTTACTTCCTCTCTCTAAGCCTCAGTTTCTTCACCTCTAAAATGGGGATTAAATAGGACTGCGTCAAAAGGTTGTTGTGAAGAATGAAAGAGAGAATGTATTTTGGAGCACAAAACACAGCCCCTGGCACATAGTAAGCACACAGTACAGGTAGCTCAACCAAGAGGTCTGGGCAGTAGACTAGGGGTAACAGGGTTCAAAGGGGGTTCAGAACAGGTGGTCACCACACTGAGCTCTGACAGCCATTGCTTCTGCAAAGGCCCTGGACTTTAAAGGCCTCTTTTCTTAGGCCATCCGGTACTCTCCAGATCACCTGATCTCTTGGTGCAGACACTCTGAGCATTAGGGACCCACCTGATTAAGGGGATGGTTGATTTCTTTGAGACAGAACAAAGGTACATCAGTGCTCATGTCTGAGTACAAGTCTTATCTTTCAGATAGTGCAGGTAACAGAAACTTGGCCAGACTAGAGTCCAAATTTCACCTCTGTTATTTCCTGTATGGCCTCAGCCAAATCCCTTAGCTTCTCTGAGCCTTAGTTTCCTCATCTCTAAGTTAATGATCATACCCACTTGCAGACAACAAGGCATCTAAAGGGTGTCACAGGGCGGGTGCTTCAGTGATGCCTGGTATTCTCCTGCCACACTTAAAGCCCATCAGAGAATGTTTACATCCAGGGGAATTTTACTAGGAGTTCTAAGTTTTACTATCCAGCCTTGAAATGAGGTTCAGGTCTCTTCTTCATCTGAGTTTTTACATACTCCCTAACAGATTGGGCAGAAGACCTGTATAGCAGCTTACACAAAGCCACAAACTTGGACTTACTTATCATTTATTTGGTGATGGAGTCTTAAGTATCTGCCACTCTGATTCAGTTCTTGACCTGATAATACTCTTCAGTTTGAAAGAACCATCCCTAACTGGAAATGACCCAATCTGAGACTGGTAGGGACCCACCCATCCAGTGAACTGAATCAAAACTCTTCTCTGCCAGGACATCAAACTGTATTTATTTGTGTTGGCGGATAATGGCCTCTTGACATTGCCAGCCTGGATCTGCCTCCTGGACTCTTATCCCACCCACCCACAGAAATATTCACACCACCTACTTAGGGACGGTCCCCACCAAGTGCTTGATAAGTCCAATATTTGTTCATGGTCTCAAACATAAGTGTGGTCTTTAAAAAGGGATGCAGTGATATTTTTATGAGTGTTTAATATGGGTTCTCTTGCCTTTTCCAGGGAAAACAGAAGCCTATTTGGAAGCCATTAGAAAAAATATTGAATGGTTGAAGAAACACAACAAAAAAGAAAATAAAGAAGGTAAGGAATTAGTGTCATTATAAATTGCAAACTTCACCAATTTGTCAGGAGCTCTTAGTTTTTATTTTTTTATTTTATTTTATTTTTTTTTTGGCCGAGCGGCTTGTGGGATCTTAGTTCCCCAATCAGGGATTGAACCCGGGCCCACGGCAGTGAAAGCATGGAGTCCTAACCACTAGACCGCCAGGGAATTCCCAGGAGCTCTTATTAAAAATTCCCACAATCAAAGTAGGCTAAAGTCCCCTCTCAGAGCCCAAAAGACTCTAGGTGCTTCTCAGATGCGGAAGGGAATAGACCTCCATTTCTCTTATTTTTCAAATCAGCCTTTCAAGCAAAGGCATTTTCTTTTCTTTTCCATTTTATTATAAAAAATGTCAAACAGGAGCAGAGAACAGTATAATGAATTACCATGCATCCATTACCCACCGTCAATAATTATCAACATTTTGCCAATCTTGTTTTGTGTACCCACCCGCCCCCCTTCTCTTGGAGTATCTTAAACAATGATGTTTCCTGAGCACGTATTAGGTGCACCCTGCAGTCACAAAGGTAGCCGCTCACTTAGTTAAAACAAAACACAACCAGACTCTGTTCTGAGTGCCAGAGATGTGAAGGACCATAAGATGCAGCCCCTCACCCCCTGCCAGGTTGCTCACACCATCAATAAACCTCCGGCGGGCCCTGCTCAGGGCTAACACAGATAACATGGTGGTGCAAAAGAGATGAGAGGAGGGGGCACATCTCCTTACATCGGGAGAAAGAGCTGCAGGAAAGCCTTTGCTGGAAAGGCAAGGAAGAATTTACGAGTGAGGAGAGATAGAGGCAGAGGGAACACTGGTGCAAAGACATGAAGGGACAAAAGAGAGTGATGTATTACGGGAACTGGAGCCAGTTTTCCAGGAGCACTGAGGTCTGCAGACAGGGCTGGGGAGGTGGGCAGCGGCCAAGTCAGGAGGAGGCTTGTGCACCCTGCAAAGGAGGTTAATTTTAGCCCAAGGGCTTAAAATTAGGGCTTAATTAGGTTAAGGACTGAGAAATCTCTCTGGCAGCAGTATGGTTACAGATTGAAAAAATAAAACCCCAGAAACCAGGCAAGAGATGGGAAGTAAGGATCTGGAGCAGATATAATGCGGCTTAAACCAAGGCAAAGCAGAGGAAATAAAGAAGAAGGGAGAGGCTCAAGAGCTCTGTGGAGAGAGGATTCTAGTATGATTCCCAGGTGTCTGGCCAGAGCAGTTGCAAAGTGATGCTTTTTAAATGAGATTAGCAGTGCTTTTCAAACTTGAAAATGCATTCAAATCACCTGTGGAGCTTCCAAATATCCTAATGCCCACAAGACCACTAAATCAAACTTGAGGGGCAGGACCCAGGCATCAGTATTTTTTAAACTTTCAGGATTCCACTGGGCAACCAAGTTTGAAAACCAGTGAGACAGAACACAGTGGGAGCAAGAGGTATGTATTTTCAGCACCCCTTTAGCCTGTGATCGTACAAGTTGAGTGAGATGGAAACAATTATCAGGTCTTCACACATACTTTATTTGGTTCAAAATGATACGAATTTCTGGGCTATCAGTTCCATTAAAATTCACATGAACCATATTTCATCAAATCTGTCATTGATTGAAAAATGCACCATTGTTTCATGTACCACTACAGAAGAAAAATTAGAACATGCCATCAATTATGGCAAAGACTTTAAAAATTTTTTAAAGTTTATCTTAGTGTAATACAGTGTGTACCAAAATGCATTCTGAAACCAATGTAAATTGTAGGGACCAACCATTTAGAGTATTCATGTTATTTCTTTCACTGACTAACACATGAATCTGACTCCTGGTCATAATCAGCAACATCCTGCAATTCAGTCTTCCAGTTCCAGAAACGCCCAACCTAGTAAATCATGGAACTCTAGTGCATGCTTATTGAAGGCTCTGTGAGCAAGCTTCCGAATGACAGTGGTGGGTATGAGGCTCCCTTCTGCCTCCAGGAAGTGAGGGTGACATGCAGTTCACCCTTCTGAAGGCAGAAACAGAGAGCTCTTCTTCCCCTGCCTTCATATGTGCTCTGCCTGACTTGGGCCATCTGTCAAAGCCTGTGGGGACCCAGTCCTAGAGCCATACAGCTTCTGCAGCTGTGGGAGCAGGAAGTCTTACTATTAGTTCTGACCTTCCTTAACCTCTGCAGATGCCCTTTGCTTGACAGGGGCCTGGGTGACCTGAATCTCCTTCCCAAATCCAGGAAAGGGAAGTCCATGTGATGTGACAGTGAGGAAGATGATGAAATCTTATGGAGCCTTAAAAAGAAAGTCTGTACTTTTAGAAAAGTGAATTATAGCCCTTATCTCTTTTGAGCCTTACAGCCTTAAAACCTCTTTTAAGTAGAAAGTTAGCTACTCCTGGTGTACTCTAACAGCCAGCTAGGGCAGAGCTGGGATGGACTCCAATGGCCTTTCCTCTGCACCATGCCAGTTTTCCCATGGCACACAGTGACAGCCATGTCATCAAGAGACCATTTTTCCATTTCAAAAGAAAGCAAAATATTTTCCTGTTTGTCCATTCAAATCACCTGGACCACTTCACAGCTGTTTTGGGGAGTCTGCCTTTTGTCCCACTAAAGATACTGACCCAGAACCGATTCTGAAGAACCAGTGATGATTAAAAGGTGCCCCTTTGTGCCCTATGAGTCGGTGAGGAATCAGCTCGGGAGGTGCACACAGAATGTACACTCAGCCTGATTCTCTAACTCGCGCCTGAGAGAAAGGGAAAGTCAACAACCAAAACAAAACTGAGCCTCCAAACACTTATTGAATGTTCTGCACGTGTTAGATGCTTCATATTCACTACTTCAAGGCCGTAGAGTGGTCAAGGCAGTGACTACAGACAGACCTGAATTCAGAACCTGACTCTATTATGACCAGAGCAAGTGACTTACCTCCTCTGTCCTGTTTCTTCATCTCTGAAACGGGGACGCTAATGCTTTCCTCATGGGGTTTTGTGAGGAGCAAATAAGATGATGGTTGTAAAGTGTCCAGTGCTGGGAGTTCTCTCTTCCATTCTCATGGCCAAGCCCAAACTGAAAGGAGCAAATGCCCTCCTGGGTGGAGAGGAAACAACCTCTCTCTGAGCCTCAGCTCAGCGTGGTATGATAAACACCTGGTGCTTGTACAGAGGTCCTTCAAGTCTGGTTTTCCTTTCATGCAGGGGCTTAAAGATGCCCAAGTGACCCAGGTTCAGCTTCTATTCAGGGTAGCTAAAGGTGGCCATGGAATGCTCTGAGCTTTTGTATCCCCCTCTCTCCTTTCTCCTCCATAGGATGTATTGTATGTAGCCATTAAAAATGGTGTTTCTGAGGAATATCAATGCTCACTGTAAACTGAGTGAAAGGAATTAGGTATAAGGTTGAATGTACCCTGTGATCATAACCGTGTTGAGAAAGATACATCCAAAAGCTAAAAGGAAACAGAACAAAATATCCATTCTGGTTATCAATGATTCATAGAATTCAGGTGATTTAAATTTTATTTTCATGTTTCTGTATTTTCCATATTTTAAAACAATAAGCATATAACACTTAAAAGAATCAAGGGAAGATGTGGGGTTTTTTTCAAGCCTTCAGAAAGATGGCACCAGCAGCCTCCTTACTTGGTTGAGGATCTCTTTGTTTTTTGTGGACGGTTCAATGGTTTACCTAAATTTTTTGTTTAAGTAGGACAGAGGAACCACAAAGAGGTTATGGTTTCGTTTTTCACTCCATGCATGTAATTCAAACAACATGAAAATCAAGGTAATTCTTAATATGGAAAAAAAAAGTGGGTTGTCACAGCAACATGGGCTTAACCAGTGTAACAAGTTCAAGTCAGAACACCTGGTTCTGATCATAACTTTTACTAGCTGTGTGACCTTGAATAAGGCACTTAAGCTTTAGGGTCTTGTTACCCCAAGTGTGTTTCCTGAACCAGCAGCATCAACATCTCCTGGGACCTTGTTTAAAATGCAGAATCCGGGGCACCACCTCAGGCCTACTGAATACAAATTTGCAACTTTCCAAAAGCCCCAGGTGATTGGTATAAATATTAAAGTTGTCCAAGGCCTGGTTTATGAGCCTGTTCCCTCTCTGGTCAAATGAGGGCTGTTCTCCCCACCTGAACACCTCGAAAAGTTGTGATGAAGAGCAGATGGGATAACATAATGCGTGTAAACATGATTTGAAGCTGCAAACTACAGCACAAATGCCAAGAACTAAAATGCCTTCCAACGTGAAAGACAGGGCATGGTAATGATGTTCTACAAAATGCTTCTTCGTTAATGGTAATCACTGTAATGGGCTGTGCTTTCCTTATCTTTGCTCATGATACTCTAATGATATTTTCCAGATTATGACCTTTCAAAGATGAGGGACTTCATCAACCAACAAGCTGATGCTTATGTGGAGAAAGGCATCCTTGATAAAGAAGAAGCCGATGCCATTAAGCGTATTTACAGCACCCTGTAAAAATGGCAAATGACCCAAGAGTCTTTTAACTGTTTCAGAAAACATAGTGTAGCTTAAAACACTTCTAATTCTGTGATTAAAGTTATTTTGACCCAAGGATTATTAGAAAGTGCTGAATTTACAGTAGTTAATCTGTTAGAAGTGGTTAAAACATAGCTTTCTTGCCATAAAAACTATCCAAAAAGTAAAGTTGTACGTAAGCTGAGATTTTGTATATAGAATCCTTATTTCCTTATAGATTTACATTTTACAAGCAGATATATGTTGCTTTGGAAAAGCCTGTAATGGACTGAACTTAAAACTGAACCCTCATCCCACTGTGTCACACATACAAGCACCCCCTGAAGAATTAGAGGGTTCTGTTTTCAAGGCATGCTGCGTACCAAAGCACCTCATAGGATATCTCTGTTATGTCATTTCCATACCTCTTCGCTTTGGGGAGTTGAAATAAATTCACATTTCCTCATAGCCTCTATAGCTTAAAGTATAGCTATCTGCTTTTCGCCTGCTCCTGCTGGCTCTTTATCAGGCCCAATGGCACAGAAAGGAACCTGAAAAATGGGCATAGGATTTGCTGGATTTATTAACAATTCCCCCCCACTCTCAACATTTTCTATTAGTGAGTTTGCAGACATTGAGTTTTTCTCTTAAGAGGGATACCTACCTGTGTACTCTCCAAGATAAATGAGGTCATAAATGCTACATAAAGCAAGATAAAAATTGATGCCAGGCCTGAGTTATCTAAACGGAATTTGATCCAAGCCAAGATTTCTCAACAGAGAGCAAGAGGGCCAGGAAGCAGGGTAGATATAGAGATAAAAATCATTCCCTCCCCTGTGAACCACAGCTGGTAGATGAGTTTCCCTAGAGGACAGGGTTAATGAATGTCAGATCCCTGCAACCCCTCTTCCTCGGCCACCACCACCAACACAGTCCTGGAAACAACACACAGTGACCCAAGGTCCTCCGGAAGTGTTAATGCTTCGAATTAACAAACCAAAGAATGCTTTGAAAATGTTATTATTCAGTATAAATTAATTACATAAATATTTTTCTATACATTTCTGTTGAAAATCATAAAAATAACTTAATGCTTTGTATATCAGCTGTCACTACTTCAGATGGCTTCTGACACCTGTCTTGAACGTCCCTACCTCATATTCAGTTTTTGGAGAGGACCGGGGAACATACCGGGAAGCTACAAGAGGCTGTTTTCACAGGGAGGAGACCACTGCTGCTCTTCCCCACCCTCCCTAGAATTGCAAAAACAAAAACCACAGCCTGACACACACAGAAACAAAACTCAGTATGTTCTAGAGAAGCCAATACCCACTGGTGAATAGTGAGAGGGAACTAAAAACGTCTTTGCCGGAACTATACTTGCCAAAGCACAATGAGTCAGACTGTTTGAATGAGTCATCTTTGATAACATGGCTGACTCGACTTCACCATGGCCTGTAGTCCAAACACGCTGCTTCTACCTTAGAGAGAATTAACTGATTGTGACTCAAGCATTTTATCCATTCACTTTTCTATAGTTTATCTAAATATCTATGCAGTACTTTTTAAAATAAGACATTTACTAAGGGAGTTCATTGTAGCTTTCAGAGCACATTGACATTCATTAGCTCCTATTGATAAGGACAGAAGGGAGATCTTCAGTCCTGTTTCATACATGAGGTTCACAAAAAGAGCACTGGACATGCTCAAACTCTGATGGCCAAGAAGTGGTAAAGCCAGGATTAGAACCCATGTTCTTGTCTTAGTTCCCTCCTCCACAGCACTTCCGTGTGCAAGGCAGCGACTAAAGAACTCTAGTCCAGGACGTTTCAACTGTGGTCTCAGTGAATTCAGTTTTTAGTAACTTGAAGATGAGGGCAGAGATGTTTTGGCTAGGAATTGCTAAGAGAGACCTTAGGCAAAAATAAAATACTCAGAAAAATGTTTTTGAGATTGTGGTCTTCATTTCAAATTTGAACTTATGTCTTTTGGATAGTATTTTTGGATTTGTGTCTTTTGGATTACTCTCAAATTTCAGATTATTTTATGTTAAATAGCATAAAAACTATTAACATTAAAAAAAAATCCCTGGACTTTTTTTTAGAGGTCTTGACCTTTTCTTACATACATAACTGTTTCCCTTCCTTTATTTTTTTCTTTTAGCTTTCTGCTTTTCCAACTACCTCCCCATAGTTCAGGTAGTGGTGGATACAAGAAAATAGCAAAGCATGACAAGGAGACCACCCTATAGCAAAGATGATAATAACGTGAGGAAAAAAAACCATGAGAAATAAAAACAGGTTATCATGAGAAAAAATAATGAGGAAAAAAACCCAAAATACAAGGGATTGTGGACGTTATGAACAAACAAGAAATTCAAGACATGGGCAAACAGCTACTGTTTTCCCATTCATGTCCCTGTTAGTCTCAAGGGGTGGATGTACGCAGTTCTGGTTCTACAAGTTCTGCTGCACCAACACCTAAGGGCACTTGTTTCCTGCTTAATGGAAGACCTGGAGGAGCAAGGCAGGGAGAAGAAAATGAGGAAAAAGAAAAGAGGGAGAAGAGAAGGGTAACAAGGTCCTTCTTGCCTCACAAAAAGCAGACTCCTTTTGCGATGTTGGTGAGGGATAAATACAAGGAATTTTTGTGGAAGCTTAAAGATTTATTTAACCTGATACTTGAATAGAAATGGAGATCCAAAAAACTTTAATTGCAAATAATACATTGCTTAAACTTTACTGCTGTAACCTGTACATATAAAAAACTAAGACAAATTATGTGAATAAAAACCTAACCCTTCAATTCAAATGAGCATTTGACTGTAAAATGCTGTAAAACATTCTATAAAGTGACTTATCAATGAAATCTAAGCTAAAATTCACCAGTGTATCCAGTCATGGTGTTGTTTACTTCTTCTTTTGATATAGTCCATGTTTTCACTATATCTGAAATACACCAAGTCAGATATTATTTAAATGCAAAGGTTACTAGTAATTGCAATGTATTTGCTTTTAGATTATTGAAACCTTTTTCAAAACTGCAGTAATAATGATAAAGACCATTAAAGTAGAGGAGAAGCTGTCACCTATAAAACTATAATTTAAAAATCAATTTAATATTCCCATTTGTTGAAAAAAATTGAAGACTAAAATATGAAAACATAGTTTATTTTCTCATTCAGACTTTTGGAGTTTATTTTTACAAAATAGCAGACAAAATTTGTTTCTTTATAGTAATACAGAATATGTAATACATATCGAAATATATATATATATAGCACTTAAGTTATAAACACATAGCAAAATCAGCATCACTTAAACAGCAACCATGTTTTTCACATAAGTAGGATTTCTCAGGAAATAAACATTTTTACCTTGAATATGTAAACAGTCTTTGTGGCTTTATGTCAACTAGTATTTACAAAAGCTAGTCTAAAAACTACCACCGCTTGCAAAAGTGATGAGCTTTAAGATACAATTTTGCTATCATGCCATAATAAACACTGAAAATCATAGAAAGCCAGAGGGAGCTAGTCACTTCAGTGCAATTGCCGTAGGTGGAACTACTTAATCGTGATTTAAAGATGTATGCTATGAGAATCCAAAAGGGATGCTTTTGAATCATCATCAGTTGTTGGTTTCTTTATGATCTAACCATCTCTTAACCCAGGTTAGATTATGCCCCCTGATCATCTAACTGTGATAGAGGGAAGCTGCAAAGGGACTTTCTTCATCTCTGAAAAAAAGAAACACAGCATAAATCAGTGTTTAAAAACTGTACTCAGAAAACTAACACACATATCATTATACAACTTAATATCCACTTGCCAAAGAAGGGCAGGAGTTATATCAACTTATAATATCAAGCATGCCTTGAAAGTTGTACGAAATGCAAACACTCACTAAGGAATACTTCATTGTCCCCATTTTACTGCTGTCTCAGTTATTGGAATAAAGAATGGTACTTGTTATATATTTGTATTTGTTTATATTATATAAATTTATATTAAATTATAAATTAATTATATTCACATTTATATTTGTTTATATTTTTAATATTCTACCTCTTTCCCAAAAGGATTTGAGGTACCTACAACAAATGGCATACATATAATATGAATAAAATAGAAATTAAACATCACGACTAAGGAAAGGAGAAGGATACAAATATATTAACCATCAGCAATATTGTAGTAGTTGAACTGAGGACCAATTTTGGCTGCAAGCTTCCTGGTAGCCAGGGCAAAAAAGAAAACACAATAGGTTGTGCCATTCTTGGAATGATAAAGGAAGAAGGAAACCAATTCTGTAGGAGAGAGAAAGTTTTGCCCTAGTACCAAATTAAAGAACAAAGAAAAGCTCACATGAGATCTTATATAGGAAACACCTGGTAACAAGTAATAAATGTCTTTGGCAAGTTTTATAAAGAACGGTATTTTACAAGCATTCTCTAGGGCACTGCTTCCTCTGATGGTGTCAACTAGATGTCTACTTGGATGCTCTCCAGAACTGCTAGCTGGATAGTTATGCTATTAAAGCAAAGAAATAAACTTTTTATAAGAAGTAACAAAAACAAAAGCACTGCCACAGATAAAGCTTTATGCAGAATGCAGTGGCTCTGCTTAGACTTTATACATTAAAAATGCCTGTCTAGAATTAAAATCTAGCTTTTAAAGCAAAAAAAGAAAAGAGAATTTGACCAAGCAAGGACATCTTAAGAGTAATTTGTTCAGCCTCTGACATTTTTCCAGCATATTTTTACCTGCTCTCTTCCTTTAGTTTCTTGGCTGCCTGTGTTGATAACTTAATCTGCAAGTCCAGCCTCTGCAGGAAATCTCTGGCTGACACTTCCTCGGGCTGCATGGGCTGAGCATCAGATTCTTGAGGACTGGGAGGGGAAAGGTCTTCCCCAGCCGCTACCAGGTCTTCTTCATGAGAAAAACTATCAACAGTTTCATTTTCTGGAGAATCTATCGAGTTAAGTCCATTAAACAGCAAAGGCTTCTCTGATATAACTGGGATGTTCAAAGTTTTCTTCAGAAATATACAATCATTGGTAAACAGTTTATTTGCCCTTTTAATCTGCTCCATCTAAAATATTTTAAAAAAGCAACAGAGTTACATATAAATAAATCCAAAAGTAGGGTTTATTACACAACACAAAATAAAAATATTCGTAAGCAAAATGTGTGCAATGCTATCTCTGGATCTGAAATTCTTAATTCGGGGTTAGTCACCTCCCCAGATACCCCCGGTTATTTCAAGAGGTGCCAGAAAATTCTTTCACAATTTTATAAGAAGAAAGACTAGTTTTTCCCCTGCTATATTATTTCCCCTACAAGGCAGCTTTTACCAAGCAGCCTTAAATCCCTGAAGTTAAAAAATGTAGAATATTTAGCCCTTATTTAATACACTTCAATCTTATTTTAACATTTCTATTATCTGATTTAAAAAAACAAAATTCTTAGTGCTGTGATTTTCCTTATGGAGTGCTTCCCATCTCTAGAATTGTGTTTGGTAAATTTAATGGATACAGGGGGTGGTAAAGAAAAAAGTACAACGAGAATTAGGAAGAATGGTGTAGGCTGGGGCTGCAGTCATTAAGAAAGGCCTCATGGAGAAGGTGGGGTTCCGATTTTGATTCTTTTGACTTTAGATGGGCCTTGAAGAATGGGTAGAAGTAGGACAGGTAAGGAAAAGAGGTAGGGAGCACTTTACATAGAGTATCTTATTTTTTCTACCTTACGGATTAGGTATTTGAAGATCCACTTTTCAAATAAAAGAAACAAAACTCAAGGAGATTATGTACCATGGAATTATCATACAACCAGCAGATGAAGAAGCTAGAATTTAATACAGGTTTCAAAACTTCAAACTCTTTCATACCCTGTGAATTCCTCCAAACCAAAGAAATGGGGATAGCAGGTAGGGGTGAAAGGGGGAATGGAATTTACATATGTTACCTCATTTAACTTTGCTAACAGTACTGCAAGCTAGATATTATCACCTCCTTTTTACAGATGAAGAAAGGGAGACTCAAGGGAGTTAAGTGGCATGCCTAAACCCACAAATGTGGGTAAGTGCAGACAGGACTCCTGCAGAGTTGTCGGAGGAATACCTACCCTCATGTTCATCACACCGGACTATCATGCATCTGCAGACTTCTCCACCCAACTAGCCTGGGAACTCGCACCATGCTAGGTTCTTTACATGCACTGTACCATCTAATTTTCTTGTGAGGTATTGTCACCAAGACAGCTTGGTACAACAGCTAAGCACACAGGCTTGGGAATGTGACAGAGCTAGTTTCAAATCCCAGCTCCACCAACACGAACTGTCTGAACGTAAGCGTGTTACTCCTCTCATTGAGCCTATTTCCTCATGTGTAAAACAGGTATCATCTACCCTTCACAGGGTTGTTGGAAGGATTAAATGAGAGTTTATACATGTATATGCATAGAGGATATACATGTAGGTGTAAAGATATAGATGTGAAAGGGAGAGACAATTTAGCAGTAAATGGTACTTACTGTCCATTTTCCCATGAAGAAATTAAGGCACACAAGAGATGACTGATTTGACCAAGTGCATATGGCTCCGCAACTGTATAAGCCAGCATTTCCGTCTGACTCTAAAGTCCATACAACACCAAGATTAAAGTGCATGACTAATGGAACCCAGTTCTGGGAACCTTTAATGCCAAATCGACTGAGTGAAAAAATTAGATTTCCACTTCAAAGAGCCTGAAAAAATAATGGTTGAATAAAATGGGCCCTGTTCCTCCTGCTTTCTAGCTATAAGCTGAATCCACACAAATAGTACATTCAATGCTTTCTTTTTTCTTTTAAAGATACTACATTAAAGTATCTTTTGTGTAGGGTGGTCTTTTATGTTCTAGTTTCTAGTTAAAGGAGAGAAGGCAAGGGTGAGAAAGAACATGAATAGGCAGGTACATTTTTAGAGACAGAATTAACATCTAAAAATCCTAAGTATCTCTGGTCTAGTTTAGGCTTAGATTTGAGCGAATTAAAGAACTTGAAAACTTATCCATAGCAGGTTCAGGTATATCCTAGTCTGCCTTTAGTACCTCTTGTTTTCACCATCTCTCTTAGTATAAGGGCTTCCAGGGGCACGGAGCCCTCCCCTGGCTCCAGGGTGAGCACCTGACTCATTCCTGCCCTTTGAAGCATCACAGTGCCCAGGCTCCTGAAAGGTCACAGTCCCGTCTCAGAACAATTCAGAGATGCAAGGAGACTTCTGCTGAGTCTGGGAGGTGAAGGACCTCTATTTTTTTCTGTGAGAAAGAGATGGGCCTGGAGCTGCTGGCAGCCATCTTTCCACCACAAGGAACCTAACAACAACGCCACCTTGAAGGAGAGCGATCAGACCTCTGAATCAAAACCTGAAGCCAGAATACCCTCGCACCCTTCAGTTCCAGTAATGAGCCAGTAAATGCCACTCTGTTTCATTTTTATTGCTTAGGCCAACTTGAGTTTTCTGTCACTTGTAAACGAAAGAACCCTCACTGAAACAGTGCCCTTGAAATACTTATTGGCAGGGGCCTACAACTGCTAATAGACACTGTTTCCTGGGAATAATGATGGAAGACAGAAACAGCCAGGAACACCGGGATCTGATTGCGGAAGCTGGGCTGGGAACATCAACCATTAACTGTGAATTCCCTCAGGTCAAGACCTGTTATTTCTATAGCCTCCCAGGTTTAACAAAGATCTTATGCACACTAAGTGCTTAGGATGGATGGATTAATTAATTAATTAATTAATTAATACAGGTCAGAGAAACAGGCATAAAAGATGAACCCAGAGAAGTAACCAGAAAGGGATGGTAAGTTATCTGTTGTGTTGGTTATTCTCCCTTTAAACCCACCCTCCCCTCCCAATCCATTCCCCAGTCTTCTTGAACTTGTTCTAACCGCAGGAGGCTGACCTCTTCAGAACTGCACTCCCCAAACCCCCTCGCTCTTGGAATTCCAGTCAGTGTTCCCAAGGAAGGCACCAGCAGAACAACTACACCATGACTCTGGTGCCTGCATCCCTCCACAGCAGAGTTCCTACCAGGCAGCCCCTTGTCCACTCCTCCCGTTCTCCTCGGTGTCGGGTACCCCACTCCTTCCCCTGGCCCTCAGGCCTAGGGGTAATGTCTCCCTGCTGCTGCTAGTCTCGGGTGCTGCACCATCCCTTCCTGGTTCTCTTAATCCTATTCACACTTCTGTAAATGCCCCTGCATTAAACCCTCTCTGGCCACATCCTCTGAGTGTGCTAAACGTATTCTGTGGGGACCCTGATACATCCATCACTCAGAGAAAGACAGGCCATCATAGCCAGGCAAGGGGCCGAAGACAGGAAGCACAAGACAAATGGACTGAGTAAAAGGCTGGGTGTAGTCAGGGAGTCCATAGGGAGAGAAGGGCAGGGCTCTCCTAGCTCTCGTGCATGCCATTCTACCATTGATTCACCAATAGAACTGCCTCTTTTAACAAGTCTATGAGCTTCCCAATGTCAGGGACTGCTTCTTCTCCATCTCAGCATTGCCAGCAAGCATTTAAGGTGTATGTTGACCCTTATGGTGTAGACTCTAAGATGACACATGGTTGCCAGCATCAAGGACATCAGGGATATCCAGACATAGTTAGCATCAAGGTGGGAACCAATCTAAGGCTGGGCAGATTTGAAACTGAAGGTGAAAACAGATCAAAGAGGTTAATATAAGGTAGTAGCTAGAAACAAGGGCTCTGGGGCCATACTTTCTAGGTTCAAATCCTGGCTTTACCACTTTCTAATCATCCCCTATGTCTATTTTCTTTTCTGTAAAGTAAGGAAAATAGTACTGTCCACGCAATATGGTTATCATGAGAATTAAATGAGTTAATTCATGTAAAACACTTAGAACAATGCATGGCACACAGGAAGCACTCAAAACTGTGAGCAACTATCATTAAACTTGGTCAAAAGTGAGAAAGCAGCACGTAAGGGCCGATCCTAACATGTACTCAGCAAATGAGAAGGAAGGAGGTAGGAATGTTTTCTCCATAAAAAAATATTTCTCCCACAAAGTAAAAATATATAAAGAAAATTTCATATAAACAAGCCCAGATGAATAACATAATATCTTGTCACTGCCCTGAGGTGTGAGCGTTTTTTTCCATAAGGTATTTAATTTGATCTTAACTTGTTCTCCTTTACAACCATAGGCTCCAAACTCTATTACCAGTAGTGAAGTTAAGGAATGAAACCAGCCACGCAAAACGCCAGGGAAAAAGAAAAAAAAGGAGTCCTTCCAGAAAGAGTAGTTACAAGGCCCCAGAGCAGGAAAAAAATGGTGTGGCTGAAATAGGGAGTAATGAGCAAGCTGCAGGCCACTCATATAATAAATAAAATTTGGATTTTACTTTAAATGTGATGGGAAGCCATTGGAGGGTAAAGGAAGGGAGTGACATGATTTGAATATCACTCCAGCAGCTTTATGGAAAATGGATTGGTAAGAAAGAGGCATTAGTGGAAACAGGAAGCCCAGTTATGGAAGAAACTGCAATAGCACAGATAAGAAATATAAATAATCCCAAACAGTGAAATGATGTTTTAATTTGCTTTGGAATGTTTTATACTTTTATCTGAACTTGGATGGTTCTAGTGTTCTGAGAATTTCACCTCACATAAAACTAAGAAAAGTCATGATCCAATACAAGGAAGAGCTGAAAAACTCTACAGCTTTACCACCTGCCCTCTGTTCAATATTTCCTACTATCCAATGAACGCTGTGAATAGAAAGTGTGACCTTTTCAAAGTAATGCAGAACTACCCTCTGTTTCTTGAGAGCGAATGACTAGTGGGGGAGATACAGCAACAAAATGCTTTCATTTTAAAGCTCTCCTAATCAGGATTGAGTAGCATGATTCAGTGAAATTTACCATCTGCTTACTAAGAAACAATTTATGGAATAATCAAGTAAGAGCTGACAGGATGGCCACAAGGTCCACCGTGGTGAAATCAGGTAGAACAAATACCATCAACAACTTGTTTAAAATGACTCCCCTGTAAATACATTTGTAAAGGTGAATTCACTCTGGAGGGAACTCACAAAATGTCCCCCCGCCCCCAAGTTATCTCAATAGCTGCTGCTGGGCATGATCAAGAACTCTCCCCAAAGGCTACTTTCGATCAGCTTCGTTAGGCCACCTGCCTAACTGGGAATGCAACATTCAAAGCTTCTTTTTCTTCCTCTCCATTCCTTAAAAAAAGACAAACTGTTCTGAAAACATTTCAGGACCCATGATAACTAACATTTACACAGCACTGTGTTGCTTATGGAATATTTCCATACACACACAACTCTCATTTGATTATTATCATCATTATAGAGAAAAAGACTTAAACATTAAAGCATTCTCTCAAGATCATGTTCTAGTAAGTGCTGGATTCAACCTCCTCACCCCACTGTCTCCTGTTAAGTGCTAGGTGTTGGCGGCGATCAGCCTCCTCCATTGCCATGTGCTAATAAGGGAAAGGATTTTTTCTTCTCCATGCTATCTCAGAAGAATATATGAGATCCCATTTATGAAATGTCCAGAAAAGGCAAATCTATAGATTAGAAAGCTAATTCATGGTTATCTGGGACAATAGAAGAGAACGGGGAGTAAGGGATCTTTTCAGGGTGATGGAACTGTTCTAAAATTGGATTGTGGTGATGGTTGCACAACTCTGTAAATTTACTAAAAGTCCTTGAATTGTACACTTAAGATGGGTGAATTCTGTAATATGTAAATTATACATCAATAAAGCTGTTTTTAAATAAAGAATGCATGAGAATCTATTAAAACCTAAAACTACTAAGGGCTACTTTACCATACTTCTTACTACAGGTGGCACTATTTAGTTATGGTTCTCTTCCCTTTGACCAGCAAAGGTCAACAATTTCCAGCAAGAGCAGAAGCTAAAGTTATAAACACAAAAGATTTATATACACTTATATTTCTAACTCACTG
Source organism: Balaenoptera ricei (assembly GCF_028023285.1). Lineage (NCBI taxonomy): Eukaryota > Metazoa > Chordata > Mammalia > Artiodactyla > Balaenopteridae > Balaenoptera > Balaenoptera ricei. Next base: position 84,077,742 of record NC_082640.1, on the reverse strand, counting down.
CACTTGCTCCCCCTAAAATGATAATCATTTCACCTTTTCTCAGCAAGGTGACATCTGATAGGAGAAGTGTGAAGAAGCAAGTGGGCTTAGCAGCTCATTGGAGGAGAAAGAGAAGACCCCGGGAATAAAATTGGATAGGAAATGACTCAGGATATGGGGGGCAATGGTCTGGAGAGGGTAGAGGACAGGGAAGTTTCCAGGGGGGAACAAAAAGATGAAGAAAAAGTTTGTGCAAATAACAGTTTCCCTCACTGCCTTTCACCCACTTTCTGTTTATATATACAGGGCTTCCTAACAAAAAGTTCACAGCAGCTGCCTGGAGCTGGTCAGTTCCCTCCAGAGGCTTGCCTCCAGCTGAAAGGAGCAGGGATCACCACAAAAGCTGTAGCAAAATCTAGAATACTGGGTTGGGGGAGGAGACTTAATGTCTCAGTGGAGATAAGCAAAGCCCAGGAAATTCCAGCCCAACGTCTGTGTCTGAGATCTGAATTACATTTAATAGTTTCTCAATTCATCCCCAGCAGTTTCAGTTTCTCTCTGTGAGGTCTTCCACAGCCACACCATTTGAAATTGCAGCCACCTCCAGCAGCCCTGTCTCCTTTCCCTTCCTAAGTTTTTTTTCATTTTGCTTATCAATACCTGATATATAACATATTTGTTTGTTTACTGTCTCCACTGACTAAAATATAAGCTCCATGAGGGCATGGATTTTTATTTATTCACTAATGTATCACCAGAAAGGTAGAAGCTGGGAAAAAAGAGGAAAGAAAAATCAGATGAATGATAAACACTGTTGAGAAAACAAAACAGGAAAGGGGGGAGGGGCACTGGGATGAGGGAGGGTTGCAGTCTGACATGGAGTGGTCTGCATTTACGCAGACTTGAAGGCAGTGAGGGAGCAAGTCACACAGCCAATATCAGCTACGTGATTTGTAGGTCCCAGAGAAACGTGAAAATGTGGGGCATCTGTTCACAAATTATTAAAAATTTCAAGACAGCAACAGCAGAGCATTAAGTGCAGGGCTCTTCTAAGCATAGGGCCTATGTGACTACACAGGTCCCACATCTGCACGTACCTGTGGCCCTGCATGCAGCTATCAGGGAAAGTGTTCCCAACAGATGGATGCAACAGCAAAGGCAAAGACCCCAAGAAGGGGCAGTGCATTGGGAAAGAGCAAAGAGGCCCTGCTTGTAAAACAGGAACATTCCTGGGCTCCTTTACTGGATATTCTGATCCAGCAGGTTCAAGGTAGCCTCTAAATTTCCAACATCTCATCACCTACTCCTTTAAACACTAATTTAAATACAATGTGGGTGGGACTGCCCTGGTGGTCCAGTGGTTGGGACTCCCAGCTTCCACTGCAGGGGGCGTGGGCTGGATCCCTGGGGCTGGGAGGGGGGACTAGGATCCCCCATGCTGTGCAGCCAAAAAAAAAAACAAAAAACAGTCTAAATACGATGTGGGTGATCTTGGCAGTCAATATTAGAAACTTAACTCACTCAACTAATTTCTGTTCAGTCGGGGAATGAAAAAAACATTTCTGCCTTTTTAACTTCCACCTAAAATATCAATTTCAATGAGTAAATCCGATTAATGTCTGTAGTTAATATCTGCAAGAATATGACTTCACTGTTATGGTAATTATCTTCACTTTCACTAGTTCTATAGAACCAGTGGAAAGAGTCTCTAACAATTGCATCAACTAGAGTTCAGGGTCCAAAGTAAATGAGAACCAGTGATTCTCAACCAACAGTGAGTGCTTCTCAGGGAATATCTGGCCATTTCTGGATGGGGGGGAAGGGGGCAGTGCTACTGGTATCTAGTGGGCAGAGGCCAGAGATGCTGCTAAACATCCTACAATGCACAGAACAGCCCCCCAAGACAAAGAATTATCCAGTCCATAGTATCAATAGGGCTGCAGTTGAGAAACCCTGAAACAGACTGTCTGCGGCTACAGATTATAGTACCCAATTCATTACACTTGAGCTTAACATCTTAAAATCAAGTCTTTATAAAGGTAATGAAAAACCTGATTTACGCTTTAATGAAAAGGGATAAATTTATAAGTAACAGGATCTACATCAGTGAAAACAGGAATTAGAAAGCATTTGATCAGGACTTACCTGATGGCACAGTGGTTAAGAATCCTGGTTAAGAATCTTCCTGGTCTGGGAAGATCCCACATGCCACGGAGCAACTAAGCCCCTGCGCCACAACTACTAAGCCTGTGCTCTAGAGCTACTGAGCCTGCACTCTAGAGCCTTCGAGCCACAACTACTGAGTCTGCGAGCCACAACTACTGAAGCCTGTGCGCCTAGAGCCTGTGCTCCACAACAAGAGAAGCCACCGCAGTGAGAAGCCCGCGCACTGCAACGAAGCGTAGCTCCCGCTCGCCACAACTAGAGATAGCCCACACTCAGCAATGAAGACCCAACGCAGCCAAAAATAAATAAATAAATAAATAAATTTATTAAAAAAAAAAGAAAGAAAGCATTTGATCAAAGGTGGAGAACCGCAGTGAGCAGATGTTCGGGAGCTCTAAGCAACCCAAATGAAGTCATGGAGGGCAGTGGGATGCAGAGAGATTGCTGTGGGTAGGGACCAGGGAAACAACATTTCTCTGGGTATCATGGATTCCTAGGTGCAGTCAGCCTGGCCTAGTAGATAAGATGCACAGAAACCAGACAAAAAAGACCTCCCTTCTTCAGATGCTAAGAGAGCTCTTGATTAAGACTAGGATAAAAATAAGGATGGAAATCAGAAGTAATACCTAGGGCAAAGCAAATGCTTTGTCACTGTGCTAATTCAAGCTGGTCTCAATGAATAAGCATACTTGGAAAATATCCTACCTCTCATCCACCTTCACATCTGTAAAAAGGAGATTAATTACACCTATCTCCAAGGCTTACTAGGAAAATCAAATTGAATAAGAACAAGATGGAACAAGACAAATGCAATGCCTGGCACACAGCAGGCATTCAGCAGAAAGTAGCTGCTGATACTTCCCAACGCTGCTTTCCTCTGGCTCTGACTCAAACGAGGCCCCATGAATGCAAATACAAGAATTGAAGTTCTATGTTCACATTTAGAAACTCCCAAGAGGGCGGAATAGGACTAACCATGGCATGAAGTCTTCAGTACATGCCTGCACAGCAAGATCCCTGCTCTCAAAATGTTTAAAGGCTAGAAGGACCTGCCAGGTAAACACATACCAGCATGGGTGTGCAAAGGAGATGACTCAGTCTCTGTCACTGGTGAAGGGCCAGAAAGAGTTTCACTTAAAGAGAAAGATGAAGATAAGATCACCTTTCTTCCCATTGCTGTCTAGGTTGCTTCAGGAAAGAACATTGAAAACTGATATAGAACTCAAATGTAAAAAGGCCACCACATAGTTCAGAGTTAATTATAAGTAATTTTAATGAAACAGTATGTTCCCTCAGCTTTCCATGTTCTTCCTAGAGGTGTAATGCAATAGGCCCAAGACACACACATTTATAAATTTATAATAAACACAGCTCTTCAGCTCACCTAGACCACATTCTTGGCCGCTGCTTAGCGACAGGAGTCACATTCACAGTTGCCAGTGAGCCCAGGGGTGTAATTTCACTTCTAAATAAAGAAGCATAATCAATAGAAACAGAACCATCCTGCGGGAACAACTGTACCCTTCCTGACTCATCACAGCGCTTGTTTACCCAGAATACAAAATTCTCTGCCCAAGTCCGCACCTCAGTTCGGCTTTCAGGAAATATATAGCAGTACGACCGGGACTCAAAATCGGGCGAATTTGGCTCCCAGGGTGCCAACGCCCTGGTCCTCTTTGGCCTTCCTTCCTCACGCGGCAGATCCGGTCCGAGTGCGGGCAGGGCACCGAGAACTGGATGCACCCACCCGGGGAGGGAGCCTTGGCGGCCCGCCCCTCTGGCTGCAAGACAGGCTCTGGCGACCGTAGCTGTCCCGGCAGCGCGCGCTGGGCGAGCGCTCGGGGCCGAGCCGCCGGGGGACGGCTGGCTCCCTCCCCCACGCCCCGCTACTCGCTGCGCCCCCGCCCGCAGCCGCCAGCACTGCTCACCGAGACTCCGTACTTCAGCGCGATGCCCTGCAGCGTGTCGCCGGGGCGGACCCGGTGCTCCACATGGCGCTCGATGACGCCGGCGCCCAGCGGCGCCCGCACGCTGGCCGTGCTGCCGTACGAGCGGGTCTTGGTCCGCGCCAGGCTCAGCGACAGCTCGGCCTCCTCGGCCTCGGAGAGCGAGCGCGACGGCGGCGGCGGCGAGGGGGCCGAGGGCCGGGGCGCGCGGGGTCCGCCTGCCCGCAGGGACCGCGCGGGCGAGGAATCAGCCATGGGTCCTGCGGAGGCCGCTGGGTCGGGAAGCTCGCCAAGAGGGCGGCGCCTCGTCCGCCGCCGCCTCCTCTTCCTCCTCACAGGGGCTGCGGAAGGCCGTTCCGCGGGGGCGGCGGGCTGGAGGCCGCGGCGGAAAGCTGCGGGCCGGCCATGGCGGGCACCTGCTCCTACGCGTCCCGCCTTCCCCGGCGCACCTGCAGGGAGGAGAGCGAAACGAGCTCCGGCTGCTGCCCAGCCGACGCCCCGGCTCCACCCTGCGCGCCGGGACCCAGCTGGCCCTGCGGTGCGAGGAGCGGGGCGCGCTAAGGCCCCTCGCCGTGGATCTACGGGGCCTCATCCCTAGGCGCCCTCGGCCCCGGAGGGAACCCCACGCCGGGCCGACACAGCCTGGTTAGAGCTCTGCCCTGCACACAGCAAAACACCAAAGCTTTGCTCTGCCTACTTTATTGATTCCTCAGCAGGCGCCCGCTTTCTCAGACCTTCAAGCTCCCCCAGCCAAGGGTACTTCCCGCTCCCACCCGATTACCCCAGGACCTCACAGAAAACATTAAGACCATTAAACACACACAGTTTCTCCAGGCCCATCTCAACAGCCTGGAGGGTCCGGTGTACTCAACACTCCAGGGGGGATAGTGCTTCTAAGGCCGGGTGGCTGACCTCAAACTAACCCTCCAGTTGCTTTGCTTTCACTCTTCATTGCACACCAGTGCCAATTTTAGTCCTGTGCTGCCTTGAAAGTCTGCCTAGCTACCGTCCATTCTCCTGGCTCACTGCTTAGAATTTACTATCTGCACCCAATTTTTTCTTATGTTTCCTCTTTAATACCCTGAAATCATGACTCCCCAAAGTTTTGTCATTAACGCCATCAATGACCTCTTATTTGTAGTCTTTATCTGAACACCCTCTCCTCAACTTTCTGGCTTCCGATCGTATTCTACACAGGGTGGGTGTGCGTTTACTAGAATCTAGCGCTCAGGATTCTGTTGTACTCTGGACAGCTCTCCAGGAGGAAGTACCCTACAGGCAGGTTAGGAGACTGGAGGTTTGATTCATTGGCTGAAGTTTTGATATGTTGCTGTGCTGGACAGAGGCAGAGGAACTAGAGTTTAGGAGACAGGACGAGAGTGGGGGAGGAACACGTGGACCCCCAGTCACCCTCCCGCTCAAAAATTCTTCAGTGGCTCCCTGTGGACAGCAGTATTAACTCACACTGGCATTCAACTCTTATTTCCATTTTTATTATTCACGCTCTGGCCGTACCCCATCTACAACTCATCCTGCAAACTCCATATACTCCTGCCACTTGAACTTCTTACCCTCATGCCTTGCATATGCTATACCTTCCACCTGTAACCCCACTCTTCCAATACTCTCTGTCTACATTTAAGAAAATATTAAGGTCCATCCCAAATGAAACATCCCAAAATGAGATCTTTCCTGATTCTTCCCACCTGTCCCCCTCCCCCAACTGCCCAATTGTTATTGTTTCTCCATTGAATATCAAGGTGGTTTGTACCGCTTGTTTAGCATTTAACTCGTGTTTTGTGTCATGTACTTGTCTTATCTCCTCTATACATACTCCTGGGAGGTATAACTAGATCTTACTCATCCTTTTTAGCTCCAGCAGTGCCTACCTAGCTCAGTGCCTTGAATAAAGCATCAAAAGTGGTTGAATTGAGGTGTAGTAAAAAGATCCTGAAAGCTAAATTAGGTAATTTAGCAAGAGTCTGCCATAGATGAACTCTTGGGTGGTATCCAGTGTGCCTATCCCAGGGCCTAAGAAAGAGGCAGAACCCCAGAGTTTCAATATATAAATGAGATCAGGTAATACTTCAAGAAAACAGGAGAAATTGCCCTCAGAGTTGACAGTCTAGTAGAGAGATAGCATATAACATGTCTTCCACTAAAGAAAAGTTTACTGAAGAACTGGAAGTTTTTATTTGAAAATTAATGAACTGGGTTCTATAAAGTATTATTAGGTGTTGTTTGAAAAGGGTTCCATGATCAATTAATTGGAGAAACACTGCGATATATGCTTCCCTTTTGGAGATTCACAGTGCACATTAGGATACTGAAGGCTCTATAAGTCCTGTAGTAAAATAAGATATTGGATTTTGCTTGACACCATATTTCCCAAACTCATTTGACCATGGAACCCCTTTTTTTCTCAGAATTTTTACAATTTTGGAAATGCTGAATTAAAGTGGGGAAAAACAGGCCTAAATAAGGAACCAGGAAGATAGCTTTGGGAGTCAGAGATTCCCAAAAGGCAGAACAGTATACATAAGTAGGCAGAAAATGAGCCAGGAAGGAGAAAGGCTAGGTGATGATCACTTAATTCCTTTACAAAAAGACCAAGTCCTCTGTAAAAGTGCAAGGAAAAAGTTATCACCAGAAATGTATGGAGATTCGAAAGCCATCCCACTTCTCTCTTATCAGAGCTAATTTCTAAGCTGTCCCTAGTTATTTTCAATTTCTCCAGCCATAAGAAATCCTGGGTCAGAAAACACCTCCAGAACAATTCTAAAATGCTCTGAAATAAATTCAACACAGTTCTCAGAATTTTCTCCATGATTCCTTTCTGTGATCTTCACTAGCGTTTCCTCTAGCTCTCAGAAATTAATCGGCTGAAATAAGTACTTATTTGATGTTGCATGGTTAGGGTTCTTTGTGAGTTGTTTTTTCCTAGATAGATTTGAGCTGTTGTCAAATATCTAGTGTTCCTGTGAATTTTTTTTAATAAATTTATTTATTTATTTATTTATTTATTTATTTATTTATTTATTTATATTTTTGGCTGTGTTGGGTCTTCATTGCTGCACGCAGGCTTTCTGTAGTTGCTACGAGCAGGGGCTACTCTTCGTTTAGTGCACGGGCTTCTCATTGCGGTGGCTTCTCTTTGTTGCAGAGCACGGGCTCTAGGTGCGCGGGCTTCCGTAGCTGTGGCACACAGGCTCAGTAGTTGTGGCTCGCGGGCTCTAGAGCACAGGCTCAGTAGTTGTGGCATACAGGCTTAGTTGCTCCATGGCATGTGGGATCTTCCCAGACCAGGGCTCGAACCCGTGTCCCCTGCATTGGCAGGCAGATTCTCAACCACTGCGCCACCAAGGAAGCCCTGGCCGGAGGATTCTTAACCACTGCGCCACCAGGGAAGCCCCTGTGAATTTTATATCGATCTCTCCCTAATCCAAAGTTAATATCTACAATTTGTGGCTCAGATTGAATTTTTTGTACATTTATTTTTCCTTCTTCAATCAGAACTTCAAAATTAGTTTTATGTATATCTACCTACAACATAGAACAAACCTCATCATTAGTAGTGAACATTAGAAGCACTCCCTTTGAGATCAAGAATAAGAACAGGAAGGCTTCTGTTACTACTCCTGTTTAATTTTGTTCTGGAGGTCCTAGCCAATGCAATAAGAAAAAGAGGGAGAAAGGGAAATGAAGATTGAAAAGAAATAAACTGTTATTTGCCAATAATAATACTAAAATGTTTACAGATAACACAGATAATGTCTACATTGGAACTGTTCAAACTATAAGACATAAGACTATAAGACACATTATGCCAATATCAATTGCATCAATCAATCAGAAAATATTTTGTGGAAAAGACAACCTTTTAGATACCAAAAAAAAAAAAAAAAATTTAGGAATAAACTTAACAAAAGAGAAGCATGCTTTATATGGAAAAATTATTACATTCTATTAAAGGACATAAAAGAAGATTTAAACAAAAACAGATATACCATGTTTATAAATGGGGACATGCAAAATTTTCATTTCCTTCCCAAACTAATATATAAATTCATTGAAATTCCAACCAAAATCCCTATAGGATTCTTCAAAGGACATGACAGGCTTATCTTTTTTTTTTTTTTAAATGTAAGTGTCTTATTTATTTATTATTTTTTTAATAGTAATCTTTTATTTAGTTAGTTATTTTTATATTTATTTTTGGCTGTGTTGGGTCTTCGTTTCTGTGCGAGGGCTTTCTCCAGTTGCGGCAAGCGGGGGCCACTCTTCATCGCGGTGCGCGGGCCTCTTCACTATCGCGGCCTCTCTTCTTGTGGAGCACAGGCTCCAGACGCGCAGGTTCAGTAGTTGTGGCTCACGGGCCTAGTTGCTCCGCGGCATGTGGGATCTTCCCAGAACCAGGGCTCGAACCTGTGTCCCCTGCATTAGCAGGCAGATTCTCAACCACTGCGCCACCAGGGAAGCCCCATGACAGGCTTATCTTAAAATTCATATGGAAGATAAAGGCTAAGAAGAGCCAAGACATTCCTGAAGAAGAATGAGGAAGGGAGACTTAACTTTACAATCATCAAGATTTACAAAAAAAGTGATGAGAACTAAACTATTACAGTAGTGATGCTGGGAAAGACAAATAAATGTAAGAAGGGGACAATAAAGAAAGCCCAGAAGCAGACCCACACATACCAGAGAAATGAATCTATGACAATAAATGCTGCTGCCACAATTAGCCATCCACGTGGAAAAAAATTGTAGATCTCTACCTTATACCATATGCCAAAATCAATTATAGATTGATTAAATATATAATTGGGAAAAGCAAACTTTAACACTTTTAGAATATCTTTATAACCTTAGGATAGCAAAGAATTTCTTAAGCAAGATACCAAAAATACAAACTACAAAGAAAAAAACTGGCAAATTCTATATATAAACATAAAAACCTCTGTCCTGAAAAAGCACCTGAAAAATTTCGATAGACAAGGTGTAAAATGGGAAAATATATTTGAATACCTATAACTGACAAAGTATTACTATCCAGAGTATGTTAAAATGCCTACAAGTTATTAGAAGAAAAACACCCACTAGAAAAATGGTCAAAAGATATGAACAATTTACAGAAGATAAAACTCAAATGGCTAATGGAAAGATGCACAACCTTACCAAAAAGCAGAGAAATTCCATTTAAAACTACAATTTCATAGGCATTAGACTAGCAAAAATTAAAGAACTGGACAATTCTAAGTATTGGTAAGATTCCTGTTGAACAACGGAAATTCTCAAACAGTGTTGGTGGCAGTATAAATAGGTGCAACCACTTTGAAGAGCTGTGGGACAATATCTAGTAAAGTTGAAGAAATTCATATCTGGTTCTGGTTCTGGCAAGCTGGAAGTCTAAACTAACTTGAAGTCCTCCTAATATAAGTATTTATAATTTAATTTTTTAATGAAATTCATAATTGAGCTGGCAATAAAAAAGGGAGAGCCTTATGTATCAAAACAAGAGGGATTTGTAAGCTAGAACCATAAACAACTTGCCTAAACTAATACGTGGCAAAATAGAAAGTCTGAATGGTTCTATAACCATTAAAGAAACTGAATCAGTACTAGAGTTAAAAATCTTGTTACCAAAAAAAGTCAGCATCAGAAGATCTTATTGGAAGATTCTATCAACCTTTCAAAGAACAGATCAATCCAATTTTATGTGAACTCTTTCAGAGAAAAGAAGTAGCAGGAACAATCTTCAACTTAGCTCGTAATATAACCATACACCCAATCCCATATCTATCATGGTATAACCATGACCAAAACCAGTTGAGGAAGGTATCACGCTCATAAAGATGGATATAAGAATCTTAAAATATTATTAAGCCAAATCTAGCAGTGCATACAAAAGATAATCCATCATAAACAAGATGACTTTATCCCAGAAATTCAAGGGTGCCTTAATATTAAGACATTAATAGATTAAATGACAGAATAAATAGAACAAAGGAATGAATCTAATAAAGGATGGGCAAGACCTTTACAGAGAAAAAAATTTTAATATATGAAAATACATTAAAGAAGACTTAAATAAATGGAAAAACTACACCATGTTCACGGACAGGAAGACTCAATATCATACAAAATGTCAGTACTCTACAAATTGATCGTATATTCTATGCAACAGCAATGGGTTTGCAAGAAACATGACAAGCTAATTCTAAAGTTGATATGGAAAAGCAAAGACCCACAGACAGCCAAGATATTTTTGAAGAATAAGGAAAGGGAAACTGCCCTACCAGATAACAAGAATTATTATGAAGCTATAATAGTTAAGCCAGAGTGATAGTGATGCTGGGAAACCAATGGATAAGAGTAGTGCACCCAGAAACACAATCACAAATGTATAAGAACTTCATCTATGACAAAGGTTGCATTGTAGGTCACTGGGAAATGGTCTATAAAACACATGATGTCAGGACAGTTAGTTATCCACATGGTAGAATCTCTACTTCCTACCACACACAAAATTTAAGTTCAGTTGAATTACAGATTAAATGTGAAAGATAAAACTTTAAAACTTTTAGAAGAATATAGAGAAAAATATCTTTATGATCTCAGGACAAGAAAAGATTTCTTTAGCAGGATGAAAAAATGCTCTATTCATAAAACATTGATAAGCATGACAACGTTAAAATTAAGAACTTCTAACAAAAAAGATATCTTAAAGAAAATAAAGACAAATTAGAAACTAAGAGAAGAAACAGGTGTCCCAGGAACCAAAAATATTTGAAAAAAATGTTGAATTATCTCATTATCCAAATTCTAGCTAACTTTTATATGAAAATCAAGAATGAAATAGATTCTGAAAACTAGGTATTCTTCATTATTTGAACTCTGGTTATCTGAATTCAGAAACTTCATAAATTCTGGTAGCAAGGAATGTCTATTTGTAACATATGCAATCAACCAAAGATTAATATCTAGAATATTTAAAGAGCTAATTCCTACATAACAATAAGAAAAAGACATAATCCAATGGTATAACTAGAATTTTATAGAAGAAAATATCCTAATTGTGAATAAACATATGAAAAGATACTCAATCTCATTAAAATCAGAAAAATTCACATTAAGACCACAAAGAGTAACCCCTTTACACTCACCAGATGGGCAAAATCTAAGTTTGGCAAGACCAGTTACCAGTGAAGATAGGAATTCTGTGCACTGCTGGGAGGAGTACAATTGGGTACAGCCACTTTGAAAAACACTCTGCCACTATCTTGCAAAACTGTACATGCGCATTCCCTACAAACCAGAAATTCCAATACTAGACACTGTATATCCCCTGTTGAAAATCTCGTACCTATACACCAGGAGACATGTTGTGAAAACGTCCATAGCAGCATCATTCAGAACAACAAAAACTGGAAATAATCAATTATTCAGCAGCAGAACAGATAAGTAAATTGTGCTATAATTATATAATTGCATATTTTAACACGCTTATTGAGAAATAGTTCACATACCATACAATTCACCCATATAAAATGTTTCACATTCACATTGCATTATTAGTTTTTTAACCACTTTAACCATTTTTAAGTATACAATTTAGTGGCACAAAATACCATTCACAATGTGGTACCACCATCCCAACACTGTCTATCTCCAAAACATTTTCATCACTCCAAACAGAAACTATAAACACTAAGCAGTGACTTCCGATTCCTACTTCCCACAGCCCCTGGTAACCTCTAATCTACTTTCTATCTCTATGAATTTGCCTATTCTAGACATTTCTTACAAAAAGAAACTTACAATATTTGTCCTTTGTGTATGGTTTGTTTCACTTAACATAATGTCCTCAAGGTTCATCTATGTTGTAGCACGTGTCAGAACTTCATTCCTTTTTATGGTTGAATAATACTTCATTGTATGGATATATCACATTTTGTTTGTCCATTCATCGGCTGATGGATACTTGTTGGGTTGTTTCCATGTTTTGGCAATTGTAAATAATACTGCAGTAAACACTGGCATGTAAGTATCTGTTCAAGTCCTTACTTTAGATTTCTTTAGAGAGATACCTAGGACTGAAATTGCTGGGTCATATGTTTAGCTTTTTGAGAAACCACCAAACTGTTTTCCATAGCATCTGCACCGTTTCACATTCCCACTTGCAGCAATGTATGCAGGTTCCAATTTCTCCACATCTTTGCCAACAAATATTTTTCCCAGTCTGTGGCTTGCCTTTTCATTCTTTTAACAGTGTCTTTCTCAGAGCAGTTTTCAACTTTCATAAAGCCCAACTTATCAATTTTTTCTTTCCCGAATCTGCTTCTGGTGTTGTATCTAAAAAGTCATCATCAAATCCAAAGTCACCTGGATTTTGTCCTATGTTATTTCCTGTAAGTCTTATAGTTTTGTGTTTTGAAGTCAGGTCTATGATCCATCTTCAGTTAATATTTATGAATGGTGAGAATTCTGTGTTTAGATTTATTCTTTTGCGTGTGGATGTCCAGTTGCTAAGCACCACTGGTTGAAAAGACTATCCTTTCTCTATTGAATTGTCTTTGCTTCTTTGTCAAAGATAAGTTAACTGTATTTGCATGAGTCTATTTCTGGGCTCTCTATTCTGTTTCATTGATCTATTTGTCTATTTTTTCACTAATACCACACTGTCATGATTACTGTAGCTTTATAGTAAGTCTTGAAATTTGGTAGTGTAAGTCCTTTGACTTTGTTCTTCCTCTTCAGTATTGTATGACTAGTCTGGGTCCTTTACCTTTCCATATAAACTTTGGAATTAGTTGGTTGATATCTACAAAATAACTTGTTGATTTTGATTGGGATTGCCCTGAATCTATAGGTCAAGTTGGGAAGAAATGGCATCCTAACAACACTGAGTTTTTCTCTCTATAAACATGAAATATCTCACCATTTAAATTTTCTTTGACTCCTTTCATCAGAGCTTGTCGTTTCCCTCATATAGATACATATACCTAAGTATTCTTTTTCTTTCTTTCTTCCTTTTTTTGGTACTAAAATAAATGATATTGTGTTCTTAATTTACAATTACAGGAAAGCAATTGCCTTTGTCTATTGACCTTGTAACTTAACAACCTTGCTATAATCACTTATTAGTTCCAAAAGGTTTTTAAAATAATTCTTTGGGATTTTCTACATAGACAATCATGTCATCTATGAACAAAGACTTTCATTTCTTCCTTCCCAATCTGTATATACCTTCCCTCCCCTTCTAGTCTCGCTGCACTAACTAGGATTTTCAGTATGATGTTGAATAGGAATAATGAGAGGAGATATCCTTGCTTTGTTTCTGATCTTAGGGGGAAAGCATCCAGTTTCTCACCATTAAGTATGTCAGCTGTAGTTTTTATATATCTTCTTTATCATATCGAGGACGATCCCCTCTATTTCTAGTTTTCTGCGTGCTTTCTATCATGAATGAATGTTGGATTTTGTCAAATGCCTTTTCTATATCTATTGATATGATCATATAAGTTTTTTCTTCTTTAGCCTGCGGATGTGATGGATTAATTGATTTTTTAAATGGTGAACCAGCCTTGCATACCTGGAATAAACCCCACTTGCTAGTAATGTAAGATCCTTTTAATGCATTGCTGAACTCAATTTATTAATATTTTGTTGAAGACTTTTGCATCTATTTTCATGAGAGATACTGACCTTTAATTTTTCTTTCTTGTAATATCTTTGTCTGGTATTGGTATTAGGGTAATACTGGCCTCATAGAATGAGTTAGGAAGTGTTCCTCTGCTTCTATTTTCTGGAAGAGATTATAGAGAATTGGTATCATTTCTTCCTTAAATTCTTGGTAGAATTCACGAGTGAAACCATCTCAACCATAGTAAAGATAATAAGGATTATAGCAAAAATAAATGAAATGGAGACTAGAAAAACAATAGAGAAAATCAACAAAACCAAAAGTTGGTTCTTTGAAAAGATCAACAAAATTGACAAACCTTTAGGTAGACTGACCAAGAAAAAAAGAAAGAGATGCATATACTAAAATTAGGAATGAAGGAGGGAACATCTCCTAGATCTTCATATCTCTACTGATATTACAGAAAGAAAAAGGATAATAAAGAAATATTATGAACAACTGTTTGCCAACAAACAAGGTAACTTAGATGAAATGGATAAATTCCTAGAAAGACACAAACTAACAAAACTGACTCAAGAAGAAATACATAATCTGAATTCAACCAAAAAGACTGAATTAGTAAATTTTAAATTTCCAACAAAAAAAGCCAAGGCCCAGATGGTTTCATTGGTAAATTCTACCAAACATTTAAAGAATTTAAAGAATTAATACCAGTCCTTCATAAATGCTTCCCAAAATTAGAAGAGGAAGCGACACTTCCTAACTCATTCTATAAGGCTAGTATTACTCTGATACCAAAACTAGTCAAAGCATCAAAAGATAAGAAAACTACTGACCAATATTTCCTATGAATATGGACACAAAAGGTTTTCAACAAAATACTAGCAAACCAATTCCAACGATATATAAAGAGGATTATACACCATGACCAAGTAGGATTTATCTCAGGAATGAATAGTTAATTTAAGATCTGAAAATAAATGTAATACACCATATTAATAGAATAAATGAAAAAACCTACATGATCATCTTAACAGACACGGAAAAAGTCTTTGGTGCAATCTAACACCCTTTCATGATAAAAGCATTGAACAAAGTAGGAATAGACAGGAACCTCTTCAAACTGATAAATGGTGTTTACCAAAGGATACCATAAAGAAATTAGAAAAAAGAACAACCCACAGAATGGGAGAAAATATGTGCAAATAATATGTCTGATAAGGAATTTATAATCAGAACACATAAAAAACATTTATAGATCAATAATAAAAAGACAAATAGCCCAATTAAAAAGTAGGCAAAAGATTTTTAAATTTTTATTTATGTATTTATTTTTGGCTGCATTGGATCTTTGTTGCTGTGCGCGGGCTTTCTCTAGTTGCGGCGAGCGGGCGCTACTCTTCACTGCGGTGCGCGGGCTTCTCTTTGCGGTGGCTTCTCTTGTTGCAGAGCACGGGCTCTAGGTGCGCGGGCTTCAGTAGTTGTGGCTCACAGGCTCTAGAGCGCAGGCTCAGTAGTTGTGGCGCACGGGCTTAGCTGCTCTGCGGCATGTGGGATCTTCCCGGACCAGGGCTCGAACCCGTGTCCCCTGCCTTGGCAGGCAGATTCTCAACCACTGCGCTACCAGGGAAGCCCAGAATTGTACGCTTTAAGAGGGTAAATTTATGGTATGTGAAATATATCTCAGGGAAGCTGTATTTTAAAAATACAGAAATTATTTAGCCACAAAAAAGAATGAAATCTTGCCATTTGCGACAACATGGATGGACCTTGAGAGCATTATGCTTAGTGAAATAAGTCAGATGAGAAAGACAAGTACTGTGTGATCTCAGTTACATGTGGAATCTAAAACAAAAACAAAAACAAAAACCAAGTTTGTAGATACAGAGAACAGACCAGTGGTTGCCAGAGGCAAGGAGTGGGGAGTGGGTGAAATGGGCGTAGAGGGTCAAAAGATACAAACTTACAGTTATAAAATAAATCAGTCATGGGGATGTAATGTACAGCATGTGACTATAGTTAATAATACGGTATTGCATATTTGAAAGTTGTTAAGAGAATAGATCTTAAAAAGTTCTCATCACATGGAAGGGGGTCAAAAGGTACCAAAAAAAAAAATGCAGAGAGAATGGTTTAATAAAGTTCCATTACTCAGCTTCAACATTATCAACTCATGGGCTATCTTGTTTCATCGATACCTCCACCCTGCCACTCTACCACTACTCTCATGCTGGATTATTTGAAAAGCAAATCCCAGATATTATTTCTTCTGTAACTATTCAGTATTTTTTCAGTAATATTCAGTAGTATCTTTCCAAAAGATGACTCTTTTTTAAAAAATAACACGATACCATTATCACATCCAAACAGTTTTAAAATAATACCCTAATATAATCAAATATTCTGTGTTCACATTCCCCCCAGTTGTCTCATAAATGTAATTTTTTTTAATGGCTGCTTTGTTCAAATCAAGATCAACACACTACATTTGGTTATTTGCCTCTTCTATTTCTGTGTATCTATAAGCTCTCTTTCCTTTATTTTTCTTGCAATTTATTGAAGAACTGGGTTGTCATGTAGAGTTTCCCACATTCTGGAATTTGTTGCTTGCATCACTGTGGTGTCATTTAATATGATCACTATTATATAGTGATTCACTTTCAGATGCAGCACCAGGGCTGTTATAGTGTTATTTATTACACTATAAATAAGCTAATTCATAGTTCATCAAGATAGTCACCACTCCTTTAGTGCTTACTAGGCACCATATCCTTTGTAGCATACTTGACACAAATTATCCCATTTCATCTTCATAACAACCTCATGTGGTAAGTATTATTATCCCCAGCTTAGAGATGAAGAAAATGAGGCTTAGAAAGGTTAAAGAAACTTGGCCACAGTCAAGCAAGCAGTAAACATATGGGTTCGACCCAGGTCTGTCTGGATTGGAAACCACAGTTTAACCATAGTTAAAATGCATACTTCTATCCATTATGTGATAATATCCCTATCCTTTTCCTGGGTTGTGGTTGTTGTTTGTTTTTATTAACTCTGGGAAGTAGTCCTTCAGTCCATCCAAAGAACTTACTTTCACATTTCATCTGCAACACTTAGGATTCTTTCAGTTTCAAGTAACAGAAAACTCCATCTCAAATGGGCTCAACAATAAGGATATTTATTATCTCATATAATAATAAATCCAGAAGTAGGGCAGCACCAGGGCTAATTGGTTTACTGACTCAACAACAACATCACAGACCCAAGTTCATTCTATCTCTTTACTCTGCCATCATCAGTGTGTTGGCTTTGTCTTAAGGCTGGATCCCCTAAGATGGCTATTCCAGTTTGAGGTAACACGGCCAGGTGCAACAACATCCCATGGAGATGGTGGCATGTTTCCCTGTACGCCTCTATTTAAGAGCAAGAAAACCTTTCCTAGAAGGACTTCAGCTGACCCCTCCTCAGGCCTCACTGGTCAGAACTGGGTCACATGCCCATCCTTAATCTCTCAGTGGCCAGTCAAGAGGACTGTATTCCCCTTGCCCATGATAGGTTGGTATGGGATGGTAATAGGGTCAGGTTCCCTAGTGGGTGAACACCTTTACAGGCTTCTGCAAAGAAGAAGGAAAAGGGGGGAATGGATGTTGAGTAGGCAAGCAACAGTATCTACTATGTGTTCCAAATGATGTATGCTACATATTCCACTGCGAATTTACTGTCGACGTATCACCCTCCTCATTGCATGAAGAGGCTAGACAAGATGATCTGTCAGGTCCCTCCCAGCTCTAGGAGTTGTGTTTCAATTTTACATTTTCATATAAATGGGACTGGGACTGTTGGATAGCTCTTGTATCTCTGCTTTGGCTGCCACCTACGACTTTAACCTAAGAAATCATTTCTATGCCTGCTTCCGTTCACAATCTTCATCTGAAGCAGTGCTCCATTCATTTCATCACATGCAGACGTTTTCCTTTCAGGGAATCACAAGGAAGCCAATGAGAAAGATAGTACACCACTAAGTATCTTTGCTATATCAAACCTTTGCTATACTTTCTTCAAATCTGAATAAAATTGCTTTATTATTTTCAGCTTATGCCTACCATCAGCTTTCTCCAAGGAAGCTACTGTAAGCAGTCCTATTCTTATTTAACAGAAAGCTATAATTTGTGGCAAATGTACAACATAAAAAAGTCAAAGTCAAAGACATCTGGTCTGTTACATAGGATATTTGGAATAACAAACGTATAGTAAAACTTGGGAATGTGATTTAAATTGATTTGGTCACACTTCCATTTAAGTTCACTCCTTCCCTCTCAGATTAGTCATTCTGGTGAGGAGGTTAAAACTGTAGTCCATTACTATAGTGTTGATAGTGGAAACGACACTGGTATCTCAATCAGCAGCTACTGTATGCCATTGTTCATCTTTATAGTTCCAAGAACCTTTGAGAATTAACTTTATTTTCTGATTCAGCCCTCTTGCTGGGGAAGGTATGGCCCTGTTTTGAAATGTACAAAGGAAAGAGAGTGCTGTGAGTGCCTCTTTGGGGAAGGTCAGGGCTGAAGGAGAGAAGATAGGCTTAATGACCAGCTGGATGACCGAATAACTCATATCACCTCCCTGTGTCTCTTAGAACTCTAACTGAAGAAAATCCTCACTCTGCCTCTTACAGGGTTGTTGCAAAAATCAAGCGAGAACATGGATAGGAAAGTACTTCCACAAATGCAAAGTGATGCTACTATTTTCAAACATGGAATTCTCTGCGGCACTTTTTTTTTTGGTCACATGATTACTGCACAGGTCATGCCAGATTATGATACTGTTTCACCTCCATTCACCCTTTGCCTATTTCAGAGATTATGCCAGCAATGGTGCGTCCATCTCTTTGGTTCATTTTCCTTCCACCACATCTGGAAGATGCAAATCCCACCATAATGAGAAATATTGCACTGAAAATATGCAGCAAGGGTTCAAAAAGGAGAGATATCACATCTGATTAGAAAACGTTTCTGGAAGGTAATCCTATTATGCCATATATTTTCATAATTCCAATCTTTGTCCAATGTCACCCCACTCCACTTCATGCTTCAGAGACCAGACAGTATTTTCTCTATCTTTGTAGTTCCCAAGAACCTGGCATAGAGGACACATCACAGTTTACATTCCGGATGAAGTGAGCCTGCTAAACGGCTGACAATAGCAAACCCGGCGGGTTGTAACATTTATTTATCTAGACCAACGATGTCGACTATCTTTAGCTTAGCATTATACGTAGGGCTTTCGAGGCCGGAAGTGTGCCCGGCTCTCCCTTGCAACTCCCGAGGAAGGAACATTTATGGAGTATGTGCTAAGTGCCAGACACAGGTGCTTTCACCTATGCACCTAAAATGCGTTTAGTCCTCACAACATGTCTTCAAGCTTTAAGCCTACCTTACAGATAAGGATGCTAAGGCACAGAGAGGCTAAATTAGCCAGCCTCTCCTCTAGTGACGCCACTGCGTGTGCGTCGGCTCTCGAACATTCTCACCCACAAACTTTAGATCGGCCTCGCTACACGCCACCTCCCTACCCCCAGGCATGTACCCCAGCTACTCCTCCCCACGCCCCACCCTAGGCCGGCGTAAAGCCAATAAAGCCAATAAAGCCTAGGGCAGGCCTGCCCTGTCTCTGACCCGGTGTTAACAAGGCTTCCACTTAAAGATGCTCACTCACCCAACAGCTCTTCACAAGCTTGGAGAGCCTTTGCCACCCACCCTATCCGTAGCCCCGAGCTTCTCCAAAGAGCCCGCACAGCTTGGTCCCAAGGCTGAGGTCCTCCTCGCCTGCACAGCGGTTACGGGGTCGGGACGCAGATTCCGGGCGAGGACACCTTCAGGGGAGGGGTGAGGAAGCCCGGGGTGGCAGCCACGGGGCAGGGGGTCCCGCCTCCTCGCGGCCGCCGCACGCCGCCTCGAACTACGCTTCCCAGCCTGCTCCGCAGCAGCCGCGCGCCCCGGCGCCGCGCCCGGCCGGGAGCCGCCTGTTGATTGCCGCGCTCGCCCCGGCCACGGCGCCGCCCTGCTCGCCGGCCCCTCTACCTCGGGGCAGACGGACTGACGGCCAGCACCGCCGGCTCCGGGATGGGCACGCTGACGGGTGAGCGCGCCGGGGGGTGTGTGGGGGCCCGCCCGGGCGAGGCGCGGTCTGCAGCCCCCGGCCCGCAGCGTGGGGCGGCCGCGCCCTCCCTGCCCTCGGGAGGATGCTCCGCGGCGTCGGCGCTCGGCCGGGCGGGCGCTCGAGGCCGGGGCCGCCTCTGGCCTCCTCGGCTCGACGGGCGGTGCGGAGGAGAGGGCGGCGCGGGCCGGAGGCGCCCGGCGGGTGTGGGTCCCACGCCCTGCACTGCGGCTCCGCAGTCTCTGCAGCCCCCGGGCCGCCGCAGTGAGGGCGCGGTCTCTGTCCTCCCTGAGCTGCGGGGCCGGGTTTTTCCACGCTGGGCTTTGTTCCCCATTTTATCCTCTCCTGTTAACGTTTGACAAGCTCCTGGAGCCTAATGCTGTCACTGCAGCGTTAGAGCAGGCGACGGGGAAGGGTAGACTCCGGCTGGAGCTGTCACCCGCAGGGCGTTTCAGCCTCCGAGAAAGCAGCGTTCCGAGAGCGGCCTGATGCAGGTCCTCGGGACTCATTTTTTTTCTGGTTAAAGTAGTGGTAGCATGTGCTCCTTTGAGTCTTCCTAAATTTTCCCTGTTGACCTGCAGAAATGAAAATTGCTTTTTAATAATAATAATAATAATAATAATGGCTCCTAAAGGGAATTTTTATTTAACGTATTCAGAGGTGGGAAGGTGATGCGGGCAAAATGCAAATTAGCAATGAAGGAGGCTGTGAATGCTACGGGCTTCCTCTTGCCTACTAAACATCTGAATCACCAGGTCCTTGGGAAGGGAATGAAAAGACAATCGGAGAAGGTATTTACAAAACCCTTTTCCAGCTCTACCACTAAGGAGCTGAGGGACCCTGGACAAGTCCCTTCACCTCTCTTATCCTCTTTCTCCATGGTAAAACGGGGCATGCGGGTTACATGATTTCTAAACCTCTGTTCTTCCAAGACTCTCATTATCAGGGAACTGAGGAGATGAGGGGTGCTGGTGTTCAACACCATTACAAAAACCTGATTGTGACAGAACAAGCAGCTTTACCTAGTGAGGAGGAAAGATTTTTCAGGGTTTAGGCAACCTGATTTCTTAAAAAATAAAACCAATTTCCTCTATCTACTCTCTGCAGTCTAACCCAGTAAATATGCATTACAACTTTTATTTTTTGTAAATTACTATAAATTGGTAGACAGCAACAGGCTGTGGATGTTCCGTGTTTGTTTTTAATTTGCTGAAGGTGAAGTGATGGGATCAGCAGGTAAAGGGAGAAGCAAATGGCTCCCCCGTGCTGGGCAGAGCAGTCAGATGTGGAGGAGTCAAGGAGGAGGGGAGGAAACCGCAGCAAAAAGTAAGCAGAGAGTACAGACACTGAGGATAGAGAGGATGGGTACTGATGGGTCATTGTTTGAATAATAAATACACAATAGAAGGAATGAGAGAACCAGAAAACCAGTGCTATGCAACCCTAATGTAACTGATTCAGGCAAGGATTCATCCAGGGGTACAAAACCTTTGAGCAAAAGGTTGGGGAACAGGATTTTCACATCTTTTCAAAGTATCTCGGCACAGATTACCTAGGGAAAATGTGTCCTTATAATGGAGAGGTGAGGAAGTCATCACCTTAGCTGAATGATCAAGCTTACCAACACCTATCATGCATCTCTTGCTGGGATGCAATAAGAAGGTCATAACTTCACGTGTGTGGTGTTCCTCCCCAAAAGACGGTGGGAATGGGATACTGTAGATTAAAATATTCAAGTGATAACCAATCAGGATGTGTGAACTTTGTATCCTAGATTAGAAAAAATAAATTAAAAATAGCTATAAATGATGAGTTGGGGACAATTGGAGAGATTTGAATATGGACTGCATATTAGATAATATTATGGAATTACTTTTCATTTTCTTAGGTGCAGTGGTGGTACTGTGGTCATGTAGGACACTGTCTTTTTCTTTTGAGACGTGGGTATTTGAGGCACAGTGTCATGATGTCTGCAACTTTCAGCGGGTTCAGGGTGGAGGGGGATTAGAAGAGTTGGGGAGGATGCTCGAGAATGCAGCAAAATGATGACAGCTGGTGAATTAAAGAGAGTTGTATACAGGTGTTTATTGTACTATTTTACGTTTTCTGTAGATTTGAACTTTTTAAATAAAAATTGAGGTGATCAATAAAATAGATAAGTAAACAAAGGAAAGGATTGTAGAGGACAGCGTGGTTAGTGACAGAAAAAAGCAGTGGATCTGCGGGGGACTCACAGTGAGTCTGTGGCTTCAGGTTCCCAAGATTTAAATCCTATTGGAGGTGTGAGTTGGGTCAGGGGAAGTTCTCTTTTTTGGTTTCTCTTGGCTACTATGAATCATTTATTCTTAAGACATCTCATCCCCTAACTCCAACCTTAAAGTATTAATAATTCCCAAACCTTAGAAATTCTAGCCCTACCCAAGAACCATTCTGAAAGTGCTATCCCTTTCCTCTCTGAGTTCAAGATCTGCACCCATGTGGCTCAAAGAGGCTCATAGAAGGCAGATGCAGAAGAGAACTATTACCTATTACCAGACCAAGAAAACAGAACCAATTCTTAAGATAAAACACTTAATTTTATACAGAACCTTTTGCTGCAAGGATGTTTTTCCTATACCTGAAATATATATATATATGCTTTTATGTTCTGCCCCCCTGTTTTGGCATCAGGGCTACCCCATCTCTTTCCTGTGTGTCGCCAGTATTCCTGGGTTTCCCTGGTGACGGCTGAGTAGAGTAGGAATGAGAAGGTCAGCTCTAGGACTGTGGGTAATAGGAGCTCATGAAACGAGGTGCAAGGCCAGCCATGCCAAGCCAGGACATGAGGAGTAAGGAGCCAATCTGAGGCACCAGCCCAATGAAAGAACCAGGAGGCCTCTTGTCAGAGCAGTGGGAGGGGTCTTGAGGCTAGGGACCTGGGCTACTGTTCAGCCAGTGTATACAGGGTCAGCCATCCCTGTCGTTTATAGCTGACAACCATTCTTATAGGACAGTGCCCATTTCATACCAGTTAAATATTTTGCATATCATCTTGATAAGCAGTCATGAGTCAAGGTGCACATAGCACCTGTAAGTCATAACAAAGCTTTGATCAAAACCTAACTGGGATACAGCCAGAGAAGGAGAGAAGATAGGTGGGTCAAAGACGCATAAGCAGGCAGAAAAGACAAAAAGTAGAGAAACCATAGTGCCAGTCAAGAAGTGAGAAGCCCATAACTTCCTGAAGCCAAGATGAGGGGACATGGCTAGAACCAATAGGCAGTTGAAAACCAAAAAGACCCAGACACCCATGTGGAAGGCAAGGAGTTAGAAGTCAAGAAACAAGAACTCCTCAGAAAACAGAGAATAGGGCCAGACAAAGGGGTAGGGCAGCAGCAGGGAGTAGGACCTGCCAAGATAATTAGAAACCAGGTGGCAGTCTAGGCAGACAGTGAGACTTCCATGCTAGAGCCCTTCTGCCCCCGCCAGGAAGCTTCTTGGCAACTTCCTGCCCAGGTGGAAACCTATCTATACTTTGGCCAGCCTACCCATGGTGGCTTGCTACACCTGGCAGTGCTGACCCAGGGCTCCTATAGGGTGCTGCCTCTCCACGTTCAACAGATCGTGACAAGGTTAACGGAGGGAACCACCCTCTGAGATAAGTACTGCTCTTTGCCTGTTTTACAGAGGAAGGGACAGAGGCTTGGAGAGGTTGTCACTCGCACATGGATCTGTAACCATCAGTTCAAGGACTGGCTGACTCCAAGGCCCATGCTTTTTGTCTTCTGTGCTCTTCTGAACCTGGAGGGGGGTGGTTACTGGTGGGCACATTGTTTTAAAAGGAGACAGTTTTCAAGCACAGTTTGAGCTATGGCAACTTTTGCGTTGTAAGATTGGGAAGTTAAGAACAAATGGTCTCAGAGACAAACTCTTCATTCTGGTAAGATCTGTTCCTCATTCCCCATTCAGCTTGCCCCTTCCAATTGCCTTCTCATATTTTTTGCCTGAAATTCCTCCTTATCACACCCCATTCTCTGTCCTGCATCTCCTGCAGATATTTCCCAGGATATGGCAGGAGCCATTTGGTTATTTAAAAAAAAACAGACTTGAATGGGCCATCTTCAGATAGCTAGATTCCAAAACACAGGATGTGTTTTGTACACGTCTTTGTATTTTCCTGCAGCTAGAAAAGAATTAAATATATAGGATCAATTCCTGTTTTGTTGGAGGATATATCGATAAGCTGATTTTCTTGTAACTTACTAGTTTTAGAAAATGTAGGTTTGGCTCTTGTGCAAACTGGTTCGCTGATTGTTTAAAGATTACTATAAAATATTGACGATATATAATAAAGAATAATAACTTCTCACTTACTGACTGCCCCCCTTGGGACTAAATCATCATCAGTGCGGTGGAAGCCCAAGTCCTCCTTCCCCAATCAACTCCCCCTCCCCTTGCTATGTGGTGTCTGTCTTTTCCATGTGCAGTCCTTTGTAGCTTTCCCAGATATGTATGTATTCCAAAACAATTTATGGCACTGTTTTACCCATTTAAAAAACTTCTCACTAGGTTTTACAAGTATTTTTTTCTTACTCTTTTGTAAACATTGGTCTTTGGTTTGGATCAGATTTAATAAATAGGGCTGCTTGTTTTGGCTTTGGTTCTAATTGTGTGGGGAGGGAGGGCCAAATGCTGGGCACTTCGTGCTGTATCTGATTTTCCTCTTTCATGCCACAGTTATACAAATAAGGTAGCGGAAAGAGAAGCGAAGGAAACCACACTGCTTGTTTTCTTTCTCCGGGCTCGTATCTTTGGTAACAGGAAGAGTTATCAGAGGGCCCGAATCATCCTCCCTTCAGCTCAAGTCCTTGCTCCTCTTGTCCATTTTCTAACCGGTTGGTGTACATGCCCACCTGGACTCCTGGAAGCTCTGTTTGGCGCTTGCTTCACTGCAGTGTGCATATTAGTTTCTCGTTGCATGTTGAGAGCTTGCCATGGGACACACTCTGCTGGAGGTGAGGCTGCGGCAACTCTTTGGAAGCTTTCCGAAGAGGACAAATATGAACTCTGGGAGGCCTGGGTAGGGGCTAAAGTAGGCTAGCCATGAGCTAGAAATCTGTGATTTGACTTTAAAAGCTATGTGAATAATATATTCACATATATCTATATTTGTTATTAAAAATAAAACCAGCTTTCCCCCAAATCTTTATATCAGAGTTGTGCTCCCAGAGGATACACTGTTTTTTTCTCCTCTGGCTTTAATACTCCCGTGATGCACTGGCACAACATATGCAATTTGTTTTAACAGGTACTGTTACATAGTATTAACATGTTATTGTAACTACTTAATTAAAGTCTCTCTCACTGCCAAACTGTAAGCTTAGTTAGGGCACAAGACATCATCTGTTCTGTTCACCGCTTTTGTCCCAGCATTGGAAAAGGTGGGCTTTCAGTAGATATTTGTTGAATGTATATACAAGAAGCCCAGGAATATAAAGAATTATGACGTCATCCCTGTCCTCTACGAGTTGGTGGTGTAGTTGGAGAGAGAACCATTTATGTAGCATACATAAAAAATGAGAGAGAGATGAACACTCAACTGGTGACAAAGGCAACGAGATTTAGGAAACAGAGCAACTTCTGTGCGTTTAGGTGGCCTCAGAAAGTTCCGTGACAGGGTGCAGGCTGTGGATATGGTGGAATGATCTCTGGACCAACGGGTCACTTCACCTCTCTGAGCTCATTTCCTTCATTTGACATTTGTTGCACAATACTTGTTGGATGTCTTCTCTGGGTCAAGACCTGTGCTGAGAGCCAGGATTATAACAATGACTAAAACTGATACAGTCTCCACCCTCACAGAGCTTAGCAAGGAAGACAGAGATAAAACAAGCAATTGTAATAAAGTCAAGGAGAGGTCTGCATAAGGGGTGTGCCATAGGGTGGGGAGTGACTCAGACCTGCCTGGGGGTCTGAACATGGCCTCTCTGAGGAATTGAAGCTTACATTGAGACTGGAAGATGAGTTGGCTACCAGTCAGCCGGAGAAAGAGGGGGTAAGAGTGCTCTGAGCAGAGGAAACAACATAAGGCATGATCCAGGAGTTGGAAGTGGTCCAGGGGGCTGGAGCCAGGAGGAGATGGGGAGTGCAGTGCAGGATGAGGCTGATGAGGATGACAGAGGTCAGACTGTGAATTTGAACCTTACCCTCCAAGCAAAGGGAAGCCACTGGAGGATTTTAAGTAACTAGGGCAGAGTTGGTTAAAAAGATCACTTTGGCCGTTTGTATGGAGAATGGATGCAGATGGACTAAGGCTGGATGTGGCAGTGCAGGCAAGTGATGTAGGCGGATTCTCAACATGTTTAGGTATGGACCAGATTTGGTTATTGGTGGGCGGGGAGGAGACAAGGAAGAGAAGATGTCAAGGATGGCTCCCTGGTTTCTTGGCCAAATTCCTAAAATTGGAAATTCCAGTGGAGAAGCTATTTGGAAGGAAAGATGATGTGAATACTTCTGACATTTGAGCCTGATTCAGCGAAGTAGAGATGTTGGTTCGGCAATGGAAATATATGGACATAACCCTCAAGGAACAAAGTCTAGATCAAAGATATGGATTTGGGGGTCTTCAGGTAATGGATTATAATTAAAACTTTGGAGGGGATGAGTTTCCCCAGGGAAAGTGTACAGTGTAAGAAAAGAAATGCTAAGACAGGATCTTGTAACATGCCAGTATTTAAGGTAGAGGAAGAAGAATTGCCAAAAGAGACCAAGGAGTGATCAGAGAAGCAGGAGAAAAACCATCTGTGTTGCTGGACTGGATGATCGTTAAGGCCTCACTCAGCCCTGACGTTCTGTGGTCCTGCAGAGCTGGGATCTGAGCCAGGTCTCAAAAGCAGAGCACATGGATTGACCATGAGAATAGAGAAGGGCATTCCAAGTAATATTACTATATCAGCCAAGGTCCCAACAAGAAACAGAGGACACACTCAAACTGAATAATTTGAGGGAATTTTAATAAAGAGGCTATTTACAAAGTTGTAAGGAGGGTTTGAGGAATCCAACAAGGCAGAAATCTGGCACTAGCCACATAGGAACCCTTCACCACCCCCAGGCCTGAAGTCAGCAAGGGTGTAGGGGCAGCTGTGTAGAGGGGGCTTCCTGGTAGGCAATGTGGCCTTCTGGACCAACCTCCCTCTCCGCCTGCCCTCCATTTTCCTGCTAGTGCCTCCTGTTGGCCAAACAGAAGCCAGAGAGCAAGGGAGCCTTGATGCCGTGTAAATACAGCATCTTCCTAGGGTGCAGAGCAGGGTGGGAAGTGAATTGGGAGGGCAAACGAGATATCCAGAACAATTATCTTGGAAAACGGAAGTCTATGAATAAGAGAGTATATTAGTTTCCTGTTGCTGCTGTCACAAATGCAGGGGCCTAAAACAACACAAATTTATTATGGCACAGTTTTGGAGGTTGGAAGTCCAAAGCAGGTTTCTTTGGGCTAAAATCAGGGCATCAGCAGGGCTGCATTCCCTTCTGAAGGCTCTGAGGAGAATTCATTTCCAGGCCTTTTCCAGCTTCTAAAGGATGCACACATTTCTTGTCTCTCGGCCGCTTCCTCCATCTTCAAGGCCAGCAATTGCATCACTCTGTCCCTCTGCTTTGGTTATCACATCTCATTCTCTGACTCTTCTGCCTTCCTCTTCCATCTTTTAAGAGCCCTGTGATTACATTGCACCCACCCAGATAATCCAGGATAGTCTCCCTAGTTTAAGATCCTTGATTTAATCACACCCAGTCCCTTTTGCCATGTGAAATAACATATTCCCAGGTTCTGGGGATTAGCATGTGGACATCTTTAGGGGGCCATTATTCTGCCAACCACAGAGAGCGAATAAACAATTTTGGCTGGATTGGAGGGCTCCCTAGGAAAGTAATGAAGACAGAAAACAGAAAGTGCAGATCAAAGCCAAATAATAGGAGTTTGTGATGCTAGACTGTCTGAATTTCACTGTGTAGACAAGAGGGAGCCATTGTAAGTCCTTAATCAGGGAAGTGGCTTGTTAGCAGTGTGAAGAAAGATGATCTAACCATGGTGCTCTGGGTGGCTTGGAGGGAAGAATAGAATCCTTTCAAGATGCAATGAGAGTACTCCAGGTCTGAAAGAACAAAGATCTAAAGGAAGAGTGACAGGAAGGGATGGTGTGAAAAGTATTGTACAATAAGAATCCACAGGAGGTGGTAACCAACGAGACAGGGAAAGAAGGAAAAGAAACTCACGTGGTCTGAGTTTTGGCAGTGACTGACTGGTAGATTAATAGTATGATCCAGAAAACCAGGAGAGCAAGTCTGTTTCAGGGGAAGATAAGAAGTTGGGGTATGGTTGTAGAATCCTGGAATAGAACTGCAAATAGAATTTTATCAACTCTTAAGATACCATCAGTTGTAAAATGCACCAGTATTTTACATACCACCGAGAAGAAAAATGCTGCCAGTTAAAATGTGACCCTTCTTGGGAATTCCTTGGCGGTCCAGTGGTTAGGACTTGGCACTTTCACTGCCAGGGCCCAGGTTCAATCCCTGGTCGGGGAACTAAGATCCTGCAAACCACACAGTGTGGCCAAAAAGAAAAAAAAAAAGTGACCCTTCTTAAAAATATAATTTGTTTACTTTATTGAAGAACTGTTTTAGACTTACACATAGACTTTTTGAACTGACATTCAACAAATTGCACATATTTAAACCGATGCAATTTGATGAATTTTGACATATGCATGCACCTGTGAAGCCATCACCACAATCAAACCCCCAAAATTTCCTCATGCCCCTTCGTAAGCCTCTTCCCCTCCCTACCTCTCTCCCATCCCTAAGCAACTACTGTTTTGCTTGCTGTCGTATAGAGCAGTTTACATTTTCTAGAATTTTAGACAAATGGAATCATGCCATATACGTTCTTTTTGATCTGGCTTCTTTCATTCAGTATAATTGTTTTGAGGTTCATCATCCAAGTTACTGTGTGTATCAATAGTTCATTACTTTTTATTTCTGAGTAGATTCCATTATGTGGATATACCACAATTTGTTTATCCACTCACCTACTAATGATCATTCAGGTTATTTACGGTTTGGGCTATTACAAATAAAGCTGCTATGAATACACATACATTTTAAAAAATAATATATCACCTCTGTGCATACAGAAAAAGGGAAAATGGAAATGAATGGGTTAATATTCTTTTTTTAAAAAAACTAATTAATTAATTAATTAATTTTTGGCTACGTTGGGTCTTCTTTGTTGTGCATGGGCTTTCTCTACTTGCGGCCAGCAGGGGCTACTCTTTGTTGCGGTGCATGGGCTTCTCATCGCGGTGGCTTCTCTTGTTGCGGAGCACGGGCTCTAGGCGCGTGGGATTCAGTAGTTGTGGCGCACGGGTTTAGTTGCTCCACAGCATGTGGGATCTTCCCGGACCAGGGCTCCAACCCCTGTTCCCTGCATTGACAGGCGTATTCTTAACCACTGTACCACCAGGGAAGCCCCTGGTTAATATTCTTAAAGCTTCTTCATGTTCAGACTCCAACTTTTTGAATCACTCATATTCATCAGTGTCTGGTCTTTTCCACACAGTATCTCCTCTGTGCCATCAAGAGTGGTAATTAAAAAAAAAAAAATCTGTAAAAGAACTAAAAGCCTTTGATGTTGGCTCTTAAACCTACTCTGTAAATTATGTTAGGTTTTAAAAGAGTATTCCACTATTTTAAAAAGTCCCTGAGATATTTTCCAAAATCCTGACACCCCTTTTGCTACTTTTGAAGCTGGTGCTTTTGTTATTTATGCATACATAGGCAATGACAAGTATGACATCTTGACCGCTGCTGGGTCGGCAATAATTGTAGGACCATCAGTTGCAGGACACACAATTTCTGAGTGTTAAGTGTGGGAAACTGTGCATCTTAGAATCTATTGGATAGGGTAATTCAGTCAGTTCATTTGATGGCTAAGAGCCTGGCAGATATGCATCTTAACTATCTAGGGCCAGTATCCTGTTCTTTCTCATCCTGAGTCCCCTCAGGGTGCACTGTTGGGCATGGCTGTAAGTGGCTGAGGGCATCCTTTGCTGATATGGCAGGCGGCCTTCTTAGACTCACGCAATAAATTAGTGGTAGTTGGGACCAGAACAAAGTGTATATGACCCAGTTGGTTTCTTTGACTTTAGTGGGAGAGGATTTTTTTGTCTGTTTTGGTTTGGCTTTATTTTTTTTACTGGAATATTACAATTAAAGCTTAAAAGAAGGTGGACTGATGGAAGGGAAAGAGAGTTACATTGTATATGGAAAAGACACCAAAATAAAAAACCACAAACTGGAACGTGGTGAGCAGTTGAAGTAAGGACAGAGGAACAACATTCCAATAGCCCTTAAGTGGCCCCGCCTACAACCAATCTCTTTCCATGACAACCTGTTTTTCATTCTTACCGTTTGAATTACCTTATTGAAAACAGGTCTTCTCAGATCAATTCCTCTACTTTAAACATTTGTGGTGACTCCCCATCTCCAACAGAATAAAGCCCATGTTCTTTGGCAAGACGTATAGGAAAGGCCCTTCACTGTTGTCCCGTCCTCACCTTTAGTTGTTTCCTCTCCTCTTCCCCCTCCTCCCCTCTAGCCACACCAACCATTCACCAAGCATCATGTACTTTCTTATCTTTGTGCCTTTGTTTATGCTATTCCATTTTCCTGGAAGGAGCCTTCCCTGCCCACATCCACCTTAGGACCTCTTCCTTCAAGGCTCAAACACAACTTCTTTCAGTGTCAACTCAAAACCCCCATCCGCATCCAAGGATTATTTCCTCATGTGTTTTAAACCTACTGTGTACATGACTTCTGTTATAACACTTGTCAGCTGAAAAAAAAAAAAGCACAACCTAAAAGTTGAGAATTATGTTTTCTTCAGTGGACTTTCTGAGGACTCAAGCCCAGGAGGCAGTTTCTCAGAAAGCTGTGTACGACAGGAGCCAGGATGTATAGGGGTTTTTGCTACAAAACCCAGGGAGTCCGAACATCAAAAGAGTACTATTAGTTAAAACCAAACATCTCAAGTTAATGAATTCAGCACTTTTCTGTGTAGGGTGATAAATGGAATATTTATAAATGGAATATTTCCTGCCATATCAGTAAACAAAGGATGTCACAGTCACCAATGATTGCAGCCCTCCAACGTGAGCTGGTGAGCCCTGAGGAAACCATAGAGTCTGTCATACAGAGTGAAGTAAGTCAGAAAGAGAAAAACATATACGGTATGCTAACACATATATATGGAATCTAAGGAAAAAAAAAAAAAGGTCATGAAGAACCTAGGGGAAAGATGGGAATAAAGACACAGACCTACCTGAGAATGGACTTGAGGATATGGGGAGGGGGAAGGGTAAGCTGTGACAAAGTGAGAGAGTGACATGGACATATATACACTACCAAACGTAAAATAGATAGCTAGTGGGAAGCAGCCGCATAGCATAGGGAGATCAGCTCGGTGCTTTGTGACCACCTAGAGGGGCGGGATAGGGAGGGTGGGAGGGAGGGAGACGCAAGAGGGAAGAGATATGGGGACATATGTATATGTATAACTGATTCACTTTGTTATAAAGCAGAAACTGACACACCATTGTAAAGCAATTATACTCCAATAAAGATGTTAAAAAAGAAAAACAACATACAAAAAAAAAAAGAATACGTGCCATCTAGCAGCCAGCAGACTGCAGCCAGTCCCTGCGGTGAGCCCCGAGGAAACTCAGGATGTGAAAACACAGGCCCCAGATAGATAAGATACATATCAAAGGAATGATTTCAGTGAGCCCAGACTCTTTCATCTTCCCATACATAGAAAAGCACTAAATTCCTTAACTTGAGATGTCTGGTTTTCTTTATTTAACAATAATCTTTTGACGTTCCCAATTACCTGCTCTTTGTTGCAAAACTCCTACATATCCTAGCTCCTCCCCCCGCCTCCTTGGAGCAGTTTCTCGGAGTTATCTGAAACGCTCTCTCCCGGGCTGCAGTCCTCATTTTGCCCCAAATAAAATTTAACTCGCAACTCTCACGTTGTGCATGTATTTTTTTTTAAGTCGACTAGGGGAAGATGCAAAAGTCTGGGCTCACTGAAGTCATTCCTCTGATATAAACCTTAACTATCTAGGGCCAGTATTCTGTTCTTTGCCATCCTGAGTGCCCTGAGGGTGCACCATTGGGGGTGGCTGTAGTGTTTGAGGGTTGCATCCTTTGCTGATCTGGCAGGCGGCATTCTTAGTCCACACACGTATCCAGTGGTATTATCCCTATATATGTATGTCTCACTGAGTTGTGTTCTCCTTGGGGAAAGGGTCATATCTTGTTTTATCTGTGTATTCCTGTTTTTTAGAACCATACCTGGCAAATAGTAGGTTGACAGCAAGTATTCATTGCCTTGAAAGATGTGCTTGATATTAATACGGCCAAAGGAGAAACACAATCAGTTAAGTACATTGCTATTTCCTGAGTGCAGTATTATCTTTTGAGGGAAGATCTGTAAAATTCTCTGCCAGAAAGAAGGGATTGAGGAAAAATTTTGTTTTGAGTGGAAGTTTAGGAGGGAGGTGATATAAAAAGAGGAGGTTGAAAAAAAGAATGGACTAGGGGTGTAAAGAATTAGGGAGGATGGCTTAAGAAACAAAAAGGAAATGGGACTAGAAAGAGAATGGGAGATGAAGAAAGAAGAAAAGAGGGGAGAAAAGTGGAGAGAGTACCAGGATTTTAGACTCTTACTTAGCTTAATTGCAGGGGAGTTTCTGGACGAGGCTTTCTCACATGGACGTCCAAACTCTCTTTCCTGAATGAACCCCATTTTGTATTCTTCACATCACTCTCCCTCTGAAAAGACACAAGTCTGCTCCTTACACTGCCTTACAATTAGTGCATTGTTCTTCATTGTTCTCTGTGGAAAGCAGGAGGCAGAGTTGTCTGGTGGGAAAGGCACTCACTCCACAGGGACTCAAGGGCCTGGCACATCCCAGCTCCAGCCCCTCCAGCGATGCCCTCAGCCCCTTCGACCTGAGAATCTTCATCTGTAAAATGGGATATCGATATCTGTCCAGGCTTCCTTTCCAGGTCATTGTAAAGATCTAAATAAGTGAGATAACATATATGAAAATACTTTATAAGCAGTCAGGCTGCTCTGCGAATGAAGGTGATATTACTTACTTTGTTGAGTTATTCGTCAGGGGAGAGACCCCATTGGCACATAGCATAGCCCTGTCTCCTGCTAATAAGTCCTGTTTACCCAAAGGAGATAACAGTGTTTCTTTCTTCTCAGCAGTATTCTGAAGTCTCAGGAAGCTGGTGCGGTTAAATGTGCATGGCCCATGAGAAAGGCGTATAGGAAACCATGGCACTCCCCTTTCAAAAAGACCTGGAGAAATACAAGAACATTGATGAAGATGAGCTTCTTGGCAAACTCTCAGAAGACGAACTGAAACAGTTGGAAAATGTTCTTGATGACCTAGATCCCGAGGTTAGTGACCTGGAACTGAAGCAGGTGGTTAGTGATAGGATGGGATAAATGGTGTGGTGTGGTCCTTAAACAATAGTGTAGGAATTCCCGATCTCTAAATGCAAATTATGTGTTCTTCCCTGATTGGCTGTGGGTCGTTACTTTTATAAACCCATGGAGAACCTCAGTAGCCACACCTATGATACAGCAATTGTATTTCTCAAAAACCAGTTTAATGTAAATGGGGGAAAATGTTTTCCATTGGCTGAAAAAGGACTAGACTGACTTAGGGAAAAAGAAAGGGAGGAGGGAGAGGAAACAAATATGACTGAGTTTCTTCTATGATTCATACACTCTGCTGGGCCCAGCAGCGCTTGAGATAAATTGTATTATCCCCATTTCATAAATGAGGAGACACACCAGGAGAAGTAATTTACATAAGATCCTATACTGGTAAATGTCGGAGATGGTATTTAAACCAGATCTTTAACCACAAAGCAGATCTTTTTTATATCTTGTTTCTTTAACATGTATAAACAACTTGAAATCTTTGATGATCCCACAACAATGGATAGATTAGAGTAAATGTAACCAGGGAGTTCCCTGACGGTCCAGTGGTTAAGACTCCACGCTCCCAGTGCAGGGGGTGCGGGTTCGATCCCTGGTCGGGGAACTAAGATCCCACATACTACATGGTATGGCCAAAAACAAATTTTTTTTAAGTATTAAAAAATTAAAAAATAAAATAAAATAAAAATAAATAAATAAATGTAACCATAATATCAGGTAAATTTAAATGGAGCTTCTCATGTTTTTATGAACTCTTGAAAAGGTAATTAGCTTGTTATAGTGATTGTTTAGCAAGCACTTTCTTCAGTCCTGCTAATATTATCTCAAACATAGAATAGGAGGCATCTAAAATAGTGATTTTCCTATAAATAAAAATGTCACTAAAATATTTATATGATATTCCATTATGCCAGATAATTTGGATATTGTTTTTACTTTAAAAAAATACTAGTATCCTTTTTTTAATTTTTTAAACTTAAGAAAGATACCTCTATATTTAATCAAGCAGGTATCAACATCTACCATAATACTCACTTACCAGCTTGGATGTTTCCCAGGAGAGGTTAGAAATAACAGAGTGTGGTCGCATTGGCTCATCCACACGCCTGCCTGGGAGCACTTTGGGTGCAGACCTGGCCAAACCTAAGAGGGATCTACGAAGAAAAAGGTCGTGAAGGGCAGCTGGCCTTTTGCTACCACGTTCTTAGAAGGCAGCTGCAGGAGACAGGCCGCTCCAGCCGTGTGTGTTCTGCCTGAGCTCACCGGGAGCCCCCGTCTCAGCACAGAATGTTAGAGCAGGTGGGGCCTCAAAGATATGCCAGAGCCCTAGCCCACAGCTCACACCCACATCCCACATCTCCCCATACACAGCAGGGGTAGGGGAGGTAACAGGTATCAGTCAGGCACACACCCTGCTTCCTGCTCACGCCTCTGTCTTGTCAGAGCGCACTGCTGCCAGCTGGATTTCGACAGAAAGACCAGACACAGAAAGCAGCCACCGGCCCGTTTGACCGCGAGCACCTCCTCATGTACCTGGAGAAGGAGGCTTTAGAACAGAAAGACAGGGAAGACTTTGTGCCCTTCACTGGAGAAAAGAAAGGTAAGACCACAGGCAGCATCTGGGAATGCAGGTACTCCTAAGGTATTGTCATGGAAGGTCAAGTAACAGAACTGGCCTGAAAGGGGGAAATAAGACCACGAACTGGATTCAGTATTAAAAAGAACCGTGGCTGGTGGATACATGTCTGTGTACACTTGTCCAGACTCACAGACTGTACACCACCAAGAGTGAGCCCTAATGTAAACTGTAGATTTGGGGTGATAATGATGTCAGTGTGGGTTCATCAGTTGTAACAAATGTACACTGTGCTGTGGGCTGTCATTAGAGAGGAGGGTGTGAGTGTAGGGAAGGGGGAGGGGGGACACAGGAACTCTCTGTACTTTCCTCTGCTAACCTAAAGCTGCTCCAAAAAATAAAGTTTATTAATTAAAAAAAAAAAAAAAAAAGAACCATGGCAGAATATGAAGGCTGCAGGTATAGAGAACAAACTAGTGGTTACCAGAGGGGAGAGGGAGGAGAGGAAGGGTGAGACAGAGGTATGGGATTAAGAAACACAAACTACTATGTATAAAATAAGTAAGCAACAAGATCTATTGTACAGCACAGGGAAACAGAAACATTCTTTTTAATAACTTTAAATGGAATTAATCTATAAAAATATTGAATCACTGTGTTGTACACCTGAAACTAATATAATATTGTAAATCAACTATACTTCAGTAAAATTTTAAAACAACACAGACTGTTGTGCAGAGAAATTAAAGATCTGAATAGCAACAACAACAAAAAAGCTACCAGTTCAAAAGAAAGAAAACTGTCATTAAAAAGGTATGAATCTTGCTTCTGAAACACATGCAGGTAACCATAATTTGTAAAAATAATCTGCTTGAGTAAGGGGGAAAGAAAAAGGAATATGTAGGCTAATTAACTGAATACTTAGAGTGTAATGGTACTTACATTAGTTTTGTAAAAATAATCTTAAGCCCCAAGAAGCAGTTTTGGAAGTGTAAAGTAACGTCGGGCTTAAAAGAGGGTCTCACGGCATTGGCGTGTTCCTCTTAGCCCGGGGCTTTCCTAGCTGCAGGAGTCTACTCCAGGTCGAGGCGTTGCCTCTATTCCGTTGCTACCATTAGAGGCCAGTGCAGTCAATCATCCGTTCATCCAGCATGTACCAACCACCTCCTGGGTGCAGAGCCCTGTGCCATGTGCTGGGACCACAGGGAATGAGACCCTGCCCTGCCCTCAACGAGCATGTGGTCCGGCGAGAAACACTCTGATAGATCTGGAAAGGCCTGAGGAGTAAGGGGATGTTTCTCCACACAGGGGGTGAGCTCTGAACTAAGACAAGGAAAATCCTCCTCCCTAGCTCCTGACCCTGAGCTCCTCTTTGGAGGAAAAGTGGATACCAGTCACCTGTCCAGGTTCCTCAGCTATAAGCAGTGACTTGGGCCCAAAGATACGACTGGAATCCCTGATAACTTCATAGTAACTACGGTCTTTTTAAAACACAAATCAGATCATGTCAGTTCCCTGCTTAAAATCCCAAATCATTGCCGTGGTCCTCAGAGTCCTGGCAGAGCTCACCTTGTCCACCTCTCTGACTGCATCTCTCCTACCCTCACTAAGCCTGGGCCCCACTCTCCTCACTTCGTTCCCCAAACTTGTCAAGTTCTTCTCCCATCTCAGGGTCTTCTTCCCTCTGACCCACATCCCTGTTCTTCACCTCCTAAAAGCTCCGGCTTAAATGTCAGGGCCTCCAGCTTTCCCTGACCTCTCTGTCTAAAACAGACCCCATTTATTGCTTTCTTAGCACTGTGACAGAGTTCATCCTTTTGTTTACTTACTTTAGGATTTGTGTGTTTTCCATAGGAGACTGAGATTAACAGTGGGGCTGTGTCTCTCTTGCATCATGGCACAGAAACTGACACAGGGGAGGCACTAGATAAACGTAGATTGGAATAAATGCCATCTCTGAGCTTTTGTGCCGTGGCCACGGGGAGCAGGAGCACCGGCCGCTTGGCTGCTGTCTTCTCTATGCAGCCTCCTGGCTCCTCTGAATCATGCACATCCAATGGCTTGTGCACCACTCATAATGTCATTTTATTAAGAAGGTAAAGTTGGGCACTGACAAACTGGGCAAATAACCGAGGACTGCTGTAGGAATATGGAGCTGTTTCTATGGCAGCACGGTTATTGTTAGACTAATTTAATTGTGAAGGAAAAAATAAATTATAATGTCAGATCTTCAATAAAATCCCAGTTAACATCCAGTCTTAGGGTAGTGAAAGAATAATAAGAGGGAAGCTGCTGTCTTCTGTTCTCAGAGCAGTGGTCTGAGGAACAGCTATGGTAATTAATTAATTACCTGGATTAATTAATCTGGATTAGGTATTACCTCCTGATCCAGATTAATCTACAGATGGTTCTTAGGGCGTTAGGAGTACAGGAGCAGTCAGAGTAATAAGTGGGGGTACAGAAGGGGTGCACAGCTGCACCAGGGAGCTTAGGAGAAGGCTGAGAAGCAACACGATTGAGCTAAATGAGCAGAGAGCAAGTTTTCCAGAAAGAGCGGAAGGATCAGAGTGAGGCGTGTGCAGGGCCCCTGGAAGAACAGCGGTGATGCAGGAGCAGTGGCAGGCTGTGGTGAGGGCTTCGGGAGAGGGACTGCCCAGCCTCAGTTCTGAATGCCAGGTGCCCTGGGCCTTCAGGTTGTTGGGCTACATTATTCATTTAGAGCTTGTCGTTCGGTTGGACCCCAGGAATGGATATGCAGTAGCAGTTATCCTGAATAGTGATAGCTGGGCCACCTGTGCACCTAGTGTTCAGAGTAATCCTAAATGGTACCAGGAGTTAGGAGCTCAGAAACCCGGTTTTGACTCTGGATCCAAGATCTTGGCACCGGAAAGAAAATGCTTCGGGCTGCAGACGCTACGCAAAAGTCTGGGAGGAGCCTCACTGTCTGAGATGTTACTGATTGATGGATTGATTTGATTTTTTTTTCCTTTTCTATTCTCTGGCTATTTTCCTGTTTTGTTTCCCAGTCTGTTTCCCTTCTTTCTGGGAAATGTGGCAGCTTATGTGATGGTCAGTGAGAGAGACCTTGTGGTCAGGATACCCCAGACTGACCACAGCAGTGGTGCCTCTTTGGGGTGCCCAGTTCTGCCTGGCCCCTGTTTATGTATCCAGCCATTTGAAGGTCTGGTAAACCAGCCGGAAGTATGTAGCCCTGTAACCAGGGGAGTCTCCTGGAGAGTTTTCATGAGGGAGTACTTGACTTGGGTTATGAGCCTTTCCTTTCCCATGAGAGTGGGGATGGCCAGGCTAGCCCAGGAGACCTGGCAGGAGCTTGGGTTCTGATTGTCTGAAGCTGGAGCCAGCTGTCTGTTCTAAGGTGACAAAGAGGAAAAGCAATAGAGGGGTGAGTCTTTAGGGACCTCCAACGATCAAAATGGAAGAGGCCAATTTCAAACATCATGCCAAGAGGTAAGAGCAGCTCCAACAGAGGGAAACCAAGAGTCAAAGCTGGGAGGAGGGCTTCCCTGGTGGCGCAGTGGTTGAGAATCTGCCTGCCAATGCAGGGGACACGGGTTCGAGCCCTGGTCTGGGAATATCCCACATGCCGCGGAGCAACTAGGCCCGTGAGCCACACTACTGAGCCTGCGCGTCTGGAGCCTGTGCTCCGCAACAAGAGAGGCCGCGACAGTGAGAGGCCCGCGCACCGCGATGAAGAGTGGTCCCCGCTTGCCACAACTAGAGAAAGCCCTTGCACAGAAACAAAGACCCAACACAGCCAAAAATAAATAAATAAATAAATTTGGAAAAAAAAAAAAAAGCTGGGAGGAATTGGAAAAGAGTGTGAGTAGGTCTGGGGTCTCCTATGGTGGCTCTGTAGTGGCCTGGGTTTACCTTGAGGAGCCACTGCACACGTGGGATGTGGCTTTGTTGGCCTGGCTGGAAGTTAGGAGAAGGTCATGTGCCATCCTCCCAGAACTGTGATCATCAGTCCAGAGGTTTGGGCTGGGGGTGGGGGGGGGGGGGCGGTGGTGGTGGTGCTGTAGATTTCAGCATATTCAGAAGTGAGTAGGGGGCAAAATAAATGGAATCAGCCTGACAGGATGAAGTGGGAGGTGGTGGCAGAGAGTGCATATTTGGGTAGCACAGTGTGTTGCTGCTCAGAACTCCACATCTCTAAATATGACAACCCTGATGTTTCCTTTTAAGTCAGGCTGACTTTGATGTGCTCTAGAAAGGTGACTGTGTCCCCAAGTCACTACACTAGTCAGGTACCCTGGATATAGCACGCTCGTTGCCTACAATCTCAGTTGGTAGGAGGAAAACTCTAGGAGGGGGATCACCAGTTTGTCTCTCAGGAACCCCTGGGGCTGTTTGGACGCATCTGCCCCCCATATGCAGGATCCAAGGCAAGAATACAAATAGAGGTCCATGTGCCATTTTTATAAATATTTCAAAGCTAACAAACTGTTAAAGTATGTGCTGTCCTCCTACCTAGGCCAATATTCTTGGACTTCCAAGAGTTCCACATAGGGATATGGGTCCATCCTGCACTGCCAACGCCTCAAGCACCGTGGCTGACACCCCAGCCTACATATCACATATCCAAGCTTCATCCATACTCACTCACAGACAGCATCCTGTTGGCCCGTGGGTACACACCCCAGCAGTGTGACCTGCCTTCAGGAGGATGGACATGGGGAAGGGACTCATGCAGGCCCTGGAAGCAGGTTCAGGGCTCTTTGGCAGGGAATTGCAGGGCCCCAGGTGCCTGGGGTATAGTCTAGCAGGTGGCCTGTATTCTGGATGGGAATGTCCCTTTGTCCCCGTGAGTCCTCCCTCGGTGGGATGCAGGCGGTGAGGAGGGGTGTGCATCCAGAAGAGACCAGAGCTGGGCCCCTCTAGAGCAAAGGGCTCATGGCAGGGCCCCTCTTGCCCAGGTCTAAGGGCAGTGCTGCCCAGGATAGGGAGGTAGGAGCCACTGTTTCCCTCTCTGCCGCCTCAGGTCTCTGTGTTGCAGAATGCAGGATTCCTCCTCTGACCTTCCTTCCTCTAATAGTGGATTATTGATATTGGCATCATCCCAGAAATTAAGGAATCCCAGTTAGATGTGCAGTGGTCTAATGCTTCAGCTCTTAGTGGCCAGAGCTGCACATTCTCTGGTTAGTTCACTTACCCTACAACAAGGCAGCAGCACGCAATGGTTTTTGTTTTTCTTCTGATTTAAAGGGAGAGTCTTTATCCCCAAAGAAAAGCCCATAGAAACTCGTAAAGAAGAAAAAGTGACCCTTGACCCAGAACTGGAAGAAGCTTTGACCAGCGCCTCCGACAATGAACTCTACGATCTTGCAGGTTAGTCCTCAGCTCTGGGAAACTTTCCTGTCTGGCTCTGTGACCTCCAGATGGGCACTGACCCCCCTGGCAGCAGCCTTTGAGCTCCTGTGTAACTATTGATTGTTACTGTGATACCAGGTTGACTTCAGCCATTAGGCAGCTATAAGGCTGGATGCAGGTGACAAACCTCTCTGAGCAAACATTTTGCTGTATCTCAGCTGTAAAATGTAAAATCATATTTCAGCTGTAAAGTACTCCAAATAGTACCTGTCCTACAAAATCCGAGAGTTACTGTGAGAAATCAAAGAGAATAAATATGAAGGAGTATTCAGAACTTAATAAAATCACAGCCCTTATGCTTTCTAGAGAGCTTCACATTTGGCATTTTATCATCACAGAATTTCCGTTTCCATCACAAAATTTCTTGTTCTTCCCGACAGTCACTGTTCAGTTTTGATTCTGTTAGCCTAAGCATGGAACAGGACCATTTTACTGTTACATTTCCCCAGTAAAGTAAATCCATATTCAGCCCAATCTGCTGATTTTTTCTAGTTTTCTTAACAATAGCAACAATATAATAATTATGTGGACTGGTTATATGTGCAGATAGAAAAAAAACCCCAAATAGTACAAAAGAATATGTAATGAAAAGTCTCTCACCCTCTTTCCTAAGTCCCCTCCCATTTCTTACATTTCCTTCGAAAAAGATTCCATGCATGTCCCAGCATATTTGTGTACTAATTGGATGAAAATTTGGATTATTAGGGTCATTAGGTCCTCACAGGATAGAGGTGCTTTGAGAAACAGTCCACAGCTTTGGCAAGAATTCTCACATTGTTATTCCATTGGAATATTGGAATATGTAAGTAATAATAATCTCCTTCCTCCCAGGGGAACCAGCTATGCCTTATTCTAATAGCATGCTAACCATCTCAGCTACATTTTCATTCCTTCTGTGATGATTTCAGTGGTCAATATTAAGCTCACATATTTGAACCCCTCTCAGAAGTCACTGCAGGAGTTGAGGCACCTGCATCTAACACATAGGAAGTCATTTAACGTTTGTAATAGGTAAAGTGTAATTATTATCCCTATTTTACAGATGGGGAAACTGAGCCTCAGAGGCATTTAAAAACTTCTCAAGTCATACAGATAGTACATGACAGAGCTTGGATTTAAGCTCTGGCTGACTGCTCCTGACTGCCACTCTAAACCCCTAGACTCGCTGGTTCTGAACATTTGCCCTTTCTCAGCTGTACGGGCTGCCCCCCTCCTTCTAAGGTATAGATTACAGTGCATGAGGAGCTCAGGTGCGCCTCTGCCACCTGTTGGCAGACTATTCTGGGATCCTTGCCCAGGCGGCCACCTGTAATTTCTCACCTGGAATTTCCTTAGCAAAGGGAAAGCTGGGCAGTTGCAGTTAGAGCATGCTCAGTGTTGTCACCCCAGTGCTGTCCCCTGCATACTGTACTGCCCCCTGGTGTAAGTTCCATGTAGTACAAGAGACTCAAAAATCTCAGCCTGCTTATCTGACTTTCTATTGTTGACATCTCTTATCTCCCACCCTGGGATGTTCTAGATGGGAAAAGAACCACTCTTTTTGGTACTGAGAGATGGGAGAGATGGGGAGGCTTACATTGAAAAAGGCCTATGATCTTTCTGCTCTTTGTCTCTGAAAAAACTACATGCCATAGTCTGTATTATGTTAGATCTTAAACTATCCTTAGACTCAGTCCTACGTTCACATTTTACAGATGA
Organism: Balaenoptera ricei; assembly: GCF_028023285.1. Taxonomy (NCBI): domain Eukaryota; kingdom Metazoa; phylum Chordata; class Mammalia; order Artiodactyla; family Balaenopteridae; genus Balaenoptera; species Balaenoptera ricei. The sequence continues at coordinate 84,035,632 of NC_082640.1, read as the reverse complement.
GAAAACATAAGGGATGAATCTACTTAATTAACTAGGACGTCTATGCAGATTTTCAGTGTGGAGCTGTGACGAGACCATTGTCCCTCAGATCCTACATGATTCTACACGTATAGATGTAGAAAGACATGTGAAGATTGCTAGTGGTCTTGGGAGGAGGGTTTCTTTTTTTTTTTTAATAAGCTTATTTCATACTATACATGTGTCATGCACTTTGCAAGGCAAGAGGGTCTAGAGACTTATCTTTATGATATGAAGAATTGTTCTTCGAGGGGCAAATTAACAATGTGGACATCTTAACACGCTTTCTCAAACTTAAGGTTTATTCACTGATTATCTTTGCTTTCAGCTGTTCTTGGAGTACACAATTTGCTCAACAATCCCAAGTTTGATGAAGAAACAGCCAGCACGAAAGGCGGCAAAGGGCCTGTGAGAAGTAAGCTGACATGAAATCTGTGGTTTTATGAAACTTGGGAGCCTCCGGGTGTTGCTGGTAGGAAAGAGGCCTGTTGACTGGGCCCACTGGGGAGTCCAGAATTCTTTTAGGCTTTGAAGGTGGATTTTGCCAGTTTACCAAGGATCACTGGGCTCTGAGCAGTCAAACCAGGATAGACTAGCCAATACTGGGAGCTCTGTCTGGCAGCGTAACTAGTACCAATCAGTGTGTTTTGCCCAGAACACAGTCTTGATAGGTCTGTTCAGTCAAAAGAGAAAATTACTGATAAAAAAGGTTGCTTAGTCAGCACAAAATGCAGAGTTTTATGTTCTTAACGATGTTTTAATTAACTATATAGTATCAGATAAATTTCCTACTCTATTCGAGTGCCTTTTTGTCTCATAACGGATGTTTGTCATTAGAATTTGAATACCCGCTTCCCCCAGAGAGCATGAAAGACACACTGGCGTGGACTTGCTGGCACAGAATATACCAGAGCGCTATCTTCTATGTCACCATTTTCTGGAGAAACGTACAATTCACTGGACTCTCTCATTCATCAGTCATTTACTAAATACCTGCTGTTTCAGGAATGTTCTAGGCTTAGGTACAAAGGCAAAAAAGATGGTCCCTGCCCAAAGGAACTTATCTATCCATGGGAGGGACGGATCAGTAGAGAGGTAATTTCACTACAGTGTGATCCAGGTGCTATGAAAACTCACAGAAGATCACAGCTTTTCTTAGATTAATTATATTTTATTCTCTTTGATGGTGATTTGGGCAATGCTTTCTCGTCTCAGCAGTATATCAGTCGCTGTTTATACTGGGTAATTTACCCAATGAGCAATATTCCTTTTATTTACCTTCTGTTTTCTTATGCATACAGAGGAAAAGTATTCATCCTTTTAATTTCAGTATCAAAGGATAACATTCTGACAACATGTTTGTTATTAAAAGTCTGGTGGGCTTCCCTGGTGGCGCAGTGGTTGAGAATCTGCCTGCCAATGCAGGGGACACGGGTTCGAGCCCTGGTCTGGGGAGATCCCACATGCTGTGGAGCAACTGGGCCCGTGAGCCACAATTACTGAGCCTGCGCGTCTGGAGCCTGTGCTCCGCAACAAGGGAGGCCGTGATAGTGAGAAGCCCGCACACTGCGATGAAGAGTGGCCCCCGCTTGCCACAACTAGAGAAAGCCCTCGCACAGAAACAAAGACCCAACACAGCCATAAATAAATAAATAAATAAATTTTTAAAAAAATGGTCCACATCAAAAGTCTGGTGCATAACCTTCTGGGCTTTTATACATACACATACACACACATATCATTAACTTTTTAAAAGACTTCATTTTTTTAGAGCAGTTTTGTGTTCATGGCAAAATTGAGAGAAAGGCACAGAGATTTCCCATATACCCCCTGACCCTCCACATGCACAGCCTCCCCCATTATCAACATCCTGCACAGAGTGGTACAGTTGTTACAATTGACGAACTTACATTGAGGCATCGTTATCAGCGAGTCCATAGTTTACATTAGGGCTCACTCTTGGAGTTGTACATTCTCTGGGTTTGGACAAATGTACAATGACATATTTCCACCTTTACAGTATCAGGCAGAGTAGTTTCACTGCCCTAAAATTCTTCTGTGCTCTGCCTATTTACTTCTCCTTCCCCGCTAACCTCTGGCAACCCCTGATCTTTTAACTGTCTCCATAATTTTGCCTTTTCCAGAATGTCATATAGTTGGAATCATACAGTATGTAGCCTATTCAGACTGGCTTCTTTTACTTAATAATCTGCATTTAAGGTTGCTCTGTGTCTTTTCATGGCTTCATAGATCATTTATTTTTTTTATTGAGATATAGTTGATGTACAATATTGCATGTTACAGGTGTACAACATAGTGATTTGCAATTTTTAAAGGTTATACTCCATTTATAGTTATTATAAAATATTGGCTATATTCCCTGTGTTGTATAATATATCCCTATAGTTTATTTATTTGTACTTCTTAATCCCCTACCCCTGTCTTGCCCCTCCCCCCTTCCCTCTCCCCACTGGTAACTACTAGTTTGTTCTCTGTATCTGTGAGTCTGTCCTTTTTGTTACACTGACTAATTTGTTTTATTTTTTAGATTCCACATATAAGTGACATCATACAGGATTTGTCTTTCTCTGTCTGACTTATTTCACTTAACATAATACCCTCCAAGTTCATCCATGTTGTTGTAAATGGTAAAATTTCATTCTTTATTATGACTGAGTAGTATTCCGTATATATTATCCATTCATCTGTTGATGTACACTTAGGTTGCTTCCATATCTTGGCAGTTGTAAATAATGCTGCTATGAACATTGGGGTGCATGTATCTTTTCAAGTTAGTGTTTTTGTTTTTTTTCAGACATATACCCAGTAGTGGAATTGCTGAGTCATGTGGTAGAGATAGATCTTTTCTTTTTAATGCTGAATAGTATTCTGTTATCTGGATATACCACAGTTTATTTATCAATTCACCTACTGAAGGACATCTTGGTTGCTTCCAAATTTTGGAAATTATGAATAAAACTGCTATAAATGTCTGTGTTCAGGTTTTAGACATAAATTTCCTGCTCCTCTGGGTAAATATCAAGGAGCCTGATTGCTGGATCTTACGGCAAGATGTTTGGTTTTGTAAGAAACCACAAAACTGTCTTCCAAAGTGGCTGTACCATTTTGGATTCCCAGCAGCAAAGAATGAGAGTTCCTGTTGCTCCACATCCTCACCAGCATTTGGTTTTGCCAGTGTTCCAGATTTTGGGCATTCTGATAGATGTGTAGTGGTATCTCATTATTTTAATTTGCATTTCCCTGACAAATATGATGTGGAACATCTTTTCATATGCATATTTGTCACTTGTATATCTTCTTTGGTGAGATATCTGTTAAGTTCTTTGGCCCATTTTAAAAATCAGGTTGTTTTCTTATTGTTGAGTTTCAAGAGTTCTTTGTATATATTGGATAAGTCCTTTATCAGATGTGTCTTTTTTTCTGATTTTTTTTTTAATGTATGAAAGATTTTTAAAAATTCTATAGTGCTTTACAAATTTCAAAAGTTTCATACACACGATTTCAAATAATCCCATAATAACTCTTTTTTTCCCTCTACCCCTATATTGCCCCTCCCCTCTTCCCTCTCCCTACTGGTAACAACTAGTCTGTTCGCTATATCTGTGAGTCTATGAGATATGTCTTTTGCAAACATTTCTCCCAGTCTGTGGTTTATCTCCTCATTCTCTTGAGAGTATTTTTCGCAGAGTGGAAATTTTTTACTTTAATGCAATCCAGGTTATCAATTCTTCCTTTCATGGATTATGCCTTTGGGGCTGTGTCTAAAAATTCATCTCCAAACCCAAGGTCATCTAGATTTTATCCTATGTTATCTATCTGTCTCATAGTTTTGCATTTTATATTTAGGTCTGTGATCCATTTTGAGTTAATTTTTGTGAAGGGTGTAAGGTCTGTGCCTAGATTAACTTTTTTTTTATGTGGATGTCCAGTTGTTCCAGCACCATTTGTTGAAAGACTATTTTTTCTCCACTGTATTACCTTTGCTCCTTTGTCAAAGATCAGTTGACTATATTTATGTGGGTCTATTTATGGGTTCTCTATTCTGTTCCATTGATCTATTTGTATATTTTCACCAATACCACACTGTCTTGCTTTCTATAGCTTTAAGTCTTGAAGTTGGATAGTGTCAGTTCTCTAATTTTGTTCTTCTCTTTCAATATTGTGTTGGCTATTCTGAGTATTTTGCCTCTCTATATAACCTTTAGAATCAGTTTTTTGATAGCTACAAAATAACTTTCTGGGATTTTGATTGGGATTGCATTGAATCTATAGGTCAATTTGGGAAGAACTGACATCTTGACAATATTGAATCTTTCTATCCATGGAATATCTCTCCATTTAGTTCTTCTTTGATTTCTTTCAGTACAGGTTTGTAGTTTTCTTCATGCAGATTTTATATATATATATATATATATATATATAGTTAGATTTATACCTAAGCATTTAATTTTTTAAAAAATTTATTTATTTATTTATTTATTTTTGGCTGTGTTGGGTCTTCGTTGCTGCGCACAGGCTTTCTCCAGTTGCAGCGAGCGGGGGCTACTCTTCATTGCGGTGCGCGGGCTTCTCACTGCGGTGGCTTCCCTTGTTGCAGAGCATGGGCTCTAGGCGCGCGGGCTTCAGTAGTTGTGACGCACGGGCTCAGTAGTTGTGGCTCGCGGGCTCTAGAGTGCAGGCTCAGTAGTTGTGGCGCACGGGCTTAGTTGCTCAGCAGCATGTGGGATCTTCGCGGACCAGGGATCGAACCCGTGTCCCCTGCATTGGCAGGCGGATTCTCAATCACTGTGCCACCAGGGAAGTCCCTTTCATTTTTCATTAACATTTTTTTCAAGTTGTGATTCTCTTCTCTTATCAGTACCTGTAGGTTTACCTCATTCTTTTAATGAATAGATAGCATCATATTATGTGATTATGCTATAACTTGTTTAACATTTTTGCATTGATGGACATTTGTTTATCATGTTTTGCTGTCGCAAGTAACATGTCAGTGAACATCCATGTATATATATCTTCATATATTCATGCTACTTTTTCTGTAGATTAGACTTTTAGATATAGAATTGCTGGGTCATAAAGTATCCACATTTTATATTTGAATAGATAATGCCGGGCTTCCCTGGTGGCACAGTGGTTAAGAATCCGCCTGCCAATGCAGGGGACACGGGTTCGAGCCCTGGTCTGGGAAGATCCCACATGCCGCAGAGCAACTAAGCCCGTGCGCCACAACTACTGAAGCCCACGCGCTGTGCTCCGCAATAAGAGAAGCCACTGCAATGAGAAGCCCACGCACTGCAACGAAGACCCAACACAGCCAAAAATAAAAATAAATTAAATAAATTTTAAAAAAAAGATAATGCCAAATTACTCTTCCAGAAAATTTGTACCAGTTTACATTCCCACCAACAATGTATGAGGATGCTTTTTCCTCCACATTGTTGCTAACTCTGAATATTATCTTTTCACATTTTTTGGCTAATCAGATGATATCTCATTTTTAAATTTCAGAGTTTAATTACTTATTATATTTTTTGGTTGACTGATAGAGATTCCTCTGATCATTAGTTGTTCATTTTCAATTGGGTTGTCTTATTGACTTGTCGGAGCTCTTTGTATATTGGGATATGAACCCTTTGTATGTTACATATATTGCAAACATTTTCTGTTAACTGCTTTTGAGAATTCTTCCATTCTTCTTTTCTATTCCTTTCTCTTCCCATACCATCCTCAAAATTAAAGCTCCAAAATGGAACTCAAAGGAGGGTGGGCCAGGGGAGGATTAAGGTTTGGGAAATACAGAGACTCATTTTTTTGCATTTTAGATTCTTTGGTTTGGTTATTATAGTCTGAAAGAGGTCCATATGGAGCAGCAGTAACTACCCACGGATATTCTTTTGGGTGTTGGAGTTTGCTGTAGGGCCTCCTGCACTTTTGGCCCCATGGAGCATCAGCCACTGAGACTTCTCATTGCAGGTGAAAAACACCAACCTTTGAGGCTGTAACTCAGAACCATACCATTCCTGTGCTTGCTTAGTTGAGAGTAAGCTTACTGTCATTGATATCAGAGTATTATTGGAATCAGAGCATATGAAAGGAAGGTCATTTTGGGGGACGTCATCTCTGATTTTTATGGGAGAGCCCTTACATTTTATTTTTAAAATTAAAACTTGTGTCTTAGATGTGGTCAAAGGTGAAAAGGTCAAGCCAGTATTTGAGGAACCACCCAATCCCACAAATGTGGAAGTAAGTCTGCAGCAGATGAAAGCCAATGACCCCAGCCTGCAAGAAGTCAACCTCAACAACATTAAGGTATTTCATTACGATTGTTGTCCATTGAGGTCAGAAAACTTACTGGAGATGACTGATTGCCTGTTTTACAGCTGTTTAAAATTCTGTGTACTCACTGGATTTTGAGGCACAATATCCTATTTGAAAGAAATGGGTTTTAAAAAAAGAGTGATTCCTAGAATTCTTTGGAAAGAATCACAGTACTTGTGTTATACACAGTGTATTAGTTATCTACTGCTGAGTAACAAATTACTCCAAAACAACAAACAGTTATTATTTCACATAATTTCTGAGTGTCAGGAATCTGGGAGTGACTGGACTGGGGTGTTGTGGCTCAGGGTCTCAAATGAGGCTATAGTAAAGCTGTCAGCCAGAGCTGCACTTGTGTGAAGGCTTGACGAGGGCACAGAAATCCATTTCCAAGATGGCGCAGTCATGTGGCTGTTGGCAGGAGGCCTCAGTTTCTCAGAACGTGGATCTCTCAATAGGGCTGCCTGAGTGTCCTCACATCATGACAACTGGCTTCCCCCAGAGCAAGTGATCCAAAAGAAAAAAAGAGAGACTAAGCTGGAAGCCACAGTGCCTTTTATGACCTATTCTCTGAAGTCATACATTGTCACTTCTGCTTTGACCATAAGTCACGTCACTCTCAAAGGGAGGGTAAGATGTGTGTGTGTGTGTGTGAGAGAGAGAGAGAGAGAGAGAGAGAGAGAGAGAGCACTGCCTGACATCTTTTTTGCTCATTCTTTTTGGGCCAATTTCTAGCATTTAATAATATTAACTGATTTTTATTAAGTACTCGCTATGTGCCATATCCTTTGCTAAATACTTGAAATTCATTATTTCATTGAATCCTTAGTGGGACTTAAAGAGGTTCAGTTGCCCACAGTCACAGAGCTGGCCTGTAGTGCTCTGTGAACTCACATTAGCCTCTAGCTGTGCCCTGTATTGTCTGCCTCCCCAGTGCCCAGTACTAGGCTAAGTGCTGTGGAAGAGGAAGTAAGGGTCACGCAGTATTCATTCTGAAGAACTTAAATTACGAGAAAAACACTAAGCGAATAATTACAACACAATGTGGTCAGCCCCCACATGTGGAATTGCAGGTAAGGAAAATTTTGATCCTGCCTAGGAGAGCCAATAAACCAAGGAGGTGATAATTCTGCTGGGTCTTGAAGGCTGAGTAGGAATTAGAGCAAAGGATAAAGGAATTTCTAGGCAAAAGGAAAAGCATATCTAAAGGTATGGACGAAAGAAAGAAACCATGGGATGGTAAAAGAATGGCAAGCAGGTCAGTCTGACTAAAATATAGAGAATGAAAGAAGAAAAGAGGAAAGTGTGCTGTATGCATAATTTGGACAGTAGGGTAAACAGAGGTGATGCCAGAATGTCACATTGTGTTAGATTCCCTTATTGGACACTAAGTGGTGCTATTTGGCTTAGGATAGTTTGGTTGCTAGAGAATGGGTGATGAATGTCTTTTAGAGAGGCTAACATCTAAACATACAAGGTATTTAAAAGCTGTTGGTCCTTAGCTTGGGGTGAAGGTGCTGCAGAATGATTCATCAAGGATCTGTGTCTTCCTCATCTTAGAACATTCCAATTCCAACCCTGAAGGAATTTGCAAAGGCTCTGGAGACCAATACTCACGTGAAAAAGTTCAGCCTGGCCGCAACCCGCAGCAATGACCCTGTGGCGATTGTGAGTAAAATTCTTAGAAATATAACATGAAAATATTTAATTCATTAGAAGCTATTTTTAATTTGTTTTATCAATTAACAATGTTCAGATCGGGTAAATTTATTTTTTGTATAGTTAATAAACAAAATTAGTTATAATGAGACAGTAAAACAAGAACCCAACTGTCAGGCACCTTGAATTCACTAGAATTTTGTTAGCACTACACTTTTTGGAGAAAGGAACAAGATGAGATTTGGTATTTAGCTAAATAAATATTTAGATTTTGTTCTGCGCTTAGTACAAATTTTCTGAAACGTTTGTATCTACAGTAACATTCTGTCCCAGTAAATGGATATCATGAGACACCCCCCCCCAAAGCCTACAGGAACTCAGCCCATATAAAAAGTGTTAACATATATTTCATTTTAATCTTTGAAATGGATTAATGTGTCTCAAAAATATTTTGAACAACCAAATCTTTGAAACATTTTTTGTTTGATACTGTTAACCAGAATATGAAAAAAATAAAATAAATAACCAAAAGCCCTATTCCTTCTATGCACTTTAGATAATTCAGGTAAATAAGGAATCCCCTGGACCCAAGTAAATACTACTGCCATTGCCATCATCAGTGTTAACCCTCCTATTAATAGCTCCCATTTCTTGAGCAGTTAGTAAATGCCAGTGCTGATCTCTGTGCTTTACTCGCATCATCTCACCTAATCCTCACTATAATACAGTGAGGTATATACTATTATTAGTTCCCACTCTAACAAACGAGCAATTTGAGGCTCCGAAAGGTTAAGTAACTTTTCCAAAGTAACACAACCAGCAAGTGGCAGAGCCAGGATTCACCACCAGGTCTTTCTTGTTCCACAACCAGGATGCCTAACCACCAAGCTATGCTATATTTACATACTGGCTCACTGTTGTACATTTGCTAAACTATGGCAGTTGTCAGAAGCCTGAGCATCAGGCTACGTCAGTGGTTCTACAGCATCTGATTCTCAGCACTTGAATTAAGCTAGAAAAACGAAAGTTTTCTTGACTTGATGATGCGATTTAAAGTAACATGTCTTTTGGAAGATCTAAAAGAGCATTAGGGACTTCCCTGGTGGCGCAGTGGTTAAGAATCCGCCTGCCAACGCAGGGGACACGGGTTCGATCCCTGGTCCGGGAAGATCGCACATGCCGCGGAGCAACTAAGCCTGTGTGCCACAACTACTGAGCCTGTGCTCTAGAGCCCACGAGCCACAACTACTGAGCCCACGTGCCGCAACTACTGAAGCCTGCGCGCCTAGAGCCCATGCTTCGCAGCAAGAGAAGCCACCGCAATGAGAAGCCCGTGCACTGCAACAAAGAGTAGCCCCTGCTCGCTGCAACTAGAGAAAAGCCCGTGTGCGGCAATGAAGACCCAACGCAGCCAAAAATAAGTTAAAAAAAAATAGCATTAAAAACGGACAACATGAAAGTAATGACTACCCATCACAGTGTTGGCACAGAGTAGATGTTTGAAAAATACTTGTTAAATGAATGAATGAACATGCCCTCCAACCTCTCAGCATTAGACAATATTTCCATGATGACGATAGCAAATTTGAATTAAGCACTCATGTAAAAGAGGGGCTAAGCTACAGAACTGATGTTTTCACCAGCAATTCTTACATATCTAAATTAGTAGGTTGAAAGCAGTTTTGAATTTGAAACCTATCATTAAAATAGCAAAAGAGCAGAACTAGATTATTGGTAAGGTGAATTTAGCAATTTAAGGGTTCTTATCTATGTATGATTTTGTGTTATAATCTCTGCCCTTTAGTAGGCTTGTTTTCAATAAAGCAAAAATATTCACGGTACATTTTGTAAGTAAGTAACTAAAGGGATAAATAAATGATTTGTCGTTTCTGTTTAATATATTATTTACAGTAAAATGGCAGGGATGGAAATAGTGTATAGTTCATTGTCAGCACTACTAGTAAGCAGTCTAACTTCTACTCTAAGTCAAATAGATAACTTGCTAAATGGACTAAATAAATTTCAAATATAATAATCTCTTTGTTACTGTTTTTAATCCAACAACTATGTATTGAATGTATGCCATGTGACAAGCAAACCATACAACTGCAAGGAAAAACTATTATCCTTGAGGGTGTGAAAAGAAAAGCCTCTTTCAGCCTTATGCCTGGATGGCTTCACATGGTCCAGCCCTCACCTGGCTGACCTCAGGTAGTTCCCCTTTCAGCTGTGCTACAGTCAGGAAAGAACTTTTCTGTAGGTTGTAATTTGGTTGATTACCCCACAGGCAACAGAGATATTCAGACTGTGATTATGGCTGAACTTGCTGTTGAGAACTTGCTGTTGTCTCAACTTGCTGTTGAGAATTACAAATCAGCATTAAAGCAAGAGCTTCAAGAGACTTTTCTATGTAAGGTTCAGAAACAGATTCAACAAAGTACTTGTGGGATTATTGTGAATATAGGCCAGCTATGTGTATGTGAGATGACATTATCCCCATTTTACAGATGTGGCAACTGAGGCTCAGAGTTTGAGTAATTTAACTAAGATTACCCAGCATGTGGCCAAGCCAGGAAGCAAACTTAAGTGACCTGTAATCAAATTCAGTTTGCCATGCTCCAAGCACTTCCATATAATCACACCTATAGCAGGGAGTATTAATGAAACTTGCCACAGTAATGAATGCCGATGTAGAGAAAAGGCCCAAATATGTAAAAAAATGCTATTATGTATTATTAACAGATATGCCACATAAAAATCAGAAGTTTCGGACAGCACTGTCCAATAGGAATAAAATGAGAACCACAAATGTAAGCCACATGTGTAACTAAATTTTCCAGTAACCACATTAAAAAAAAAAACAAAAAAAAACGGTGAAATTAAACTTAATAATGTATTTTATTTAAACCACCATATCCAAAATATCATCATTTCAAAATGTAATGTGAAGATGTAATGAGGTCTTTTACAGTATTTTTCCATACTACATCTTTGAAATCCAATGCATGTTTTACATTTACAGCACATCTTGATTCAGAACAGACGCTTTTTAAGGGCTTCATAGCCACCTGTGTCCTGTGCCTACCACTGGGATGGTACAGGTTTGGACAGTGCGGGAAACTGCTTTTCCGGGCAATTCTATAAAGTACTGAAAGCAAAACCTTCTCTTTAAAAATGTATTTCTACTCTAATTATTTATGTAACCTTTAAGAAATCTAGTCTTTGTTTTACTAATGTTATTATCCCCAGCACGTGTAACAGATGCTCAAATATTCGCTGAACTGTGGTGAACCTGGGCCTACAGCCCAGCGTTATGTTTGGCTGGATCTCTCTTCCCTGTTTTGTTCAATATGTGAAAAGTGTTTTCTCAAGTTTAAAAGAAATTGGCAGGATCACGGCTACTTGCCAAGAGGTCCTGCAACTTTTTTACAAAGGCCTAATTGCTCTGACATTTTGTTAGTCTAGAAATAGAAGTAAATCCCAAAGCTTGGAGCGTCCATAAGGAAAGGCTTGATGCATTCCCTTCTGAGGCTCTAATTAAAATGCATACACTTAATTCTAACTAAAGACCTAGCACTGAATAAATGCACTTTAGTTTACATGGTGTACAATAACATCAGTCCAAATCCTTGAGCTTCCTGGTAGTTCAAGCAACTGCTTGACTAATACACAGGATTGATTATTCTTCTAGTCCAGTGATTGTCAACTCAGGGTGATTGTGCCCTCCAGGAACATTTGGCAGTGTCTGGATATATTTTGGGTTGTCATGACTGGGAGGGGTACTGTTGGCATTTCGTGGGTCTCGGAGACTGCTAAACCTCCTACAATACACAGGACAACCTCCCACAACAAAGAATTATCCAGCTTCATGTCAGTAGACCCGAGGTTGGAAACCCTGTTCTTGTCCCAAGTTGGATTCCTTCTCCTCTTCCTTCTTCTTGTCTTTTCTGCCATAAAAGCAGTTAAAATAGTTCAGAAGTTCCTTGTTCTACTCCCCAGAGCAATCACTGTTAGCAGTTTGTTTTTCATTCTTCTTATTGTCTGTATGACTTTAATTAAAGTGGTTTTCAATCCTTGCTGAACATTAGTCACCTGGAGAGCTTTTCAAAGATGCAGTTGTAAATCAACTACACTTCAATAACAAAAAACAAAACAAAACAAAAAAACAACTGTCCAGGCCACAGCCTGAGATTCTGATTTAATTCATCTGGGGTGGGGCCCACGCACTGCTATATTTTTTAAAGCTTCCAGGTCATTCTAATATGCAACCAGGGTAGAAAAGCACTAATATACATGCACTTATATTTTTGATTTCTTATCTTAGACAATTTTTGATTCTCCATTAGAAAAGATGAGGGCAGTTCTGTACTCACTCTCCCTTCTATTCCTCCTTCCTTTTCTACCTCTGAGTTGTAGTTATTCTATCATTTCACACATTTGAGCTTTATACATTTTATGTCATTATATTCTGTTATGTATATAGGTTGACTCCAAAAAAATTAAAACATCACCAGCATTTACAATTATCTGGCTGTATAAATATATAAATCTCTGTTCTCATGGGCCTTAAAATCTGGTGACTAATGGCAGTCTGATTCTTGTTCCTTTGTGAGTAAATTTTTCTTGCTAAAAACTTTTAGGACTCTCTCTTTTCTCCTGGAGTTCTGAAATTTCACCTGTATGTGCCCACATATGAGTCTTTTATTTAGTCTGCTGACCATCCAGCAGGTTCTTTCAAATAAAAACTTGAAGCTTTCTTCAACTCTGGGAAATTTTTCCCTATTATTTTATAGTTTCTTCCTTTCTGTTGTCTTTTTTTTTTTTTTGTGGTCCTTCTGAAACTCCAATAAGATGAATGTTGAGCTTCTGGATCTTTCCCTCCATACCTCCTAACATTTCTCTTGTATTTTCTCTTTGTCTTTCACTCTACATTTTTTAAAACATCCTCAGTTCCGTGTTCTAGATCACCAACTTGCTCTTCAGCAATGATCATTTTATAATTCTAAATGCCCATTGCTTTTTTAAAAGAATTTTTATTTATTTATTTATTTATGGCTGTGTTGGGTCTTCGTTTCTGTGCGAGGGCTTTCTCTAGTTGCGGCAAGCGGGGGCCACTCTTCATCGCGGTGCACGGGCCTCTCACTGTCGCGGCCTCTCTTGTTTCGGAGCACAGGCTCCAGATGCGCAGGCTCAGTAGTTATGGCTCACGGGCCTAGTTGCTCCGCGGCATGTGCGATCTTCCCAGACCAGGGCTCGAACCCGTGTCCCCTGCATTGGCAGGCAGATTCTCAACCACTGCACCACCAGGGAAGCCCTGCCCATTGCTTTTTAAAATTTCAATGTAGTACAGATTTTCAAAACTTTTTCTTGTTCTTTGTCCTCTTTTTTAAAATATATGTAATAGCCAGTCTTTATTTATTTCATGGCTACAATGTTTTTTTCTTTCTCCTTTTTCTTTTCTTTTCTTTTTTTTTTTGAAGTAGGGCAGGGTGGAGAGAGACTATAACAATTAGAAGTTTTACATATTTCTGTTTTCTGAATAATCTCTGTTCCCTGTATGGCATGTTCTCCTGTTTGGTCAACTTGGCTTTTCTCTTTCATGGTGTTGGTTTTCCTAATATGTCTAGTAATCATTGGTTGTCTGGTCATATTTCCAAACAGAGAGCAAAACTGATTTGTGTAAACCGGGACTATTTCCTCTCCTGTTATGTCGATCTGGTTCACCAACAGATCTCTCCCTTATAAGGGAAGCCCCTTTATGTTTCTCCATTTGTTACCAACTGACAGGCCACATATTTTATTTACTAATTATTGACTCTGCCCCTCCTACTCAAATATAAGCTCCCTAGAACAGGGATTTTTGTTTCTTCTACTGCTAGCACACAGTAGAAGCCTGATAAATAGTCTTTTTTGGTTGAATGAGTGAGTGCAGGCAGGTGAATTGATTGGCGGCCTTCCCTGCAGTGTGTGCATGAGAAGCTGGCAGGCAACCAGGGAGTCCTCTGCAAGTGCTCCAGTTAGTAGGGCTTCACTCTGCAAGGGATACATTTCAGTATATTTCCTTCCTGGGCAATCGCCGCCTCTCCTCTCCCTTCTCCGACACAGTATCTGGTGGAAGATCTGGAGGTGCCTCAGTTTCTGCACTGCTTCTCTCTTGGGACCTAGCACCCTCACTAGAGCCTCTTCCTGGGAGATTTCTCACTGATGGTTATGCAGGCAGTTGCTCTTTTTCAGGGAAGCCGCAGGGAGGGATGGTGTGCTCGCCACCTGCTCTAGCTGATCCACCTGTTCCTAAGGGAGTTCTTTAATGAGACACCCTAATCAGCTCTTACCTCTGGCATCTCAGGCAATTTTGTGCTAATTTCTCCACCAATCTTTCTGTTTTCTGTGTTTTAGCAATTCTTCAAGATAATGGCCCTCTTTTTTTGTTTTCTTGCACTGTGAGAGTTCCAGCCACTTAAAAATTATATCTTTTCTTCATGACAGTGGGAAACTTTGGGAATAAAGGGAGCAGACAGGTTCATGTGTACAGTCTGCTGTCTTGAACTGGGAGGAGTCTTTAGCAGTTCTGCCACTCTGAGTGTTGATTTTGTTCCAAAAGTTATCTTTGAAAAATCCTGATTTGTGATGACCTGAAGTAGTGCCCAAATGCTAGTCAATGATAAATTTTTATCCATTCATAGTAAAAGGGGAATAATTCTGAGACTATGTCGTTTCTACACTTTTCCTAATGTTAAAATGCCTTTTCTCAAAAAAAGAAAAAAATTGACAATGATAACAGATGGTAGTGAGTTTTTTTTTAATGTCCTTACTTAATAAAACAAAGTTGTTAATTCTATGTCAGTATCTTTTTTTTTTTTTTAGTTTTGCATGTATATGAAATTCATAAGTCTGGACTGCTGAACTGAACTATCTTTTTGCATTTTTAAATTATTATCTTTGTTACTTGGAGGTGAAAGTATGATTTAACTAAGGTTTTCTTTAAGTACTGTAAAAAATATTTATTTAATGTGGGGGTGGGAAGCTTAGTAAATAAATCTTCAGAAACCCTAATGGTTATTTTCTTTTTCACATAATAAGGCTTTTGCAGATATGCTAAAAGTAAACAAGACCTTGAAAAGTCTAAACATAGAATCCAATTTTATCACTGGTACTGGGATCCTGGCCCTTGTAGAGGCACTCAAAGAAAATAACACCTTGACAGAGATCAAGATCGACAACCAGGTGAGTTAACGCACAGGGTACATGTGAAAGGGAGGAATACCACAATGGAGGGAGTTAAAAGACAAAGTTCTGTGACTCGGTTTGATGTTCTGGCTTTCTGGTAAATTATGACAGCTTCCAGCATGTGGAGGGTGTGTGGGAGAGCATATTAATGATTAAACGGTGCACAGTGGGGAAGCCTGAGACAGAAAGCTCTCCCCAGCCCTGCGCTAGTCAGGCACCAGAGGAGGAAAAAGAGGAGATGGGGGCAGAGGTGTTGACAGCTGCTTTGTTCAGCCTTCATCATCCTTGCCTCTTAGCAGGAACTTCAGCGCAGTCCTGCCCCAGCCTTGCTGTTGCCTCTCGCTGGGACTATGAGAAAAGCAGAGTGGCCACACCCAGAAACAGACTCCTTGTCCTTGGTTGGAGGCTGCCAGAGCCAAAAGAGCAGTCCCGGGCTCCTGCTGTCTGGTGCTGGACACAGAGCCTTGTTTCAAGGACTCGGGGTTCTAGTAGATGGCCTGACTTAGAGTAGTAGTCCACACCCACAGTGTGATCACAGTCTCAGCTCTGTTGCAGCAAGCCTCCAGGTCCCACCAACAGCCAAAGCAAGCCGCTTTTCCCTGGAGCCACCCCCTCCTGTACCCTGAAGACCTCTTTTTCCCAGCGTCAGCCTACAGTGTTGCTGTAGTCGCTCTGCTGGTTTCAGCTGGTTCCTGCTCTCAGACAGCAGCTCTCAGTTCTCAGCATGATGCTGTGCCCTTCCCCTTTGGCTACAGGGACATGTCTGCAGTGGGATTCAGTGAATCTGCGAGGTCTAGAAACTGTATAGTTGGAATAAAGGGCCTTGGAATGGACCAGAAAGAGGAGAAAGCAAGGAGACTTGTGCTGTGAGCATTCCCCTGTGGGGTGACGGGACGGGCAATAGGGGAAGTGACCCCTGCATGGCTAGGAAAATCCCTGGTCTAGACCCTCCAAAATGTGATGAAACCCCAGGGTCCCACCCAAGACTATTGCCTAAGCCTGGAGACGCCCAGCAGATCCCATGAATAGTTCTACTCTCCTTTTTGTTTTTGTTTTTTTTTTGCTAACCGGAACAAGTGGGCTGTTTCAGTGCAGGTCCTCTGTCCCTAGACTCCTCCTGAGCCTTGTTGCCAGGGGAGCAGGGGAACCCCACCAGGAGACAGGTACTCCCTCACTCTCACCCTCCCTAGAAGGGATGCATTATCAAAACAGCTTTCCCTTGCAGAGGTGTGGAGTGAATCCCTGGGAATGTGCACACGTGGCTGTACACATTTAGGAAGCTCGCTCCTGTGTATCCTAATGTGTCCAGCTGCTAGTAAATTAGGGCGTGGGAGAGTAGGAAAACAAGCTAGAGGGAAATATTAAGTGAGTGAAAAGAAGTGATAGCTCAGGGATATATATCAAATAGGCTAGTATCAGGAAGAAGTTATGAGGACTCTTAGTAAATATTTCCAGGAGTGCTAAGACAGAATTGGATACCTCATTCCAAAGTATGTTTAACTTTCTGTGTTGGTTCAGGCCATTGTGAAACCCCATATCTGAAATAATGTTCACGTACTTTGTTACCAGTTCCTTGTAAGATACTACCTAGTTAGGGTTGCCAGATAAAATACAGTTAAATTTGAACTTCAGATAAACAATGAATTATTTTTAGTACAAGTATGTCCCATGAAACATTTGGGACATACTTATACTAAAAAATTATTTGTTATTTATTGAAATTCAAATTTAATTGTGTGTCCTGTATTTTTATTTACTACATCTAGCAACCTTATACCTATTAAATGAGCTGAAATCCTGAAAATTTAGAATAGAGTAGCTTTTTAGAATGCATGTGAAGAAGACCCTGAAATATAAAGTCTGCTCTCTTAAATCCCTCTGAAGCATCAAACCTCATCTCCCGTCCTCAGTCATCTAGGGATGGATTTGTGTAATTTTTCAACTTTCATCTTGCAATATGCTTCTGAAATGGCTTCTCTTTACTTGTGATAAGAAAGAGTGTTAAGTTCTAAAGCAACTGGAAAAATTATTTGCTTTATTCCAATGAAGGAAATTCAGACTCAAAACTTCTCTTCCATCCAAATTTTCTTCATTGACTCATAGAAGTAGACCTCAATTTCCTCATCTGTACAGTGAAGGGTTTGAAATAAAATAATCTCTAAGACAGTTTCCTCAGGAAGGGCCAGCAGCTGAGGCCAATTTAGCATCATTGCAGCAGGCAGCTGCACCAAAATGAAGGCCTGCTGAGAATCCAGCACTGGCGTGAGCTGCCATGACTAAGCTCCAGGTAAACAAGTGATGATTTAATCAGGTGCCCCTGTGAGAAGAACAATCAGTGATGCATATTAATGAAACAGATGGGTAACTGCTAAATAAATTTGAGTAGAGAAAAAAGGTCACAAAAAAGGTGATCTGAAGGACTGTGTGCTTTTGTTTCTTTTTCTTTGTATTTAGTGACTTAAAATAAAAAAGAGAAACATCCAAATTATAAGAAATTTTGGTGCCCATTTGCTGCCCTGGGTTTATACAACACAAAAGATCTCAAATCAAAAAAAAAAAGACTCAGACTAAGAAAGAAAGATGCTCTATGCTATACTACTTTCTCCCCTTCTTTTATATGCCCTCCTCCCAATATAATTTTCTTCGGCTCTTATATCCTTTTATCACCACAGCATGCTCAAGCTGTATATTACCCAAACCTAAGACTCCAAATGCCTAAGATTTGTGAGGGGAAATAGAGGGGTGTTATGTCATCCCCCTCAGTCAGCTACATCCATCTTGAGCTCCTTCTGCCCTTGGATAGCACCTTTGGCCGCCCCCGGGGGCATAAGCCATAACTACGGCAGCCCCGACCTTAGCTCAAGTCTCAATCTCTAATACAGCCCCGTTGTTTGAAAGTGTGTCATGAAGTAAAGTTGCTCATGAAACTTTAAGGTCAGTATCTCTTACCTTTTTTGCTGCCTCTCCCTCCCATGGCCCTACGCTACTGAGAACAGTAATCTCTATACTGTGGATACCCAGAATTGTTATTTTCTGACTGGAAATATCACATTTTGCTCATTTCTTGGGGAGAGACTCATTTGACAGGTTGCTGGATGAAAAGAAAGAAGAGGAACAGAGTTAAGCCTTAGAACTTGCCTAGAACACAAAAATTCCTCCATTAACTTTTCTTCTTCATCTGCTCAATACTTAAATTTTCCAAATTTAAAAGATATATATATATTTAAATATATCTTTTAATATATTACATATTTTAATATATTTAATATATTTAAAAGGTGTGTGTGTATATATATATATATTTAATATATTTAATCAAAATTGCATGATTCAGGCACAGACATAGACTTGGCAAAGCTATAGGGTCCAGAAACACACCCAAGTACACCTGAGAATTTTGCAGCAAGGTAGTATTTCAACTCAGTGGGGAAAGAATGAAGTAAAAGATGGTGGGAGTACTCACTAGCTTTTTTTTTTTTAATTTCTATTGGAGAATAGTTGATTTACAATGTTGTGACTCACTAGCATTTTGGAACAAAATTACGTTGGGGCTCTATCTTAATTCTTCTACTAAAATTCATTACAGGTAAAATGAAGATTTAAATATTAAAATATATGAAATCATAAAACAAATGAAAGAAATGAGAAGTAGAGAGGCTTCCTCAACGTGACATAAAATCTAAGAGACTAATAAATTTGACTATATGAAAATGAAAAAAGGTCTTAATCAGAAAGTCAAAAGACAAACTGAGCAAAGGTTTTTTAGCATGCTTGACAAAGGGCTAATTTCCTAATATATAAATTTTAAAAACAGGAACCACAAGCTGGTAGAAAAATATACAAATGACAGAGGTTGGTAGTTTCCAAACAAAGAAATATAAATGCATAAGAAAATTAATTGTTCTTAGTCATAATTTGAGAAATGCAAATTAAAGCAATTAAATAAATACAAGTGAAATAAATTTTTACCCCTTAGATTGAAAAAGGTGAAAAAGGTTCATAATATCCCATGTTGGCTAAAGTAGGGAACACTAGCTCTCCAACACTATCAGCAGGAATAAAAATCGTCACAACCTTTGACGGTAAGTCAGTAATTTATCAAAATTTGAAACATGCTTACTCTTGGGCCCAGCTATAATTTGCCCTACAGGCACACTGGCAGAAATGCCCCAGGACGTACTTTGTGTGCAAGGGAAGTTCACCATAGCATAGTTTGGAATAGGAATGGAAAGGAATGTAGCAGTCAGTAGAACATAGCTAAATAAATTATGATCACTTACTACAATACAATGCTGCGCAATTGTTTACAAGGATGAGGGAAACATACTTACCTACATGAAAAGATGTTCTTAATGTTAAATGAAGAATAAAAACATGTTTCAGAACAATATGCTAGTGTGACCCATTTATGTGAAAAAAAGCGTAGATGTGCATGTGATTACGTAGACATATGAATGCACAGAAAATGTTTCAAAGACTACATGCCAAACTGGCTTTCTCTATGGGGAATGGGAATACTGGGGAAAGGGAGCTTTTATATTTTATACACTTTTTTTGTTTGTCTTTTCTTTGTACTTTCTAAAAAAATTAATGAATATAGTATGAAAAAATATACTATGTTCCTTAACTTTAACGGTAAATTCCTAAATTTACATGCCCCATTTTTTAACTCTACTTTTTAAATTATTATTCGATGTCTCAACTTAAAAAGCAAACAGACAAAAAGCCTCTTTCCACCAACTTAAAAAACTTAGGGGATTTTCCTGGAGCCCAA
This sequence comes from Balaenoptera ricei, assembly GCF_028023285.1. Taxonomy (NCBI): domain Eukaryota; kingdom Metazoa; phylum Chordata; class Mammalia; order Artiodactyla; family Balaenopteridae; genus Balaenoptera; species Balaenoptera ricei. The sequence continues at coordinate 84,015,615 of NC_082640.1, read as the reverse complement.
TAACCCCTTCAGTGTTCGATAATTCAACTAGCTACAGTTCAAACCACTTTAATAAAGCCTCTTGAGGATCTCCTAGTGAGACTGTTGGGAGAGAATGGCCCATCTTCAGTTATTTTTGGATATGGACCCCAGAACAGAAAATTCCATAATTGGATTGATTGCTATAAGACAGTGTCACTATTAAAAAAACACCCTTTGTTTAAACAGCAGGTACTGGGGTAATTGGAAACACCAAGTATTAGTTTTGCTTTAATTTTACATCTGGAATTGTCTTTTCCTTCATAAATAATTTGCTTAGTCTTTTCAGTTTAACATGCCAGCAGATTCAGCTGTCTGTTGGATTTTGCTTCTCCTCAAGGAACAGTTCTCAAATAACTGTATGAGAGAAAATACCTCAAGTGATTTTGTCCCTTTCAATTTGAGACTTTTGCCTTTTTATCCAACAAATAGCCATGCATCTTTCCCATGCGAGTAACTGTTTCCTCTTCCTTCTTGGCCATTCTCTGTATGTGTCCACACCTGCAATCAGAGGCAGCAGTTGGGAACAGCTGTAGAGATGGAAATTGCCCAGATGCTCGAGGAGAATTCAAGGATCCTCAAGTTTGGATATCAGTTTACCAAGCAAGGACCACGTACAAGAGTGGCAGCTGCCATCACAAAGAATAATGACCTGGGTAATGCAGCCATAATATGTGCTGTTAGCAATTAGAAGAGCAGGATGACCATTCATTTCTCCAGATATAACATCTCACAGATACCTTTCCACTGGCCTTTGGTGCCAGCCCTTCATCAGAAGCACATTATTACATGGTCATCAGAATCCTCATCATCTTCACAGTGTTTAAGTTTTATTGTAGCATTCTTTCAAGAGGAACTGTTTATTCTTTTTTTTCCAGACAGGCTTTGATTTTTGCTTGATTTCCTTTGTGCATTTACTTCTCCTTTACTTACTTCTTACACGTAATCACCCTCTGTTGTTATCTACACCACAAGATGGACACAGTGACATGGAAATTCCCAATTCACTTATGTTTGACTCCTGACTGTGCTTTTGTACTTGGGGTTAAATATGGTTATTGGTGATTTACATGTGAAATAACCTAACAGAGCTATGTTTTATAAAGGTTAAACTCAGAAGTAGCTTTTTCAGTTAGCCTCTCTTTAATCTTTCCTGCTACCCACTCTTTGCTGAGGACTTCTGTTAGAATGAGGTGAGGCATGTCCTGGTCAACCACAGCAAAGAAGAATGGGACTGATTGGGAAGGCTTGGTCTGGGGACATCCCAGCCACCTGAAGCAGTGTGGAGCAAGGCCATCCAGGTGCAGACAGTCCACTTGGCAAGCAGTCTGCCAATAACAGAGCTCAGTCCCCAGTCTGAGGTTCAGGGACAGAATGCCGGACCTTGGACAGGGAAACTGGACAAGGTGTCCCGCCACGTATAGTGCTGGCCATGGAGAGGGTTCAGATGGTGGACAAGATGGAAGCTAAGGGTTAGAACCAGAAGGGGGCAGGTACATGTTAGTGTCCTGTTTGCTGCCCAAGACCCTGAGGCCCAGCAAAGGTGCAGTGAATGGCACCCAGAGGCTGGCCAGGCATATGGCAATGCCTGCCTCCAAGGTGCAAAGGGTGAGGCTCAGGGGGCAGCCCAGCAAACAGGGCTTTGGGGAATGATTAGAGCAGCAGTTGGAAGATTCCTGGGAAAACATGTGGGTCCTCATCTGAACAACACGGAGAGCAAAGAAAAACAGGCAAAACAAGAGGTCTGAAGTAAATGGAGAGGCAGTCCTGAGACCAAGAGCGGCAGCTGTGGGCAACAGCTTTTGTTGAATTTTCTGCAGCCGAGCAGGAGCAGGCTGGGCTATTTAAAGTGGGAAGTTGAGGCAGGGCCACAGCCAGGGCACCTTTTCTTTTTTTTTTTTTTTGCCAAATCCAGGAAGATTGGAGCAGCCCTCTTCCTATCCACCAGAGGAGCCTGCAGGTGGGGAGGTGAAAGGGGGAAGAAGAGGGTTGCAGAAACTGGGAAGGCAGTCAGGGCAGCTTCTTTGATACTAAGTACCAGATTAAAGGAACCTTCATCTCTTGAGTTTGCTAGCCATCTGAATCATACCTTCCTTGGAGGTTGATACTTCGAAGTTTCCATTTAAAACAGATTTAGAAACTTTAAATTTCTGTTTGCAGCTCCTCCTGGTTTTCAATCCAGAATCAGAACTGTGAATGTGTCATCCTGGGGAGTTAGTTATAGCCAGTTGGTGACTGAGTTACACAGAAGCTGAGAAGATGTGTTGTGGATAAGTAAACATGAAAATATTTAGAAGTTCACTGTTTCGTGGGTTTGTTCTGGACCTTCTACTCCATAGAAATGGGAAGGCTCTAACATTCAAGTTCCCAACTATCAGACTTAGCTTTATATGAATGTAAATTACAAAAGGCACTAGACTATTCTATCATTTCCATTTATTGCCACGGGTAGTTAAATATTGAAATTTTTGATAACTGTATTCTCAAGTGTGTGAGATTGCTATTCTGTGTGATTATTGTTGTTTGTCTGAAGTTTAAGAAATATTCCTTCATTTTGTCTTTTTAAACCTTTCTTTCTCACCTAGTTCGTAAAAAGCGAGTTGAAGGAGACCGAAGATAAACTTCCACAAGAAGAGGAAGTTTCACCATGGTGGCAATTTCAAAACAAAAGCTCTTCTCCTTCTCCATTGGGACCATTTTATCAAAGGTTGTTCATTTCCGTTAACCACACAACTAATAATTTAATTGTTATTCTTTTTTAGCACTACGTATTTGTCTTGGATTTTTAAACGTATACAATTGTTTTATTTGCTCGTGGGCACCTCTGGCAACTTGCACCAATGGACTTATGCAGATCTTAGTGGGTGACAACAATTGAAAATGGTTTAGTGACTTTCATATTAGGTGGTCTTGCTTTCTTACATGAACTTTTTTTTTTAACCATTGAAAGGAACTTAGTATATAAATGTGTTTGTAACTGTGATTAAGATAGAGGCCTATCTCTGTTTACATGCATAGCTTTGAGTTAGGCTAAATACGTCAGAAGTGTTCTGCTGACCACATAAGAAGTTAGTATTGCCAATCTTTCACTGGGTGAAAAAATGTGACCAACTTAACACAAATTCTCCCTTAGTTCCAGAAAAATCACTAAATGCACATGCCCTACTGGTTGAAGATCAGTGGTGTCATCTTCATAAAAAGAAGACAGCATTATGATACATAAGCATAGCTTTAGCAAATAGGTATGAAATATTCTTTCACCCACAAAAATAGCTTCAAACCAGACTCACAAGTAGCAAAATGAATTAGCATGCCTACTTTTACTGATTATTCCACGTAAATTCGATCTTTAACATCACTCTATGGATAACTTTTTACAAAGATGTTTTAAAGTTTTCCAGCCATGATGGCAAATTTTTAAATTTTAGCAAGAGGGAAGCTTTTAAAATAGTACATTCCTAAAAAAAACAATAATAATCGCACCTTAAGGTTTTCTGTTACACATGATTGCATTATTTTGGCAAATTTTAGAAGCATTTATTGCTTTGTCTTTAGGGCAACAAGATCACAGGATGAAATGTGAACATTCAAGTTAATTATACAGATTTTGTCCACATGGCATGATCCATCCAGACATTTTCAAACATCAGGAAAAAATATGAATTATCGTTTATCCAGATGTTTGTCATCCCAAGGACAAAGCCTGTGAAAGTACGACTGAGATGATTGCATGGTAGATGCATGAATCTTTTCATCTAGCAGTGCACCGGTGCGATATTAAGCTAAGGAAACATGTGACTGCAGCCTTTGGCACCAGCTCACAGGTCGTTGGTAACTGTCAGTGCCTGAGGCTGGACTTGGTGACCCTCTGACACTGCCTTAGGCACCTCTGCCTCCCTTCCCCACCTCCTTTCCTTCCAATTCATTCTCCTTTTTTCTTCTTTTCCTTATAATTCTGAGCCTTGTAAAGGTGACATCCTTTGTCCTGGTGACAACTGGATCTAAAGAAGTTGCTGACTCAGGCAGAAGGTGGGCCCAATCCAGAATTTACTAAGTAATTGAGTGTTCCTGAGTTGCTTGATAGCAGTAAAACAAATAAATGAAAAAACAATTCATATGTTATTCTAGTTAGTTTATAAAGCACATGGAAACTGTTTAGGATGGAAAGCCCTTATAAAATTGAACATTTATTTACCTGTATTATAAGTGCCCACATCTCTATCTCTAAAATCCTTTGGAAAAGAAAATAGAAGAAAACAAAATAAAATCCTTTGAGACATAAGAATATTTTATACTTTTTGAGGGAATAATGAGCAGAGCATGTTGAATTTCGGAAACCCTAAAAATCCTTTAATTAGCTTTCTACTGCATCTCCCTATCTATCTATCTATCTATCTCTGTAGCAACTACTATTGGACAGTTTTCAGTCTGATTTTTTCTTTCCCTCTTACTCATTTAGGTGTGGTATGTTAGAGCCAACTCACAGGCTTACTCATTATTAAATTATCAAGAATTTTGTAAACTGGTTGTTAAACACAACCATTATTAAAAAGTAAATGACATGCACTTACAATTAAATAAATTATATTAAAAAACAAAAGTAATACTCAAAAATACACTTTACTATTTTTCATACTCTTGAGATTATTTGCACTTATTGTGTCTGTATGGCAGAAATACTATATCATGGTGTGCTCTTATACATCTCTGCCCAGCTCAGTAGTTCTTCCCAACTCAGTAGTTCTTCCCAACTCAGAAGTTCAGTACTTCTTGTTGGTAGTTTGAAATTGGCCATGGTGGGAGTATTTATACCATGGAAATTAGCAAATGTTACAAATCAGGGCTTTCACCCCTTTGATGGCTTTCAAATTTCACCCATCTCCCCTACCTCCAGTTTGCTGGTTAATAAACATTCAGCAGCACACCACTGGGTAAAATGTATACAGTTCTTCTCCTCCTTCTTCCTCTTCTTCCTCTCCCTCTCCCTTTCTCTCTCCCCCTCCCTCTCCCTCTTCTTCTTCTTCTTTTTGTATACATGTTTTGGTTACCATGTTGCCAGGGAAGACACATCTCTTAGTTGTCTTTCTCCTATCCCTTTAGATTTGTTGCAAATATGTTTAAGTGCAGAGTCACTGACATGCCCCTCTAAGTAAGGCTTCTTCCTTTCTTTTCTCATTTACTCTCTTTCTTGCCTTCACCCCTAAGAAGTATTGGATCCTACAGAGTGTTCCCTGCAGCCCCAAGGTGCTGTGGACCGGGGGCTAAAGCAATTCTTGGCAAACCCTGGCAGAAAGCAAGAAAAAAAATCAGGACTTGATAGTGACTGTGCTGCAGTTGTCGATAGTATTAAAGCAAGATAATGGGATATTGTCAAAATTTAGCACTGTTTTTAGCTTATAAAATAGTTGGGTCACATGTATATAGAGTCTATTAAATCAGATATTTATTATTAATCAGTTTATCTTATCATTACCTGTGTTTTTGTAGTAGCTCGAAAGGTGACATTTCCATGAGTATTCATATAACTATTAGAAGATAAACTTACATTTGGGGGAGCCTATAAATCATTTAATTCGCCTAGGACTTCATTTCCCTGTCTGCCAAGTGTGTGTAAGTAGAAGCTCTTTCGTGATCCTGAGCATGATTAATCCCTTACCATCCATCATGGTGGGGCATAATGTATATAAAATATTTTTATATGTATGCATTTTGCCAAATATTATATCGAGATATTTGGCAACATCTGGACAATTGATTGAAAGGAGATCATCTCTCCCCAGACCACCTTCTTTCCCCTTTTAGACTTGTACAGGCCCACCCTAAGTGTAAAATCACTCACCTGGACTTGCAGGCTCCTATCACCAACACCCATCACAGCATATGTGGAAGATGACTTTTACGAGGTACATTTTGGAAGTCTAGAGAGATCATATAATTAGTTTAGCACTACATCTCCCCATCTGCCAGAAGTGTATAAAGGAAACTTTTATCCTCATCAGCATGATTAAATCCCTTCCTTTCATCTCGGTAGGGCATAATGTAAATATGCGCGCGCGCGTATGGGTGCGTGTGTGTATGTTGCCAAATATCCAAATATCTAACTGGGTATTTGACTGCATCTGGACCACTGATTGAAGGGAGGTACTCTCTTCCCAGACCCATTTCCCTTGTCCTTTTTAGAGTTGCTTCAGGCCCAGGTGAAATGTGAAATCACTCCCTAGAGTTTGTGGCTTATGTCACCAACCACCAAATTTCACAGCATGTATGGAAGATAACTCTTAGGGAATGAATATCAGAAGCCTGGAAATCATTTCATTGTTCCAGCACCAAATCTCTCCATATGCCTAAAGTGTATGGGTGAAAGCACTTTCATCTTCATCCACATGATTAAGCCCCTTCCTTCCATCTTTGTAGGATATATTGTATATAAATATTTTGTACATAAAGATCGCCAAATACTGTAAGGAGGTGTTTGGCCAAAGCTGGACTCCTGATTGAAGGGAGATGCTGTCTCCCAGTCCCTCTCCCCTTTCCTTCTCAGAGTTGCTGCGGGCCTAGGTTAGGTAGAGAATCACTAACCTGGAGGGGCTCATGCAACTCACCCATCTTAGAGCACGCAGTTCATCTTATAATAAAAGCCCATCTCCATTTAAAAACTGAGAAAGCATCCCAATGCCTATACTCCTCAAAACAATTTCCCTAAGGGAAGCCTGGCACATCAAACCAAAAGAACAGCTGCTTCTCTTCCAGACAGAAATGTGGCCCCTGGCAGGTCACCAGCATTAGGGAAACCAGTGTGTTCTGAATAACTACCATGAGAATATTTCAGACAGTCAAACTTGAAACCAGTTTAAGCATCAACATGTTTTAAATGTAAGATAGCCCTTTAAAATTTACAAAAGAGTTTGGGGGTATTTTCCTTTTTTGTGGGCGTGATGTACTTAGCCCTCTTCTAGGCACTGTGAAGGAGACAGGAAGTGAAAGAACTCTGGATTAATATAATTTGATCTGTGTTTCTGGGTTTTGGGGTAGAGTGCCTTATTGAAAAGTGGATACCATCTTTAGCTTAAGTATTGATTGCATAAGCAAAAACGGGCAGGGGGCAGTAAGCTGTGGATACTTTGTTCTGTGCTATGTTACCTGTACTCAGTGGAACTGTTTCTGGAGTTGGGTTTTAAGTCATGATTCTGAAGCTTCCTTCCTCTCTTCCACTAATGAAGCAATGACGGCTATTTTCATTTTAATGAATAGAGAACTAAGAAGAAATATTTTAGCTCTGCCTTCCAGTAGCAGTTTCCCCTTATTGCTCCTCATTTAAAATATCCGCACCACTCACCATGCCATCCTCAGTGCTCAAGGCTTGAGACACATGCAAAGGAGAAGTGTGAGAATGCTTGGGAGCATCAGGTGAGCCCTCTGGATGAAAATCACATGATCGGGCCCCCTGGTAACAAGCTGGAGAGAGAAAAGTACCCAGAACCTTAAGGATGTATTCATTGTTCTTGCTCCCAACTCTAGGTCAGATTGAATTTTGTTTTGTGGTTCAGGAGTTTAGTAGAGTGGAGGGGCTAAGTGCTGTGGGAAAGGAAGATGGAAATTAAAGGTTTTAATTTGCTTAAGGGTAGGAGTAAGCTCTGCTCAGCTTACCTCTTTCCCATCTGCCCCTAACAGCTATAATTAAACATTCAGTAGATGGATGGAGGAGTTGCAAGGTTTGAATTTATAACCTGCCTCTGGGTACTACTCTAGGAAGGTTGTACATGTACCAGAGGTTATCCCAGTTTTGTGATGCATCATTGACTTGGGAGAGGGTGAAGGAGACTAGACTTTTCTGTGACATCTTCCATGGTAGTCATTCTGAGCACATTGGCTCTGCTAGTTGGTATGGTGGAAGGGCACCATACTAACAGGTTTGGAGGCTGACTCCTAATCCCATCACCAACACTTAGCAGGTATATGATCATGGGCAATTCATTCAATTGCCTGACAATTATAGACTATATAGGGGGAAGAGCACTGGATTTGGAGTCAAGAAACTTGGACACTTGGCTCCATACTTTCTTAGCTGGGAGACTTTGGGGCAAGCCACTTAGTCTCTCAAGCCTTAGGTTCTTCAGCTATACTATAATGGGAATAAACTTCACTAACTACCTCACAGACTTGTGGTGAGAATATAATCAGATAATGGGATGAAAACACGATACTGGAAAGGGCTATACAAAAGTGGGAGATCATTTTTATTATCTATTCACTAACGTTTTCCACTGCCTCTTGAATCCATTTTATTTTCTTCTAACCAACAATTACATCTCTCACATCTTTTTGAATATGAGGAATTAAAACATGGGTATGATGTAGGGGACTGGAATTATTTTACTTTCAACATAGAGGTGGGAGAAGTGTTTGATGGGCGCAGTGGGTGTTAGATATACCAGTGAAATATGTGGGTGGGCATTTTCCTGGGCCACTTTGACAGTACCCTGGGACGTGATCAGGACCCTTGCAGAGACACTAAGGGGAGAGCAAACAGTGATTAAGAGTTGAGAGGAGGGTCTGGCACACTGCTGCCCTCCTGTCAGCTTTGTCACTACTCAGGGGGTGGGGTAGGCTAAGATTTGAGGTGTGATTGGAGGCCTAGGAAAGAAGACTGTCCTTAGGGCCCCAACAGCTGTGTAACAGGCTCGAGCCCTGATGGTGAAGGGGAGAAAGTGTTACTTGTGAGATCAGCTCTCCTGGGCATCAGCTGCTTTGTTATCACCAGCAACCTTAGTCCTGGTCAGTATTATTTTCTGCTAAGAAAGATATTGAAACATAGCCTCAAGGAACTTTCATAAGTACTGGGAAGCAGGGACTGTCTCATCAATCTTTGCATCTTCAGTAACATCTAGTAAGGTGCCTTGTATATAATAGGTGCTTAATAAATGTTGCTTGAATTGAATTATCCTCCAACCCCACAAGAATTATGCTCAATTTTCCACCAAGTGATATCTTTGGAAAATAGTACTGATTTGTATGTCAGCTATGTGTGACTTTGGGCAGGTCTTTCCATCTATCTTGTCTTCATTTCATTTGTAAAATGAAGTGAGTTAGATGCCCTCTAAGGTCCCTTCCAGCTCCCAAATGTTACAATCCTGTGATTCTAAATGTTTCCATTGCCTCTGAACTTGGGTGCGGGTGCGCAATGCCTCCCTTGTGGCTCCATCTCTCCTCCATAGGCTTTGTTCAAAGGAAGAGGTCTGAACATTCCACAGAGTTATTTATTCCTCTGCAGCGGTTTTTACTGTTTTCAGAATAGTTCTGGAGGAGCAGCCTTTTTGACATTTTAAAATGTATGGTATTTTCTCCTTGTATTTTATTTCTCATGGTGGAGAAAGAGAGGAGGAAATGCAAAGAAAGAAACTGAGCACAGTAAACATGGCATGTTTTTCATAGGTTTTTATTTAGGAAGAGAGAGAGAGAGAGAGAGAGAGAGAAACTGTGTGTGTGTGTGTGTGTGTGTGTGTGTGTGTGTGTGTGTGTGTGTCTGACTGAGCACATATTGACTGGATAACAGAGAGAAGCCAATCAGAATCAGAAGCACACTGTGTGATTGGGAGAAGCTGGTCCAGGATTAAAACTTACCCATGGATAATCTAAATGTGGATAGATAAGAATTGGCCATATGGTGAAATGAGATGGATAGAAAATGTACTTTTTAAGGAAATTTTATTTTAGTACCAAATTTTGCCAGTGACAATCTTTAGTTAAGAAAGAAATTATTCTGAACTAAAATTCTCATCTCTGCCACTTTGGTTTTAAAAAACCCCATTATATTCATGGAATAATATTTATATTTTAATTAAAACTTTATCTTAATTCTGTTTCATCTATTTAAAGAAAACAAATAAGCAGCATTTTTCATTGCATTTAAAAATGTAAAATACTTGCATGCCACCAATGTGTAATATCTTACCAGTTCAGATGCCTGTAATGTGTGACCTTATGTGTACCTGTATTGTTTTGAAGAGAACAAAGGAAATAATACATTGTAAGCTGTTTAAATTTATATTGGCAACATTTATCTGGCTAAGCAGTTATTGATAAATCCACATAGTTTCATTTTTCATTTTGAAACTTTTCAAGGGTAGACATTGATTATATTCATTAGGGAATTAAAGATTAATTTGCCTTTTAAATGTGAAATTGAACATTATGTGGGAAATAAATGTGTAAAAAAGCAAAATGTATGAAGCGTGAAATACTTTTACCATGATAATTAATAAGGATCCCAGTCGGCACAGATAGGTGCAGTGTTTGGCCTTTTGGAATTTGCCAGCCTGACCTAATGCTAAGGTAAAGGTATACTGTTTTAATTAATCAAGATCTTTCTGCTTTCAAAGATGTAATGTATTCATTTGTGTCTGGAATGAAATTTCCAAGTGAAAATGTACAGAACATTAGGAATAATAAACTTTTCTTTTAAAATGAAAGTAAAGACTGATTTAATCTAGATAATTTTAAGACACATTGTCTCTTTAAAATAAATGATTGGCACCATGTTCTCATATTAGAAAAGTACATTTGCTAGAAAGGACCATAGTAAGTAAGTGCCCTTACTATGAGGAAGATAAGAAGTAGACAGACAACCAGAAGTAGCCAGAGGAGAAACAAGACCTCCTTATTAAAATGAAAATACACACACACACACATTCAGCTAAACAGTTAACATTTCTTAGAATAAATGGGAACAAGAATACAGATATACTTAACCCCAAATGCGTTAAGTATTTTACCTTGAATTTTTTATATTAACTTTGGAATTAAATTTTTTGTAAGGTATGCTGGGATTCAAAACAGGGAACACTAAAAATAAAGTAACATTGTAAAGGCTTGTCCTGGAAAAACAAGAAAACCTACTCTTTCTGCCACCCTGTTGAACTCTGCCCTAACTCTTCGTCACTTAGACTGATGATGAGGTCCAAGAAGAAGCATAGGAGGCCTGTATCTAATTTCTATATTTGCTGTCTCATACCTTTTCATGGTCAAGGAGGTAAAGTACTTATTTTCTCTGAAGAATTCTCTCAGTCTCTGAGGCTGTAATGAATGGGAGTTACAGGTGTGCACTTTGGGGTCAGACTTGCCTAGTTCAGATCTCACTTCTGTTAGTTGTGTGAATTTCTGCAAATTACCTAGCCTTAGTCTCTTCACCTCTGAAATAGGAATCACAGTCGTACTTCACAGTAGGACTATTATGAGGATTCATGTGTAAAAATACTTAGAGCAGTGCCTGGCATACAGAAGGCACTTAGGTATTAGTATCCTAAATTCTAACCTAAATTAATATCCATGGATATTAACAGCAACAAAGTTCCCTGTTTAATGCTGACAATGTCAGGAATTTAAGGAGGACTGAATCTTACTCATTTTTGTGTTTCCACTGTCCATTCCCTTCTGGCAGACAGGCCCTCCCCCATCACTCCAAGAATCAAATATAAATAAGATACAGCTGACTCAGAAGTTACTCCTGACCCACCCTCTCATTTAGCTCCTCATGAATTCCCTGATGTTTCAACTTGCTTGTACTTGCCCTGCTTTCTGGGTGCCCTCCTTTGGATTTGGCAGTCTGGCTTTGAGCAGTGACTCCTTGACTTTGGGTGTGTTGTATATTAGACTTGACTCTTATGGACCACCCTCTCTTGATCATTCAGCCTTTCTCTGGGGCTGTAAGAAGTGGCGCCCCACACCCTCCCTGCCTCAGCTAACAGCTTGCTTCTCAGCCCACCAGTCAGGGAACACAGTCAGATGCCCACAGCTTCCTGCAATTATCCCACATATCACAGGGCCTCTGTAGGAACTAGATGTACATGAGCTTGGATGAGGCGGTGCTATGCTTTGGCCCAACCAACCTAAGAAGGGAGATGATGTAGGAAAATCAATGCATGACTCAAAAGGCGTGGTGGTGGAGGCCGGGTGGAGGTGGGGGAGGTCTCCAAATTGTAGACCACTGAACTTATCAATCCTGAGCAAAATCCTAGAAAAGTGTATTATCCGCTTTAGTGGTTTGTAAGCACTTAGAAGTGAAGCAGTGATCTCTAACAGGTAGCACAAATTCACTTATATTAAATGATAGGAAATCATGAGAGTACAGTCAAAAGAACATACTGTGTTTGGATTTCATCAAGACATTTGAGAAAGTCTCAACACCCTTGAGAAATGTGGGCTGTATAACAGTTCAACTAAATAGTTAAATGACTGGTTTAAACAGTCTTTTTTTTTTTTTTTTTTGACTCATGATCATAAGTAAAGGCTGATGAATGGAAGAATTTCAACCAGGAGGGCTTAGCCACTACATGGCTCTTTCCTTGATGAGTTTTGGTTAGCAGTTCATCAGTAATTTGGATGTGATACTCATGGAATACAGACTGAGTCTTTAACTAATGGGCACTGGGAGAGATAAGGAATACTTCGAGAGGTTCAAAAATATCTGGACAGGCCAAAATCTAAGCCTGTGTCTAATCAGATGAAATTGAATAGAAACAATAGTAGTTTTCTACTTTTTTTAAATATATATATAAATTTATTTATTTATTTTTGGCTGTGTTGGGTCTTGGTTGCTGCACGTGGCAAGCGGGGGCTACTCTGTTGCGGTGCGTGGGCTTCTCATTGCGGTGGCTTCTCGTTGCGGAGCTCGGGCTAGTCTAGGCGCGCGGGCTTCAGTAGTTGTGGCACATGGGCTCAGTAGTTGTGGCTCACGGGCTCTAGAGCGCAGGCTCAGTAGTTGTGGTGCATGGGGTTAGTTGCTCAGCAGCACGTGAGATCTTCCTGGACCAGGGATCGAACCCATGTCCCTTGCATCGGCAGGCGGATTCTTATTCACTGTGCCACCAGGAAAGTCTCTAGTTTTCTACTTTTAATCCAAAAAGTCAACTACAAAAGATAGAATGGGAAAAATGTGACTTAATTGCCATCTGTGTGGATAAAGACTTTGGTGTTGACTAAAAGCTTAACTGTGAGTAAGAAGTAGAATGAGCCTGCCTAAAAGCCAACTCTAGCTTCAGTGACAGTAGACAAAGAGTCTTGATATTTGTCCAAAAATCTGTTATTTGTCCTGGGCTTTGGGCCTCAGCTTTTGGAATTTCTACTTCAATATTATTCCCATCATCCTTGAACTTTGGCATGGTTGGTGATAGGTATTTTTAAAGGTAATTCTTACATCTAATCAGTCAACAGTGTCACTGATAAGAACAAAGTATGTCATTCAGATTTGCTATTATTTTATGAATACTGATTTTCAGATATAGGCAGGTATTCTAGATTTAATCTGAGTGAAAAATCTGTTATTTATTTGTTGAAATTCTATCAAATATAAATGTATATTGCTAATTGGATAAGTAAAATGCTGTAATAATTGCTGATTGTGAAAGGTTTCTTTTGTCTTCAACATCAATTAAAAATAAATTAATTCAAAAACTATTAAAAAGTATTAAGAACTTTCAAGTAGATAAGTAGGGAAATAGGTTGACAGTTACTACAAATATAAAGAGAGACTGCATTAGTTAGATAACTTAGGAAGAACAAGAATATCTTTTTTAGTCAATATATGCTTAAAATTTTAAAATAATAATACAAGGAAAGATAAGTAGAGATTACATCATACTATTATTCTTTATAGAAATCTTTGGTGTACCTAGCATGTATAATTTAAAACCAGAATTTAATTCTTATTTAGTTCCATTTAGGACATGGCTCTTGTTCATCCACTCGCCTCTGCTGAAATCTGACTCTCCAGTGACTGTAGGAGAGTCTAACAGCTCACAGAACTGGGAAATTATTGTTCCTATGCTATACTATGTTAAACTTTACTATTTTAGCACTAACATTTTAAATAATATTAAAACAATAATTTAAATTTTGGCATCAAAATTTAGGTTTATTTGTGTATCCAGAAGTTTATTTTTTGATAGTGATACCTGTGAGCAACCTTGGCTTCAGCTGAAAATTTAAATTCTCAGCCCTTTGGCACTTAGCTGAAATATGCATTTAGTGCACCTTCAGCGGAGGCACAGTAGGGTATGAAAATATGAGGAATGGCAAAATCAATTCCAGCTGATGGCCTTAGGGAAGTTTGAGTCAGAAACAGGCACTTGAGACGGGCAATGAAACATGAGGAAGCTTCTAACAAGCAGAGATGGGGTGCTAGGGAAAGATATTTCAAGCTAAAGGCTTTGCTTGAATCCTTTCTATAAAATCCTGCGCCCCAGCTATGGTGTTTGTCTTCTCTGATTCCTCCCTCCCACTGCTTTAACCAACTCTAAGCTCCCAGGGATGAAATCCTTACCTTTTAGTTACAACTTGATGTCTTTAGCTTAAGTTTTCTCAGTTCTCCTATAAAACACATTAAAAAAAAAAAAAACAAACTTCAGTATATCAAGGAAACTATTTCCTAAAGGAACTTTTGATAACAAGAAAATTGCCGCTGGCATTAATTTGCAAATGATGATTCAGTGTGACACGCTTTATGAGTTACTCTGGCAGGAAGTTTAAAGATAACACTACTTAGGGCTTGTAATACATTAAGTAAAGTCACAGTGTCATTTTGTCAATCACTTTCACTCTGGCGAAACCCTGAAAACTAACAGGATGTGTACTCTGTTCCTTATTCAAATATTTTACCTAACAGTCTCAGATGTGTTCTCTTTCGTATGTTGAACTTAAACTGTTTTCCATTACTTGAAGTGGGATTAAATGTGTGGGGAGGGGTGCCAGACCGCTTTTATTTCAGAGGCTCGCCTTTCATGGAATAGGCGCTGCAGTAGTCAGCTTTGCTAGGTCAGTCTATAGTAACAAACAAACCTAAATCTCTGTTTACTTCTTGCTCGCATTACACGTCAGCACCTGTGTTCAGCCGAGGCTCTGATTCCATGTGACTTCTCATTCTAAAACCCAGGCAGAAGGAAAAGACTCTATTTGGGACATGCCATTCTCTTGGTGGAAGGAAAGAGTAAGCACACGAGTAGGAAATGGCACTCTTAAAGCCTCCACTCAAAGCTGTCGTATTGTCGCTTCATTTTATTGGCCAAAGCAAATTCATGTTTGTAAGCTTTGCGATTACAATATGACAGTACTTTTGTGAAGAAAGAAGGAAAAGAAGCCTGAAAATATCTACAGAGAGGCACTGCAAGTCATATAACAGTGGGTAAGGTAGTCTTTTCTTCTACGGGAGAGCAAATAGTTGGGAACAATATTGCAATCCACCACAGGCATTTAGTGGATTAACCTTTTCACTTATTTATGTAAATATAATTTTCAGGTTTTGCCTTTTTTTCCCTCTTCTAGAATTGTGCTTTTTCTAACTGTAAGCTAATAATGGCAACCCATAAAGTGTAGTACTTTTAAGAGAGCTCTGTCTCCATTTCAGGATGAGTTTCACTGGATCTTGTCCTGTGGAGCCAAACCCTCTCACAGCTGCTGTTTATATCTGCATCAGGACCTTGGCTGGCATTTACCATGAACCTTGTGGATCTGTATCCACCTCATGTGCAGGAGGGGGAGGGAAAGTTATTCATTTATTTACAAATATTTATTGAATACCTACTGTATGTCAGGCATTGTTGCAGACGCTAGGGAGAGAGGGGTAAATGATGCAAACTCCTTAAGCTTACGTGAGTAAATAAAGCAAGATGTTAGGGAGTGACAGGTGCTAAGAAGACAAAGCAAGTAAAGGGGAGAAAGACAGGGTAAGAGGATCAGAGAAGACCTTTCAGAGGTGACATTTGAACAGAACCTTCATGAAAATGAGGGCGTTAGCCATGAGTATTTGGGAGGGAAGCATTCTCCTGTGTAGCAGAAAGAACTTGAAGTGAGAAAATACTTGGCAGGAATGAGAAACCTCAGGGAGGCCCTGTGACTGGAGTAGAGCAAAAGAGTGTATGCGTGGTAGGAAATAAAAATTTTCATGTAAGGACTGGTGGGGGTGGATTGTATTGTAAAGGAATTTCCTTTCCTTTCCAAAGGAAATGTGTTGGGAAGCCCTAAGTGGTTTGGAGCAGGAGGGTGACATGATCTGATTTATTTTAAAAAGATCATTCTGGCACTGGTATACAGAATAGATTGTAGTTAGAGAAAGCAGTGAGGAAAGTTCTATTTTTTTACCGTTTTATCCAATACTAGGATGTTATTCTTAATACGTCTGGTACCATATGTGGTATTTAATGTATATGGGTTTAGGCTATTCATATTTGTGAGTCTTGTGATTACAATATGATAACACTTGTCTGAAGAAAGGAAAAGAATCCATCACCAAATCACTTTATTTTAGAAAAATGAATTAGAATAAGATGAAGGCATTTGTTAGGAAAAACTTAAAGAGCTAAAAAAGAAAATATATTTAATGTATGCCTAATACCCCATATTGGAAGGTCAGGGAGGAAATGTGTCATAGTTTAAATCAGTCAGACATTGAATTAAAAGCCCTCTGCTTATTAAAGAGCAAAGCAGAAGAAGCCATATCGCTGTAAAGGAAAGTCCTTCTTAAAATAAACCATATCTGGATAACCATGGTTCTCTGCTTTGCTTTTTCAGGAACTCTGTTTTGTCAGTTTCCCCAGAGGTGTAGCAGGAACTCACAAGAGACTTGCCAGTTAGCATAACACCTACATATTAACTTATAATGAAATACAGAACTACCAAATGAATCCAGATATTCAGCTCATCCAGTCAGAACACCATCTCCCTGGACTGTGTTAGAGAATTTTTTTTTTATGTAACTTGGACATGGTCACAGATGATCTTACTTTAAAGAATTTGATGAAATTTAGGAGACAGTCTGATCAACAGTGGAAAGCATGCTAGAATTTAAGTCAGGCTACCTGTACTTCATTTCTGGATCTCCAGTTACTGTCTGTGTGACCTTGCACAGATTACTTAACTTATTCTGAGTCTTAGTTTTCTCATCTGTAGAAATGGAGGATACTAATATATTCTTTGCAGGGTTATTTAGAGGATTGGATGAGATATTATAAAGGGAGTGCTGGCACAGTTCTTGGTGTGGGTTAAATATTCAATAAAAGTTGAACCTGAATTCTGAATTCTGTAGGAAATTGCTCTCAGCTGCTATCTCCAAGAATATTTGAGAAATTGATTCCCACGAAGATGCTATAGAAAATAAGATGCAATGGCACAAGATTTAATGTTAATTGCCTTCTAAGTGTATTTTCATTTTGGAGGGTTTCTTTTTTTTCTTTTTTTCTCTTTCTTTCTTTCTTTTTTTTTTCCTGAAAAACTCCAAATCATCAGTGATCTTCACTGCTAGAATTAGTGGATGTTAATTGTATGAAATTCCAGGGTGTTTACCTGGGGTGCTCCCTGCTCTGAGGGGAAGAAGTAAATGCCAGGAGGCTTGACAATTAGTTGGCTCCCACACTGGGTGTAGCTGGAATGTATCTCAAGCAGGCACTTCAATCCTCTATCTGGCTGTATTTTTTGAGAAGGCGTATCAAAGCTGAGCATTACTCCGGGGAATGGTTTATTCCTGAAGAGCAGGCCAGGAAAATTACCGGTGAGTGATTAAAGGAATGAATGCAAGGCCGTGGCTGTTCCCTATCCTCAGAGCCCTGGACAAAAGGCAGCCATTTCTTAGGCCACCCTAGAGCTGCCATCTGAAGTATTCCCGCTGTCTTCCTCTTCGCCTTCAGAGTGCCCACCTGCCCCAGTTCCCCCCTTTAAGCAGCGCTTCTACTTTTTTCTCCCACTTACATCAGCCCGGTTCCACTGCCTGTTGTACAGCTTGAAGCTGGAATGCGAAGATGGGATGGGGTGGAAACTGATCGCGGCGACATCACCCCTGGTTGCAAACCTAAGGAAATCACTAGGGCCACTATGCGCTTGAGGTGACATCCGCCTGATTTACGTCCCTCTCGTGCTTGGCCTGTTTCCTTTTCTATCAGTTTTTCACAAGTTTAAAGGTCTCGATGTTGTGTCCTCACATTAGCAACGAAGGGTACAACACAAGTCCTGCCTTGTGTCCCTCTTGACTAAAAGTCAAAGAGGAAATCTATACTAAGGAGCCTCTAGTTGCTGTTTATAGCTCCCAAAGGGTCCAAGGTAGATATTTCCACTAGTAAAGGACGTTTTCTCAGGCTGGTGTAAGGCTTGGTATCCGCAGCCACTTCCAAAGTCCTGCACACAGAAAAGACCAGGGTCTGCGCTGAGCCGCGCCCTCCTCGCTCGAACTACAATTCCCAGGATGCCCCGCGACCTGGGAGTGCGCACGCGCATCGTCGGCGGAGTGGGAACCTGGGCCGTCGAGTTGGGGGAGCTGCCGGCGGTGGATCAGACAACTCCCTGGGAGGCGGCAGCAGGCAGACGGGCGGGTACTGGGAACTGAGCGGCAGGCCGTCCCCGCGGGTCTGTGAAGGAGGTCGGTGGCCCTAGCGGGCTCCAGTCAGGTAAGCCAAGACCGTGCTTTCCAGGAAGTCCGTCTGCGGGCGCGGGCAGGGAGTCGCACCGGCCATGGTGGCTGAGGCGGGAGAGGTTGCCTTCCACTGCCTGGCTGTGATCTCCTTCCCTACCAGTCCCTCTCGGGGAGCGAGGGGACGCTGGGGGCTGCTTCGGGGCTAACGGGCCGGGGTAGAAGCCGTGGGACGCGCTGGGCGTTGCCCGCGGTGGAGGCGCGCGAATCGAGGGTTGCTGATGAATCACTCGGGGGGCCCGGCCTTGCCGGGTTCGGGACCGGCTCCTTCCCCTCCCGGCTGGAGCCTGCGCGGGCCGCGACCGTGCGAGCTCGCGGTGCCTACCCTTTCCACCCCACCGAGGTGTAGCTCGGGCGACTAGCGTCTGAAAAGGTTTTTTTCACCAAGACTCCTTCAAAGGTTTCTACTGGGTGAAAGTTGCAAAGAAGAAAATGAAAAAAAAAAAAGTAGGGCACACCCTTTTCTTTTTGATTGAAATCTGGCTTGTCTTGCGTTCGCCGTTTTGATCTATCTGCTCTTAGAATAAATTCCTGGCTCCTGCGCAGCACAGCTGGATCCGGCTGTGAAGTTTGTATGTTGGTTTGTTTTGAGGACGTGACTGGGTCGTTATATTTTTGCTTACAGAAATTGGTGTGTTTCCTCTGCAAGCCCGCATTCTGATTACAAACAAATGAGAAACAGCCGCAGGGGGATTTTTGTTCTGGTTTTTGGTTTTTTTATGTTTAGTTAAGAATCACATTTCCAACTTGCCCTTGGCTTCTCTTAAAACCAAAAGTCATCTGGTAACGAACACTGCAGTAAAACTTATCCCAGGAGGTCATACTTGAACAGGAAATAAGCCTGTGGAGATTTAAGTTAGTTATGTGCGGTCTCCCTTGGTTTGTAACATTTTCATGCAGCTCATGTTTCTTTTTCTGAGAATTCCTTCAGATTTATTTTTCAGCAGATTAAATTGATTAATTAATTGGCCTGTCCAAAAGTATATTAGGCTTAGAAAAATAGTTTTGTCCAACCTCATTTACCTTTGCCAGTCTCTTCTTCCTAGTCCTAGGCACCTTCCTACCCTATCACTTCTTTAAGAGCCCACAGTCATTTTATTAGAATACTTAGAATCACTTTTCTAACACATTCCTAGGAAAGGAACAAAAAGGGAAAATGTGAGATGCAGCATATTTTGGCTCGTTTAGCTTGCTTGCTTTTGAACCTCTCAGGATTTCTAGTTTGCTCATCTTTAAAATGAGGTTGTTTGGCCAGATGACCCCAAGATTGTCAGCCCTAGATATCTGATTGTAAAAATTCATTTATTCCATTCAGTCAGGAAACACTGGCCACACCTGTCATTCCAAGCCCAGTGCTAGGCATGAAGGAACAAAACTGAGTTCTTGAGGATGTCACTGACGTAATGCTCAATTTCTTTTAATCATGTTCTTATGACTAGTTAGTGGTAGTGGTATGAAAGTTTTGTGGTATACCCTCCAGGCCAAATTACTCTGTAATTAATAACTTAACCTAAAGTTAAATACATACAGATCAAATCCAATTACAATGATCCGTTTCCTCTAATCAGAGATTTTTCAAGTGTTAGCTACTGGTCCATTTAAATAAAACACAGGTTCAGTACAACAGAAAGGACTTGAATGGTGTAAGGTGGTGCTTCTCAAACTTTAACAGCCATAAATCACCCAGAAACTTGTAGGTTTGCATTGGGGGCTTGGAATCTGCTGGTCAGGAAGGGAATACTGTAGTTGCAGTGGGAGGCCACACTTTGAATATCAAGGGTTAGGAGATATTTTAAGGTGTTTATAATGACAGTTTAAAGACCAGTGTTGATAAATGCTGTAGAGGGTGTGGAGAAAAGGGAACACTCTTGCACTGTTGGTGGGAATGTAAACTGATACAGCCACTATGGAAAACAGTAGGGAGGTTCCTTAAAAAACTAAAAATAGAACTACCATAAGACCCAGCAATCCCACTACTGGGCATGTACCCTGAGAAAACCATAATTCAAAAAGAAGCATGTACCACAATGTTCATTGCAGCTCTATTTACAATAGGCAGGACATGGAAGCAACCTAAGTGTCCATCCACAGATGAATGGATAAAGAAGATGTGGCACATATATACAATGGAATCTTACTCAGCCATAAAAAGAAACGAAATTGAGTTATTTGTAGTGAGGTGGATGGACCTAGAGACTGTCATACAGAGTGAAGTAAGTCAGAAAGAGAAAACAAATACCGTATGCTAACACATATATATGGAATCTAAAAAAAAAATGGTTCTGAAAAACCTACAGGCAGGACAGGAATAAAGATGCAGACGTAGAGAATGGACTTGAGGACACGGGGAGGGGGAAGGGTAAGCTGGGACGAAGTGAGAGAGTGGCATGGACATATATTACACTACCAAATGTAAAATAGATAGCTAGTGGGAAGCAGCCGCATAGCACAGGGATATCAGCTCGGTGCTTTGTGACCACCTAGAGGGGTGGGATAGGGAGGATGGGAGGGAGCCGCAAGAGGGAGTAGATATGGGGATATATGTATATGTATAGCTGATTCACTTTATACAGCAGAAACTGACACACCATTGTAAAGCAAATATACCCCAATAAAGATGTTAAAAAACAAAAAAAAAGACTAGTGTTGATAGCTGTGATATGAGGTGCATAGCAATGGCTTTTTCCAACTCTCAATTTAAAAAAAGTAATCCTACTCTAACAAAAAGAATTTCCTTCACAAGTTTTCTTTTCTTTTTTCTCTTCTTTTGCTCCTTCCCTTCTCCTTTCTCTTTGATGTATCCTCTCAGCTTTTTTTCTCTCCTCCTCTTCCACCCTCAACTGTTTTCATTTACGTTAATTCAGTAATTCAATAATTCAACTTGTGTTTTGCCCCATCCTGTTCAAGGTATTGTCTTAGGCTCATGGTGAATACAGACATAGAAGACATGTTTTTTGTCTGGGAGCCTGCTCCCTCTGAGATTAGGCATGTGTACTTGTTTATAGTTCAGAGCACTGTAAGAGTTGTCTGTAGGGAATAACAACTTGCAGTAGGAGTTCAAACGGACAGATCTTCCACAGTTTTCAGGGTAGAAAACAAGTGAAGTCATCTTTTTCCCACTCAGTGGTCATGTTTTCCCCCAGGCTGTACTCTCTATACTGTTTGAGTGTGTTTATGACATATCTATATAGAATATAGTACAATTTCATAAATTAATTTATTTGGAACTTGGGGTGAGCTGGCTCTATGAAAGTCAGTTAGGTCTGAGCAGTATCCTAGGGAGGATGAGAGGTTGTGAAGATGAAAATAGACCTGGATAGAGGCGCAGAGGAGGACTCAGTAAAACAGTAGAAAAGGTCTCGGTGGTTTTCAAGTGTCTGTCTGACATACAGTGCTCTTGTTATTTAGGATGTGTTATCTTTTAAAGTTCAAATTAGCTGGCAAATTATGCCAGCTTTTCAATTGTTCTTTTTTTTTTTCCATCCAGAGGTCTTTATTTATTTTTTAACATCTTCATTGGAGTATAATTGCTTTACAATGGTGTGTTAGTTTCTGCTTTATAACAAAGTGAATCAGCTATATATATACATATATACCCATATCTCCTCCTTCTTGCGTCTCCCTCCCACCCTCCCTATCCCACCCCTCTAGGTGGTCACAAAGCACCGAGCTGATCTCCCTGTGCTATGCGGCTGCTTCCCACTAGCTATCTATTTTACATTTGGTAGTGTATATATGTCCATGCCACTCTCTCACTTCGTCCCAGCTTACCCTTCCCCCTCCCCGTGTCCTCAAGTCCATTCCCTACATCTGTGTCTTTATTCCGGTCCTGCCCTTAGGTTCTTCAGAATCATTCTTTTTTTTTTTTTTTTAGATTCCATATATATGTGTTAGCATATGGTATTTGTTTTTCTCTTTCTGACTTACTTCACTCTGTATGACGGACTCTAGGTCCATCCACCTCACTACAAATAACTCAATTTCATTTCTTTTTGTGGCTGAGTAAGATTCCATTGTATATATGTGCCACATCTTCTTTATCCATTCATCTGTGGATGGACACTTAGGTTGCTTCCATGTCCTGCCTATTGTAAATAGAGCTGCAATGAACATTGTGGTACATGCGTGTTTTTGAATTATGGTTTTCTCAGGGTATATGCCCAGTAGTGGAATTGCTGGGTCGTATGGTAGTTCTATTTTTAGTTTTTTAAGGAACCTCCCTACTGTTTTCCATAGTGGCTGTATCAGTTTACATTCCCACCAACAGTGCAAGAGGGTTCCCTTTTCTCCACACCCTCTCCAGCATTTATAGTTTGTAGATTTTTTGATGATGGCCATTCTGACTGGTGTGAGGTGATACCTTATTGTGGTTTTGATTTGCATTTTTCTAATGATTTGTGATGTTGAGCATCCTTTCATGTGTTTGTTGGAAGTCTGTATATCTTCTTTGGAGAAATGTCTGTTTAGGTCTTCTGCCTATTTTTGGATTGGGTTGTTAGTTTTGTTGATACTGAGCTGCATGAGCTGCTTATAAATTTTGGAGATTAATCCTTTGTCAGTTGCTTCATTTGCAAATATTTTCTCCCACTCTGAGGGTTGTCTTTTGGTCTTGTTTATGGTTTCCTTTGCTGTGCAAAGCTTTTAAGTTTCATTAGGTCCCATGTGTTTATTTTTGTTTTTATAGCTATTTCTCTAGGAGTTGTGTCAAAAAACATCTTGCTGTGATTTATGTCATAGAGTGTTCTGCCTATGTTTTCCTCTAAGAGTTTGATAGTGTCTGGCCTTACATTTAGGTCTTTAATCCATTTTGAGTTTATTTTTGTGTATGGTGTAGGGAGTGTTCTAATTTCATTCTTTTACCTGTAGCTGCCCAGCACCGCTTATTGAAGGGGCTGTCTTTTCTCCATTGTATATCCTTGCCTCTTTTGTCATAGATTAGTTGACCATAGGTTCATAGGTTTATTTCTGGGCTTTCTATCCTGTTCCATTGATCTATATTTCTGTTTTTGTGAAGTACCCTACTGTCTTGATTACTGTAGCTTTGTAGTATAGTCTGAAGTCAGGGAGTCTGATTCCTCCAGCTCCGTTTTTTTCCCTCAAGACTGCTTTGGCTATTCAGAGTCTTTTGTGTCTCCATACAACTTTTAAGATTTTTTGTTCTAGTTCTGTAAAAAATGCCATTGATAATTTGATAGGGATTGCATTGAATCTGTAGATAGCTTTGGGTAGTATAGTCATTTTCACAATATTGATTCTTCCAATCCAAGAGCATGGTATATCTCTCCATCTGTTTGTATCATCTTTAATTTCTTTCATCAGTGTCTTATAGTTTTCTGCATACAGGTGTTTTGTCTCCCTAGCTAGGTTTATTCCTAGGTATTTTATTCTTTTTGTTGCAGTGGTAAATGGGAGTGTTTCCTTAATTTCTCTTTCAGATTTTTCATCATTAGTGTATAGGAATGCAAGAGATTTCTGTGCGTTAATTTTGTATCCTGCAACTTTACCAGATTTATTGATTATCTCTAGTAGTTTTCTGGTGGCATCTTTAGGATTCTCTATGTATAGTATCATGTCATCTGCAAACAGTGACAGTTTTACTTCTTCTTTTCCAATTTGTATTCTTTAATTTCTTTTTCTTCTCTGATTGCCGTGGCTAGGACTTCCAAAACTATGTTGAATAATAGTGGTGAGAGTGGACATCCTTGTCTAGTTCCTGATCTTAGAGGAAATGCTTTGTTTTTCACCATTGAGAATTGATGTTTGCTGTGGGTTTGTCATATATGGCCTTTATTATGTTGAGGTATGTTCCCTCTGTGCCCACTTTTCTGGAGAGTTTTTATCATAAATGGGTGTTGAATTTTGTCAAAAGCTTTTTCTGCATCTATTGAGATGATCATATGGTTTTTATTCTTCAGTTTGTTAATATGGTGTATCACATTGGTTGATTTGCGTATATTGAACAATCCTTGCATCCCTGGGATAAATCCCACTTGATCATAGTGTATGATCCTTTTAATGTGTTGTTGGATTCTGTTTGTTAGTATTTTGTTGAGGATTTTTGCATTTATATTAATCAGTGATATTGGTCTGTAATTTTCTTTTTTTGTAATATCTTTGTCTGCTTTTGGTATCAGGGTGATGGTGGTCTCATAGAATGAGTTTGGGAGTGTTCCTTCCTCTGCAATTTTTTGGAAGAGTTTGAGAAGGATGGGTGTTGGGTCTTCTCTAAATGTTTGATAGAATTCACCTGTGAAGCCATCTGGTCCTGGACTTCTGTTTGTTGGAAGATTTTTTTTTTTTTTTAATCATTTATTTATTTATTTATGGCTGTGTTGGGTCTTCGTTTCTGTGCGAGGGCTCTCTCCAGCTGTGGCAAGTGGGGGCCACTCTTCATCGCGGTGCGCGGGCCTCTCACTATCGCGGCCTCTCCCGTTGCAGAGCATAGGCTTCAGACGCGCAGGCTCAGTAATTGTGGCGCACGGGCTTAGTTGCTCCGCGGCATGTGGGATCCTCCCAGACCAGGGCTCGAACCCGTGTCCCCTGCATTGGCAGGCAGACCCTCAACCACTGCGCCACCAGGGAAGCCCTTGTTGGAAGATTTTTAATCACAGTTTCAATTTCATTATTTGTGATTGGTCTGTTCATATTTTCTATTTCTTTCTGGTTCAGTCTTGGAAGGTTATACCTTTCTAAGAATTTGTACGTTTCTTCCAGGTTGTCCATTTTATTGGCATAGAGTTTCCTGTAGTAGTCTCTTATGATGCTTTGTATTTCTGTGGTGTCCATTGTAACTTCTTTTTCATTTCTAACTTTATTGATTTGAGTCCTCTCTCTCTTTTTCTTGATGAGTCTGGCTAATGGTTTGTCAATTTTGTTTATCTTCTCAAAGAACCAGCTTTTAGTTTTATTCATCTCTGCCATTGTTTTCTTTGTTTCTATTTCATTTATTTCTGCTCTGATTTTTATGATTTGTTTCTTTCTACTAAGTTTGGATTTTGTTTGTTTTTCTTTCTCTAGTTCCTTTAGGTGTAAGGTTAGATTGTTTATTTGAGATTTTTCTTGTTTCTTGAGATAGGATTTTATTGCTCTAAACTTCCCTGTTAGAACTGCTTTTGCTGCATCCCATAGGTTTTGGATTGTTGTGTTTCCATTGTCATTTGTCTCTAGGTATTTTGTGATTTCCTCTTTGATTTCTTCAGTGATCTCTTGGTTATTTAGTAATTTATTGTTTAGCCTCCATGTATTTGTGTTTTTTACATTTTTTTCCCTGTAACTGATTTCTAATCTCGTAGCTTTGTGGTCAGAAAAGACGCTTGATATGATTTCAATTTTCTTAAATTTACTGAGGCTTGATTTGTGACCCAAGATGTGATCTGTCCTGGAGAATGTTCTGTGTGCACTTGAGAAGAAAGTGTAATCTACTCTTTTTGGATGGAATGTCCTATAAATATCAATTAAATCTATCTGGTCTGTTGTGTCATTTAAAGCTTCTGTTTCCTTATTAATTTTCTGTTTGGATGATCTGTCCATTGGTGTAAGTGAGTTGTTAAAGTCCCCCACTATTATTGCGTTTCTGTCGATTTCCTCTTCTATATCTGTTAGCAGTTGCCTTATGTATTGAGGTGCTTCTATGTTGGGTGCATATATATTTATAATTGTTATATCTTCTTCTTGGATTGATCCCTTGATCATTATGTAGTGTCCTTCCTTGTCTCTTGTAACAATCTTTATTTTAAGGTTTACTTTATCTGATATGAGTATTGCTACTCCAGCTTTCTTTTGATTTCCATTCGCATGGAATATCTTTTTCCATCCCCTCACTTTCAGTCTGTATGTGTCCCTAGGTCTGAAGTGGGTCTCTTGTAGACAGTATATATATGGGTCTTGTTTTTGTATCCATTCAGCCGGTCTGTGTCTTTTGGTTGGGACATTTAATCCATTTACATTCAAGGTTATTATCGATATGTATGTTCCTATGACCATTTTTTTAAATGTTTTGGTTTTGTTATTGTAGGTCTTTTCCTTCTCTTGTGTTTCCTGTCTAGAGAAGTTCCTTTAGCACCTGTTTTAAAGCTTGTTTGGTGGTGCTGAATTCTCTTAGCTTTTGCTTGTCTGTAAAGGTTTTAATTCCTCCGTTTAATCTGAATGAGATCCTTGCCGGCTAGAGTAATCTTGGTTGTAGGTTTTTCCCTTTCATCACTTTAAATATGTCCTGCAACTCCCTTCTGGCTTTCAGAGTTTATGCTGAAAGATCAGCTGTTAACTTTATGGGGATTCCTTTGTATTTTATTTGTTGTTTTTCCCTTGCTGCTTTTAATACTTTTTCTTTGTATTTAATTTTTGATAGTTTGATTAATATTGTCTTGGCGTGTTTCTCCTTGGATTTATCCCGTATGGGACTCTCTGTGCTTCCTGGACTTGATTGACTATTTCCTTTCCCTTATTAGGGAAGTTTTCAACTATAATCTCTTCAAATATTTTCTCAGTCCCTTTCTTTTTCTCTTCTTCTTCTGGGACCCATATAATTCAAATGTTGGTGCGTTTAATGTTGTCCCAGAGGTCTCTGAGACTGTCCTGAATTGTCTTCTTTTTTCTTTATTCTGCTCTGCAGTAGTTATTTCCACTATTTTATCTTCCAGGTCACTTATCCGTTCTTCTGCCTCAGTTATTCTGCTATTGATTCCTCCTAGAGAATTTTTAATTTCATTTATTGTGTTGTTCATCATTGTTTGTTTGCTCTTTAGTTCTTCTAGGTCCTTGTTAAACATGTCTTGTATCTTCTCCATTCTATTTCCAAGATTTTGGATCATGTTTACTATCATTACTCTGAATTCTTGTCCTGAACTCGACTCTCCCACCTCAGAGGCACAGGTCTGACACCCAGCCGGAGCACCAAGACCCTGTCAGCCTCACGGCCAGATATGTGGGGAGTTTCTTGCCTTTTGGGAAGTCTGAGGTCTTCTGCCAGCATTCAGTAGGTTTTCTGTAGGAGTTGTTCCACATGTAGATGTATTTCTGATGTATTTGTGGGGAGGAAGGTGATCTCCATGTCTTACTCCTCAGCCATCTTGAAGGTCTCCCCTTCAGTTGTTCTTAAATTTAAATATATATGACTGTGTCTTGATAAAAATAGTTGAGAGCGTTTTTCTTTAGGCTGTAATAGTGGTCAAAACACTATTGTCCTTCCTTGCTGACATTCGATTTACATGCCTTACTCTTTCTCAGTCAGTTTTATATCTGACCCTCAAAAATGACAACTATAGGGCTTCCCTGGTGGCGCAGTGGTTGAGAATCTGCCTGCCAATGCAGGGGACACGGGTTCGAGCCCTGGTCTGGGAAGATCCCACATGCCACGGAGCAACTAGGCCTGTGAGCCACAATTACTGAGCCTGCGCGTCTGGAGCCTGTGCTCCGCAACAGGAGAGGCCGCGATAATGGGAGGCCTGCGCACCGCGATGAAGAGTGGCCCCCACTTGCCACAACTAGAGAAAGCCCTCGCACAGAAACGAAGACCCAACACAGCCATAAATAAATAAATAAATAAATAAAATTAAACTTAAAAAAAAAAAATGACAACTATAAAATCATTGAGAGGAAAATGGTAAAGAAAACAGAAAATTCTACTGAACTTCTCATAGTCCATTAGGTATGTATTGAAATTGTGAAGAATCAAACTTGATTTGCCATTTATGAATAATTAAACATGAACACATATAATTATATCGATCTACCTATGTGCATCTGTAATCCATTAGGTGATTTGCAATAATGAAGGAATAGAGATGTCAGTAATCCAAAGTGGAAAGTAATTGAACATGTGTGGGGGGGTATTCTAGAATTTCATTTGAAACAAAATCATTAACTTATATCTTGAAGCAGAGTGCTACTTTGTATTGTTTTACTGAGGTGTAATTAACATTCAATAAAATGCACATATCATAAGTGTCCAGTTCAAGGAGTTCTGCCAATTTTATACACTGTAACTTCTACCAAAAGAGATAGAAAATATTTTTATCACCATAGAAAGTACCCTAATGGCGCTTTCCAGCCATTTCCCTCACCCACCCTCCGAAAGGTCACCACTTTCTTACTCTGTATTTCTGACACCATAGGTTTGTTTTGCTTAGTCTTGCACTTGACATAAATGGAGTCATACAGTAGTATGTGCTTTTTTGTGTCTGCCTCTTTCCTGTAACGTGATGTTTCTGAGATTTATCTGTGTTGTGTGTATCAGTGGTTTGTTCTCTTTTATTGATGAATAGTATTCCATTGTATGAATATACCGCAATTTGTTTATCTCATTTCTTCTTTTTTAAAAAAATTTATTTATTTTATTTATTTATTATTTATTTTTGGCTGCGTTGGGTCTTTGTTGCTGTGTGCGGGCTTTCTCTAGTTGTGGTGAGTGGGGGCTACTCTTCGTTGTGGTGCGCAGCCTTCTCGTTGCGGTGGCTTCTCTTATTGCAGAGCACGGGCTCTAGGCATGCGGGCTTCAGTAGTTGTGCCTCGCTGGCTCTATAGTGCAGGCTCAATAGTCGTGGTGCACAGGTTTAGTTGCTCCGCGGCATGTGGGATCTTCCCGGACCAGGGCTCAAACCCGTGCCCACCACATCGGCAGGTGGATTCTTAACCACTCCGCTCTCAGGGAAACCCTACACAATTTTAAAAAAATATTTATTTGGCCACACCAGGTGTTAGTTGCGGCACACGGGATCTTCGTTGCTGTGTGCAGGATCTTTAGTTGCTGCATGTGAACTGTTAGTTGCTGCATGTGGAATCTAGTTTCCTGCCCAGGTATCATACCAGGCCCCCTGCATTGGGAGCACAGTCTTAGCCTCTGGGCCACCAAGGAAGTCCCCAAATTTTAATTTTTAATGTTGCCAAATTTTAGTGCTGTCAGCCTTTTTTATTTTAGCCATACTAGAGGATGTAAAATGGTACCTCATTATGGTTTTAAGTTGCATTTTCCTGACGATTAAGGACGTAGAATGCGTTATCATGTGCTAATTAGCTAGCCTTTATTTTCTTTTGTGAAGTATCTGTTCAAGTCTTTTGCCTATTTTTTTCATTGGGTGGTTCATCTTTTTATTGTTGTTTGCAGGAGTTCTTTATATATTCTGAGTACAGGTCTTTTGTCTGGTACGTGTGTTGGAGATTTTTTTTAACCTAGGCTTTGGCTTTTCTATTTATTTTCTTCATGATGTGATGAGCAGAAATTTTTTATGGAGTCATTTTATTAACTTTTAATTTTATGGTTAGTGTTTTTTATGCCAATCCCCAGGGTTGCAAAGCTTTCTTTATAAAAAGCTTTTCTTCTTTAAAGCTTTCTTTTTCTAGGTTTTACATTTTAGATCTTTGTTCCATCTCAGATTAATTTTTGTGTTATGATGGGAGGTAGGGGTTTAGGTTTATTTTCCTTTCATACAGATATCCAGTTGTTCCAGCAACATAGGTTAAAAAAATCTTTGCCATTAGATTGACTTGGCAACTTAATTGAAAAGAAGCTGAGCTACTTTGTAATTTAGTTTTGTTTATATTGTCAGTTTCTTAAGAAGGCTCCTGGATCTTTAAAACAAACAAAGCAACAACTTTTATGCACCTCTTCCATACTGCAGCTAGACTGACATTGATCCAGGGCTAGTTACCATGTATTTCCTGATGGAGGTGCTAATAATGAATTTGAATTTTATTTTATTTATTTATTTTTTGGCCACACCACGGGGCATGCGGGATGTTAGTTGCCGATCCCCGCGCCCCCTGCAGTGGAAGCGCAGAGTCTTAACCACTGGACCTCCAGGGAAGTCCCTAAGTTTTAATTTTAAATGGCTTTTCTGTGGGTTGAGTTGATGGAGCCGATCTCATTTCAGTAGAAGTTGCACCCTGAGCAAGCTATAGAGAGCTTAATATTTTCCTGTTTATTGACTTGGTCAAAATAGATGTAAATATATATATATATATAAAACCCATGCATTTTAGTTTTCATCTTTCTACTACACTACTCCAGTCCAATCCTTTTTGACGCAGTTCCTGAATTTGTCTTGGAACAGTTTCTAAGGAGACAGGTTGGTTCTTTTTTCTTCCAGATTTTATTGACTGATAACACAATACAATGATAACATTTTTAAAAGAATGTCACCTTAACCATATTACTCTAATGTAACTGTTTCATTTTTCCGCATTTCCTTCCAGGCTTTGTTCATCCACATACATATTTTTGTATGGTTGAAATCATAGTGTACATGTCCTTTTCTGTGGTAACCAGTGGACATTGTGTTCTGTATGTGAGTCACCCTTGTTAGTAAAGATAAATAAAGCTGGAGATGGAGATAAGACCACTAGGGGACTTAGCAGTGGGAAATCTTGAATCCACAGCTTAATTAAAATTGAAGTAGAACAAAGTTAAGATTTTCAAAGACAAGGTTACCCTTCCATGGAAATGCAGGACAACTTTGGTTTCCTTATTCTCTCTCTCTCTCTTTTTAATGTATAACAGCTTTATTGAAATATAATTCACGTATACAATTCACCCATTTAAAGCGTACAAGACAATGGATTTCAGTATATTCACAGAGTTGTGCAACCATCACCACAGTTCATTTTAGAACATTTTCATCACACCAAAAAGAAACCCCTGGGACTTCCGTGGCAGTCCAGTGGTTAAGACTCCAAGCTCCCAATGTAGGGGGCGTGGGTTTGATCCCTGGTCGGGGAACTAAGATCCCACATGCCGCATGGCATGGCCAAATAAATAAATATCAATAAATTAAAAGAAAAGAACCCCCTTGACCATTAGTAGTCACTACCTACTTCCTCCCAACATCCCTAGCCATAGGCAACCATTCTGCTTTTTGTCTCTATGAATTTGCCTGTTCTGGACATTTCATATAAATGGAATCATACAATATATAGTCTTTTGTGACGGGCCTCTTTCACCATTATACTCTTAATAGTTTGCTTTGAGAATCGTATTACAAGGTAGGTTCCTCCACAGATGTGCACACTTTTTGACCTGTAGAGAGATACACTCCCTTGGGTACATATGCTCAAACACTTATACCTACTCACTAAGGGAGGAACACAAACACACCAAGACGAACTTACAAACTAAGGTAATTGATACATGGAGATAACCCTTTACAAATAAACAGTTTCATATTTGGGCATATCTAAGCACTAATATCACCACACATATGCACATGTGAACACAACTCCTGAAGCATATGTGAGAAAATGGGTGAGAATATGATAAACTGGGAGGAAAAGAGGCCTGAGTGGACAAGAGTGAATGAGAGTGTGATGGCAAGTTGTGTTTATTTCAAAGTGTATTCTCCTGGTGTTTAAAACACTTTCTAGAGCTTTTCATCTTTTAAACCAGTAGCAATTGTCTGATATGTTTGTATTATTTAATGTATATATAGACTTGTAGGAAAGATTGTTGTAATTAGCTTATTATATAGCAGTCCTTTTGAGCAGGATGTTATTAATTGTAAAGTAGGAGATTTGCACATGGAAAAGTATAACCAACAAAATATTTTAGTTCCCTGGGTGTGGTGTTGTCATTTTAATGAGGAGTTGTTAAGGAATATTTCCTTGATATGCATACCAGTGAAAAGAGGATACACTGTAATGTATACAAACGTATACATTATAAGTCTGACTTCTTCAGGCAGCCCTTACCCTGGAGTAAGCATGGCAAGATTTGATATAACCCCAGGATTTATTTTTGTTTATGGTGGGCGATTATTAACCCAAGTTAGTATTCTTAAAGAACTGTTCCTTTTTTTTCTTTTTTTTTTCTTTCTTTTGTCTTTAATGGCCACTGGGATGCTTGCTTGGCTTGAGGGTGGGATTAGGGGGTGGGGTGGGTTGGGAAGGGGTGGTGAGGTGGGGAAGAAAGTTTAATTTGATTGGGAAATATCAATAAATGATTATTGAAAAGTCAAGCCCCCCCCCTTTTTTCCCACTCATTTGTCCCAAAGATCTACAGTTTCTTAGAGAAAATCAGAGAACCATACACAGAAATGGACCTCGACAGATTTGCACATTTTTATCTCTGCAAAGCCTTCTGTCAGCTATCAGCACACCCTGTACACCTGCTTTTTCTTTGCCTCTTTTCTGGAGCCCCATTACTCCTCCTCATCAAATGATCTCACTTCGTACTCTCCTAAGATATCAGATGACATTGCAAGTGAACTGCTGGATATAGTTTGCTCCCCACCAGAGGACAGCCCTTGTCACTGCATTCAGCTTCTTAGTTAGCCTTCCCATCTGCCATATCCTCTTTTCTCTCTTCTCCCACTGCCAGATAGGAATTCTGGCTTATAACTCCTTTTGAATGGGATACCGGGGGAGCCTCTTCAAAGAAATGTTCAAACTGGTCCCTGAAAGATGTGAAAGGATTTGAACATGAAAAAAGGTAGAAAAGGATATTTCAGGTGTAACGAACAGTGTAGTCTGAGGGCTGGAGGCAGAAGACCAGGGAACTGTATTTACTTCTTTGGCTATGATACAGGGTGTGTGAAGGTCGTGCCTTCCCCTTTACGTGACTTTCCTTCCTCTCTTTTCCCTGGCTCCCTTCCCATCCTCCTTCCACCCCTTTTTAGCATGTACTTTGATGTCTTTGCTTAGATATTGCTCCTCCCCACTTCTATCTGGCTAACTCTATCCTTCCCTGACCACCCATAGTGATCTCTGAACTTCTGTATCACTAATTGTCAGTACCATTCTTTTGTCAGTTAAATATGTATTGCCTTGATTTAAAAAGGAAAAAAAAAAGCTTTATGTGCATGTCTCATTTTCCCAAATAGAGTTTATTAATCAAGGTTCTTAGGTCTCAGGGAACACCACCCACTCAAGCTAGGCTACTAGAAGATATGGCAGCAGGGCTGGGAGTTGTAGTGGGTTTTTACCCTGTTAAGGCAGCTGTGCTCCTTGAAATGAACTACAGCTGGAACCCAGAGCAGGCACTTGGAAAGTCCCTGTCCTTTCTCCCTCTGACTGCAGTTTTGCATGGACTGTCTTCGGTTTCTTTCTGTGCCTCTTCTTCATTCCAGAACAGTAATTTGGATTTTTTTAAATACTGTGCATAACACTATTATCTATCTTGATTACTGAGTTTCTTGGCGTCCTCTTAAATCTTGCACCTGAGGCAAATGCCCCAGTCCTGCTCCATTCTTTCCTTTATAGACTGGCTTTCTCTACTCTCTTGCTTTCTTTCTCTCTTCTGCCTTCACCTTAGCTTCAGCTTAAATGTGACTTTGGCTTGCTGTGATGCTGCCTTCAGACTAGACTGGATGATATATGATCTTTCGACTTAGATCAAATCCAGTTCTCCAGGAATTTGGAAAGCTGAGAAACAAAACCTATCTTGCTTGGGCTAGGGGTACTGCCTGTACCGAATATCTGTGAGGGAGGGGCATTGTTATGGTTGTGTACTTCACAGGGCCTGGGGTAAGGGTCCCAGAGAAGGGGGTTTAGGGTTGGTCATCCCCAAACATGCTTACCAGAGGTCAGAGGGAAGTGACCATGTCATTGTTTTTGTATCTGCACTGCATCTGGCAGATTAACAGCTAAAAAGTGGGTGTGCCTCTTTAGTATTTGTTTATTGCTATGACTCCCTGACCATTTGACCATTAGGATTACCTTTTGGGCATAACAGGCTAATCAGAGAAATATTTTTTAAATAAATTTATTTATTTATTTATTTATTTAGGCTGCATTGGGTCTTTGTTGCTGCATGTGGGCTTCCTCTAGTTGCGGCGAGCAGGGGCTACTCTTCGTTGTGGTGCATGGGCTTCTTGTTGCGGTGGCTTCTCTTGTTGCGGAGCCCAGGCTCTAGGCATGCGGGCTTCAATACCTGTGGTGCGCGGGCTCAGTAGTTGTGGCGCACGGGCTTAGTCGCTCTGCAGCATATGGGATCTTCCCGGACCAGGGATCGAACCCTTGTCCCCTGCATTGGCAGGCAGATTCTTAACCACTGGGCCACCAGGGAAGTCCCAGAGATATTTTTAATATTAAAAATATTACCAAAATTTGTTTTATCATCATTTGAAAGATTTCCAATTTTAGAGCAAATTAACTATTTTTTAAACATTTTTGAAATTTATTTTCTAGTTCAGAAAGAATAGAGGAGTAGAACATTGATAATCAATTAAATAAAAAGTGATAATAAGTCTTTACAGACTCTACCCGCCAGTCCTATTAGGATATGGTAAAATCAGGTACTCCCATCATTGATCTCAGATATTATCGAGTCCCACCCCCTTATTATTTTGTTATATACTTAGTATCTGCTATGTTGCAGGCACTATGTTGGGCTGATAATATAAAAATAAGTGCCTGGGGACTTCCCTCGTGGCACAACAAAATGGATAAGACTCCACGCTCCCAATGCAGGGGCCCTGGGTTTGATCCCTGGTCAGGGAGCTAGATCCCACATGCATGCCGCAACTAAGAGTTCGCATGCCACAACTAAGAAGCCTGTGAGCTGCAACTAAGGAGTCCGCCTGCCTCAACTAAGACCTGGTGCAACCAAATAAATAAATAAATAAATACTAAAAAAATAAAATAAAAAAATAAGTGCCTGTCCTTAAAGGGCTCACGGCCTATGAAGAAGATATGTATTAAGCAACTGATTATGATGAGGTAAATGTTGGTAGAAGTGTAGGCAAAGTGGTGACTTAACACCTCTCTTCTGTTGCTTTCTTTGTACATTCGTCGTCTCATTTTTTTATATTCCCTTTTTTAGTCTTCATTGCTCTCGCCCAATCTTTGCAATTAATTGTCTGGATTATATGGATCTCAGTATGGTAATATCTCATTTACCTAGTATGAAATAATGAAGTATTCCTTAAAAATGAATTTTGAAGATAATGACTTTATTGGCTAAAATTTATTGAACCTTTGCTCTGTGTCAAAAACTGTTCTAATTGATTTATATGTATTCATTTAATGAATTAATGTATCAGCCCCATGAGATAGGTACTATTATTATTCTCATTTTAAAAACAGAGAGACAAAATGTAGTTTACTACCTTGCCTAAGATTACAAAGTGAAATATCTGTAAGAAGATTGAGACCTTTTTTAAAAATCTATTTTAAATGTCATTTTTGGTAAAATGCATTATAAAGCTTTTCCTGGTCTTCTTAAATGAAGTTCTTCAAACTTAATTTAAACAAGATGATTTGGAGGATATAGAATTTTGAATTCATTGCGTGCATCAGGTATTATTCTGTGCTACTGAATTGCCTTCTGAGGTTGTTGCAGTTTATGGACTCTTGGTAATTACATTAAATTGTCCCACACTTAGTGCTTTAGTTACTTTATAGTTTTTCCTTTGCTTTTGCCTCCAGCTGCGGCTTTTTAATTGCCAATTACTGTCATGTTAGTAACTTGCTTCTGTTAATGTGTGGTGTGTAGTAACATAAAAGTAAAAGCATGGTAGAAAGTATTTTATAGAGGCAGTATGATATAGTATAAAAAGCATGGATTTTAGGGTCAGGTTCAAATCTCACATCTACTGTTGAGAAAGAAGTTATATATCCTTGGGCAGGCTCTTTATTCTGAGCCTTAGTTTCATCATTTATGAAATGGGGATAGCAGTATTTTGCAGTTATTATGAGGAGATGTATTTGGTAAAGTAAATACCTGGCAAATAATAGGTATGCAAGTAAAAATTGATCCCTTTATTTTTCTCTTCATTATGCTGGAATATGGCATATGGCCTCTTTGTTATTCTGCGAAGCTCAGGTAAATGAAAGAAACTTGTTTGTAAGATGTAAGAAAGATGTAGACAGTTTTATTCTGTCACTTAAAAATATTAGTTTACAGTTGGTGTCATAAGTGTTAATTTGAGCATTACCCTAAACTTCTGTTTTGGGTCCTTGTACTAAGCTCTCAGTAACCTCCTCTCCTTCTCTGCATTAAATTAAGTTGCCTTTACTTCTTTCTGGGTGGCTTTCTTGATTTTCCTTTTTTGCTATTAAAGGAAAAATGTCCCTCAGCCCTGTTCAAAAGAACCTATGCCAAGGCAGACCTTATGACACTGGGGGCAATAAACCAAGCTTCTTGGCCAATAACAGTGACTTCTGAGACTTCCTTTCTTTCATCAGTTCTGCTTTTTTCAGCTATCTCCAGCTTAAATATGAATTTATTTTTCTTTTTAGCCCCACCCCCTTCCATTTCTCCCTTCTCAGTAACTATCCACATTAGCTGTATGGTTATTATTTCACTAGTTTTATACGGTTTGGTTTTTATTATGTGTGTGTATGTATTTCTCAAAGGCTATATTTTGGTAATTTTTATTATTTATAGGGAACTCTCCTATCTTAATATGATAAAAAATTTTGCACCAGAGGTTTTGCCTTCTGTCTTGAAGTTCCAGTAAAAACCTGTGATACCCTCTCCTTACTGGACTGTCAGATGCTTCACCACATGCAAGTACTCCAGCTCAAGTCACCAAAAAAAGTTTTTAAACAATTTTACTGAGGCATAATTTACATATCATAAAATTCATCCTTTTTAAGTGTACAATTCAATAATAGCAAATAACTTTTTCCTATCAAAAACTCTTCAGTGCTGTCTTTAGTCTATAAGAGGATAGTCATCTTTTTGTTCCCAAGATCATTTATGGTGGGTTGTGTGGTCTTGCTCCTGGCTGCCATGTGGTTACATACACGTACCCCATCTGTTGGTTATCGCTTCTGTTGTTCACTCTGGGTATCATAGTACTTCATTAACAGTGAGGTTCTCTATAGTTGGGACACTGAGTCAAAGTGGTGGGACACTACCATTTTGTTGAAGAATGGCTCCTTTTTGGCATTAACTGAGGGAACTCATTCTCTCATCTTAGGTATTCTCCATCTGATGAGATTTATACCCTAACTTCAGGGCCTTCCAAATCTCTCTGATTGGTTCTGTATTCCCCACTTCTCCCTTGAGACATCAAGACACATTATGTAAATTTAGGCATGTGCCTCTCCAAACATAACTGCTTCTCCATGTTACTCTGAAAATTAATTCAATAATTGCTATAGCAAACTTGGTATGTCCCTAGTCCCCTGACATTGATTAGGGTAAAATGAGTGGTATCCCTAAAAGTCTCAAGTGTGCTATTTCTCCAAAGGTGTATATGAAATACTTCACCGTGTAGGAGTGAGGCATGGTCCATTGGGGGGCATGCATTCATAGCAGGCGGGGCACCAGACACCTGAATCAATGGCAAGTATTGGGGCTAAATGGTGTGGTGCATCCTGAGTGTTGTTGACCTTCAGAGTGGAAAAGAGGCCAAGTAGGGTTGGAGGAGCTAAGAAAGGCTTTGGAGAAGATGGACTTGAGCTAGTCTTTGAAGGGTATGCAAGTTTGGATAGGATGGAGAAGTGAAATTTGGGGTTGGGGTAGGGAGGATTGTTGAAGAGAAGTGCAGACCATATTGGGAAACAAATGAGGCAAAAAGGTAAAAGTGAACTTAGGGTATTTGTGAGACCCTGAGGAAACCAGCCTGATTAGAGCTGAGGATTCCTAGTAATTCTTAGTGAAAGTAGGAAAGTGGAGTTTTATCAAAATCACCAGAGAAACTGTCAAAATACAAGCACCTAACAAATGAAAAAAATTCTTAGCAAAGGAATGAAATGTAAAAGCAGTGTTTCAGGAAGCATAGTCAGGTGACTGTGATCAAGATCATTAGAGCAGGAAGGCAAGAGTTTAGCCAGGCAAGGAGTTTGCTTGCCCCTAGGAGGAAGGGCTTGGTAAAGCATTGTTTTTTACTTCCTTTCTTTATGAGACTCCAGAAATTTCCCTAGGTACTGGAACTGTTCCTGGGAAGGGGCAGGGTCCAGAAACAGAAGGCTTTGAAGGCCTGCACAGAACTTCAGAAAAGTTATTTCTCTTGATGTTTCCTTCAGGAAAAGGAATAAAACACCCCAAAACTGGCCCCATCCCAGTTTCAGAGTCTCAATTATATAGGGCCTTTGGGCCCAAGCTGTGGAGCTTTGGAGAATATATAATTATATATCTCTTTAAATGATTCTTACTATTGGTCTCATAGATTGTTAGTTTTTTTTCCCCTTAATTAATGTTCTGAAATTCTTTTAATAGGACTCTCTAATGGCTGATGCTTTTTGTTGTTTTGCTTTTCCACCAAAGCACTTTTTGCTGTTACCTGGGGGTGGCATGCATAAAGTCAGAGGCAATATTTGTTACTGTTTTTTCGTACACAGCAACAAAATGCAACAAATGATTGAGTTATTATTTAAATTAAAAATAAAATAAATGCACATGATACAAAACTCAAAAGTGACCACTGGATATCTGGTGAACACTCTCCCTGTATCTTTAGCTCTCTGGTTTGTCTCTGGTTCTTGTGGATCTTTTCAGAGTTATTTCCAAGGCACTTATTTTTAAAAGTTGAGTGATCTTAGACTTTTAGATTTGGAAGGACCATAGGGGTCATTTGTCAACCGTTAGTGTTTCTTGTGGTACAGAGAAAAGTGGGCCAGATTTGAGGAATGGACATGGATGAATTAATGGGGTTGAGTGACTCCTCTAAAATTTCTTAGAATATCACCATCTGAAACTAAAGCCTTTATGAAGCCTGTTTCCCAAAGGCCTCTTTCCTAAATTCCAAATCTATTTTCCCAATCTGTTTTCCTTGTTCTGAAGTCTTTTTCCTAATATCTTCCAGTACTGTCCTACTCTTGATTGTCTTGGATTTAATATTTAATTAAAATAGAGACAGTAGTTAGATACTTTTAAATTTATTTTAAAAAAAGAAAATGAAATAAAGAACAAGACAGAAGTGCATGTGCTGCTTTATACTTCAGTAGTTTTACTGTATTACTAAAATTTACATTTAATTTTGTGATTAAAATTCTTTTGCATTCATTCTTATGATTTATGATATATTGGGAATTCATGTTTTCATAGAAACAGTTCTAATTTTATTATGGGAAAATAGAAAATGATCTGTAGAAATTTGCTTTATTTGGCAACTTTCAAGAAAGCATTTATTAATATGGTCATTCCACTTTAACTTCTTTTTCTCTAGTACGTAACAACATAGGCCCATGTTTGACTTCATTATTTACTTTTTTTCGTTGTTTGATCTGTTCTGGTTTTTCAAGTCACTTTCCTAAAGTATTTCACTTTACTGTTTTTGTGCTTACCTAGCATGATTCAGCTCTGGTATCTTTCCTTTCTACTTATACATTGTTCATGTTGGCAAGTTTGAGTTAGTGTTTCCTTAAGATCATAGACATTAGAGCTACAAGAGACCTGAGGACATTGAGCCTGGGAATAAAGTGAATAGGCTTCATCCCTTTGCCACTTCTCATCTGTTGACAGTGGCTGCCTAAAGACTGAGGCAGAATTTACCCTGACTGGGGAAAAGGCTGTTTGATTTCCCGTGTCTGGACCTGGAGAAGTCTCCTGTCAGAACTAGGACATATCTTGGTTATTCCTCATCTAGCCCAGAAAACTGAGAAGTGAAGTAACTTGCTCAAAGTCACAGAGCCCTTAAGTCCATGGATCTAGTGACCCCCAATGCTAGGAGCTAAGTGCTAGGCCTTTTTCTCCCTAAGAATTCTGGATTTCTTTCTGGATTTTTTGGTTTGTTTTTGTTTTTCCTACTCGAGTGATAATTGAATTCTATTAAGTACATCAACTTGTCACAGTTTGTTGTATCTTCAGGAAAGACTCAGAAGTATTCATCGGGCAGTTTAAAAATAAGCTTTTCCTTATTCTAGGAAAGAAAGGGGGCTTGAGTTACATAGTCTAGCTAAAACTGAGAACTTTCTTTTCACTTATTTTTTTTTAATATAAATTTATTTATTTATTTGTTTGTTTTTGGCTGCATTGGGTCCTCGTTGCTGCGCACAGGCCCTCTCCAGTTGCGGCGAGCGGGAGCTACTCTTCGCTGCGGTGGGCGGGCTTCTCATTGTGGTGACCTCTCTTGTTGCAGAGCATGGGCTCTAGGCACACGGGCTTCAGTAGTTGTGGCACACGGGCTCAGTAGTTGTGGCTCGTGGGTTCCAGAGCGCAGGCTTAGCAGTTGTGGCACATGGGCCCAGTTGCTCCACAGCATGTGGGATCCTCCCAGACCAGGGCTCGAACCCACATCCCCGGCATTGGCAGGCAGACTCCCAACCACTGCGCTTTCATGGAAGCCCCAGCAGGCAGATTCTTAACCAGTGTGCCACCAGGGAAGTCCTCACTTATTTTATTTTATTTTTTTCTTTGGCTGCGTTGGGTCCTTGTTGCTGCGTGCAGGCTTTCTCTAGTTGGAGTCGGGGGGGGGGCTACTCTTCGTTGCGGTGCACGGGCTTCTCTTGCGGTGGCTTCTCTTGTTGCAGAGCATGGGCTCTAGGCGTGTGGGCTTCAGTAGTTGTGGAACGAGGGCTCAGTAGTTGTGGCTTATGGGCTTAGTTGCTCCGCGGCATGTGGGATCTTCCCGGACCAGGGCTCAAACCCGTGTCCCCTGCATTGGTAGGCGGATTCTTAACCACTGCGCCACCAGGGAAGTCCCCTCACTTATTTTTAAGACTGAAAGTTTTCCCATTAAACTTTTAAAACTTATCCTCATTACTATCCATCCAGACCCACCCTCCCAAAAAGGGAGGAAAAGTAGAATTTTATTAGAAAGAGTGAATTTTATTAGAGTGAGATTGTTGGTTCAAAACAAAATCTGGTCTAGAAGGATTAAAACACTAGCAGAGTGAGACAGGGTAGGGAGGTCCTTTAATAACATTTTACTTTCTACATTTATCAACTGTACTATTTGACATTTTGGCCAAGATCATGCATTATTTTGAAATTACGAATACAGGTAACACAATACACGATACAAATAACAATAGTAGCTATATTCTGTGTATATGTTAGTATTTATTTTATGATCGTTGATTTGGGAAAACTTCATATTAAAAAATATATATTTTCTCTGACATCTTCTACATCTTATGGGCTTATTTTGGTGGTTTAGAATAGTTCTGGTAATTCCTTAGAGCACTTTCTCCCATGTATTACCAAAACCTTAACTTTTTTAAGTCTCTAGAATGCTGGGACAGCTTTCACACAAAATATTTTGATGCCTTATTAACTGTTAACCAGCAGGTCTGCAAGTATTGCCAACAACAGTTATGTACATGTTCATCACGTTTTGTTGAGAATAGTTGATTTCTCCCAGGATAGTTTCCTCATTTGGAGGTATATTTTTCTATATAAACACATTTTCAGTTGAACAGTGATGTACTTCTTAATCCTTTTTTGTGGCAC
The DNA here is from genome assembly GCF_028023285.1 of Balaenoptera ricei. Classification (NCBI taxonomy): domain Eukaryota; kingdom Metazoa; phylum Chordata; class Mammalia; order Artiodactyla; family Balaenopteridae; genus Balaenoptera; species Balaenoptera ricei. Next base: position 83,973,880 of record NC_082640.1, on the reverse strand, counting down.
AATTATTGATACACAACGTTGCTAGAGGGTAGGGTTCTGCATACCCGTGGATGTAACAAGGGAGTGGAGAAGAGAAGAGACATGCCAGTGAAGGGTTCTTTTCAGTGTGTCACCTGGGCTGTACTCTTATGATGGAAGGTGGCAAGAGAAGGTGTGAGAGAGAATCAGATTTACTTTCACTATATGCCCCGCTTTGCTGGTCACCAGTTTTACATATTGAGAGAGCACAACAGTGTATCCAAAGAAAACTTTAAAGTGTTGAGATTGAATCTGCATTTAACATTACATCTACAGTTGAATATTACAGTCTCTGTGCCCTATTTTTGCCATGTCTTTGATTCTTATAATCTTTTAAATTCCAGTTTGAGAAACACTTATAAAGTGGGCAGAGAGAACAACAATCTGTTTATGCAATTTTCTGAAATTCTTTTCCTCTCCTTCCCGTGGTCCCTTTCCTCTCCCTATGTCCTACCCCGCTCCAGTCCAATGTCTCCCTTCCCCAGGGCAGCACATTAAATGTAATAGGCACTTAATAAATATATACAAATACATATTGATTTGAAGATGGGGAAATTGGTAAGGTTGAAAAGAGTTTTTCAGAATGAAGGAAAAAACCTGGTCTGAAGCCCAGGAAATTCAGAAGGGTGAAACTGAGGAAAGATGTTGCCGTTCACCTTTTGTTCACTGCATAAAACTCAACTTGATCTCAGCATGATTTCTTTAAGATCTAGCCTAGTTTATTTTAGGATTTTGTATATAGTTTTACTAACTCAGTGTATTAAGAAAATTCTTGCAAGAGGAAGAATGAGTCATAGCGATACTTCCCTTGGTAGAGAAAGAGAAAGAAAACCCTCAGTCTCTCCGTTATATACTTGGAATGGATTCAGCATTTTGATTGATGGCTGAGCACTGATAAGTTTTTCCTGCAAGCCACCTCATGTCATATTTGATTTTGTCCACAGTATAACTGGTAGAAGAATCTTTTAGGTTAACCAGCAGAGATAAGAGCTCTGTAACCTGATTATCCTGGGAGACTTGTTTATGATGTCATTCCTATTTTAAGATTTTTTTGAGTTTGCAATAACTTTTAGAAAAGCTTGAGCATTTCCTCCTCTGCCCAATCTATTAAACAAACAAACCAAAAAGAAGACTGGAAAACCTTTGGTACTGAGAAACGGGTATGTTAAGGGTGTGGCTGGTGTGGCATTCATCCCAGCCCAGAGTGGGTTCCTCTCTGACCTTGCCTTGTACCTCTGTTGCTGCAACTCCACAAAGAATAAATAGAGAGGAGGTGGGCTACGACTGGGAGCTGGTTTGGCTGCTTTGAGCCAGAAAAGGAAATGGGGGTACTCACATGGGAGCCACAGAGTCTCTCGGTAGAGTCTTGTTGAAAGATTGTTTTTGAAGTGCTATGAGTAAGCTATGAAGTATTTCTCCTAATAGTCACAGAAATGACCTGGCTGCTTTCTACTTTAAGGTTGCCCTCAGTAACCTGCTTCCAATTAAATCTCTTCTCTGTTCTGGCCCTAACAAGTTTTTCCGGACTGCCCTCAGACTTCAGACTTTATTTTCTTTCCTTGTGCTTTTGGGATCTACAGATCTCATTTTAAAAAAATCGAGACGGCATCAGTTGCAGTGACAGGAAAGACGGGGCTGCTTAGCTAATCTCATACTTAGTGAAGGTTGGTAAGTTTCCATGGAACTTTTACACAGAATAATCAACCACCAGTTTCTCAAACTTCTGTGTGCTGAGCACCTACCTCACTCAGATGTGCCCACATCTGGGTCAACCATAGCATCCTAAGAACTCAGCAAAAATCATTACTTAACGCACTGCCTTTTACACTTCATTGTATAGAAGAGGCAGTGAACAGAACAGAAGGACAGATTTAGCATCCAACTCATTTCCTTTAAAAATGCCTTATTTACTACAAAAGTTAATATACGTAATATACAACTAAAATAAAATGGTTTTTATTTTTTAGAAGGTAAATACTGTGTGCGTAGTGCTTTGGACGCAGTGAGCACCAAGTACATATTTTGGTTATAATTAGTGTTATCTAGAATCATAAGCTCATAAAAAGGAAATGACCTTATGAGACTCTTAAACTCCCTTGCAGTTGAGTAATCTGCTGCACAATATCCCAGACAGATATTCATACTCAGCCTGTGCTTTAGCAATGCCAGGAATAAATAGATGACTTTCTTTACTCCAGCCTTCTCCATCAAAGAGAATGTTCCTCAGACCAGCAGAGATGAAACTAAAGGCTGACATTAAATGGGACAGCATTTAGATGCTTTAAATGTTAAAATCTCCAGGTAGAGATAACTTATTTTATAAGTATTTTTTGCGTGTTTATTTTATTATTATATTTTATTTTTTGGGGCTGCAACATAATGCATGTGAGATTCATTCATGTTTTTGCACATAATCATAGTTGCTCTTTAATGTAGTATTGTCTTTTATAACTGTACCACAGTTCATTTCTGTATTCTCCTGATAATGGGCATTTGGCTCATTTTCTATCAGTTTGGAGATATTATGAGTAAAGCTGCAGTGAGCATTTTTGTACATCTTATTTTATTAACACAAACACTATTTCTCTTGGGTAGATAGCTAGGAGTGAAATTGCTACACCATTGTGGTATGAGTGTGTTTAGTTTTAGTAGATACTACCAAATACTTTTCCAAAGTGGTTGAATCAATTTGTACTCCATTAGCAAATTATGAGTATCAGTTGCTCCACATCCTTATCTACACTTGGTATTGTCATTCTTTTTCATTTTAGCCATGCTGGTAGGTATATGTATTTTTATTTTTAAAAAGACAAGTTATGAAGAAAAAAAGAGCCAGGCCATCTCAGCAATTTAATATGAGAAACTTAAAAATACAGAGTTAGGCAGCTCAGTCGAGTGTTAACTTTCCTATTCTTAGCTTAATTTATTTACTTCTTAATCAATAAGCCTCGATTTAGTTCTTAAACAACTTCTTAAGTTAGATCTGATCTAGGAAGAAACATCATAAACAAAGTTACTGTCATATAAAGGTAAGAGGTTAGTGTTTCAATAATCTTGAATGACTCCAGGTTAACTTAAGTGACTTTAATAAGTTTACACTTAGCCTTGAAATTAGATATATCTGCTGTTTTTTAGTACTTGGCATGGGCCATGATCTATTCTCTGTTGAGGATGTAGTAGTGAACAAAAGAGAGTCTCTGATTGAATATAGTTTAGATTTTAGTGACAAGATATAGATAATGAATCAATAAATATATAGCATGTCAGATAATAATGTAGAGGGAAATACAGGGTAAGAAAATAGAGATTGCCTAGTGCAGTAGTGGAGGGGCCTGTGGGAGTTGATATTTTATATATAGTGGACAGGGAAGTCCTCTCTAAGCAATTGATATTTAAGCAGAGATCTTAAAGAAGTGAGGGAACAGGTCATTTAGCTGTTTCAGGGAAGAGTTTTCCAGGTAGAAGGAACATCAAGCGCAAAAGCCCTCAGGCAGGAGTATGCCTGGTTTGTTGGAGGAAGAGCAAGAAGATCAGTGTTGCTGAAGTGCTGTGAGCAAAGTGGAGAATGGTTGGAGATGAGTTGAGGCTTAGTGGGGTGGGGGGATTGTGTACGGCCTTGTGGACCACTGTAAAGCCATTTGGCTTTTATTCTGATTGAGATGAGATGCCATTAGAAGATTGTGAGTAGCAGAAGTAATGGAATCTGGCCAGTTCACACAAGAACCTGTACACAAATAGAAACTTTATTTGTAGTAGTCAAGAACTGTCTTTCAACATCTGAATGGTTAACCTGCAGAAAATACATACCATGGAATACAATTTTAAAAGTGAACTATCGATACACAGCAACTTGGACGAATCTTTAGGAATTTATGCTTAATGATCCCTAAGGTTACATATTGTATGATCCTATGTATATAGCATTTTTTAAATGACTTAATTTTAGAAATGGAGGGCAGATAAGTTGTTTGCCAGGGGTTAGAGAAGGAGATGAGTGTGGTTATAAAAGGACAATATGGGGAATCTTTGTGGTGTTGAAACTGTTCAGTATCTCCACTGTAGTGGTGGATACACAAACCTAAAAGGTGATAAAATTGTATGGAACATACTATACACACATATACACAAATATGCGTACAAGTAAAACTGGAGAAATCAGAAAAAGATCAGTGGACTATATCAATGTCAATATGCTCATTGTGATGTACTATATAGTTTTGCAAAATGTTGCCATCAGGGGGAACTGGACAACGTGTTCAAGGGATCCCTCTGTGTTGTTTCTTACAACTGCGTATGAATCTATAACTATCTCAACAAGAACTTCTTAAAAAGAATAAGATAGCTCTGGTACCTTTGCAGAAAATAGACTATAGACTATATGGGCATTAGAGTGGGAGGAGGAGCCCCAGTTAGGAGGAGATTGCAGTGGTCCAGGAAAGAGATGTTGATGACTTGGACCAGAGTGGAAGCAGTGGAGATGGTAAGTCCATGATGTTTTAAAGATAGAGCCAAATGTTTGATGGATCAGATGCGGAGTCTGAGAGAAGTCAAAGTTAACTCCAAAATTTGTGGACTGAGCAACTAAAAGAATGGAGTTGCTGTTTATTAAATGATAAAAACATGGCAAGAGCAGGTCTGGGGGAGAAAATTAAGAGTCTGCTTTGTACATTCACATTTGAGATACCTGTTAGCCATCCAAGTAGAGTTGTTACATAGGTAGTTATTTTTAAGTCTGGAGTTGGGGAGAGAGGTCCAAATTGGAGATATAAATCCAAGAGTTGTCAATGTATGAAATCACCTAGGGAGTGAATATAGAAAGAGAAGCTGTCCAAAGAACTTAAGTCCTGGGGGCACTCCCACATTTAAAGGTAGGAAAGATGAGGAGGAACTAGCAAAGGAGAATGAGGTGGGAGAGTCAGAGAGATAAAGGGAGACCAAGAGAAAATAATGTCCCCACGGCCAAGTGAGAAAAGTGTTTTAGGATAAAGGAGTGATCTGTTGTCAGATGCTGCTTCTCATAGGTGTCGTAAGATGAGGGCTAAGAATTGACAGCTGGCTCTGTATCTTGATTATGGTGGTGGTTGTACAACTCTACATTTACTCTGCATTTATCAAAGCTCACAGAACTGTACATCAGAATGATGTACAGTTCTATATGTAATTTATAAAATGTAATAATATACTGTATGTAATTAATAAAATATTTTAAAATTAAAAAAAAAAGAATTGACAGCTGGATTTGGCACCATGCAGGCAATTGCTGACAAGGTCAGTTTGGGTGGAGTAAGTGCTGGGAACAAAAGCCAAACTGGAGAAGGTATAAGAGAATAAGAGGAAGGGAACTTGGGGTACCAAAAACAGTTCTTTCAAGGAATTCTGCTCTAAAGAGGAGCCAAGAAATTGTTGGGAGGGGGATGCGAAGTGTCTGGAGGGGGATATGAAGTCAAAGGAATGTTTGTTTTTAATTTGGGAGGTATGTTACAGTCTATATGCTGATGGGCATGATCCTGTAGAAAAAGGGCCCAATTATTGAAGTGATCTTGTATAAATGAGCATGGATGGGATTTGGTCACAGGCAGTGGGACTGGCCTTAGATAAGAGCCTGGACAGTTTATCTATAAAAACAAGAGAGAAGATAGAGTATATATAGAGTACAAATTTAGGTCGGTTGGTAGATGTAGCAGTGGGAGCTTAGATATCCTTTTATGATTGCTTCTATATTGTCAGTGAAATATTAAGGTAGGGTCTTCATCTGAGAGTGATAGATAAGAAATATTAAAGGTCTGAGGGAAAAGAAGAAGTAAAATAGTAAGATTGTGGGAGAGTGACTGGACTAGGGAAATGCAGTGGGATTAGTAGGCAGCACTCTTTGATGTTAGTGGTGATAAATATTAAATATGGCTGGTCAGTTGGTGTGTTTTTCTCCTGCTTTATCTGTCACCTTGGTACAGGTGAGGAGTAGGAAGAGCGTTTTAACCAGGATTGGGGTTTTGCTAGAGGAGTTCCAGAGAGAGAGAGAGGATCAAAGAAATTGAGAGTTATGGAGGGGTACAATTATTGGTAATGATTAGAACTAGGTTACAACCATAGGGATGTAGAGCTGAGGTAGGGCAGAGGACGGAACCATCAGAAGAGAGAAGGTCAAGGAACTCAGACTAGGTGACAAGGGTCAGCCATGTGGATCTTGAAATCACAGTGATTGCTGGGTGCCAAATTCATGATCATCTCTTCTTCAGCAGTTTGACTATAAGTATTAAAAATATTGGAGAGAAAAATAAGTTAGGAAGAGTAATTGTATAATATTTTTAAAAAAATCATGACAGAATATTTGCTTGTTTCACTTTTTAGTCTCAGCTCTTTGCAAAAGATGATGCCAGAAATAGTATTAACATAGACAGGCACTTTTGTTTAGCCTACACATATATTTAAAGGCCATAGTCAGCAATTGTTTTATTTAGTAATTTTTAATTGGTTTATTTTGTTTCATTAATTGGTTATTATTATTATTATGGGTGTTCAAGATTTGTCATATGAGAACAGTTCACAATGTGGATCTCAAAACAAACGATTATGAAAATATTAACCAAGAACCTTTTTTTTTTTCAGACCTAGAAATATAGGTGGCATAGGGCCATGTTCAGCTCTTCAGAAAAAATAGGTATGGAACAACAACAACAGAAATTATTAAATACTAACTGAAATTAACACAGAGGTCATCCCTTAGGGCATCTTTTGTCCTTATCTCCTTACAGCCAATCTGTGAACAAGTCCTTTTGGCTTTGCTTCTAAAATATGTCACATGTTTTTTTCCACTTCTGTCTCCACAGCTACAACTTCAAGCAAAGCCACCATTGTTTTTCACCTAGATTGCTGCTGTTAGCAGAGTTCTAGGCTGAGAGAGTTGTGAGAGACCTTTAGATCTTGGCTTAAAAGTCACCTTTCAGAACAGTCTATTTGAACCACTTAAAGTAACTTTCCTGATCCTCACTTCTCCTATAGCATTGTCCTGGGTTTTTCCTTATCATATTTATTGCTATCTGTTATTACCTTGGTTTTTTGTTCATTGTTTTTTGTCTTTCCACCACCTTTAAAATAAACTGGAGCAAGGAACTTGTCTGTCTTGTATACTGCTTATGCCTATTGTCTGGAACAAGTCAATTCCTGGTACAGAAGATGTTCAAAAATATTTGTTGAATGAACAGTAAATATGTTGGAAAACAAATAATCACCTGAGAATCTTGTGACAGAAAAAAAGAAGTTTCTGATCTGGCGGGTCAGGTTGGTTCAGTACCCAGGGGTCCTAGGAGAACCCAGTGAGGAAAAGACACGCAGTCTTAAGCCCACCACATCTGAAGAGTGAGGCTTGGTATCTCCCAAGGAGGAAATTCATTTCTACTCAAAAGAAAATCAAATCATCATCAGGGCATGTATTTAATTTCAGAAGTCTGGTGACTGATAATCAGATGTTTTTCTTTTCTTTTTTTTTTTTTTTAAACTTTGGGTTTATTTATTTATTTATGGCTGTGTTGCGTCTTCGTTTCTGTGCGAGGGCTTTCTCTAATTGCGGCAAGTGGGGGCCACTCTTCATCGCGGTGCGCGGGCCTCTCACTATCGCGGCCTCTCTTGTTGCGGAGCACAGGCTCCAGACGCGCAGGCTCAGTAATTGTGGCTCACGGGCCTAGTTGCTCCGCGGCATGTGGGATCTTCCCAGACCAGGGCTCGAACCTGTGTGCCCTGCATTGGCAGGCAGATTCTCAACCACTGCGCCACCAGGGAAGCCCCTTTCTTTTGTTTTAACTAGGGAAGATTAGACAGCAGAGAACTCTGAGCCAAAATGGTTTGACACTGAGGGAAGAAAAGATGAACAATGCAGAGGCTATAAAGGATTAGCAGAAGTATCAAGGACTGATTATCAGTGCCTTTTTAGTTGTGATAAGGGAAATAGAGTGAGGGAGCAAGAGAGATACTAGATATCTGGGGCAGGTAGAGGGAACTACCAAAAAAGGGAAAAGAGAGACTGATATATGATCCAATTAAATCAAATTTGGCTTAACTATGTGTAACCACGTACTGCACCTGGTGATGGCAGCCCAGTAAGAAATGAGATCTAGGAGAGAATCTCTCTTCTTCAAGGGGCTTACAGTGTCCAGCAAGAGAGACAGAAGATGACCTAATACACTGTCATTGTTGGTTTGACATGAGATAGAGGGTGTCTTTAGGAGTAGCTGGCCAGCCATCTTTGGGATAGGATTTCATGTGATGGTCCTCAGCTTTGCTTTTGCAGAGACCTGATTTCAATCCACCAATAGGTGCCTAATTTCTTAAAAAGTGACCCATACTAACCACACTCATAAAAGACTGGTGCATAAGTCAAAACATCAGTTTAATTTACAGTGAGGAAAACTACATGAATAGCCAAGTTTGAATTAGAAGATTACTTGGTGAGCACGGAGAGGAATAAGGGGAGTTGAGTGATGTAAATGTCGAATGACATCAGGCATTGGCCATCTGATGCTTCTTCATATGGGACATATAACTGCAGTGGGAACCAGCCAATCGCATCTGCTGGTCAGGATATCATGCCTCCCTTGTGCTTCATGAACATGGCCAAATCTTGCTTAATGAACCCCATTTTCTTATATCTGCTTGCTTACTGCCTTCTTTCCATGGTTATGTTACCATCATTCTATAGTCATTTCTTTTATCTACTTTTTTGGGAAACATTCTCTTATCATATGTTGATCTTATCAGTTGAAGATACTAATCTTTCCTGGAGGTCCGATCAAACGGAGAGCAGGGAAAATTTCAGGGAAGATATGTATGACATTTTAGCTAGGCCTTGAAGAATATGTAGGGGTTTGAGGACAGAGGTAAATGAGAAAGAGTGCATGCATTGTGGAGAGAGGGAACGAAATAAGCAAATAGCATAGAGACCTAAAACTTTGGGGCCTATTTGGCCTATAGGCTATGTGATGGTGAGCAGCCGGAGATAATATTATAATAGAAAGCTAGCTGGGACCTGGTTGTGAACTAAGTATCTCATGCTGAGGAATTTGGACTTCATCTTGTAGGTCAGGGCTTGGCAAACTTTTTCTGTGAAGGGCCAGATAGTAAATACTTCAGGTTTTACAGACCATATGGGTCTCTGTTGCATTTATTCGACTTTGCCATTGTAGCACAAAAGCAGCCATGGACAATACGTAAGTGAATGAATGGAACTATGTTCCAGTAAAACGTTATTTACAGCCATAGGCAGCGGGCCGAGTTTGGCCCACTGACACTGTACTTTGCCTAATGCCATTGAAGGTACTATGAGTCTATTTTAGATTTTTGAACTAGAGAACAACATGATCACATGTGTGCATTTAAGAGAGAACAGATAAGAGGCTGAACTCTGAGCCTGCCCTGTTGAAATAGTGATGAAATGGGGGTTAACACCTCATATTTTGAGAGAATGTAACTTTGAATCACGTAATTCCAGTTTTTTTTCTTAATAGTCAGTGTCAAGACCTTACTCTATAAAAAAAATGTGAAACTGAAGGAAAATAAGTGGAGATTGGTTAAATAGAGAAGTGTTTCTCTTAAAAAATTATTGTGGATCCTAGTGTTAATTATTTTTGCAAGAACTAAATTGCTGTCGATGGGAATATGGTACCGACTGCTTCAGTACAAGTTCTCTTTGAGTTCACTGTGCCTCTCTGACCATCTACCATGTACAGGTATAGATCTTCTACTATTTTTCTTTTTTATACAGATTTTTAAAAATTTTATTTATTTATTTATTTTTGGCTGCATCGGGTCTTAGTTACAGCATGCGGGATCTTCGTTGCAGGATGCTATATCTTTCGTTGCAGTGTGTGGGCTTCTCTCTAGTTGTGGCATGCGGGTTTTTCTCTCTCTAGTTGTGGTGCTTGGGCTCCAGAGTGCGTGGGCTCTGTAGTTGAGACGGGCTCTGTAGTTGAGGCGTGTGGGCTCAGTAGTTGCAGCACTTGGGCTTAGTTGCCCTGTGGCATGTGGGATCTTAGTTCCCCGACCAGGGATCGAACCTGCGTCCCCTGCATTGGAAGACGGATTCTTGACCAGCGGGGAAGTCCCCTTCTACTATTTTTCTATGTTTGAATCTCAGAGAAACCTTTGGTTACGTAGTGCTGTGTCTCCATTTTGTGCAAATGCATCATTTAGGTATTAAGACTGCCTCTGTATTAGTTTAGAACAATTAAGGCAGGTCTACCTGGTGCTGATGCAATGATAAATATAAATGTAAATATGGCATCTGAAATCTCACAACAGTGCTTCATTTAAAGTGATCCCAAAGATCTAGAATACAGCTATTTAAAAAGTATCTAAATAGCTAAAATTTAAAACGTCTGTGAAATGAGATGGCTGAGAATCCACCTGGAAATTAGCAGGGTCCTGAAAGTCTTGTGTGAAAAGTAAGGAGGATTCTAGAGACTAGTAATACATGAAAAGGAAGTTGGTTAATGGAATGAAAGCTTTTGGCCCAGAATACTTCAGGAGTTTCCTTCTGTTCCTTGGTATTGCCTCCGCTAACTGAAATCCAGTGAAGCAGTGGCAGAGTGAAAAGGAAAGCGTACCATGGCAACAGTTCTCATAGACTTTGGGGACTATTTTAACAAAGTTCTTCAGCCTGTGAGTAGGGCAAGATAGACTGCCACAAGAATGTGAGACCTAGTTGTCAGAATTTACAAATTTATGAAGTCAGTTCCTCTAGAGCAGTGCCTCTCAAAGCCTAGTTCCTGACCGGCTGTATCAGCACCACCTGGCAGCTGGTTAAAAATGCAGATTTTTGGCCCTACCCTAGACCTATTCAATCAGGAAACTGGGGGTGGGGCCCAGGGGTGGGACCCTAACAAGCCCTCCAGGGGGTTCTGATTCAGTCTAAAACATGAAAACCACTGCTCTAAAAAGTGAGTTAAGGATGGAGAATTAAACAGTCTGATCATACCAGAATTTCAAGTTAAAAGATTTTCTACATCTGCCTGAAAGTTTACCTAACTTATCTAGCAAAACTAACTTTTGCTTATATACAACCTTTAGAAAAAAAAAAAAAGACTGAGAATATTATGCTTAAAAAAATCTATTCCTGTGCTCTGTAGATTATGAAGTGTATTTTTATGAAATTTATTTTACATTAGCTTGGGGATTAAAAAAAGTTCCTGTAGACCCAGTGTAGATTTAAGATACTTTTCTAGCACACTAGTTGAAACCATTCAGAATTTTTTCCCCTTCCAATATACAGGTGTCAGAGGACAAGCAAGAGAGGACATGTTATCCATGGGACAGAAAGCAGAGCAAAGCACGGCTTCCAGAGCTTCCCTTCTTAAGGAGTTCTGAGCTTCTCTTGCTAACACTTGGCACATTGTCAGCACACAGATAATCCTCAGTGAAGGATGAGAGTTGGGAGGGAAGGTACAATCAAGTTAGAGACTCTGAGAATGTGAACACTTGTGGTGAGTTTTGAGCAGCATTAAGTAGGATGAGCAGCAATTGGTTGCTTTTTACTGAAGCAGAATTGAAGCTTCTGGGAAACTCTGGTATAGTACCTGGAAGTTCTTGGCAAGATTTCATAATCCGAACTTGAAGGAAATGCCTTTCCATTGCTTTGAAAAGGAAAAAACAAGCCAAAGAAGTAAATTCCTTAAATAATTAAATGAAAAACACTTTGATATGTTTCCCCCTAGAAATACCTTAATAAACTAATGAGTTAAAAGAAAATAGAAGAGATTTTTAACATATACCTGACAAGATTAGTATCCAGAATATAGTAAAGAGCATCTATTTTTTTTTTTAAAGATAACACAATATAAAAATGGGCAAAGAGGGCTTCCCTGGTGGCGCAGTGGTTAAGAATCCGCCTGCCAGTGCAGGGGACACAGGATCGACCCCTGGACCGGGAAGTTCCCACATGCTGCAGAGCAACGAGCCCATGCGCCACACCTACTGAGCCTGCGCTCTAGAGCCTGGGAGCCACAGCTACTGAGCCCTCCTGCCACAACTACCGAAGCCCATGTGCCTGGAGCCTGTGCTCCGCAACAAGAGAAACCACTGCAGTGAGAAGCCTGCACACCGCAACAAAGAATAGCCCCCACTCGCTGCAACGAAGACCCGACGCAGCCAAAAATAAACTAAATAAATTTATTAAAAAAAAAAAACGGGCAAAGATTCTTCACAGACTAAGGAACACCACTATGTCTAAGTGACTAAGGCCAAGAACGTATGAAAAGATACTCAGCCTCATCATAACTCAGCAAAATGCAAATTAAAACCACAATGAAATATCATTTCACATCCACCAGAATGGGCAAAAAAACCCACAATAACTGATAATATCAACAATCAGCAAGGACGAGCAACATGAAATTGTCATGCATTGAATCTTCTAGGAATGTGAATTGGTACAACCACTTTGAAAATAGTTTGACATTACCTAGTAAACTTGAGTAATACCATACCCTTTTCCCAGCAATTCCATTCCTAGGTTTGGACAACTTGGAGAAACTCTTGCACATGTATACCAGGAAATAGGTAACAGCAGAAAAATAGAGTAGGAAACACTACAAGTAATTCAGATGTTCATTTATATAACAGAATATGATATAGAAATGAAAATGAAAGAAGTTCAGCTCTAAGCATGAACTCAAAGCAATGCTGAGTGTAAAAACCAAGTCACAGAAGGATACATACTGTGTGAGTCCATATATATACATATATATATGTGTGTAAAAAATAGCAAAACTAAAACTGTTTAAAGATATGTACATTTAAGGTAAAACTGTAAAGAAAGTAAGGGAATGATTAATTCAGAATTCAGTACGATGGCTACTTCTTTTGGGGGAAGAGATGCAACTGGAAAGGGGAACATGAGAGTACAAAGTAATGTTTTCTTTCTGAGGCTGGGTGGTGTGTTCATGGTGTTCATTTTATCAGTCTTTAAGCAATACTATAAACATGCTTTGTGTGACAGATTTTACTTTGGGATAAGGAGCCATCTCTTGGAGTAACCTGTTTAGTCACTCTAAGGAATGTCATGTTCCAAACCTATAGACCCTGGGTGGCATATAACATTGCCTTTGCCCCTAACACCTCATTCCTATCATATTGCCCATTATAATACCTTATTAGTAGGATGACCATTGAATTTATAGCCCAAACTGGAACACTTGAGAGTAAAGTGAGGGGATGCTCAAAATAATTAATATGTATTTCTTTGAAATATTTATTGAACAAGAAGTTGGTTTTATTGTATGTTATAAACCTCAAAAATAAATTATATTAAACTACATTAAAAACTTCTTGGATTGATTGTCCAAACATTAAAAAATGGTGAAAACTAAGTGATTACTCATGGTACCTATTCATGTACTTTTATCAATTTCTTACCCTTATCTGTCTCAAATACCATATTATTGGTATTTTAATAAAGGGAGTATTTTTTCAAAATGTTCTTCTATTTATTTTTTTCTCCTAACATTGCCTGCCACCTTCTTTATTTTATTTTATTTTTTTAAAGTGAATTATTTATGTATGTATGTATGTATGTATGTATGTCTGCGTTGGGTCCTCATTTTTGTGCACGGGCTTTCTCTAGTTGTGGGGACTGGGGGCTACTCTTTGTTGCGGTTCACGGGCTTCTCATTGCGGTGGCTTCTCTTGTTGTGGAGCACGGGCTCTAGGCGCGTGGGCCTCAGTAGTTGTGGCACATGGGCTCAGTAGTTGTGGCTCGCGGGCTCTAGCATGCAGGCTCAGTAGTTGTGGCACACGGGCTTAGTTGCTCAGTGGCATGTGGGATCTTCCCAGACCAGGACTTGAACCTGTGTTCCCTGGATTGGAAGGCTGATTCTTAACCACTGCACCACCAGGGAAGTCCTGTGCCACCTTCTTTAAAATTGCATTTTACGGTTAATATATTTGAAAGTGCTGATACCTTCTATTGAATCGTCTCCTCAGACTGTATTATTTTTAATTGAGAAAATACACTCTCAGGATACTTGGTAAGCTTGTTGTCTTAAAGTTGGAAATACAAAGGATGTTTACCAAACTTAGTAATGACAACAATGATAATTATGTGTTCAAAAAAGCGAAAAAAATCCAGGGTAACTGCTCAACCAATGAAGTGCCAGTAGAACAGGTGTAAGCCAGACCTGTCTTTGGCAGTTACACAAAATGCCTGCAATTTAACATCTGCATAAGCACAGCTCTGTTAATTTGCTTGTTATTGGTCCCAGATGCTTGCTAGCTGACAGACCCCTGTGGTGAACCTTCCTGTCTTCATAGGAGATGAAAACACATAAAAGGGTCCATAAAATGTTACTAGTTTGAGGAGGAAAATGTATTAGTTAAACTATTAAGTTGGGAAAACTTGGGAGAAGGGAGTAGAAAGTATATCCAAACTTTGAAGTACTGGGCGTTTTACAGCCAAGAAAAGTTTAGCCAAATCAGGAAGTCTAAGGATTACTTCTTATTCACATAGGAACATTTTATGAGGCAAATGATCCACATATATGGCTAGAATTTATAGAAATACTTCATTTTTACTTCACGCTTTTTGCAGTACTTATTTTAAGTATTTTTTTCCCTATAGAATAGTCCTGCTATATCTGGAAAGATGCTGCTTTTTGAGTCACTTCATAGCTGTTTGGGAGGGATGAACATGGTGAGGAAATGGTGAAGATCCTTTCCTACCACCAGACCCTCCTGACCAATCTTGCCAGTCAGTGGATGACATATCCCAGCATGGTTTTGAGTATTTTGCTGAAACGTTTTCAGAATGCTATGTTTTTTTCCTTTAAAAATGCCTTTTCCTAATAAGAATGCTAGTATGTATTGGTTAGAATACATTTAATATTTCATATTTAAAAAATAATCAGTGCACTTTCTTCAGAATTTTCTTTTATTTCGACTTGTAACCTAGATTACTTTGCCAAATAAATGTATTGTTTTCATAATGCAACAAAATATAAATTAGAAGAAAAATTGCAAAAAATTTTTTTAAATGAACCTTCTCAAAAAATGTTTTTTCCAATGGCCATTCCTCCCATGGAGAGTATATTAATATCTCTCCTATATTAATATTGAGTCAGAAAATAATGTTCTAAGCAATTTACAGGAAAACAAGCATGCCTCAAACATACTGTGCTTAAACAAAGTATTCTGGTAGCAATCATTTGAAAGCAATTGATGGAAAAAATTATATTTTGGCACATATTATAAGTTCTTCCCCCCTAAAACTCAGTTATCAGGAATCTAAATTCTGTCAAGTAGCTGTTTTAATGGATTTCAATTTTATTCTCTCCTCCCCCTCTTTTTTCCCAGTGTGGCTTTTTGTTTTTGTTTGGTTGCTTTTTGTCAACAAAAGACAAAAGGTAAAGACATTGAATGATTCATAGGCAAGGGTAGTGTGTGATACGTAGTCAAAGAATATATGACACATGGAAATTACATTTCATTTAACCTAAAATAGATCTAAGTAGGTGGGGATGACTTAATATTTTAAATGTTTTTGTTTCTTCTCTCCATAGCTTTAAGAAAAAAAATAAGAAATCACTTCTGACTGTACTGAATAGCAAAAATTAAGTGACTGCAAACCATGGCACTATCGTTCCGGAAGGACTTAGAAAAGTACAAGGACGTTGATGAAGATGAACTCCTTGGGAATCTATCAGAAATAGAACTGAAACAACTGGAAACTGTGCTGGATGATCTTGACCCTGAGGTAGGTGCTAGACAATAAAGAGAAATGAAATAATTTTTCAAACCCTTTGATACTAAGTAGCTGCCTTTGAACAGTTAGCTTTTCCATGACTTTTCCCTGACACTGCCATCCCCCTCCTCCTCTTTATCCAAATGAACTTTTGGCCTCCTTTCCAGTACCCCCACTTCTGCCTGGTATCTCTAATGACATGACTGTTCTAAACTATTTTCTCCAACATTTTTATTTTCAAACATCTCCTGAAATTTTCTTCCCTTTAAGAAATCTTTTCTCGGGCTTCCCTGGTGGCGCAGTGGTTAAGAATCCGCCTGCCAATGCAGGGGACACGGGTTCAAGCCCTGGTCCGGGAAGATCCCACATGCCGCGGAGCAACTAAGCCCGTGCGCCACAACTCCTGAGACTGCGCTCTAGAGCCCACGAGCCACAACTACTGAGCCCGCGTGCCACAACTACTGAAGCTCGTGTGCCTAGAGCCCGTGCTCCACAACGAGAGAAGCCACCGCAATGAGAAGCCCGCGCACCGCAACGAAGAGTAGCCCCCTCTCGCCACAACTAGAAAAAGCCCGCGCGCAGCAACGGAGACCCAATACAGCCAAAAATATATAAATAAAATAAATAAATTTATAAAAAAAAAATTAAAAAAAAAAAAAAGAAAAAAGAAAAGAAATCTTTTCTCTCTGGGCTGGGAAGAATGTTTTTGGTAAAATGCGGCAGATTATTAGCTCTTTGACATACGCCAGCCTCTATGCCTCTTCAGGGCTTCTGTACCAGGATGGCTGCAGTGTAGAGAGTGTCTCTAGAGGGTCCTTCATGACCTTAAATCTAATTATTACCTTTCTGAAAGATGCTGACCAAATTGGATCAAAGTTTCTAGTTACTGGTAGAATAGATCTAAGCAGACTCTGGGCAATACTGCAATCCATGTAGAGCGGAACTGAATATATGAATATATGTTTTATTTTGCAAAATGGCTGTTGCTTACCTTATGCATTACATAAGGCTAAGGTGGAGACCCTTGACCCTGGAATTGTTAATCCCTGGTATGTTTGGAGCGGTTGTTGCAGCAGGGCGTGTGCGGCTGGGAGGCAGTGAGGGGAGAACACTAAGGTTGTGGCTCCTTGATCTGAAGGTAGTGGCTATTTGCTAGGCTGCTTTTCTTTACCACATTTTATTATGACAAGACATTGACTTTTAGTGCCTTTTAAGGACTGTGGTAAGAGTTTGTTTTATGAAAGTGTTCATGTCACTACCACACATTTATTTCCTGCTAGAAGGTTTTCTAATTTATGTTGAGAATTACACCCCTTTTCTCAGCATTACTTTAGCACTTGAGTAATGTGTCAATACCACTGATCAAATCCCTTAACCATAATTGTTACTATAAGGAAGATTTTTTCAGTGCACCTAAGTCTGTGGGGTAACTCAGAATAACAGTGCTGTTTTGCAGGTTACAGCAGTATCTGCTCCAGGCAATGCAACCTATCAGACCTATTTGAATCAAATAGTAGGAGCATAAGAGTTCATCTGGTCCAGGGTTTCTCAACCCTGGCGCTGTTGACATTTGGGGCTGGATAATTCTTTGCTGTGGGGCTGTCCTGTACGTTGTAGGGTGTTTTGCAGCTTCCCTGGCCTCTACTCACAACATACTAATAGCATACCCTCCTGATTTAAAATGTACCTGGGATTTTGTTTTAGTCAGGTCTGATAGGATACCATACATGGAAACTTCCTTGAAAGAAGAGTTTATTACTTTCAGTTCCCAACAGCAGGAGGTGCACCAAGCCCTGCAGGGCCACATGGGGGAGCAATTGGGTTGGTCAGGAGGTAGGAGTGAGGAGCAAGTGTGGCCCAGAACTTTTATTGTGGTTTCCAAGGGAAGGAAAAGGTGAGACAGGGTGGACAGATTTGAGCAAGTTTAGAATTGGATAGTTTGAATAATTTCAGTGGCTCTGGGCTGCAGGAGTGGTCTCTCGTTGTCCAGTGCCTGGCCCTGGGCAGTTTAGGGCAGGGGAAGTATTGGCTTGGTGTGTGAGAGATGAAAGAGGTGGTCGGGGGTGTGGGCTCTGGATTGGTTGGTTTTCACATGAGAGGCACATGGCAGGGGCTGGGGGGAGTTGTTTGCTATCCCTAGGAATTAATTAGCCCTGGGAGGGGCAGTCTTTCCAGGATTAGCAAGGCCCCCAAGATGTCAAAACATCATAAAATACAGAAAATTTAAAAAGTGATTAATATGCCCTCCCCCCAGCTGTGACAATCAAAAGTGTTTCCGGATATTGCCAATTGTCCCCTGGGGTCTGAAAACACCCCTGGTTGAGAAACACTGATCTAGCGCTTGCCCTCTGTTTCACAGATGGAAAACAAAAGTTAGGTGACTTGCCTCAGTTATTACAATTAGGGAAAGAACTGAGACTGGATCCTTTACTATCTGATTGATCCCTGGCAGAGTCTAGTGGTCTTTCTGTTAAACTACAGTGAGTCCCCTTTAACTCCTGCTTTATTCTATAGGTCGAAAAGCTGATGGCTTATATTTTCTTCTTTGGAAATCCATGGCCTGCTTCTTGTATGGGGAGGCTTGGGTTCTAACTTCTGGATGTATTTTGCAGACTCCCCAACCCTAGTTGTAACTCCCCCAACCTCAGATACTGTTAGTTGAGACTAGAAGAACAGTGATGTTTACTGACAGCTTGCCACTCGTTGGGTGAAGTTTCTGGAAAGTGTTTCAGTAAAGGAACAGGGGAGACAAGAGGGCCAGGGCAGCAGCAGCTACTTCAACCAGAGGAACACACTGTACCTTACAAAGTCTCAGAAGGTAGATAAGAGAAGAGCAGGTGAAGTTTGTATATGGTGCTATTCTGTTATATTTTGGAGGGCTGTTTTACTTTCCTTATGCTGCATTCAATATATTTATTTGCTAACTTACTGTGTTTTCTCAAAACTTCTGTCTCAAAAAGACAGCCAGCCAGCCTAGGCAAAAGGTAGTTTTTTCGTTTCTAAGACTGGGAATAAATTATTACAACAAAATTCCACTGCAAGGGAGAAGCATGTAATTTTCAGTGGCAGTCATTTTAATGAGATTTTTATCTATTTGTTAAGTAATTATGATCCATTAACTTTCTTGATTAAAGTGTGCTTCTAATAAAGCTTAGCTCATGGCCTCCAAAGCCAGTTAGCTCTCATTTATTTTGTGGTCAAAGACTGTATTTAAGGAGCCAGGATTCCAGCTAACATATCATTTAAAACCTGTATGTTTTTTTTTTTTTAAATTATTTAATTAATTATTTATTTATTTATTTTTGGCTGTGTTGGGTCTTCGTTTCTGTGCGAGGGCTTTCTCTAGTTGTGGCAAGCGGGGGCCACTCTTCATCGCGGTGCGCGGGCCTCTCACTATCGTGGCCTCTCCCGTTGCGGAGCACAGGCTCCAGACGCACAGGCTCAGTAGTTGTGGCTCACGGGCCCAGTTGCTCTGTGGCATGTGGGATCTTCCCAGACCAGGGCTCGAACCCGTGTCCCCTGCATTGGCAGGCAGATTCTCAACCACTGCACCACCAGGGAAGCCCTAAAACCTGTATGTTTGACATGGGCTTGAACAGGCAGGTGGTATAATGCAACTCCATTGCTACCACCATGAAGTAGCAGTATGTACACATGTGCCTTATTGATGGTGAAGGAAAGTAACTTATATTAATTTGCCTTAACGAGCATTTTTCTTTAAAAGTATTCTCAAATCTTTATTCAGCAAATATTGAGGTGGGGGCAACCTATAGATCTCAAGTACTATGCTAGGCTTAGGAATATGAGAGTGATCAAAACAAATGTGGTCTTTGCCCTCATGATGTATAGTCTGGTAGGAGTGTGAGGAATTAGACATTAATCAAATAATCGTGCCATATATAAGAGCATATAATGGGAGGTCGGGAAAAGCTTTCCTTGGGGGAATGGAGCTGCAGTCTGAAAAATGAGTTGCAAAAGAGGATGGACAGAGCATTCCAGGGAAAGAAGTATATGGCACGTACAAGGGAGGAACAAGGGCTGATGTGGTTAGAATGGAGAGGGTGTGTGAGATGAGGCTAGGGTAACCTTGGGGAGTGGGAGTGAAGGTTGAAGAGTATCAGCAACTGATCCAGGGAGACCAGTTGGGAGGCTAATGTAATAGTCCCTCCCAGCTTGGATCATCGTGTAGACCAAAGTAATGGTATTGGAGATGAAGAAAAGTTAGACAGTTTTTTAGGAAGTAAAAATGGATAGGACTTGATGGTTTGTTGAGAATGGATTCTTCATGTGTAGGTCTTGTCTTGATTTCAAAGTCTGAGGGTAGAAATCTTGTGTTTCTTTTTTATATTCCTATAGACAATTTTGTGTTGTAGAAACATTTTTGGTGCATGGTTAGGAAAAACCTCTTTTGTATTTCATCTTGATAGGTGAGCTTTCTGTGTTATGCATACACCATTACATGAGGAAAACACAAAGGCGAATTTTATGAAAATTATTGTGGATTTCAGCAAATGGCCAAAGTTGAAGTGCCATATTTTCTAGTTATAAAATGAGTATTTCTTATTATCATTATCTATATAAGATCACTCTTTGTAATGAAAAATGATCTTATAACACCTAGGAGATTCAGCATCCTTGCCAATATTGTGAGGTGTTGTAGAACAGAGTTGGCCCTTTTGTGTAACTTTTCTGGCTGCCTCCCATTTTCAAAGCAAAGAATACTTGGGAATTGTGAGACAAGGTAGTATCACCTCTTCGGTTTTTGACTAGCAAAAAGATGCACCTCACATTGTTTAGTCACCACTTGTTATTCCTGGGCTTAGTGAAAATACAGAGTAGGGACTAAAAGAGACAACTTTAGTCCATTGCCTCTCACCCCTCCCCCACTCTCAGTTACTCCATGCACTCAAAAAGTCTGTACCCAGGTGGAAACCTAGGGATATAACTCTTGCCGTGAGAATCTCTGAGTGTCTTGAGTAGCAATGACAGTGGTTGCTGCAAATACGTCCTAGTGCTGATGTATACACACATACGTACACATAGAAGTTGAACCTTTGCATTTAAACACAAACAAGTAAACATTAATATCCTGATACCCTACTGTATGATACACATGTTTTTCTTCTGAGAAAGCCTTTATGATGAAATAGCAGACATTATGAAGGACTATGATGTATATAGTCATTTAACATTCTTTTGCAATGGAATTCTTTTCTGTTTACATATATGCTGAGCTGTTATTAAGCATTACAAACTATTTTTCATTACTGTCCCAGGATACTTAAAAAGTAAAGGGTGTTTCCTGCTAGTAGAATACTTTCTGAAGAAAAGGTGCATGTGCCTATTTTAATAATAATGTAAGTGAATTCTACCTAATTTTAAAAAACGTTGTTTGGAACACTTTTATGTTGCTGCCCTAAAACCCTGTAATGAAGTCTTTAATGCCTACATCCCATTCTAGTCTATAAATCTTTCTTAGATGGTAACATCTGGACGTATATAGCATTGGCATTCTTGCTGGTCATAATGGCTGATTCATTCTCTTTGGCAGAATGCCCTTCTGCCTGCAGGGTTCCGGCAGAAGAACCAGACATCAAAGTCTGCCACAGGGCCATTTGATAGAGAACACCTCCTTTCATATCTGGAAAAGGAAGCTTTGGAGCATAAGGACAGGGAAGACTATGTGCCCTACACTGGAGAAAAAAAAGGTAAGCACAGAATTTTGAAGTCATTATTTGACAGCACTTGATTTTTCTGCTTACAGGTAGGACTGGAGAAAATATTTTTAGAGGTGCATCATTGATAGCCTCAAACATATGACACTGTTGACTTTAAAAATTATTAGGGAACTTCCCTCGTGGCACAGTGGTTAAGAATCCTCCTGCCAACGCAGGGGACACGGGTTCGAGCCCTGGTCTGGGAAGATCCCACGTGCTGCGGAGCAGCTAAGCCCGTGTGCCACAACCACTGAGCCTGCACTTTAGAACCCACGAACCACAACTACTGAAGCCTGCACGCCTAGGGCCTGTGCTGTGCAACAAGAGAAGCCACTGCAATGAGAAGCCCATGTACTGCAGCGAAGAGTAGCCCCCGCTCGCCACAACTAGAGAAAGCAAGTGCACAGCAACGAAGGCCCAACACAGCCAAAAATAAATAAATAAATAAATTAATTAAAAAAAATTATTAGGTAATTTGGGCACTTTCTTTACATTCACCGACTTGGCCAGTAAGTTCCTTGTTAATGATTTGTTAGTGAGGTTTTATTACACAGTGATTTTTAGTTCTCTTTAGAATTCTTTAGTTCTCAACTGTAACAAATATTAAAAGTGTACTGAGGTAAAATTTTAAATGCACTACTGTGTTACAAAATGCAGTGATGTCAAAGTGCCACTCATTTCTAACTCCTGTCTTTAAAGTGGAATGCCATAAGAAAATTCAGGACATATTTTCAAAGACTCTTACCCTACAGCCTTCCTTATTAATTCAGTGATCCATAACCATTATAATTCTAATTGTCAGTGCTTCAAAATCATTACTTTCAGGAAATTCTTCTAGTCCAAGTCCTTCCCATTGCAGATTTTTTGTTTTTTAATTTATTTTATTTATTTATTTATTTTTGGCTGTGTTGTGTCTTCATTGCTGTACTCAGGCTTTCTCTAGTTGCGGCAAGCGGGGGCTACTCTTTGTTGCGGTGCACGGGCTTCTCATTGCAGTGGCTTCTCTTGTTGCAGAGCACGGGCTCTAGGTGTGAGGGCTTCAGTAGTTGTGGCACATGGGCTCAGTAGTTGTGGCTTGCAGGCTCTAGAGCGCAGGCTCAGTAGTTGTGGCAGACGGGCTTAGTTGCTCCGCGGCATGTGGGATCTTCCTGGACCAGGGATCGAACCCGTGTCCCCTGCTTTGGCAGGCAGATTATTAACCATTGTGCCACCAAGGAAGACCCCCATTGCAGATTTTGACCTTAGCTAGCCTCAGTGGAGAAAGAGTACAGCTATAATTTAAAAAGCTGTCTATATAATAACATTTAACATGAAGTAAGTTAAATTTCTCAGCTTTCAATACAGGTTGGCCTAAGAAGCCAGATTCTGCTTGCACTCCTATTTAAAATGCTGTGCATAGAACACTGGGGAGTGGTGGCAGCAGTAGAGTTGATCTTCAGCTCTTCCAGGCACTGTTTTTACATCTGAATCCTTACTAGGCCAGGCGGGGAGAATGGTTAGAGCATAGCGTTTTCTCCTAGTAAGGCTTTAGCTTTTTATTTGGGAAGGAAGCCCTTCTGGCCACAACTCTGTTACATGACTATCCCTTAGCTGCAGGGGAAGGTGGAAAATTCATTTTAGTATTCCCACCTCTGTAATAGACGAAGGTTGTGAATGGCTTTTGAGTAGGTATTATTCCACAGGGTCTGCCCATGCCTTTTCAAAATTATCATCCCCAACCCCTCTGCTCTTCTTATCGACCCCACTTCCCCTTATCTCTAGTTGAGAATCACTACCTTAGATACTTGTATTAGGGTTCTCCAGAGAAATAGAACCAAAAGGGTATGTGTGTGTGTGTGTAGAGAGAGACAGAGAGATTTATTTATTCATTCATTCATTCGTTCATTCATTCCTTTTTGTAAAAATTGAGGTATAGTTGATGTACAATTTATAAGTTTCAGGTATACAACACAGTGATTCACATTTTTAAAGGTTATTTAGTTTTTATATTTAGTTATTATAAAATATTAGCTATATTCCCTGTGCTGTACAGTATATCCTTGTAGCCTATTTATTTATTTATTTTAAAATATTTATTTATTTAGGCTGCGCCGGGTCTTAGTTGCGGCACGTGGGATCTTTAGTTACAACATGTGGACTCGTAGTTGCGGCATGCATGCGGGATCTAGTTCCCCGACCAGGGATCAAACCCAGGCCCCTTGCATTGGGAGCTTGGAGTCTTACCCACTGGACCACCAGGGAAGTTCCTAACCTATTTATTTTATACATAGTGGTTTGTACCTCTTAAACCCTATCCCTATTTTGCCCCCACCCCCTTTTCTCTCCCCCTGGTAACCACTAGTTTGTTTTCTATATCTGTGAGTCTGTTTCTTTTTTGTTGTATTCACCAGTGTGTTTTATTTTTTAGATTCCACATATAAGTGATAACGTGGTATTTGTCTTTCTCTGTCTGAGTTATTTCACTAAGCATAATACCATCCAAGTCCATCCATGTTGTTGCAAATGGCAAAATTTCATTCTTTTTAATGGCTGAGTACTATTCCATTGTACATACATACCACATCTTCTTTATCCGTTCGTCTGTTGTTGGACACTTAGGTTGCTTCCATATCTTGGCTCTTGTAAATAATGCTGCCATGAACATTGGGTTCATGTATCTTTTTGAATTAGCGTTTTTGTTTTCTTCAGATGTATACACAGGACTGGAATTGCTGTATCATATGGTAGTTCTATTTTTAGTTTTTTGAGGAACCTCCATACTGTTCTCCACTGCTGCTGCATCAATTTACATTCCCACCAAGGGTTCCCTTTTCTTCACGTCCTCACCAACTTTTGTTATTTGTGGGTTTTTTTGATGATAGCTGTTCTGACAGGTGTGAGGTGATATCTCATTGTGGTTTTAATTTGCATTTCTCTGGTGATTATGACGTTGAGCACCTTTTTATGTGCCTGTTGGCCATCTATTTGTCTTTGGAAAAATATCTCTTTAGGTCTTCTGCCCATTTTTTAATCAGGTTGTTTGTTTTTTTGATGTTGTGTTTTATGAGCTGTTTATATATTTTGGGTATTAACCACTTATTAGTCATGTCATTTGCAAGTATTTTTTCCCATTCAGTAGGTTGTCTTTTCGTCTAGTCAGTGGTTTCCTTTGCTGTGCAAAAAGCTTTTAAATTTAATTATGTCCCATTTGTTTATTTTTGCTTTTCTTTTGCCTTAGGTGACAGATCCAAAAAAATACTAAGATTTATGTCAAAGAGTGCTCTGCCTATGTTTTCTTCTAGGAGTTTATGGTTTCAGGTCTTACATTTAGGTCTTTAATCCATTTTGAGTTTATTTTTGTATATGGTGTTAGAGAATGTTCTAATTTCATTCTTTTACATGTAGCTGTCCAGTTTTCCTAGCACCACTTACTGAAGAGACTGTGTTTTCTCTATTGTATATTCTTGCCCCCTTTGTCATAGATGAGTTGACCATAGCTGCATAGGTTTATTTACGGGCCCTCTATGTGTCATGTTCCTCAGGCCAGGCCTTAAAAGCCATGTTACAGTATTGTAGACATGAAGAAGGGCAAGTTTACCTTCAACAATTGGAGAACTTTGGTTGCAGAGCTCTGTTTTGAAATATAGCTGAAAGACGGCTCTCGGCTTCTTTTTTTTTTAAAATTTATTTATTTATTTTATTTATGGCTGTGTTGGGTCTTCGTTTCTGTGCGAGGGCTTTCTCTAGTTGTGGCAAGCGGGGGCCACTCTTCATCGCAGTGCGCGGGCCTCTCACTATCGCGGCCTCTCTTGCTGTGGAGCACAGGCTCCAGACGCGCAGGCTCAGCAATTGTGGCTCACGGGCCTAGTTGCTCCGCGGCATGTGGGATCTTCCCAGACCAGGGCTCGACCCCGTGTGGCCTGCATTGGCAGGCAGATTCTCAACCACTGCGCCACCAGGGAAGCCCCGGCTCTCGGCTTCTTAAAGCCACCCTGGAGCTCATCCTTAAATTGGTTGGCCTTGGTTATTCGTAGTCACTAATATGCCTTCCTTTCTTTGGGTCTCATCCCCAAGATTTTGATCACATTCCAGAAGATCCTCAGAATAATTCATCTACATCGTATTAGCATACCTTCCAATCAAGCTAAATGTGAATCCCCTCCTTAGCTCTGAGAATTCAGAAGCTTGTTTTTTTAAGCTGCCTCTCCAATGACCCTTTAGCTGAACACCTGGGTTGAGTCCCAGGTTTCTTACTTAATGGCTTATTTCACAGGAGATAGACTTTCAGATGGAGGATGCCTTCCCAGACAGAAGAGTTTCTCCTGGTTCTTCTTAAAACAGTTTGCAAACCTGTTAAGAAATAAAAGCATTTTACTGTTTTGGTGTACTCACACTAGTGAGAATCTGTGAAATGTGCCATTGTTCTCTAAACTAAATCGTTTTTCATACTAAGATGACTGGTTTCAGAGTTCAGTCCCCAATGGCAGTATTAGTTTTCTGTACCAGGGAATGCTACAGCGATTCACTCAGTTCCTTGAACTCCTTTCAAGTTATATGCCAGAATCTCATAGGGATCTCTCACTGTAAATTATTTTTAAAGATGACTACCCAATTCTCTTTTAAAAGAAAAATTGGGAACCACTAAAAGGAATAGTTATGCAACTACTTTCTTATATTCTGAGACTAAATGATGATGATTAATTATACTTGTTATTTTTTAACTTAAAGACACACTCTTTCTAGAGCTAAAATTATACAGAACTGGTATGACAAAAGGGAATCCCCATAAAACTGAAAATTGGACATTTCATGATTTTTCTTTTTGACCATGAACAAAAGCTATACACTCATGCCAAATTTTATCTTTCTAGATCATCTCAGAATGCCTTGAAAAGACCTACAGAGTAAGAACACTTGAGGGTTGTTATACAGAGGTATATTAGTAATTTCATTTTGTGATTTGTGAAATGGTTGTTTATAATTGTACATTTTATAGAATTAAAAGCATATGTCAACATCTGAGAAGGAGGAATTCATCCTAATTAGGTGAAATTCAAGGCATTATGTCTTCGATGCATTTTGGGAACATTTTGTCCTACAGTAATAAATGTTCCGCTTTTAATAACTGCAATTTTGTTGACAGCAAAAAAGAAGGTATTAGGCAGCTAATAAGGCACAGCTGACAAAAGATGTATTAAGGATTGTTTTTAAGTGCATTGTTTACAGTAGAATCCACAATATACATCTGTTAAGTTCATCTAAATCTAACAAGCTCATGGTAGGAATGGTATCATGGTATCAAGTAATCTTGGTAGAGATTAATGGAAATGTCTTTGCTATGAGCCTACTATGTTCAAAGTGTTGACAAACTAAATGTTTAAGAAAATTAAAACAATAACATAATTGCAATGTTCCTTTTACTTGAAGATATAATATTAAACTTTTGGGAAGCTTTTTACCTCTTTCTCCTTGAAATGTTGCAGAAGATGTAACTGAGGTGTAGACCAAGGGTGAAGGAGAGTATTCATCCAGCTCTTTCTCATTCCTGAGAATGGTGAAAATGCAGAGTTCTGACTGGTTATTATTTCTCATCATATTTTTACATATCTTGAATATTCTGTCTCCAGGATAGATAAGGCTCAGAGCCTTGCCATGGATTTGACACTTAGAGAAATAATTGGGCCCAGTTTTTAATACTTCTTACTGACTCTCATTTTGCTTTGCTTTGCCAGGAGTCTTCCTCCCCACGTCGAACATCACACTTTACCCTTACCTAGCCTAAGACTTTTTTTCCCCTCATTGTCCCTTATTTCATAGACTAGAGCCTGATGCACCTTGTACACTCTCTCCTGTGCACCACCAAAGAATCCCTCCCTTCGAGCCACTGACACTCCTAGGTTGGGCTCCTCCCCTCCTTGAAGATCACGCCTATGCTCCCAGTTGGCCCTTGGGGTAGAGCCGTCTATTCTTTCTGGTGGTTTCCCTTCCTCTCCTGGATAAAGGAATGCCCTTGGGTTTTCTTCCCAAGAATCTCCTAGGCCCTGCTCTGTTTACTAAAGGTGAATTTAACCAGATTGCCTTAAACTAAGGGTTCTCATATACTTTCTAGATTACTTATTCACAGTTACCTTAGCCTTCCAGAAAACTGACTATAGTCACTCTTCTGAAAGATGCTTCCCTCCTCTTTCTGAGTACATGATTTCTTTTTGGAGGAAAGGCAGACTTGATTCCTTAAACCAGAAGGATCATAGTTATAAACTGCCTAAATCAGCAGGATTATTTAACTGCGAGTGTGCAGTTGGTTTCCACTAAATTCAAGATAAAGACTGGCTCTATTTTTGTACTCAAATCTCATAAATTCTAAATGTCCTTTATATACCTCTAAAAAGTGGTCTTATCAGGCACTGATATGTAGAGTGGGCTATTTAAATTAGTCATGCAGGCGCAGGCAACTCCTTTGGAGACTGGTCACTGTATCTTTTGAATGATTCACTCACTACTCCTTTGGGGTGAGGAGTTAGCCTGATGGATTGTTCATGTTTTATGGGAAACTTTCCCTGTATAAACATACCCACTCTGGATATTCCTTTCCCGCCAACATGTCTGTATATAATTTGCATACCACAGAATTTTGATTTTAATTGTTCCAGAATCATACACTGTGAGGCTGTGTTATTAGGTTTTTTCTTTTCTTCTTTTTTAATAGATCTTTATTGGAGTATAATTGCCTCACAATACCGTGTTAGTTTCTGTTGCACAACAAAGCGAATCAGCCATATGCATACACATGTCCCCATATCCCCTCCCTCATGAGCCTCCCTCCCATCCTCCCTATCCCATCCCTCTAGGTCATCACAGAGCACCAAACTGATCTCCCATGCTTTGCTGCTGCTTCCCACCAGCCAACTATTTTACATTCGGTAGTGTATATATGTTGATGCTACTCTCACTTTGCCCCAGCTTCGCCCTTCCACCCCATGTCATCAAGTCCATTCTCTATGTCTACCTCTTTACTCCTGCCCAGCAACTAGGTTCATCAGTACTTTTTTTTTAAGATTCCTTATATATACGTTAGCATACGGTATTTGTTTTTCTCTTTCTGACTTACTTCACTCTTTATGACAGACTGTAGGTCCATCCACCTCACTACTAATAACTCAATTTCGTTTCTTTTTATGGCTGAGTAATATTCCACTGGATATATGTGCCACATTTTCTTTATCCATTCATCTGTCGATGGACACTTAGGTTGCTTCCATGACCTGGCTATTGTAAATAGTGCTGCAGTGAACATTGTGGTCCACGTCTCTTTTTGAATTATGGTTTTCTCAGGGTATACGCGCAGTAGTGGGATTGCTGGGTCATATGGTAGTTCTGTTTTTAGTTTTTTAAGGAACCTCCGTACTATCTTCCATAGTGGTTGTATCAATTTACATTTCCACCAACAGTGTAGGAGGGTTCCCTTTTCACTACACCCTTTCCAGCATTTATTGTTTCTAGCTTTTTTGATAGTGGCCATTCTGACTGGTGTGAGGTGATACCTCATTGTAGTTTTGATTTGCATTTCTCTAATTATTAGTGATGTTGAGCATCTTTTCGTGTTCCTCTTGGCCATCTGTATGTCTTCCTTGGTAAAATGTCTATTTAGGTCTTCTGTCCATTTTTTAACTGGACTGTTTGTTTATTTGATATTGAGCTCCATGAGCTGTTTGTATATTTTGGAGATTAATCCTTTATCTGTTGTTTCATTTGCAAATATTTTCTCCCATGCTGAGGGTTGTCTTTTTGTTTTGTTTATGGTTTTCTTTGCTGTGCAAAAGCTTTTAAGTTTAATTAGGTCCCATTTGTTTATTTTTGTTTTTATTTCCGTTACTCTAGGAGGTGGGTCTAAAAAGATCTTGCTGTGGTTTATGTCAAAGAGTGTTTTTCCTATGTTTTCCTCTAAGAGTTTTATAGTGTCTGGTCTTACATTTAAGTCTTTAATCCATTTGGAGTTTATTTTTGTGTATGGTGTTAGGTAGTGTTCTAATTTTATTCTTTTACATGTAGCTGTCCAGTTTTCCCAGCACCACTTATTGAAGAGGCTGTCTTTTCTCCATTGTATGTTCTTGCCTCCTTTGTCATAAATTAGGTGCCCATATGTGTGTGGGTTTATCTCTGGGCATTCTATCCTGTACCACTGATCTATCTTTCTGTTTTTGTGGCAGTACCATACTGTCTTGATTACTGTAGCTTTGTGGTATAGTTTGAAGTTGGGGAGCCTGATTCCTCCAACTCCGTTTTTCTTTCTCAAGATTGCTTTGGCTATTCAGGGTCTTTTGTGTTTCCATATGAATTGTAAGATTTTTTGTTCTACTTCTGTGAAGAATGCCACTGGTAGTTTGATAGGGATTGCATTGAATCTGTCTATTGTAGTATAGTCATTTTCACAATATTGATTCTTCCAATCCAAGAACATGGTATATTTCTCCATCTGTTTATGTCATCTTTGATTTCTTTCATCAGTGTTTTATAGTTTTCTGAGTACAAGTCCTTTGCCTCCTTAGGCAGGTTTATTCCTAGGTATTTCATTCTTTTTGTTGCAGTGGTAAATGGGAGTGTTTCCTTAATTTCTCTTTCTGATTTTTCGTTGTTGGTGTATAGGAATGCCAGAGATTTCTGTGCATTAATTTTGTATCCTGCAACTTTACCAAATTCATTGATTAGTTCTAGTAGTTTTCTGGTGGCATCTTTAGGATTTTCTACATATAACATCATGTCATCGGCAAACAGTGGCAGTCTTACATCTTCTTTTCCAATTTGTATTCCTTTTATTTCTTTTTCTTTTCTGATTGCCATGGCTAAGACTTCCAAAACTATGTTGAATAATAGTGGCGAGAGTGGACATCCTTGTCTTGTTCCTAATCCTAGTGGAAATGCTTTCAGTTTTTCACCATTGAGAATGATGCTTGCTGTTGGTTTG
Organism: Balaenoptera ricei; assembly: GCF_028023285.1. Taxonomy (NCBI): domain Eukaryota; kingdom Metazoa; phylum Chordata; class Mammalia; order Artiodactyla; family Balaenopteridae; genus Balaenoptera; species Balaenoptera ricei. Next base: position 83,943,483 of record NC_082640.1, on the reverse strand, counting down.
TCATATATGGCCTTTATTATGTTGAGGTAGTTTCCCTCTAAGCCCATTTTCTGGAGAGTTTTTATCATAAATGGGTGTTGAATTTTGTCGAAAGCTTTTTCTGCATCTATTGAGATGATCATATGGTTTTTATTCCTTAATTTGTTAATGTGGTGTATCACATTGATTGATTTGCATATATTGAAGAATCCTTGCATCCCTGGGATAAATCCCACTTGATCATGGTGTATGATCCTTTTAATGTGCTGTTGGATTCTGTTTACTAGTATTTTGTTCAGGATTTTTGCATCTATGTTCATCATTGATATTGGTCTATAATTTTCTTTTTTGTGTGATATCTTTTTCTGGTTTTGGTATCAGGGTGATGGTGGCTTTGTAGAATGAATTTGGGAGTGTTTCTCCCTCTGCAATTTTTTGGAAGAGTTTGAGAAGGATTGGTGTTAGCTCTTCTCTAAATGTTTGATAGAATTCGCCTGTGAAGCCATCTCGTCCTGGACTTTTGTTTGTTGGAAGATTTTTAATTACAGTTTCAATTTCAATACTTGTGATAGGTCTGTTTATATTTTCTAATTCTTCCTGGTTCAGTCTTGGAAAATTGTACCTTTCCAAGAATTTGTCCGTTTCTTCGTTGTTGTCCATTTTATCGGCATATAGTTGTTTGTAGTAGTCTCTTATAATCCTTTGTATTTCTGCAGTGTCAGTTGTGATTTCTCCTTTTTCATTTCTAATTTTATTGATTTGCGTCCTCTCCCTTTTCTTCTTGATGTGTCTGGCTAAGGGTTTATCAATTTTGTTTATCCTCTCAAAGAACCAGCTGTTAGTTTTATTGATCTTTGCTATTGTTTTCTTCATTTTATTTCATTTATTTCTGCTCTGATCTTTATGATTTCTTTCCTTCTACTGACTTTGGGTTTTCTTTGTTCTTCTTTCTCTAGTTGTTTTAAGTGTAGAGTTAGATTGTTTATTTGAGATTTTTCTTGTTTCTTGAGGTGAGATTGAATTGCTATAAACTTTCCTCTTAGAACTGCTTTTGCTGCATCCCATACAGTTTGGGTTGCTGTGTTTTTGTTGTCATTTGTTTCCACATATTTTTTTATTTCTTCTTTGATTTCTTCAGTAATCTCTTGGTTATTTAGTAGCGCACTGTTTAGCCTCCATGTATTTGTGTTTTTTACAGTCTTTTTCCTGTAATTGATTTCCAATCTCATAGCATCGTGGTCAGAAAAGATGCTTGCTACAATTTCAATTTTCTTAAATTTTCTGAGGCTTGATTTATGACCCAAGATGTGATCTGTCCTGGAGAATGTTCCATGTGCAGTTGAGAAGAAAGTGTATTCTGCCACTTTTGGGTGGAATGTTCTATAAATATCAATTAGATCTATCTGGTCTGTTGTGTCATTTAAAGCTTGTGTTTCCTTATTTATTTTCTGTTTGGATGATCTGTCCATTGGTGTAAGTGGGGTGTTAAAGTCCCCTACTATTATTGCGTTACTGTCGATTTCTCCTTTCATGGTTGTTAGCATTTACCTTATGTTTTGAGGTGCTCCTATGTTGGTTGCATAAACATTTATAATTGTTATATCTTCTTCTTGGATTGATCCCTTGATCATTATGTAGTGTCCCTCCTTATCTCTTGTAACAGTTTTTATTTTAAAGTCTATTTTATCTGATATGAGTATTGCTACTCCAGCTTTCTTTTGATTTCCATTTGCA